>NC_054885.1:14379336-15772253 GCF_018320785.1 Cheilinus undulatus
TTTGTGCAATTTAGACCTCTCTCTCCCTCTCGCTCTCTCTCTCTCTTTCTCGGTTCAAAATATTTGTGAAGATCGATTTTTGATACCATTGATAATTATAAGAATGTAAATTTTAACATTTTGGAACAGATGGTATTTAAGAGTGTAGGAAATTCTGGTTATCTTAATAAACTGACCTCTTGCCTCTGCAATGATGTAGACAGTATGTAGGAGTTTGTCTTTAAATTTCGATGATTAAAAACAAAAAAATAACCAGTATTGGGTGTTTAGGACTCACATTTTTGTTTTTGTGGTTTCAAAAAGGTTTCCTCTAGAAATACCAATATATTTTGTATTCCAAATTGGCTAAGAAATATTGAGATATGATTTTTGGTCCATATATGCCACCTTTACTGACAATAACCGACAGCAGTTGAGTGTAAAGTTGAAATGTTAAGAATAAAGGTAAAGTGTCCATAGTAAAATCAACGTATGGAGAATGCAGTGCAGAATATGCTAGAAATGACAAGAGTATAAATCTAAAATTTCAAGAAAAATGTGTAGCATTAAGTCAAAATTTGATTCCAAACGTCCTCTTTTAGGGCTCTGCCCCCTGAGCCAGCAGCATCATGGGAGGTTCCACTTCCTCCCTCGTCGATGAGGCTGAAAGTGACACGCCCAGAGGTGCAGCTCTACCTCCGTCCCCCATCATGGGATGTCTGAGGAGCAGCCAGAGCATCTCTCTACCTCGGCAGCTTCCCCGACCAGGCAGACACAGAGAGCGAAGGTAAGGGACGAGGAAGGGCTGAAGGTAGAACAATCAGTACTGTTGAGTTCATGCACATAAGTCTCAGTTTTCATTACCATGATAGCCTGGAGAGAAATGTGTAGGAGTATGGAGTCAGATTTATAAGCTTTCATATGTGAGCAAATTTGATAGGGTATTTTTTAATTGTTGTGAAATGTTGCTCTAATTTTTCATTGTAGAGACACTTTCATGACTCTGTGTTGAATGCCTTTCATCGCTGAGATATTGTTTTCTATATGTGTTGTCTCACTTTAATGTTTATTGTATGTATGCTTAGCATTGCTAAGACTATCGTAGCTATATAAGCTACGTAGTTATTATAAGCTTAAGCAACATTTCTGCAGCTTACCTTGTAAAGCTAAAGCCAATATTGTAACATTAGCTAACATAGTAATGTTAACTGCGCAGCTAGTGTAGCTTCGATAGCTTTTGCTATTTAGCCGAAGCTAACAGAGCCCCTGTTTAGATAATTACTTCTTAGTAGTTATGTTGTACCGGAAAATTGCATCACCTCTATCCTGACGGTGGTGGTCTCCCAGAAGTGGTCTGCAAGAGGGGCGTCCTAGAGCTGATATCCGCAGCCAGACCACACTCGACTGAGTGTTATGGAAAATCTCCCAGATTTCCATGCAATGCTTTTTTTTTAAGATTTATTTTTGGGCTTTTCATGCCTTTATTTTTGACAGAGGAGGACAGTGGATAGATTTGGAAATGGGACGAGAGTGGGGAGAGACATGCGGCAAAGGGCCACAGGCCGGATTCGAACCTGGGCAGCCCATGTGCATGGGTCCCGCCTTAGACCGCTAGGTCATCTGCACGTGCGATTGCCATGCAAATTAGCAGAAGATGGTTTGCTCCAGCGATAAAAGAAGTGTACAAATGTAAAGCCTGGCACACACTTAGAGATTTTAAAGATTTTAATTGATATTGAAAATCTGAGACACCCTGCACATGATAACTAATAAAAACGTAGATGACCGATTCAGCACACCACAAATTAACAAAGGCTTGTCACCAACAACTATAGCCTTGACTCTCAGAATTCAAAATGTCTCACAGTCAAATGCAATTATAGAGAAGACATGCTAAATGTAGCTAACTGTTTGCTATATCAATTTGGTAGCAATTTAAACCTTACTCCTATATTTATCAGTTTGTGGTAAGTTTTTTAGTACATGTTGTGTAAACATGTGTTGCTCCTTCATTTCTGGCATCCGTCTATCTTACTGCTATATGTTGCCATGGCTGTTTGCTGTGCTTCCTCCTTCAGCCATCTTCCTGATTGTCTATGGCCTGTTCCACTTATCACATGTTTAATTTTGCAGTTTTCATTGGAGTGGCTTCGATTGTCTTCCCAGCAGATCAGAAAAGGAATGTTTACTCTTGACACACCACAGGACTGTCTGGCAAGATGTTCTTTATATCCCTCTGATTATTAGGCCTTTGTGAACTTTGGTTAGGAGGGGATCAGGCCAAAAGGTTTCTCAGTTATCTTCAGTGTGTATCCTGCTTATATAGTCTCTACATGAAGAAGCTTTAATGCTACCACAACCATTATATTATCTCAGTTTAATGTTCTTCCGGTGAATCATGGCTATCCTATATTGAACAAAAAATGGAAGAAGACAGAATATTGGAAACATATGGTAATGTGGTCACATATGTTTACGCAAATGCCCCCGATGGCTTCTGATAAGGGTCTTCAAAGGTCATCCCATTTCATAGGAAGACTTCACCACTACTGCCTACAACTCTGTTTCGAGGGTCAAAGGTGCACTCAAAGACCAGGAGTAGGGTTAAAATTTAGCGATGAGACTGAGCCTTTGTGTTAAAACTGTGATTACTCTGATTTGTTAATGATTAATGTCTTTACACCACACATTTCTCCCTAAAAGTGACGACTGCATGGAGCAGCTGTTAAATTGATATTCTACACTTTCCAGGCTGGACTATGTGACCATGAATTTTTCATGAATCGGTCGATATAATGTAAACCACAGCCTCCCCAGTTTAGTTCAAATCTCCACTTATGAATTATTACTGTCTAATGTGCTGCCTTCGTTCTGCCCGGTGTGAGACGCCTCTGCTGCCACACTGTCCCAAACTCCCTCAGAATCAAGTTACTCCTTGACAGGAAGTGTAACACAACCAGGGAAAGCCCTGATGACTGAAACGTAGACGGCAGTCTGGGATCTCACTAGAGTGAATTTAAATCCAAGGATCTCTGTCTGTTTGATGACTAAGGATGAAACAGGGCTGCAGTGGCACCTAAAAAATGGAGAATGAGTAAAGTATGTCACAATCCTGTGAGAAAGAGTCACCAGCTTTGAACCTTTGTGCAAGAAACTTCAAAAGTCGTGTGGTTTTTGGAGTTGTTCCAGTGAATCTACAGCACTTTGAATAACTATCTAAGTATTATCCAGGTGGAGGACAAGCCACAAAAGAAAACTCTGTACCTTAAATGAGCCTGCTTGTTTTTTAAAGCTAGAGCAGAATAGTAAAATGCCATTAACTCAGAAGAAGTGCAATCTGTCCTTTGACAAGGTCTTATTAAGGTGCTGTCCGTGGTGCTGAAGTTAGCAGCAGTTAGATTTGCCGTTGCTCTTCATCTCTCAGTCTCGCCGATCAGTAACTTTGTCTTGGATGTTTAATATTTCAGAATTTTTTTGATTTATACTCAGTTGTATACTACACTGAATGATCCAGGTGAAAACAACATGTGGACATAGAAAACAAGAGAGAACTAAGCCCAATTCAGACCACCAAGTCGCAATGCAGTGGGACCTTTTTCGAACATTGAAGGTTGGATTAGGCCGGTTGACAGTGTTGCAGCTTGTTCGATTTGGCTGGTTTTAGACATAAGGTAAGTCCTGTGTTTCAACAGCCAGTCAGTGCCTTGGAATACAAAGAAACGGTCAGCTGGTCGTAGCAGTTAAAAAGTTGCAAATGGTCGCAAAGCAGCCCTAGACGGCCACACTACCACCGCCATGTTTGACTATTGGTATGATTTTCTTTTAAGAAAAGCTGTGTTAGTTTTATGACAGTTGTAATGTGATGCACGCCTTCCTAAAAGTTCAACTTTTGCAAATGTGTGACGAGCCTTTGGGTTCTTTTTTGTCTGCAGTGGTTTTGGCCTTGGAACTCTTCCATGGATGCCATTTCAGTCAAGTGAGGCCTACAGGTCTTTAGATGTTGTTCTGGGTCCTTTAGGACCTTCTGAATGAGTCGATGCACCCTTGGAGTAATTTTGGTAGGCTGGCCACTCCTGGGAAGGTTGACCACTTTTCCAAGTTTTCCCCATTTGTGGATAATGCCTCTCACCAAGTTTTGCTGGAGTTCCAAAGGCTTAGCAATTTCTTTGTAACCCTTTCTAGACTGATAGATATCAATGAATTTGTTTCTCATCTTTTCTTGAATTTTTTTAGATGGCAGCACGATGTGTTGCTTTTTTGGATCTTTAGCCTACTTCCCTGTCAGGCAGGTTTTATTAAAGGAATTTCTTGATTCAACAGGTCTGGCATTGACCATGTCTGAGTGTGGCTAGTGGATCACTTTTGATGATAAGAAAACATTTATGTCCCACAAATATGCAAAAAAAGTGCACTGTACAAGAAATAAACAAGGAGCAATCTGATTTCAGGGGCCAAGTTCTGTTTTGTTGTTGCTGTGGTATAGAAAACTGTATCACCATTGGTTGATTTTTACTACAAAGGTATCAATTGTCGAACTCTCTTTTGAATGCTGTGTTCATGTCTTGCAAAAAGGCAACAGTGGAACCCTTTATCTCAACCCCATCATGTTCCTAAAAATGCCTGATTTTCTGATTCATATACTTGAAAGAGATGAGTCATCTGAAAATGCACCCACCCTACAGTTTCCATAAATAGAAACATTAGCATTGCACAAGCACCCCCTTTTTGGGATCCGGCTGTTAATGTGTCAATTTCGGCTTTAATGTTAGGCTTTTTTTACTTGGAGCAACTAAAGCTAATGGAGACAAAACATTATATACAGTTAAAAATTGAAAAGGAATATGGAGATCAAAAACATTTTTGTACCAGGCAGTAACATACTATTTTTTTCTTTATTAATTCAGAGCCTAATAAAGATTGTTTGTCTTTCAGATTCTGTCTTTTTGCATTTACTAGAGAGGAAATATAGCCTCCTGAGACCTGAGCTGTAAAAGTTCATCATAAAGCCTAAACATCTCCAAGCAAATCCCCTGAAATCTACATGAAATTCTTAAAAAATTTCAAAGGATCCCTCCCCTTTCCCAACCCAAATTCCCAAACGTTTGCAAATAGATTTTTTAAATTTCCATTAAAATGCCTTGACATTTCAAAGCAATTTCCTACAAACATTCCAATCAAATTTACTGAAATTTACATCAGATTCTTTAAGATTTCAAAGGACCCCCCCCCCCCCCATTCCCATTACAATTTCCAAACATTTACATATAAATTTTCCCAAATTCTTTGAAAATGTCTTTTAATGTCAAAACAAATTCCTCCAGTCATTCCCAAAAAATACCCTGAAATTTCCATGAAACTTATAAAAAAAATTCAAAGGACACTCCCCAAGCATTTACAAATATTTTTTAAAGAATTTGAAATAAATTTCTCAAATTTCTATGAAAATGCCAGAAAATGTCAAAGTAGATCCCACCCAACATCCAAACAATTTCAGGTTTCCCATGAAAATTGCAATAAATTTCAAAGCCAATTTTCCCCAATACCCCCAATCAAACCCTCAAAATTCCCTTGAAAGTACATGAAAAATATCCAAACAGATTTCCTAAAACTCATGAAAATTTCATAGCAGTTTTTTCCAACATTTAAAGCAAATTACTTAAACTCCAATGGACATTCTGGATGATTATCTAAGAAATTCTAATAGCAGAAAATATTACTTTGTTTAGGAAAGCCAACATGTAATGTCCTCATAGAGTATGTACTATAAGGTCTTAGGAGGATATACAGAAATAGTGGGGTGGGGGTGGTGTGGGGGTCATGCACCAAGATAGAGATGCGGATACAGAGATCACATAGAGACTAGTGCATCAAGGACTGCAGCCTCTGTATGGACACCTTATCTAGCAGCGGAGCTAAACCAGCCTGTTTGGCTTAATTCTTTAAAATGAAAGCTTGCTCTTGGCTAAGACCCAAATACAGACCACACACTCCAGTAGTCATGAACAGAAAAACGAGTGATAGGCACCAAACCTGGTGCAAACATATTTATTTATACTGTAAAGTTTTGCTTTTTTATGACTTGGCCACTATTCAACATAAAACACAACATAAAAGCAGCCAATACACAGCAGGTGAAGTAAAGCAAAGGAGAAGTTCAAGGCTCTGTGGTGGATGGATTTGGCCCTGTAATGAAAAGGTCATAGGACATGAAAATGAGTCCAGGAAACAGGAAGAGTACAACAAACAGAAATAAATAACTGCTTCATTAATTTCCCCTCCTGATAGAGGTTGTTGCTAAGCTCTTGTAAAGACAGTTTGCTCTACAGTAACCCGTCCAGGTTGTGCTCTGCTGGAAGTTTTAGGCTTGATGCCAAAGCTACTTAGAGAATGTGGGACAGCCTCAACACAGATGTCCCACTGGCTCCCGGACTTTAAATTTCTCCCTAGATGCCAACACATAGATAATCTAGGTCTGTTTTACAGTCCAGCCCTGAGAGTGTAATGCTCAAACACCAGTGTTACAGCTATAGCAGTGTTTATCATCCATATTCAGAGTGTCAGAAAAACAGAACCCTGCACACATTAACTGATCTGACTGAATAATATTACACAGGAAAGGTCAGAATCATCAATATTGTATAATCAATCAGTTTCTGAGGGAGCAGCCAAGGAACACTTTATGTTGGTGCAGCTTCTTCTTTCATTTCCATATTCATGCATTTTAATTTCCTCCTCACAGCCACCGCAGGGTATAAAACAATGCAAGAACTGCAAATGCACCATTTATATTTGGGTTTTTCCCCTCATCTTCTCAGCATTTTTCCTCCCCTCTCTCCCTCCACTGGGATTTCAGAGCTCCACTAGAACAGCCGAAGAAAGTTCTGGTATTTTTACATCACTGCTTTCATGTGAAATGTCTTCGGGAGATATTTTGTCTGTGAATTAAATCATGTTACAGAATTAAATAAGGTCGCCCTGAAGGTCTGTAAGAACATTTCACAAAACACAAAAAGATTTCATTAACCATCAAAGCATTTTTAAGAAATGTACATTTTATGGAAAACCATTTCATTAAAAGAAAAAACACTGAATTAAACAAAAAAGGCCTTTGATAAAACAGAAACATTCAGTGAATCAAAAAAAAAACTTTTATTGAAACAGAAAGATTTTATGATAAGCAGAAACACATTAAAAGAAACAGAAACATTTTATTAAGCAAAAAAAAATGCAACATTGTATGAAACTGAGAAGGATCTTATGCAAAAAAAACAAAAACAAAATGAAACCGTAAAGTATGTAACAAAACAATACAGAAACAATCAGTGAATCAAAAAGCCTTATATATCATGAAGAATTAAGTAAAACAAAAAAAAATCTGATGAAACAAGGAAGGATTTTATGAAACACAAAATCATTTAATGAAACAAAAAAGCATGTAATGAAACACAAAAATCACAATAAATAAAATGAAACGAAAAAGCTTTCAGTAAAAACACAAAACATTTTTCATTTGAATGAATCACTTAAACATTTTAAGAAATAATAAAGGCATTTAATAAAACACAAAAAGCACTTCGTAAATAGATATTGTACTTCAAGCATTTAACAAAACACTAAAAGGCTTTCAGCAAAAAGATAAAGTTTGTGTGATACAACACAAGCATTAAATGTCAATAAAAACATTTATTAAAAAAAGAAATCGCACTTAAAGGAGACACATTATACCCTTTTAAAACAGGCTCTATTTCAGCCCTTCTCAGAACGAGCCATTTCTGTGTTTGTGGCTTTAAATGGAAATTAGCTGTTTGACTCCGCCCCTGACCACTCCCCTCTCAGGAAATGGATGCAGTACTCCTGGTACTACAGACACTTTTATCCAAAGGTTAGAACTTGACTGGGATTCGGACCATCAACCCCCCAGACTGTAGTCAGCAGGGTAACCCACTGAGCTATCCAGCATCTCAGCTGGTAGCTGAGAGGATCAGCAGAGGAGGGCAGAACTTTCCTCCAAGTGGGGGAGGGCCAACCAAACCTGGGGACGGGTGCTTACGCTCCTGGTGAGGTCACCAGGAGCTAAATCTGAGAACAGCTTGTTTCAGCACACATTTTCTGAAAGGTGGAGAAAGAGAGGGGGAGAGGGAATGGATTTTTCTGGTATTTGAGGGGATTGTGGACAGACCAGGGACACATATTTGTGTTAGAAAAGCCTGAAAAAGTGATTTTTGCATATGTCTCCTTTAATAAAAGAGGTAAACATGGAAAAAACAAGCCTTTTAATGAAACACAAAATCACCTATGAAGCATAAAAGCAGTTAATGAAACATTTTATTAAACAAAAAAGGAGAATCAAATAAAAACAAAAACTTCTTATGATATAAAGGATTTAATGAAACAAACATTTCATGAAATAGACAAGTATGCAATGAAACAAAAACAAAATAAAAAATAAGAATATCAAATAAAAATAAGAAAAAATAAAATATGATAATAAAGATAAAAAAAGGTTACAAAAAAGTTTTAATGAAATACTAAACACTTCATGAAACCCAAAAAGCATTTAGTGAATCTTCAAAACATTTCATGAAACAATAAAGGCATTTAATGAAACAAAAACATTTTGTGAAACTGTAAGAGCATCAAACTAGCACGTCACGATTCAAAAAATACTATCTAAGAAAAAATTTAAAAGAATTAACAAAAAAGCTTTCAGTGAAACACAAAACACTTTGTGAAACCCTAAAAGCAAATATTTTATTAATTAAATTAAAAGTACACCTAAAAAAGCACAAGACTTTTAATGAAAAACATCAAAACATTAAATGTTTGTATCATAGGATGTTTTACACTTGACTTTAGGGACCAGACTAAAGAAAAAACAAAATTCAAAATGAACTTATTACATCTTTCTAAAGGGTCTCTACCAGTGTATTTCAGCATTTGTTTTTACATATTTTGGGGTCAAAGTAGTATTGACTATGACTACGAATTAATTCTTGGGAGGTGCCCAATTAAAGCTCCATAAAAATCCAAAAGTCCATACAGAGTCCAACATTTTGTTTAAAGAGTGAGATGCTTATTATTATTTTATTTTATCAGAAACTGATGTTAGACTGCTGCATAAGATATAGTGAGGAGTTTTAACTGGTTATGAAACAGAATAAAATTAATGTGTTTAATATTTCTAATGATTTAAACTGCTGCTGTGGGGTAGGTGTCAGACACTGTGATTTAAAGCACACTTCCAAAACACCCTGAAATGTCACATTCTCCCCATCAGTGGTGGTTATGTCCATGCGCCCTAGGTAAAGAGGCTGTAGCCCATTGTTGTTTTTAAAATGATCATGCAGGTTCATCAAATATTACAAAATATGAAATCAAATCTATTCGAACTGTAACTGTGAGCTATCCTGCTTCTCTCTCCAGTTTTTCCTCGGGTTCAATGCCCCTGCAGAGGACCCAATGGGCCTGTGGCTGCTGTACTTTCCTCAACGCAGCAGGTGCCCCCCGCTGCTCCATCTGTGAAGCCCCCCGGCGGAAACAGGACACCCGCTGGATGTGGCAGATAACTGGCAAAGATGACAGACGTTGGTCCTGTCCCAGCTGCACGCTCACAAACCCCCCTGGCACTCTGGCCTGCTCTCTTTGTGGCTACACCGGACCCCTGAACCGACCGCGGGGCTCGTCTGAAGACCTGCCTCCACGGCCACAGCGCTCCAGTAGCTGCTCCGGCCCCCTGAGGCCCTCACAGACTGATGATGCAGACAAAAACAGCCTTGTGTGGGAGTGTCGGAGGTGCACGCTACAGAACACCCCCACCTCAATGTCCTGCTCTGCTTGTGGTGGACCACGCAAACTGTCTCTCCCACAGATCCCGGCAGACGCCTTGCTCATGCCTGAAGTCAGCGATAAAAAAGGACTAAAGCAGCCAGAGCCTGCAGCAGGGGCACTACCCCTCTCTGTCTCCGCTCAAGGAGACTGTTTACCTCCAGAGGCTTCAGGTTCCTCTGGGGTCAGTGCTGGGACGTCAGGTCATAATAACCCTGTCCCCTGCAGCCGTAGAGAGGTGCCACCCTCAGAGATCAGCACCAACAACATAAGTCCTTCTCCCTCATCACTTGCTGTTTCACATCTCTCTGCCCCATCAGAGCTGCAGTCCAGCAGGCGGCTCAGCGTCCTGACAGAAGAGATGTCTCCTGCATCAGATGTATCTGCAACATTCCCTCCATGTGCAACCCCTGATATTAACAGGACAGAGGAATGGGCATGCCCAGCATGCACTCTCATTAACATGATGAAAGCCAAACACTGCCTGGCCTGCCACACCCCCCAGCAGCTCAGACCTGCCCCGTCCACTAAGAGGAAGGAGAGCATGCTGGTGGAGGAGCGGCGGCAGAGTGATGAAGGAGAAGCCAAGGAGCTGTGGGAGAACATCATCAGCTTCTGCAGAGAGGTTTGAACAATGCAGCTCAGTCAGTCATAGACTCTACTTGAAATTATATTGTGTTTCTGATTCTTTACATTCATTCTTGACTGCTGACTAGGATTGCCACTATAGCAGAACTTTGACCTTCAATAACACACTAGTAAAAGTCAAAAGAACAGATACCAGATGTCCTACAGTCATATCCAAAAATTGCATGAAGACACCCTCACAAAGCCTACTTTGTGCAAATACGTTGACAATATTTTGGAACCAAAATGTTGTCATTGTGCTTTTAAATGTCTCATTAAAATTTAAAAAGCTCCCAGATGGCTCAATGGACCAGTCAAAAGTAATCCCCGCCTTCTGATGTCCAACATTTAACTTTCCTATCATTTCTTTATGCTGTTTCAATTTACTTTCTATCAGTATTAAGTTCTTTTCCCTGGTTATGCCAGTGTCTTAAACTTCCACAAGTTATACATTTAAAAGCTTACAGAAAACAGTTTTGTTTTTTTTTAATTTTCTCAAATCCCTGCAGTTATTGAAATGACTCCCTAAATAATTGAATCGAAACAATTCTATTAGGAATGCCTTTATTTTTCAGAAATCCAACTGCCAGGCATTTTTCATAAATATAATGCATGTTGAACAAAAATTTACAAGGGCATTCGTGATTTAAAAAAAAACTGTGGCCAATGGAAACTTTTGCTTCAGGCGTTTTGGAAGGGCAATTTTCCTGCCTTGGTTTTTCATATATCACTACACTACATGTTAGCATTAAACTTATCAAATACAGCTAAAATGTCTCAATCGCTGCCCCGTGGTTGGTTGCGATATAGCAACTGATCTCCCCGTTAGAGCTTAAGAATTGCATCCATTCAAAAGAAAATAAAAATCTGTTAAAAAATAATAAAAATGCGAATGTAAATGTACTTTATTTATATAGCCCTTTACAACACCCCACAGGTGACCAAAGTGCTTTACAAAAAATCAAATAGCATTAAAACACAACACCAAACAAATCCATAAAGATGAAAAATAACAGCATTTATAAATACAGACTAAAAGGATAAGACACTCACTACACTACTAGGTATTGAAAGTCATCCTGAATAAATGAGTCTTAAGTTTCGATTTGAAGAGGCCCAAATCAGAGATAACACGCATATCAGAAGGGAGATATTCCAGAGCCTGGGTGCAGCAACTGAAAAGGCTCGGTCAGCCCAGTGTTTATATTTTGACTTGGGCACTTCCAACAAAAGTTGGTTGAATGACCTCAAAGCCCTGGCATGTTCCCTAACTGTTAAAATCTCAGATAAATAGGACAGAGCAAGGCCATTCAGAGCTTTAAAAACAAACATTAAAAGTTTAAAATCAATTCTAAAATGGCCTAGAAGCCAAGGAAGGGAAAAGAGAATGGGAGTAATGTGCTCTCGTCTGGTTGTGTTTGTTAAAAGACGTGCAGCTGTATTTTGCATAAGTTGAAGGTGTCTGACTGTGGATTGGGAGATTCCAACATAAAGTGCAGTGCGGTAGTCCAGCCGGGAACTCATTAAGGCACGGATAGCAATCTCAAGATCGTGACGGCTCAAAAAAGGTTTGCATTTGGCAAGAAGGCGTACAGTAATTGATAAAAGCTTGTCTTCACTACATTGTCAGTTTAATATTAAAATAATAATAACACCATTAAATTTTTTTTTGGTTTATTTAAAAGTCTGGCCCCTAAAGTGCTGGTTTAGGAAAAAGCTGGCCCTTGTGCAAATGTAGTTGATGACCCCATCAATGCTATAACATCAACTGGGATCTCTAGACTATAGTAAGTCATTTTTTTACATGCACTCCTAGTTATTTCTTAACATATTAAAGAATCAAAACCTGTTCAAATAATAAGCCTTTTTTAAAGATTTATGTAATTTATTTATCTTTTGCCTACATTTGGAGAGAACAGGACAGGGTATAGAGTGAGGGAAAGGAGCCACAGACTGGACTCGAACCTGGGCCATCTGCTTGGAAGGCAAACTTCTCTGCATGGGGTGTGACAGAACCGCTAGGCCATCTGCACCCCGAAATAAGCACCTTTAAGCCATCTCCTACCTCAGTGTCATGGTTTCAGACCACTCTGGTGTAGTGGTGAAGCACTCACTTTAAATGATAAAACAAAACATCATGGACATAAAGTAGTTTTATTTGTTCAGCTCGTAAAACAAGAAAATGGTAAGAATTCCTTTACATTGTCATTGTGGACTGTGAGTGGTAATTAACAACAGAATTCCAGGGATTAACCACAATTATAAAATAAATAGTTTGACAACACTAGTCTGGAGTTAGGATTCGTTAGAAATTAGATGATTTAACATTGGGATTGCTAAGAGAGACAATTTAACATGAAAACAAAGAAAATGATCAAAAATAGTTTTATTCCAAAGTTAGTAGATTCCAGGACAGGAAACCATACAAGTGAATCAGCCTTTGTTTTTTACAACAAATGATGTGGAAAAATAGGATAAGACTTTGTTTTGGGATTGTTGCTGAAGGATTGCAAGTTGGCCCGCCAATAAAGAACGTACTTCTAGATTTTATGAAGTTAATTTGCGTATTTTCCCACCTCCCTTTAAATGTCTGTACTGTACTAAAGTTTGAAACCTGATTACAGATGTTTCTGTTTTGCCCTCAACCTTCTTCATGCCCTCTGGTTCGGCTGTTTCTGTGATTTTCCCAGAATTCTGTGACATTTGTGGATGACAGCTTCCCTCCTGGTTCAAAGTCTATTGGTTTTCCAGTCGACGACAGCGTCCAACATCGGGTCAAAAAGTGGCTTCGACCTCAAGAAATCAACTGCAGCAACCTCAGAGACCGTGGAGTGAAGTGGTCTGTGTTCCGAACGCTTCGCCCATCAGACATCCAGCAGGGGCTTCTGGGTAACTGCTGGTGAGCCAACACAAGTATCTACACAGAGCAGATCAGTCTGTCTATGGAAAAAAACAGTAAAACTGAAACCTCTTCCTGGCTGGCTGTCTTGGAGAGCAGGTTTCTGAGTGCCTTGGCTGTTCTTGCTGAACGTCCTGAGCTGGTAGAGAAGGTGATGGTGACCCGCTGGCTGTGTACTGAAGGAGCCTATCAGGTGCGTCTTTGTAAAGACGGCTCGTGGACAACGGTGCTGGTGGACGACATGCTGCCCTGTGACGAAAACGGACATCTCCTCTTCTCTCAGGTGTGTTGTTGCATGCCTGCATCACTGTACCACTGTTCTGAAAGAATGACACCATGATTTATAAAATTCAGCATCACTCTGTATCAAAACAGACTTAACTTTAGTGACTGAGACCATATCTCACTGGGAAAACGTTTATCAAGGTAATTAATCAATTTAGAAATTTCTTGCTATCAGACCGTGTTTTTGAAAGATTTTCTATAGTCAAGCGCCTGACAACTTCTTATTTCTAGCCTTTGCACTGAACACTATATTTATCTGTCTGGACTCACTGTTTGTGTATACATTTGTTTGCAGGGTGTGTCTTTCTGTTTAGCACTTAAGCATACAGGGATATTACACAAACTTTTGACCTTTTTCAGACATGCGGCTACCATGATGTTACTCACTACAGTGGATGCTGGAGCTTTCAACATTACTTTGTATTTTAGTGACTCAGTGGCTCTGTCAAATGATGCACACAACAAGGCTTTTATGAGTATTCTTTCTGTTTTTTCAACATCTCATTTGGTTGAGATCTCCCATCAGCAGGGTCACGTTTTGAACATTGCTAGCGTTAGCACTGGCCCACTTAGTGCTTCAAATTCAAGTTCTGACATTTCAAGCTTTCTAAACTTTCCTAGTACAAGATGTGCACTACAAAGATTACCAGAGGGAGTTTGTAGACAAATATTTAGCACTGGCATCCAGTAACTAGCTCTCCTGGCTGTCCAAGCTGGGGCGGGATGAACATTATAACGTCACTTGCAAACGGTCTATAGGTGTAGTAATGTTAAACAGTGTTTGATTTTGTATTCTGTGGCATTTGCTGTCTCCCAGTTTCCAGCAGTAAGACATTTATTACAGTTAATCATGATTTTAGTTTTCAAGTTACATCACAAATCTCAAAGTGAATACATTTAAAATTTACAAGATAAATCAATGTGTTTTTTCATGGACATATGGTTAGTGTTTTTATAGAACAATTGGTGGAAGTTGCTGCTTTTGTTTATGAACTTGAATAATTTAACATTCGGACACAACTGGATGAATCTGTACTGTTGAAAAGGCATTTTTGTATTGCACTCTAATCACTACAGTATTATTATACTGGAATGCCAGTTCTTTGAGCTCTACATCCCTTTGAAAGGAATTGTTATCCTGCTCTCCGCAAAGTCTGCTGAAGGTTTTTGTGACTCTTAGCCAAAGTCGTCATAGAAAAATAGGCTTCATATTTTCAGCAGAGCCATTGGTAGAAGTATGAATATGAAATATGCAGACTAGTGTTTCCCTGCTGTCACCTGACAGGATTTTAAAGCTGCGCTACCGGAGATAATCACTTCCCTATAAATTCCTCTTATCTTTTCTCATTTAATTCCTCAGGCCCAGCGGAAGCAGCTCTGGGTGGCCCTGATTGAGAAAGCTCTGGCAAAGCTGCATGGTTCCTACTTTGCTTTGCAGGCAGGTCGTGCCATTGAGGGCCTGTCCACGCTGACGGGGGCCCCCTGTGAGTCGTTGGCCCTTCAGGTTAGTGCCACCAACCCCAAAGAAGAGCCAATCGATACGGACCTCATCTGGGCAAAAATGCTTAGCTCAAAGGAAGCAGGGTGAGTGTAGGGAGGTAGTCTTTAATTTCAGTCTGTTAGATAATCATAAGAATGAGTGATTAATGTTTTTTTTTTTCTCATGTGTGTCGCTAGATTCTTGATGGGGGCATCTTGTGGTGGTGGTAACATGAAGGTGGACGACTCAGAGTACGAGTCACTGGGTTTACGACCACGCCATGCATACTCTGTCCTTGATGTGAGAGATGTAGACGGTCACAGGTGAGGAAATGATATGAATCCATCAAGTAAGGATGTTCTAACCTGACTGTTGAAACAGATTCCCAATCTTAGCCCTTTGCTCCTTCGTACTAGTCCAAAATTTCCCTCCAAATTTAAAACATTTTTTGTATTATTTTTGGACCATGAATGTCAAATGGTCCAGATTTGAAAGGCTTTTATATGTGACATTCTTGTTATTGATTTGGCAAAAATGCAATATAGCCTGTATAAAAGTAATGACTTACAAGAGAGTGATGTTGAACTTTCTATAGGTTTGTTTTTCTCAGCTCTGTGTTCAAACTAATGACAATGAACTTCTTTGAGGCTGTACCTATGCTAGTCAGAGGCTCAAAATTGTTTTATGTGTGCTTTTTTTTGCATATTTTTCACACTTTAATGTTTCAGATCATCACACAAATTTTAATATTAGATGAAGATAACCAGAGTAAATACAAAATGCATGGAATTGATTGCATAATCTTGTTTTTGGATATTTATCAGCACTTGTCTGATGCTTTCCATCTCACGAATACTGAGAGGTGCTGGACTGAACAGGAAAAAGGGTGGGAAAAGTTGGAAGCATGAGGGTGAGGGGGATCTGAAAAGAGAAAGAAAGAATGGCCAAAGAGAGCATTTGTTATGGCCTTATCTGCTCTGAAAATTGCTTTGTAATACTTGAAATATTCAGGGTCTGAATAATTAATATTTTCTAAAATTCTGGACTCTCTGCTGTAGATCAATTTGGCCTTCTGTCATAAAACAGACTGCAGTGGCTGCAATATCTGGGGCAAATGTGCCCAGTCAAAGTGCAGTATCTTCCCAAGAAATGTATTTTGCTCCCAAAAGGTTCAAATTATTAATCCAAGTTTCCTACATTACAAAAAAAGATCTTTAGATACAGACTTATCAATTGTGAAAGAGGTAGACCAGCAACTCCTTGGTAATATTATGGTTGTCATTTATAGGTGGAAGTTAAAATACAGTTTTAAGATATTTTGAAATTCAGCTAGTGTTCCCAAGCATCTTAGTTCTGCTTCCTCTTTCAGATTACTGCAGCTGAGAAACCCATGGGGTCGCTTCTCTTGGACTGGGCCCTGGGCAGACAGCTGGCCAAACTGGCCTCCACACCTGAAGAGGGAGCTCTGCACTCAGCGGGCTGAAGATGGCCTGTTTTGGATGGACTTCTGGGATTTTATTAGGTACAAAGGCTTTTGAAAATGTATTTTACATTCTGGTTCAAATGCTAGGCTAACATTGTAATTAAAATGCATTAAACAAATAATAAAAATCAATCAAATGCATGAAAAACTGCACTGACCTTCAAAAGATGAATACTACTGCAGGCAAAGTAGAGTCCCAGTTGCTATTGGAGTTTTTTTTTCTGCCTTCACATGTCTGTGTATGTGTCTTTGACCCTGGCAGGTACTTTGACTCAGTTGATATCTGTAAGATTCATTCAGACTGGCAGGAGGTCCGAGTATCTGGCGTTTTTCCCCGTGGAGCTGACGTCCCAGTGACAGTTGTGTCCATCACAGTACTGGAGAGAACAGCGGTAGAGCTGGCTTTATTCCAGCAAGGAAGCAGGTAGGAAGACACCCTGTGATCTAAGCTTTAAACAAAACTGTAATTGGTCTGGTATGGAAAAATAGGTTTTCTCTTACAAATTTATGGCATGGCGGAAGTTATTTACTAAGTTTATTTACCTCCTTGTCAAAAAATTGCTTAAAATATACTGTTGAGTGTCTGAATTCTTCAAATAAATGCTCCAACCTTAAAGGGATAAATTGAAAAACATTCTCTTAAACTCATCTTTGATTTCTGGGGGACTCTACAGCTCAAAGTTTAGCCCCAGTCTGCTGTGGTGTTCCCCAAGGCTCTTTACTTGGCCCACCCACATTCCTTCACTTACTGATCCTAATTTATTTCATCGTTATGCCGATGACACACAAGTTTACACCACTTAATAAACTCTTATACCCACAGGCAATGATGTAACCAAAGTAACCTTTTACTGCAATATTACTTATTTTGTGCTATTCATGTAATAAATCTAAAGTGAAACCATTCAGTCCAAAGCAGTTATACTTTATGAATTTACATCCTTAAAAATGGCAGCAAATTGTATATTGTCCTATGTGTTGACATTTTTATCCCCTTAGTGCTGTCATTCCATTTGCAAAACATATGAATTAGCAATCTTTTTAGACTAATTTATTTAAAATTATTCCTGTTTCTCAGGCGGTGGGACACAGCAGAGAGCCATCTCTTGGACTTGTGTGTTCTGGTGTTTCGGGTCTCCTACGACAGCTCTGATGTCCTGTCACTAGGTCGTCTTTTAGCTCACAGTCGGCGTTCGGTGAGGAGGTTCGTGGGCTGTGATGTTATGCTGGAGCCAGGCGAATATGCTGTGCTATGCTGCGCTTTTAACCACTGGAACAATACGGACACAGAAGAGACAAGTAAGAACTCCCAACACTGGGCTATCATAAAACACGTTTTAGGAATCTTCATAAAGATAATGCAGCAAGCCGTTTATACCCCAAAAAGTCACATTTTGACAGAAAATGATAGGCCAGACCTTACTGTTATCTTCTATAAATGAAAATCCATCTGAATTACAGCGCAACATTAAAATGCTTTTAACAAAACTAGTAAATCATTAATACTGTTTCACTGAATGGTCTTTGCACGTGCAGAAGTTTGTTTTTAGCAGTTATGAAAGTGGTTAAAGCTGAGAAACAGTTAAGGCACAAAAACTACTTGATTAGGTTTGTTAAATATTATTTGAGTCTATCAAATGTCTTTATTTTAATTGTGTTGAATAAATTAATTTTTACTTCTGGTTTTATCTGGACATTTCAACCCCAATTTGCTATGCAAGTAGTGGTAGCACTTTATTTTAGTGGGCCCTAATTACTTAGTAATTTTATTGTAATTAGTGGTAATTATCTAGTATTTTCTGAAGAATAAGGCGATAATTACCTCATAACCCTACTAAGTAATATCTCCAAATTATGTAAATATTAAGGAAGCATTTACCTAGTGATAATGTTTTGATTATCAATTAATTCCTTTTGATACTGTGGCATTTCTATGGTAATTAGGTGGTATTTTACCCTTGCACAAACCTTCTTATTCCTAACCCCTAAACCTAACCCTACCCAAACCCTAGCCCTAAAAATTACATGAAAGTTATTCAGGAAGGACTCACTTTAATTTAGTAGGCTAAAATAAAGAAAAAGTTATTTTATTTCTAAGAAATGACTTGGTAAAATACCTCCTCATTACCAGAGAATAGCCACAGTGTTACAAGGGTTAGGGTTAGGATAAGGGTTAGGGTTAGGGTTATAGGGTGAGGAAATCTTGACTCACGTTGACCTCCAAATGATGCCCAACGACACTGTAGTTGTACAGGGTTAGGGTTAAGGGTTAGGGGATTAGGATGAAATACCACCTAATTACCAAAGAACTGCCACATTATAACAAGGAATGATAATTGATCATGAATACATTAATTCTTGGTAATTACTTCCTAAATATTAACATATTTCAGAGTTATAACTTGGTAAAATGCAACTTATTACTAGATCATTACCATCTTATTCTAGGTAATCATTAAAACAAGTTGCTACCAAAAGTTTTTTTCTTCATTTGAGGTATTTTGTCATATTTAACACCTGATTCAACCGCTGAACCATGATTGTGATTTGGGGAAAACAAGACTTTTTACTTTTATGTCTAATCAAATGTCCCAAATGTCTTTTGCAGCAGGGCGATTAGCAGACCACTGAGCTTAAATGAATTTGCAGAACCTTATCTACATCTGTTATTAAGCCACAAACTGTTTTCGTGTCTCCAGCAAGCTGCAGCAGATCAGAGGATCCTGGCTACATGCTGGCTGTCTACAGCTCCAGACTGGTGATGGTGGAGCAGATAACGGCCCCCAGCACCACCATCGCTGACGCCATCATCCAATTGACAGAAACCAAAGGAGAAAGACATGAGGTACCACTGTATTTAAACATCATTTTTTTAAAATCAGAGATTCTTTACCTGAAATAAGATTTTTCCATGTCTGGTTTCAGGGTCGAGAGGGCATGACGTGCTACTACCTGACCCATGGGTGGGCGGGGCTCATCGTTATGATAGAAAACAGACATCCCAGACATCACCTCCACGTGTCCTGTGACTGCAGTGATAGCTTCAATGTGGTGTCCACACGTAGCAGCCTCAAAGCCATTGACAGCATCCCTCCTCTGCACAGGTTTACTGCACGAACACCCCACTGCACACAACATCTCAGTCACACTTTAGTCTAAAACATCTAATGATGACTAATTGTTATTCAAAGAAATCTGCAAAACAGAAAACTCTTTCTCTGGCCACGCTGTTTTGAATTTTTTTTAAATCAAAAATATGTGGTCCCTGGAAGATGTAAACTAAAAAAGAACATACAAAAAGCAAGTCTGATTTATATGTAAAACAGGCTTTATCTGTCTTTCTCAGGCAGGTGCTTGTGGTTTTGTCTCAGCTGGAAGGAAACGCTGGATTCTCTATCACTCATAGACTTGCTCATCGTAAGGCCGTCCAAGCTTCTCTTGGGAACTGGAGTCCCTCAAAGGCAACACACTGTCCTGCTCTGAGCCCAGAAACAGCAGGTCTGCACCAACCTCGACCTCTATGATGGCTGATAAATCAGAGAAACTGGGAGATAGCAGAGCTGTTTCATGACTAGAGATAAGAGCTCAGCATGGCGGCTGTTTCTTTTTCAGGAGCAGTCACGGACTCAAGTGAATGCTCTATTTTTTACCTTTGTGATACCTGACCAAGAGGTACTTGTAACCCTGGGGTCACCTTTGTCATTTCCAAAGGGTAGGCTTATATGAGAAGATTAAAGCTAGAGCAAAAGAAGAAATTAATTTTTAAAAAGTAATATTAAACAACCAACCAAATTAGCTGTATGTGATGGAAAAATCTTTGTCATACATGAAAAGGCTAACTGTAAGCTGCACTAATGTGTTGAAAAAGCAAGCACAAATTTACTTACTAGATTGTTTGCTAATGGCAAAAAAGAATGAAAGATAAAATTTTTCTAAAAAGATATAAATCAGTTGTTGAAATTGTTAGTAAAGTGCTGAGTTAGCACCTGACATGGTGGAAAAGTTAAAGAAGAAGAAAGGAACACTGAAGAAATTGATTTGCCAAAGATACAGTAAGAGAAATAATGCATAAACAGCTAAAATGGTTTGCTAAAGTGATGAAGAACAACTAAAACTATCAGCTTAAACTCAGATAGATAGGTCAGCTAAAAGTTATAAATCAACAATTAAAATAAATAGCTGAAAGTCTTAGATAAAAAGCTGATAGGTTAGCAAAAAGTTATGGGAATATGGCTGACAAGTGTTGTGAATAAATAGCTAACAGGTTAGCCAAAAGTTACAGAAGACCTATCAATTTATAGGCAAAGGATTATGGATAAACAGCTGATAGGTTAGTGTAAAATTATGGCTGAAAAGTTAAGATCATGAGTTACAAATTATAAATGACTGACACAGTTAGCTTGAAGTTGTTAAACAGCGGAAACAGTTAATTAACAGTTATTGATAAACTGCAGAAGTTAGCTATAAGTTTTGGATAAAACCCGGAAAGAGTTGATAAAAGACTGAAACAGTGAGGGAAAAGTTTTAGATAATAGTAAGCGGAAAGTTTTGGATTAACAGTTAATTAACAGTTATTTAATTAATTAGAAAATGGCCACAGTGTTAGCTTAAAGTTTTGGATTAACAGAAGAAACGGTTAGCTAAAAGTTTTGGATAAATAGATGAAATAGTTGGTTAAAAGTTTTTGATAACAGAAAGATGAATATTAAATGGCTAAAACTTTTAGCTTAAAGTTTTGGATAATAGTTGGCTCAAGCTTTTGGATAAACAGTCAATGGATTACAGTAAATTAGCAGTTACTGACAACTGGCTGAAATGGTTACCTAAAGTGCCGTATAACCGTTAGCTCAAAGTTTTTGTTAAATGGTAAACAGGTAACAGTAAATAAATGAAATGATAAATGGCTGGAAAGATTAGCTAAGAGTGTTGGATAACTGTTAGGTCAAAGTTTTTGATAAAGAGTAAGAGGTAACGGTTGATTACATTTTTGATAAATGGCATAAAGCTAAATGTTTTGGATGACAGTAAGCTAAATGTTAAATGGCTGAAAGTTTTGGATAAACAGTTAACAGACAAGTAACAGTTATTGATAAATAGCTGAACAGTTAACTAAAAATCATGTTCAATAAACTTAGATAAACAGATGAAACAGTTAAGTAAAAGTTTTGGATACAATGTATCCAACTGAAAATAAACATAATAAAACTTAAACGTAAGAAACTGCTAAAACTGGCTGAAATGGTTTTGCCGAAATTAGCGAAAAGTTCAGAATAGACACCTGACAAGTTATGGACAAATGGCTGAAACAGTTGAGTTCTGCACAGACAGTAAAAAGGTAATGGTTAATGAACAGTGAGTGATAAATGGCTATAAAGTTAGCTAAAAAAATGTTTAAAGGCTTAGAGTTTTGGTTTAATTTCTGAAACTTTTAGCAAATAGTTTTGGATGAACAGTTAATGGTTGATAGACAGCTGAATATAAACATGATAACTGGCTGCAAACTTAATAAACTGAAACTTTTAGCTAAAAGCTTTGGCTTAATTGCTGGAACAGTTAGCTTAGACTTATGGGTCAAAATCTGAAACAATTAGCTTACAGTTTTGAGAAAATAGCTAAAATGGTTAGCTAAGGATAAAGAGTTGAAATTGTTAAGAATTAAAAAACTTCTGAAAATTTACAGATAAGTAGATTGATATTTTCAGAACGTTAACGGTAAACTATAATGGAAAATGGTTCTTATGTAGCTTGCACTTGATATACACTTGACTATACCTACCTAAACACTGATAGTTAAATAGTATGAATAGATTTTTTTTCTCTGTTTACAACGAAATAAAACTTTGTTTTAAATCTAGTTTAGCATTTTTTATATAACGTGTGTGTCCTTGAAGGGGTACCTTAGGGCTGTAGGTATATATCACATATCACAAAAAGTTGTAAACCACTGGGGAATCTCATTTTACTGGCAACAGATAATTCCCATAACTGTTGGACTGTTTTACAAAGAGACATCAAATTCAGTAAGTAGGAAGATCTATGCCACAAGTAGCCTATAGCGCTTTTTCAATTTAAAAATTGAGACTCCTCAGACACAAAAATAAGAAAACTTTACTGGGCAATACAAACTCAACCAAGTAGTTATCTTACAATAAAGGAGATATAACAATGTGCCACAGGGTCTGTTTTTATACTGATTCATTGTGATTATTTATTCATGAAAATTGGTTTTATACCACTGCTGTTGAGGAAGAAAATGAGAGTTCTGTTTTGTGGGTTTACTACGTGTATGTAAGCTGATTTCTTTCTGTCCTGCCAACACCAAACCATAAATGGAAGATGCACATTCCTCAGAAGCTCATGTAGAACGGATCTTACCAGACAACACATGATGCACTTTATTTTTTTAAAACATTTCAGATCACAGGCTGGTCTTCAGGTCCAAACTATCTTTATGCACTGGTGATAGAAAATTAGATGAATTTGTTAGCTTAGTTATTTGTGCAAACTGGCTAACACATAATCATGGTGTTCGTTGAGCTCAGTATTTATTATCCAGTCGATCTGCAGTATTAAAAATTTAAAAAGTACTATGTTTAAAGTCTTAGTTTTAGAGCGGAGAGTCGCTGTGTGATCGCATTTAGCACTTTATAAACTTGAAACTATATGCTGGATTCTGGTGTTTTACTCTAAAGGAAATGTTTTTGAACACATTTTTAGCTTAGTAATCCTAAACCCATCAGTATATTGTTAGTGACAACATATAAACTATGCAAATGTTTGAAAGCTGTAACGATGCTTTTGTCAATTAAATCATGTACTGCTCTTTATGTTTGGCTTATTTATTTCATGCTATGTTGTGTGTCTGGTACAGTTTTATGTGGTTTGATTGGTTAATTTAAATGTTTAGCTTGTTATAGTTTATTATATAGTTTCAAACTTCTCCTGTATTCGTATTTTCACATTTGTTTATCTTAAGTTCATACTTTAATGTTAAAGTAACTATATTTGTACATTAGAGTATTTATTTGTGGTTTTATTTTTCCTTAATAAATTATCTATTTTTTTATTCATGATCTCCCATCAATGGTTAAGTTACATAATAGCAAAAGACATGAGAGTCGATAAGAAGGAGAAGAAAACTTTTCCAGTTGTGATGTGGCCTGTGTGGGCATGAAAAAAGAACATGCAATAAAAGACACCAATTTATATTACAAATAGAAAATCACTTTGAAGGTAAAAATGAAAATAAATTACTCTCTTTCTGCAACAGGAAGCTGTCATCAGTGTGGCAGGAGCACCTGTGGTGTTACTTTTCAAAGTAAAAGCCCTTGCTACAGGCTACAGTATAGTGAAACTAGCCATAAACTTTAAATGTAATTGCTCACAAAATGCAGACTACTCATTTGTGCTAAATCTAAGTTTTACATCAGATAGTTATTTCATTTTTTTATTAATCTAAGCGAACATTTTACAAAGTCGCTGCTGTAAACAGAAAAGCCACGAAGACTTTAAATCTACGTGCTTTGCTTGAGATATAAATTAAGTGAAATAATTTTTCATGGGGTTATCACAGAAAAATTATGCAATATATATCATGCTCGCTGTATGTTCTTCTAACACGTCTTCTTAAGGAAATAAAAAGATGCACTAACATCTATTTGCCCTAAAAAAAGAAAAATTTAAAAAAAAAAAAAAAAACGATATTGAAGAAAATGACGAGAAAACGTTTACTTATCTGTTGACCATGAAAAAGAAAACCTCCATGATTTTCGATATATTCGATCATTCACTATCTTATGGAAGCCAGTTTGTGCCACTTAAAAGAAATAAATACACGTAAGTCAAAAATCTGAGATTAAAAGTCGAAATTATGAAGAAGTAAATCAGAACTATGAGATAAAATCGTAGAAATAATGGGAGTAAGCCAGAGACTGTGAAAAGTCATCATTTTGAGGAAGTAGGTCAGAATTATGAGATAGTCATGATTATGAGATAAAAATTAATAGCTAGAAGATAAAAAGTCCATATGAGGAGGTAACAAGTGTATGAAAAAAGTCATCAAAAAAAAAAAAACATTATTATGATATTAAAAGCCATAATTATGATGTAAGAAGTCGGAGTTATAAGATTATCATAATTATGAGATAATTATCAAAATCATGAAAGTGAAAAGCCATTATTTCTTCTTTTTATCAAATGATTAAGACTTTTAAAAAATATCTTATCATTTATTAAAAAACGATTAAGTTTATCTCATGATTTCGTTTTAAGTTTGTTTGTTTGTTTGTTTGAATAATTATTCAACTTTAATTTTTTTCTTCCATATGTGGGGGAAACGGGCTCTATATTTAGGTTATTAGAAACCTTAACGAATTTCATTTTGATATAAAAATAAAATAAGGACATTTTAATACGTTAGGTGGCAGTGTGGCACTAACTTGGATGCCGGCTGCTGTAAACTCCGAAGAAGAAAGAGGAAGAAGCTGCTGGTTAGCTGCCTAGCCGGGTGGCTATCAGTGCTAACAACTGTGGTGTGACACGTGTGTGGTTTTATTTACTCTTTTTGACTGTGTAGCTGTGACCCACTTGTTCTGTCACAATGGGGATCCTGGAGAAAATTGCGGAAATAGAGAAAGAAATTGCCCGGACACAGAAAAACAAAGGTAAGGGAGGGATAGTTGCAGGGCTAGCTGTTAGCTACATCTTAAACTTAGAGCCAGCTGTGAGTACGTGTGACACCCGTGTTGTGTTACTCTGTAATGTCACTGCAATTCGAGAAGAAACATGCTAATTAACAGCTTGATTCAAGTTACGGATACAATTAAAGGTGTGATCTTCATAAGATATTTATATATAAATTGTTTTTAAATTTTATTATGAGATAACTTCTCTCCAGTGAGTTGCTTTCGTGGATATTACAGTTTTATAGCAGGCTTTGTAGTTCTTACCTACATTTAAGAGTTTGACACCTACTTTAAACAAACTTTAGATAAATTAAACGATGCAGAATATGACACAAGACCAGTCATAATTGTGTCCCATTCATTCTTTCAGCCACTGAGTACCATTTGGGTTTGCTGAAGGCAAAGCTAGCCAAATACAGAGCTCAGCTCCTGGAGCCCTCAAAGTCAGCAGGGGCCAAAGGTGAGGGCTTCGATGTCATGAAATCAGGAGATGCCCGTGTTGCTCTTATCGGTTTCCCTTCCGTGGGTAAGGTAAGTAAACAACATGATAGGTATTTGGTTTCTTCTTAACCATATTTCCTCGTTCCTGGACTACATCTCAGATACTAATGAACAAACAAAGAGAAGTTTAACGGATCAAAAGATTCTGTATCTGGTATTAATCATCTGTTGTGTCCTGCAGTCCACCTTCCTCAGTTTGATGACATCAACAGCCAGTGAAGCAGCGTCGTACGAGTTCACCACACTCACCTGCATACCTGGTGTCATAGAGGTAAACACACCTTCAGTGGCACATACATTATGACATGCAGCTTAAAAATCTGTGGGACAATGTGCACTAACATTATCTGTTGCTTCTCAGTACAAAGGGGCCAATATCCAATTGTTAGATCTGCCGGGAATCATTGAGGGTGCTGCCCAAGGTAAGCCTTTTGTTGATAGAGCAAAACTGTTATTAAACATTAACAAACGGATGAAACTTAAAATCTATCTTTAGACCTCAATGAAGTGGATTCTTTCTAATGCAAACATCTGACTTTGCAGTGATACAGTATCTTTGTTTTTTTTAAAGGTAAGGGTAGAGGTCGGCAAGTCATAGCAGTTGCCAGGACGGCAGATGTTGTCATCATGATGTTGGACGCCACCAAAGGAGACGTTCAGAGGTTTGTAACCCCACTGTTCATGTTTTACTTTGAAGTTTATACGTGAGAATAAAGTATTATCATGTTATTATTGCCTGTCATGTCATGTTTTGTCTTTCCAGAGAACTTCTAGAAAAAGAGTTGGAGTCAGTAGGCATTAGGCTCAACAGGACAAAACCAAACATTTATTTCAAGGTATACTGTTTTCTGTCTCAATTTTGAAGAGATGCAGCTCTTAATTTGATCAAATGGTGACAGAAGAGGTAATTGCACCAATGTTTATCATCCCTCTCTGCAGCCAAAGAAAGGTGGCGGCCTTTCCTACAACTCTACAGTTCCTCTCACCCAGTGCTCAGAGAAACTCGTCCAGCTCATCCTTCATGAATACAGTATCCTTCACTTCAAGCAAACAGAAAAATACAGTTGTAAAACTTAAGTTATTCAGAAAAGACACAGTATGTAACCAAAAGTAATAGATTCTTTTTATTTCAAGAATAAATTATGCAAGCAATTGAAACTTAACCAGATTAAATATCCCACAATGCAGTGCAGACTCACAGAAAATTAACAAAAAATTCAGCACTGATACAACTTCAGCAACATTTTTATTTATTAAGTACAGTATTGATTTTTCAGACAAAAATAGTTTGAAAGATTTCATAAATTATGCCATTTATCATTTAAACTTGTTGTGGAATAGCAGATGCTTAATGACTCTAATGCTCTGGGTTTGTTGTTCTCAGCTCTGTGTTGACATTGGGCGGTGATTCCATCGGCTTGTTTGTGTACCTCAGAAGCTTGAACACAATTCACGCCTAATTTTCACGCTAATCCCTTCCTCTTTGCGTACCATCGTGGGAAGAGAGAGACATGGCCGCACTTACTTGGGGATGTTCGCTTTTGTCTAGGGGGCATAATAACTGAGTGTTGTGTCATTAAGACTAAAGGACAACCAGCAGACTTTCCAAAACAAAGAAAATGTTTTCTTCTGGTCTAAATAAAGAAGCTAGGTCTATCAAGTGTGACCCCTGGAACAGGCCCAAAATGCTACAATTTGGCTAATTTATTCAAAATGGCTGGCTGGGATAGAAACATGGATCCACTGGGTTTTTGTAGATCTCTCCAAGATGCATCTACACACCAAGTTTCATTAATTTCAGTAAATCTGCTTTTTGACAGTGTTCCTTTAAAGCAGGAAAGGTGGCACTATTGACGCAATTCCTGGGAGAAATTTTTTAAACGTATATTAACCTCACATTTTTCAGACCCCACATATGTGTGCCAATGTTTTTGTATGTTTGTTTTTGAGCACGCTAAGGGGCCCAAAAAGACCGGGGATGGATTGAAATTAAAACAAACCTGACCAGTTTCAATAGGGCTCTTTCTCCCTTGGTGCTCAGGCCCCCAAAAAATTCCAATAAATTGTTTTCAGTTGTTTATCAGCACCACTCTCCATCTCACTGGCACTTGCTCATGAAACAGGATGATAGAGGTGGGGGAAGTGTGGAAGCAGAAAGGAAGCTAAGGGATACATGAGATGTGTCCAAAGAGAGGATTTGTTTTGGTTTGCAATTTTGCTCTGAAAGTGGCACAGTAAGCCTTTTATTGATAGATTACATAATTGCAGGTAGACTATTGCATGGGGATAACAATGTCACCATTGTACTACGAGAAAAATGCTTATCATTAAATTGAGTATTCCAATTTTGTATGTCTCTGCATGGAAAAGGCATTTCTGGCTTTTGGTCTTCCTGTTACATCCTTTCACTTGTAGCATTGTGCTGACTTCTTTAACTCACTCCCCTCAGAAATCTTTAATGCAGAAGTTCTCTTCAGGGAGGACAGCACGCCAGACGAGTTCATTGACGTCATCGTTGGGAACAGAGTCTACATGCCTTGTCTATATGTAAGTCTGTACTCTGTATCTCACGTACGACTAAACACTTATACATGCATACTGAATACTCAGCTATGGTTAGAATGCCATTCCACCATAATAAAGAGCCTGTCATCTTATTATGTGACTTTATCATTACCTCCTCCAAGGAGGTTATGTGATCGGCAGGGTTTGTTTGTTTGTTAGCAACATAACTCAAAAAGTTATGGACGGATTTTGATGAAATTTTCAGGAAATGTCAGAAATGGCATAAGGAAGAACTGATTACATTTTGGGAGTGATCCGGATCACCGTCTGGATCCAGGAATTTTTTAAAGGATCCTGTACTGTTGGGAGATTGGGCTAATGGCGGAGGTCTGCGCTCTCCGAGTGCTTTTCTAGTTTATGTATGTAGGGTCCACACCTTATTGCTTGGCTTGCAACAAGTTAGAGTGACCGTCAGTCCATAATAAATTTACTTGCAATAAACATGCATTTATTTTTAATATAGCTACAGAGGTTTTTGAATGTTATCTAACAGCATTTAAAACATATGGCAATATGGTTGCTTTATGGTAATGCTTTATTCTAAATTAAAGCAGGATAATATTTTTTTCTGGTGATGGGTTATGGGAACATGATTTAGCATTTTTCTGTTATGTGTTTTTTTCTTTTTAATCTATTCACATATTTTGTCTTTTACAGGTGTACAACAAGGTGGATCAAATCTCCATCGAGGAAGTGGACCGCCTGGCTCACAGACCTAACAGTGTCGTTATCAGGTTTGTTATATGAATGCATGTGAAAATTTTCTCTCACGCCTTGGTTGTATGCTTATGTCACAGTTTTGTGCTCATTCTGTTCTCATTTTGCATCAGTTGTGGCATGAAGCTGAACCTGGATTACCTCCTGGAAACACTGTGGGAATACCTGGCACTGATTTGCATTTATACTAAGAAAAGAGGAGGTACACAACACAGACTTTTTATTATTCTCATATTAGACTGCTACATGAATATAGAGATGAGAAATCATGCTTGTTTTTTTTTTGTTGTTTTGTTGTTGTTTTGTTTTCCAGAGCGGCCAGACTTTGGTGACCCCATCATTATGAGAAGAGGAGCAAGTGTAGAACATGTGGTAAGTTAAATGCACACTTAATCATACGTCATGAGTAGGTATTAGTACCAGCACTCCAGTACTCATTGGATATCATAATTCGTGTAGTGCATCATACTGTGTGTACATGTGGTTTTAGGCTATAATTTACATGCTTTACATGTGTTACAAGACTTTATGTGTTTGCCCTATTTTAGACGTTACACAGAGCTTTACCTACTTCAGCCAAAGCTTTGGCTTTATTTTTCAGAGAAAGCCAGATTACAGCAACAACCACTGCTTTACATCAGCTACAGTACCTTTCATAGGTCACATTACTCTAAGGGCATATAATAGGTCGTTTCCACCCCGAGCAGTCTGGTTCATTTTGGTACGGCAGGGTGCACATTTTTTTGCGTTTCCATAGAGCAAAAGTTGGAAAGGGTCCCAAAAAACTGACTCGTTTCATCCCACTTTTTGGCAACCTTCCGTAGTGGTACCAATCTTACCTATCTGGCCCAAAAACGTGGAACTATACACACAACAATGGGGGATTGCACTGACGTCACGTAAGCGTGAGACACGACCGCTCCACTCCAGGCTGCAAATCACAGAACTCCGCTCTGTGAGGAGCGGTCAAAAATGGGATTAAATCTGGAATGTTTGGACCCTACAGAGATCCAGACTGTTTCCTGGTCTGTGGATATTGATATCTAACCACAAATCAAATTTCCTGACGTTTATCTGGATCTGATTTTAAGTACACAAAGCAGAGCCTGAAGGACTTAGTCTTGTTTGATTTTAACACCAGTTAAACCTTTAATTTATTTTCAATGTGGTGAATTCTCATGGTGTAGCTCCAAACGTTTATATTTTGTGGTATGAACTGTTATAGACTAGATATATTTGCATATTACTGTACTGTTAATTTCTGTACATGTATTCCATCAGCTGAGAATCTGTACTGACAGCTGTTCACATAATAGAGATGTATTTTTTTTTAAAGCACTTTCAGCTGAAATAAAGCTGTTTACTGCTTATTCCCTGATTTCTATCACTCATCCTTTCTACAACTCAGCAACTAGACCAGTAGACTTGTGCTGCATGTGACCTCACATGCATGACTTTACAGCCCGCCCACCGAGTGAGGGTACTGGTGTCAAACTATTTTGGTGTTTAACGTACCGAACCATACCAAACTGTAATCAATCAAACCGGACCACCTGGTGGAAATGAGGAAACAGTTCGCCTGTGATTACACCAGAGCAGAGAAGAGTAGCCTGCTAATGAAACAAGTGAATGGAGCAATGCTCCAAATAAGTTGTGTGTGTTAAAGTTTTCAAATCATTTTGTTTTCTACCTGCAGTGCCATCGAATCCACAGAACCTTAGCCAGCCAGTTTAAATACGCCCTGGTTTGGGTGAGTAAGTTAAAGTTTTCAGAGGCAACATCTTTCTGAAACTTATAATCCTCTTCTCTCATGTTGAGTTTCTGTGTTAAACAAATGTCTTTTAAATAAGTCACTGTAAATGGTAACTGGACTTGAGCTTCTGTAGTGTTTTTCATAGTCATTTTTACATTCACACCATGTTCACGCACTGATTTAGAAAGCTGCTTTGGAAATTGGAAAGCTGGGAATCAAACCCAGCGCTCAGGTTGAGTTAACCGGCTCTGATGTCATGTCTGGGATACTTTAGACATACAGAGGCTGCTGACTTTAACTAGTGGCCTTTTAAGAGAGGTTTATTTTAAAAACCCAGCACTAAAAAGTTGATCAGCAACCTCTGGTATTGAAAAACTGCAGCTCCTGTAGTGCAGTTTGACTGGCTGCAAAAGCCCTGGAAGTCACATACCCAATCAAAAAAGGCAATTTTTACAGCTAAGAAAATGTCAAAAGGAATTTTGTATGTGAAGCTTGTTTCTTGATTGGCACACATGAAGGACAATTTTTTTAAAATAACTCATCCAAACTGCTTTTTCTGCGGGATAAGAGATATTAAAAATAAGGGGTCTTTTTCTTAAACTACAAAGCTACCTTATTTATCAGTTTTTCTAATAGCACATGTCTTTTTTACCTTGTTTATTTTTAATCAAACTTCATTAGACTGAAACAAACAAAGGGAATGGTGTTATCTGTGTTGTTTGTTGGTCTTTCAGGGTACCAGTACCAAGTACAGTCCTCAGAGGGTCGGCCTGACGCACATCATGGAGCACGAGGACGTCATCCAGATTGTAAAGAAGTAAAGCAAACTTCTGACAGGACAAAGACAGAAATTAATTACTATGGAAATGAACCCTCTGTACAATAGAAACACAGCAATGAAAAATAGCAGCCATTCTTATTTTGTATATGAAAATCATCAAAACACATTTAAGATCAGATTTGAGTTGGTTGTGAGCTTGAAACCCGTATTTTATCTTTGGATCAAGATAAAAAAAAAAGTTGAACTGATTCTGACAGAAATGGGAAAAAAAGAATAAAGTTCATAAAAATATCATGAATCCTTTTGTTTTTATTCCCCCAAAAATGTTGGATTTGATCTTAACTGGCCTTTTTTTATGTGAAAGGGATTAAGACCTGCTAACACTTCCCATTTGAGCAGGAGTCTCCTTATTTTTAGCTCTGTCTCCCACCTTTGCTCCTGATTGATAATTTCTCCTGATTATTATCCTATATTTACATAAATGAAAATTAAATGGATGTTTTTCGGCTTCTGTGTGTGATACGAGCCATTAAGCCCTGGCAGCTGGAGTCAGCAGAAAGCAAGCGCCAACCACCCCATCCATGTGCATCACTCACTGCAGCTGCTCTGCTTGAAACCTACAGAAAAATCAGCAGAGAGGAAAAGTTTCAGAAACTGGGAGAAATTAAGTTAGGGAGAAGAAGATGGTGTGATCAAAAATTGCAAAAAGAGTTGGGGGGGGGGGGGATCAAGCTTTTAATCAAGAACAAATGAACTCTTCAATATGAAATGTCCCCATGGCAGTTTAACCAGCATATGTGGCACAAGGTAGTAATAATGGGCCACTGTGCAGGCTATTTTAACAGGCCCTTAGGCTCCTTAGTTAGAAGGCACACATGCACACACATACATGATATACATGCACACAATTAGGCGTATAGCATTACGATTATTCAGACCTACATTATCTAACTTGCTCCTAAGGTTACCTGCTGCATGTTTGTGGATACACCTCTAAGGGCCGCAGTATCAGCTCCCTTTGAACAGCATGGCTGCTCATTTCCTTGCCTTGTAGTTGTGCTCAGTTTGTCAGTCTTGGCAGATTTTGTGGTTTACCTGGCTGGAATCTTGCTTTCTTGTCACAGGATCAAATTAGCCATAAGATTGGACAACATACAGACACTACCCAGCAATCATCTGTGCATATCTAATAAAGGAAATATTTATTACAGTTTATTCATAATGATTTTTTCACTGTATATATGAAATAGGACTATGGTGTTTAGGGATACACAATATTATAGGCATAATATCAGTATCTGCAGATATTAGCTCAAATGTTAATGAACGGTATTGACAGATATGAAAATTTCTGCTACTATTAACAACCAGTATATCAGCCGTACAAATTGTTGTGTTTTGGCTGTATGTACAAACTGCTTGTGAACTTGTGGGCTGGACCGACAGACTGCATCAGCCATCTGAGCATATACGCACCATACATCTGACATATTTTCATTTAAAATAATAATAATTAAAAAAAAAAAAACATGTTTTGATTGATATAAGACAACCCTACAATGCAAATGGCATCGTATCTGGACAATCTGATGTGGAATTTCAAAATAAAAGCCATCTCAAATTTGTCATAATCACTGTAGATCTGATATTTTATTTGAAATAATTAAAAAACTCATGTTACCAGGGGCTCGTTCCACTTTAGATTGGCAGTTGACTACACCACAATACAATTGGTGCAGTATAAAGACAATCTGATGTGGGATTTCAAAATAAAAGCCATTTCAAACATGCCATAATCACTGTGCATCTGACTTATTTTAATTTGAAATGATGAAAAAACTCCCTATTACCACAAACACATTCCACTTTAGAATGATAACTGAAACCCCACAATACAACTGGTGCAGTATTAAGACAATCTGATATGCAATTTCAAAATAAAAGCCATCTGAAAACCATCATAATCACTGTACATCTGGCATATTTTAATTTGAAATAATCAAAATACTCCCTGTTACCACAGACTCATTCCACCTTAGATTAGTAGTTGACTGCTCCACAATGCAACTGGTACAGTAGTAAGACTATCTGATGTGGGATTATGATGTGCACTGGCTGGTGGTTTTTGCAGAAGCACTTGTAGAGAGACAGAGCCTGCAAAAAAGGACAAAATGCAGTCAGACAAGGCAAAAAACACCCTGAGAAATCACTAGACTCAAAAGTTGAAGAAGAGCCAGGTTACCTGATTAGGTGTGGTATACACCGGTGTCTGAGAGTCATCACCAGGTGTTTGGATCTTGATTGTCAATGATAAGCTCTTTGGGATGAGTTATTTTATCATAATGGCTCAATTGAGAAACGCAATTTGAGAATGATTATACAAATGTTCTTTCTATTGACATATGCTATTTTTCCCAAAGAACAAGACCAAGAAAATTTTAAATGAAGGCATCCAGGTGGAAGATCTGCAAAAGACAGGGCTAAAAATAGATAAAAATGCCTCAGATACCAAAGACTTCTGGGGTCGAAGTGCGTTAAGCAGCATTCACACAAGGCTTGTTTTTGTTTTTAGTGAGCTTATCAGAAGGAGCAATGATTCTATCTTGTTAGTTTGATGCTTTTATTATTGGAAAGTGTTTGGTTTGTGCGCAGGTGGGGTTAAGTTCTTCTTTTTAAACTTGTTAGTCATTTTAGACCTAAACCGTCGAGTGGTTTTGTCTCAAAGTGGTGCCAAGAAACCAAATATGCCTCTTCATGTTGCGCTACTTGTCTACTTTTGAGATGAAATTTGAGTTTATACTCCCCTTATTACAAGTGTTGTTAATCTGGATTAATAACTATCTTGCCATAAATTGTAGTTCCTACAAATTATAACCGATGAAGAGATTGGTTATAATCAATTAATTATAGTAATTAGCAAGAATAATGGATTTATCCTGCTTGATTAAAGGTTACAATGATTAGCTTCACCTGTGCAAGCTGTTACACTAAAGTGATGTAAAAACTATGGCGTCTCTAATTACAACACTACCATTATATTTTAGTTATGAATGTAATAATCAGGACCTAGTTTTGAAATTAGTTATTCTTTTGCCATGTCATGTTTTTACTTGAAATTGTTTTTTAACCTTTTTTTTTTTTTTTTTTTTTTAAAGATTTATTTTTGGCCTTTATTGAATATGACAGTGGATAGAGTCGGAAACAGGGAGAGACATGCAGGAAATAGTGCCATGGGCCGGATTCGAGCCCGGGTCGCCTGCGTATATGGCATGCACCTTAATCACTCGACTACTGGCACGCCTTTAACCTTTTTTTTAAACTTGATTTCATCAGCATTACCACAGTATAAGGCATTAACCTGACACGCCAGAGGGATTTGTTTCACACATCCATCTAGAAAACCACTGTTAGACAGCGTTTGGGAAAGGGCAGTGCCTTTGAAAAAAAAAAAAACTCGGAGGGTGATTGGATGAACGTTCAGTCTGTCACATCTTTACGAGCCAATCAGAGCAACAAAACACGTGACGAAGCCACTACCGAGGAATAAACTCCATATAGAACAGCAAAACGTGAACCATGGCAACTGTAGACATGTCAGTACACGACTTTCGTCATTTTTGAATAGAAAACAACTCACTGCTGTTCTTTGTTCTTCTTTTAGCAAAGAAATGTCGTCAAGTTCTAATAAAACTGGCGCTTTAGCAGCATCCACGCTAACGTCGTCCACCATAACTGCACCGGCTTCTTGTTGCTGCTTGCTTACGCCATGACTCCACCGCGCCCGAAATTACTGCCACTCGTCGCTGATTGGTCCTGTCATGGAAATGGGGGGATCCATCTGTTTTGCAAGGTTAATTAGGCATAGCTTTAGTAAGAGGTCTGACTCCCTTTTCTCCACTGCTTAAAAGTCTGAACCGCAAACATAACCTTTAACAAGCTAATATGAAAACCTGTTTGGACGTTTTCTTTAATAATTAGAAGTAACAATGACCAGCAGGTATAAATAAGCACACTGTTTGTCCTCATTATTAAATTGTTTGAGTTACAGAAGTCCTTCACATCAGTTAAGGGTCACTCACCTCTGACTCCTCCCCACCTGCCCCATCCCAGCCACCCAGCTGTTTGTGTCGCTGTCTCCAATGCCCCAAAGCAGGCTGGACAGAAAGTATGGACTCCCAGCCAATGCTCCCCATTCACTTGCACACACACAAGCACAATAGCACCATTAAATATTCACAAGCATCTCTTCTGTGTAGGAGAGGGGGACGGAGTGGGAGGCTTTACACCAGGAAAGAAAGAAAGAGAGAGAGAGGGGCTGTGACACCGCTGGACCTAAAGATGCCTTAAAGATGTCAGCTCTGAGGGACACCAGGATGAAGAGGTTTTGCTTTGGGATTACCTGAAGAGGAGAGGAATGAAGGAAGGATAACACTGTGGAGAGAAGGAAGCAACAAAGGTACGGTCAACCGGGGTGTGTGTGCATTGTGTGGAGCAGGCATGACACTTGATGCTGCTTGGCTCCATATGGCATAGCTAAGTGTGAGTGTGTGCCTGTTTGTGTTATACTACTGCTAATGACCAGGCACTGGGTGTTCAGTTGAGCCCCTTTAATAAGAAGTGTTCTTATTTAGCTTTTGCTTTAGGTATGTGGTGAAAAACTTTACATTTGTGTTTACTCTTGATCAGTTTAAGTTTAACCCTTATTGTTAAGCTTATGAGACTGATCCTTTGTTGATGTGTCATTAGACTCAATAATATCTTTATTGATTAGTTTTATCCTGGCAGTTACTGCCGATTATTTAAATAATCAGTGGGCAGAGCATAGTTGTAGACATTTTTTTAAAGAATGCAGGGAAATACTTCTTTTCCAAATAACGTTTAAGCAGAAACCCTACCTGACAAGGCTTTTTTAGTCTCCTGTATATGCAAGTATATGTATATGCAAGTATATGTATATACTTTTTTGTTGTTATCATGGTAAAATGAATATATTTGTGGTTTTGGACTGCAGGTCTTATCAGAGAAATTTTTGATTGCATTATCCTGGTCTTTTGAATGGATAAATGTTTGCCATAGTACAATAAAAGATCTCCTATAGGACTCTTTACAGATCACTTAAGTTTGACATTTTAGACCGCTTAAAGCAGAACTCTATAAAGGCACCCAACATTTATCTACCAATGAGCAAGACTGTGACAACAGTGGTAGGAGAATAAAATGAAAGAAAACTCCTTTAGAGTATCCAACTTGCAAAATAAAATTTAAAAAAGCAGTTTATTTGCAACCTTTCAGTACTAGACTTTTATCAGGCAAATCGTTTGTTTAAATGGGCAGGGCATCTAGAGGCATCTGGAGATATCCTGCCCTCTTTAACAAATTATTTGCATGATCAAGGTGAAGTACCAAAACTTTCAAATAAAGGACTTTTTTTTCTCTCCTGGTTCATCGTATTGTCTGTTGGGTGGTTTAAAAAAAGTCTTTGATAAGAACTTAATGGTTAATGAAATGAGGTCACAAGACTTAGACTGCTAGGGCTGCCACTATCCTGTGTTTAATTAACTGATACCCAAGAGCTGCTGTTCACTGGTTTGATCATTACAAGTTAGGTTTCATTATGTGGTGCAAACTGTACAAATTGGCACCCATCTTCCTGGAAAACTTGCAGTTTCTTCTCTTGAAACCTGCGACAGATTTAGTAAAGTCCTTTGTAGGAAGCTCTTGTTTTAAAGTTTAAAAAAGAGAAAATGATTATTTTATTGGAGAGCTTTTTGCCTTTTTTCTATAGAGACCTTAAAGACAGAGAGACGGTGTCACACAACAAATAATGGCAGGCTGGGAATTGAACTTGACTAGTGTGAAAAGCACTTTTCCTCTTGCATCTGCTCAACCAAACAGGCTAAATCAGTGCCCTAAAAACAAGTTTTAACAGGAAGACTGAACCTCTTAAGTTAACAACCTGTGTGTCCTATTGTGTGCTCTTCATGCCATAGCTATGGCTCTTAACCGCTTGAAACAAGACCCACTGCCAGGCCATTATGCCTCCAGGAGACAGTGAAAGGCAGTGAAATTACAATAGTGGGTCAGGGAGAAAAACTTTAAGTGTGACTGGTATGAGTCTTATTTCTTTAATAGTGCAGTTCATGCTTTGTAAACATTTTTAGACCACAAAGAAATGCATAAAACAATGACTTTTTACCTCCAAAATGTATTCAGTTCACCCTAAAGTCCTGGCTTATTGAAATATTGAGCTCACAAGATTTGAAGTCACAATGAGCTTAGCCTATTATCTCCAAAATGTGTTTAGTTTATCCTTGAGTCAGAGCGGTCATTCGTGCATACTTTGAAGAAGCACTCAACGTGTTCTTGAGGTATCAGGCTCAGAAGAATGGCATGGATGGATGGAGGATCTACACTCACAGACCACTTTATTAGGTACACCTGTTCAGTTAAATAGCTAGTCAGCCAATCACATGACATCAACTCACATGGCAGTTGTGTGGATGAAATTCCTTGTTGATGTCAGAGGTCACAGGAGAATGGGCAGACTGTTCAAGATGGTAGAAATGCAACCATAACTCAAATAACAACTCGTTACAACCAAAGTATGCAGAATACCATCTCTTATTGCACAGTTGAACCTTGGAGCAGATGGGCGACGGCAGCAGAAGACCACAACAGGTGCCACTACTGTCAGTTAAGAACAGGAAACTGAGGCAACATTTTCATGGGCTTACCAAAAAAAAAAAGCATGGATCCATCCTGGCTTGTATCAAGGGTTCAGGCTGGTGGTGGTGGAGAAATGGTGTGGGGGATATTTTCTGGCACATTTTGGGCCGAATGAGAATCTTTTAACCATCACAGCCTACTAGTACTGTTGCTGACCAGTTCCATCCTTTTATAATCACAGGGTACCCATCTTCTGATGGCTACTTGCAGCAAGATAATGCACCATGTCACAAAGCCCAAATTATGTCAAACTGGTTTCTTGAACATGACAATGAGTTCACTGTACTCCAATGGCCTCCACAGTCACCAATCTCATAGATCACCTTTGGGATGAGGTGGAACGGGAGATTTGCATCATGGATGTGCAGCAAATGAAATCTCTGAGCAATATTTCCAACAATGTTTGAAATTATGCCACGTAGAATAAAGGCAATTCTTAAGGCAACAGGTTGTCCAGCCCAGTAGTAGCAAGGTGTACCTAATAAAGTGGATGGTGAGTGTATGTAAGGACAGATGTACAGATGGATAACACATAAACATAATGCTGCTTGCCATAAATATATATTATTTAAACAAGGGCTGTTAAAATTAATGTGTTAATGCAGATTAATCCATCATAATGATTAATCTGATTAATTTTAACGCAATTAACCAATCTACAGAGCATAATGACTCAAAATCCCTGAAACGTCTCTGGCAATGCATTTCAGGCTGTCCGAGTAGGATTACCGTCGAGCATGCGCAAATGGGCCGTTGATCCGGTAGTGACCCACCAACTCAATATATGAAAGACGCTAAACAGCACACTGGCTGTCTCAGTGCGAAATTTGAGTACAAAAAAAGTTGTGCAAGTTTTCATAAATTCCCGCCATATTTCAGACTGTGAATGTAACACTCCCTGTAGCCTAGCAACAATCTATAATGCACTGTTTAATTTTGAGGCATGGCTTGTGATGCTGACAGAAGTAGCAAGTATTAAACATGTCCATTTTGACTGTAGCTACAGCTGTGTAAATTTAGCTTCTATGCACTTTAAGATATGCCTGAGTGAAATGTGACCAAAACTATTATTTACAGAACTTCGTTTTATTTTTTTATTCAATTCTTTTTATTTTTATTCAGGTGAAAAAATTCCACTGCCTCAGGTTATGTTCAAATACAGCTCTGTTGTTGTGTTTTAATGCACTTTTTGATGTGTTTTTGTCATTTTGCCAAATTTAAAAGGGAGGCTATGAATAAAAGTGAATATTTTTCATCAAATTGATCTGTATTGTTTCAAAATTTGAAATTACCAGCTGCTTACTTGGTGCCAAGCATATCTGGCCTGGCTACATTTCTTGATTTAAAAATTTGGCCCAGTTGAATTTGAAATTGAATAGCCCTGGCATATATAGTCCCTTCTTTCTTGAGTCTGTTTGCTTATGCAAAATGAAATGCTATTAATATAGATTAAAAATGAATGATATTTAATCATGATTAATCGAAATTAATCCACAGCAACCCTGTGATTAATCTGATTAAACATTTTAATAGTTTGACAGCACTAATATAAACACATAATCCATAAATATAAAAAGCACCTGTTTCTTCCAAGATCTTCTGATAAATGACTGGTAAAGGTATTTATTCACTGTCCTATCAAACAAAGGCATAAATATCCAGAAATAACTCAAGACAGAAACTTGGATTGAGTCTTTTCTTGTCATTTCTGGATTTTTAGGAAGTAAAATAAACAAATTGTAAATCAAGTTTGTTGTGAAAAAATATTACATAAAATAATCTTCTATTAAAATTAAAGATTTTATTAAAGACATATCCAACCCCAGGATCCAGACTCTAATTACTTAGTTTCTTCTGCCCTCTCCTGCTTCAGCCAGGTCATTGCAGCTTGTATCAACTGAGCTAAGAATCCTCTCATTAAATGGACATGAGGAACATGTCTGACTTCACTTAAACTAATAATAGACTCAGTTTGAGTACATCTATGAACCAGAGTGGATCACAACTCTCTAGATGGTCTGTTCACAGCTTTGTCCAAAAAACATGTGATAGATAGAGATATTGATAGAATGAGAGATAAAAATTTGAATCCTGACTCACAGGTTGTCTTGTGCTCAAGCTCCACCCTTAAGCACACACTACTTTATCACTTGTTTAACTAATTTTTTAAAAGGAACATGCTGTATCATATGGCACTTAAAAATAATGATTAAATTGAAAACCTCAAGAAAATATTTACTAAGATATAAGATATGGATGTGCACATGATTTTGATACTAATGTCTGCTCCCTCTCCAGCTCAACATTAGGAAGATTTCAAGTTCAAGAAATTTCCAAATTGGTTTTGCTTTTTAGACTTTAAGAACACTTTCACTTATTTGCACACCCCATTTACATAAGACAAACAGCAAATTTGATCCTGAATAAGTGGCTGTTTTGTGGTCTTTCACAAAAGACCTCTATGGAGCTGAATATTCAATAAGCAAACAAACATTTCATGTTGAAGTTAAAAGCTAACAGACTAACTGCCTTTGTGTCTAGCTAATCTCTCTTAAGGCCTTCAACAAATGTGTGTTCCTCTTATGCAGCAATGTTTGTCTATTGGATAAACTGCTCCCTGATGAACATTTAAAAGGAGTAGGAGACCTGAATAATCACTAAGGGAGATTGTATGGTACCATGAAATAAGTAAGATGTTTCTTTGATGTAAAGTGCCCACAAACCTGGCTAAATACAACATAGAGATTTCATTTTCTTGAAAAAGCAAAATGATCAAAATGAATTTATTTAAGATTTTGTGTTGATTTTCTCAATAGTTAACAATCCTCTGAATCTGAATTCTCAACAAATTACAATTCATTGTGATCACGTGGGTTCCTGTTAGGCTGCTGATCGATCTGGAAGTGCTCAACTGATATCATCAGAAACCTCATACAGTGCTGTGAGAAAGTTTTTTCCCCATTTCTTTTGTTGCCCTTTGTCACAATTTAATGCTGATTTCATTTAGAAAGGGAAAAAGACATCCAAACCTCTCTGGCCCTTTGTGAAAAAGGAACACCCCCTGCTTAAGTCCTGAATTATTGGTGATTAACCCAATTTTTTTGGAAGACCTAGTTCAGTTTCACCAGCCACAACCAGGCTTGATTACTGCCAGATCTGCTAGATCAAGAAATCACTTAAATAGAAGCTGTCTGACAAAGTGAAGAAGGTTTATAGATGCCAAAAAGGAACACATCATGCTATGATCTAAAAAAAAAAAAAAATTAGAACAGATGAGAAACAAAGTCCTTGGTATCTATCAATCTGGAAAGAGTTCCAAGCCATTTCTAAGGCTTTGGAACTCCAGCAAACCCCGATGAAAGCCATTATCCACAAATGGAGAAAACTTGGAACAATGGTGAACCTTCCAGGAGTGGCCAACCTACCAAAATGACTCCAAGAGCGCATCAACAACTCATCCAGGAGGTTACAAAAGAACCCAGATCAACATCTAAAGACCTGCAGGCCTCACTTGACTCAGTTAAGGTCAGTGTTCATGATTCAACAATAAGAAAGAGACGGGGCAAAAATGGAATTCATGGGAGAGTTCCAAGGCCAAAACCACTGCTCACCAAAAAGAACACAAAGGCTCCACTTGCATTTTCCCCAGAAAACATCTTGATGATCCCCAAGACTTTTGGGGAAATATTCTGTGGACTAACAAGACAAAAGTTTAACTTTTTGGAAGGTGTGCGTACCCTTACATCTGGGGTAACACTACATAAATGACTATGATACTGACAGTCAAATATGGTGGTGGTAGTGTGGGCTGCTTCAGGACCTGGACGACTTGCTGTAATTGATGGAACTGTGACTTTTGCTCTCTACTCTAGAAAATCCTGAAGGAGAATGTCCGGCCATTCATTTGTGACCTCAAGCTCAAGCACACTTGGGTTATACAGCAGGATAATGATCGGTTACACACAAGCAAGTCAACCTCTGAATGGCTTGGAAAAACAAAATGAAGGTTTTTCCAGTGGCCTAGTCAGTGTCCAGACTTAAATGTGATTGAGATGCCTTGGCATGACCTTAAACAGGTCGATCATGCTTGAAAACCCTCAAGTGTGGCTTGATTAGAACAATTCTGCAAAGATAAGTGGGACAAAATTCCTCCACAGCAATGCGAAAGACTCATTGCCAGTTATTGCAAATGCTTGCTTGCTTCACATAAGGCCAGGTAGGTTTTAATGGCCCCTTCCCCTAATTAATGAACTTACTGTTTAAAACTCAATCATACTTATTTGGGTTATCTTTGTCTAAAGTTAATATTTATTTGATTATCTGAAACATTAGTGACAAATATGCTAAAATATAGGAGCAAAAACTTTCCAGAGCACTGTATAAAAAGGTCAAAAATTAAACTTCTGCTTTACCTGTATACCTAAATCACCTGTTCAAGTTTAGTCCTTGTATGGGAAAGACTGGCAAAAACTTAAAAAAGAAAATGTAGGGCATTTGTTGGCAATATTTAGGGTAGCATTCCCAGGAAAATGTGCATGTGTGTGAGAGATTTGTCGTGTGTGCGTGTGTGAGATAAGACTCCAGGCTTTTTTAAACAAATCACTCTAAAAGCTCTGACGTTGGGCGCCAGTGTGAGAGGACGATAGCGTAACGTGTGTGTTATTTGTGTAATCCTGCCATTAAGGCACAATGGACCTCCACAACTGTTTACTCAGCCACAGTTGGAGACAAGATGGAGCTACACACACATTTAACATGCGTACAAGTGTAGCTTGTTGACCAAGAAACCTAATCGCTGCTCTACTCATGCATGGACTGATGTAAAGAGAAGTCTTGTACCTGATCGTGCTTTCTCTCTCCCCTCTCACCATTGTACATTTGAACTGTAGATGTACAGGTGATCGCTGAAGGTAATCACTGAAGCCTCACTGAGGCAACACAGGGTATGTTTACCACTAAAGGCCCATTGTGTTTCCAGATGGGCTGTGTAATTCAAGGAAAGGATTGCGTGTGTGTGCGTGTTTGTGTGTGTGAGTGGGCTGACAGGGATATAAAATGTTAAGGAGGGTCCAGAGGAGGGATAGGAGGCAGACAGGGAAGTGAGCTGGTCAAATTTGTGGGTCATCTAGGAGTCAACATCTGTCAATCAGAAGCACAGATACGAGGTAAGCTGCACCAGAACAACACTCTGACTTTATTTGTAAAGATTTCTTTTTAAATAATTTGACTTCATGATGCTGGCCTTCTCATGTGTTAAATCTCCTGGCTGTAGTCTTAAATGTGTCGTCTAAGTGTTGATAAAACAAAAGACAAAATGAAGCTGTTATAAACTATCAGAGATGCTAAGGTAGTCATCTTGGCATCAAGGAAAAAGCATGAAAGAGGCATGATATTACTTCCAATATTTGTTTAAATTAATGTAGATAATAAAACATACGTAAAGATTAAGTATTAAATGTATAATATGTAAAATGTTTGAACTAAAATATCTACATAAATAAAATAAATACCATTTTAATGTTATATTTAGGGATACACAGTGTTATCTGCATGGTACTGGTATCTGCAGATGTTAGCTTCAAGGTTCATGGATTTTAAAAGATTTGTAAATTATTACCAATATCTACAACCAGTACAGCAGCAGTAAATGTATTTAACCTTTGCTTAACCAGGTTAGTCCCACTGGGATCTGAGATTTCTTTTTCTTGCTCTTAGGGGTGCATGATCCTGCTGGTGTGATTTCGTCATGTGCAACTTTTGTCACATGACAGCATGAAAACAAAGCCACATTTTGCACTGCAATCACTTTGTGTGGAAAGCGTGATCTTTAACAGGAAATATGATCATTTTAATTTGATATAAAAATTAATGTTACACATGGGGGACAGTGGACCATGCTGTACAGGACTGGCACTAGTATTTTTTCATAATTTCAGCATGTTGTAATTTATTTTTAAAAAATGGCAATATATTGTTTTAAATAACATTTTTTAAATATCATTTTTTGTAGGATGTTGTGTTTTTTTGGAGGCCCTATATCTCAATCTAAATTAAACTTAAAGAAATATAGTTTTCATTTATCAAAGTTGAGGTAGTGCCGAAAAAGATCCTATGAAACATTAGCATGGCAAACATTTTCTGAGTGGTTTATTTTGTAAAAAGAAAATTAACAAAATGGCAAAATAGTCAGTGGACCTCTAAGGGTTAAGGGAGACCTGACTAAGAGTGGTAGCAGCATACAGTTTCAACAATCAGTTGCACTCAAACTTGAACTATTCACAGTTCTGTAAATACAGTAATAATATAACATTTGCTAGAACATCTGGATTTAAGAGTTTTGCAGTTTAAATGCAGTTTGCAAGTTGTTGAAAACCTTAAAGCTTTCTTTCCAAACTCAGTTTGGACTCTGGGAACAACAAAGTGCACAAAGTCAAATAAAAGCAGATTGTCATCTCCATCCTTCAAGATTAAAAGAGAGCAAAGATAGTTCAAAACTCAGCTTTATAAAGGAAGACGTACCACTGTCCAAGAAATCCACAATTCGTGATCAAACTCAGGGCTCCATGAGAGACACTGTCTAACACATGAAGATTGATCTGAGGCATTTATGTACTAAACATCACCATAGTCAAGAAAGGGTTAAAAGACAGAGTCAGCTCAACTCTTTTTGATGTAAAAGAAGAGACAGGACTTGTTTCTGTTGAAAAAAAAAAACAACAAAAAACAGTTAAACCTTCAACATCTTAAACACACTAAATGTGCTCTTTAAAAAACAAGTTTTTGTCAAGTAAGAACCCGAAGTATTTCAAATGGGATACCCCTCAATTTCATGACCACAAGTCTGTTCGAACGGTCTATTTTGCTTAGAAGGTTCTTTACTGAGTGAAACGACCCGGAAGTATTTTAGTGTTTAGTGCTGTTAACCTGACACGCTAGAAAACCTCTCATACTGTGTTTTGAGAAAGGGCAGAGGCTTTGAAAAAAAAACTCGGAGGGTGATTTGATGAATGTTCTGTCTGTCACATCTTTACGGGTCAATCAGAACAACAAAACACGTGACGTAGCCGCTACCGAGGAGTAAATTCATAGTGAACTGCATAATGCGAATCATGGTGACTGTAGACATGACAGTACATGACTTTTGTCATTTTTGAAAAGAAAACAACTCACTGCTGTTCTTTGTTCTTCTTTTAACTAACAAATGTCATCAAGTTCTGATAAAACTGGTGGTTTAGCAGCATCCGAACTAATGTCTTCTGCCATATCTGCACTGGCCTTTTGTTGCTGCTTGCTTATGTCATGACTCAAAAGCACTGCCCCTAGTCGCTGATTGGTCCTGTCACTTTCTAACCGGGACCAGACCATTCAGACAGGAGCTTTGCAAGATGGATTCGCCAGTGAGAAACACGGAAACGAGTGCCATCTGCTTTGCAAGGTTGAAAGGCTGTACGAATTCTCTTAGTAATAAGTAATGGAGCTTCATTGTTTCCTTTATCATCGCCTTTAGCCTTGGAAACACTGGACCATCCTTTACCAAAGGAGCCATGAAAAGACGACCCACAATTCTCAGTGTCAGCTTTAATTACAGTGGCACACCTGTAAACTGCTCATCAAAACAAACGATCATATGGCTGTAACGTTACTAGAACTGATCCAAACAATAATTTTCAGTCAAACTGATGATTCATGAGATAAACGGGAGGAAATAAGGAGGAAAAGAGGAATATTACAGACATGAATGTATCGCCCCACATATTACTAGCCTATTTCTTTTCTTTTCCATTTTTTATATGAACACTAAAGCCTCAATCAACACTAAATCAATCAGTCTTTCAAATGGCATTTGTTTTGCTATTTTGAAATGTTAAAGTTAGTATGATAAAAGTTTATAAATTCAACCATTTCAAGTGATAAAGTTTGCATTTTTCCAAATTGTGGTTATTATATTTGTCATTATAAATATGAAAGTTTTAAAATTTGCCATTTATAGAGCTTCTCACATACCGAGCTGAAAGAAAGACTAGAGCTGACATATAATTAACAGAAATGAGAGAATTAAAGAAAGAATGGATAGGTAGAGGATAAAATGAAACTAACAAAACAAAAAATAAGGAAATTTGTGTTTGGTACATTATTTCTTTGTTGTAACAATGCTTCTTGGTAATAAATATTATACCGTTGGAAAGCCTGTTTATTACCCTTTTAAATGATGCCACATTTGTAAGAATCATGCATTTGTGGGATGAGCAGCAGAGCTGAGTATGTGGGTTGCGCCCATGAAAAATGTGCCAGATCTTCTCTGCCAATGCCAAACAGCTGATTTGTTACAACAAAGAAATAATGTACCAAACACAAATTCCCTTACTTTTAGTTTTATGTTTATTTAAAACCGTTGCAAAATAAAAGGACTTGAATTTTATTCATCTAGTCTTACTGAAGATAATTCAGATTAAGAGAAACGTTTTGTCCGTTCTAGACGTTTACAGTCACATGACCTCGTCCTGAAGAGATATTAGACTATAAAAATCTTAATGAGCTCATATCTATCACTAAAACCTTCACGTTTTAAACACGGAGAACGAGCCGAGTGATAGATACAACTGTTGTCCATCAACATTAAATTGTAGTTTTTACCCATATAACACACGTCCGTAACGGTCCGTAACATCCTCCTAGGGAAAGTACAGTCGGATTTCTTAATCATTGCTGTTCTCGTTTCCTATCCTCTTACTGCCACCTTTCCTTGACCCTGTGACGTTTTTCACAAGGATTAAGGAAAAGTGGATAGGAAGGGACTTAAAAGGCAATTTTTTGGACTTTTCGATCAGACCCCATCTGTAGTAACAATTTTCACATACTATGCCATTTTAGCTTTTCTTTAAAACATGAGTTTAGTTTGATCTGCATTTAGAACAAGTTGAAGCAGAAATAGCTGATCTTGTGCCATGGAAAATGCATGCTGAAGATACACAAAAGCTTGTACAGGCATGGGTGCACAGCAGTAAATAACTACTAGTAGATCGCCAGCATAAAAATGACAAGAAGAATTGGAAATATTCTGTCTAAGGCAATCTATATAGATTGTGAAAAACAGAAGGTCAAGTGTGGAACCTTGTAGTTCTCACTTGTGAACACTCTCACTGAACAGCCTGGGTTCTGCCAATAAGATAGTTAGCAAACCATCAAACAGCATACTCTGAAAACCCTGTAGCTTCAAGATGATCAATAGGCCCCGGAGAAGTCTATAAAAAGAGACGGACAACATTTCTCGTATATAAACCTTAGAAGGTTTTAAATGAAATCTTTAGAGAAAGTCAGTGGACCAAATTTATCACAAAGGTTGTTCATTTTGATGCACAAAACCAACCCACTTATATTTTTTGCATTAAATATTAGGAAGCTCAGGAACAACCAATCCTTGATATGAAAGAAGTGGTCAAACAGTGGTTGTTAAGACTCAAGGCTGTAGTATTTTATTGAGAAATAAAACTAGATATCATCTACAAAGATGTGAAGAAGAAAACATTTTCTTTCTGCTACTTTTAAAAGACTTAAAATCAAAATGCAACCCAACCTGCTTTTCAATAATAGGTATATATGCCACTTTGTGGTAAAATTGTTGTATTTCTTCCCAGCTTGACCCCCCATCACTGCTTGTTTGAAACTGTCTTACTTTCGTATGTCACTTGTTAGAAGCACAGGTAAGGTCAGGGAAAGCATCTAATATTCACATCTATTTAAAGCGTGTCTGCTAAACCAAATGTTGGTGTTTGATTCTTGGTGGCAGGTTTTCAGTCTGAAGCTGCGAGCATCTCTCTATTGTCAAGACGCGGAGTTATCTTGCAGCGAAGGTTAAGACCTGAATGGGGCTTAAAGGCTTACAGGAAACCTGAGTCGAGACTCCTCATCCTCCGTCTCACCTTCTCTGTCTGAAAAGACGCTCTCTCTCAACTCTGTCACTCAGTCTTTCATTTCAAATGTCATATTTTCCATGAGTTATTCATAATCTAAGGGTTTTCACAGGCAAGGTGATGTTACTTGAAGCAGATTGTATGATTATTGCAACCATGACTTTTAGCAGTTCTAGTTGCAATGCTGGTTGGTCTTTTTACTTTGGTTCGGACTAGTGATGCACCAGTGCATCGGTGGAACATTGGCATCAGCTGATGGTTGCCCTGTGAACACTCATCTGCAAAAATATGGCATGGGCAGATGACAGCTGCAGATGTGTGTCAAACATATAACACAGACGGATCTAAAGTGCGTGCTGTTGTGAGGGAAAACGGCAGCTGCCTCACAAGTTACTGTTGTGCACATCCTCCCGCTGGCTTTCCAGATAAGTTTTCAGAGTTTGATCAGAGTTAGTAGTGCAAGGCATTCTTGGATGTGGTTGAAACTAGTTGAAAAATAGTGGGACACTTTAACCATTCACCTGTTGTCTACCAGCAAGTTGTGCAGGTTCAGCGGGGAATGAAACCAAAAGACAGCAGCAGCACGTCTTGACCTGGTGGAATTATGCATTTTACATAATGCAAAGCCTCTTGGAACAAAAACAAAAACTCAACATGCAAAGGCTACACTGTCTTTGCAGCTCAAGTTGAGCAGCAGTTTGAAAATTTGCTACACTTCTCTCTCCATTTGAACAGCTGATGGGTAGAAAACCACAGGATTTTTTAAAAAACCACACATCCTTTCCTTTCTGTGGTTTTTCTAGTTCTCCAGCAGCTGTGCTGTGTTTCAGAGGCAGTGGACCACGGTGCATGCCACTTGCTGGAGCCAAATCATGCAGAGTACTGTCGAGATAGACTATAGGGAAGTTGTGCCCAATCAGACTAGGTGCATTTTTTTTTTTTTTTTTTTAAAGATTTATTTTTGGCCTTTTTTTGATAGGACAGTGGATAGAGTCGGAAACAGGGGAGAGAGCGGGGAGAGACATGCAGGAAATAGTGCCACGGGCCGGATTCGAACCCGGGTCGCCTGCGTATATGGCATGCGCCTTAACCACTCGACTACCGGCGCGCCAGACTAGGTGCATTTTTGCTGCTTTTGCTAACCAGAAGTGTAATTCTAATGTGTTAATCTTCTAATCTTCTTCCAATGTGGAAAGACCGATACATGCTTGTGGTCTTCATCAGGGTCATCAAAGCAATGCAAACATTATACTGATGGGGACATAGATTACTGTGCAGAACTTTTAGGCATGTTTGGGCCAAAAATTGAGGCTGAAGTAAAGCCTGATTTATACTTCTGTGTCGTGTCGATGGCATAGCGACATGTAGCCCTCTGCTCTGATGCGGACCCCTACGCCGTATCCTGACGCACACCTCCAAAAAATCCTAACTACGCGTCGCAGCAACGCGGACTGCAAGGGCTGTGATTGGTCCTCTCAAAACGTAATTTCCGGCACTTGCCTCGACTCGTTTAGTGGTCGTACAGACCACTTCCGCAAACGTCTTCCCTGCGCTTCAACATTTGCAACAAAAAATGTATTCGTCAATATCGATGAGCTCCGACTCCAAACACACCCGCTCCACCTCGAGCGCCATTGTTTACTGTGACTGGAAGATAAACAAGGATTCGGATGTGACCCCTCTGAAACCACACACACACACAGCCACACCCTCCTAGCGGCATGGCGGTGAATTACAGAGCGACGCGTTCCCTCGATGCAGAACTTCGAATGGTCAACACAATGCAGAAGCATAAATCAGGCTTTGGGCATAAATGTGGCAAGTATGCCACCTGAGGGCACCATTAGGCAAGAGGGAGGATTTACACAACCTTGGCTGTGCTCTGGATGTCCTTGCATATCAAAAGGGGCATTGGAAAATAATCAGATGAAAAAATATTACACAATTCCAACATTTTCCACGAGCCATTGGGTGTCCTGGGATGTCCTAAGGATGTTGGATGTGTTGACAGGGGTGAAAAGACCCTGACAAAAGAAATGCTGCCCAGCTTGATCTTTGCTGCGTGTGTCAGATTGTTTCGAGCTTTACCCTGCCCCCCAGGTCAAGACACATCAGGCCACGTGATGAATCCCTGCCTAAATCTTATTCACATGACTTGGGGCTATGAAATAATCATGGAACATTACAAGACGGAGATGTTTTAAAGCTAAATGCAAAGCCGCAACTACACTCCAGGCATGGCTGCTGCACTGTGTCACTCCGCCCAGTGGTTTACTCAAGAAATAGTTCAGAGTATTTGCTTCATGCATTGTAATGTTACATAATTACATGTTATTATTTCATAGTGTGGTGAATGGGCAGGTCACAACTTGTCCACGGGAGTGTTTTGGAGTTGTTGGATTGTGTATTTGATGAGTTTGATGAGGGAAAACCAGAATACCATCTGCTTACATTGAATTGGCACAGCAAGTCCGAACTCGGCAGCAGCCAATCAAAAAACAGCTTGCACAGACAACTAAAGGTAACTAACCTATTACTAAGACTATAGGGATTATGGCAATGGACAAAGTTGCCAAAATGTTGAAGTATCCCTTTAAGGCCCCACGTAACTCCAGCTTATTAAAAGATCAAGAGATCTCAAGAGAGCATTTCCAGTACAGCTAATGCCATAAATGCCTTACAAATACCTCTTCAGAAACCAATAGGTGGCATCATGCAGAGTGCAGCCATGTTGAATCCATGTGGTCTGCTTTAATCCCTCTCTATATCTACTCTACATAGAGTTGATAAAGAGATACGGAAACAGAGACAAGCCTATATTTAGTGCTTGCATGCAATTTCATTGTAAGACCTGCCTGCCTGTGTGTGGGTGTGTATGTTTTCGTGCCAGCCCAGAGGCATTAAATGAGCCTGTTGGCTCTGCTATGCTCAGGTGATCTCCTTTATTAGCCTTGTGTCGCTGAGTGCATTCGATGAAAGCATGTTGTCATTGATTGGCACGCAGGTGAAGAGTCTCTTCATTTATCACTCTCACTGTCATGTCTCCATCTCTCCACATCTTCCTCTCTGCCCATTACTTTACTTCTGTATCTCCTTGTTATACTCTATTTGATTAATCCCTCTCAGCGATGCTCTGATGAACTACTTTTTTGATGCTCTTGGTCTTTTCAGCATTTATGTAATCTGCTGTGCATTAGTCAGCAGTTTGTTGATGTACCTCTGTCTCCTTTACTTTGCAGAGCTCCCTCTCCTCTCTCTCCACCTCCTCCATCTCTGTCATCTGCACTCTATTCATTACCAGCTCACTTAGTCAGCAGACCACATCAGCCAGACAGCATACATATCACACATATCGAATAGATCTCTTTGCGTATCTCTTTACCTGTTCGGTGAACGGCAAATTCCCACTATGTGTTCATGTGTGTTTTTGAGGTGATGATGGGGAACTTTTCTGCTGTTATTCCTTTATCTCAGTTTAGTTAGCTGATCCCAGCGACTGTTGTTGTTATTGCTGTGCAGCGTGCAGACATTTTAGAGTTTTGTCATGGTCACTGCCCCTGGGGATACGTGATACAGATTTCTGCCCAGATCTTATCTTAGGTCAAGACTATTAGTCTTTTCAGCTGCAGACAACATGAGGAAAACTTGGAGGTGGACTTGCTAACTGAAAATAACAAAAGCAATCAAGATTTTTACACTTACACAAACACTTTCATGTAGGTAAATGAAGTTATTTGATATGATGTCATCATAAAATAATTGTTTCTCATGTATAAAAACAAGCTCAACTATCTATTCCTGCTCTGTCATATCTATGGTGTCTGACTGTTAACCCCTGACACTAACCCGTATGTATAATAAATTGGTTGCTGAGCTGGCCAGGGCGAGGTTGACCCTTTGTGATATATTTAGAGCAGCCTGCGATTAATGTTTTATCCATGCTGCGTAGGCAGAACACAGGGCAGTCATTAAACATTCATAATTGCCACTGAGATGACCTCCTGGAATATCAGCCCGTCATCAATGAATTAACATCAGATCATCATCATCAACGGGCTGACATGAGTGCATCATCAATGAATTGATATAAGCCTTTAATTTAATGCCCTCAAACTTTTCCTTGTAAGCAGATGTTGCATTAATTATGTCTAATGACAAGGCAGATATTTACAGTTGTGTGCTTGTTAGCAACTTTAATCAGGAGGCATGTGATTGAAAATGAAGTATAATGGTACTCAAACCGATGCTTTAAGGCGGCTAAAAGATCAGGAAACAGATTGATGATCTTCTCTGGCAGTGCCAGGTTAAAGGAATTACAAGACTTACCAGTTCTTTTCTCATTTTAACTCAAAATCAGTCGATTCTCATGGTGGTTTTTGGTTTCAGTTCAGAATAAAGTAGGTGTATATCAATATTTTCAGTATTAGCAGTATGGATTATTACGGTGATACTACGTAGAGCAAAGAACAATTGATTTCAGCTCTTTTTTTGTTAATCAGTCTAAAATGACAGTGTGCAGTCATGTTGTAGACTCACTTAATTTGAGCACATATTTGTTGTTGATTTTGGCATTCACTGCGTATATCACCTATTCCATTCTGGGTCTTGTGGGTAAAGGTGGAGTACACCTCGGACTAGTTAGTAGTCAGGCTTATACTGTTGATGCTGTTGTGGAAATTTTTGCATGCATCACTCTCAGTCACAGTCAATGCTGCGCATTTTGGCTCTGCATGGCTTTGCCTCTCAGACACAGTTTAGCAACAGCTCAGCCAGCCTGCATTATTCATACAGGAGCGAGCCTGCAGATAGGGTTACCCCGAGCCACTACAGCCAGTGCATTAAGGTGCCCTTTGCATCTAAAACTAGGAAAACTGTCACTATGATACACAGACATACTATACAGACACTCATATGTGCGCGCATATGACCTGGGGGATATGTAGACGTAAACTGAAGCAAACGGAAGATGGAGGTAACCAGAGAGAGATACCCAAGGTGGCAGGAGGTCACAAAGGCAAGCTGACGTGGATGTGGGAGGATACAACCTGAAATGCATCACAAATACACCCTTGTATGTGTGATTGGCATGGACAAAGAGGAGGACACCCCTGAAGGCCAAGGCTCTCACAGGCACACATGCACATCAGCGCTCCTAATCGAGGAGAGACTGCCAAAGTTCGTGTGGCAGCCAAGATGAGGGTTTACCACCAGACTGAAAGGACGCACTAACAAAAGAAGACGCACAAAGGAGCATAAGGACTCTGCCACTGGGAAAACCAGGTGCTTTTTTCATTGGGAGACCCTGCAAAGATACTTTCAAACTCCTGAGCAAGCCCAGGAAATTATGATTATTTGCAGGATGAACTTTGGGAACCAACTTGGCGAGCTACGGACAACAAATAGGTAAAACTGAAAGAGACTGTTTGACTCATTTTTCCCAAATGCAAGATTGTAAATTGAGGAAGTAACTGTACTCCTAATCTAACACTTCTTGACTGGTTTCTGTCTCTTTTTACTCACACAGAGCCATTACTTTATCTGAGGCTTGAAGATGTACTGTAATGAGAGTGAGCCCTGAAGGCAGAGATTCTGACTCCATTGCTAGATCGTGTTTGCAAGGCCTGTGGTTTCTGTTTGTCTCAGTCTGCATTATAGAACAACCGACTTGGGACAGAGTGTGCTACAGTTTGTGTTTCTGGAGGTGTCACAGTGACGGATCAGATGGAGGAAAAAGGAGGGAAGACGTGAAAACAGTTAAGAATGGGAGGATGTCACTTCTACTCAGACTCTTCTTCTCAAGAGTACACATCAGTGTTGGCACATTTGGAAAGTTGATCTTCTCTTTCTTTCAAATGATTTGAGTCGAGAGAAGCCATGCCACCTAAAAAGGGTGACTCAAAATCTGCTGCCAAGAAAGGCAAGCCAGAGGAGCCAAAGAAAGGTGGAAAAGATGATAAGAAGGGAGGCAAAGATGACAAGAAAGGGGGAAAGAAAGAGGAGGCACCAGCTAAAGGGAAAGGGAAGGATGATGGGAAGAAGGGAAAGGGGAAGAAACCAGTCAGTGAGTCAGAAGAGGGGTCGGAAGAAGAAGAAGAGGAGATGCAGACTGAAGAGGATGCCAGTGAGGAAGAGGTTGTTACCAAGAAGGATAAAGGAAAAGGGAAAGCAGCTCTGAAAGGTGCATCGAAGGCCATGGCTATGAAGGGTTTAAAGCCTCCTCCAAAAAAAGAGGAGGAGGGATTAAAAAAAGGGATGGGTGCTGTTAATCTAAAAAAGATGAGTGATGTCAACATCAAAGGGGCATCCAAGGCCATGATGGGTTTTGCTGCTGAAGGGCAGAAAAGAAGTGCAAGTGCAGCAAAAGCAGTGAAGACACCAGATGTCAGGTCTCACCTAAAGGGAGCCTCAAAAGCTCTCACAGGTCTCGCAGGGAAATCCACTCCTTTTAGCATGCCTTCCAAACAGCAGGCAGAAAAAACAAAACCAAAGAGAAACCTCAAAAGCACCTCACGTCTCTTCCTCAGACTCTCCAAGAAAAAGAAGCCCCCTGCCGATGGTAAACCACTTCTGGGCAACAGCAAGCTTTTTGCAGGCTTTGGGGGTAAACAAACTGATAAGAAGCCAGGTCTGTCTGGCTTCAGCATGTTCAATAAAAAAGATGACGCTCAGAAAGAAACCAAACCATCTGGAAAGTCAATAAATCTTATCAGTTTAGGTGGCAAAGGGAAAATGGCAACAGAGGCTAAGGGACTTGGGGGGAAATTCAAAGGAATGTTTGGGAAAAAGAAAACAGGATCTGGGTTTAAAACTAAAGGCTGGATGTTAGGACGGATAGCTGCAGCCTCTAACTGGTTGACTGGAAGGTTCCTGAGTTCTAAGGGTCGTAGTCGACTGGGGGGAAGAGCAGGGGGACGTCAACGAAAGCGTCTGTCATTTGCCAACAGGGAACCTAGAGGGAGACAGACTTATTACTACAATGACGGATATGACTATGGTGATGATGAATATGGATACGAAGATGATTACCAAGATGGATGGAGACCAAGAGGATTCCAGAGACAACACCCCACTTATGACCCTTATGACCCCTATGGAGAGGAAATGGACTACTATGACGATGAGGAATGGGAGGATGAATATGGTTATTATGATGATGAAGGCAACTTTTATTATGATGATGAATTGAACTATTATGATGACATGGAATACTACAGTCACCCTTATGACTATTATGATGATGAGTATGAAAATTATTTTCACAATGAAGGGGTGGAGTATTACTACGGTGAAGATGGAATGCTTTATGCATTGGAACCAGAGCCATATGAGTACTATGATAATGCCATGGATGGTTACTATGACCCCTATGACCCTGAGCTGTATGGTGATTATTTTAACCAGAGTATGGGATATAGCTATATGGCATCTGACCCATATGGAGTGATGAGTGCTGGTTATGAAGTTCTTCCAGGTACATATAATGACCCAGTGCTGGGATATACTGACCCTGCTGCTTTTTATAACCCCTATCAACAACCTGTTTTTATGGATGCTGTACCAGGTGTAGCTCAGGCAGTACAGCCATATGGACAGGAGCAATTTTCTTACTCTCTTGCCGAGCCACGTGCTGTTGACCAGTTTAGGGTCCCCAGGCCCCAGGTTAGGCTATTTGGAAAAGAGAGGCTTGATGTGGAACCCCTACCACCTCCCCCTTCTCCTCATTCTCATCCCTCCCCCCCAGTGTTTCCTCCTCCCTCCCCAGCTCTTATGCTCAACAATCTGGACATTGTGTCAGATATACCATTTGAGCAGCCCCTTCCCACAGGCCTTCCTGCACAGCCTCATTATCCAAATGTCATGATCCAACAACAGTCCCCAATTCTTCCAAGAAAAGCCCCCTATCCAACAGCCATGACCATTCAACAGGAGCACCTCTCTCCTGCTCAGCATACTCACCCTTCTCCCTCTATTTCTTACAATCACTTTTCACCAACTTCCTTGCCAATGCAAGCGGCTTCTCCCACCTACCAACCACCCCTCCTTCAGGATCCACAAATGTTTCAAATGAGGCAGATGCCACCAATGGCTGTACCAGTACAACCACATCCGCCTCCACTCATGCAAGCACAGTTGCACTCACCTTTGGCCTCACCAAGGCTAGTGCGACGAATGAGCCCGCATCCTTCTCCACAGCTCTCACCAAGGCCAGCTTCAGTAAGGGCTCTATACTCACCCCGCCTTTCTCCACATCACCCGGACATCCAGCCAGACCCCTACTTTTCTCCCTGCTTACAGAGGAGAGGACTCTCTCCCCGGGCCTCCATGGCAAACCAAAGACAAGATTTTATATCTGAAAGGCGTAGACCACCGAGCCCACCCTTGTCCCCTCCACAAAACAGAAGAGGGGAATCAATTAGAACTCAACCTTCCCTGGCAAAGGGAAAGGACGGAATCGGAATGCACAGGGGTCCAAGAACTGCCCGACCCCGTTCCCCACTCTCAAGCCCCTTGAGCTCACCTCAGGGATCAATGAGAAGGAGAACAAGCCCACCTCTTTCTCCAAGACTCTCTTTTAGACAGCAGCCTCCTCCAGATGCAGTTCATCTGCCTCCTACCAGGCCACATTTACTCAAAGGTAGAAAACCTATATCTAGGATGAGGAGTTCACCCTCTCCCCCTCCATTTCCACCGAGACGTAGCCCCCCTCTACCTGAGAGACCTCAATCTCCACGCCAAAACTTCCGCCCCACCTCCCCTCATCGTCCGCCCTCACCGTCCCCATCACGTGTATCCAGTCGGCCTCTGCCAACTCGATCCTCTACTCGCAGGCTGAGAGGTGGACCTGGAGGTCGAAGTCATGTTCCCATGGGTGCAGTGAAACCATCCCCAGCAAACCCTTATGCACAGAGACGCAGTAGACATGGGCCCCCAGTCACTCAGCATGTGGCCCCATTTAGATCCTCCATCCATAGTGGCCCATCCCCTCCATTAGGTCAGACAGCAGGTGTAGATGGAAGACCCATCTTAGCCAGGACGGGCTCCCGGCCTACAGGGTTAAGGGAGTCACAGCGTGTTGGTGCTCCACAGGGAGGCTTTCACAGACCTGTAGGCAGGGGACAACCGCTAGTACGTATGCCCAGGAGCCAGCCTTCTCTTCAGTCTAGGCAGTCAATCAGAGCACCTCCCCCTGCCTCTCCCCAGCCCTCTTTGAAGCATAACGGCCCTCTTTCTCCCCAGCCATCAGTACGTAGGCTACAGAGTAGACCTCCATCCCCACTACCAATACATCGATCATCTCCTCTTCTCTCTCGTTCAGCCTCTCCCATGCATCACTTATCTCATCCACCCTCTCCCTTGCCCAACAGGGCATTTAGTCCTCAAGGTTTAGGTCCAGCATCTTTCCAGCCTCCAGGTCACCCAGGTCTGCCTTCTGGTGCTTTCCCACCAGCTCCAAATGTCACCCAGTATGATTACACAATGATAGATCCAGGTCCATCCCCAATGCTTACAAATGCCTTACCAAACCCTCAAATCGTAGGTACTCCCTTTGTAAACTCTTTACCTATGCAGAGACCATCCTCCCCCCAAACACAGTATGTCTCATCATCTTTAAAAGGACACATGCTCCAAAACCCATATATTCAGGATGCAACTACACCTATACAGAGAAGCCCTTCCCCTGTACCTAGTTGGCAGGGGGAGTTATCAGCTGATGGACAGGTGAATCAGGTAGTAGGTCAATATGCCACTCCTGGTCTATCCAATGCTTTAAACCAGAATCCTCGCCTGCGTAGTGCCTCCTATTCATCTCCTCTACAACGCAATGCTAACCTCTATACAACAGTCCTCTCTCCTCCTCCTGTTCCCACCACCCCTCACCTGTCATCTGCTATACTTAACCCCCAGCTACGCAATGCTTCTTTTACTACACCCCTACAGCAACATCTGTCTCCCATGACCTCTGCCCTTCCTCCTACCATACCTCAACAAGGACCAATCAGAGGTACCTCCTCATTTCTGAGTGGTGGACTTCATACCTCTCAAATCCAGGGGTCAATGTTAAGGCTTCCAGGGGGTTCTTTCACATTTGCCAGGGGCCCTATGGAGCCTCAGGCTACCCCTGATGTTGGAGTCAGTGTCAGTGGTGGTGGGAGGCTATCACCCTCTGTGCTTTCAAATGCACTGCAAAATCCAAGTCTACGTCAGGCCACCTATCGGCTCCCCGATGGCTCATTTGTCACCAGAACTGAACTGGCAGAGCCGTCTTCCAGTCAGTCGCACCTTTCATCGCCTATGTTATCATCTGCTTTGCTCAATTCAAGCTTGCGACAGGCCACTTATCGTTTGCCTGATGGTACTCTCGTAACCAGGACAGAGGCACCTGTACCCTCCCCTTCTTCGCCCATGCTTTCCTCTGCACTGTTGAACACCTCCCTGCGTCAAGCAACGTACAGACTGCCAGACGGGACTTTGATAACAAGAAATGAGCCATCACCTGAGCCTGTTACCCCTTCCTCATCTATGCTCTCATCTGCTCTTCTTAATGCGAACCTTCGCAAAGCCTCTTATCGGTTGCCAGATGGTTCATTTCTAGCCCACCCAAGAGAGGAGACAGAGAGCGCTGAGGATGCAGTTTCTTCCCCAGGTTTATCAAGTGCCCTGTTAAATGTGAACCTGCGTAAGGCAAAGTTTCAGCTCCCAGAAGGATCATCATTGTTTTCAAGAAATCAAGCCCAAGCACCCACCCCTGCCCCCTCTGGCCCTCTCCTTTCTGGTGCCATACTTAACACAAGCCTCCGTGGTGCCTCTTACAAACTTCCAAGTACATCTCTATTGAAGCAGCCTGGTTCTGCTGAGACCTCTGAACCACGCTCCCTTGACCTTTCCAATGCTCTCCGCAACCAGAACCTACGTTCTGCTACCTACCGTTTGCCGGATGGATCTCTGATGGCACGCCCTCAGCCTACTACAGCACCCCGGACAATGGATCTATCAAATGCATTATCAAAAAACCCAAACTTACGTGAGGCAAAGTACCGTCTCCCCAGCAGTAATATCATGATGAGGCTAGGTGCCCCTAAACCTCCAGAACCACGCTCTCTTAACCTCTCTGGTGCCCTCCAGAATGCTAACATCCGGGGGGCCTCTTTCCGTCTACCCTCATATGCCGTTGTGTCACCCCAGGTTCAGGGTGCTGGCCCAGAGCAGCACTGGGCACAAGGCCCAGGAGTTGAAGGCGCCGGACTGCTGCAAGATGTAGATGTGTGGGGTGCAGAGAGAGTTCTCCCTCATGGTACTGTGCAGAATCTCAATAAGTGGTCCATGTATAGAGACGGGGAGCTGCTGGATCCCCACAGCCTGCCCCTGGGACAGGAACAAAGGGAGCATGTACCAGGGGAGTGGAATCTCAGCAGGGAGGGGGAACCACAGGGGCAGTGGTATGACAAGGTAAACTATTTCAATTCAAGACAACACAACAGCTAATATCAACCACTTAGCATTTAGTCTTGTTGTTTATGGTGTTGAAAATGTTATGTTATGAAGGGAGGCTGGCTTAAAAGATAGAAGCTATATGGTAGCTTGTTGCTTTCAGTGAATAATGTTACCTAAGATCTCTAGATCTTTGTTTTTCAAGCTTTGGTACTTAAGTAAACCAGATTCTTAGACAAATGATGGGTAGATAAACAGATAGTTAAATGTTTTAAGTACATTTGTTTTGTGAGTAATGGGACTCTGGGTATTAGCATTTCCACATCTGTGTGGGAATGTGCTACAGTAATGCATTAACCTGATGGTTGCACCCATCAAATGTATGATCGTGTTTTAGTGCACATTTTCTGAGTGTGTATGTTTGTGATTTTATTTTAGATGTACTCAATCAGAAGTCTGCCTACCATTGCCCACCAGGAGCAACGAGTCGAAGATGGAGTGGAAGATATGACACAGCTGGAGTAAGTAGAAAGTGTCTCAGTCAGAGTAACTCTGCTGTCTTTTTCAGTTTTGAAAAATGCATTTTAATTTACTATGTATAGATTAAATAGAACAAATCCATCACTACTATCTTAACCACAATTACAGTGCAAACACTAAGTATTCAGACCCCCATCACTTTTTTGTTATGTTGCAGTGTGATGCTACTATTGTCTAAATTCTCTTTGTATCTCATTAATCCATACTCAGTACCCCATAATAACACATTAAAAACTGAATTTTAAAATTTTTTGCTAATTTATGAAAAAGAAAAATCTGTTATAACCCATTGACATAAGTATTCAGACCCTTTGCAACAAAACATGACATTTATCCCATTTCTTTGGATCATTGTTGAGATGTTTCCACACCTTAATTGGAGACCACATGTGGTAAATGAAATAGATTGGACATGATCTGGAAAGGTCCACATCTCTCTGTAGAAGGCCTCACAGAGCAAAAACCAAGCCATGAGGTCAAAGGAACAGCCAGCAGAGCTCAGAGACAGGATTGTTGCAAGCACATACAGTCATGGACAAAAATATTGGCACCCCTGGAATTTTTCCAGAAAATACACCATTTCTCCCAGAAACTGTTGCAATTACAAATGTTTTTGGTATACATGTGTTTATTTCCTTCATGTGCATTGGAACAAGACAAAAAATCAGAAGAAAAAAGACAAAATTGACATAATTTTACACAAAACTCAAAAAATGAGCCGGACAAAATTATTGGCACCCTTTTAAAACTGTGGGTAAATCATTTTATTTCAAGCATGTGATGCTCATTTAAACTCACCTGTGGCAGTAACAGGTGCTGGCAATCTAGAAATCACACCTGAAGCCAGTTAGAATGTATAAAAGTTGACTCAACCTTTGTGTTGTGTGCCTGTGTGTGTCACACCAAGCATGGAGAAGAGAAAGAAGAGCCCAGAATTGTCTGAGGACTTAGGAAGCAAAATTGTAGAAAAATATGAACAATCTCAAGGTTTCAAGACCATCTCCAGAGATCTTGAAATTCCTTTGTCCACTGTGCGTAATATAATCAAGAAGTTTATAACCCATGTAACTGTGGCTAATCTCCCTGGATGTAGACAGAAGAGAAATAATGCAAAGAGAAAGAATGCAACGCAGGATGGTTGGAATGGTGGATAAACATCCTCAGTCAACTTCCACACAAATTCAGGCTGTCCTGCAGACTCAGGGTGCAAAAGTGTCAGCTCGGACCATACGTTGTAATCTGAATGAGATAAAGCGCTATGGCAGGAGACCGAGGAGAACCCCAGTGCTGACAAAGAGACATAAAAAAGCCAGACTGGAGTTTGCAAAAATGTACCTGAGTAAGCCTCAATCCTCCTGGGAGAACATTTTGTGGACAGATGATACTAAGGTAGAGCTTTTTGGAAAAGTAGTTCTTTCCACTATTTACAGAAAACAGAATGAGACCTACAAAGAAAAGAACACAGTACCTACAGTCAAACATGGTGGAGCTTCAAGGATGTTTTGGGGTTGTTTTGCTGCCTCTGGCACTGGGTGCCTTGACTGTGTGCAAGGAATCATGAAATCTGAGACTATTAAAACATTTTGGGCCACAATGTAGGGCCTAGTGTCAGAAAGCTGGGTCTGTGTCAGAGGTCATGGGTGTTCCAGCAGGAGACTGACCCTAAACAAACCTCAAAAAGCACCATGAAATGATTGGAGACAAAGTGCTGGAGATTTCTGAAGTGGCCAGCAATGAGTTCGGCTCTAAATCCCATTGAACACCTATGGAGAGATCTTAAAACTGCTGTTGCAAGAAGCACCCTTCAAATTTGAGAGACCTGGAGCAGTTTGCAAAAGAAGAGTGGTCCAAAATTCCAGTTGAGAGGTGTAAGAAGTTTGTTGATGGTTATAGGAAGTGATTGGTTACAGTTATTTTTTTCCAAGGGTGTGCAGCCAAATATTAATTTGAGGGTGCCAATATTTTTGTCTGTCCCATTTTTTGAGTTTTGTGTAAAATTATGTCAATTTTGTCTTTTTTCTTCGGATTTTTTGTCTTGTTCCAATGCACATAAAGGCAATAAACACATGTATACCAAAAACATTTGTAATTGCAACAATTTCTGGGAGAAATGGTGTATTTTCTGGAAAAATTCCAGGGGTGCCAATATTTTCGTCCATGACTGTATCTGGGAAAGGCTACAAAAATGTTTCTGCTGCACTGAAGGTTCCCAAGAGCACAGTGGGCTCCATAATTCTCAAATGGCACAACCAGGACTCCTCGGAGAGCTGGTCACTCAGCCAAACTGAACAATAGGGGGAGATGGGCCTTAGCAAGAGAGGAGACCAAGAACCTGATGGTCACTCTGACTGAGCTCCAGAGATCCTGTGAGCAGATGGGACAAAGTTCCAGAAGGAATACCATCACTGCAGCCCTCCAGCAATTTGGATTTTACAGCAGAGTATCACATGGGGGAGGTTTTCATCCAGCCACTCTGGCTCTCCTACTAAGGCCCCAAGAGTCTGAATACTATCTGAATGCACTGCATGTGGTGGTGACAGTGTGAATTGGTGTAAAACAGGCAAAATTTAAAGAACCAAAGGATTCAAGAGTTTCTTGTCCTGCTGTTATGATTGTTTATGGGATTTTGCAACTGTCTAGGGAAATGCATGAAGGGGCTGTTCTGCTGAACCTGAGGAGGAGATCTGAGAGGCAGCTCATTTATGCAAGTATCTGACCAGCAATCCCATACTGCACACAATCACAATACCACAGAACATATCCTTAAGTCCTTCTTTTAACTTAACTTTTTATAAGTCACATCATTTTGTTTATGCAAAAACAGTCTTTCTATGCTTTTATGTTTTATATTTTACTGATTTAATTGAATATTCCAGACTTATATAGGTAGTATTCTGGTGTCTGTGAACCCCTATAAGATGTACAACATCTATGGGACGGACATGGTGCTGCTGTACAAAGGACGGGCTCTGGGAGAGAACCCTCCGTAAGTCCTAATTATACTTTGAGAAAGCAGGTTTTTGCTTTAAAATATAAGATATAATTGTCATAACATCAAATTATCAGTTATGCCCCCAACAAGGACGAATCTGTTTGTAAATTAGAGTTATAACTGTCCTTTAAATCAGTGTTAATTATCATGTTTTCTAAGATTTTTGCTCTCTTTTTTTTTGGCTTAATATTTCATAGTTTTATGCAACATCTCTTTCTCTTTCAGGCACTTGTTTGCCATAGCAAACGCTGCTTATTCCAAAATGATGGATGCCAAACACAACCAGGTCATAATTATCAGGTAAAGGACTGAAATCCATTCTAATTCTAGACTTTTAGTATCTGTCAACCTTTATATAAGATAGAAACTATCACCAGCTGTTTATTTGGGAGTTTCATTCATCAGGCCTGGTTTTACTCCGCTTTTGGCCGAGAAAATTGTTATGGTGATAATCGCCTTCAGTTTTGAAGGCTTGCATTGTGCTGCATGACTTTGTCATGTCATTCATGACATTCTCAGGCTTTTCAAGAGTTTGACCTTGGTGAATAAGGTGCCCATGATCTTCTTGGACAGTCAGGTTTCCATCTCCAGTACCATTAGTGTTTGTAAATTCATGAGTGCCTGTCTGTCTGTGGTTTTCTTGAGACAGGGCCATCCTTCACTCCTTTCTCGCTTCGTCTATCTGTCACAGGCGCCTCACTCTACGCCAGATATCCCGGAGAAGAAACACTTGTGCATTTGTAATATCTGTCCACTGGAGGGTTTTAAAAATGCCTATGTGTACAGATTTAGTAACAGACTGTCAATGTCAGAATTATACTCAGTGCTTCTGGCTCTTGTGCACAATTTAATGTTGCAGTTTATATTCTTTTGCCATTTCAGTGTCAGATTACTGTTAGACTATAATGTCAACACTTTAACGGAACAGATTGTACATGGGCACACTTGAGCGAGCATGTGAACGCCTTTAAACAGTCAGAACCAAACACTAGAAAACACACACTCACTCCCACAGACTTGGAACACACCGGCCATATTTGGAAGGAGACACCTGAAAGGAAAGCCCAGCCAGGTCTGGGCCAGAAGCAGATACAGTTTCAGCAGTTTGTGTGTGTCTGAGAGCACATGTGCAGACCCTATGTTGGTGTGTGAGTCACTGAGTGCATGCTACGGGGTAACAGAGTTCTGGTGTATAGTGACCGGTAATAGTCAGGTTTTTGGCTGACCAGTCCGTGAGTTGAAACCTTACGCTGGAATGTGGTCAGGGTGCTTGTGTCCTCATATTAACACACATGCATGTATCCCACACTTTTGCCAAACTCTGTACAGGTCCTGGAGTAGGGCTGACAGCTTCCATTCGATTAGTCAAGTGTTTGGTCGACAAGCTTTTGTCCGACCAAGATCACCCTGGTCAGCGAGGCTTTTTGACCTTCAACTTTGCTAGCAAGTTGTGGGATTTTCTTCCAGGAGATTTGTAGCAAATTTGAAATGTACATGCTACATTGCCAATCATTACAAGGCACAATATGTGGAATTTTTGCACTAACATGTCTGCCTTAATTCAACACTGACTACTCCTATGTTACATTTAATTCTTATGGTCGGATTACAACCCTAATTCCAAAAAAGTTGGGGCGCTTTACAAAATGTAACTAAGAACAGAATGCAATAATTTGCAATTCCCATAAACCCATATTTTATTCAAAATAGAGCATGAGCAACATATCAGATGTTGAACCTGATATATGTTAACATTTCATGAAAAATATTAGCTCATTTTGAATTTGATAGCAGCAGCACATCTATAAAAGCAGGGACAGGGCAATGCTTACCATTGTGTAGCATCCTCCTCTTCTTTTAACAGTGTGTAAACTTCTAAATGTCATCAGCAGAGCATTGGGATAATTCATCATAAAACTATATTACTAACTGAATACACTGATGAATATTTTGTCCTTAATTGAGTGTATGTGGCTTTGTTTCAGTGGGGAGAGCGGATCAGGGAAAACAGAGGCCACCAAACTAGTCCTTCGCTACCTAGCAGCAATACACCACAAAAGCAATATTGCACAGCAGGTGTGCAAAAACATCTACACACACACAGACACACACGTTTCAGTTATTTAAGATTACTAATGCTGTTGTGCAACTTTTCTCCGTATCTTGTGTGTCTGCTGGCTCTTCTTGGGGGCAGATTGAGGTAGTAGGGTTGCCTGCATGCATTGTGCTTTAAATGTTTGCACATCATCTTCATATATGGCCTTGAGAGCAGAAGTGTGTTTAGGTTTGCTGTGGTGTGGCTGCAGTTTTCTCTCTGACCTCTTCTGTTGACTTAGTTTTTTACAGTGGCTCTTAAAAGTCTACACAACCCTGATGTAACTTCACAGTTTGGTGAGGAAAAAAATGCAAAACTATATCATTAGCAAACTTTATCCACCTGGCTGCATAAATATGCACACCTCTAGACTAACACCTCGTTAGATAACCTTTTGATTCATCGCAGCATTCACTCTTTTTGAGTAGGAGTCTATCAGGGTAGCCTATCTCAGCTTGTCAAAATTGTATTGCTTTACTGCAAAAGTGCTCAAAATCTTTCCAATTAGGACATTTACTGTGCACATCCCCTCTTAAGGCCATCCCACAGGTTTTTAGATGGATTCAGATCCGAACTCTTGTTTGTCCAGTCTTTGATAGATTTATCCAAATGTTTACTGTGGGTCATTGTCACGTTGAAAGGTGAAATTATTCTTTAACTTCAGCTTTCTAGCAGACACCTGAAGGTTCATGCCAAAACTGACTCGCATTTGGACCAGCTCATAATCCTCTACTCCCACCCTGCTTTGCAATGGCTGTGGTGTTCAGAAAGACTGAATGCTGATGTCTAGGGGTGTACCTATTTATGTAACCAGGTTTAAGTTGTTTTTTCATTTTTCATTAATTCTTTCTGAAGGATTTTGGCTGTTTTTCAACTGAGGTCAATGTGTTATAGGTTACATCTGAGCTTGTAAAAGTTCTGAAATTATATCTCTTGATATTATTTTTTACACCTCAAAAATGTGGAATTTTACCAGGGCTGTGAAGACTTTCATCAGTCGTTATATCATTGGGTATTTTTTTATTTTTTTCAAATAAAACTACACAAGATGATGTATGTCCTATAGAGCATCCAGTGGTGTTAGCTAGTTTGTGCATCTTTGTAATAAATAACAAAATGATATATATTTTATGATGATGACAGTTATTGATTTATTGTGTTTGAATGTTCGATAGATACTCGAAGCAGCTCCTCTGCTGGAATCTTTTGGAAATGCCAAAACTGTTCGGAATGACAATTCCAGTCGCTTTGGGAAATACATAGAGGTCTTTATGGAGGAGTGAGTATGAGATTCATACACAAAATTTTGGCTACTCTAAGTGACCGTCTCGCCCCATCAGAGCTATTTAAAATGGCTCTCAGAAAACTTTATATTTGTATAATCTGTTCAGAACAAATCAATGCAAGTGGGACAGGATATTGATCCAAAAGATACCGCCATCTTGACTTGACTGGTGCAATTACCACTGAAGTGCCAGAGACAGTTATTTTTCACTTAAAAAAATTAATATATGACATGACTCCTCAAGTTGGCAATTATGACAACATAGAGTTATATGAAAAGAAGTTTATCAGCCAAATTAAAGCCAATAGTGAAGAAAACATGAGTAGAAAACAGCAGGATAATGTCAGTTAAAAACATTTATAGGATGAGAAAAGGCACATCATTTCTGCTTTTTAACTTTCTGTAGGCATTTTAGTATCATTCAGTTAGTCAGATATGGTAATATGAGATTGTCCTGCTCTACATCAGTAATCCCAGAATCACTGTGTTGTTTTGGACCAGGTATTTCACATTGAATCACAGATGTTTTTGTGTCATATATCTGATTGTATCTTAAAGTATTGTAAGCTAACCTTAATTTCCCAAAACTCGTTTCCTTTTCTTCTGTAAATTCAGTTTTGTTCTGTATAAATCTACTCACTTTTGCTTCTGTCTTTGTCCAGCGGTGTGATCAGTGGTGCCATAACCTCTCAGTATCTGCTGGAAAAGTCACGGATTGTCTTCCAGGTGACACAAACACAAGCACACACAAGATTTTTTCTTTTTTAACCTTCCTCTTTATGTGAAATTGATTTCACTTTGTTTAACTATGAAGGCCAAAGATGAGAGGAACTATCACATCTTCTACGAGATGTTGGCCGGTCTTCCCTCACAGCAGAGGCAGGCTTTCTATCTTCAAGAAGCAGAGACCTATTATTACCTCAACCAGGTACGCCTGGCTTCACAAAGCCAAAAAGTAACTGATTTTTTAATTTTTGAAGTTTTTATTCTTCAAACGAACATGCTAGATGATTTGACCACAAAACTACAAACACTTATGAGTTTTAAAGAGATCTCGGAGAAGCTTGCTTGACATCAAAAAGAAAACAAACTTGGAGGATGATCCCTGCTGTCAGCTTGCTGTCTTGGTGTTAAGAATATGAAGAAAAGCCTGGCTGAGAGACAGTATAGTTGTGTTCATATTTGTATATTAAACATGTATGAATCGGGGAGACTCTGACTCCATCAGAAACAGTTGAATAGTAATTTTGACACTGCCCACTGGGGGTTTGTTCATATGAATAACAGGTTGTGACAATCCTTGAATCAGGCCATTCTTTGATCCTTGAATGGAGGTAGAACTGGACCCAAAGCCAGGTCTAAAATCAAGTAATGTAAGGCCATTCTAAGTGATGCAGTACTAAACAGTTATCAGTCTCATGTCATTCAAATCTGGAGAAGAATCCACTATTTCAAAGCAAAAGTATCACACCTTGTCTATTTCTGTCCTATAGGGAGGGGATTGTGGGATAACAGGGAAAAATGATGCAGAGGACTTCCTGCGTCTGCGTGCTGCCATGGAGATCCTTCACTTCACTCCTGAGGACCAGTCGGCCATCTTTAGAGTTCTTTCTTCCATACTGCACCTTGGAAATGTCTACTTTCAGAGATATGAGGTAGTGTTTTCAAACTAATCTTGTTTCTTTTCTTTGTGATCAGTTGTGTTCATTATACTGCATATTGGAGACAATTGAGCATTTTCTCAACGCCATATACAACAGTATTACTATGGGTAGATTTTATACAGCAAATTTTAAAGTTTACTAAGCTTTATGAGACCAATTGATTTTTGGGAAGCTAGAAGAAAACCGATTTTTTTCCTCTCTTTCTGTGCTGTACTACAGGCTGATGGCCAGGAGGTGGCATCAGTGGTGAGTGCGCAGGAGATCAGAGTGGTGGCAGAGCTGTTGCAGATCTCCCCGGAGGGACTACAGAAAGCCATCACCTACAAAGTCACAGTTAGTATCAAACCAAGGCAGCCTTGCCTGTTATACCTACTCTTACAGTTATAAATGTTCTGTTTTAATCATGTAAAGTGCTTTTGGGTTGCTTTGTGTGTAAGTGTTGCTCTATAAATAAACTCGCCTCACCTAGCTGGGATGCTGAATCTTTCCCCCCTTTACACATTCACAACTGTGGCTTTAAACCTCTTATGTTTTCTCTACAGGAGACGATGAGGGACAAAATCTACACACCACTGACTGTGGAAAGTGCAGTTGATGCCAGGTGAGGGGCAACACACCCAACATACCCGTGTATGTCGTGTTACAACTTCATGTAGGAAAACACCCTTTTATGTGCTGTTTTGTTCTCATTCTAAAAAATAGTTGTTGCAGTGGTAGAAAAATGATTTTAAAAATGAATTATTTTTGGAGGTATTACCGTAAAATCTGGTGTGTAAGCTACATTGCTGCTTTTATATCAGTATAAAGTGCAGAGACAGGCAACGTCATTATCGTTAGTGTGCTGCATAAGGGCTTATGGGATTGTAAAGTCACTCCTTTCTTTGAATGGCTGTGACACTTTTTAACTGCTTTTCTACCTTGCTGGGTCAGAATTGTACATGTGCATGGGCAGTCTGGGTTCAAGCCCAGCCAGTGACACCATTCCCTGTTAACTCTTTCCTATATCTGACTCAATCCAGTGTCTTGCTATATAAATACAGACAAATTGGTCTTAAATCCTCCAGTATCACTCCAAACATTTTTGTCTACAAGAGGGAATTTTTCGCTTCAATTTTGTGATCTTTTTCATCATTTTTGTAGGTTTTTTATTCTTGATAAATTTTGAAATTCCAATTTCTTTTTTTTCAAATGGCCTATAGTTTACTGTGAACAAACACTGAACTCCATTTGGCCATTTAGGACAAAAATTTCCACTCAATTTCCAAAACATTCATAATGGATTTTATAGAAATATTCCTCTCCAGGTTTTTTTTTTTTAGATTTTTTTTTTCAATCTGGATCAGATTTTTTTTTTTTTTTTTTTTTTTTTGTAGGATTTTAACCCTTTAACTACCAATTTGAATACAGGAAGTCACTGTTTTTTAATATGAAAATCACCTAAAAAATGAGTTATTCTCTATATTCGAGGTTCTCAATTTGTGGGGTGATATGAAAGTGGGTCACGAATGTGTGTCTGAAAAAAAAGGTGGCAAAAGTTTATGAATAACATGCCACTATACTGTTGATTTTACTCTGTTTTATTGTGAAAAGGGGTCAATTTAAATGTTTTACCAATATATTTAACTCTATCTCCTTTTTTGCCAAAAAGAGTTGCTTTTACCATATCAATGAAGTAATTTTTCAAGATTTCTGGAAAATTTGCTAAAATTTACATGTTATCATGAGGAAAGGGGGGTGCAAAACATGTCAGTTTTGATCAGTCTCTTGTTTCTGTCATAAATTTTGTTCCAAGATCTTCAGTACAACATTATAGTTTTCTTAATGTGCACTGTTGAAAATTTGGGGAAATTTTGATTGCGATTTGTCATCAAGATGGGTCCTGAGGCTAGACGAGTTGAGAACCACTACTCTTTATTATATATGATGAAGGATTGGGGTAATACATTTTAAATTACAACCTTAGATGTGTATGAGATTAGCAACAAAATTGATTCATGCATGATTAGCTTTTATAGCAGTTTTCAACAACATCTGAAAAAGGGATCAGTAACTGAAATTAGCATACATGTAAATAACTAAATCACACTAACAACTAGGCCAAAAAGATATCTGATTTGACATTAATGCATTTATTTGTGTTTTAATTCCAAACCTGTGAAGGTTGTGCTTTTATTCATTATTGTTTGGTAGTTTAATTTCTTGTCCTAATGTGCCTTTGATCCCAAGAGATGCTGTTGCCAAGATCCTTTATTCGCTGCTCTTCCACTGGTTAACGGAGAGGATCAACGCTCAGGTGTACCCCCGCCAACACACCATCTCCATCTCCATCCTGGACATTTATGGATTTGAGGTAAACCTGTTCTCACGTGGTGATCCACAGCTACACAGGATGACCGAGACAGAGCATCTTTTTATCTGTCTGTCAAAGGTTAATCACTCTTGTGTGTCTGTGTGTGTCAGGATCTGGCTTTTAACAGCTTTGAGCAGCTTTGCATTAATTATGCCAACGAGTATCTGCAGTTCTTCTTCAACAAGATTGTATTCAGGGAAGAACAGGTATGTTACATACACCAAATGTATCTCAATTATTGCTGGAAGTGCTGTTAAATTAATTGATAGTTGATTGAGAGAAGCATGTTATATTTGTATTGAATACATGGGAAATTTTGTGCTTGTGATTCCACTTCAGGAGGAGTACAGTCGGGAACAGATCCCCTGGCAGGACATCCCATTCAGTGACAACCAGCCCTGCATTGACCTCATAGCAGCAAAGCCTCATGGGATACTAAGGATTCTGGATGACCAGAGCTGTTTCCCTCAGGTGAGTGTAGGAATAAGCAAAGCCTGTTCACACAGATATTTGAGCATGTCGCTTACAAATCTTTGTTGTGATAACAGGCAACGGACCACACTTTCCTCCAAAAGTGTCACTATCACCATGGTCACAACCCGCTGTATCAGAAGCCAAAGATGCCCCTCCCAGAGTTCACCATCAAGCACTTTGCAGGCCGAGTTACCTATCAGGTCTCAAACAAAGGACTCCTCCGACTCATATTTGCTCAGCGGCCAAACAAGAACGGTGGTATACATGACTTTGAATGTTATTAAATTTGCAATGTCTACACTGTAGGTCTACAAGTTCCTGGATAAGAACTATGACCAAGTCCGTCAGGATGTCCTGGATCTATTTGTCCAAAGCAAGAACAAGGTGAGAGGAGAGGAACAAATCCACATATATGGCCGTGTTCTATCTGATTTATGTAAATAAGATCAAGAAGAAACTTGTGAATGCTGTGTTTGTGTGTTTATGTGTCCAGATGGTGTCAAACCTCTTCCTGGTTCATGCAGAGGTCACAGGTCAGCAGAGAGGAGGCCACATGAAGAAGAGCAGCACGGTCACTAGAAAATATCAAGCTCCCACTGTCAGCAGCAAATTCCAGCAGTCTCTGCTGGAGCTGGTGGAGAAGATGGAGAGGTGCAGTTTAGGATTGTGAAGATATACTGATAAAAATGTGCTTTTCCCTGACACTACTACTTTTTTATCCATTCCAGGTGCAACCCTTTTTTTGTCCGCTGCATTAAGCCAAATAATATGAAGGTAGATTTTCAAACATTCTGTCTTTTTACATTCAAGTCTCATTCAGTGTCTTTTACTGTAGGCTATGATTTTTGTCTGTAAATGTGGTACATTTTCATCTGCACCCAGCAACCAGGAGTGTTTGAGGACGAGCTGGTCAGCAGCCAGCTGAGGCATTCAGGGATCCTGGAGACAATCAGAATCCGTAGAGAGGGGTATCCTGTCAGAATGCCATTCCACGTCTTCCTGTTCAGGTAACACACACACTTTGTCACAATAGCCACAATAAATACACCAACCATGGGACTACCTCTGGCAAACACTGTCCTTCCTTTCTTTTCAATTGTTTTATTTCAATAGCCGCAGAGTCAGTGGCTCAAAGTAGGTCAAGTCCACCTCCACTGTTTACTTTTTATTTTGGAACTGAGGACTCTGTTAAAAAAAACTGTTCTAAATATCAATATTAACTAATTTAGTGAATGAATTTCACATTATGAGGGAGAAAAGCTGCTAAAAGTTGCCTTTCTGGTTCACACTGCAAAAAAAAAAACCTGGATGGAGGAATATACATAATGTGCATTTGAAACCTGCCACTGTCAAGGCAAATAGCCATTATTGGGGATTTTTGGGTTGGTCCCATTCAAGGTGGCTAAACCTGGCCAATAACCGTCTTTCTTTTTTTTTTATTTTTTTTTTTTTTTTTTTTTTTTTTTTTTTTTTTGCATTTTTGCATTTTTGTACCTTCATAGAGGGGGACAGTGGATAGAGTCAGAAACAGGGATGAGAGACTGGGTAGACATGCAGGTTAGGGCCACAGGCTGGATTCCAACTCGGGCCGCCCGTGTACATGGGGCACGCCTTAAACCAATGGTTCTTAACTGGTGGGTGAGGACCCAAAGGTGGGTTTTCAGCAGTTTTCAGTGGGTCACGACTAGGTGCAAAAAAAACAAAACACAAAAATACTGGTGGCAAAAGTCCTGAAGTCCTTATTGGAAATGCCTTACCTTTTATTTTACCCTGTTTTACTGTGAAATTGGGTAAATGTAAATGTTTGATCAATATTTCAACTAATTTATTTCCTCTTCTTGCAATAAGTGCCTACTTTTCCATTATAATGAAGTTATTTCACAAGTTCTATGGAAAATTGGCAAAAATTGGTAAATAATGATGGGGAAAGAGAGTATACAATATTACATTTTTGTCCCTTTTCTTTTTTATATCAGGTGTTTCGGTCCAATCATCTCCAAACTGCAACACATTCAATTAACTAAACATGCTTTGTCGAAAAAAATTTTGGAAACTTGGGTCGTGATCTGTCGTAAAGACAGGACCACTAGGCCATCTCTGCTCCATCATTGTTTTTCTTTTAATTTAATGCTAATCTGCATTTTTATTTTATTCCAAGATTGTTTTTGACTTAAAATGTAAATGTCAAGTAGCGGATTTCTCTGTGCAACACAAAATGGAGCAAATCTTACTTTCCTGCAAGGGCATTAGGACAAAAGAAGCATTGGGTTAAAGCATGAAAGGTTTTTTCTACAACATGTCTCAGAAAAGTGCACCATCTATTGCAGCATCCCTCTTTACTTAATCAGAAAGTCCACACATATTGAGGCAAATGGTTCACTTCTAAGGCATTTTTGTCCACACACTTGCAAATCTTTGTTGTCCTAAGGTATAAATCCCTGGTGGGATTACGAGAACCTCCACCAGCGAATGGAGACAACTGTGTGATAATGCTCAGTAAACTGTGTCCTCTGAGACCAGGAGCCTTCCATGTGGGAGTCACAAAGGTGAGCTTCTCTTCTATGTTCATCCAAACTCTTTCACAAATATATTATCCAGTTTTATGGTATTAGTCTGTTTGAACTGATTTATGCCTGTGTAAACCACAGCTGTTCCTCAAGGAGGACATCTACCAGTTGTTGGAGTGTAAGAGGGAGCGAACCCGTCAACTCGCTGCTCTCACCCTGCAGCGCTACACTCGCATGTTTTTTGTCAGGAAACGCTTTGTGGCTTTCCGCAACAAGATCATTCGTCTGCAGGCGCAGTGCCGGGGATTCCTCACGAGGTCAACTTCTCTCAGAGCCTTCAATAATAAAACTGGTTTTAAAGAGTTTATGATTCTAATATACTCTTCAAATGAAGTTTTTGGATTTTTTTTTTTCCTTAACTTAAAAGTTTTTTAATTCCTCATTTTGCTCTCCAGGAAGCGCTATGTAAAAATGAGGGAGAGTCTGGTTCGATTCCGTTCTCTGGTCCATATGTACGTCAACCGCAAGCGATACATCAAGGTAGGACCTACATGATGTTTGTAGGTCACTGCAAATATTGCACCCATTTCTTCAAGTCAAGTGCTGTTTTATGAGTTTGATTTCTCTGGTCTGTCTGCAGATGAAATTTGAGGCACAGAGGAAAGCTGAAGAGGAGAGGAAGAGGAGAGAAATGGTAAAATTTGAAGTTTGGAAAGGATTTGCACACCAAAAACTCATTCATAAACTTGTTAGAAGCACAACCACCTTTCTTACAGAAGTTTTACTAGCCTGAAGAATTTCCTGATTAAGTCGTGTAGAAAAATTCAGAAAAACAAGAATTTCAGATATTTTTTAGGACTCCTGTAGATTTCTTCTGCAAAATGATCAAATATAATTTTTTAGGAGCTGACTAGGAGGGAGGTGGTCAACGTCACACATTTGGTGATTCCTGCAGAACTGGGAGCATTATTGCAGACAGCAGGAGGTCTGTATACATCTGTTTGGTCCGTATTAGTATTTTTATACAACAGCTGAACTCTTCATGTGTCCCACCCCATCAGTACTACCAGCTCCAAGAATAAACCATACATATAAACACACTTCAAGGACTAAATGTATCCTGGTTGACTTCCTCATCCTCTCTTTTTAGTCAGGAGGGAGCTACACTCAGACTGTTTGGCTTTACTTCAAGCTCCTCACATCCAGGAGGAGGTGCAGCTCACTTTGCCTCTGGACATCAACAACTACCCATTCTACCGCTACGTGCAGATCTACTTCAGGGTAAAACGTCTCTGACTTTCTTCGAATTGAAACTGCAAGCTTCTTGGTTGAATAATACTGTAGAAACTGTACTTCAAAACTGCTGTTTCACCCTTCTTAAAAGGCAGAGATTCTGAATTTTCTTTTTCTTAAAGTTCTGTTTATTCTGTCACATGTTGTCATTTTTTTACTCGCATAGGGATCAGCAAAATGACGATATCACAAATCAAATATGTTTAATTCCTAACATGCCACATAGACTGTTTCATTTATCCATTGCATGGATATATTTCACATTCATCTGGGAAACCCCCCATAGAAAGTGTTTGGGAAGGGCAGGACTTAAAATTATCTGTCGATGATTAGATGAAAGTTCCATCTGCCACATTCAACATGGGCCAATCAGAATGACAGGAGAGAATGAAGTTGTATTCATGTTCAGCTCGAGTACAAATGCTGCTGTAGCTTAAAAACAGTGGAACATGATATGGATAAAACTCACACCAACACCAGTCAGGCAGAATAATGAAGAAGTCCTCTCTGCCAAATGAAGCGTTCATCTATGCGGCTTTTTTAGTCTTTCGTTAATTAAGAGATGTGGTACAATTCCCCGTGTCACCTGTGTTTGGGGTCTGGTATAAATGGTGCGGAGAGGAGCTTTGCATGCCTGAAGACAGACATGATTCCGGTGAATCCATCTGCTTTCAAAGTTCTTTAGCCCTGCTCAATAAATGTTTATTTTATTGTTATCACAGTATGAGTTTTCACATAAACACAATGCAAAAGACTGAATTTATTGTATTAAATTTAATGTGTAAATTTTACCTGTAGAATGGAGGTCCAAGATAAAAGTAAATGTAAAATCCAAAGTGGTTAAATTATGATAGTATGATTCAAATATTGAGTACCCATATTAAAACATAGGGAAAGTAAAGCTCAGGTTTTTTTTAAATATCACCCAGTCCTAGAGAACTTTTAAGTCTTTTTAGCCATCTAATGAGAAAAGAAACAAATGAGAACATCCATCCATCCATCCATCCATTTTCTATACTGCTTATCCTGTTGGGGGCGGCGGGAGAGCTGGAGCCTATCCCAGCTGTCATTTGGTGTGAGGCGGGGTACACCCTGGACTGGTCGCCAGTCAATCGCAGGGCTAAATGAGAACATGTGAGTCAATAAAAAGAACTTACCTTTGATTTCTGAGTTAAAAAATTGTCCAGTATATCTTTCATAAAACAAAATCATGGTTTTCTATAGTGATAAGTTTGTCCTAAAATTCTGCAGTGAAAGGCTGCTAAATGCAGCCATAGTTTTAAAAGTGATCGTCCAACAGATGACCAAGTGATACTGTCCATCCACAGACAATAACACCAAGTACTTGTGTTGTAATTTTTGGAATTAACTTTCTTTCCTTCTTTTTCCAAATAAATTGCATGTTTAGCAGCTCAATAATGCCTCTGTACTCACTTAAATATGCTTATAAATCAGGTTTTTTTGTGTGATAAAGGAAGAAAAAAATCTCCTCCTGAGGGCCATCCAGTCCACACCAAATTTAGCAACCATATAGAAGGCACCATAAAGATCAAAAACACTAAAAACCTGCAGGCTTTGTTGAAAGGTGTGCTCTTTGCAGCATGGCAGACAGTTGTTGTAACCTTTACATACATGGTTTTTTATCTGCTTCAAATCTACCACGGTTTTTATTTGAATTTGCTCTTAAGTATACCCAATAGAAGTGTATTACTCTGCTCTCTAAAACCTCTGCAAATATTTTGTTGATGTAGGAACCAAAGTTAGGAATGCTGATGGCACCGCTGGAGTTGCCTCTGACCCGCGTAGAGGAGGACCTGAGGGCAGAAGCTCTGGAGCTCTTCAACATGGTAGGATTTCTTTATTGCCTGCTGTTTAAAATAAGTGATTTTTAAATGTAGGAAAGGATTTGTTAAGGCAAATTCTGCCTTTTTTTTAAATAATCAAGTTTTGTTTTCTCCTGATAACACACTTATATGCCACTAAAATATCCATGGTTGGTTTCAGTGTTTTATGTCTATATTTCAACATAGGTATTGCGGTTCATGGGAGACCCTCACCTGAACGGGGCACAGGAGAACATGTTTGGTAATTACATCATCCAAAGAGGCCTGTTGTCACCAGGTTTACGTGACGAGATTCTGGCTCAGGTGGTCAACCAGGTGTGGAGGAACATAAACTTTGACAACGCTGAGAGAGGCTGGCTATTGCTGCTGGCATGTGTCTGCAGCTTCTCTCCATCAAACAAGATGGATAAATATCTTCTGAAGTAAGTCATGTCTAAAATACACAGATATGTCATTGTAATCTGGTTTTGAATTACTTTAAACAAATAAAATGGGATTTGTATTAACCTGAAAATGCATCTTCATCAGCATTTACAAAAAGGTATTGCTAAAACATTGTGATTTTTGTTGTTTTTTACTTTATGGCTTTATTACTGGTTGAAATGTATTATATTATTAAACGTAAATTGTTCTTTGGCATACAGGTTTGTGTCAGACCATGGCCCTGCTAACTTCCAAGCATTGCTGCAACACAGACTCATCCAAGCCAATCAGAAGATGCAGCTCAGCTCAGGTTCCGCCCCTGAGACTGCCCGGACCTATCCTCTGTCACTGCTGGAGTGGACGGCCAATAGGAAGAAGGCTAATATGGTCTTGCATGTGCATTGTTTTGATGGTGAGATTTTCTTGGTAAAAATACAACAAATTGCAGTACTTTAAGTGTCCACTTGAGACAGACTTCAAAAAACAAGAGTTCCCCATAGAGCCCCATTTCAAATTGCCATTTTTAACTGCAGAAATTAGCTTTTTTAAAGCCTGGTTCAAAACACATTTTTTCTCAATATTTATTTCTTTATATGTCAAAATTGTACAGGTGGTGGATTTATTAAATCTTTTCTAAAATAATCATACCAATGAGGTATAATAAAGGATGTGAATGATGAGTTTAAGCTGTGCCAGGAGAAAAGTTTCACTGTTGCTAAATCCTGCTACTGAGCTTAAACTGTCGGCCTTGTTAGTGTTTTAAAGCTCAGAATTTACTGAACTAAGAAGATGTTGAGCTAGATGTGCAAAATGGGAATGCTTCAGCATCCCTGAAAATTATTCACCAGCTGCACCTCGTTGCCTTCTGGTCAGTTGGCTAGAAGTTAGTTGGAGTCAGCATTTCCAATATGGCGACTACCATCATTGAGCTTCAAAATGCCTCTTCCCTAACCAGTGGGTAACATCACAGAGGCTATGACCTTACTTTGTACAACTTCATATAACACTTCATATTTTTTAATTTGCATCTTTTTGATTTAGATTTGTTTCTTTTAAAAGATTGAGCAACAAAAAGACTTGAGGACCGGAAGGAGGCAGCACATCATGGCACGATCTTAAGAATTTTAAAAACAGATGAGAAAAAAAGTCGTTGATTTCCATCAGCCTGGAAAGGGTTACAAAGCCATTTCTAAGGCTTTGGTACTCCAGCGAACCACAGTGAGAACCATTATCCACAAATGGAGAAAACTTGTAAGAGTGGCTGGCCTACCAAAGTTATGAAGTCACAAAAGAACCCAGAACATCTTAAGATGCGCAGGCCTCACTGACTCAGTAAAAAAGGATCAGCATACACCAAAAAAAAGGTGAAATGCACTGCAGGGGCTGATTCTTCCATGTTTAGTGATTTGGACCATCACTAGAATATGATCGCTGATTAGTGAATATCAGGATCAATCTGTGGACTCACTTGGCAGTTGTTTTTTGACATTGTATAGTTTATTGCGTTCACTCCTTATCCCTAAATTAGTAATAATTTTAAACCCTGATGTAAAAAGACATGCATAAAAGCATTGCTTTTTTTTCTTTCCAACTTTCTTTGTCTGTACAGGAGGATCGTTCCTGTGCCCGGTTCACTCCTGGACCAACGGAGAAGATTTAGCAGGCAACATACTGCGCCACAGGTGCTCTTATTTTATATTCAAGTATAAGTAGCAAAAGTTGAACTTATTATTTACATTGAAAGTCATATAAAACAAAAATATTCATGTTCTGGTGTACAGTAGTATATTGAATGCAGTACTAACATGAACATGTGGACACTTGTTTCAAGGGGAGTGTCAGACTGGTGGAAGGGGAGTTCAGTACTGATGAAGGAACACGGTCAGTGGGTGGAGTTGGCGGGTCATGACTATGTGATGGACCTGATTGCAGACTTAGAGCTTCCCCCTGATTTCCCAAAGCAAAAGAGCTACTTCGTCATCAGCACAGATGACCCTTCGAGAGTCCGAGCCAACGCCAGCCTGTTAGTGAACCAAATTACAGAAAAAATACAAACACCCAAATGTAACAAATGCGCTAAAATTATCCAGTTAATATCTGTTGATATCTCTGTTTTCCTCTTCTCTCCTCAGAGCTCTGTTTGGCAGTGGCTTTGACTCTGATGAGGAGCTTCCTCTCAGTAGCAGACCAGCCTACAGTCTACCTGACTCAGATGGTTACTTCAGTCATGGTACAATCACGCAAATATGTCCTCATCTTTTTATGTGCATATGTTAATTATTATATCTTTGATATTGCCCTGAATGTGTGCTGTTAAATGAGATGCATAGAGTTCAATTCAGTTTTGGATAAGTATTTATAAAAACACTACATATAAAGTCTAATATCCAGGCTTACAGCTGCTCTGCTTTCTGTGTGTCCAGTAGAGTCTGATGCATTCAGTGACAGTCAAACTCAGAGGGGAATGGACCGGTACCTGGACAGTCTGTTTGACCCCGTCCTCTCAGACAGTAGCATAGTGAGTACTAATCTACAAAAATAAAACATTCAAAGCTCTTACATGTATACTGTGTGATTTTCTTTCTGCTTACCACTATCAGTATGTATCGGTAAATTCCTTCACTGGTGTAGTGGGGGAATGACCTTAGCCCCATTGTTGTTTGCATTGTTTTCATTTTCAGGTGATTTAGAGGGGGGAGGGGTGCTGATGGACAGGTGGAACATGTGATCCTCTGCTTCTGTTAGCGTATGAATGGAGCAGACAGGAAGCATGATTGGGTTACTGAGCGACCTACCGTATTAGACAGTGGCAGCAGGCAGCATACATACACAGAATTACTGGACTGTAGTGGATAGTCCATGTAGCATCTTCATTTTTTTCCAACAAAAGAAATGCAAATTTCCTAGTTTTTTTGGAGGACACAAGAAGAAAGTGAAGGTATGTTAATGGGCATGTTTATAGTGTTGAGTGAAAATGTATTTTATTGGTTAATTCAAAAGTTACATTTCCATTTTTGTGAGCGTGCACTACAAAAAAAGAAGAATCATGTTAGATTTGTTTTTTGTTGGCTGTCAATCAAATATGGTGACAACAAGTAATCTCACTTGGATATTGTCTTACAACTTGGCATTATGGTATACAGTAAGGTATAATATGATACAAAAGGATACAGTACTAAAAAATGACATTACAATATTAATCAGTTTCATTAATACATTATGATATACTACAGTTCAATACAATGCAAAGCCCTATGAAACATAAGATACAAGGTGACTGATGCAAAACAATGCCATACCATTCCACATGTTATGTTTCTTGGTGTAACACATTACGTTGTACGATGTTAGGTTATGTTATGTGACATTATGTTACCTTATGTCATGTTGCAGATGATAAAACAGTGCAGTACAACAGGATGCAATACAATGAGGCAGAATATGATATGATATGATTTGATATGATATGATAAGTAATATTACAATATCATAGATTACACTAAAATATGAATATTTCACAGTACAGGACAATATCGGTTGTTGATTATGGGAAAAAACATAATTACTGTTATTTCAATTTTGAATATAAATGAGTGAAAAGCAACATTAATATGTAAAAATTATTATTTATAATAAAATTAATCAACTAAAAGAAATTGCTGATATGTCCAAGGTACAATAATAATTGCTGAAAGTTTTACCACATTACAAATCCTATGGACACACTAATCATTTTATCACCATTATCTTATTTTCATGACCATGGGAAGCTAAAATCATGATTGACAAAAAAAACTTAGTTGATTGCCCAGCTCTGCAGTTCATGTTAGACATACAATTCTGCTCCTTTCACACAAGACTCTCTATTTTTTGTGTTCATAAGTAGCAGTAATTTGTGTGCGCTTAAGTTCTCCCTCCAGTCTTAACGGTACTCCCTGCAGAGTATTCAGTTCCTACAGCTCCGCTGACTTATTCACAGAGGTTCTAAATCAACCACGATATCCAAACTTCTCTCTCGCCTTTTCATGTTTTTAAAACTCACTGACAGTCCTCCTCTTTTCCCATCCTTTGGATCTCTGTTTCCTGCCTCTTTTGGGCTTCCAGGACATGGAAAAGAGCGGAAGTTTATCAGCGAGGATGAAGGGAGGAGGAGGTGTTGGCATCCCAGGAGAAAGGAAAGGAGAGGGAGGGGGTCATACAACCCCCAGTCGGCCTTATCCACCAGGAATACATCCAGGAGGTAAAATGTTTGTGCTAGCTACTTTTTAGTACAGATATTTCTATGTTTTTCCAAATTTTCAGTTTGTCTGCATGTATAATTTTTTTATTGATGTGATCAACTTAGGCTTGAATCACTGTTTTCTCTTTGTATTTGCTTAAGTTTTTTGGTCAGTTTTTGGTCTCTTGCCCTTCTTTACTGCCGTTCTGTGGGCTTGCTCCCTCTCATTCTTTTTCTCTTTTGTTCAGCATAAATAATTAAAGTCTGGCTCTAATTCCTCAGTATTAGTCTGAGGTTGATAGATTGATTTGCTCTCTTTCTCTCTGGAAAACTTCTTTACTAAGCTGTAACCTGAACACAGGTAAAAATATTTGCCTGAACTCTAAAAAATACAGATGTGAAAAACCGAATAATTCATGCATTTTATCTAAGAGTGAAGGCTAAAGTGTCTCGGTAACACTGAACAGTGTAAAGGTTCAGGTGTACAGTTCACCTACGTTAATCTGTCGCTTAGAGGCTGTAATGAGCAGTCTGAGCTCATTCATAATGCAAAGAGGGCCATTCACTGTAACCACAGATGACTCTTTTACTCTCTATAGGGAGCTGTCACTCTCATTCTCCCTCCAGCTTCACACACAACCAAGCCAATCAGAAATATTTAGTTTCTTTTCATCTACTGCTGTACTTTTTGTATGCTGCTTTTGTGTTTGTTTCACAGATTTATGAGATTCATTTGTTTAAATTTTTTCACTGAGCCGGGCCATCTTTTTTCATCCTGTCTTGGACAACAGAAAGTGAATGTTTGATGTAAACTTAAACCCAGTTTGAAACTTGCAGCTGCTTACAGAGGGCCAATTTACAACGTTCTGAAAGCTTGTCAGTTCACACCGCTGCAACTGGGGAGACGATGTACACTATATGGAAAATTGCATTTGGCCACACCTGTGAATTACTAAATTCAGGTATATAAAATCAAGCACCTAGCAGTTTGTTTTCCATTTGCAAACATTTGTGATACAAATGGGTCATTCTTAAGAGCTCAGCGACTTCCAGTGTACTGTGATGGATGCCACAAGACGGTTTGTGAAACTTCGTCCTTACTAGATATTCCACAGTCACCTGTAAGTGATAGCATTAGAAAGTGGAAATGTTTGGGAACAACAGCAGCTCAGCCAAGAAGCAGAAGACCATGTAAAGTTACAGAGCAAAGTCAATGACTGATAAAGCTCATGTTGTTGCCAACACTCTGCTGATTCCATAGCTGAAGAGTTCTGAGCTTCCACTGGCATTAATGTAAACTCAAAAACTGTGCAGCGGAGGTTCATGGAATGGGTTTCCATGGCTGTGCAGTTGTATGCAAGCCTCACATCACTAAGTCCAATATCAAACATTGGTTCGAGTGGTGTAAAGTACATCGACACTGGACTGCGGAGCAGTAGAATTGTGTTTTGTGGAGCGACGAACCACACCTCAGTCAGATGGGAAAGTCCGGGAGAATATTACCTGCCTGACTGCATTGTGCCAGCTGTGAAGTTTGTGGAGGAGGGATAATGGTTTGGGCCTTTTTCTTTGCAGGGTTTGGGCTAGGCCTATTGAAAGTCAATCTTAATGCTTCAGCATACCAAGACATTTTGGATTTATGCTATGCTTTCAACTTTGCAGCAACGGTTTGAGGAGGGCCCTTTATTATTCCAACATGACTGTGCCCCAGTGCACAAAGCAAGGACTATAGTAATGCAAAATTTAATGACAGTACATTAAAAAGTTGTGAAAATATAATTCTGGATAGAGTTGATGGACAGGCTAGCAGACAGATTGCCGCTGCCAGCTACAGAGCACTTTCGCTTGCATATAAAGATGGTATCAGTAGGTTGTGTTTTATAACCAAGATAAATAAAGGTAGGTGTCTGAGATTTTCTTTCAGTTTAAGTAAAAGGATGATAAGCCTCACCAATCTTACCCACAGAGTATGACCAAACAAGTCCTGATTGCATCCTTGTCCCTAACTGTTGCCCTTTTCCTCACGTGTCGCTCTTTAAGCTGTGCCAGTGCTGCCAGTAGCAGGAGGAATGATGCCACCAATCCCTGCTATGCCAATCCCCTCCCACCACCATCACCGTGAACAACAGCAACAACAACAGCAGCAACCTCAACAACCGCAGCAACAATACCACCAATACAACCGCCCCCAACAACCTTACCAGCGGCATGATTCTTCTATCACACCTTCTGTGTCACCCACCCCATTACCCATACACTCCTCTGCCTCTGATAGAGATGATAGTGTAGCGTCCCATGTCACTGGTGTCACTGGTGTGCAGGGGGCCTCCTCACTTCCTGTCACGCCTGTGGTCCAAGGCTTGCCTGTGATGACAGGTACAAAAATGAACCATGATCATATGGTGGCCATTTTCCCCAAACTTATGGTGGGAACCTGATCTGCTTTAGTAATGGTTTACTGCTGTGTTCCAGGTTGTAATGAAATAGAATATGGTTATATCATTAAACAAAGCAAAATGGAAATGATATTATTATAAGGGAAAGGAAGCAACTTTTTTGACAACTTTCTAGCTGTTTTCAGGCTTCTAGCTTACATTATCATTAGCTTTGAATCTAAGCCTTCCTTAGTAAAATAGCACCATAAAAGTAATATTAAAATACTTCATTACCACCAGTAATATTAGCCATGATTCACTCAGATGCTACCCTTAGCTGCTGTCTAAACAAGGTATCAAACATGCAATTTAAAAACTAATCATGTGACTTTCAGGTTGTCAGGATTTTTCTCATCAGTGTTAACACAGAGCTGAGAACAACAAACCTAAAAAAAATCAACTCTGCTCTCTTTTTTAGGAAGCCATTGGTCAACAAAATATTTCCATTGTTTTTTGCTTTATTAATATTCAGTATACTACAATTAAAGGTTGAACAGGAAGGCCAGATGTCCTCTGGTTTTTAGGATATCAATTGCTCTCTAGTTGCAGAACAATTAAGGAGCACTGAAATGATAGTAAATACCAGAATTTGCTCGAATATAACTTGCAACCTGCTGCACAGCAGTTTAGAATTTTAATCCAATGAAGCTTCCCACCTTGAACTGGATGTTTGAGTTGATGGCCACCATGTGAATATGGTCAACTGACTGTGTGTGGGGTTTTTCCAGCATGTTTGGCCTGAAGCCTTTGGGCGTGATGAAATACACTGAAATCATCTGATAAATATGAACAAACTTAGCAAACTTCTTTGCAGTTACATTTTGTTGTGAGGGTTGCACAGTTCTCCTTGTGGTTGGTTTGAACCTGAGGAGTCAACTGGTGTTTTGCTGTGTTCTGTGTGCGGTGTTTCCCACAGGATTTTAGGAGACTATGATGAGGGGATCCCGAACTTTCTAGGGGAGACATTTTAAAGTTAAATGCACCAAACTTATAAATCTTTAGAGCAAAATGAAGAGGCTTTATCCATGGAAATTTTGTTCATAATTTGATTGGCTACATTTTTACACTTTTTTTCCTTATCTTTAATGTATTCTTATTTTTATAGTCATAATAGAATAACAGCTGTCTGTACATTTGTATTGGAAGAAATAATCACATGATCATCTCAGATTTGATCAGAAACTAATCTCCACCAGAAAATTGTGCCACAGCCTTTATTTCCCGTATTAATGTTTACTTCTATTCCTTGATTTATGATGGAGTTGATTTTTAATGTTTGTTAGCCAAAGTTAGACAAAATGTATTCAAATGCTATGTGATTTTAATTTCTCTTTCTCTGCCTTATTAGTGGGTGCAAAAAGTTTTTAACATGTATTATATCCAGCCAAGTCATAGTGAAGAGCGTTTGTCCACGGCACACTCTGTGGGCGCAGCACGGCTCACAGGGGTTCACTGCTGAGCATGGCAATGTAATATTAGCGGGGCAAATAAGACTATGGCAGAGCGCCATGGTCTGGGTCAGTGGTTCCCAAAGTGGGGGTCGGGACCACATCAGAGGTCGCGGGATGCCTTCCAAAAACAAAGAAAAAATTTATATGAATTATAGTCATACATTTTAGTTATCATTGTAAAAAAAATTCATGTTGTTAAAAAGAGTTCAACTTAGAATAAAAAAGTAGTTATCAACTGATATTTGTGCTTAAAAGTCAAAGTTAGAAAACTACCTAAAGTGCAGGTTTTATACATGATGCTTTGTGCAGCATTTACTTTACTTTATCTTCCTCAAGAGAAGGTAGGGGTCCCTGATCTCTGACGCCATTATTCTGGGGGTCAGAGGCTGAAAAGTTTGGGAACCCCTGGTCTAGGTAATTGATGGGAAACCCTGGTTTGTGCCTTTTTTTCTCCCACACAATTCTGCTTCATGACATGTTGTTTTTTTTTTATTTGTTTTTTACTTTTCTAGGAACAGAGCAGACAGTGCTGACTCAACAACAACAGGCCATTATCAACCAGCAAGCTATCATTCTGGTTTGTCACACATCTTAAATATCTCACTCTGCTTCTGGTGTATTTTGTCCCAGTTACATAAACATAAATAGTTATTTTCCATTGTTTCCATTGAGAAATGCTAATAATGTTCTTGACACAAACCCTCAAGTCATGCTAACCATGACAAACTATCCATTTTTGTCACATATTTCTATTCCCTATTGTCAACTATACATAGTCCTCACTGTTACAGTGTCATTTCCATCTATACTTTAATGTTGGTCATGTATATGTGTGTTGCAGGCTCAGCAGATGACCATGCAGGCCATTGCCATCCAGCAGCAGATGTTGTCCTCTTTCCCTCCTGTTGCTCCAGCTCCTCAGTCTCCGCCCCTACAGCATCAATACACACCTTCTCCTCAACGCTCCCACACACCCAGTCCTGTAAGAAAACCATGGACACTCATATAGTTACATCTGCCAGTATGTACAAAAATGTTAAATCTGGTCTCACAAAAACACATTCAGCTTCATCTCTTCATCCCTTTTTTCTACAGACCAAAGACAGAGACGAATCACCGCACAAGCCTGCCGCTGTTCAGAGAAAAACAAGTATGTTGTAAACTTTTTTGGCGACTCAGCAGATTTGCTGTGTGGTTTAATGGCAGGATGGCAACATGGTGCTTTTAGTTTAATTGTGTACTTAGTGATCTTATTGTACATGTACAGCATATAAATAGTCAGTGCCAAGTATTTATTTAAAGAGGGCTTCTGAGGCTAATGGGTTAAGATGCCAGTCATGACAACAATAGCTCATTTCTTTTTAGAAAGTCTTTATTGTCTCTTATTGCCCTAGTCTGTTGTGTTTTGTAGAACTATTTCCTGCTGAGTTGTTGTTTAAATATTTAGCATTTTACATTTTGGCTTTCCTACAATATAGCAATCATTCTTGGTATTAGAATTGGTGTCATAATTGTCCAAAATGTCCATTCAAGTTTAGCTTATTCGCTTAAATTTGCTGGGATAATTTGCTGTTTGGATAGTTTAGGGAATTTGCTTGGAAGTCATCAGAGTATTTTTATGTAAATTAAGAGGATAGGTTTGTATATTCTGGAGGGTTTTATGGCTTTAAATTTATTTTAATTTTTTAATGCATTTTCGTGGGAATATGAGGAAATTATTACCAAATTTTGGGGGAATTGGATTGGGAATTTGGCGTTCATGATTGTCCTTTGAAATTTCAGCATTTTTCTTTACGTTAGGGGGTTTGCATCATTGTTGTTTCCATCATTTTCATGGCATTTTGGAGAATGTTTTTGAAAATTTCTAGAATTTAACAAGAAATTTAAGAGGGATTTACTTTAATATTTGGGAATTTGCTTGCAATTTCTAGGAATTTGTATGGATTTTTGGGGGAACATTTTATTGGAATTTTCAGTCTTTATGAATTTTCACTGAAAGATTTGAGGACTATCTAAAAAAATATTTGGGTGCTTTTCATGAGATACTTTAAAAATATGTTTAAGGATTTTCAAAGACTTTTTTAAATTATGGAATTTTTCGGGGTTTGGAAAGGAAAATTTCCAAGAAATTCTTGTTCAATCACAAGACTGATATGTTAACTTATCAGACCGTATTTATCCCAAATAAGTCAGAGAAAATAAAAATGATGTCCAAACAACTGCTCAGGTCTCAGGAGGATAAACCAGATTTATTGGTAAATTATGTGAACACCTACGAGAAATTTTATTGTTTTAGCAGTTTGACACCTCTCTTATGGCAGTGTTTACAGGCATTAAAACTGATGATAGAGAAATAGTAAGTCTTGCTGTTGATTTGAAGGCTTTTGGGTCTAAAAGTGACATTAGTATGAATTTTACCATTATCAAACCAGCTAAAACCTCCTCACTGGAGCTCTGATTTTAAACATATCGTGTCAGTAAGTGTGTAAGTGTGTTAAACATGCAGCTTTAGTGGGATTTAATGATGTGTTAAAATCTTGGAGCAGCTTTTAAATAACACAATTACACATCTCTGCTTTATTTAATAAAATGTGATATCTCAGGCCCAACACGACTCCCACCTCAGGACGACGTGGTCCGGTCAAGTGCAAGTAACGCTGAGCGCATTGATCCCAGCCATGACATCAAAGACATCATCAAACAGCACCAACCTGCCGGGGCAACAACCTCTGCTGGGACTGCTGCTGCACAAAGGTCTATCCTAACCCCTATAGGTATACTGGCAATAGTAGTTTGTCCGTGTTCTTTTGTGCTTATTGACCCACGTGTGTTTGTGTATAGAAAGAGTGATGGAAGAATGTTTACGAAGAAGCCAGACCCCCATGATGAAGCAATGGAGATCCTCAAGGATCAGATGGCAAACCCACCACAGCCGGTACCCCGACCTTCTACGAACAGCTACACACATACAAATCACCTTTCTTTAAATATCATCTGACTGTTATTTCTTAGACTCAGAGGAAGCCACAATCCATCCAACGCAAAGAAGAGGGAGGTGTTAAGGTCTCCAAGTCAACCAAGTCACGTCCTGCAGGGCCAGCCAGTTCCAACATAAGCCCCGCCCCTCCTCCAGGTGAGATTTTAAAACAGTGATCAACTGGCAGCCCAAGGATCACATTAGGCCCCCAGACATTGTTAAATTCAGGACATCTGCTGAGGAAAAACATATGTTGTGTTTTTTTAATAAACTCCGTACAGCTATTAAAACAACTCCAAAAACAACTAAGAATTCTTGAGAAAAACTGCCATTTTCTGGGGCAACATTTGGTTTCAGGTGTTTTGGGAGTGCAATTTTTCCTGCTTGGGTTTTATCACTTATAACAACATAGCATGTTAGCGTCAAACCCAGTGACAGACAACATGACAGTCACAGAAATTTTCAGCTAAAATATCTCAATCGCCCCCTTGTGGCCGGCTGTGATATAGGTACTGATCTCACTGTTAGTGCATGAAAATTACATACATTCGAAAGAAAAAATATTTAAACAAAAATATGTTAATTTGACCATTTGAAAAATTGATCAAGTCTGTTTGAAAGTTTGTCCCTTAAAGTGCCTGTATCAGAAAAAAGATGGCTCTAATGAATATGTAGTTGATGACCTCTGTCTTAAAATATCAGTGTTTTCAGAAATCTCCAAAAATTAACAACAATATGACAAAAGTAGTGGAAGCATATGATCAAAACTCCTGCTTTTTGGCCTTACATGTGTTTGTGTGTCTTTTTTTAGTCTCGAGAGAGCTGCCAGTAGAGGCAGAGATCATTCAGACTCAGCTCCACAGCAGAACCAGTGATGAATATTACACATACACAAACGTACCCTGGAAACTCTACATGAGGAAAGAGGTGTGACTCCTGAGAACACAAACACATTAACTTATACATGAACAAGATAAGATAATCAGTGATACTACTAATGTATATACTGTAATACTGTTAACATCACAATCTATAATTACTAGCCAGATTTTCTTGATTTATTTACAAATTTTGGTCTTTGGCAGGTTTTCTATCCAAGAGAGACATTCAACAATCCATTGATCCTGGACATGATATTCAGACAGGTGGTTTCTCTATTTGTTATAGGTTTGCTTTAGTTTTTTCTCTGTTGAAAACTTATTTGTTTGATTATGAGTTTATGTCTAAATCTTTATGATCATTATTTTTAGACTTGGATGATGTAAGATGAAGAAAAGATAAAAAATGTGTTCAATTCAGAATAATTAGATTTATATGTTACAACATGGATCAAAAAAATGTTTACTTACTCTTGGCTGTTGCTCCATTTAGCATATTCTTGTTCTTTTATTCTTCAGATTGTTCATGACACTTTCTCTGATGCCTGCATTCGCATCACCCAGGAAGAGAGGCAGCAGATGAAAGCTTTCTTTGGTAGGAAAGACACGCCTCTGAACAGCTTTACTCTGACATTAACAGCAAGACTGCAACAAAAAAAAGGCTCCATTGTCACTACGCCTTTGTTCTTTTATTGAACCCCCAAGCTGCTGTCCCAGAATGATTTTACATTGTATAATGTGAAAGCGTGAGAGGCACCATGATTAGACAAACAGTGACTTCATCATTTTACAGCAACGCCATCTCACCCCTGTAACATCAGTGTTACTACTAACAATGGTGGCTCAGCAGTGAGATGACTTTGCCTCAGTAATTCCTCTGAACACAAGAAACAGCTGTTAATATTCCACCTTTAACTGGCAATGATAAAAAGACTAAAAATAAACCAAGGGCTAAACTTCTGCACTTTTCACCAACACAGATCACTCAAGTTCTGTTATTTTCTGACAGCTGAGAACAAGGTGGATCCAGTTTCAGGAACACACGATGAGAACGTGAAGAAGAAGGTCGCCGCCATTGCCAGAGACTCATGGGAGATTTACTTCTCGCGGCTGTTTCCGGCATCTGTGAGCTCTTGTCACTAATAAATTTCTTTTTATACTTAACTTTGTTTGATAGGTACATAACGCTCTCTTCAGTTCCATGTATACATGAGTGTGTGTGTGTGTGTGTCTGTGTGTTTCAGGGCAGTGTGGGAACAGGAGTGCAGGTGCTGTCTGTGTCTCATAAAGGCATCAAGCTGCTAAAAATGGTTAGAAGCAGCTCTACAGCTCCAGACTATTTCAGAGTGTTGAGACCTTACAGGTTTGTGCTTTCATTAAAGACTTTCAAGTAAAAAATAGCAGAAGTTGTTAAAGTAACCATTTTTTAGCGTTCTGTCTTAGTTACCTGATTGGTTTGACCCTCTCTCTGTTATTTTTTTTTTCTTTTCATTTCTTGTGCAGCTACTCAGACATCCTTTTTGTGTCCATCCCGTCTAAAAACATGCTGGAGTTCAACCTGACGAATGAGAAGTTGATCCTGTTCTCAGCTAAAGCCCCGCAGGTCAAACACATGATCGACCACTTCCTCACAGAAATAAAGAAGGTCAGAGGGATGTTGTGTTCAAGTGTTGGTCTGCTTTTTAATGTTCTGTGAGGTTGAATGCCTTTTCTCTGATGTTTGAAAGTATCTGTTTGATACGGTTCTTATCAACCCATAAATGCGGTGTAGACAGCTAGTGTAGGGTCAATAAAACTGAAATACTTTGCTCTCTTTTAGTTGTTTAGGAATATTGCACCAGAGTTTTGCACAACTTGTCGATTTATTCGTCCTATTAAGCTCAGTTTTTTGATATTGCATTTCGATATCTCACCAATTTCAAAGGAAGTTGGTGTAACTCAAATGAAACATCTGATTTACTTTGAATTTTACATACATGATCAAAGTCTGCCCCTCTACACATTAAAAGGTTGATTTTATCATTTTGCTGTAACACACCCTCCTAGCAACAGGAGGTGACATAATTGGGCCATTACTTTATTCCCAATGTTGAGTTGAACCCATCAGTCTCAGATTTTTCAACAGAAGTCCTCAATAATTGTGGGCACATGCCCCACTCTCGCCAGTTTCAAAGGAAGTTGGTGTAACTCTCATATGAAACATCTGATTTGCATCAAATTTCACAAGTGTGATTGGAGTCTGCCCCTCTACTGTTTTAACAGTTAATTTCACAATGAAAAGTTCATTTCATTGTTTTGCTGTAGTGCCCCCTACTAGCTACAGAAAGTGACAAAACTGGGCCATAACTTTATTTCTATCAGATTTTTCAACCTGTCCTCAATATTTGTTCTCGACACTGACATGTTTCATTCATGAATGCCTCAGTGGCAATAGCATGTATTATATCCATTTTTGATGTCTCGCTGTTTCACAGGAAGTTACCATGACTCTTACATGGGACATTTAATGTGCATCACATATCACACATATGATAAGGTCTCTCCCTTTACTATTTTAAAAGTTAATTTCATGATTGTGCTGTAGTGCCACCTACTGTAGGAAGCCAGTTACACCTCTTACATAAAATGTCCCATCTTTTTTTTTTAATTCTATGGGATAACAAATATCAGTCCTGGTAGGATCACATTTTCATTTTAACATCTTACTTTGTCATACTGCCACCTAGTGCTGATAGCCAGTATTACCTCATATACAAAGTGTGACCTGCACATTATTTTAGATTTAATTACAGTCCTGGAGGATCTATGTGGTCTCTGCTGGGCTGCAGCGCATTGCACGGGGTACCAACACCCAGTGTTGGCTTCTCACACTTGCTACACACCCCGACATGAGCCGGGTGCAAGGGCCCTTCAGTGCTGCTTGCAGCCCAAGTTTCTGGTTTATATTTGTTGGGGTAATTGCTTTGCACATCCATGCGACTTTTGTCAGGCGAACCCTCTGACTTTTTTTCATATCTGTTAAAAGATCATCACAATTTTCTAACATGAAGAATTGAAAGCATGAAAACAGTCTGAGCATCATTAAAAGAAAGTGCTAATGTTTTCCTGGCAATATTTATAAAGTGATAATAGCTGAACTACTCCCTGCTTTCTGACTTGTGTGGCATTCGTTGATGGAAAACCACAGGAGAACTTGACATTATCCATTGCATTTCCCATTGCCCATAATGCAACCTAATGATTTTTGTCATTGCACTCTGCTGTACCTACATGTTAAATTTTGTGTCGTTTAAACTTCAGAGTTTAAGTTTGTTTTATGCCTGAGTCAGAGTTAAACCTGATGATGTCACTATCTTTAGGGATTGTCTAAAAGAGGCAGTCATAATCAGGACAAGTTTTGCTTTACTTCAACTTTACATCTTTTTTAAATGACATCTGTGCAACACATCATGTCTCGTTCAGGACTCAGAGTACATGGTGGCAGTGAGGAACTACATCACTGAAGACAGGAGCCATCTCAGCTTTCACAAAGGAGACATCATCAAACTGCAGCACATGGACGGGCTGGAGGCCGGTGAGAGACATACACATATATACAGTGACTTTAAAGTCAGAAATGCATAAAATGCATGAAACGCCAACCTGCTGTCTGTGTCTGTGAGCCATTCACCGCACTGTCTCGCTGTGTCACGCTGTGTGTGAATGTGTTCAGGCAAACGTTACGGCTGCATAGTGAGGAAGAAGGTCATGCTGCTGGAGGAGATAAAGAGAGAAACATCAGAGTTTGGTGGGTTTGGCAGCTTGCTTGCTTTCATGCTTGTGTGTGTTTGCTGTGATCTTTCTTCAAACCAAAACCTCTGTGCTCCATCTCTAATTTCTTTTTACTTCATTTTCCTGATTTCACTGAGGATGTTGATCAAACAGATTTTTTTTCAGTTTTTATATTTGACACAATTAGGCGATAGTTTTAGCTTTTTCTGTGTTTTATTTAAGTTTTTCTGTTAGTTTCACTTCTCTGTGTCCTCTCACTGACTGTAAATACTGTATTTTCTGGTTTGTGTTTATGTGTGCGTCTAGGCTGGCGGTTTGGTGCCGTGTGTGGTAAATCAGGAGTGTTTCCCAGTGATTATGTGCGTCCTGTGGCAGCTCCAGACTTCCTCGTTCTCCCTGCTGAGCGTGCAGAACCCCGAGACCGGCAAGGACGGGTGGCTGCATCGGCTGCTGTTGCTGTGGCGATGGGCTCAGCAGTGGCTGCCCACGAGCTTGACCTCTCCATGGAGGTGCAGACAGGAAGTTTTTTACTTAACTGTGTGTGAGCTGGAACTGCAGCTCCAATTTCAAAATTGCTGAGGTGTTATGTAAAATGTTAAAAAAAATGTGCAATGATGTGCAGATCTCATAAACCAATATTTTATTCACAACAGAACATGAACAACATATCAGATGTTGCAACTGAGACATTTTACCATTTCATTCAACATATTAGCTTATTATGAATTTGATGGCAGCAATACACCTTTAAAAGTTGGGACAGGGAAACAAAAGGCTAGAAAGTTAGAGGAATTAACAAAAAACGGTTGGAGAGCCGGGCAACCAGAGCAGTTGGCAGCAAGAAAGATGCGCTTATAAGTTGTAGCTTGGACTTGTAGAGTTATTTCACAATTAAGTTGACAACACATGTTTAAACCTGTGAAAACAAAGAAGATGGATGGTCCAGAACGCAGGAGAAAGAACGGGTAATTTCCATCAAGAAAAACCCAAAACAAGGTGAAAAGAAGACTTCAGTCTCAACTACAACTCCTGGCTAGCTTAAAAGCTAACATCTGCCAGCAACTGCCACAGAACACTGCCTGATCAACAGGAGACTACAGAATGCTACCTATTGAGGTAGCATGGGGCGGCGCAGTGGCCCGGTGCTCCGTCACTAGCAGCAAAACAAAGCCCTACACTTACACCAGAACTGACAGCGTGCCCACAGAGTTTACACCTGATGGAGATTATCCAGAGAACGGGGCGCTCGGAGACTGACAGGAGGAGGACGTGGAGCAGCACAACACCTACAGCGAGGTGAGGAGGCAGAGACGGCATTATACGAGAAGACAGAAGCGGGGCAAACAAGCCAGGCTGCAGGCTAGGCTAAAAGCAGCCCCACACAAACCTGTCATACTGAGCATCTTTCTCCCAGGGGCCTCGCCAGCAGGATGGATGACGTCAGGTTGCAGATTTCTAAACATTTGGCTCATCATAAAACAATAAATCCTGCAAAGACCCAGGACTGTTGAGCAGCTAAAATCCTACATCAGACAAGAATGGGACAACATTCCTCTCCTAAAACTCCAGCAACTGGTCCCCTGACTTCCCAGACATTTACAGACTGTCGTTATAAAGAGGGGATGCTACACAATAGTAAACATGGCCCTGTCCCTACTTTTTTGAGATGTTTTGCTGCCATCAACATCAAAATTAGCGAATACTTTTCATGAAATGGTAAAATGTCTCAGTTTTACCATCTAATATGTTAGATGTTGTATTTGTGTTGTACTGTGAATAAAATATGGGATTAGGAGATTTGTAAATCATTGCATCCTGTTTTTATATAAAATCAACACATTGCCCCAACTTTTTTGGAACTAGGGCTTTTCTTTAAAACAAAGAAAAATGATTTTTATGCTTTTATTAAACACCAGAAAAAAAGATCTGATGTGTCAAGGTACAGAGCTCATAATAGGAATAAGATGATGGTTTCAGCATTAATAACACCCCGATATTATGGTTTCAGAGGCTGTTGATTCAACATATAAAATTTTAGGTTTAAAAAGATGGAAATATCCTGAATGTAGTTATATCTTTGTTTTTCCTTTAAGTGGAACTAAATCTTAGCTTTGTTTGTTCTTTTGTGTGTTCTTTTGTGTGTATCAGGTAGTAAATGAGAGGTATGGAGATAGCATCAGTGTTGAACTGGAGGCTCTGCCGCTTCATAGCAGCCAGTACCAAATGACTGAGTTTGCCAAGAAGTACTTCAGAGAAGCGCAGAGGAACAGAGGGTCAGTCCATCTAGTACCACTGAAATAACATGGATAGTGTGTGAAAAGTCTTTAACATAAGAGATGGACATGAACTCAAACTTCATTTCACCCTCAGTGATCAGAAAGCCAAAAAGGGGAAGGATGGAAGGGACCCTGCTGACATGGTCAAATTCTCCAAGGTAAATGAATAACAAAAATTTCTATGTCTTTTTATTCTTGAATAGGAATCAAAACATGTTTAGTTCATTTGGAGTGTATGTCAGCTAATGCTGTTTTTGTGCTGGAGGCTCCCACAAAGTCAGTTTCAGAGCTTCTCAGCAGGCTCACTGTTGCCAGGTTGTGAAAGTTATTGTACCTCGATTATGACTGTCAGTCTGTTCCATTTACAAAATATTAAGATGTTTTCCTGTCTCTTCTTGATTATGAATGATTGGTGAGGAAGAACTAACATTTTGCACCATCTATGCTGGGTTTTTTTATGCTACTGCTCTAATTAACCATTTATTCCTCAAGTCTCCAATCCAGGAGTCTCTTATCGACTTCTCCGACAGCGGGATGAACAGAGTGGCTGCTGACATCTTTTTAGGTGAGTTTTAAACTACAATAGGACACTAGTAAAATCAGATAATACCAACACCTCTTTGATACAAAAGATAAAAGACCTAGGTACCAATTTTTGGATTATTGATAAGATGTTTAGGATGATTTTTTCATGGTTTACAGCTATAATGAAGTTTATGGGAGACTTTCCAATGAAGGGTCAGACTGAACAGGACCTGGTGACCACTATACTGAAGGTACACAAACAATGAAATGCAGTGACTGCAACAATAAGCCTGACAAAAACCCAGTATTTTGACGAGTTTGTTTAAATCTCCTCCTAAATCTAGCTAAGTGGCGACCACGGCCTGATAAAGGATGAAGCATACTGCCAGGTGATGAAGCAAATTACCTCCAACACCAGCTCTAAGCCGTAAGACTCATCTACATTTGAGATTAAAGTGAATGCTGGGGTGGCCAATGGAAGGCTTTAAACTTTCAGCTGTGTTTCTGTTTTATGTAGGGACAGTTGTCAGAGAGGATGGAGGCTGTTGTACATCCTGGCAGCTTTCCATCGATGCTCTGATGTTATGAAGCCATTTCTGTTAAAGTTCCTGCAGGATGCCTGTGAAAGCCCTGGGATGCAGTATCAAGGTAGACTACCAATCAGTAACCCAGAAAGCCTCACACTTGTTATCCGTTTTCATACTTATTGCTGGTTTAAGTGTCAGTTTGCTGATATTCTTGATTGACAGGTATTGCCAAAGCTTGTGAGCAGAATCTGAGAAGGACGTTTCAATATGGCGGGCGTACACAGTTTCCTAACAACATGGAGCTCAAAGCAATGCTGGTTAGTCTTTTTTTTTTGAGTTGCATTCAAGATGGGAAGTTCAAACATTGATTTACTGCTGTACAGCTAAAAGTAGGGGATCCAGAAGTCAACAGAGCTGAATGCTTTGTAATTGATCGACCTGTAAACATACTGACCAGATTAAGGAAAGACACAAGGTGCTATTTGACCAACAAATGACCAACAAAAAAGCTTTGTAGTGTCATGATGGCATATGACGGAATTAGAAGGCAATAATTGCTACAATTTTAGACGTTGTCTCTTTGAATATTTAATCTAAGAATATTTGAGTTCATGCTTTGGTTTAGCTGCTTTTTCCTTAGTTCTCTCACTGTCAGCTGTCTTGGTGTTAACTCGAGACAAATCCCTCTGACTGGCTGTTTTTTTTTTTTTTTTTTTCCCAGGCTGGACGGAGCTCGAAGAGACAGCTGTTCCTGCTGCCAGGAGGGATCGAAAGACACTTGAAAATCAAGACATGCTCTGTGAGTACCACAAACATTTTAAGCATAATGAAGGCTCACGCTAGTGTGTATCTTATACAAAAGAAAACCAAAGGTTCACATGAGGGCTCATGCTGGTTATGTATGGATTTCAGGTTGCCTTGGATGTCATCGAGGAGCTTTGCTATGAGATGGGACTTCAACGGGTGGAAGCTTTGGACGAATATGCTGTCTTTCTGGTAACACACAGAGGTAACAAGGATCAATCTTGTCAGTGTGAAGCCCTGAAATGCAAACATTTTCTTTGCCATAAATACTGACAAAAACTAGATAACTAGATATACTTCTGCATTTTTATGCATAGGTCAGAATGTACGTCCCCTGAACAAACGAGAATACATCCTGGACATTGCAACAGAGGCAGAGCCTGTGGACGCCAACTACAGTCTGTGGTTCAGGAGAGTCATCTGGAGTCTGCCTCTCAAACTGGACAATGAACTCTATGTCACCATGCACTACAATCAGGTAGAGGTCGAAAAAACATCTGGAACAAATGATGCCCTGTTTCTACCCCTCTTTTTATTAGAACGGCTCATATTTATCCACCATGTTTAAGGAACATTTGGCCTTTCTGAGGGCAAGAAAATTTTCATAATCTTATAAAATCCAACAAGTTTAAGCCTGTACTTTCCATAACTAACATAACTTATAACCAAAAACGCATCATTTGATCTTATGGATAGGGCTTTACCCCAGGTGCAAGAAACGCTTAACTATATACAGTACGTATAAATTATGCAAATTTGTTAAAACTGTTACAAAAAGTAAAAAGTGACATAACAGTACTCACTTTTCATACATACAATTTAAGTCAGTTTTGCTGCTTATACTGTGAACTTTCACTAAAGTTTGAGTTCTCCCTTGTGACCTTTGATAAAAAATTAAGTATCCATCCCAAAATCTTGAAGCATCTACCACCAAATGAGCAAGTCAACAAGACAGAAAACACATCAATTTTTTTAAAAATGCTTTATTGTTTTGTCTAGGTGTTACCAGACTATCTGAAGGCCTTGCTGAGTGTGGTTCCCCAGGGAAAGGCCAGCGAGCAACATCTGCAGCAGATTGCCAGACTGGCTGCCCTGCAGCACCGTGCCAAAGACACCATCTACCTGCCCACCCTGTATGCATATGCACACATACTCTTACTCTAGTTTACAAGAAGAACGTTTCTAGTCTAAAACATCAGTCAAAGCGTAGAAAATGTTGACACCCTTGTTTTGTGTACGTTTGGTTTTCAGCCGTGAAGTGCAGGAGTGTATCCCTGCACCATTCTATGGTAAGCTGGGTTCACAGCCGTGGCTAAATATGACAACTCAACATATGCAGCATGTCCAGCCTCTTAATCCACATCAGGCCCGGGCACAGTTCCTTGGTAAGACTGCATCTTTGTATGTATGGCACAGGTTAAATCTCTGTCGTCTATTTCATTATACTATTATATTTTTTAGCTAAAATGTTCCCCGAAAGGCACTTGTTTGGCTCTCAATAAATTATCTTAAATGTGCTTTTAAATACTTTACTGAAAGACATAACACAAGTTCATAGTTTTTAATTTAATAAACATTTGAGTCTATAAGTACAAAGCAAGTTTGTCATGCACTTAAAAAAGAGGATTTGTCCTGTAATTTACTAACTCTTTGTTTGAATGCAGGTCTGGTCAGTGCTTTCCCCATGTTCGGCTCCTCTTTTTTCTACATCCAGAGCTGCAGCTCATCCTCCATCCATGCACCATGCATCCTGGCTGTTAATCTGAATGGACTACACTTCCTTAACAAGGATACTCATGTAGGTCACAGTTACACATATACATGCCATTCCCTCACAGCTAATCCAAACAAAAGCTTTGGCTCCCTCTGCTGGTCGTCATGTAAGCTGACTAAATGGAAGCGGACTCTTAATATAAAATCTTGCATTGTTGGTGTTGAACGTATATTTGTGCATATTTGCCAGTAAGAATGTGATTTAAAAGGTTTTTCTTACCTTTATTGGCTGCATATTGACATATCTTTATGTTTTTGGGTGTGCTTAAGGAAACTATGGTGCGATTCCCTTTGAAAGAGGTCCAGTCAACTCGCACCCAGAGACCAACTTCAGGCTCCAGCTATCCATACGTGGAGATCATGTTAGGAGACCTGCTCAACCAACGCATCACACAGCTACAGCTGGAGCAGGTGATTGTGTGTGGGATACAAAAAAGGACCTTGATTCTTGAAACTAACTTAAGTGTGAAGTAAGATGCATTACACCTTTTGTTCCTCTGTTTCTGTAGGGTCTGGAGCTGTGCCGAGTCATCGCAATGCACATGGAAAACATGTTGTCAGTCAGAGAAAAGAGACTAACTTTGCCACCAAGTGAAATCACCCTGCTATAGCACAAACGTGCACATTAACACACAGAGAGAAATCATATTGCTTGCCTCATAAATGTACTGTATCTACCTCTATTTCAAAATAGAAGTTTTTATATGTGAATGTATTGTTTGTTTAACATGTTGATTGGATGTTGGTGACAGGTTACAGCTATTCTCTGAGTTGAGGCTCATTGTGTGGGGTGTGAACACAATAATTTTACTGCTCCAAACTGCATCATTGCCTCTCAGACTTCGAATTGTATATCAGACACATTTGATATTTACAGTTTTTGGCTAAAATACCTTATGATAGAATATCCACAACAACCAGTGAGAGTGAGCAGACCTTACAGTGTCACCAGCTGGATGTTACATACTTTCACCACTTACAAACATGAACACAACTTTGCCTTCATTCCGGTCAGGATTTCATCCATATCCTTTTCCTTGTTTTATGATCTTTGCTGCAACTTCTACACATGAAGAGACAGCAACCTGCGGATATCGATAGTCATCCATGTTTATTTTTATTTTGAAGTCACGTTTGATCATGTGAAATTCTTTGAAACCTCACAATCAGAAAATATCTTACTTTAGAACCTGGAACAAGTCTTTGTTGGCACATTTGGCTAAAAAAAAAAAAAAGCTCAATTGATTCTTGAGATATAATCAGAAAACTGAGAAACTTCCAAAGGAACTCTGGATTTGGTATTACAGACATGCTCATTTCAGATGTGTACAAACATCGCTACTTTATGCATGTGTCTTGAATGCAGTTAAAAGTGGAACTCATATTTTGAAAAAGTCTCCTTTCAAACTGAACTAATTCATGTTTTTAGTTTGATTTTTTAAGCCAAAACCGTTTAAGAGCCTGTCTGCTATGCCTGCTTCAAAGGACAGAGATTATTATGGATGTAACTTAATACCTTAAGGAGAGTTATAAAATCATATTAGACTTGATTTAAAATGTGGATTTGCATGGTACAATAGTCGAGACACCTGCTGTAGTTTACTCTGCACAGACAATCTGATATGCATTACTGAGATGTAACACTAAATTTCAAACTATGAAATCTTTTACTTCAACAAATGGTTGAGGTTTGACCTGAAATTTTGCTTTATGGGCATACATGCAAAAGTAACCTATATGAAATATAAGTGAGCCTAAATTTGTATTTTTTATGTTGCATTCCCTTTTAGATTTCAATGAGTTATTTTGTTTTATCTACATCCAATGAAACTGGGGATAGGAAGTGATGAAATTACAGATAAAGGCCACATAAATTAACTCTTTGCACTAATAAAAAATTATTTTTACAATGCACGTATATTTTTTTTGTAAATAACTGTTGCACGTGACGATGCATGTGAAAGGTGGTGTCCAATAAAGTTTTTACAATAATTATCTATGGTTCGGGAATTTTATTCACGGTAGAAATTCTCAAGGCAACAGGAGGATTAAGTATGAAAAATAAACCAATCATTTAAAAAAAAAATCGCAAAATGGATTATAAACATATCAAACCCAAATAGAAATGGCTGGTTACTGAAATTCATCTATTTTCTTCTTTGGGGGATAGCAAAGTTCCCTCAAGGAAAGTAGTAAACATAATGTCAGTGATTTTTTGCTTAATCCCGGTAATTGACGTGATTTTAATTACTTAACAAGGTGTATATCTGTAAATTGCCTTTGACTTTATTAGCTATTATAGCCGTTTATGAATGTTAGTTTGTTTTTATTAAGTGGATTTACCGATAAATCTCCTTATGGGATCGTTGTATGTGAAATGATTATCCGGTGCGTCCTGTGCTGCAAATCGAGCACCCCCCCATTCCAAAGCGTTTTGCTGTGCTGTGTGGGCGTTTCTGCGTAATTGCTCGCAGATTTTTTCGCTCTCATTGGTTAAAAACAACGAGGTCCGTGTGAACCGGGATGAGGGGAGTTCAGGCGGGGGGCGGGGGCTGTGGTCAAACCCACCACGACCTAGACAGCACCAGGAGGGAGAGAGAGGAGGGAGGAGAGCCGCAGCACACAGCAGCAGCAGCGTCGCAGCCCCGCTTTCAGCCTCCATGGGCCAGTCAGCTAGCTAGCTTTTAGCATCGTCTAACGGCTAAAACCGCCTCCCACCGCCGGTTTGTTGTCTCCGTGGTTTCCTCCCCGTCTCCCTCCCTAACCCGACCAACCCTGTCGTCCTCTTTACCCGGCGTCAAGATGATGAAGTTTAGGTTTCGTCGGCAGGGCACGGACCCGCAGAGGGAGAAGATAAAACAGGAGCTTTTCGCCTTCAACAAGGTAAAGTAACGGTCCCGAAGAGAGGGAAAGGAAGAGGGGTTCGTGCTCCCCAAAACTACATTTCTATCTCATTACGGGACCCAGATTTTAGTCGAGTACTCTGCAGTGTTCACCCCCCACCTCTCCTCCATCTCGGCCGCTCCTTTCTAGCTGTTTCTTGCTAGAAACAGGCATTTGCAGTGAACTGCTGCTGATGGACGGCCGACTTGGACGCTTTGTTGCTGTTTGTGTCATGTATGCGTCTGTATGTGTTCATTGGCCTCAACCTAAGGCTCGCGAGGAAGAAGTTTCAACTTGTTCTAATAGCCCAATCATGGCTGTAATTAACCAAACTACAACAGATTATGTCAGTGATGGGGATTATCAGGCTGCACATTAAAAGGATTAGTTGGTATGGCAGCAAGTATGAGGCTTAATGTGAGTGATGTGTGAGCTGTATTGCTTTATCCAACGGTTTGATCAGAGCGAGTGTTCTGATTGGACAACAGACATTCCATGAGTGCTGATATAGAGCACAACATCACTGTAACTTTTTACGATGTGTATCACTCCGCCTGAGCCAGGTGTTCTAACAGGAAGTGAAAAATACATAAATTACCTTTGATGTAACTAAAACTTAAAACATACACAAATCAAGTATCTAGAATGCATGTTTGGCTTTTTCAGATAGGACTACTTACATTGGCATAGCAAACATTATCTATCGTCTTTTTTAATACCGTTTTTTCTGTACCATGGTTATTGAACTATTGTATTAAAGCAATACCACACTCAAGGTCAAGATGTTTTACCAGATAACAACTCTGCTTTGATTTTCTGAAGTTTTTCATACAAAAAAATTACACTTCCTTTGGTGTGAATATGCAGCACTGTGAAAAAGTATTCAACCCCTACCTGATTTCTTATTTTTGGCATATTTGTCACAATAAAATATTAGCCAAAGATTAGCTCAGTTAATGCAAAATGCAGTAAATATTTCATTTATAACAGGAAAAATCAATCCAGCCATATGTGACAAAGTAATTGCCCCTTAAACCTAATAACTGGATGTGCAGCTGTCTGCAGCAATAGCTGCAAGCAAGTGTTTGTGTTAACTGGCAATGAATCCTTCACACGCTGTGGAGGAAGTTTGGCCCACTCTTCTTTGCAGAATTATTTTAATTCAGCCACACTGGAGGGTTTTCAAGCATGAACAGCATGTTTAGGGTCATGCCACAGCATCTCATTCAGATTTCAATCCAGAGTCTGACTAGGCCACTCTAAAATCTTCATTTTTTTCAAGCCATTGAGAGGTGGACTTGCTAGAGTATTTCGGATCATTGCACTGCTGCGTAACCTAAGTGCGCTTGAGCTTGAGGTCACAAACTGATGGCCAGAATTCATGGTTCCATCAATTAGGACCTGGTCCTGGAGCAGCCAAGCAGCCCCAGACCATCACACTACCACCACCATGTTTTCACTGTTGGTATGATCTTTTCATGAAATGCTTTGTTAGTTTTATACCAGATTGAATGGCACACACACGTTTCAAAAAGTTCAACTTTTGCCTTGTCAGTTCCCAGAATGTTTTCCCAAAAGTCTTGGGGAGCATCAAGATGTTTTTTTGGCTAATGTGAGACAAGCCTTTGTGTTATTTTTGGTGAGCAGAGGCTTTGGCCTTGGAATGCTCCCATGGATGCCATATATGCCCAGTTTTTTTTTTCAAATTATTGAACCATGAACACTAGGGCTGCAACAAACGATGATTTCAATCATTGATGAATCGGATGATTATTTTCTTGATTGATTGATGACTTGGATGTTTCCAGGGGGGTCCCTTATTCTAAAATTTTTCATGGATATTCCAAAGCTGTATGTAAAATAACGTTAGAGTTTAAATGTCTTTATTCTAAAAACTAAAAAAAAACATTTTTTGAGTTCTGTTGAATTAAATAACTTGAACATGACACAGAATAAACAAAAAAAAATGTATTCAATTGTTTTTAAAAATTCTCTTGGAGTAATTTTGGTTGGTCAGCCAATCCTGGGAAGGTTCAGTGCTGTTCCAAGTTTTCTCTATTTGTGGTTAATGGCCCTCAGCATGGTTTGCTGGACTTCCAAGGCCTTTCAAATTGCTTGCTAGCTCTTTAAAGTGATTTGTTGATTCAACAGGTCTAACAGTTATCAGGCCTGGGTGTGGTGAGTGAAACTGAACCCAGCTTTCCAACAAATGTGTTTAAGCAGTTAATTCATGATTTCACAAGGAGGGGGGATTACTTTTTTACCTAGGGTCAGGTTGGTTTGGAAATTTTTTTTCTCTTGATAAATTAAATCATCATTAACTTGGGTTATCTTTGTCTTATATAAGACTTTGTTTGATAATGAGGAACATTTAAGTGTGACAAATATGCAAAAAAAAAACATCAGGATGGGGGTAATGCCTTTCACAGCACTGTAAATTGATTTTATGATGAAGGGTATACTGAAAATCAACCCTAATATCTAACCCTAATTCTGACAGTCTATTTCTTATCCTCCTTTAAATCAATCTTTTAGGCCAGTGAACTGCATCAAACATGTCAAAATGAGGATATAGTGCCACTTCTGTATTTTTCCCACCCCTAGCAGCATATTTTCACCTTGACTGTTCTGGTAAACTCTTTGAGTTTGCATTTCAGCCAATAGAGTCAAAGACCACTGTGCAAACAGCGGCAGCTTTGAACTCAGGTCAGGTTAGGTCGTTGCCTGTCTGCAAACTCAAAAATTGGAGCAGAGTGTCCCAAAGAGAGCGGCTGTCCAAACTTTTTGATGTTGACAGCCACATTTCATCACGCTCAGTCCATAACAACAAAGTGATCCTTTTTACTCAGAACACAAAGTGTCTTCCTACTTTTCCCCTATGTCCATTGCTCTGGTCTTTTCTCTGTCCTCCGTTTCTGCTTCATCACATTCACTGATGTCCCTTTCTCCTTCTCCACTCTTGTGTGTCATCTCTGAGCTGTCCTTGATATTTGTGACTCTCTATTTAGTTTTTATGTCTAAGTATTTTTCTGCCCTCTATGTCCTCTGCTTCTTCTACTCTCTGTAAAAATCAAACTCTGAGATGAGCCTTGGATTGTAAAGTTTGAAAGTGAATTCCTGCAATGTCTGAAAGATCAATGACGTGCAGGAGTCACTGGAACCTGAATGCAGGGTTGCCAACTCTACCCAACCATCCTCAGCACTTATTCTACATTTAAGTGTGTCAGGTAGGTCTTCAAAGAGTAACTTCACTGCCAGGGCACTTTGGTTTCAACCAGTAATATGAAAACAGTGATATCAAACAGGTGAAACCAGCATAAGCTTGTGTATCAGGTCAGATCATGTATGGGAGCATATGCCGGTTTGGCACTTAGCCACGTCAACTCCAAGCCCATGCCCCATCTTTCCGGGTACTCTCCCAGCTGCCCCTTCAACGATGCATGCGATTGCCCCCAGCATCTCGACCGGCTCCCCGGATCCTGGGCACCCAGTATTTGGTGAGTTGTATCAGGCCCAGGATAGCATGCCAGGTGCCCATAGAAACGCAGCTGCTGTTCCTTATCAGGCAGCTGACTCCTCCCATCCATGCTCTCCTGAAGTGTGTCAGCATTAGACACACCAATGATACCCAAAGCTGCGGCAACGAGAAGTTGTCGCTAGTGTACGGAGGGTCAAAACGCACAGAAAACCTCAGTGGTCAAAAATTTCAACTTGCATGTGGACGAGGCTTTAGCCCTTGACTTTTTGTGCACCACTGACAGAGGAATTCTTAAGAGATTGGTTCCAAAACTGTGGACCTTGATAGGAAATCAATGCTGTCAACAAGGAATATTCATCCCACATACTTCCTCTTCCTGTCATTATGGCTGATTCTTGTCTTTTTAAACTTGTGACCGCAAATAGAGCTGAAGTGTTGTTCCCCAGAGCCAGGGTGGAGTATTATTTTTTACAGGAACCATTGGTCTGACCATAGAGAAGCTTAGGTCTTCTCTGTTGAAATAGTTTGAAGAAATACGCTGTATGGCAGCGAGCATGATGGCTCAGCGCTCCCTGGAGCTGTTATGCTGTAATGTTTCTTGTTTTTGACCATATATCAATTCAACTACAGATAATTGAAATACAGATATTTCAATAATCTGTAGTTTATGCAAAAAGAAGTTTTTGACTTGTCATACATCGACTGAAATTGGTACATTTTTCCCATTTTATTCGGCAAACAAAGGGCAAGCGAGATCATTAGCAAGAAGATTTATTATTTTATGCACCTTAAATGTCTGTATACGCTGTCAAAGGGTGTATAAATATCCTCTGAAGTCCAAAGCCGCAGATGAGGCTAGTAATGGACAAGTTGGCTTTTTCACATTTTTATTTGCTTTGACAGGACAAAGAAAGTCATAGAAGGTACTGTTTTACCTTCCGAGGATGATGAAATTGACACCTGAAGTTTCTAACAGGAGCAGAAAAGTTACAATGAATCTCTATAACCAAATAGTTATTAATTTGATTTTGATTAATCAATTGCTATTTACTTCTGCTATAAAGAATATTATATAAAAGCTCATGTAGTTCCTTCTCATACTATAACAGTGCAAAGTCAATAGCATAAGCCATTGCATTCTTTGTAGACTCTACCTCAAATTTTCATTGCATTACTTCTTTCTTAGATGCAACTTCCGAATGGAGACCTGAAGTTAACTTTTTGCTGAAACCTTCTCATGTACTGTAGCAACTGTAGCAAATTGCAGGCTAATTTCTGCATTGTTAAAAGTACTCAGCTTAAACATCCGCCGAATGTATCATGTCTAAAGTCCATGAAGTGTTTGTTGCACTTTTGACAACATACACACTGACATTTAAATGCTTTGGCAGCAGCTGCCACAACTATCAGAGGTGGTCGCTCAGCAGGACAGCTCCTTTGAGACAACTATGCAAATGTGTGGGTGTGAGCGTGTGAGATCAGTCTGGTACTTAAAGTAACAAAGAGTTAATGTCTGACCTCATATCTCAGCTCCAAGATAATCCCTCTCTGAATTTTATATCACAGAGTCTGCAGAGTCTGCTCATGGATCTTTAAAGCCCCCTTTGACTTCTTTAGAAAAGGTTAAAATGTCTCCTTACAAACTTTTGAAATCCTCTTTATTCCTGTCAGTAGATCTAAATGATTTCCCTGCTGTCTCGCAGTCCTCAATGGCAGGATGGGCAGAAGGAAAATCTGTAAATTTATAATTATCCTATTTAACAAAGTCTGCACAGAATGGTAATAAAACACTGCTACTGCTGTCAGAGCTTTTTAAAGACTTTCCTCTAACTTTATGAGGGGCGGCCTTTTTGACGCCCTGCTGTCTGATGCGCGCAAACACACAAAGACAAAGAGAGAGGGAGAGAAATAAGACAAAATAAAAGGAAGGTGATAAATCTGCTTGTTTTGCTGTGTCATCTGATTATCTGTCTCCTTCTTCACCAGACTGTGGAGCATGGATTCCCACATCAGCCCAGTGCTTTGGCTTTCGACCCTAAGCTGCAGCTCATGGCCATCGGGACAAAGTCAGGAGCCATCAAAGTGTATCCTTTCGTTATCACCACCTTCCAGATTTAATAATTTGGCTGTTTAAGTCAATAATCTTTGTGACTACGACTAAAAGGACAAACCTCTTTGCATCTGCTGCTAAGGTACGGAAACTGCTGTTCTTTCATTTTTGTGTTCTTATTTTTGAATCAGCTCTGCAGGATTGATGCTAATGCAAGTTTTTCATGCATCCGTCAGGCTCTTTGATTTAAGATCATGCGTCTTGTGCAGGTTGTAGTGATTCTTTCAAATCCCATCTTCTAAAAGCTTATCTATTTAAGTTATGGCTGTGCTGCTGTTTCCTCCAGTGTTGTTATTTTTCCTGCGAACATGATGACTCACAGTGCTTCAAGAATGTTAAAGAAACACTGATCAGATGTATCTGCAGCAGTGCTGTTTATATAACGTTTGAGTGGAGCAGTGCACTTCTGTGTGTGCCTTCTGTGCTAGGAAAGGAACAGTCAGGTTTTACAATCTTGGTGTTAGTGGTGGGCGGTAAACTGGTAGAAATGCCATCACTGGTAATACTCCTGCCACAGAATGGATTTTTGTTATACTGTCTTCAGTGGTTTAAACACGGCGTTTGGTTGTAGTGCGCACACACAAGGCAACGCTGATGCCACTTATTACTCAACCCTCCAGCCACGGTAGCAGGTTAATAAAAGTAGCTTAACAGAATGATTTGAGATAGACAGCAGCTCATATTCCAGCCCGGCCTTCAGCATATTTCACTCTGAATTTTACAAAGCAGAGCTAGACAGACCTACATGCTTATGAAACAAATGGCAAGGCATCCTCCTCGTGTCAAAGCCGGTGTCAGTGTCTTTAGTTAATGTGCACTTTTGCAGAGTAATCTCCTCTTTAAGTTTAATGATTGTAGGGATTGCAACATCTGTCTTTTAGGGGCTTTAACACTGGCTATGTGCTGGAATGGATGGATTCTTGCTTGTTTTGAGCCCAGCACAGCAGCCATTTGTATCTCTGATACAACAGTGTAAACCAGTGATTTGTCCTTGGAGCATGTGTCAAAAATGGTGAGCCCTTCCCAGGACCAACACAGAAAAAAATTTCTGTCAATTTCTGTCATTTTCTGTTTCTGTCAAAGATTAGCTTCAACTTGAATCGTTTTAGTGATAAAATCCCAATAAAAAAAGCTCATACACATTTGGTGCTACCAAAAGACCTTCTTTATAGACCATCTAGAATTTGTGTTACATTGGTTTTAGTCAATATATGCAAACCTCATTTGATAACCTCAGAGCAGACAAACCCTTACCCCCCTGTAATCTTTGGCATCCCCCTAAGGGGGCGTAGAATCCAGGTTGGGAACCAGTGGCTGAAACCACTGCTCGAAAGTGTGTTTTAAACAATGACTAGCTTATTTTAAGTCCACGATGGTTTGATAATCCAGGCTGTGGCTGTGATCGTGGTCAAAAGACCTACCGTAAACACTGCTTATTGTACCTCTTCTAAAGCAAGGGTAATTCAGTGATAAATAGGTGTTATTTCCAACAAGTCCTTTACATTTAAATTCCCCATATGTTATGTTGTTTGAATGCTTTTATAATGACTATTCATATCAGGAAATTGAGCATTTCTTGGAAGTAGCTGAACACAACTGAGCGGGAGTGATATGAAACTTAAAACCTTACAGATTACTGAAAACTGAAGACATGGAGACTTATAAAAGCACCTGTCTGTGATCTAATGCACAGACATGAGTTGAGTTTCATGTCAGAGGCTTGTTCAAGTGGAGGAAAGGATGTTGTAGGGCTTGGACATGCATTAAGATGTGCAGTCCCTTTAATTTGTCATATATAATACATATAATAATGGTAAGGAACAAAAGAAATACCTTGATGTAAATTTGTGGTAATATTGCCCACTCATACTTTTACTTATACAATGTTTGCTTTGGGTTTTATGTTTGATATTGGGGTCATTTCAAGAGACAGGCTAAGGACTACACATGTATGACAAGCTATTTGCAAAAAAAACACTCAGCTGTACCATACTTATTTCTAGGAATGCTGGATAATTGATTTTTGGCCATGTGCTGGATTTTACAAATTCATTTTATTTGATAACAATATCAATACTCATAAATATAGTAATAGTTCAGACCAAGAATGTAAGTCTTTCAAACAGATTTCAAGTTTAAAAAAACACATTTATATCTGGTGGTGTAGGTCTTTTGGTTCTGGCTAAAACTCAACAAACACATTTATAATGTTGATATTTGTAACTGATATATGCCGGGATTTACAGACAGTTTATCAGTTGTTAACATCAGCAGAAATTTTTAGACCTGGATATAACGATAGTTATCATTAAAAGATAATATACTGATGATATGCTGGTAGTATTGTGTATTCCTACTCAAGATGTATCAGAGGAATAAAATGAAGGTGGTGTCTTGTCAGCCTGACCAATGCAATACAGTTATTCAAGCAATGATGTCAGAAATCAAAGTTTTATTGAAGAAATGATGTGCTTTTAACAAATTTCCCTGCTGATTTGACTCATCCTGCTCTTCATCTTTTTTAGGGGCATTTTATGTTATTCAGTTGATGTTTTGTGGTATCTGATCTATATCCCATCATATCACAGTGTCGAGGGTACATACATTATTTTAATTAAAACAAAAGTACAGTGCTTGGGACAGATTTCCCTGCAACTTGGAGTTATCCATCACTACTTCATGGTCCCTAAAGTGGCATTTATGACATAAATGAGGGTAGCATGAACAGAAAATGAATTGCTCAAATAAGAAGCTGATGGCAGGATAGAAAAGGAAGTCAATGTGATAATGTCAGACAGCACTGGAAATTCAGCTGGCACCAAATTGCAGTAGATAAATGAATTGATTCTCCACTTCACCCATTAGGGGCATTTCATATTCTCCAGCTGATCAGATATTATGATGTTATTGTCTTGCAGTATCAGTTATCACAGAATCGCTGTGTTATGATGATACTGTTATTGGTATCTTTCAACATAGACATGGACAATATTGCATTGGTACAGTAACAGAATATAATAGCCATAGCTGGACCTTTGTAAGACATTTTTGCTGACGTTGATTTGTAAAGGACTTTCCAAGCAATTAAAAAGGAGGTTCACAATTATCTGACTGCTTGTCATCATTGATGAATGTGCAGTAATATAGAAAATTGAGAATGTAATCCATTATGATGCATTGTGATATCAAATCTAATCAAATCATTAACAGAATAATTGGAATATGAATTATATTGAATTTAAAAGAGTAGAGTTGGGAAGATGCACAGCCTTGTCTCATATTGTATCGCAACTTCCTAGTCCTTATGATGTCACTCCTGCATCCTCTAGATTACGGTGACGAAAACAGCCTGAACTATGAAAACAAAAACAAAATAATGATAATTTCATAGAGTATTTGGATGATGTTTTTATCCCTAGAGGTCTTGCATACCATAAATGCATGATTGCACTTGTGGTCAGCGATGATCTAACCCCAAACCCATACTCTGGTTGTGCAAAGCTCAGTCTGTTTGAGCAACACAGATTTAAGTTGGAGCGTAAAGTTATGGTTTGGCTCTGGAGAAGCATCGCAGCAAACCAACATTTGGCTTAGAGCACCGGTTGTGTCAGAGATTCCAGACAAAACATCATTTTTTAAAACTTTTTTGTTAAAGAATCATTTCTTGATAATGAAGACTCTAAGTTTATGTTGGGGTGTTGGCTATGCATATTTGTTTCATGCTTGTCTCACATGCTTAATTTGTCCTGCCGTGGAGAGCATGTAACAAGATTTATCAGCACAAACATTCCACTGTTGAATGGAGATGTATGTTTAATGCAACAGTTTATGGCTGTTTAATCAGTATGTGAGGGAGGCTGGCTGTACTCGTGTGTTCCTGTGCAGATGCATCAGTCTGGAGAATCAACTCTTTGAGACGCAGCTTTTAGAGCGAGAGAGGAGGAGAGAGAGAGAGAGAGACTGAGAGACTGGTGGTGCCAGGCACTTGCACCCCAGAGGGAGATGGATGGAGGGGGAACAGGAGGAAGAGGTGGAGATAAACAGAAGCAGTGAAGACAGAGGAGTGGATACACTGCACTATAGGGCTTTGCAAACCTTAAAAAAATAACTTAATCTTCAAAGTTCAGACAAGTCATGGTACTTTTTAAATGTCCCAGCTGCTGGAAAAATCTGCCAGAATGTGGAACATTATCCAAACAGTTGCAGAAGTATAAGGAAATGCATTTAATGCCACACATTCTTGGATGAGTTGTTCCCAGAACAAGTTAAATTTAGAGGTTTCGAAAAGCAAAAAGAAAAATTAATCCTTAAAGTTAGTCTTAAACTTAAATACTGGCAAGATCAGAGCTTAATGTGCTAAACTACTGCAAAACTGTACTGAACCAAAAAGCATTGTGAAATCAGACCATGCACAAGCAGGGTGTGACTCTGCTCATCCAGGTATTAGATTATTAGATGAAGACTGTCTTAATTCCTGCTTGCTGTCATTTCAGCGCGAGTGTTTTTTTTTCTTCTTTTTTTTACTTTTTGTTGCAGCCCAAATATTTCGCTACTTTCAAGACACGAAAGTAGCTAGAGAATTAAGAATGGTTTTATTTTCACACTTTGGATGCTTCGCATAGTTGTTAACAGCTCAAAATATGGTAGTTTTGAAAGCTTTTTTCTATGCAGAAATCACTACTAGCTAAAATACTAGCTAAAAAGAAATGAATAACTAGTATGAGCAGATATGAATATATTATATTGAAACCCATCTATCAGCTGTATTTATGCCATAAATGAAAATAAGTCTGAAGGAGTTTTAGGTTGGACAAAAAGTCTGGAGTCTTTTTTTTCATCCTCCTTCCTTACATTTTAAATTGCATTCTAAGGACCAAAGTTACACACCTTTAAGTGTGTTTTAAGGACTGGATTTTGTTAAAATTGGCGTATTGGATAACTGCAAAAATCCAATGTTGTGCATTCCTATCAATTATTTGTGTCAATAAGATGATTAACAAAAAGTGCTCAGGCTCCACTGCAAAGCGTGTCTTCCCCTCTGTGTCTGTTTTCACTCCCCAGGGTCTCACTAATGTCCCACACTTTCAGATTGGCTAGATGTCACATACGCACCATCCAATCAACATTGAAGCCTGGGTACCACTGACAGTGTGAGTGTTTCACTTCCTGTTTTCCTAGTGCTGCTGTGCAGTTTCTCATGTGGGCAGAACTTGTTCTAAATTGTTGAATTTCCTACATTTTCCGATCATGCAGTTTGACTTTTGTCACATCAAGCCCATTTTGTTTGTATAAATGCATACCCATTCCAAATATGGGCTAGTGGTTTCTTGGCCTACTAATAATCAGTGTCTGTAACTGCTTCGTGTAATTAGGCTGCAGGGAAAGGTCGTTAAAACAAACTGTTTTGACCCGCAAACGTGTTTAATTTTAAGCAATAATAGTCATCATCAATAGGTATGTTGTTGGTGTGTTTGCATGTGTTTCCACATTCCCTGATAATCTCTCCTAGACGCTGACTTTGGTTTGACCTAGAACTACACACACATATACTCATACACATACAGACTCTTCCAACCTCTAGCGCCAGATGTGTGGTTTGAATCTCACACACATGGCTGTGTTCAGTGTGTGCTGGGTGGATAGAGAAGTTCAGGAGTCAAGACCGAAAGCTTCAGAGAGAGTTTGGCTGAGTGAACGCTGAGTTTATTGACTCAATTACAAACATGAAGTGGAAAATTGTTAAATAATTGGATTTTTTTGTCTTTGTTTGAACTTCTTTTCTTCATCCAGGCTTGATTTCGCCTCTTCTCCTTCTCTTCACGTTCTCTCTCTTCCTTCTCTCCCACTTTATGTGTTTATAAAGGCAGAGTCGTATTACACTCTGAGAGTTTCAGCCTCTATCACAGATGGGGGCTCGGCACAGGGAACAGGACAATGTTGAGGGGAGTTCAGCATGGGGGGGGTTGGTCTTGGGGAGTCTGTCTCCTGTTGAAGAATGCGTGTAGCGCTGCCCTGGGTTAACCCTCCCCAATATATGTGTGACCACTTTGGGTGAGTAAGAGCTTTGTTGGGTGCTCTAGTCTTAATAAAGGAAGCTTTTGAATTGGTTTCCAAGACAACCAGCGCAGTTGCCGAGGATGAGAAGTGCATGCAGACTGGAGGGTATTTAAGTCTGCATGTCAGTTTTTGCTAGAAATGCATCAGTTAGTGATGAAAACTTTGCATAACTCACTCTGATATCTGCTAGCCAGACTAGTATGAAACTGAGCTTTATCAGGACCATCATATACGTGCTTAAACGCACTGAAACTCTTGTTTCACTTCAGTATCGATAATCCAGCAGCAGGAGAACAGGCTAATATTTACACTCACGCTGCACTCTTGTATAGCTGTGGTCTGTGTGTTTGTGTGTGTGCATGCAGCTGTCACCTCCCCCCCATCCATCTGACATTCCAACACACACCTCACAGGGTGATCACGCTGTTTTCTACTGATGCCCTGGATTGTATTGGCATTTTTTTACAGATCACTTTTCCACTCACTGTTTACTGATTTAACAGTGTTGAAGCTTGGTCATGTGCCTAAATAATCTGCATGTTTTTAAGCATCACAGTGTGGGCATTCTAATGATTAATAGATGATGATGGGGTCATTTCATTTGTTTCTCCACTGTGGGCGAATTGACTTGCAAGAATCTTGGAATATGAAATATCAGGAAGGACAGACACTGACAGGCAATGTTGGTGCAAGGAATAGTTCCCCCTCTCCCCCCTAAGACGAACCTGTGATGGCATACTAGAGTCATGTCTGAGTGTAAGATCACAGAAAAATGTTTTAATAAGTCTCTTGGTTCATTGTACCTCTAGTTTCATTGCTCTTTTGTTGAGGTGTGTCAAGCTGCTCCTGGAAGCATCACATTTGCTAATGTGGGTATTCACAACAAAAGCACTCAGAAAACAAAAGTTACAGACCTTTGTTTATCATTGATTTAACTCAAGAGCAGTGCTGGCTACCATGTTTAGAGATGCTTCTCTGATCTTGTTTAATGCTATGGCCTGATTCTTTGAAGCATCTTGGCCTTAAAAAAAGCAAATCATCAATTTAAACACACCTTTAAAACAGTTGTTTAGGCCATTGTGATACGAGTCGCTGCAACCCTGTGCCCAAGACGGTTTGTTTTGAGCCCAGCTTGTGTTAAAGCCACAAACAGACTGAGGAAGACCCTGTGCAAAGGAAACACTCACTTTATTTTTCTGTCAACACAGACAACGAACTTACAGAGGAGTGGACACAGCTTTTACCTTAAAACTCTGCTTCACATTAATCATACAGATATAAACACTTGACATTTGGCCTGTTATTTGGCTGCTTTTTTAGTGCTGAAGCAAAACTAGCTGATGACTGGACTCAGACTGAGCTGTTGTCTATCACATATCACTTTGTTATACTAACGGCGGCATTGTTTTACATGTCATATGTGCACTAGTGAGGTTAGGTGCTGGTTTTTTGGTGCCTTTCAGTCTGCACAGTTGACTTAAGACATAATTTGGTTTAAGGATTCCTTCACTGAGCTCTTACCCTTTTAATAGGGCACATGTGTCTTGGGTTTATTTCAAACTGGAGATGAACTGTTAGATCGTTGGTTTTTTTATTTTGAGATTTGCTCTTTTATCTGTTTTTTTATAGAGGACAGTAGGGGTGGGGGAAAAAATCAATACAGCATAGTATTGTGATATTTTGTTTGGTGATATATTGTACTGCCTCCTCCACCAAGTATCATTTTTTTTTTATTTATTGCTTATACGAACCCAAGTCTATGATAATGGAAAAATGAAATCAATTGTTTGTCCAGTGAGGTTGGCAGAGGTGACGGTCATAGAGCAGGAGAACATTAGAACAACCAATATGGCAGCACCAGAGACATTAGGCATGCAGGCAGGGCACGAATTAGATGGACATGACACACGGGGTTTGCAAGAAGTGTTGCATGAAAATGAAATACTGTGAAAATACAGCAAACACGAGGTCAAGACTAATGCTAAATCAGCTAAACAGTTGAAAAAATGGAATAGATTGCAATATATGGTAGGCTATCGCAAGACTCTGTGTATTGCAAAATGTTTAAAATCGCAATAATATCGAATCGTGACCCAAGTATCGTGATAGTATCGTATCATGGGGCCACTAGTGATTCCAACCCCTAGAGGACAGTGCAAGTTGCAAACAGGGATGACAGACTAAGTTAGTAATTTCTGAGATGCTGATTCATCCTGAGAGTTCACATATTTTGTCAGTTTGTTTTAAAATCTGTGAATTTCCCTTTGCATTTTGCAACAAAGTTCCCCTTTAGTAGCACTGCTGTTCAGCTTTTCCTGCCCTTTAATTACCAGACTGTTATTCACACTTTAATTTGTTTTAATGCTCAGCTGCACAGACTGTGGTTTGGATCAGAGACTCTTTTGTCAAGAAAACAGAACAAATGTTACATAAACTACATTCTTTTTTGTCTTCTGTGTGTAATAAATTCAATATTTGTTTATGTGGTAGCTTTCTAAAAGAGTAAAAGATGCAGACTCAGCCATCCTCCCACCACTCACCTTCTCCTCCCTCTTTCTTTTTTCACCCACACATTGCCTACTCTCTGCCGTCTTTACTTTATAATATCCACAGTAACTCTTTCCTCACTCTTTCTGTCATGTTTTGCTTTTTATGACTTTCCTACCTCACTCTGTTTGTCCAGATTTCACATTAACACCCAAGCTCTCATCTAATTGGCCGTGAGTTTGAAGGTCTGACTGTGGAGATAGGAGGTGTGTGGTCCTGACAAGTTGAACAGTGTGAACAGCTTGCTAAATGCACGTTGTGAGCACCAGAAAAAGTGCACACAACAGCCGATAACTGGTGGCCTGATTTTATTGAAATAAGGTCCCAGATTAAGGAAGAAAGCTAAAGGAGAGAGATGGAGCTTTGTTGTAGTGTTGGTGTGAACTTGCTAACGAAGTCTCTGAAAAGAGGTTGGAGTGCCAAAATCAGCTCGTAGCATTGTTGCTCGAAGTAACAGGCTTGTTTATATTAGATTATAGCTACTTAACCGTCTGTGAAACTGCTAACATTTGCCAAATCAGTCAAAACATTGGATATTGAGTCATTTATCCACTGATGAAAGCTGCAATATTTTAAGTATTGATGTTAGCAACAATTTTTTTAGTCCTGTGAAAAGCCAAAAGGCTCCATTATGCTATAATTTTTTTCTGTTATTATCCAAGATGACTTTGATGTGCAGTGAAGGAGGGCTGCTATCTGTAACAAATAACACTGTCCATATAAGTCAACACATACATAGTCAAGACAAGAATGGTACAAATAATATAAAGAAAATGATGGTGACAAGTTAGGTGTATAATGTATGCATGGCACTGTGTCACAGAAGTATTTCTGGCATTTGGATTTTCCTTAACTCTTGAGATTGTATCAAAGTGGTCAGCTGGACCTTCATTATAAATGTATTTCAAGATCATTTACTTTGTTCAAATCTAACAAAGCATTACTCTTGACTTCCTCATATGTCTGCATTAGTTTTCGGAAAGTTTCTTTTTACCTGTATGAAACCGTTAAATGCCGGTAGAAGAGCTTTTGACTGCAGCACATTCAAAATACTGATGCCTTTTTAATAAGCTACAAAGGTCACCACCATGAGGACTGACTGTTTCTGTGTAATTATTTTTAATGCCTGTGTGCTACTTCATGAGGGTTGTCTTTCTAGACAGATTTTGGCACACTAAACAAGGCTCTTTTACATTTTTTCATTGCAGAGATTCTTGATGTGTGATAATTTTGACAAAAACAAGGGCTGTCAGTGTAGAAGAGTTGATAAGGATGAGTTTTTATTTTAATTGTATGCTACTTTGAACATAAAGTAGGATGCTATTCACCTAAGCATCTTCCTGGTCCCTGAGACTCTACATGCACATGTGAGGACATCACATTTTAGCTTCCCTGCGACATAGTAATAATTTCTGGTATTGGAGTTTTTGGTCTAAGAATGTACATCAAGGTTTTGGCAAACTTTCTTGGACATTTTCAAAAAATTTCATGGAAATTTAGCGTATCTATTTGTATATTTTAGAGAGTTTCATTGGAAGTTTTGGGGAATTTGCTTTTAAATTATTTGGCATTATCATGGAGAATTTGGGAGGGTTGTTTGAATGTTTGGGGAAATTTCTTTGGAGGTTTTGGGCATTTTCATTGAAATTTTGGGCATTGTATTTGTTATTTCTGGGAATTTGATCGCGAGTGGGGTTGAATTAGCTAATATTTATGGACATTTTAGGGGATTTGTTTGGATGTTTGGGGAATTATCAGTCATATCCGGAAATTTTCGGGAATGTACTTGCAAATGTTTGGCAGTTTCTTTTGAAGTTTTTGAATTTGCTTGGAAATTGTCAATTATTCTCAAGGAAATGTAGAGCATATGTTTGTATATTTTTGGCATTGTCAGGGAATTTTGGAAATTTGTTTGGATGTTCGAGGAGAGTTGTTTGGAGGTTTTTGAGCATTTTCATGGAAGTTTAGTAAATGTACTCTTAACTTTTGGGAATGGGGGTATCTTTTGAAAGATTTTTGAGTGAAATTTCAGGTAATTTTGTTTGAGTGTTTGTTTTCCATCATTTTCTTGGAATTTAGGGGGAATTTGCAATGAACTTTGGGAATTTACTTGAGCATGGAGTTTTTGGGGTGCTTTTTTATTGGATACTTCAAAAATGGGTTGAAGAATTTTCACATTAATTTGAAGTAATTCCTTTGAAACTATAGGGAATTTGTGTGGATTTTGGAGTATGTAATTTCCAAGAAATTCCCATCCAAAGACAAGGCTGATGTTTTGACTATCAAGTTGACTTATCCCAAATAATTAGGAGAAACTTAAAATGCATTCCAAGCAAAAGTTTGTGTCTTAGGAGGTTAAAGAATTCCCAGTTTGCTCAGTCAAAAGTCAAAAATAATCTACACTTTATGATGTTAAACATTTCATGTTTAACCTTCTCTGGACCTACAAGAAGTTGCTTCAAGTTGTCAATATAAATGAGAAAATAGTAAAATTTTTGAGTTATTATAAAAATTGTGATATCCAGATCAGCTATCGAGTGATTAATCATTTAAAATTCTTGTTGTTTAGCTGAAAAGTAACAGAACTTAAACATTTACGAGACAAAATCACCAATTCAAGAACATTTACCACTTTGTTCACAGGGGGTGCCAAATTCACCCAAAACAACTTCTTCACAGGAGCTTTAAATAACATAATAGACACAAGAATGTAATAGACACAGAAATGCTGCATTCTCAAACTTAAGTAAGCAGTGGCATGTCATTCTCAGCATCAGTCCTTCTAGTCATCAAAATCACTGATCTGTCCTTCAGGGACTAAAAATGTGTTGTGTTAAAGATGTAGCATTGTACTGTTTTGTATTGTCTTAATGCAGCTGTGTCAGGGGGAGCGTGCACTGAGCGAGTGGGCCGGCAAAGGGAGTGAGCTAGTAAGGAGGTGGAGGGGTACAAGCAGAGGGAGAGGATGCAAATGAAACAGGATTGTTTCTCTAGTGGGTGGGTGGAGTTGTTTGGCTTGTCCTGTTGTAGGCTGCCTTCTGCCAGACGTCTGGGGAGTTTGATCATGAACGTTTGTGTTGTTACTAGAGAATGGAGGAAAGAGTTAGTGAAAATACTAGAGATGAGGCCTTAGAAGTTAAAACTGAAATCAGCTTCACATGTGATGCTAAACTCTTGGTTTCTCTCTCTGACTTTTTCTCCGGTGTAGGTGGTCTTATTCTCTCCATGCTGGTTTTATACTCATACAATCTTCTTTTGGAATGGCAATCCGTTCTAGCTTCCTGTCTGTCCAAATCTTCTGTCACGTTTGAGTGTGTGTGTGTAGAGGTTGTGCAGGCTGTGTGTCCGCTCGCAGGACAATGCCTTCTGTTTGTCTGTATTCAGACCGTGAAATCGCTTTATCCCTGCTAACGCTCTCTCTCTGCATCAGCGGGCAATCGTGTGTGTGTCTGTGTGAGGAAGGGACAGCGATTCACTTATTATGAGTTACTGTAGGCCTTCATTGTGTGACTTTCAGGGTTTTCTGGTGAGGAACAGAGCAAATTTTTTGCATGGTTCACTCAGACCATTCAGTCGGTGAAACTTTCCTTGCATAGATCAGCACTTTGAGACCACCGAGTCATTCAACAGGTTGATTTAAGTTTTGTGTTTATGCTGAAACTGCTGACTTAATATGAAGATGGATGATTTATCTCCACCTCCACATTTTGTACAAATTACAAACCAAAATACCCATGTGATAGGCATTGATACATTGTGCTGGTTGTATCATTGGAGCCACGTTTTCAAAAAAGCTGTCAGTTATGGCGTTATACTCTGTATATAGTACCAATTGATCCTAGAAGAGCACTATTAACAGTTTTTCACAAGTGCACATCAAAACTGGATTGATAATGTCTTTTGATGACTATTTTTAGTCTGTTACAAACCTCAGCAGTGTATTTACCTGACTGCCATGAGCCTTTAGTGTTAAAGCTGTGTGATGTATCTGTGTGTGAGTTTGTTTGAACTGTGGAAGAAGTTTCTGATGTTCCTGTCGGAGCATCCAGAGAATTCGCAGCAGTTCCTTTCATCTCCCCCCCACATGTCATGAATTTAAGCATATCTTTTTGTAGTATGTTTAGAATTGGCTGATTCACCAGTCTCTGATGTTTATCACAAATGTGATCAGAACAAGTTATTAGTCACATTAGCAGCAGTGCGTTAGTGTCATTGCAACAGTGTAGGATACTTTCTTGTTGAGAATTTGGCTTCAAATGATCAGAAAGATTTTTGTTAGATAAAACTAAAAGTTTCCCAAATTTAGTTGTGCTGTAAATGAACTGCACCCTTCTTTACATTGCTAACCTTCTGCAACACGATCAAAATCCTCAACTCATATTGTGTCCATATGGGTTCAGGTAGGTGCTAGACAGCAGACAGAAAAAAATGTCTGGACAGCACAGGCAAAGCCTAAAATAATGATAAACATAGCAGAAGGAAGACAAAATTAAACCCTCTTTTGTTGTACAGATTGCCCTGGCTTTCCTGTTATATGAAGAAGCATACATCAGATGGTAAACTCTGCCAAAGTGAACTGCAAAGAATTGAAATATTCTAACTTTAGACAGCACTCCCATTTTCTTTCCCTCTTTGAAGCCCAAAACGGTCACTGCTGATGGCTGTTGAACACAAGTCTAGTTCTACTCAAGGTTTCTGCTCATTAACAGGGAGTTTTTCATTGCCAGTGCTACTTTGCTTCATGTTGCTTATTGCTGTCCTCATGGTGGACTAATGTAGGGTCATACAACAAACTAGACCTAAACTGACACATTAGATGGATTTGTTTCACATATCCATCTAGAAAACCTTCCATAGAGGTTGATTGGATGAACGTTCTGTCTGTCACATCTTTATGGGCCAATCAGAGCAACAAAACAGGTGACATTGTAGCCAATGAGTAAACTCCATAGAGAGCTGCATAACGCAAACCATGGTGACTGCAGACATGTCAGGACACGAGTTTTGTTGTTTTTGAAAAGAAAACAACTCACTGCTGTTCTTTGTTCTTCTTTTAACGAAGAAATGTTGTCAAGTTCTGATAAAACTTGCACTTTAGCAGCATTCACGTTAATGTATTCCACCAGTTGCACTGGCCTCTTCTTACTGCTTGTGTACGTCACATGCCTAAAGGTACTGCCCCTTGACACTGATTGTCTTTGTCACTTTCTAACTGGGCCCAAACGGTTCAGATGGGAGCTTTGCAAGATGGATTTGCCAGTAAGAAACACAGAAAGGAGTGAATCCATCTGCCTTGCAAGGTTAAACTAGACCTGCTTTTTGTAAAGTGTCTTGAGAGAACAGTTGTTAAGGTTAGCACGACTATTGTATCTGCTGAAATGATAACTGATATGTCTTGGTTGGATCTGTTAGATCGCTGCAATGGCAATGCAAAGACAATAAGTACAATTTTGAAAAAAAGTAGTGTAGGGATGCACAATATTGCATTTTTGCCAATGCTGATATTTACAAATTAATTTTAGCAAATACTAATATCAATACCAACATTGTAATGTATTTCAGACCTAAAACTTCAGTCTTATGTTTCAGCACCATTCATTCACAAAACAATTCAAAGTTCTTTATAGAGTTAAAAGTAGAACATTAAGAGCACCAAAAACAATTCAGTTAGGACCACTTTCGTCATACATTTAACTTTTACTGCAAAATGGATATACACTTCAAAAGCAAACAATCTGTAGTAGCATGACTCTGAATATGAAGGTGCTAAAAGCTTTATGCTGTAAAGGAGGAGGCTGGGTTGGAGGAGGTGAAGCTTTGCCAACAGCAGCAACGGCATGGTGCATCATCATTACTGCAAGCAGGCATTAGTGAGAAGTATGTCTATTTAAACACGCCACTGTGTTGAGAGAAAGAGGTGATTGGCTGTGGGAGCTCGGAGGAAATAATTGGGATCAACTGGCCGTCAGCTGATCATGGCTGGCTATGCTTGGTATGTCTACCATGTTCTACATGAACTGAGCTTCATAAACATATTCAAAATAAATTGAAATGGCTCTAGATCCATTTTTATTTTTAGTGGTGTTAATAGGCATTAGTAGCATAATGTAAGAAAAATCTTTAGTGTTGATAGCATCAGTTAGTATCGTGATGAAGATATTAAATATGTTACACTTCGAGGAAGCTAAATGTATTCTGTCACTCTGCTGTTGGGAATGTCCCTTAATTGTAACGCTTGTAGATCCAAAAATAATCACAAACAGAAGAAGTGTTTTCCTTTTTAGCTCAGATACAGCATAATTGCATGTTTGTGAACTGTGGGAATTTCAGCCATGTAGAGTCGGTCTGTTTTGAACACAACAGTGCGGCTGCTGCGGAGGGAGAGAACGGGGGAGATTCACACATTCATTCGCACATCTTCACACTGTTGTGGAGGAGTTCTATTGTCAGCCAATTAGCGCTAGCATGGGGGGTGGTGGTCACATTAGAGAACAGACACTCACACATTCAGGCAGCAAGAGGGACTTCGTCTCCAGCTGTCCCTGGTAAGGAGGTGATGACATCATCACCAGGAAACCCTCCACCAGCTGTGCTCTGACATCACTGTAGACAGGAAGTGTGGACTTAAGCATGCAAGTGCATTTTTTCCACCGTGCCCTCTTTTTCTTGCCCAGTCAGCGTAAATTTGAGGGTAAATGCAGTATAGATTTGTGATGAATGAGTTGTGGTCATTGTTACATTTCTGGGAAATGCACACAAACCACTGGCCTCCATCTGTCTTCAGTCCCTCTGATGTTTTTTACACAGCTGTGCAGCTCATTTCTCTTTAAGCTTTTCCTGTTCTAACTTCAGAGCTGAGCAGCACAACTGTTTGCATTTTTTTGCCTGCCCATTCTTTAGTGTTTACCACCTTTCTTGCACAAAGCCATTTCTCCTCAAACTGTCAAACTTTTTCCCCACATCTTAACTCTTTGTGATACGGCTTGCACACTTCGGATTGGCCACAGAGAGGATTTTGAGGCTGCTGAAAGGCTCAAGGATATTTCCCAAGTTTATTAGGATGCTTGTTTGCGTTTACCTTGAGCCAAATCTGCAGGCTTTGAAAGAAAAATAGTGGGCCATCTTGTTTGCATTTATATGCAGTGCTGTTTACTTAGCAGTGCAAGCTGCTGTTAGTTAAGGCCTGTCTGTGAGGGAAAATGGGTGAGCGGATTTTGATGGATGTCATGTGTCTATGGAAAACCTGCAAAACACTCTCACACTGTTTACTGTGCAGATGATTCATATAATATACCTGCACTTAAGTGTGCACATTAAGTTAAACAAGCTGGCAAGACACTGAAAGACTGCTTCGGGCTTTGCCTTAATTTCTTCTCACTGACACTTTCTTAATCACTCCACCTCTCTGCCTCCCTCTCTGTCTGGTCTGCTGGTTCATGACCTGCGAGTGAATGTTGCACTCAGCTGGACCTTCAGGGAGTTAAGATAGGGCGGGAATGAGACAGGAGGGGTTTAGATTCTGTTTCATTTCCAAGCCTCAGTTCAGAGACGTGTGATACCAAGAACTGAAAGAGAAAGAGAAGACAGTCAAGGAATGTATGTTTTGAAACACTACTGAGGTGAAAGTGTTTTCCTAACAGTGATGTGGAAAGATGGTTAAGATAAAGAGACAAAGGTGTCTGTTAGAAAGCAATGCAAAGAGAAGGTTAAAGAAAAAAGACATGGGTTATGCTCAGTATTTATTTTCCTCTCTAAAACTGAGGACAACACAAACTTATGGAAAAAAGGAAAAAAAAAGAACAGCAGCTCTCCTCAGTCAAACACAAGAGCTCCCCCTTATTTTTCAGCATTTTAAATCCACATTCCTACAGGCTTATGTAAGCAGTGTGTTTAAGTGTGTGGGTATTGCTCACAAGCGTGTGCTATTTTGCAGTTTAGACTAATTTAGCTTATCTGTATCCACAGCGTCACAGATCTTTACTGCGGCCTTTATTTTATCAGCTCGGCCTCATTTACTGGACTACCAGCGGGAGGACTCTGTGAAGATTGCTGTTGATTACACACACAGGAAAACAAACACATACATCCACAGAGGTGGTTTTGAGTTTGTGCGTCATGTGGTGTTGGTAATTGCTATGAGCTTTGTTATAGTGCTCTAATTTCTCCCCCTGCTATTACACATAACCAGTCTGTTTCAGCTGATTTACAGCTCAGAGTTACCACTTCAGCTCTTCATAGTTGTACTGAGTGCTTGTAGTTACAGATTTTCTGATTTAAATAACAAGTCGGGAAGGAGAAGGGAGGCTGCAGAAAGGAGGGAGGTGGCCCCTCTATCACTGTGGCAGTGGCATATTTGCACTGTGTTTATACATGGAGATTTTCTTACACAGTATGCGGCATGTTAAATGACATCCAAATGCCTCCATCTTCTGTTAAATTAGGAACAAATTTCTTTGATTTTTCTCAAGGAGAAATGGTGTTATCCCACATGAAGCTGCAGTTATTTCAACGCTGAGAAGTACACTGACACAACATGACAAAATATGCCATGTACAATTGAAGTGGAAACTGCATGTGGTTCTCAACGGCTCAAGCAAGAGGACTCATCCCCACCTCTGTTATGGCAAATCAGGCAAACTGGGATTAATTGTACTGCCCTAAACATTTGGGTTTATAGACTCGGGATTTAGTTAGTTGCAGAGCTAACCTTGTCCTTAAATTATGTTGTGAATTTCCTTGACTTACCCTTTCCAGCTATGGAGCCCCGGGAGTGGAGTTTACCGGACTACACAAAGACACCTCTGCTGTCACTCAAATCCACTTCCTCCCTGGTCAGGTAAGCTCTGTGTTGATTTATTTTAGAATAATTCTGAGACATTTCCATGTTGTGTTGTGTGGTGTTAATGTTCCCTTTCCTCTGTAAAGGGTCGCTTGCTGTCGCTGCTAGATGATAACTCCATCCACCTGTGGGAACTGGAGGCCCGGGTCACTAGAGAGGTGGGAGGGACTAAGAAAGAGGGCACACTCAGTCTGCAGGAAATGGGCAGCTACAGCCTCCCAGGAAGACCAGGCATTGAGAGCTGCAGGTGAAATAGAGCCTCTAGAAGTTGTTCTTATGTCTTCAAACACTGTATTTTTACAACATTAATGGCTGACATTCAGCTGTGACTATAACCTCCAATTTCCACATAAAGCAACTGCGCCGCGATCCTGTAGCGAATTGTACTGCAGAGCAAATTGTTCCTTCTCTAGTCTGTCAGAGCATTTCAACAGCTAGCTCTCCAGACCGGCAGCGGTGCGTGCCTAGAGCACCACTTTGCTCCGTTTCGTTCGAGATATGCTGCAGGGGTATATTTTCAGCGCCGGCTGCTGCCAAACCGCGTCAATACCCATTGATCAGAAAGCACCAGAAAGGAAGTCACAAGCGTAGGATATCCAGTTCTTTCAAAATACAACACAGCAAATGGACTTGCTGTTGCACATCATCGCTATATCAACATTACATCTCATCCTGCAGTGAGAGCAAAGGGTCACCATAAGGTCAGTGGGTCACAGAGCTACAACGGCGCCATTGACAAGGAAAAGTTAACTTTTGAGGACACTAAGCCGAAGAATTTTACATAAAACCACAGGTCCTTTAAGCAAATTAACCTTTTAACTTCCTAATGTACACACCCAATGGCGGAAGCAATAATATCATGGACTTATAGGGGAATGGATGATAAATTAGCCCCAAAAGGTAAAATCATCCGCTGTCGACATACTATTCCTGTGTGAACTTGCAGTTCTCCGTGTTCTCTTCCTGCTGATCAGGGCTGCACGCCGTGTTGCAGTGCTCTAGACTCGCTTCCAGTGGGCGAGGTCGCTCTCCTTCGGTCGGAGCAAACCTGTGGTGCTTCGGTGCACAGCGCAGTCATCCTATGTGCAAATTGTGGGTTAGATTTATTTTGAGTCATCACTGTTGTCTCCATTAGCCTACCATTTCTGTATCATTGTGTTTCATTTTGAAGTGTTTCTGCTGTCTGTAAACATCTTGTTTTTCCTCTTTGTTTAGATATTTTAACTTTGAAATTCAAGGCTATGTTAAAGGAAAATTAATTTGCCAATATAAAAGGATGGAAGTTCACTCACTTCCTTTTTGATTATCCTTGTCTCCTCAGTGCCACTCGGGTGACTGTCCTCCTCTTACTGAGGACGTGTGACCTGCTCTGCATCGGAACAGAAGGAGGGGGCGTGTACTTCCTGGAGTTGCCCCGCCTTTCACTGAAGGAGAGCCAGACACTGTTCCAGGATCAGGTCACACAGAGGTAAGACTCATGTGAATAACAAAGGTTCTGGTATGAAGTGAGAATAGCTCTGATAGAAGAAGGTAAGTTTTTTCTGAGCACCGCTGAAGCTCCTGTTAGGAATTTTAAACTGGTTATGAACCAGCTGGATTTACAAGTGATGCTTCTATATGGCCCACCAAAGCAAAGAGAAAATAATTTCTTTAAGTTTTTTTAAATGTCAGATCAGTTAAGAATTAAGACGTGACTCCATACAAAAGGAGCACCAAAATTGATGCAAACCAGAGGTCTCTTACAGGAGGCTGTAAGGCTAGAGAAAAACTTGCTGGTAACTACACATATGCTTCCATTCGACAGCTACTGAGCGTCCACTGTGTCAATGTGTCACATCAGCTGTGCACCACCTCAAAAGGAACAAACATGAATGCAAGATGCACTGTGCGCATGACAGTAGGAGAGGATAAGAGGGATGTGGATATAACACTGGGAACAACAATGACAGAAAGTTATAAAGTCCACAGTTATTCACATCATCTGATTGGGATATAAGACAAATGGTATCATGAGTCTACTTGCTTGGTTATCAAGGAAAATGCAGAGAATAATAATAGTTCAGTCAGTCATTTCACGTATGTAATTTTCTCAAGTATTTATTATAGCAGCATAGCATAATTTGGTGTCGGGCTCCAACTTCATCACTCCTCGTTGATTTATCTTCCATGCAGAGTTGAGGAGTGATGATATAACATCTTAAACCCAGCTTAAATAGACCACCTGACCTAACTCACAAGGTTCTTCAAATTTTAGAAACATGTATTTCTCAACTAAAAAACAGATATAAGGTAGAAGAAAAAATAAAAAGCCAAAAGTTTTAATGTACTGCTTTAAAAGCAACTTAATTTTGTCCAAAAGTTACTTTTTTTCCTTTTTTCCTACAAAATGCACACGTAGCGGTACTATTGTTAACTTAAAGGCGTTTCTGCATGCATTTCAAGTTCTACTTAATACAAAAATAATTGCAGCCTTTTATGCACACCCTGATTAGATTAATTGCGCAGCACTAGTGCAGATGATGATAATGTTACTATTGTGTACTGATGGTTATTATCAGTTTTGATCTTGAGAATAACATAATGGTAACCTTTTCAAGTGTTGCCATGTTTACAGTTTACATCTCACACAGCTTGTAGTTGTATGCAGCTTAAGTTCTCTATTCTGCCCTCTAGTGGTATCCTCTAGTAACACACGTCATGCAGTAGGGTATATTGACAACTGAGCTCATAACGCAGCTGGATACGCAAGTGAGTGCAGCATTAAATTTTAGCTGATGTAGTTATTGTAGCTTAACCATTCAAACATCATCAACTCTGAAACATACTGATAAAACTAATCAACTGAGTTCAAAAACATATTACTAGACTCCATAAAATTCTCTTTAAAAAGGATTATACAAAGGTCTAAATCAGATTCCATGTTTAAAGTTTCAGACAAGTAACTGCAAAATAAAGAAAACTGTCGAAGGTTAGTTGACAGGTTAACAGATGTGGTTATAGTTCGTTGTTTTTTAATCAAGAATTTTCAAAATAATTTTCACAGATGTCTTGAACACGTCGTTAAAAACTGTTTCTGCTTAAACTAAATTCCCCTAACATTGTGAATAGGTCCTGCTGTAGTAGTGATATACAGAGATGATTTGACAGTTGTAACTGTGCACTTACAACTCCACATGATGTGGCAAAGAGGAGGAGCAAGTCGTTCATAAAATGCCAAAACCCTGGAAAACAGCAGAGCTGTGGTTAAACTAGAAATGTGTCCTTATTTCTCAGATACACACTAAACTGCATGACACAAGAGGATTTTTCTTGCAAATGCATTGAAGTAATTTGTGTATTTTTCATGCTGTAGAGTTGCAGGCTACATTCCTGTGTCGATACACTGTCAGGGAATCACAGAGCTGCTGCTGTGTCTCTTTTTCATTCCTCTGTGACTGTCTGACTGCTTGGCCAAACCCCTCATTAACTGGGCTTGTTTAGGGAAGTGGGCAGAACTGAGGCCTAACAAGGGCCCTGATAAGACTCTGTGTGTGTGTATGTGTAACGGAGGGGAGGTTTGAAACAGTAAGGCTTTGTACCGACTGCCAAAACACCGTGTTCCGGTTGGGGAAGTGTTTTAGCTGAATCTCCAATGTACACACACGTATACACACATACACAGACGCACTCGCAGACAGCCACAGGCTCATCACCGTGCTCTGTGTAGCAGGATGCTGGATTCCCTAAAAATACTTGTGAACGGAGAGACGAGACAATGGAAAGCTTTGTCGGGAATGTTTCTGCCTCTGTGCTTCCGGAGAGGATCTTCCTCAGTGATCACTACCAAAGCAGTCAGAAGTGTGTGTGGGTGTGTGTGTGTGCCACACAGGCCGACTTTCTCTTTTGAGATGGTTCTGTCACATTCCCAACATGAAGCTCAAAAAGCTGCATAGCCACGTTCCTCTTACTTTTTGTTAATTCAGGTTCTCCACAAATACTTTGACTAGCTTGCTAAGTTGAAGCTGCAGCTAAAACTAAATTCCACCAGCCAGGAAAATGTCAGTGTTTCAAAGCCCAAATTTCCTAACCTGACATGCCAGCTAGACTGTTTGATATATATCAATTGCACAGGATATGTTTCACATTCATCTGGGAACCCCCTATACAAAGTGTTTGGGAAGGGAAGGACTTTTAAAACTATTCTCGAACATGATTGGATGGATGTTCTGTCTGTCACATTCATTATGTGCCAATCAGAGCGAGAAGACAAAATGAGTTGGTAGGCTTGCTGAGCTCCGGATGTTACCTGAGCTTGACAGGGAGGTGCTCCCTTAGTTTATGAACATTGGAGCTTGGTGGTGGATGAAACTCGTGCCAAGGTTGTTCAGGAGAAGTGCAAAACATCTCTGTCAAGTGAAGCTTTCAGCATGGCTCTTTGCTCTTGTTTTAATAAAGAAGTACTACTTATACCTGCCTGTAGCTACCGCCTCGTTGTTCTCAAACAACGCTGATTGGTCAGGTCCATTCTCAGACCTGGCAGAAGTGTTTCTGATTGGAGCTTTGCAAGATGGATCTGCCTGATGGAATCAGACCAAACCATCTGCTTTGCTAGGTTACAAATTCCCCCAGATTGAACCCCTCTATATACACTGGTCCCCAGCTATGATTACGGAATAATCATCTACTCAACACACAAAGACTGAAAGAATTACACATAAACATCTTTACTATGGATGTTAATCATGGATCAAATCTTTGTGAAGAAACTGTCACACTGATTTGTAAGCCCATTTCACACACAAACTCCTGACAATTTCCGGAATATTTTGGGCGTCTTTCACACATGCTTGCCAAAAGGCAGGTGGAAGATGCCATGGCCATCAGACAAGATGCTAAATTTGGCAAACACCAAACACAGCACATCACCACAAACACACCATCCCAGCTGTAAAGCATGATGGTGGCAGCATCATGCTGTGAGGATGCTTCTCTGCAGCTGGCCCTGGATGGCTTGTAGAGGGTAAAATGAATGAGGCAAATATAAGAAATCCTGGATGGCAGTCTTATTCAGTCTGCAAGACAGCTATGGCTTGGGAGATTTATTTTCCAGCAAGACAATGACCTGAAGCATACAGAGAAAGCGAACCAGAAATTATTTAAAGACAACAGGGTGAATGTTCTGGAGCAGATGAATCAAAGTGCGGGCCTCAATCCAATAGAGGTTTTGTGGCTTGACTTGAAAAGTGTTATTCATGCCTGATTCCTATGCAACCTGACAGAGCTTGAGTAGTTTTGCAAAGAAGAAATGGAGTAATATTGCATTGTCCAGATGTGCAAGCCTGCTTGAGACTATACAGACTCAGTGCTTTGATGCAGCCAAAGGTGCATCTACTAAACTGGACTTGAAGGTGGTGAATATTTATGCAGTCACTTATTTTACACTGCATATTTTTATTTAATTAGTATTACTTTGTAGAAATCTGTTTTCTGTACAACAGTAAATAGATTATTTTGTATTTATTTGATAAAAAAGCCAATTTATATTGACCATAATGGTTTTTAAAATAATAAAAGGGTGAAACATCCAAAAGGGGTGTGTACTTTTTATAGGCACTGTATAGTTGGCACAGTTTGTCCTATAGGCAGTTACTTTAGTTCTCTCATTGAGCACATCTTTAGCTATGTTAAAGAAACTGAAGAAAAGAGCTTTACACATGAAGCCCCTTAACATCTAAGTACTTTACATATGAAAAGCAGCACTTTCTCCCTAACCGTTCAGCTCAGTGCACACATTCATATAGTACATGTGTGGGTGTAAATGATGCAGTCACATTGGCATGTCTCTCCATCATCACTCACATTGTTCTGAAGCTGAGGCTTGTGGTCATGAAGTGTATGCTCTAAGCAACTATTTAATCCATCCATATAAAGATATAGCCTATATACTGTATATATATGTTGTATCCACGTGTACTTATTTTGGACTTATTGTACCAGACTGGAGTATTGAGCTGATGAAAATCTTTTTTCTGTTGTTACTTTTCCCGTCTTCTCCCCTTTCTCCTCACTGAGGGAATCCTCTGACATCTCGAGGGTGTGTCCTGCTCCACATTCCTCTTCTGCCTCAGAGGAATGTCTCCTTCCTCAGCTCCAGCAGCTTTCTGTTGATCTCAGTGTTGCTGTTGTTGTTGGAGGAGGATGTTGTTGTAGAATCAGTTTATACACATGCTGATGATTGAGCTCGGTATTGATTATTTTAGACATGAGTTTTTACACATGGAGTTTTGCTCTTGGTTTTAGTTGTCGCTTTTACTAAAGACTCCACACTCTAAATCTTTCCCTATTAACTCCCCTCAGCCCTCACCAATATGGCAGGCTCCTCCTCAGACATTTATTTCACCTCCTTGTGACCTTTGTTCATGTCAAATTTATAACACCCTGGTTTCAAAACAAGCTACAGATGTGGGCTAATGGCCTATGTTTTGTTTTCCCAGCCTGCCAGATGATTACAGATGTGGGAAATCCTTGGGGCCAGTGGAGTCGCTTCAGGAACATCCGCAGCAATCGGGGAAGATTTTGATTGGCTACAGCCGCGGTCTGGTGGTCCTCTGGGATTTAAGTGCACGGCATGCAGAGCAGCTTTTTCTGGGAAAGCAGGTAACAAGTTGATTCCCCTTTTTTGATAATGGATCTGAGATGCTGATACTATGAAGTCTTCACTAATTCTTCAGCTTTGCAACCCAGTCTGATGCCTCCATGTTTAAATATGTGTCTTTGTGTTTCTGTGTGTTTATGTGAGCAGCAGCTGGAGAGCCTGGTGTGGGAACGCTCTGGGAACTTATTCGTTAGTTCACACAACGATGGGGGCTACTCTGTGTGGGCTGTTACTAACGGCAACACCTACAGTCATCAGCCAGTGTCTTCCACCATCCCATATGGTAAGAAATGATTACGTTTGGCACACACTACACTACACTTGTTTGTTTTATCCATCTAATGTTTATGGGCGGTATGTTAAAGCACTCCCCCTTTTCATTGACATTCATCAAAGAAAAGATGGACTGCTCTCTGTTTCTTTTTTCTCTGCCTTTGTTTGATATTTAGTTTAAGCACAAATGAGATTCTGATGGAACACTACCAGATCCAATACCAGTCTCCATGCTTGTCTGGCCCTTCAAGCTATCATTGCATCCTTAAAGCTGCTCTGCCTCTGTGGCCCTAACTAGCAAGTTCACAACTTGGGGGCGACTGGCTCACAAGGTAGTCGGTTTTCCCGCTATCAGATGGTTGTGGGTTCTATCCACAGCTCCTACAGTCACATGTTTGATGTATCCTTGGTTAAGACACTTAACCCTAAGCTGCTTCCACTGCTTCTTCAGTGGTTTGTTAATGGGTATGGATGTGTTTGAATGGGATTAGTTAATACCAATGGCCAATTCTCCATAACAACCTCTGCCCTCAGTGTGTGACTGTGGAGTGAAACAGTGTGAATGGGTGCACATGACTATGCCACCAATGCAGTGGGGTCTTAAGATATATTGAGAGGTCATAAAAAGTTTTAAATTTAGTGTGTATTTTCTTGTGTTTAGTTATCAAATCTATGCTGCAGCATACCCTGTAGGTTTATTTAGCCATGAACCCATGCATAAGCCTGGCATGCCCTTCAAAAATACAATTACACAACAAGAACACAGGATCTGTGATTAGTTCACTGAGTAGCATAGGATGACCTTGCCTCACTTGGTAATGTTTGCAAACCTACTGTGAACTCTAGAGCACTGGTAGAGCAATGGTTCCTAAAGTTGGGGTGAGGGGGATTTGAATGATTTAAAGTGGTAAATATGGTCTGTTATTGTAGAAAAATATATTTAAAATGAGTTTAATTCAGATTAAACCAACAGTTATTAAGTGACATTTGAGATAAAAACTCCTTAAAATATGAATTTTTCCAATATGCTTTATGCAAAATCGTATGCTGTAACCACTTCCAGGGAAAGTGGGGGTCTCCAGTCTCTGGAGCTTTTATTTTGGAGGTCACTGGCTAAAAGGTTTGGGAACCACTGCTCAGGCCTTGTCTACACATAGGCAGGTATTTTCAGAAATCTGAGTTTTTCCTCCTCCATTTTCAGCATTCTTCATCCACACATGCTACATTCACATGAAAACGCAAAAACACAATTTTGCAAGCTTTAAGGATCACACCAGTGGTGTTCTTTGAGAATGCATTTGTTTCTATAAAAAAGTCCAACTCACTTTGAGACGGCAATGATACCCTAGATGTGAAAATATCCTTGCCATGCCTCTGCAATGACTATTTTATTTTCAAAGTTTTCCTATTAACCGAAACTGGGTCTCATTCAGGAGTGCTGCAATTGGCAGTTGGGTTTGTGGGGTGTTGTATGAAGCAGCAATAACTTCTGTAGTCCATTCAGGCCTCTCTGTTCATCAGTGTTACAAATGTGTGTGTAAACATGTCAAAAGTCCAGTTAATACAAGGACTGATAAACAAACAAACGTGATAAAGTCTCACACCAGTGACATCAAACAGTGGAGAAACAGGTGCAGTGTGACGTTACAAGCCCAAATCTCAGTTTTACCCATCTAAGCATGAATGCCGTAAACAGAGTTTCTAAACATCTTCCCCCATACTCTGCCTCAGCTGATTCTATGTCCACACAACCCATCCTCTCCTGTGTCTCTTTTCTCTTCTTCTTGTCTGTAATTGCAGAAAATTAACTGATATTCAGTATTTATCAGTTCTAGCTTAATAAACTTAGTTTCCTTAGTTTCCCACATGTAAAACAAGCAGAGACTGTAACAGGCCTGGAAACTGGGGATTAACTAGTTTAGAAATCGCACTGCCCATAGAGTTTTGAAAGAGCATCTCCTTTAGTTTTCATTTCATTCAAGTATTTCTTGCAGTCTCTCAGAATTAAAATCTATCTAGAACATTTTTACTGTTACTGAAATATCATAAGGTTTTAAATCCTCTGTAATAACTGTCTGACACAGGTCCATTTCCCTGTAAGGCCATCAGCAAGATCCTGTGGAGAACATCTCAGGCGGGGTAAGTGGCTTTATCTGCTATCTGCATCGTCTTGGGTCACCATCAGTAAGTCTTTATTCACAAAATACAACATCAATTTTTTGTTCTTTGTTCAATGTAAACAAAGCAATATATGTATTGAAATAGACATCAAAGCACGAAGAGCATAATTGACTCATTAACTGCTCATTTAAATAGTAAACAAAAGAAAAAAGGTGATCCAGGTTCTGCCAATTAAATTTCTGTCACCTAATTTTCCATCCAACATATTTTAATGAATTGAGTTGATATTAAAATTGAAAACACAAGGTCATTGTTGCAGACTTTTCAAATAATTGACTCACAAGTGAAACTTGCAGTAGTGCTATTTATGATGACTGATAAAATGAATAAACAAAATTTCTGTGTTGCAGATCTCCAGTGTTGTTGTACAGCGGGGGGATGCCCAGAGCGAGCTACGGTGATCGGCACTGTCTCACCATCCAACAGGACAAAGAGCATGTTACTCTGGACTTTACATCTCGAGTCATCGACTTCTTCACCGTCCACAGCACAGAACAGGAGGATGGTGAGGAGCTCAGTAATGCAGGTGGATCTGATGAGTTTATTGTGAGTGTTACATTACATTAATGTTTACCATCTCTACGTCTTGCAGAGTTCGATGAGCCCTCTGCGTTGGTTGTGTTACTCGAAGAGGAGCTGGTTGTGATCGACCTCCAGACCCCCGGATGGCCCTCTATGCCCACGCCCTACCTGGCTCCTCTTCACTCCTCAGCCATCACCTGCTCCTTCCACGTCTCTAATGTCCCTCCAAAGTTGTGGGAGAGGCTGGTGAATGCCGGCAAAGCTCAGCAGGGTCGACAGAGCACGCACAGGGTGAGAGATGAACGCACACTGACACATTAAATACGAGGGGTTATGCAGAAATAGATATTTACTAATGACTGGTACAAACTTAAAGGTTTTGAAACTCTTAACAGGTGTTTTTTAATGTGAGCCCCACACACAAATGACGTGTTTGACTGTTTTTAACTTTATACTGACAGATTCAGTCTCCCCTCTAAAAAGTCGAAATCTTGTGCGATCAGATGCGACTTGAGAGTAAACAAGCTAAATGTGGCTAACTTTTAGCTTCCTTCTACATCCATTGTGGTAAACATTTCAGTCTAGCTCCCTCCTTTGTCAGTTTGCTTGTTGTTTATGTTACAAGACAGGTTGTATGAACACACATTTTGCCACAAATCAACAATTTGGTCCTTCATTTCTGACGTCTGTCTGACTTTATACTGACAATTACTGTACTATGCTTGTCATGGCTGTGTTTGTTTTGCTTCCTCCTTTGGTCAGCTTGCTTCCTGATTGACTACTGTGTCTTTCCCCATAAAAATCCTCCTCATGCAAGTTAGGCTGGCCTTGATGTTCTACCCACACAACAGTATTTCTGGTTGTAAATATGTTGGATATTTAGAATCTCAAGTGGGAGTGGCTTTGATCATCTTCTGAGAAGATTGGAAAGGAAAAGATCACACCTCACATCACATGAAAATCTGTCAAGATCACCATCCAGTAGTCTGGCTTTTGCTGACTCTGGTCAGAAGGGGAGATCTGGACCATTATTGGCAGGATTATCTTAGTTGTAGCTGTAGTAGCTGTGTGTGCAAAGGCTTTATAGATGGTGATGATAATGTTTTCCAGAAACGAACAAGTATGTGATAAATGAATGACTGAAAAGATGAATCAACAGATTTAGATGTTAGTGTCAGATCATTCTTTGTAAGCCTGTAATCTAATGGTAGTGTTTTTGATCTGCATTAATTTAGAGCAGTGGTTCCCAAAGTGAGGGTCAGGACCCCCAAGTGGGTCATGAGACGGTAAAGAGGGTTCGTGGGGATGCTTTCCATAAAACAAACAGAAATTTCATGATTTAAAATCATAAATGTTATCTTTTATCTAAAAAGATTGTTAAAATGAGTTTAAATTAGAATCATAACTTAGTTATTAAGTAATAATTGTGCCTAAATGCAAGTAAAAGTTATAAAAAATAACACCAAAAATGCAAGGCTTGTACATGATGCTTTGTGCAATACCGTGAGCTTTATCCCCTTTAAGGGAAGATGGGGGTCCCTGGTCTCTGATGCTGTTTTTTGGGGGTCAAGGGCTGAAAAGTTTGGAGACCCCTGATTAAGAGTGACTTAGTAACTTTTCTATTTCTCTCTATCTTCTATCATTTCAGATCTGTTGTTGATAACAAGCTTCTTAAGATTCACCAACTTTGCGTAGGGGATAAATTGTAGTTTAGATCGCATAAATACATCCGTTAAAGTATTAGTAAAATGTTGTTAATGAAAATGACAACAAACGATCAGCATAGGAGCAATTATAGAACATAGAGGATATAATACAATTTAAGTTCACATTAAACTTGTCTCTATGAAAAAAGAACTGCACAAAAGAAAAAGATGTTCTAGAGTTTACAGACCTTTACTGCAAAGGCTTTTTCACCTATAAGTTTCTCATTAGAATGAGAATTAGAATGAGAAAGGTCTGTAGCGTTACAGTTTTTCAATGTTTTTTGTTCTAGCAACTGAAATACAGTAGTTGTCATAAGGGTTCTTAATGGCTCACATATTTAGTTACTTTTCACAAGCAAAACCAACATGCTTATCAAGTAACAGGGCTTGTAACATGACTGGTTAGATTTCAGTCAAATAGCTGTTAGCTTTTTTACAGAAGCAGCAGCTGAGTGTGGATATGTAACTTGAGATCAGTATAAGTGGTGTTATTTTTTTATATTGATCCAAGTGAGGATATTTAAGTTATTTAAGTTCACTGGATGGCAGATAATCAGCATTAAGGAAACCACACAGTGTGACCATCAGCCTGCTGTATGTGCGCTAACTTTAAGAGCACATGTGGGCAGTTTGAGGCTTAGCAAAGGCTTTGTAGCTTAGATCAGCTGTTCAATGACTGGAAGATTAGACCCGCACACACAGACACAGGCACACTCAGCTGGTACACTAGTAAATCATCTATCTGTCTGTGAAGCCGAGCCAGACTATGAAACTGCAGAGAAAACAAAAGCACTGAGTTTTCTGTCTTTTTGCTTTACATTTTCAGCCACATAGGCCAGTGTGTCACAGTTTATAAAAAAATTAAGCTGAGATTAAGACAGAATGATAAAGAAGACAATTTTAGGGTTAGGGAAATGTTTCTTTGCATGTTTGATGATCTTTCTCTGATTACTGTCTGTTTATGCAGAGCTGGCCGATATGTGGAGGGAAAAACCTGGCACCTCCTGCCAAACAACAAGAGCTGCTTCTGACTGGGTTGGTGCACACAAAACACACAGCATTTTCCAAACATTAAATACTCAGAGGAAGTTTCTAATTTCTGGTACTTTTTAAAAACAAATAAGCCCCAAGTCTGTTGCTTTCCAATGAATAGAAGTCATTAAAAGCTGCATGAAGACATTTTTTATTTTCTTATGCTGCTTTTCTGTAGACTAAATCCTATTAATAATGTAACTTAAAATAAGAAGATGATACTTGTAGATCCATCTAATACAAGGACATAAATACTTAAAACTACAGGAATAGCCACATATTTTAATCAGACCCTCACTGATTCTGTCTGGACAAAAATGTACATGAAGATTTGATTATTCAGATCACTTATAAAATCAGTCTCCTGTGATTGTAATTTTGAAGAAATCTTCTATGTTTACAGACATGAGGATGGCACTGTGCGCTTCTGGGATGCCTCAGGTGTTGCTCTCACGCCACTGTACAAGCTCAGCACAGCCAATGTCTTCCACACTGACTGTGACCCGTGCGATGATCCTCAGGACACCGGAGACGACCCAGACATGCAGCAGGAGGAGGAGTGGCCTCCGTTCAGGAAGGTGAGAACTGCAAAGATGAAGCTTTTTGTTTTTTAAGATACATGGTACATAAATTATTTTACAGGCTGTGAGAGTAGAGAGACTAGTTAAATTTAAATGTACAATATCTCTTCAACCCACCTAAAATCATTCTAATAAGGGATTTTAATTACCCTGGTTACAGGCATGCTTAATAATGTGATCTGATGAGGGTGTGATCCAGCATGCAACAAGCATTAAACTGCATTAAAAAACATTCAAATTTTGAAAATAAACATAATGTTATATAGTACTGTGCATAGGTTTTAGGCATGTAGGGCGCGTACTTGTCCAAAAGCTGGGGCTGCAAAGGGTGGAGGTGGGGTGTTTCTTTTTTTAAAAGTTGCTTCTAATAGCTTTTACCTACAGAGCAGTTTTGCTTTTCTCCTGCCATATTTGTGTCCATACTGGCTCTAACAAAAGAGAAAACTCATCACTTTACATAGTAAGAATAATTTTACCCCATCTAGGAAGAAAGAATATTGGGTACTGATCAAAAAAAACAGCATACTCCACCCCTCTCGACAGGAATTCAGTTTCTCCCAAAGGCCAGATCAAACCCTTCTCTTACACTTTACTGGCAGTACTTTATTCTGATCAGGGTATTATTTTAATCATTGACAGCCCATGTAAGCATAGCCGCTGTACTTTTGTCACACCATCATTTTGACTTTACATCTGTGACCTGATTTTCTCATCTGTTTGTTTCCATGTGTTTGGTTTTCAGACAACCCCAACCCATTGTTACTCCTCAAAACACTGGCATCTGAATGAACAGCAGTTTTGTTTTAATGGCCTGCTTTTCTCCACTCACATTAATCACTTTAATGTGAGCTGAATATGGAGACAGAAACTGGGATTTTACATTGAGGGAGTCTGGCTGAACAGTCAGGCTTAGTTAAGGGACTCTGAAGTTGTAATGAACTTATTTTATTCCAGGAAATGTTTTTCTGGGTTTGAACTGTCACTACAAGATCATCTTGTCATCATAAGTTGAGATATAACACTAAAAATGGTGGAAAAAGTGTTGAAACTGATTTTGAGAGTTGCATTCAACAGTGAAAACAAACCAGAATGAGTCCTTGGCCTGTTTCTTTCTTCTACTCTCCTCTTGTAGCCCCCTGCCCCATCCTCTCCTCCCCTCCTCTCCTCTCCTCTCCTCCTCTCTCCTTGTGTATCCTGTGGTAACAGAGCTGCATGTTCAGGAATTTGGCCCTCATATGGGATGAAGAGCCTTTCCCTTTCCCCCCCCTCTGTAATGAAAACCAGACCCGTCAGCCCACTCTTTCTCTGCATCTGTGTGTGTAACTGTGTGTTAGTGACCAACTTCTCCTTCTTCTCCCATGTGAGAGCGGATTCTATTGGAATTCCTACTGTGTGTGAGAGGCAGATTAATGGGCATGTTTTGCTGAGTGTGTATGAAGGGGGATTGTCTTGGCATTTGGCTGACAATAAGATGAGGGAGGAGTTAAGCTTCAGGAGGGTATTTTGACTTTAATCTGTCTGATCTAAATGTGTTTGTGGTCCTAAATTACAGATTTTGAATTAGATAAAGCTTGAGCATTGAGAACTGTCAGTGTGAACCATAAACTATAACCTCTGAAATAAAAGCAGACAGCTTAACTATACAGTCTTTGCTTTTATCCCAACAAGACCAGCTAAAGTGTGCTTTTTGTTTTTCTGGGTAGGTGGGTTGCTTCGACCCATACAGTGATGACCCCAGACTCGGCATCCAGAAGATCAGCCTTTGTAAATACAGCAACAAACTGGTGGTAGCTGGAACTGCAGGACAGGTAAAGATGTTTATACACTAAAGCCTGGCACACTTACAGATTTTAAAAATCTGAACTAATTCTGAAAATGTGAGAGACCCCACACATGATGACAAATAATAACAGATTTAACGGTTTTGTTCTTGAGTGTGGTTTGCAACAAGATGACCAATTAAGCTTTCAGCAAACTCCTACACAGTCTCTATCTTGCACAAGTAACTGCAAATTCCACAGTGGAGATTTTTATTCTAGGTAATTGAAAACATCAAAAGTTCCCATTTTTGGGTGCCTCAGACTTCTATTTTGCTGCTCTATCTTTTTAATTTAGTTTATTTTATTATTTTTTTTTAGATACAGTGCTTAACAAATTTATTAGACCACCTGTCATATTTGTCTCAGAGACCATCCAGCATCATGAAGTGCTTTAATGCGGACCCTTTCATTTTCAGTGAGCTCTCAACATTTTACCATTTTGAACAGGAATGAGGAATTTTAAACTGAATTCACCTTTTTATACCCAAATTTGAGTCGGCTCACAGGGCTTCTCTGAGAAGTCAGAAATTAATCAAGCATAACATTGAACCACTAAAACTCATTTTTCTGTTCAGGAATGCAAGTAAATAACTATAATTTGACATATTAATCAAGAAATATCAATGTGCTTTACTATTTTTTCAGTTTTTTTGTAAATCAGTAAATTTGAAAATTCATGGATAATAATAATAATAATTACATTTTAGCATTAAAAATATCATTTCAGTTAAAGAACTTCTGCATATTGGTGTAATAACCATTTCAGAAACATAAAAAATGATTTTGGTAATTACCAATTCTGTTGATTTAGGGCGGCTGTGGCATAAACCTTACTTTGGGTGGTGGTCTAATAAATTTGTTAAGCACTGTATATGTTGCTAGGATCACTGAGGAGATAAAGGAAACAAGGAGAGAGAGAGGAGAGGACTTTCAGCAAATACCGCCAGGGATAACATAGCCAATAGCCTCTGTGTATGGCTGCCTGCTCTGCCAACTGAACTGAAGGGGACCCCAGTTTTTATTTTAACATGTTAGGGATTTGAACTGAACTGGTTTTATAATTCAAGTTCACAGAAACCCTTCGTTTATTTACTCTACTAATCTTTTGGAGAGACTTTTAAGCAATGTTTAAAGATTAAAAAAAAGTGGCATAAATAACATATCCTCTACATTTCCTCACTACTACTGTCTCTCCAGGTGATAGTTCTGGGTCTGAGTGATGAGCGGTCAGATCACTTGGTGGACGTGTCGGTGGTTGACCTGCTGCAGGACCGGGAGGGCTTCACCTGGAAAGGCCATGACAGGCTGGAGCCACGTCTAAAGCCCGCCCCCTTCCCTCCAGGTTTCCAGCCACTGGTGCTGGTGCAGTGTCTGCCGCCTGCCTCAGTCACAGCCATTGCGCTTCATGCTGAGTGGAATCTGATCGCCTTCGGAACAAGTCACGGATTCGGCCTCTTTGACTACCACAGACGAAATGCAGTGCTTGCAAGGTAGCACACACAAATACATGCAGTACTTAGGTTATTTTTAACGTTATTTTTTATAAAAGAAGGAAATGTCATTTCAGTACAGCCAGCATGTATTTAACCTAGCTTCTCTTATAATCACTTGGCAGTTCTTTTCTAAAAGGATAAAATTGTTGCCTTTAAAATGCAAAACAATGACAGAAGCAGATCAAAAACAGCATCACATTACTGCTCTCTGTTTCCTAAAGGTGTACTCTGCACCCTAATGATTCCTTGGCAATGGAGGGCCCCCTGTCCAGAGTCAAGTCCTTGAAAAAGTCCTTACGGCAGAGCTTTAGACGAATCCGTAAGAGCAGGGTGTCCGGGAAGAAACGCACCATCACCACACCCACAAGCAAGGTAAACAACTCTCTCTTTTTGTGGTGTGATGGCTCACAGATATAGACAGATTGATTATTTGGTCATTTTGTATTGTGTGCAGGTCCAAGAGGCCAATGCTGCTCTGGCTGAGCAGGAGGACGTGGCTCCGGTACAGAGAAGGATCGAACCGCGGTCTGCAGATGACTCACTGTCTGGGGTTGTGCGGTGTCTCTGCTTCGCTGACACATTCCTACGAGATGGTAGGTTAAATTTTAAACAAAGTGTGGAACAATCCAGTATTGATTCAGGGTTTTTTAATGAAAGAATGTCAATTTCCACAGGTACTAACCATGGACCAACACTATGGGGCGGCACTAACTCGGGCAGTGTGTACGCCTATGCTCTGGAGGTACCTGGCGTGGGTTTGGGGCGTGTCTGCGAGCGTGGGGGTGCAGGCGAGAGCAGTGTTTGTGTTGAAGCGGTACTGGGGAAAGAGATCCAGCTGATGCACAGAGCCCCCGTGGTGTCGATCTCTGTGTTAGATGGCCGAGGAAAACCTTTACCGGATCCGTACGAAGCCTCCCAGGATCTCGCCATCGCACCTGATATGACCAACGCTCACTCTGTCCTCATCGCCTCAGAGGAACAGCTGAAGGTAAAGGCATGGCACCAGTGGTTTGTGATGCAAGGATACATTCAGCTAACAACACAATGTGCATAACGGGATGCAGAATACAATTTTATAAAAAAAATTTATCATACAATTTTAAGACAAAAGTTTGATTTACTGAGTCACTACTTCATAGCTCTTCATGATGGTTCTTACAAATGAATGATGATAATGTGAACAGCTTAAACTGAAAGTGGAATTAAGTAGACAGCATGATCATGGCAGACAACCATGAAACTAAATTAGGAGATGAAGCTTTTTAAGAGGTGAAACTGAACCCAGTGAATAAAAAATGATCCTGCACTCTTCCTTTTTAGGAGCACTTTATGTTCAGTTATCACTCTGTTGTTCTCAAGGGCCATATATCTTGTATCATACATTATTATGAGTCACACTACTATTCCTACCTCTACCCTACATAAGCAAAGCCATCATGAATTTTTAAGACTGTGAATGACTAATGATGCCACGATGTTGGATCCAGTCTTAATGCGCTCTCTCTCTCTCTCTCTCTCTCTCTCTCTCTCTCTCTCTCTCTTTCTCTTCAGGTGTTTTCCCTCCCCAAGGTGAGCGCGAAGACCAAATTCAAGCTAACAGCACACGAAGGCTGTCGGGTGAGGAAAGTGGCCCTGGTGGTCTTCAACTCAACTGCACAGGAGGACTACAGTGAACACACGCTGGTCTGCCTGACCAATCTGGGCGACATGCACCTCTTCAACATACCCGGCCTTCGACCACAGGTAGACTTCATGTGTCTCTGGATGCATTTTCATTGTAGGAGAGAAACTGTAGGGTGATTTTCAGATTGGATATCCAGCTTTTTAAAATGGCCTTTATTGTGTATTTTTTTCGTGTCTTTAGGTGCGTTACGACTGCATTCGTAAAGAAGACATCAGCGGCATTGCTTCGTGTGTCTTCACCAAGAATGGACAAGGTGAGACAAACAATTGAGTTTTTATCAAAGCACAGGGAACATCTCACACTTGGATACTTGAGGGTCACAACAAGAAAGAGATTATTCAAACCAGGGCAGGATGGATTGGAATTGAGGGTTATCTTTACACATTTTACATAGAGGGCAGGTCTAGACCGTGCTCTCCGTTTTGGCTTAGAATGATAAAGACCAGCGTTTTTCAATATTACAGTAAAGACTGTACCCTATTATAATAAAACCAGTGTTAATCATCATGACATATTGATCATGTCCAGAGTAGAAATGCGAACAAGAGGAAATATTCTTAATCAGATTGGTTGGAATTTGGTCTAAAAGACAGTTCGATGGGCTAACTCCTCTTTTATAGTATGATTTTTTTTCCCCGTGAGTAACACGCTGAAGTTGTAGCTGCCTAGTTCTTCACTGTTGTGTTCTTCTCCGCAGGGTTCTACCTGATTTCGCCCTCTGAATACGAAAGGTTCTCTCTGTCTGCAAAGGTCATCACTGAGCCGCTCTGCTCGGTTCAGCTCGACCGTCTGCTGGAGCTCACACCTGCCAGGTAACACAAAAAAAAAAAAAAAAAGAAGTTGTTTTTTGTTTTTTTTTTTCTTTTATGTAACCGTAATTCAGAGACTTTAACCCTTTATTATCATCAATTACACTTAACTGCTTTCCTCAACCTGGCTAATGTATTTAATGTTTAAGATCAATTCAGGTCTCCCAATCAGATGGCCTTTGTTTTGCAAAATTAACTCTGAGAAACTAAGGATCTTGTGCTTTGCTTTACACAGCTTACTCACAGCACAGTATCTTTTTTCTTATTAAAAAAAAACAAAAAAAAACTGTTCAACCAGGGCTGTGCTGAGAGGCTGGAAATCTCTGACTTAAAATATGCAATATTGCATTGGCCTATATATATATAAATTTAAGTAGGAAATCTGTTTCATCCATTATAGCACCAGAGAGTAGTTTCTGTTTTTTAGCTCAATTTATATGTCATAAATCAGTAAATGTCACCAAATTAACAAATTCCAGTTCCAGTTGAGTTGCAGTCTTTTCTAGCGATTCATTTTCGACCATCAATGACTTCTGGTGGTCTTTGGACTGCTCATCTGAAACCACTAAAACCATTATTAGAGCTCTTTCCAGTTTAACACACTCAACTGCTTTTGAAAACTTTTGAAAATTTCTTTTACTGCTTTATTAATACTGCATCTAACACTAACATAAACTGTGTGCAATCGTGTGTCTCCTAAGTGACGGTACGACAACACAGCCGCAGGCCAACGGAACCCACAAGAACCAGATGGGTCAGGCTGAGGGTAGGTCCACACACACATACACCTCCTCAGTTTTCTCTCCCTGTCTATTCTTCCTCTTCATCTCTCTCTCTCTCTTCTCTCTGAAACTCAGAGTGGGGGCTTGCAGGGGTCCCCTTCTGGTCTCCATGGTTACCTTTTGGTATGCCCCAGTTGCCTCTCCTGCACAGCACCCCCTTGTTTGGCAGGAAATGATGGTTACTGTGGAGATTAGAGTTTGTTTTGTCGTAGTGTGATTTCACTTTAAACGTCATTAAAAGTCTATGAGGGCATATGCAACGTTTAAATGTTTATTTCCATTTAGATACTTTTTATTAATTACAACTAACATTGTGGATGTATTTTAAGGATAATACTGATTATAAAGCAGATCATCTCTTTTAATAATAGTGAAAAAGTGAAAACGAGCATGTTTCCTAAGGAGAATAGACGTTGGTGTGCCTTTTTGCAGACTGCCTCACAGTTTCTCTAAAAGGTCAGTTTAGAGTTCCAAGATATTTCTGGCTCTCCATGCTTTTATCAGCCTGGTTTTTGATTATTGTTGGATCATGATTTGGAGCATGGGCTCTAAAATCTATGATCATTTCTTTTGACCTGGAGATATTGAGCTTCAAGAAAGAATCATCACACAAAGTAACACACTCACCCACAATGGGACCATGGTTGAACTCTAGAAGAATAAGCTGAGTTAAATATGGTGCCATTTACTTTAACCCTCTGTGACCAGTCTGTTAAAAATAAATTGTTGTTTTGTATCGAAGATGAATTTTATTGACTCAATCTGCACCACTGCAAAACTTCTTAAAGTTCCCCTACAGCTTACACTTCTGTATGTCTCCCATATGTTGATGTCAGCCCTCAACTCTGTGTTTCTCCTCCACAGGTCTTACAGAAGAGCCTCAGAGCACCCTGTCTTCCCCAATCCTGGACACCCCCCTGGACTCCCCACTCAGCTGTGCCGACCTCACCCTCGACACAACCGGAGAGATCACTGTGGAGGACGTCAGGGAGTTTCTAACGTAGGCATTCACATTTGAATATCCAAGTACTGTGATGTTGTGCTAGCATTTAAAAGGAATAATCGAGTTGTTTTTGTGTGCAGCACTGTGGACGAGGCGGAGAATAACTTAAAGAACATTAAAGAGGAGGAGGGACGCTCGACAGGAATCCTCATTAACTGAACAGGTAAGACAAATGCACACATGGGGGAGAATCCACTTTTACTCATATTCCTCACTGGAGTTATACAAACTATGAGATCAAACTAGACACAACACTGAAGAATGCCACACACTCTCTGACACACACCTGTTTCTAATGGAGCCGGTCCAGAGTGTGCAAACTTCAAAGGGTCGCTCTGTCTGAGCGCTGCATTCCAATAACAAGCCCACCACGCTCTTTCTGAACTCTGAGACTTTGAAAAGCCAGCTGAGCAGAAATCTGCTTTGCACTTTAAAACTGATGCATGAAATACCCCATAAAAATCTAGAGGCCTGAGTTCAGAGTCTTTAATGTAACACTCAAAAAAAAAAAAAGCATGTTTTTTTTTTTCAGTGAAAATTTGATTAGACTTAGAAATGCACAGCTGGGTATTTGGGTCTTTAATAAACATCAGTATCACTGATTTGTTAACTCAGCTAAAACCAGAGGAGTCAGTAAAGGGGCTGCTGTCATTCTTGCTTATAGTCTTCTTTTTTTTGTAACTCTCTGCTGCCCTCTGCTGGAGTTATATGCAACTTCCCTCAACCCTTCCTAGGGCATTATATTTCCGGCCCTGTAAAATTTTCCTTTGCATAGAGCACAGGTGTCAAACTCAAGGCCCAGGGGCCAAATCCGGCCCCTGGAACACAGCCCCTGCTGTGACTGAGTTTGACACCCCTGGCATAGAGTAAAAAAATATCCTTTTAAAAGTTACAGATGCATGCTATAATAATCATGTTTTTAAGTTTAAGGCTTTTGTGTCAACAAAAAGTGCTGATTTTGCTGTATTTTTTGGTTATCTGTAAACTGTCTTTTGATCAATTTCATTATTTCTGTTAGTTTTACTGATACTTAATAAAGCACATAAAAGAACCAGGGCCCAAATACCCCTTTTTAATTTAATTTGGTTTAAAAGCAAATGTGAATGTAAAGCTGTATTAACAAAGAGAATTTTCGTATTTGTACAGAAGACTCAGGTGGTTGCCTTCAAGAGGAATGCTGCCTCAAACCCCTACAGACACCTTATATACGATGTTACGTACATTTAGCCATTTAACATAGCTGGTCACAGTTTATACTAATAAATCAGCATCTGAAATAACTTTTCAATGAAGGTTGATTACATCTATAAAGCCTGAGAGAAAGAGCAGAATAAACTGTTTAATGGTGTGCTGGTTTGCATAATATGCAAACAAAGTACAGTCAGTCATTCAGTCTATCAATTAGTGTTATATAATACAGTTCTACTACACCTTGTGATCTGTTGATCTGTTGTTGTGGGGAATTGGCATTGTGAACAGTTCCTTCAGAGTCTTTTGGACTGGCCAGATTCTGCTCCTCGCATCTTTGTGAATCTTTTCGGATGATGATTTGCCAAGTGGCTCCTCATGTTACTCATATTCCCCATCAAGTGTGTCACTGCAGTCTGGCAGTCTGCATGTTGTTTTTTTGTTAGTCTGTCACCTTTTCTCCTTTCTCATTCATTGACCAAAATGCTTCCACACATAGTGTTGATAGTTGCTGGAGCTTCCACAATCTCAAAAATGCCGTCACTCGTTCTCCCTTGCGCTGTTAGATCAAGCCAGCAAGTAAAGCGCAAAAGATGATGGGTATGCAAGGGCTGTAATTCCCACTTTCCTTCAGTACACCTTTTGCACTGAAGTCTGTTGTTTGAAACGGTCACATGTCCATAACAGTATTACGATGCTTCTGTTAGGATAATATTAATACTGTCCGTTACATCTCTAGTTGTAATGTAAAGTTTGGGTAATTTTGCTCATACTGTCCTCTGTTTTTACGCCAGTCTTACAGGGAGGGGTTCAGGTGGTCTGGATGGACTGGATATCAGTGCTGGACCACAATCATTGCCCATCAGCCCACTGTGGAGCCCCCCAGCCTGCACTCTGCACTCTCCTGTTCTTCTGGCACAGACCAGGAGGAAAGCCTTAACACAGACATTAAAAACAACTTCATGGACACTTGTTGTGGTTCCTCCATCTGGAAGACCGGAATTATTTTCTTCTACAACCACTTTGAAAACAAGACATTACCTCCCACATGTAGACTGATACCTTGCACAGTGTGGTGCCTGGGTGGACGCCGATGATCCGGATATCATAACCTGAAACTGGAAGTTGAAAAAAACGCAGTTTGTGTGATGATTCCTCCTGGTGGCTTGATGTTTATGGGGCGCTCACTGAGCTCAGTGTCTGCAGCTCAGCCCCGAAGGAAGGAAAATTTAAAAGAGAGGTTCATGTTTTTATTTTTCTACCCGCAGTTTTGTGGCGTGCTGGGATCGGCCTTAGGTTCCCCTCAGTTGAATCTGGAATTGTTGCTAGTTTCACGTGCACACTCATGGATGTATGTGCGGACTGTTCTAGCAGCTCTACAGCCCTGTGAATGAGCCACATTTATCAACCTAGGACATCCAGCAAGAACTGAAAGAACATTGTAGGGGGCAAGAAGAGTAATAAAGTATTTTGAATATCTGACTTTTGGAAGCTGTAGCATTATTAATGGACTGTTATCAAACCAGTGAGCCAAGATGTTACAACACATGTGCACAAGAAGGTTTTAAGAAGCTCTGTGTCTTTGTATTAAAGATGAACTCAAGTAAAGGAAATATGAAGGTGATTAATACTGCAAAGATTGATGCTTTATTAAATATGTTTTGTATGGATATTTTGGAGAAAGTGAAGATTTTGATAAGAAATAGCTTGAAAATGGAGTTCTCGGAGGGAACCAGTGGAAGACAGGGGATGCTAAAGTGTACTTGTGTGAGTAGCAACAGAGCAGGAATATTTTTGAGCCTTTTTTGAAGTATTTTTATTGCTAAATGCATGGCCTGGAAATCCATTATTTGTGTCCTATTCTGTTCGTATTAGGTGAAATCATTCTGCCGTGATTTGTGCCGTATCATGAGGAGGTGGGCAGTGATGTTACAGGAAGTCTAAAGGTACGAAACATCAGAAGCAGCTTTATTAACTAGCATCAATTCAGTTAAATCTCACCCATTTACCAGATTTTCTCTTTTACAAAGGGGCTCATCTGGACCATGTCATTAAATATGCAGACGACACTTTGATGAGCTTCAGTGTTATCAAATATGAAGTATTCTCCAATTTAATCAAGTTATAGGTCATTAAAAATCTTTGCTATGTTACATCAATAAAGAGAGGGAAGTAAGGGTAAGAGATGTGGTACAAGTCTTCAGTTTTTATTTCCCTCTTCTGTTATTCATCTCAAGCAAAAGCTTTTTTGATGGGACTCAGGGAAGTGCAGCAAGGAAAGAGACGTCAGTCTGAATGCGAAGTGTAACGTACTGTGTACTTTGAAGCACCCAGGAGATTTTTTTTTCTTTGTAGGTATCTGTGAATTGGTGCATTCTGGGAAATATTGGCTAGATGAAGAGCTTTGATCACCAGTATTTTTAAATTTTTTAATAAAGTTTTATTGTGTAATAACAAAAACATATACAACATCTATAATTAGGGTTAAATAAGACAGGTTTATAACAGCAGACCAATGTAAATGTTAGCGCTTTCTAGAACCTGTTGTAGCCTGAAACCGCTCAGTATTCAAGATTTTTGATCACAAAATTAAAAGTATAAAAGGGACCTCACTATTTACTAATGTAGCTCAACAGGTAGGGTTCATGTTATTGCTTTTTTTTTTTTACTTTGTCGTAGCTTTTTAAGTGCACATCTATACTTAACCATTTGATGCTACAGCTGGCACGATTTTCCTTTTAAATTCCACAATTAAGATGATATTTTTGTCAGTTTTGTGTGTAGGATTTATATTTGGTCATTTAGCATTTTGGCTGATGAAGAATTGTGAATGTTAATAAAATTATTTACTCTCTTTTGGACTGGTCTGCTTTGTGGTTAGCACCTTGTGATTGAAAAATGAAAAAATGTCTGATTCCCTTGGAAACTTTAAATGATTTTTGTGTTCCCTGTCTTCCTCTACTTCTCAGCAATATGAAGGATAAGTGCAAGCATGCATAAGGCCACTGTGCTCTTGGGAACTTTCAGTTCAACAGATTTTTTTTTTTTTTTTTGTTGCCTTCCCAAGATCTTTGCCTCGCAGCAATCCTGTCTCTGACCTCTGCCACCAGATCCAAACCAAGACATCATGTCTTGGTTTTTGCTATGATATGCACTGACACCTGTGAGCTGTTATATAGACAGGTGTGTACCTTTTTTAAGCATGTCAAATCTATTTTTTCACAGGGGAACTCCAACTAAGGTGTAGACCACCTGTGATCTGCATACAGATTTTCAAGGATACCTGAATAAGTATTACATAAAATACAAGACTGAATGAAAGCTTTACATTCAATTTCAGTTGGTTATGCAGTTAGAAGCTGCTTGTAAACGTTAAATGTCATTATATTCTGGCTATTTTTTGTAGAAATGGCAGTGTTATTCAGTTAAATATTGTAATTTCTATTTTTCATCCATTTTGTGCTGATCTTTGTGTTACCTGGTAAAGTGTTATCAAAAGTAAATCATTAACTTGTGTTGATATGGCGCGCCCTAGCGGGCAATCTGTCTTGTTAAGCGTTGCGTGTCTTTTCGTTTAAATATGACCTCTAAAATATTTTCAAGACTTACTCCTTTAGCTCTTAGATTGAAGCCAAGTCAGGCCGTCTTCAGTACGTTAACCTCCGGTCAGAGTTTAGCGGTGGAACATGACCGACACAACCAGCGCTTCACCGTGGCTCCAGGCAGCGGAACTGGTAAGCAGAAAAAAGCCGGGGCAGACGCTTCGATGTGCAGGTAGTTCCGTTATGGGAGGCCGGTGTCCAAGCGCGGCCTACTGGAGCATACAAATGTTTGCTATGAAAGAATTTTTATTTATTGGACATACTCTACCACCTTTTACTCAATAGTATCAAATGATACCAGTATTGATCTCGTTTTATTGAAAACACATGGTACAAAACCCCGCCTAAAAAACACGGAATCGTGTATAATTCCTCCTTAGACACAATCTGCGGTTGTGATATGTATGAAATGCCAGTATATGATTCTCTTCCAACCACTTTATCATTCGGCATTGATGTTTTCAGTAAAAGTGGCATATTTTAACACAAATTGAGGTTCTTGGCTGCAGCCGTACAGCACTGACAGGTGACGGTTAGCAGCATTAAAATGTATGTAAAAGAAAATGGAGTCTGGCGTTCTAACGACTTAAACGATGCGGTGGGTCCTCCTGTACAGCATTTAATTGCCAGAAAACAGATTGCCTTTCCCTCATGGGAGTTGAGAGTGTTAACTCCTCGTGTGTTGCTATTTTGGGCAATATTTGATACCAAGTTTAATTTGTTTTTTTAGTGCATTAAATTTGGTATGAATGCGTTTGTCCCTCAATGGTCCACAGATGACCACGCAGTGCTGCACTACAGGTTCACTGGAAAACAGGAAGTGGATCTGATGTCAACATATGTACCTGAGACATTCAGGGGTCGTGGTGTTGCTGCTCTACTGTCACAGGTGAGTTTTCAGGTATCACAGCTTTAATTACCTGTTTTAATGATTCCTATAGTTAAATAATAATTGGATGGTTGCTTCACAGGCTGCTCTGGAGTTTGTGGTAGAAGAAAACCTGAAGGCCCACGTCTCCTGTTGGTACATAAAGAAGTACATCGAGGAGAACCCAGAGCATCGTTACAAAGAATGTATCATCACTTAAACGCAGGCTGACTGGTTTAAACACGTCTTCTACCTCAAACGACACTGCCTCATGGATCCTTGGGCACAGAAACTGGACTGCCCAAACTGAAGTCTCTGCAGCATCATGGTGTTGAATAATAAGTGCAAATTGTATGAAATTGTAAATAATGTAAATGTAAACTCACTTGCAGTCAACCTTCAACAAGAGAATATTTTTTACGTAATTTTTAAACTATTGTTTAACCCTTAATTTTTCTCATAATAAATGCATTGAGAGTTAATTTAAAGCACCACCAGAAGGCTAATTTCTTTACGTATTTAATAGACTGTTTAACAAAATTGATCATCATTTGGCTGTACCAGTGTGGACCAGCTTTTCATCTCAACCATATTTTATTTAACATATACAACAAGTCGTGTTATATTAAAGTATGCTCAAAGCATAAGCTTACCACATGTTTTTTAGAGTAGATACCAGTGGGACTCAATTGCAGACATTTCATATACCCATATGAGATCTGGGTTTTTGTTTGGAAATAATTTTTTTAGTTTATCCCATTTATATGAAAGTTCTACATTTCTTGGAAATTGTCCATTCCAAAATCCACACAGATTTTCTGGATTTCAATGAAATTACCTAACATTTCTGTGAATATTTTTAACCACGTTTTAAAATATCCCATAAAAGGTACCCCTAAATTCCTTCTCCTATTCCCCAAATGCTTCCGTTACATTTTATTTATGAGCCTAAACATTCCAATGAAAAATCCCCTCAAATTCCATGTATATTCTGGAAAGCTTTAAAGTAAATAACCAAAAAATCTAAAGCATATTCCCTCAGAAATTCTGATGAAATTCCCCCCAAAATTACGAATGAACATCCAAATAAATTCCACCGAAACTTAGGAAAATATCCCCAAACATCCAAACAAATTCCCTAAAATTTTCATGAAAATAAATGAAAATTTCTAAAGACATCCAGACCTTCATTCCCCCTAAAATTCCCCAAAATCTACAAATTTAAATTCCCCAATTTAATGAAAATAACTAAAACTAAAATCATATTCCCCAAAACTGTAACTACATTTTCCAAATGACCAAAAACTGACTAAAAACCAATTTCTAATTCCACCAATTCTCATGAGAATCCCCCCAAAATTTAAAGCAAATGTCCCCCAAAATGTGAATTTCTCCAAAGTATACACACATATCCCCAAAGCCTACATGAAATACTTGAAAATTTTCCACACATATCAAAACAAGTTCCCCCAAAATTTACAAATACATTTCCCAAATTTTCACGAGAATACCTAAAACATGTCCAATGCCATTTTCTCCTTAAAATGCAAAGGAATTTTTTTTTTCAAATTACTATTTCATTTCCCATATTTCAATGAAAAAACTTCAAATAAAATTTCAAATTACTTTTCCACATTTCCATGACATTGCTTGAAAATTCCTATACCAAACTTCCAAACTTATTTCACAAATTTCTATGAAAATGCCCCCAAAAATTTCAAAGCAAACTTCGAATAAAATTCTCAAAATTATACAAACATATCCCCAACACTACCATGAATATTTCCTTGATATTGCCCCTAAATATTGAAACAAATTTCCTAAAATTTCTATGAAAATTCTTGAAAATTTGAAAGGACATCCCCACCCTAATTCCAAAATAAAATCCCCAAAATTCACATTTAAACTTCCCAAATGTTCAAAATACCATGGCAAACTATTAGATTATTTAAAAAAATAATTATTTAAAACTCCAGAGCAAATTATACCTAAGAATTGAAATAAAATTCCACAAATTTCCCAAAAAAAGTTCATAATTCCAATTAAAATGCTTGAAAATAAAAAAAAACAACTTAACCAATACAAAACTTATAAACCAATTTCACAAATCCCCATGAAACACCTCCAAAATGCCAACGCAAATTTCCCCCAAGACTTCCAATGTTATTCTCTGAAATATGCAAACATATTCCCAGAACTTCCATGAAAATACTTGAAAGTTTCCAAGCAGATTCCCTCATATATGGAAACATTACCAAGAATTTCTATGACAATTCTTGGAAATTTAAGAGCAATTTCTCTCAACATTTCAAGCAAATTACATAAACTCCAATGGATATTCCAGACAGTATAAAAACAAAACAAACAAAAAAAATCCCAGAAATTGTGTCGTAGGAAATTACAAATATAATATCCTCAGATGTCCATGCAGGGTCTCAGGAGGATATAATATAATATAATATAATAATATAATGTCTGTGTTTGAAATAAAGCTCAAAACAAAAAAAAATGTTTGATATCAGTCATATTTAAAGAAGCAATCTGAGAAAGGCAGCATAAACATACACATGGACAGTAGCTGATTGAAAGAAAGTAGGAAATCAAAGAAACAAATTCTTGATTTAAAGATAGAATTTAATATTTCACTATAATTGACAAATTCAAAGCATTCAAATAAACAAAACCACATTCTGACTGTGAGCAGCCCAAAAATGTTGATTTGTCTTTCAGACTGAGAAATATGTCAGCCCATACAACAAATTCTGCACCATTAAAAGTGTAAAAATAATCTTCTGCCTACATTTCTGAACATCCAGTCGGACGTGTCTGTATGTTCACGTTCTGTAAATCTGCCAGCAGAGATGATCTTCTCATGAACCAACACAGAAAGAGCTCAGATAAATCTGCCCATCTGTTCCTGAGAGACCGCCATGATTATAACACACACAAACACACAAATACACACACACACAGGATGTGCTTTTTGTTTCCTGTAATCTCTCCACGTGTGATGTAGGTAAACATAGTGATGAGTGACAAGACCCCCAACAGATAGCCCATCATTAACAAGCAACCAGCCACAGCTGCACCACATGTAGGTCTCTCTGTGTGTGATCATTATGTTCTTTTCATGTTCAGTTTGTGTATATTTGATGTCGTTTGTGTTTGTCTGTCATCATGTGACTGACTTTATCCATGATGTTTCAGGACTGTTATGTTGTCTCTTAGAGCAGTGGTTCTCAACTGGCCGGGCCTCAGGACACAACAACAACTCCTTAATGAGAAATTGCAATCCAATTTTCCAAAAATTCCTACTATTCAAATTTATCAATGTAAAATGTTGCCGTTTGGACCTCAGATGGACTGAAACATATGAACAAAGGGACAGAACAACACAAACATATCAAATGCGTATCATTACAGATGTGCTTGAAGGACATTCATGCATATGTTTTATTTTACTCTTTTCCTCACAATTAAAAATTCTAATTTAAGCATTTAAAACTGATGTCTTAAGATCTTAAAAACTGACGTAAACAAGTTAAACTGAGTTAAGATGTCAAATTTTACCAAGGATTTCAAAAACTACTTTGTCATGCTGCATCCCATTTATCTCAGAAGTCTCAGGGGCATGTATCCAACTGGCATCTTTGAATTTCAGAGTTGAGAGATCAACTAGAACACACCACTGAAGGGATATTTTTGTGTGCTTAGAGTTATACACATTAAGACATCAAAAACATCATCATCTGCACCCATACATTCTGTCCTTCATCCCTTGTTCCCTTCCCTTTATCCCTCGACCCCTACCCTTCACTCTTCATCCCTTAACCTCAACCCCTGCCTTCTACCCTTCATTCCTTGACCCCTACCTTCAACCCTCCATCCACGGACCTCTTCTTTCTGTCCTTTGTCCCTGGACCCACCTACCCATGTGTCCTACATCATTTTCATCCGTACCATCTTTATTTCAGAATAAAATATTCCAAATCCAATCCTCCTCCATTCTTAGGTCTTTGTTAATGAAACACAGGACCAATGGAAAACCAGCTTTATCCCAAGAAAACAGAATAAAGGGGTTGAGATCTTAAAAAAAAAGACATTATTTTTCTGGTTATTTTGGGGCAACACAGCTTGTTTTTCTAAAATATGATTGCACCCAGTTATTTTTTTCCAGGCACACAACGGTGACCCACTTAAGGGTACAGACCCAACAGTTGAGAACCCCTGGATTTGACTCTCTGTCCCTGAACTTGTCTTTGTCCAGCTGAGGCCACAACTTAGGGACGAAGATATCAGTCGACTTCAGAGACTTCACATACAGCATCAATGTGTGTTATAAATAACAGTCATAAAGGTCGTGATGTGCCACCTGCTCATCCTTCAGACTACTGTCAAGACATTCGTATTGCTGCCCCCTCTCCTCCCACAGATCAAACTGCATGGTCAGATTTAATGAATACACGCTGTCTCATACCATGTCCCATTATTTTCAAGAAAACAATCCAAGCTTGGCCTCACTGACACACAACTGATCTGCGCTGATCCTCAAACAAACACGTTTTGTCCTGTTAGAGGATCACAAATCCAGGAAAGAGCTGATCTTAATCCTGAATAACCCAGAATGTGTCCCAGTGCAGAATGACAGAGTCCATTTTCAGCAGTATGCTTCCCCCTGTGTGTCTGCTCCATCGTCCAGCTCCACCTCGTACGTAGTCCCGCTGGACGGTTTGTGTCCATTTAGAGGAGGGTCAAGCTGAGCCTCAGGATCAGGGGAGTCTGTGGAGTCTGGGGTCAGGTACATGTCCCACATCTGCTCGGGGAGGTCGAGCTCCATCATTTTTTGCTTGATCATCAGACTCTTCTCGATGTTTCTCCGCTTGTATTTGAACTCGATGATGGTCTTTGTGTACCTGTTGAGCGCTGTCACTGCAGAGCCCATACAGGTGCCGAAAGAACCCCACGCCAGGCTGAGGACGTAATTAAAGAATACAGTGTCAGAAGTCAAACTGAAGAATGTCACACAGATTTCATCAATGTCTAAAATCCTTGCAACTGCAAATTTAGGAATGTTCCTCATGAACTCGTAAAAACAACTGAGCCTTTCAGGAGTACTCCTTTTTTCCCAAATCATGCTCCTATCTTCTGTTAACAAATGTTTCTGTTTTCTTGCCCCTGTCCCAACTTTTTTGGAAAATTTTGCAGGCATGAAATTCAAATGTAAGAATATTTGGAAACAAATTAATGCATTCAGTTTGAATATAGGCTGAAAATGATTTGCAAATCAGTGCAAATCAGTGTATTCTGTTTTTATTTAAATTATACACTATTACAACTTTTTTCCAAAACTGTGGTTTGTAAAATAATTAACACCAATATTTACATATGCATTTATTTCAAGACATTCTGTTTCAGTTTTTCTAAAAAATAAAACAAAAAAACTTTCATTAATGTGAGAATCTGTGTTTGGGTGATCTAAAATGGCAATTAATATTAAGTTTACAAAAACTGACTATAGAACTGCTTTTGAGGGAAAATATGAGACTCAGAATTTTTGCAAATTAATTCAGGAGTAATCATAACCTAACCAAACTGGCTATAAAATGTTAATTTAAACAAAGTTGTCATTGGAAATGCAGCTTATTTCCATTATGAGAAAAATGTGAAACAGCATATTCTAAGCATATTGATACATCATAACCTTGAAAAGCAGATGGATATGCCTGTTTCTGTGTTTCTCACTGGTGAATCCATCTTGCAAAGCTCCTGTCTGAATTGTTTGGGCCTGGTTAGAATGTGACATGACCAATCAGTGACGATGGGCAGTACTTTCAGGCACAGTGGAGTCGTGACGTAACCAAGCGGCAACAAGAGGCCGGCGCAATTATGGCAGAAGAGCTTGGTGCGGATGCTGCTAAAGCGCCAATTTTGTCAGAACTTGACTGCATTTCTTCATTAAAAGAAGAACAAAGAACAGCAGTGAGTTGTTTTCTTTTCATAAATGACAAAAGTCGTGGACTGACATGTCTATAGTTGCCATGGTTCATGTTATTCCTCGCACACCTCAGTTGCGGCTACGTCACGTATTTTGTTGCTCTGATTGGCCAGTAAAGATGTGACAGACAGAACGTTCATCCAGTTTTTTTTCAAGGCCTCTGCCCTTTCCCAAACACTTAGTATTGAAGGTTTTCCAGATAGTTGTGTGAAACAAATCCATCTGGCATGTCAGGTTAGATATATTGTACTTTTTTCTCTTTTTCAGACCTTTTTTAGGTGCCCAACATATTTCCCAACCAAACAACACAACCCAAGAAGTGGTGAGTAAATAATTACATGTACTTATTACATTTACTCTGAACTGTAATTGAGTATTTTTATGTGCATCTACTTTTTGTAATTATTTTTAAAATGTGCAATTAAAAGTATAATTTCTTAAGTATATCAGGACACAGGTTTGTCTTTTTCACATAAAGCATCTTGAGTCAGAAATACAACTAGTAAGGGATAAAAGGAGATCTAAGTTCTTGTCAGCTATGTGTAACTTTCTCGGCTCATGCCAGTCTATACAATGTGAGAATGATTCACATTACATCTTGAATATACAGGCACATTGCACTTTTTTCTAATGACGTGCCTTTCATTAAACAACCTGGTCAATGACTCATATTCTCTTGTTTTGCACAGGAAGGAAAGACCTTTTTACTTTTCAGAAGTAACTACTCAGAACTCTGAGTAAACTTTACATGAATTACTTTTCACATGAACTCATTTTCAGTATACTTATTTTACAATATTCCCGTACTCTTTCCACCACTGCTCAGAATGTTATCAGTCTGAGAAAAAAAGAACTATCCAGAGTGAACAGAAGTGTATGAAAAACCGGTTTTTCTCTGTATCAGCTCATCATGCTCACACATAAGACCAGCTGTAGTCCCAGGTTTTTGGCCTCCAGTCCTCTGGTCCCATAGCTACAGCCAGCTGGAAGATGGTGGTGAACATCATGTGGGCTACCATCCCACAAAGGCCTGAGGAAGACAGGATACCAGTGAGTAAAACCTTTATAAATTTACTTTAACATACAATGATATCCAGGTATTATTCACTCTAAATATACTTTTTTTACATACATGTATAAACTTTTATCAGTGTTTGTTGTTTGAAATGTGATCTATGAATAAGCTGAGCTCACCAACCTAAAGCACAGAGCAAGGGTAACTTCATGTTTATTTCAATAGCGTAAAGTCCTTTCTTATCTTCATTGAATCCTCACATTCAGAATGCAAAAAGGAACATTTTCTTGTGGTCCAAATAAAACTGGACCTTTAAAATGCATATGTTAGGTCTACTCAAAGTCAAATTTCCCCTTCAGTACATTGACATGCAGTTAGAAGAAGTCATTCCATTTTGTTAGACCGCCTAAAACTGGACTTTTAAAGTACACCTCTTGCATGTATTCATATCAGTCAGACCCAAACTACTCTAGATGTGCAGCACACACTCCACTACTACAGTCTGTGGTTAAGGAGTTATATGGAGCTGTCCATGGTGCTGATTCCCTCCTGCCCACAAATTCATCAAACACAACACACGTCAGATGATGTGGCTGTGTATTTTTCAATCAGTACAGAGAATATCTTCCTCTTTTTAGCAAGAAGGGATGCAGGATGGCATGGAGAAGTTGGACATAGACACAGATGAGATTTAATGGAGGTGGCTGGGGTGGAGGAGGACTGCAGCGGTCAAACTGAAACAACAGACAGACAATGGAGGAGAGGAGATTGGGGATTTGCAGGTCACTTCAGTATCTTATTCTGGAGGTTCATTATGTAACTAAAACCTGACAAAAAAGTTAGCAAGTGGCCAACTATTATCTTCCAGCTCTAACAACCAATCACAGCTCATTCTCCTAACACAGCACTCCATTTAAATGTCACCCCTCTCATCAAACCTTGCTGCATCAATGTAGATGTACCACACTACTGCTGGCAAAGTTTCACCTCCACCCCAGCCTCCTCCTTTTTAGCCTTAAGCTTATGTTGCACACTTAGTGTCAGTTTCATGCTATTATGGAGTAATACAGTGTGTAATTATTTACACTGTAGCTTCAACTCTTCTGGGAAGACTTTTCCCAAGGTTTAGGCGTGTGTTTATGGGAATTTTTGACCATTCTTCCAGAAGCACATTTGTGAAGTCACTGATGTTGGACGAGAAGGCCTGGCTCTCAGTCTCTGCTCTAATTCGTCCCAAAGGTGTTCTATTGAGTTGAGGTCAGGACTCTGTGCAGGCCAGTCAAGTTCATCCACACCAATTTCTCTCATCCATGTCTTTATGGACCTTGCTTTGTGCACTGGTGCACAGTCATGTTGGAACAGGAAGGGGCCATCCCCAAACTGTTCCCACAATGTTGGGAGCATGGAATTGTCCAAACTCTCTTGGTATGCTGAAGCATTCAGAGTTCCTTTCACTGGGACTAAGGGGCCAAGCTGAAAAACAACCCCACACCATAAACCCTCCCTCCACCAAACTTCACACTTGGCACAATGCAGTCAGACAAGTACCATTCTCCTGGTAACTGCCAAACCAAAACTCGTCTAGTACCACACTGGAATTCACTGAGCTCCTGAGAGCGACCCATTCTTTCACAAATGTTTGTAGAAACAGTCTGCATGCGTAGGTGCTTGATTTTATACACCTGTGGACATGGAAGTAATTGGAACACCTGATTTCAATTATTTGAATGGGTGAGTGAATACTTTTGGCAATATAGTGTATCTAGCCCTCCCTGGGAAGTCAAAGCATGCTGCTTGATTAACCCAAGAATGTCTTTTGAGCAGAGCCTTCAATGCAAAGTTAGAGTGTATGTCCAATAAATGGTTAAATGTATGACAAGAGCGTTCCAAACTGAAATACATTTATGCTGGTTGACTTCCATAGCAACTGTGTAGCATGCACAGTATGCCAAAGACAGTTTGGGGCCAACTGAGGTGCATTCATGCAAGAGTAAATGGACCCCCAACTAAATAATCTTAGTCTTGGTCTAACTTTGAAAAATGTACAGTAACTTAGTACAATTTCAGCCATGTCTCTAAAAGGCTGATTTTAGTTGAACCAGCACAAAAAATAGGCTATTTTTAATGCCATGCAATTGTACTGACTGAAACAATAACGCTAGAGGCTGCAGAACTACAATCTAAAAGACACACAAAACAGTTATTAAATGGTGATTAAGATAAGACTAGTGCCGCTTTAGAAACACAATAAGCTCCTGCAGTTAACCTATGGCTAGCTGATGATATGAGTGCAGTTAATTTAACCAAGCTCAAACATGTCTTTAAAGTGAATATGTAGTTCACTTTGCCATAGATGCAAAATAAAATGTGTTGGCTGCACTTTCCTTTTAAATAAACCATCAGAAAAAATATTTAGAGACAGGAAAAGTGTCTGCAGTCATTCCACTGATCTTTACACTTAAAAACTTTTATATGATATTCAGGTTGTTTCCCTCTACCAGTGCTTTTCCTGGGATTAACACGTAACAGCAGGGGGGAGGGGTGATGGGGGATGGTGGGGTATTCAGGAGGGAGCTCCTCTGGGCAGGTCTTGGCTCAGCCCAAACCGCTGCATGAGCTCCAATCCGATTAGTCCAGAAAGCAGCAAATCCTCCCGAGTGGTCAGTGAACGCAGCACGGTTAGCCGCTGTGTGTTAGCTTGAACCTGCTCCTCGTCTCCCCCAGAGACTTCACCTCAGGCACAGCTAAGATTAGCTCATTTATACTCTACGCCAGTGGTTACCTTTTTTTTTTTCTTTTTTTTTTTTTTTTTTTTTGTCGGGCCCCCCCTTTGGCAGAGGAAAATATTTTCAGCCCCCCTCACCCATCACCATACATATCAACATATAAAAGCATGTAAATGTAAGACAAACACACCAGTATTCTCAATTTTGCATACAAATTCCTATTTTTAAAAACCTTTGTTTGTTTGTTTTAAAATTCTGACTGTCTGAAGATGATTAATGAACATCTTTCAGATTTATAAGTCCTGCAATAATTTCAGGGACCACTGCGGGCTTATTTGGTGCTACACATCTCTTGAGTTTTGGGGGCATCTGTGAGACTGACTGTCTCAGTTAATTTTCAATGTCCAGCTTTGATTTGTTTTTTTGTCTTAATTGTGGCAACAGCAGAAAAGAGTATCTCACACAGGTGGGATGTTGCAAAAGGAAAGAGTGTGTCCTAGGCTGAATCTGAGGTGGCATCAATGAACTGCTCCTAGTATGCAGTGTTGAAGTCATCAGCTTGTGTTGCTTAGCTTTGCCTTGCCTTGCAGGCCACTTTGGGAACCAAATGAAAACAAAGAACATTTCTACTTTAAGTTGATTTTTACCTCCACCAAGGAGGTGATATGATTGGCAGGGTTTGTTAGTTTGTTTGTTAGCAACATAACTCAAAAAGTTGTGGATGGATTTTGATGAAATTTTCAGGAAGTGTCACAAATAGCATAAGGAAGAACTGATTAGATTTTGGAAGGGATCCAGATCATCAAGGATCCAGGAATTTTTTAAAGGATTCTTTACTATTTGGAGATAGGGCTAATGGCGGAGGTCTGCGCTCTCCGAGTGCTTTTCTAGTTTTAAAAGCTTTTTAGAACTCAAAAGGACCATAAAACTCTGAAGCACCTTTAAATGATATTACTACATAGTTGTCATTTTCAGATCAAAGTTCTGTGTTATTTCCCATAACCCTTGGTTTGGAGTGTGCCTCTGGGAATCTCAGTTTGTAGGGCCATGTAGCCTCAGCACTTCATCCTACCCCTCCATTCCAACAAGAACTGGGACGTACTACCTAATGAGCCACAGGTAATATTAGTTTTACCTCCATCTTTTTTTCTAATACTAAAAACAAAAGGGACCTTGAAACTATACTGCATTTAGAATGATTTTTTAAGTTAAATTATGTTATGTTAGAACTGAAACCGCTGTTGCAGTTGCTAGTTAGAGGGTAAGAGCAGGGACAGCTCATTTTTTTCCTAGACCAGTCTGTCTCATTTCTCATCAGTCTTGAGACTGGATCAGACCAAATGAGTTTAGCCAGATTTTTGCCAGATTGCAGCCCATCATTAAACATCAGGCCCAAATATGAGTGTCAGCAACAACAAACGCTCTTGTAGTCTGACATAATCAACGATGCGTTTGGGACAGGATTTTCTTCCTATCTCTGTATTGTCATTTACCAGAGTGACTGAAATTCCCCAAATCTAATTTTGTTTCCCTGCAGATAAACTTCTGTTCATACAGCAAAGCAAGCATAGCACATTTTGTTGACATGCTATCTCATTTAAGTTCTATCTGAAAGATAGCCGGTCCATATTGGTCCCTTCTTGATACAAAGGGATGAGTTCACAATCATTTCTTCATTGTTGTTTTATTCTTTAAGAGCACAAGACTGCTAGCGCTTCTGGCTATGATTGACACCCCTTGACCCATCTCCCTGATGACCTATGAACCCACTCTCAGTCATAAGGACAGTCATGAAGTCAGCATACGATTGTGCGGACGCCCGTTTGTAGTGTTGCCAGTCTGTCAGATGGGACAAGGCAAGATTTTTGTTGCATAATCTGGCAAGAATATTATCTTTGAAATAGACAAGTATGTCAAGACATGCATGTGTTAGCAATGGCAGCAGTCTCACCCCAATACACCTCTGTGTGTTTTGCTGTTATGGTGGAACAGTACTGGGTAGGTTCACCACACTTTTCTGATTCTGTGCATTACGTGTTGCAGACGAGGCGCAACAGAGGCTTTAATATCCTGCTTTGACCTTGAACTGGCAATATGTAAAGAACTACAGCAGACTGCTGTTTTTCTTTCAGTTTGTCTCCAGCAGAGCAGCACCAACCCCCCACCTCCCCGCTCTGAGTTTAAACTCAACATGAGATTAACAACAGAACAATGATTGAACTGCTGTCAGCCAGAGCAGCGTCCACCTGCTGTCAGCTTGTCTCACAGAACAAATCAAACAGGTGGGTTTATTCATGTTTTTTACCTGACAGGGCGGTGCACAGGGCGGCAAAGGCACTCAGCTTCAATTTGTTCATGATGCTGAAACAGGGACACTGCTCCAACGCCATCAGAGCGCCCCCCGTGAACAGGAGGGTGAGGTACAGGCTCTCCGCCACAATACACAACCACAGCACACCTGCACACAGGTATAAGAGGTATGAACAGGAGAGTTCTGAATCAATTTTTGTTTTTAAACTCAATTAGCACTGCATGATATCTGAATATTATGTTAATATCAGGACTGGTAGATAAAACCTTAAAAAAGTTAATAATTGATATTGACAGATTCTGCTGATATGTGAGGCTAATATATGGCTATAATGTAATGCTTCACCTTAAAAGCGTTAAAGTTCCGCCACCAACAGACCTGCCTTAACTTAAGTCTTTGTAATTTTGCATCTTTTTACCTAACAGCATGCAAGCATAAGATCTGTCATTGCATTACGTAGCCTCACATGCTCCCTGTTTATGCAAGTGGGGTCTGGCTGCAGGGTGTAGCTCTCAGACCCCCTCTCTTGCAGACCGTTACTGTGAGACACATCTGTCAGAACAGATATACAAGCTAAAACTTTCAAAATAAAGCCGGATTAAACTTTTGGTAAGGTTAGGGTAAGGGTTCAGGGAAGGGTAGAGTACCAAATTTAAAGGTGAAAAATCTGACATGGAAAATCTAATAACAAAACATTTAATAAAGCAGAGTAAACAGGGGAAAAGCCTGTCCTCCATGAAAAAGTCTAACGTAGCAAATGTAGCTTACATAGCTCTGTAAGCCCTGTTATCTGCATAAGCTGTGTAGATAATGGAGCTACATTGCTAATGTAGCTAAACCTAAAGGTTACAAAGCTTATTGATATCTATACTAACAAAGGTACATAAGCTATGTAGCTAAATTATCAACATAGCTTATGTAGCTACGGTAACTTTAGCATTTCCTGAAGCTCACGTTGCTAAAGCTCACATAGCTAAAGCTAACTTAGTAACATTGGCTTGCATAGTGTTGATTACATAGCTGGCAAAGCTATGTTAGCTTTAGCTAAAGCTTATGAAGCTAAAGCGAGACACCAGTTGCTTATCTACTTCTAAAATGGGTCTATACATAATTTACACCCAGATTGGACCTTGAACTTATTATTTAAAAATCTAAAACTGTAAATATGCTGTACGGGCAAATTACGGCACTTCCGTTCTTACAGAAATGGCTTATTGCATAAACGGTCTGCAAGAGGGGTTGTTTGAAATCGATGGTCTACAGCCAGACTGTCTTGGTTTAGGCTACATCCAATATGAGTTCACCCCTGCAAAAGGTGTGACATTTACCCTTTATTTTGTATGAGAAAACAGTGTTGTGCTTTGTACTGATAAGCTTTTGAGGGGAGCTGAATATTTTCAGTATCATCGTCAAACCATGTCTTTTTAGTCCTTGCTTTGTGCACTAGGGCACAGTAATGTTAGAACAGAAAAGGGCCAGATACATATAAAATGTATGTGTCTTGTGTTTTTTGTAGTTTGAAATGTTAACAACAGACTTTAACATCTCAAACTGTGATTTTTTATTACCTCGTTCATGTTCTGGTGCAATCTCTGAGAAATCTCGACAGTCGAAGCCTGTGATCAGAAAAATACAAAAAATATTTGAATTAAGAACTAATATCCAGATTTCTTTTATTTACAGCAAAATTAAGTAAAGGTAATGGTACAGCTAAATACAGATGTTGTAGGAGCTTACAGAGTCATTAAAACTGACACCACAATAAAAGGATCATGACACAAAACTTTAGTGGTTTTCATCTGGATTAGACACCACTTCTTTCATGAGAAATTGCATCTCAAATTTCTGAATGTTTAAAATCATTCAGGTAGGCATGTTACAGTTTGGATGTTAGATAAAAAAGCATGTTTAAAGAACTGCATCATTACAGAAGCCATATGAATGCATACATTTAACATTAAATTTTGATTATTTACCTGAGATCTTGAGAAGCTGGCACGCTTTAAACAGACAATATATATAGTCACAGACTGGCAGCCCTGTGTGGCATTGGTGTAATGTCGTTTTACATAAACAATCCTAATTCAGAGGATCTGGGCAGACGTACCTTGTTCTGGAAAATACTGTGTACCTAATGATTCAGATATTATTAGCCTCTACACATACAGCTATCGGCTGTCTTTCAAAGAGTGCATCTCTCCAATCTTTGTAATTAATGAAGTATTTAAATGTACAGTAACATAAAGTAATAACATCTACAAATACCCCCCTGAAATCTCAGAAGAGATTTTAAAATCAATCCTGCTGACAACACCAAATATGTGAAGGCAAAAATGAGTGACTGATGTGCATTCTCAAGCCAAGTGCAGGATATATATACATATAAATTTTAACAACTGTTTTTCCAGCACATTTTTAAAGATAAATTCTTTAAAAACAAACTATTAACTTAATACTGTGTCAAATAAACTGGCCTTTCTGTAGAGAAAAAGGGGCATGACTGTGTTAAATGTGGATGAAGCAGATGAAGCAATGTAAAACTGTGTTGGTCCTGCTTGGAAAAACAGAGGGTGTAGTGATGTGAGCTTAAAAGGGTGAAATAGGATACTCCAAAAATGAATGTGGTAAAAATAAGGAAGGAAATACTCAAAAGGCTTAAATTACTCCTTAGAATATCAGGTAAAAGTCAAAAATGTCTATCCAGGAATACCTACATTAAAATGAATGCTATGTTGGAACCATTTGAGGTACAAACACAAACAAGGTGTCCTTAGAAAGGAAACACTCTGGGTTTCTTCTCAAACTGTCAGACTCACAGTATGTGCTACAAGAAAAAATAACCAAAGTTGCTTTTTCCTGTCTGAATTTGTATTGTGAAACAGAGGCCTGTAGTTGGGAGGTGTTAGCTGGAAAACTCAACTGGACCAAATTATAAAGCCTTAGCTACTTCACCTTCAAAGCTGATGACAATGGAACAGAAAACCAGTGTTTTACTCCTGTTTTATGAGGAAAAGTCCAAATGTTTTCAAACTGGAGACCCCCTCATGCAACAGGACTGTTTTTGATGTAATATCATGATCAGGGGAGGACAGGGGAACTTCTAATGGTGACTTTTTTGTTTGTTTTTTGTAGCCTGACAAAAACATGAATTGTGTCTAGTGTGGGGGTTTAACCCTGGAATGGTTTCCATGGTCAGAATCCTGAAAATTAGGGCTTTCTGGTCTTGTATAGCATGTATATAACAGTCATCTTAAAAATAACTTAATACTTGAAAAAAAATTAAAAAAAAACTGCCAACATGTTTCCATCTTATTTTGCAGCCCTGATGAAGCGGTCTATGGCTGGAACATGTTGGCTTTTTAAATGACTTACAGTAGTCTTTATGATAAAGCCTTGTAACAGCATTTCCTTCCTCATTTTTACATTTTTTTAAGCCTGTAGTGCATCTTTCTCTACTTTTAGAGCAGGGTAAAATCCCCTCCTAGCAATGTTTTTTTATAAAGTGGAAGACAAACCAACCAAACCCTCCTAAAAGTTGAAGGTTTGGTTGAATATTTGAGTAATCACAAGAAATTTCTTGAGCTGATGAGTGCACTCCTTGGACTCCAGCTGACATTTGCTGCTCAATTTGGTGGAAGTCAAACAAAGAAATTATTTGTATGAAAGCTGCATGCATCTTCTGCAGAACCGTCTTACTATCGTTGTACAGAACTGTTCAAAAGGATTTTGAATCTGTTTCTAGGATTAGCTCTGCTAGCAGTGCTGAAAACTAACGTTTGATGAGGGAGAGCTGAGTCCGTTCTGATCACAAATCACAGCCACACTGCTAACGTCCTCCTGTGTGTTTTTAACAGTTTATCAGGTTTTCCTGTGTTGTCATTCTGTTAAAGGCTGAGATTAAAGCTCAGAAAGCTGACTCCTGTCAGTAGGCATCTTTTAACAAGCACTAACTGCTTTTTAATTGTTCTTTTCTAGCTTTCTTGTCTTTGATGTGAAGTGGACGGAGCCTCTTCAGAAAAAAGGTAATGGTTCTTACCATTCATGTCAGCGGCCTGCTCACAGGAGAAGAAGATCCCCGTGTGAAACTTCCTCATGAGGAACTTCTCCTCCCCGGTCTCAAAGATGTACTGCACCAGGCGGCTGTCGTTGAGGTTGGAGCTGTTGAAGCGGATGCAGAACCACTGCTTCACCTTCAACGGCGGCCCCGTGCAGAACGGTTTGGGCACCTTCCTGGTCCCCTCACACCAGTAGCTGGTGGTCACCGCTGACAGGGCAAACGCAAACGCCACAAAATTGAGGGTGAGTGCCAGAGAAGCCCGCCGGCCGCGCTCTAGCCTCATGGTCGAGGCCCGGCCGAGGAGAGAAAATGAAAAGGCAACTAATCCTGGATTTCAATATGTAGCTGCCGTGTTTCCCTGCAGAAATATCAAATCTTTATAATCTCGTCGGTGTGGGGCTCCAGGAGCAGGAATCCTGCACATCCCTCCGCCAGCTCTCATCCCGAGCTTCCACCGTTTTATCTAGAGATTCATGTTGTTCACCTCCACAGCAACCAGAGAAAACCCCGACAGTCCACCAACGCTTCATCTGAACTCTGTTCTCTCTTCTGCCCCAACAACACATCGCTCCTCCCATCGCACAAATCTTTGCCCCTGATATCATCCATTACAAATGGCAAATTATATTCCAGACTTCCTTTGAGCATATTAGTACAAAAAGATTACTATGGGCTTATATGATAATCCAGGACAAGGGTCTTCCTGCTGATTTTTCTACATTTCATGTCTGACATAAGACCAAAGTCCTGATTTACAGACGCTGCTCTGTGACATTTTACGTACAGTTTTATGTTTAAATCATCTCTGCTCGACTGCAGTCTAAGGGCACAAAGGCACAGAAGTCCTAGACCAGCGGGACTAATCTGCTGCTTCTCCACTCATCTGACCTTTCCTCTCAGGATTCTACCATCTCTGTCTACCAAAAACTTGGTGTGGATATTCATGCTCCCTAAAGGAATGATCACCAGAATTCTTTTAAAATCCTCTGACCATTAGGTAGTCCAGACTCTTGGTTTTGAGTGAAATATCTGAGACTAACAGAGATTCCTGATTCCGAGCTTCTTATAGTAAGTCTCATTTCTACAGGTTGCCCCAAAAGTCATCCTGAGTTCTATGTTGGAAAACAAACCTCACAACAAGGAGAGGGTAAGACATGATGTTGAAAGACGATGGGGAAGTAGTAGACTTTTTTTTGCACATTTGTCACATAAATGTTGCAGATCGTCAAACAAATTTTAATATTTGACAAAAATACTGAATACAAAATGCAGTTCATCTCATCTATGAAGGGAAAGAAGACATCTAAACCCACATGGTCCAGTGTGAAAACCTGAAAACTGGCTGTGCCAACCTTGGCGGTAACTGCGAGTAAGCATTTGCGATAACTGGCCACATTGGAGTGTTTTTCAAGTATGAGTGGCCTGTTTAAAGTTATGCCAAAGCATCTCAATCAGATTTTGATCCAGGCTTTGATTCCAAAACCTTTTTTTTTTTTGAGCCACCAAAGGTGGACTTGCTGGTGTGTTTTCAGATCATTGTCCTGCTGGATAATCCTAGTTTGCTTGAGCTTGAGGTCACAAACCGATGGTAGGACATTTTCTTTCATGGTAGGACATTGGAACTCTCCAATGGATGCCATTTTTTTGCCCTGCCTCTAGTTGAATCATGAACACTGACCTTAACTGAGTCCGGTAAGGCCTGCAGGTCTTTGGATGTTGTTCTGGGTTCTTTTGTGACCTCCTGGATGTGTCTTCAATGCACTCTTGGAGGGATTTTGGTAGGTCGGCCACTCCTGGGAAAGTTCACCACTGTTCCAAGTATTCCTCATTTGTGGATAAGGGCTCCCACTATGGTTTGCTGGAGTCCCAAGGTCTTAGAAATGGCTTTGTATCCCTTTCTAGACTGATAGATGTCATGTGACTGTTTCTCATCTGTTCTTTCATTTCTTTTAATCGTGGCATGATGTGTTGCTTTCTTAATCTTTAGTCTATTTCACTTTGGCAGACAGGTTCTATTTAAGGGATTTCTTGATTTAACAGGTCTGGGAGTAGCTATTGAAACAAAACTCAACTTTCCAAAATGTGGTTTATCGCAGTTCATTTATAAATTTGCAAAGTGGGCAATTATTTTTTTCAGGGCCAGGCAGGTTTGGATTTTTTTTTCTCCTGAAGAAATAAAATCAATTAAAACTAAATTTTGTATTTCCTCAGGTTATCTTTGTTAAAACCTTGTCCTGTTTTCCATGCTGTACATGCTGCTACCAAAAACTCCTTTCAAAGGTGACTGGAGAGTGATGCTTTTTAAGTCTTTGCTTTTGTTTGGATGAAAGGTTTTTTTGCATTCATGAATGCTGATTTATTGTTGAATAAATTCATCTTTAAGCTTTTGGATGTACTCCCAGCTGTAGCCAGCGGCTCACTGAATAATTCTCCGTATCCAAAGAGACAAAGAGATTATTCTGAACATTAGCCTCCATGTAATACAAAGCCCTGCCCTGAAGTTGATGAAGCAGTAAGCTTGTTGAACAGTAAAAACTTCCCCGATTCATCGTTCTTTACATAATAAACACCTGTCAGGAGGGATGGGGCAATATTTCTGTAGAATCAGAAGTAAGATAAGACTGTCTGCCTTTCCCCTGAGATGTTCTGAGTGTTATATGACAGAGGCTGAATGTTATGTGAATGGTCATGTGATATTTGAATTAAAGGAATTGTGGCTCCCTAATCTGAGGGCTGGATTGACCCCCTCAGACCGAGTTCAGAGGAGGAAAATCTTGTTAAATTTGTAGTCATCGTACGTGTTGCAGCATACAGTATGCTGCAGGATTATGAGCCGTGTGTCACTTTGTTTATCATGGTGTGAGGTTTAAGCAGCGGCCTCCTCGTCCCTGCAGTCAGAGAGGGTCACAGAGATTACTGCAGATTAATGATTAAGATACATGATATCTGAATGTCAGCTGATACAACCAACATACACAGGCATGAACAACTATATACTATACTGATAGACATGCATACAGGTTATCATAAGGATATCTCTATACTTTGCTCCATTCAGCTGTCCCTCAAACCTGACCAGTTTCACTGTGCCTGCTGCTGAAAAACACCCCCACAGCATGATGCTGCCACCACCATGCTTCTCTGTTGGGATAGTATAAGGCAGGTGATGACTGGTGCCTGGTTGACTTCAGACATAATGTTTAGAATTGAGGCCAAACAGTTCAATCTAGCCACTCGTCTAGCCACTCTGCCATAAAGCCAAGATCGGTGAAGGGCTTCAGTGATGGCCGTCCTTTGGGAACTCTGTCCCACCTCCACACAGGATCTCTGGAGCTCAGTCAGAGAGAACATCAGGTTCTTCTAAAGAGGTCTTTCTCATTGTCCCCTGATCCCCTAAGCTTTAACATATGATGTGAAAAAACATTTAAGACATTAAATCCTTCAGTTGAAAAACTACACTGTAATCAGTTATAGCCTTACTGGGTTTAGGCAGTTGAAAAAAAGATGTATCCAAGTGGACAAGTACTGGCATAGGTCTTTAACTTCAGTATCATTGATATCAATACAACACGCTTGTAGATCAAAAAGCATCAAAAGAGTGGGGTTTTTTGATGGTTCTCAAACATAACATTCCTGTCTTGTAGTTTTAATCTCTCCCAGCCATCATGCAGCACATCTAATCTCCCCAGTTCTCTGATTACCTTCACTGTCGGTGGTTTTGGCACCACTGCAGCAGAAGGTTTTATAATCTGGCCTGAGACTATTACACTGGAGACACACATAATGTAATCCCATTGTAGAGGGGCACCATGCAGGGTTCACAACGGGAGTCCTGCCTGCCTGTCTGATCCGTGTAAGTGCAAATGTTCCTGACAGACAAATAGATTACCTTTACAAAAATGTTAGTGCCTCAATCAGAATATACAGTGCTTCTAAAAAGTATTTGCCCACTTCCTGATTGTTTGTATTTTTTTTGCATATTTGTCACACTCAAATGTTTCAGATCACCAAACAAATTTTAATTTTAGATAAAGACAACCTGAGTAAATTTAAAATTCTGTTTTTAAATGATAATTTCAATAATTAGGAGGGAAAAACATCCAAATCTACCTTGACTGAGTCCAGTGAGGCCTGCAGGTCTTTAGATGTTGTTCTGGGTTCTTTCCTGACCTCCTGGATGAGTCGACAGTGAGCTCTTGGAGTGAATTTGGTAGGCTGGCCACTCCTGGGAAGGTTCCCCACTGTTTAAAGTTTTCCCCATTTGTGGATAATGGCTCTCACTGTGGTTTGCTGGCCCCAGAGCCTTAAAAAACATATAAGTGTATCAATTTTACAAAAGACAAAAGAAACCAGGAAGGGGCCAACAGAAAAAGAAAGCAGCATCCACAATAAAGATGCCATGCAGACTAAAATACTTAGTTTTATGAACAGTTTGCTGTTATAAATATCACAGAGATTCAGTGAGCCTTACAGATGTTGAGCACTCAGCCTCCTGCTGTGTTCAATCCTCTGTTTACTCTTCCACTGTTTAGCCATGTCTTCTCAAGGTGTCATAGTGCTGTGACGTAGTTATCCTCTTAATCTTCAAGGCAGCTGTCTGGATCGGAGGGAGTGAGAACCATAATCCACTTTGGCACCTTGAGGAGTGAACAAAGACAAGAAGCTCAAACCTATCCAGAGGTTTTAACCCCAAACAAAGAGATCAGGAGCGCTGACATACATCCGTCTACAGGATGGGGAACACAAAGAGCAGCGCTTTGTCCAAAGAACTCCTGGAGGATTTGAAATCCAACACAAAGTACTCTGAAGCCGAGCTGTGCTCCTGGTACCAGTCATTTTTGAAGGAGTGTCCCAGTGGGAAAATCAGCAAGGAGCAGTTTGAAGGAATCTATGCTAGCTTCTTCCCCAATGCAGACCCAACTGAGTACGCCCGCCATGTGTTCAGGAGCTTCGACACCAACGCAGATGGCACTCTGGACTTTAAGGAGTACATAGTCGCTCTGCATCTGACATCCGGAGGGAAGACTCTGCAGAAGCTGGAGTGGGCCTTTGCTCTGTACGACGTGGACGGGAACGGAACCATCAGCAGCAATGAAATCCTTGAGATAGTCCGGGTAATTGTGGATCCTCTTTTCTTATTAATCCTGTAGAAAACAGGCTCAAGTATTCAATGGATGAGATTTTTGATAGAAATAAGCTTCACGTTTGCAGTCCTTCATAAAATTCAGACAGCTTCTAAAGCTTATTCTAACTTTTATATCAGCAAGGTGATGCATTGCTCATGCATTGTTAAGGGTAATTAGGGATAATAACTTTTAACCTGTCTCTTGCTTTAAACATGTTGATTACCAGTAAGATCTCCTGAAATGTGTCCTTAGTGGGAGGGACCGGGTCATATAGCTAAAATCTTTCTTCTAGGTACAAAAATATCCATACAATATTTTTAATCATCATAAAATTTCATAATCTTGGGGATATTACGGATTATTTCTTGAAGGATGGCACTGTAAAAATGATCTAAAATGATCCCCTGCAGTCAATATTCAATATGATTCCTGTGGAAGACCAGAAGAACCTCCCTGAGGATGAAAACACGCCAGAGAAAAGGGCGGGAAAAATCTGGGAATTCTTTGGAAAGAAGGAAAACGGTAACAAACAGCTCACTAACTTCATTTTTAAAAGTTTCTTTAACATTGAGCCTAAATAAATCATCACAACAACATGCTTCTGTTTCATTTTCAGACAAAATCTCTGAGGGAGAGTTCATTCAGGGAGTGATGAACAATAAGGACATCCTGCGGCTCATTCAGTACGACGAACCTCAGAAAATCAAAGACAAGCTGAAGGAGAAGAAGCAATAGTTTGTGTTCTTTCTCTGTGCGCTTTTAAGACTCTTATATCTTTTGTTCAATCAAAAAATTCTCTTTTTTTAATAAAATACATCTTTCCTTTTGTAGCAACCAGCCAAACTTTCCCTGATTTGTCTTGTTTAGCAGCTTTCAGTCAAGCTAGAGGATGGAGGAGCTTTTTTAATGGCAAATTCATACCTGAGCGTAACTCTGGGCAGGGATTTAGTGGACTGATCAAAGAAATACAAGTGAGAAGTACTGCCCTGGTAAAGCTCAAATGTTCTGATGTGATTCTTTGTCAAAGGGTGAGAACTGACCATTGCATGTCTTACAAAGCCACATAAATAACTGCATGCCACCCAAAAATACATCATTGTTGGAGACAAAGCACAAAAAATGTAGACAACAAAAGAAAACAGAGGGACAGTGCTGGGTAACGTTACTTTTGCAACTAACTCGTCAGATTACTGCATTACATACTGAGAAAAGTAATCACATTACTGTGTTACCTACCTCTAATACTAACGCATTAGTATTAGAAGTACTTTTGCTTTGCTAAATATTAAAATCCTTTAGCCTCTCGTTCCACTTATGGGTTTTAAAAACATCATAGGGATGCACGTGTGCATTTGAATATAGACTCTAATATCAATGTACATCACTTACACCCTATAAGCTGTATCTCTGCTGCCTGATTACACCACTAACAGATGTGAAAACCTTTACAGTTCTTTAACACTCTCACAATCTGACAACAAAATGAGAAGAAGCATACAGAATAACTCAAACGCGCGTAACAACAGCGTGTAATTTGATCGGCCTCACTGCTGATTCATTGAAAGCAAACAGCTTTTGAACTTACATTTCCTCATGATGCTGTTCTTGTCCCTTTTATCCAAAATCCAACGTAATGGGGATAATTCCACAGTGCCATGCTGCCCTTTCTGTCATCCCGCTAGCTCAACAAGCTAGCAATACACTCCTGTTGGTACAGAATGCTTACGTTCTGTTAGCACGCTACGTGCATACAGGAAGAAAGAAGGACAACAAGTGCAGTCCTTTTTCACTTTTTGAACCCACGGAGGAGAAAGGAAATTGGAAATACCCCTTTCAATAAAATGTAACTGGGATTACATGAATTGTAAACCAGTGTTAGGTTTCTCGTTGCAACAAAAAAACAATCCAAGTTACCCCCCAAACACTGCAGAAGGAAAACAAAAACTGAAACTAAACCCTCGTTTGCAAATGTTAGCTTAAGCATAGCATTACGCTAACGCAAGATTAGGCACTGGCTCTAAACCCGCCACAGAACTGGCTTCGTAGCAGTGTTGATTTCAACAGCTATTTTCAATTTAAGTGCAGTCTACGTTTTTAGATTACAAGCATTTTCGTTTCAGTCACATTTATTCATTTCTACCCTTTATAGTTTTAGTCGATGAAAAAACAAAAGCGTTTTAGTCCATAAAAGTCTTCACATTTTAGTGAAGAAATATCATGGGTTCTGAACGTCTGACGAAAACTAAATTACATTTTAGTCTAGTTTTAGTCATCTTGACGAAAACTAAACTTAGCTTTCGTTAGTTTTTTTGTCATCACATATCTATTCTTGACTAGTTTAAGTCTAATCTTTCACATGGAAAATAGGCTGTCAATGAACACTTCTAGTCATAGTTTTAGTCGACAAAATTAAGACTGCTGAGTAGAAAAGGGGTATATGTTTACAGAAAAACAAATTGTTGGGATTTGTTAATATAGCACACGTTTAACCCCAGGGTTATTGTAATAACTCAGTTTTTCTTACAGTTTGCCACCTGCATAGCCATAGCGCCTAGCTCTGAAACTGGCTGGTCTCTTCAAACAGGGTCACACTGGCCAGCCTCTCCTGTGGCTAATATTCCTAGTGTTAACAAGTACATCAAACACCTAACTTCAATAAATATGGAACTGTCCCTTTAAGTATCCCCTATTAATGTCTGCACATGTATGACATAATGCCTACCTGCCCCCTCCCCCCTGTGTTTACACCATATCTGTTAGCGTAGCAGCATGTTTGTTCCCTCAGTTTTCATTCATTAAGTTGATAGTGATGAAGAGTCCAGGAGAGCAGCTTATCGAGGAGTTAGGCTCAGGTTAACAATCGCTCTGTTTAAACAGTTTAAAGTGATCCTATTAGCACCTGAAGGTCAGCTGAAGAACAAACACCTCACACAATAAAACACAACGACAGACTCGTGAGTACTTTACACTTCTAATCCAGTCACAGCGACTGTTTTAATGTTTCTATTTAAAGATAACTCCAGCTCGTGGATGGATAGATCGTCATTGATGAGGATGAATGAAAACTCAGTTTAATGGCAAAGCTTTTTCAGAATTATTTTTTTAATCTTGTTCACTATTTCAACTCAAAGGCCCCCTTGGGGATATTGCAATACTTAATACCACAGATAAACTGGCTGCATTGAAGTTAATTTTAACACTGTCTTGACCTGTTCATGCCCCTTTGATTGTTAGAGGAAATGGGGCAAATTGAACCCAAAACTGGGCCTAAAGTCATGTTGAGTTTTTCCAGCCACAGTCAAAAACCGCTCAGTGACAAACACTTAAAGTTACACTCCAAACAACGTCAATGTGTAGGTTTTTAGTATTGTTGATAATGACTTGAGCATTAACTGATGTGTATGAGGAACATTACATGTCACGCCTGCATGTGTTTGAATGGCACAAAAGATTTCATGAATGCAGAGAGGATTTCCAAGGTGATAAATGTGGCACCCATGCACATCGAAAATTCCTGAAAAAATGAAATAGTTTGAACAAATTGTTCAAAATGATTGATGAATCATTTTAAGAATGAAAGCAGAAATGGTCTCCATTAAAAAAGAGACAAGTGCATAAAAAACATGACAAAGTTGTCCCAAAACTTACTCTGACTGATGATCAAAATTTTGGAACTAATGGAAGGAAACCCAGTTTTTTAGGAGTGATATTCCAGTACAATTCACAGTTGTGAAAAATGGCCAAATCACATTCGACTTTTGGTAAAGCAGTTTCTGGCCCAAACACAAATCACAATGCTTAATCACCCTCCCTTTTCACCTGATCTTGCACTGTTTTCCTTTTTCCTAAGATCAAATCTGTGCTCAAAGGAACAGAAGTTAAAAGAACGACAGAGGTTCTGACACAACTGTCCAAAGACAACCTACTGCACTGCTTTGATCAGCGAAAGATCTGAATGCAGCGGTGTGTTGATGCAGAAGTGAAGCACAGTGAAAAATATTTATGTTCAATAGAATTGTATTACAACATCCATCTTGTTTGTTGGCACAATTACTTTAGTTGAGTCAACTGAAATATATATTTCTATTTGAAAAAGAAATGTTTTGGCTGTGAGCATTTTATGTCAAATAAATGACAATATAAAGTATTAAAGGGGATCCTCAACTAAAAAATGCAGTGAAACTTGTAACTCAACTATGTTGTTCTGGGTTCTTTGGCAACCTCCTGGATGAGTCCTCCATGCACTCTTGGATTAATTTTGTTTGGTTGGCCAGTCCTGTGAAGGTTCACCACTGTTCTAAGTTTTCCTCATTTGTGGATAATGGCTCTCATCATAGTTCCCTAGAGTTCCAAAGCTGGGCCAAGTATTCATTTTTACAATGTTCTGGGTTCTTTCCTGACCTCCTGAATGAGTCACCAATACACTTTTGGAGTGATTTTGGTTGGTTGGCCAGTCCTGTGAGGTTCACCACTGTTCTAAGTTTTCCCAGTTTGTGGATAATGTCTCCTACCATGGTTCCTTAGAGTTCAAAAGCCTTGGGAATGGCTTTGTAACCCTATTCAGACTGATAGATGTCAACTACTGTTTCTCATCTGCTCTTGCATTTCTTGTTTTGCTGTTTGAGATTTTTTTTAGCCCACTTCAGTTTGTCAGAAATGTTCTATTTGAGGGATTTCTTGAATCGACGGGTCTGGCACTGAGCTTCCAAAAAATGTGGTAAATGACAGTTCATTCATGATTTAATAAGGAAGGACTAACTTTTTTATACAGGGCCAGATAGTATGGCTAATATCAAAATTAGTTTGATGCTATGAAACATTTAAGTGTGACAAATATGCAAAAAAGAAGAGAATGAAAGGAAGAATATTCAGAGCTTCTTTGAGATGATATTATGTAATATTCAGAATGATGCTATCCTCAGGCTGCTTTCCTTTTTGCTGGGGTTAATATCTGGACGTAATAATCACCCTATTAGTGTCCACAGACCTGCTTTATCTCCTCTCAGGTCTATCCTGGCCCAGGTCCAGGTGAGTCCACAATCAGACCTGAAGCTCAAAGGGTAGGTAGTGACTGTTGTTCAAACCCATGCAAACAAAACTCACTAATATTACATTTGTTTAATCCTCTCAACAGTTACATAACAACACGGTGAAGTTTAATTTTAAAGAGGAGATTTATTTTGGACGCTGCATTCCACAGAACACGTCTGACAGAGGTCACGTATGATCAAAACATCCCGAAAACATGAAAAACAACCATGAAAAATGTGCATCAGTAAACTCACATCATCATGAAACTGCAGATTCTGAGACATTTAGATTAAACTTATCGAACATTTAGAACACAACACTGACACACACTGATAAAGCTGTACGACGGATCTGCTGTTCAAACCTGCATGATGCCTTCAAAGTCTGAATGTGCATAACAAAGACTTTAATCAACAAAACACAGTGTAATGCACTTTATGCATTATGTAAGATAAGGCAGGTAAGCATTTTTTTTTTCTCAGAGCAGGCAGCTGGATAAGGATTACCACTAAAATCTTTATCTGATTGGCTTCGTGCTTTTGTGAGATAGAAAAGAACGTCCACAAAATAATCCAGAAGAGACAGAGCACAACAAAATGTCGAGACAGAGATGCACATTTACGCACGCACACACACTCACAGACACACTGTACATGCAGTCTATCATAAAATATGTTTTTATTGTAAACCGTCACCTCCATAAGTCTACACCATGTTTTTTTTTCTGCTCCATGTTTTCTCCTTCTTCCTGCTCCGTCATAAAGATAATCTCTGTACATTTACCAAAAATAAAACACAACATTGTACAGTACGAACACGTGTCGCCTGTTAAACATGACACACATCAAGCCTGTTTGTACAAATGTACACTGATGCAGAACGTGTCTCTAAGGACATTCCAGGTATTTAACCGTTAGGCACTAAAAGGTGTTTCAGTGGACTTGGACCACCTTTTTCATCCGGACTGATCCAGAACAGACCCGGGCTTCAAACTGATCCACCAAGAGCGGAGACAGATTCCCATCCAAACACCATATGTGTTCACTGTTGAGGTTTCTGGGTATTATTAATGCTGTACATGTAAATTCTCATGTTGTGTTCAAGAGAAAGCTTGTTCTTCAGTCTGTCGTATAAATGATGCAGAATACTTTCTGCTATTTCAATGAACTACATCAAACAACCATCATGGTTCACAAACTGAGCAGATCTCATAAACAATTAAAGCAACAAATTCAAACATGCATTTTTTCCACCAGACGAACCAGCAAAATATGAAAATATAGTCATTTTAAGATCTCACTGTGCTTTAGTATCTGTATCTAAAATAAAAAGGAATCACTTTTTTAATTTCCTCAAATGGTCGGTCGTAATTAAAGCAACGCTTAATTTAAATACAGATAAATTTCTAAGTTTACTACAGATAAACAGCAGATTATGTTAAATGCCATTCAGTGAGCTAATATCAGTAATGAAAGGGTTAAATTTAGAAGGAACATGCTGGTAGGCTACTTTGCTGAAAGTTTCCTCAGGTTGTTCAGCGGAGAGGACGAGCAGATGTCTGAAGCATCCCTGGATCAGTGTTATCTGAAACTCTGTGTTTGTGTTGAAATACTGCAGACAGGATAGCTGATCCCACGTCTTTAAATGTCCAGATCCACGGGTCGAACCTCGCCCGTCTTATTCTCTTTCACCCACAGCTCTCTGTCTTTGCCTGGGTCCACGTTCTGCAGCAGCTGGTCCACTGGCTCCACCGTCTGGGTACAGAGCAAAAGAAACATCAGCATTGGTTGGTTTAAAGAAAGAGGTAGTAATTCATTAATGTTAACTTTACCTGGCCTACACCACAGCCGCTTCCAAAGTTAGCTGGTTACATAATTCTTATCAATAATGCTGTAATATTTCACTCATTATATTCAGAATAAAATGCTCAATTAAACATCCAAGCTGTCATAGGAAGTATAAACATCCAGCTCTAGGCTATTTTAAGATCTGTCTCTTCTTTAAAAGTAGCCTATTCTTTAGGAAACATTGGATTGCAAAAATCTGTTTGGTGCCTATGAAGAAAAAAAAACATGCATTTCAGTCAGGAACACTCCTCATATATTTTACCATTTTATTGCAAAATGGAAATACAGTTTTACTTCGCGAAAAAGGCTCTGCTCAAAAGATGCTCTCTGACTTACTCAAAGAGCATACTTTGACTTTTCATGAAGCGCATATAGCTCAAGACCCCCATATGGACAGATACATTAATGGAATGCGTACCGGATTTCAATATGAGGGTGTAGCTAGCTTTATGCTATAAAGGAGGAGGCTGGGGTGGAGGAGGTGAAGCTTTGCTGGCAGCAGCAGCATGGTGCATCAGCATTAATGCAGTGCTAATTGCTAGCCATTACTTGTAGATGCTAATCACTCAGTTAACTTTTGCCTCTGTTACCATTTTGTTAGACGTGATCGCTAAAATCTCAAATTTTGATTTACAAACAGCAACATTGAAATGATTGCCTGTCATACATTTGTCAGCTGTGAATGTATTCATTATTCCAATCGATTAAATACCAGAAGCACTACACCTGTAAATATTAATATTGAAGGTATATTTCCTTTGTAAGTATCCTGTTAAAGAAAACGTAAAAACTTTAAAAACACATCTGAACTCACACTCTGGTTGAACATGTCTGTTTCGTGTCTCAGAGTTGTGTACTGACGTAAATGCTGCTGGATCCACTCTATCCGTTCAACCTCCAGTTTCTCCAATTCCTAAAGAACAAACAGAAAAAAACGTTCACATATAAATTAATTACATTGTTTATAAGTATTATTACGTTAACAGGTAGGGCTGGGCAACATAGACTAATAATCACTTTGTATTTTGTAGCTGAAAGGCGATACACATACAGTTTTCTGTAGAAGCATCATAAACTTTGATATGATTCTACTAAAAATAAAACAGTTTTGAAGCCTCTAAAATAGATGTCAGGCCTAATGCCCAGTAAAAAGATTGTTTACAGTAATGTATTTTTTTGCCCACACAATAACTTACATGAAATTTTTAGTCTAAATGGAGAACATCAATTTATGGTATTTAATCCAGGGACATTAATTAGTAGTAAAAAGTGGCACCTTTTTTATATTAATATAAACTACACAGGCGTAAAGATAATGCCCATATACCACATCTTATTTGATGCATCTTTAAAAAACTCAATATATTTTTAGTCCTATAAACAGGATTTTAGTCTACAAAACTAAAAAAGGCTGAGTTTTTAAATTATTGGCCGCATGATTGATTAAAGCAATGACTGCACAAACCTACCATGGTATATTGAACATAAATAAAAAATTTAAGAATCTAATGAAATGAAAATTATTTTTATAATCCAGAAAAGATTAAAGCAAAGGCAGAAATGATACAAGCTCATTTTCTGTGAAGTTCTCACCATGCTGCTGGTCACCATCTCCTCAAACCACTTAGACTGAGCCTGATTATACAGATCAATGCAGCGCATCAGGTCGTCTCCTAGGTAACATAACCACACACAAAAAAAGTACAAGAGATTCAGGTCAAGGGTCAACTATAATGAACATTAATATTTGCCTCTTTATGAAAACTTCAATTGTCTCTTCAGTTCTCTGTTTGTTTTGTCCAGTCTGAGGTTAACAGTGTAGTTACTCTGTGGAACCAGCAGAGGGGGCTCATGTGTTATCTCCTTCAGAAGAACTCAGTGTCTGGGCTTAAGATGAAAAGTTTTACAATTTAGGGACACGAATGTACCATACTAACCATGTTTACTTCCTTTCTTTAAAAGTTAGGAAGTAAAGCTAAACAGAGTGAATATAACTTAACTTTTAAGAGCAGTTACTCTCTCGCTTTATGAGGCAACCCTGTAAAGCCTGATTCCTCAAATAATAGCCAGAAAATTATATATACAGTGTGTAACAAATTTATTAGACCACCTGTCATATTTGTCCCAGAGACCATCCGGCATCATGAAGTGCTTTCATGCGGACTCTTTCATTTTCAGTGAGCTCTCCACGTTTTAGCATTTTGAACAGGAATGAGGAATTTCAAACTGAATTCACCCAAATTTGAGCCGGCTCACTGGGCTTCTCTGAGAAGTCAGAAATTAATTAAGCATAACATTCAAACACTAAAACTAGTTTTTCTATTCACAAATGCAAGTAAATAACTATAATTTGACATATTAATCAAGAAAAATTAATGTACTTTACTATTTTTTCAATGTTTTTGTAAATCAGTAAATTTGAAAACTCATGTATAACAATAATAATTATATTTTAGCATTAAAAATGTCATTTTGGTTACAGAGCTTCTACATGTTGGTGTATTAACCATTGCAGAAACATAAAATGATTTTGGTAATTACCAATACTGTTAATTTAGGGCAGCTGTGGCATAAACCTTACTTTGGTTAGGGTTAGGGTGGTCTAATAAATTTGTTAAGCAATATATACACATCTATATATATTTATATATTTGGAACGGAGATGTTTATTAAACCCTCTATCAAAATCCAGAATTTTGATAGAAGAATCCAGAATTTACCAGTAATTTGAATATTTTGGATTTTCAATGGAAATTTTGGGGGAAATTTGCTTTGAAACTCTGTGGCATGTTTAAGGAAATCTGAGAAGGTTGTATGGATGTTCAGGAGAATTCTTTTTTAATTTTCTAAGCAGATTCCTAATATTTGGGAACTGTATTTCTAATTTTCGGGAATTTGGTTTGACCTTTTTTGGGTTGGGTTCCTTTTTTTTGGTATTGTCACTAAAATTTGGAAAAATCTTCACAGATTTTGGGACCATTAGACTGGAAATAATGGTATAGGAAAATTTTGGGGAATCAATTTCAAAGTTGGGGAATTTTCAATATTTTTGTGGAATTTTGGGGAATGTAATTGTAAATCTTGGGGACTTTGGTTAAAAGCTTAAGGGGAATTTTAAAGAGAATGTTTTGGCTTTGTGTATTTGTGCGCGAATTAGTCCTAGGTTGCGCATGGGCTAGTGTCTTTTCCAGCGCCCATGGGCATCCTGGGACTGCTTCCAGCGCAAACCTGGAAGAGCACTTTTATCTTAAAGATATATTTTTCTGCTTTTTAATGCCTTTATTGGACAGAAGAGGACGGTGGATATTGTCGCAAATGGGATGAGAGTGGGGAGAGACATGTAGCAAAGGACCACAGGCAAACCCAGGCCGCCTGCATACATGGGTAGCGCATTCGACCGCTAGGCCATCTGCGCACCCTGGAAGTGCACTTTGAAGTGCACTTCCAGGGTGCGCAGATGTTTACTAAATATGCATTATGAGGTTCCACTCTATGAAGTATAGACCTCAGTTCAAAACAAGAAATAAACAGCAGAGATAGAGAGAGCTAGTGGGTACTTGTCATATTATGTATTGTTTTGGTTGAGAGCCCCCTGGTGGTGAAATTCTAAATACCCCGAATTTAGGAGCAGTCACTCTCAGCATCACTGAAGCCTGAGGAAGATGCAAGCTATTGTATACGTAACACTGTATTTTTAATGTTTTAAGATCTATGAATTAAAGACTTAAAAAATTTTTTAACTATCCTGAGTGCCTAGACCTGGATCAAATATTCCTGTGAAGTCTGTCGTCTGTATTAAAATTAACAGGAGGACGCAAAAGTTTGAGTACTGTATTAAGCTCTGTGCCATCTGACCTGCTTGTGTGGATTTCCTCCGTGCTTTCTTGATGTCCTCCTCCGTCTTGTTGCTCAGTTTGATTTCCAGCTGTTGAGTCTTCACCTCCAGATCCTTTTGCCTGTCTGCCAGAGCCTTACGAGCCTACGCACACACACACACATACGCGCACACACACACAGGGAGAGAGTAATCCTCAGATTAAGTGAGTATCCTTCATGTATTACAGGCACTGCTGTCACCTTTAATCTGTTTTTAATCCTTTTTATTCACTTTCCTCTTTCTGCTCTGACTCTGATACACACAGAGGCAGTGTGAGGACGTCTGAAAGGTGAACGTCCACGAACTGTGACACTTCTATCTTATAAAAACAGTTACAGTAAGAAGCACGGAGGACTCGTCAAGCTGCTGATAAACTGGATTATTAAAGGCACAGTTTCTGTAAGTAATGGGATATATTATGTGAAACATGTCACACAGGATTATAAGCATGTCTCTGTGCAATAATCCCCTAAATAAAGTCTAATGACTTGGCTCAGCTCATCTGAGGAAATTATTGAAACAGGACCAGAATGCAGTTTTAGTAAAGAAGACTGAGGTGAGTGAAACTGGAAAGATAAAAGAAGAATAATGCATCTATCTGAAATCAATGCCCAGAGTGCTTTGCACAACAATGGCTTCCTTCATGTGACTCTCTTTTTAAATTTTCTCAAAATGTAGAAATCTACTGTTTTTCCTTGTATAACGTGTAGATAACAGAAATGATCAAGGCCGCCTATAAGGGGAAGAAAAGGGGAAAGCTTTCTGGGGGCCCAGTCCTATGGAGGGGCCCATAAAGGTCAGCAAAACATTGTCCATTCGCCAGGCCCACACCCCATTTCCCCAGGTATCATCCCAGCTGATCCCTACATGGTGCATGCGGCTAACCCCTGATGTCACAGCGGGTCCTGGGCCCCCTGTATGCAGTGTGTTGGATCAGGTCTGGGAGGGCATGTCAGGGGGCCGTAAAGCTGCTGCTCCTGTATCCAGCAGCAACTACTGCGATTTGGGACAACACTAACCTGCTGTGATTAAGAGCACCGTGCTGCATTTAGGGCCTGTGTTCATAGTCGGCCTTTTCAGTGCTGGCAGCACTTATTTTGAATTCTAAACCCATGTAGTCCAGTGTTCTGAGCGCTCAGTGCCATGGGCAGCTCTTTTGGCGGTTGTTATGTGATATGAGGCACATGACTTTAAAACAATGCTACAGATTCTACCGAGGAAAGCAGGAGTGTTTTTTGTTATGGAAGGAGTGTACTGTCTTGGTATGCAGGGTTCCTTTAAGGCACACTCACACTACACAATCTGTACCGCTCCCATGCACATTAGACCCCCATAGTCCATGTGTTTGATTAGTGCTTGGTGCCATGCTCACTTCCTTGGCCCTGGCACAGTTGAAGTAGTTTCACTTGACCACAGAATGGTTGCTCCAGAAAACATACAGTATATATCATGGATGTGGAGTATGACTGATATGAACATTCCTCTTATTAACTGGAAAGTGTTAGTGAGAGTTTGGCCAAAACGAATCAAATTCTTGTCATGTTGGACTTGGGATGATGTCAATGTGGGCCAGCGTGGGACTAAAGAGGGGGAACAATCCAACTTCAGGACAGTTTGGGAAAACTGCACCCTCAGACTGAAGCAGCTGTAAAAAATCCATGTTTGTTTCAACAGCTGTCCCTGTTTTACCAACAGAATTTTGTTAATCTAGCCAAAAAACAATGTAAGCCTTTGTTGAGGTTTTACAAGCTGAATCAACTGATAAAAAGCCAAAAATCACAGAGTGTTTATTTTAGGCTTAAAGAACTGTTGGAGCCTCGGCAGACAGATGATCCCTTTATATCAGCTTCTTTCTTTCTTATTTCTCGAGACATATCAAATGTGTGATTGCCTTTGTGTGTGGGTATGTGTGTGTGTTTGTCTGGTTGGAAGCAGTGTACTGAGACGTCTCAGTGTGGGAGCTTGTTTTGATATTAAAGTCTGTGCTGATGCATTTTCAGCTGAACTCTGCAGATGTACCTCCAGGAACACAGACTGAGCACAGTCCTCTATCCGCTATCATAGAAATACATCATGAGGATAATCTGTGAGATTATAATTTAATAAACAGCTGTTTTTTTAGACTCATTACCTTCTCCACACCTGCGTAGCGGCTGGTCAGCTGCTTCCTGAGGTCGGCCAGGTGATGCTCGTACTTTTTCAGGTCCTTTTTAAAGCCGTCACCTCTGAATGTCAGCAGAGGTTTCTCCACCTCCGAGTGTAGCTGTGACAGGAGTGGTCAGATAATCAGTATTAATTTAATAATAACTATGGAAGCCCATTTCCACCACTTGAACAAAACAAATGTAAAAGTTACGCAATTGTTAAAAAAAAAAAAAAAGGAAAAAAAAACATAAATCAAAAAAATGAGATAAAAAGACCAATAAATGGGGTTAAAAAGTCATTATTATGAGATAAAAAGTCAGAATTATGAATGAAAATAAGTAAGAAGAAGTAAGACAAAAAAAAATCATCTCATAATTTGACTTTTCATCTCATAATTTTGAGTTTTTATCTGATCTTTCCAAATTTTATTTTATAATTTTGGCTTTTTATCTCATAACTTTGACTATATTATCATGATTTTTATCTCAAAATTTTGACTTTTAATTTGATAATTATGAGTTTTATCTCATAATTCTGACTTTTCATCTCATAATTTTACCTTTTTATCTCATAATTTTGACCTTTTTATCTCATAATTTTGACCTTTTATCTCATTATTATGACTTTTTATCTAAATTTTATCTAATAATTTTGAGTTTTTATCTCATAATTATGACTTTGTTTCTCATAATTTTGAGTTTTTATCTCATAATTACGACTTTGTTTCTCATAATTTTGAGTTTTTATCTCATAATTATGACTTTGTGTCTCATAATTTTACCTTTTTATATCATAATTTTGACCTTTTATCTCATTATTATGACTTTTTGTCTCAATTTTATCTCATAATTTTGAGTTTTTATCTCATAATTATGACTTTGTTTCTCATAATTTTTAGTTTTTATCTCATAATTATGGCTTTGTTTCTCATAATTTTGACTTTTACATCATAAATCTGGCTTTTTATCTCATTATTTTGATCATATAATTTTGACTTATTATCTTATAGTTATGACTTTTATCTTACAATTTTGGCTTTTTATCTCATAATTCTGACTTTTTATCTCATAATTTTTACTTTTTTCTCAAAATTATTACATTTATCTCATAATTTCAACCTTTGATCTCAATATTATGACCTTTTGTCTCATAATTTTGGCTTTTTATCTCATCATTTTGTATTTTTATCTCATAATTATGACTTTTTATCTCAGTACCATGACTTTTTGTCTCATAGTTACGACTTTTATTTGATAAATCTGGCTTTTAATCTCATCCTTGTGTTTTTTATCTCATATTTCTGTTTTTTTATCTCATTATTATGACTTTTTGTCTCAGAATTTTGACTTTAATCTCCTAATTCTGACTTTTTATCTCATTAATATGTCTTTTGATCTCATAATTTCAACTTTTATCTTATAATGAATTTTTATCTCATAATCTTAACTTTTTATTTCATAATTATGACTTAGGATTGTTTTATTTTATTTTTTTCTTTAGAATTGCCAAACTTTTACATTGTCCTTTTTTAAGTGGCAGAAATGGCCTCCATAAATTACAGAAATGAATCAGATTATATATCATCTTTCTGCCAGACTGTTCTCTGCTTCCAACAAACAGTTTACCACTAGAAGATGCTGCTATTCTGATTATGCACTGAAAGTAGATTAAAGGTTAAAGGCAGTAAATTACAGCAAGGATTGTGCTTTTTTTTTTTTTTTTTTTCATCTACATTTTTACCTTGTTGGAAAACTTGAGGTGAACTTCAGCTTCATCATGAAGACTTTTCTTCAGTTGTGTCCACGCTTCCCCTAGAGTCCTAAAACAAACAAAAAACATGCCAATTCAACTTACTGTTACACACAACTACCTTTGGTTATCATTAGATAAAGTGTGTGTCCTGGTCACACACACGAGTCATATGCATGCATATGTTAGCAGTAGGAATGTGAAATAACACAGCTGATAAATAACTTCTTACTTGTACATGTCTTGTTGTTGACTATATATTGTAATTCATTTCAGTGGTTGTTGTGCTGTGTTCAGTTCAAACAGTGCCTATAAACAATATTCACCCCCTTGGATGTTTGACCCTTTAACTGATCTTATAAATAAACCCTATTTATTATAATTTGTCTTTCTTGACAAACAACAAATACAGAAAACCTCTGTAACGTCAAAGTGAAAACAGATTTCTACAAAACAACATCAATTAAACAAAACATATGTAATGTTAAATAAGTGACTGCATTTTCACCCCTTCTAAAGGGCCAGGTACTGAAACTATGCAGTGTGAACAGGCAGGCTGTGTTAAAATGATTCTTTGTATTAATCTTAAAACTTTAAATCTTCACTTGACTTTTCATGTCTTTAGTTTCGTGTCTAAATCAGAGCCATATTTGCACAGACTGTTTCTGAGTCTTTTCTTTGTTTGCTGCAGATTTACACATTCATTTGACTTTATTTGATTTCAGCATCAGACACACCAAGCACTATGGGGATGAATCTATTTTTACTCTTCTGCTACGGTGGAGTTTTATCATAGATGGACCTGTAGCGTTTTACTCACCCCTCCTCCTGAGCCGCCAGTGGACTCAGAGAAAGCTTGGACAGGTTTTTGGCATATTCTTCTTCAATCTTTATCCTGAAACACAGAGAGGAGAGTTTAAGTCCTCAGCTGCAGAAAGAACGTTCAGTCTGAGAAAAGGAGACAATGAAAATTTAGTGACAAATTTTCAAAACTAAAATCTGATTTCAAAATGTAAAAACTCATCAAATATCCAGAAAACTCTGAGTGTAATTAACTCCCTAAGACTTGATTTTTTATTTGGTGTCCATTTTTCATTTCTACAAGCTATTTGGGAATAGAAAGACCCGATAAGTATCAAAACTAAACAAGGTAATTTAATGAAAAACTGTTTTTGAAAAGAAAAAGACGTCAACAAAGAAGAGCAGTAGGTTTATTTCACTTCATGACACAGTAAAGACTCAATCTATAACAAAATATAGGTTATTCTCCCAAATAGGTGCAAAAAACCCTGGCAGAATGGTGCAAAAGGGGGGTTTCTGCCTTCTTTTCATACTTGAGAACTTTTGGTTTCTTTCCAAAATCTTCCCAAGCTATACTGAACCAAGTACTTATGTTTGGCCATCAAATTGTCATGCCATGTCAAATTACAAACTACTTATCAAGCATGAATAAACAAGAGCAAAAAATCCAAACTGAAGAGGTTGGCCAGTTTTGTTCAAATACTGGCTGTAGAAGTTTTTAGCGGGAATAGGGACCACCTTTAACCCTTAGAGCTTTCAGCAATTCTTTAGTCTCGTTTGGACTTCTTGTCTTCTACGTCGAGGGAGCGCGTCGCTCTGCATTGTGTGTGTGTGGTTTCTAGGGGGTCACATCCAAAGCGCAGGCGACAGGGAAGACATTTGCTGGGATGGTCTGTACGACCGCTAAATGAGTCGAGGCAACTTCCGGAAATGACTTTTTGAGCGGGCCAATCACAGCCCTTGCGGAACTTTTGGAGGTGCGCGTCAAGCTACCGTGTAGGGGTCCTCGTCAACACAGAGGGCTACATGTAGCTACGCCGTCGACATGACGCAGAAGCATAAATCAGGCTTAAGAATATGTGTGCTGCCCCAGTAAACATTGATGGCTAAGGGTTTTTTGCAGGAACTTGTACTCCGATCTCTTTGGGACTAAAGGATTCAAAATAACAATTCTGTGATACAAAGTCTTCAAAATATTCACATTTTTACAAAAGAGAGTCCTTTCTCTTTTGGGAATTTGAGTCATTATCTAAAGTGCAGCGACTCTGAGGGACAAATTACAGCTTTTGCGTCTGTTTCTCTCTATTACGAGTCGTTCAGGCTGTCTTCTTCGGTTTCTAAGTCCTAAACACACACCGTTCAGCAAAGCATGGCATGACAATAGAACAGCTTTGTCATTGGTTCATTGATACAAACAGACAGTATGGCAGCAGGCTTACTGCAGGAATTCATTCAAGTTCCAGGGTCGCTAGAAACCATTCTGCAAGAGGTACAAAGGCATTAAAGCATGGACAGCTTTCAGAAGAAAAAACACGTAAGAGTCTACAATATATGGTTCAGAAGTGATTCAACTTTGAATAACACTTTTTTCTTGTCATATATGACAATGCTGTCCATAAAAGGAGTTGTGTATCATTCCAACGGCATTTTACCAAGGCTGTACTGTGAGCTGTAAGCAAATGTAGTTTGCTTCTGTGACCACAAGGTGGCAGATACAGCGTCCACAAATGAGGCTTACAGGTCTATGTTAAGCCAAATTAAGTTTAACGGTGCAGAGAACCCAAAATGCTGTGTCCTCATAAGAAGGTTGTAGAGATTAATGTTTTTAATCGCAACATTTTACCTCTCATGGATGAACTCGGACATCTCCTTCTGCATCTGTTTCCCCTTAAGCTGCTTCTGAACCAGAACCTCGAACCCTACCACAGAGGTCGCCCCCTGAGGGTCCTTCTTATCCGTCTGTGGAAGAGGAGGGTGACATCATACAGCTGAGAGCCAATCAACAGCCAGCTCAAACACAGTCAAGAATATCTAGAGATAATTTTACTCATTTATTTTTATTTCACCAGGAAAAAAAACAGGAGGTTAAAAATCTTTGGAGCAGTGTGGATCGGTTATTCCTAAGAGTCCTATGAAATAATGTGTATTATATTCATATCATGGACAGGAGGCGCCTTAATTCACTTCCTTAAATCTAGGGTTTTTAGCTCTAGATCTCAGATTTTCAAGGACTGAAATACTAAAATGCACATTATTTACTGTGTTTGACAAATAGCAGCAGCTACCACATCACTGGTGAAGTGATACATCCTGTTTAACAAATACTGCACTTGCATTATTGAGTCAAAACTGATATAAAGCAGTCAAATTGATGCTAGTGAACCCCTTTTTTTGTGTTTTGTCAAACTACTCTGTCTACTGGGATGCAGAAGCATTATGCTTGGATTTATGGAAGTTGGCAAGCCAGGTAAACTAACGTAAGCTTTGAAGTGGACGTTTTGTTCAAAGTGAGTCTTTTTCAGACCTTTTTTTTTTTTTAATTTAAACAACAGTTAGACTTCTCATGGTCCTTGTTTCTTTGGGTCTTTGGATTTTTGATTGTGTAACAGGTATCAATATCATATTTATTATTATTATTATTTTTAATCAAAATTAAAAGCAAAATTTTCTTTCTTTTAATATTCAATTTCAAGTCATTTTCAACACAGCATGGTATGCACTTTGTTGGGTAGTCATTTAGAGTTAAATGGACCACATCACAGGAGGATTTAGGGTGGTGCTACCTGTGATGGACACCTTTAGACAGAGCAATTTACATCCTTTCTCTTGTTCAATATCACATCAATTTAATGAGAACATTCAATCATGATTAAAACCAATGAGTGATGTCATAGAGGCTGCGTCCACCTCTTATATAAAGTCTGTAATCAGGGTGAAAGTGCAGTTAAATATAATTGGTAGTACTTTACTTTAGTGGGCCCTAATTTACCAAGTAATTATATAGAAATAGGTGTGATATCTAGTCATTTCTCAAGAATAAGGCAGTTATTACCTTATAATAAGTTGGCATTTACCAAGTAATAACTCAGTAATATTGATGAAGTATTTACCAAGTTATAATGTATTAATTATGAAGTCATTCCTTGTAATATTGTGGCAATTCTCTGGTAATTAGGTGGTGTTTTACCAAGGGGTAGGGTTCGGTGGTTATGTTTAGGATAAGGTTAAAATACCACCTAATTACAGGAGAATTCCCTCAGTATCACAAGGAATGACTTTAGAATTAATGCATTATTGTTACGTAAATACTTCCTTAGTATTCCATGTTTCCAAGTCATTACTCAGTAAAATGCAAACTACTATAAGGTCATTACTGCCTTACTCTTAATACTAGATAGGCTAATTACCACTTATTGATATAAAATCACCAGGTAATGAGGGCCCACTAAAGTAAAGTGTTACCATGTAACTCTACTTGTCAATATACTGAAGTGTAAAAAGCAGAACTGACCCAGAAATAATCACAATAACTCCATTCATTAGGTTTCAGTAGCTGCTGCTCCGGGCCCTCACCAGGAAGAGGAAACGTCACCCCGTTTATCTGAGGAAGCACGGAGACATACAAAGAGAAGACAAAGAGAAAAAAGGACACGATTAAGGTGTAATAAAAACAACACCATCCATCTGTTTTTAATACCAGTGTCAATAAGTCGAGCCTCAAGACCAAATCAGGACCCAAATGTGCGATTGAGTTGAGGTGACAGGACATAAACATGTTTACAAAGAACCTCATCAAAGAAGCATAGGGATGAAAATGTGGACATCTATTCTGCTTAACCTTCCGCCAACTACGGCGTCACTGGGCAAGAGGCCCTCTGATGGTTGCCAGTCAGTCACAGGGTTGACATCCAGAGGCAGACAACTAGGCACACTCACACCTACGGGCAATATAGAGTCACCAGTAAACCTAAAGAGCATGTTTTCGGTGGTGGGGGCAGGACCTTTTCCTGCAGAAAGGCTCTTCCTGAGGCGACATGCTGTTATAAAACACTGATCTGTTGATTGTAACAGGACATGACTGATGTCTTCAACAGGGGAAAAGGACTGCTTTTTATTAAGATGAGTCAAGCTTGTCAGACGTGAAGAAACATTGATGTTTATCATCCAGACAGGGCAAGAGAAAGACTTTATTTGTGTGTTTGCTTCTCAGTGGACACACAAACTTCACACACATGAGAACATATGTTCACTCAGTCTGAACTCCACAGAGGCCTCACTTCCTCTCAGGCTGTAATTATGTAATATCACCATCTGTGCCACTTTGGCTCTATAGTTTCCTCCCTGATTGGATTTTTAATAAAAACCTCCCTCGTTGAGTGTACTCTTGTCTTTGAATGCAGGTTCATAATAGCACACTAAGTACACATTCAGGTGTGTCTGATTAATAGAGGGGTGCTGGTAGCCAGGTGATTGTGTCTGTGCACCCCTTGTACACTGTTATACTCAAAGCAGGTGGTCTGGGCTCAAATCTGTCCTGTGGCTCCTTTTATCTCTCTCACCTCAGTTTCAGACTCTCTCCACTGTCTTTTCATAGCTGACACTCCAGATAGACTGACTGGCATATCCATGACATGGGCACACGTTTTCCATCCATCTAGGTCAGGGGTTCTCAACCTTTAAAGCCCACGACCCCCAAAATAAGATGTCAGAGACTAGGGACCCCCACTGTACCTGAAGGTGGTTGAACATGAGGGGTAATTGGCCCAGCCAATGATAATCATTATTTGTGCAGTAAGTAGCAGTCTTAGAAATATTAATCCTTCTGTTTAAAACAGAATTAAAATACATTAAAAAATATCTTAAATGGGTTAATAGTGGCAAATGAATAAATAATGAATGATGGAAAGGTGCTGAAATTGGAGTTTAAAAGTAGCAGAAATGGGTTAGAAGTGCCAAAAATTGGCTAAGAGAGGCATAAAATAACCAAAAAAGGCTTAAAGTATCTAAAACAGGCATATTAATTGGTTAAATGGATTTAAAAGGTGGCTGAAATGGTGTTAAAGAAACAAAAATAGGTGAAAATTTGGTGAAATGGGATGAAAAATTGATATAAACTGGCATAAAAGAGTTAGCTAAGGCAGAAATAGGCAGAAATGGGCTAAACTGGCAAAAATAGGTGTATTGAATTGTGAAATGTCTCATAAAAAGTGGTAAAGAGGGGTTAATAGTGGCAATGATGGGTTGACAGAGCTAACAATAGGCAAAGAGTGGCAAGATTTGATTTAGAAGTGGCAAAAGCAAGCAGAAAAAAGTGGTGGAAAGGGTTTAAAACTGACAAAAAATGGGTTTTAAGTGACAAAAATATGTTAAAGTTGGCAAAATTGGTGGGAAAAAAGTGATGACAACGGGTTGAAATCTGGCAAAATTGATGTGAAGTTTTTAAATATTACTAGTTTCTTTAAGGCATTTGGAGACCCCCTTTCAGTGTCTCGCGACCCCAACGGTGAGATAAATTGGCATGATAACATCTGATAAATACTGACTGATGGACAATGAGCACCTGCAGGGCATGGACAGCTCAGTACGTCTGTGACCTCGTAGTGCAGAAGGGGGAATTATTCTGTTGATTCAAACAGCTGGTCTGCTAAAACTAAGCTTTCTATCAGATGACTGTTCATGTTAACATACAGGTTTATAGTCTGATCACAGATGATTCTCAGTCTCACTCGTCTTCACGTCTTTTCATTGATAAATCCGTTCAGAAAGTGCTCTGAGCGGACTAGTTTTTTTGTTCCTTTGTGACTTGGTATCTATGGCCCACCTATTTACTGAAGTACTGAATAACGTTTACATTCCTTAAGAACATTATGGGGATTGGAATAGCTATCCAGTTGTTAGTCAAGCCCTCAGGCGCAGCTAGGGGAAAGAAGTTGTTTTTAGTAAAACTTTCTATTTTGATCACAAAACGTATGAAATTATAAATTATTAGTTTTATTAATTATTTTTGTTGGCAAGTGACCATAGTATAAGCGGGTTAATGCCCTTTAAGGTGTCCACTTATCAGGGATTAATGGATGACTTGGAGGACGATGGACGGTTGCCTCCGTGAAGACACCTCGTTGGGCATTAACCCTTACATACTTACCTTTAGTGTTTCTATGGAGGCTTAAAGTTGCCATTACTTGAGTTAAGAGGTTAACTGTTTTTTTCACTCAAGGTAATAATTTAGAATTACCAACTTGAGAAAGAGCATTTTGTGCTTTCTAAATGTTCATGCATAGACAAAAAGGCATAGTCATTTTGTTTTGATTTTGTCAATAAATGCTTAAAATTCATATTTTCTCTTTGTGAGTTTAATGAATAAGAAAAGTTCAAATAAAGTGTTTAAGTAGTTAATAGAGCTAACACCTATACATCTAGGCATTAGTCTTTTTAAGTTTTAAGTGTGTTATTAAAGAAGGATTTAAAGGTAGGTGTGTTACACAGGCCGACACTACAAAATCGCATGTCATGCTACAACTTCCTTGAAAAGTTTAATGTAAAGAACCCGGGGCGCTGTATCTCAGGACGGTGATACAAAGAAAGTGCTACATAAATATATCTGCAGCCATGGATTTGAGAAACAGTCTATCTTGCGTGTCAGGTTATGCTTCCGTGCTAATCTCTTCCTTGGCCGACATTGTTTACTGGGTTGCAGTACAGCCAAACAAATCAAGTGGCTGCCACCGCTCTCTACTCAAATAATGCCGACTGGTCCAGTTATTCTCTGACTGGGAACGAGTGTTTCAAGTTGAATCTCTGCAGGATGGATCTAACTTCGCAAAGCAGACTGATTGTCCAGATTTCGTGACTGTCATTCGGCAAATCTATCTTGCGAAGCTGCAGTGTGACCATTCAGCATCATTTAAGGAGAATGAGGCATTGTCTATCGGTGGCATTTAGCTGTACTGGGAAATAGCAATGGCTGCAGCTAGTGATGGCTTGAATGTAGCTATAGTTTAGCTGCAGTTTTATCAAAACTGGACCATATTACTTTATCAAATCAGGAGCAAAAAACACTGAAACTTATAATGATGGAAAAGATGTTTTCTCTCCTCCTGACATGCTTCAGCATGATTTTGTGATAGTGTCAAGTGGGGTTTGTTGTACTGTAAGCTTTTACAATGGCTTCCACCAGTATAGCGATAAACTTGATTATAGCATCATCATCTTTTTTATCCAACAGAAGCTTTAAACAAAAAAATCAATAAAATGTGAAACTAAAAATAAACATGCACTAAGCTCTGTGTCATCACTAACTTCAGGCTGGACTTCACACAAACACACATAACATCATAAACATGATGAGTAACTCTGTTATATAATAACCAACATGCACACAGCATGGCCACACACTGTGGCTTCCCTCCAAAAACCACAACATTAACACAATATGAAGACACAAGCACGTGATCTCTGCAGTGATTCATCTGAACTGTCTCTCCTCCACCCTGTGGATTTTCTCTCACAGGTCACTGGTCAGCATGGATGCCAAATTTGCCATCACACCCTTCAGTGACTGTTTATCATCAGATTACTGAGTATTTTCCACGTGTGTGCAGAAACAGTCGGTGAATAAGCACAGACACTCGCTTTGTGTGTGTGTGTGTGTGGTCATTCTCAAGGCACCCAGGGACACACTTTTAGTGTGTGCTCACAGACATGCTGTTGTTGTGTGCAGAGATGCACGTAGGCTATTTTAAACCAGAGTAAGAGTGTGAGCCATGTGGGGCTCTTTGTTTTCTCAGTGAGAATATTTGTGTGGCATTAAAAATAATCTTTTTCTTTTCTATTTAACCGATAGTAGGTGTGTAAGCCATTATTTGGCTTTAAAGGTCTTCTTTTATTTGACTGCGTTATTGCTAACAACATATATTTGGAGGGTCTGTTTTTCTTTCAAAGGAACTTTGATGCCCTAATACCAGAACCTTGTCAATGATAAGCTCCGTACACTTTTTGTGACCAAAACTGCCCCATTGAAACCCTCTAAAAAAATGTTTTCATATTTGGCATGAGGGAAATTGCATGCTTTTTTCCCGTTTTCCGATCAGGACACTATTATAACAATTACTATAATCTTAATTTAAAAAGATGCATAAAAATCAAAGTTGTTGCTCATTAATTAATATATTCAGGCATGCGATAAAAACCTTATGGATTTCTATTTGAATATAGGACAAAAATCTTTCTTTTGCTTTTGATTTAAATGACTGGGGTTGTTTTTACAACTGGCATTGAAAGAGTAATTCTTGAAAATTAATTATTTAATATTCTTGATCAGGCCTGATCTTGATTTTAAAAATGATGCAAAGAAGTTTCAAAAAATAATTTTACTGTGTGGTATTTTTATTGCTATTTATGTATGGCTTTCAATTTTGGTCACCAACAAGCTAAGTGTAACAATTTATGAAAATTAAAACATGCATAAAAAATTAGTTATTACTTACTATTAACATATTCAAGGCTGTGATAATCCCTTTTAATGATTTTGAATCTGCATGTCATATTTGTATTTGTTTGTTTGTTTGTTTGTCTGTTTTTTCATTACAAAAAAAATAATTTGATATTCATGATCAGGTCTAATCTTGATTAACATTCCTGGCTGTGATAGCACCCTTTGTGGAAATCAAATTTGCATATATTATGAGAAAAAAATACTTGTTGTTTTCTACATTACCATAATCTGTTTTTTTGCACTGTAAGTGGCAATAAAAGGGTTAAATTCCTGGAAAATAAAATCAATAAGGATTTTTATGTTGAGGTCTGATCTTTATTGAAAAATTGATGCAAAAGGGGGAGTGTTTTAATGTATTTTTTTTCTTTTGCCATTTAGGTATGGTGCCATTTTTGGCCAAAGAAACTAAGAGACTACATAAACATGAATAAGATCTTAAAATTTATAAACACAACAATACATATAAATCCACTTTGCCACTCATTATCAACATATTCCAGGTTGTAATAATCCCTTTCAATGCAATTCAATGCATTTTTAACATTAAAAAGGTCAGGGATATTTGTGCTTAAACTGGTATTGATAGGGTTAAATTTCTTTAAAAATTCATTGATATTCTGAATTTATGAACAGGTATAATCATATAAATTCTTCCAAAAGGGGAATTTTAAATATATATTTCTCTTACTATTGCTATTTTTGTATGGTGTCATTTTTGTCCCAAACAATATTTACATTTTCAAGGTTGTAATGTAACCCATTAAGTAAAATCTAATTAGTACATGGACTACATTCATGTAGAATGAAAAATATTTAATATTTGTGTTGTTTACATCACAAAAATCAGAGGATTTTGCAGTTAAACTGGCATTGAAAGGGTTAAATTCTTAAAAATGAATCAATATCAGATATTCATCATTAGGTCTGATTCTGATTAAGAAATGAATGTAAAAGAAGTTGGAGGACTATTGATGTATATTTTGCTTCCATTTATGGAGTTTGTCATTTTGGCCGCTTAGACCCTGAGTAAATGAAGTTTTTTAAACCCTCTAGAGGTTGAAATTTATTAAATGAGGACATTTTGTTCTTTTTTTTCAGTTTGTTGTGCGACTTACTCCTGAAAGAACAAAAGCTCTAAACTCTTAATTGCTTGATTTATCTGCCTATTTATTCTGCTCTTAATTAAAATTAAATCAAACACTTAATAAACAAACAGAATAAGAGGAGATGAGTGGACTGATGTGAGATAAACAATGCTTTTTCAGCTGATCTGTCGAACCAAATCTTTAGCAAAGAGACCATAGAGTCTGCCACTGTTGCTTAGCAACAAATTACTTTTCACATTCAGAGAGACACCATGTCATAACAAAACAATCTCAGCCCTCCTTTGTTTCCTCTTCCCTCCTCTTGCTGATCAATCACAGCAACCCCATATATAAAAATACTCAGCACTGATGATTATTAGTGACTACACATCAGACACAGGGTGAAAGAGCAGCAGCAGGTGTGACTCTGAAGGTGAGAACAAGGTCACTGCTGCTCAGCAAATCATGTGACTCCTGTGAGCGTCCATTATAGCCTAACAGTTGTGGGTGTGAGCATCTCCATGACAACGGTGGAGGTTGTGTAACAGGAGGACCAAAAAACACCTGACGTCATGTTTGTGTTAGAGATTTCATCAGGGTGCTGTTGTCAAATCAACACAGCAGGAATGTTTATGAAATGTTTTTTTCATCGACTTCCTGTTTGTTTTTTTTATTTAATTGGTTTGGTCAATTAAGGCTCGTTAAAAGAAGGAGCATCCTGAAGCTGAGATTCAGCAGAACAGAAGACACAATGAGCCAACCTGGTGAAGAACACCAGCTCTCTTATTGTGTTTTCAGTCCCGGCCAAACACTCGCTGTTTCCATCATTGATCAGTGCTGTCGTCACCATGGAAACTGGACCTGCTGCATCCTCACTGCTCTGAGGGTTTAACATCAGACCCCTCTTCCATACACACAAACACAGGTCAGCCACATCACTGGACACACAAATGCCACACAGGTCAGCTTGATCCCCTCCCTTCCCCTCTTCTTCATCATCATCATCATCATCATTAAAACAGGTTACATAACACAAGTTTTAGCCTAAATCCACAGATGAAGATTCTCTCTTTTACTCCGTGCATGTCAAACACCACTCTGAACTGAAAGCACAAAGTGTTCGATCCCCAACAAAAGTGCTGCGACCTACTATTCCCTGCTGCTTATTGTGAGGAGGAGGAGGAAGAATGAAGCCACTGATCATACATACAGATCATAAAAATACGGCAGAACCTGCCTCACTCTAAAACAAAAGCTAGAAGTAATGATCTGAAGCCCTTAAGCCACTCATGCACCCCCAGAATGCCCCAGACGGAGCCCAAAAGCATCAGGACTAAGACAGGAACTTCTGAAGAGTAGTAGACGCAGAGACAACAGAGAGGAAGAGGAGGAGGATGAGGATGAAGAGAGAGGAAGAAGCCCCTGTTGTATGAAAAGAAAACAAGAAGATGAAAAGGAGGATGGAGACAAAGGAAAAGAAGATACTGCTGAAGATGGTGATGCTAGTGATGAAGGTTCTGACTGTACTCACGGTGGTCTTGGTCTCCTTCACCTCGTTGATTGTCCTCTTGGCAGGGGAGACTGGGGGCTGCGGGGCGAGACAGGATGGGTCGTCAAAACTCTCCTCTGTGTCAAAACTGGCCTCCATCTTCATCATACTCTTCCTCCTCCTGCTGCTTCCTCTCTCCTCCTCCTCTCCTCTGCACTGAGCCTCATTCGCTCCTCCTCCTCCACCTCCTCTCTCTGTCTGCTCTCTCTCTCTCTCTGCTCTGCAGTTGGAGGAGAGGAGTCGTGTGCGGGGGGGTGGGGGGGGGGGGTGGGGGGGGGTGGAAGGGGGAGAAGGTGTGAGGACTGTGGTGAAGTGTATCCTCGGGTGAAACTGCTGTCAGAGGAGTTTTTCAGGATGCTGTCTGTGATGAGATCTGCAGTCGCCCCCCCACTCCCACCTTCCTCTGTGGTGCCCGTGCATGGAGAGAGGGAGGAAGAAGTCTGGGAGGGGGCAGGGGGGCTGATGATGGATGGAGGTGTTGGAGCAAAAGGACAAAATGTGACAAAACAAAAACAAAATGGAAACACGGCGGGGGGGGGGGGGTATTTACATGATTTTTACCATGCCTCCCTCCCTTGGGTGGAGGGGGAGGCATATGGTGAAGGAGGAGCGAGAAGGCGGAGGAGTGTGTGTGTTTGTGTGTGTGTGTGTTAGGGGGTGGTTTGATGTAAACGGTTGAATGATGATCTCTACGGGCTGATTATGATCAAAACTGGAGGAGGAGAATCCGGCAGCCAATCAGACACGGCCTAGGCATGTGTGTGCATGTTTGTGTGTTTATACACTGAGCGTCATGTAGAGCATATGCAGTCATTTCCTGCTGTTTATTCACTGTGTTAAAACAAAACAGCTGTAACTGCACAACACTGACTTTGTAAACCTGAGATTATTTCATCAACCCCCCACACACACGCACAATTTTAAGTAATGGTCTTAAACATAAGAGATGTGATATTCTACCACCCAGTAGAACAGTTTGTCATCTCATTGTTTTCACAGTTTTCACTCTTGAGAACAAAAAAACACTGCCTGAATATTTATCATACTGGTTATAAAAAGCATCACAAGTGTGGTGCAATAAAGAAATTACACTGAGACACACTGACCTCATCAACAGCCAAATCAGAGGAGCATATTCAATTTTGATATGTTCATTACAATTTAAAAAAAGTACAATATTTTATGACCTAATTGGCTTGAGGCAGTAAAATAAATGCATTTTTATCTGCATATATAAAGGTACGGATGCACCTTTCCACCAACTTAAAAAAGAAATATGTCAAAGTTAGACAGTTCTGAGAAATAAAAAATCATTTTTGATTTCTTATATTTTGTATGTTTTTATGGGTTTGGAAAAATGACTAGTATAATTTTTAAACAGTACAGCACTGACTAATGAGACTTCCTGGAGTAGAAATATACAGAATCATCAAATGATAATTAAAGCAGAGTAGCTTTTCCTTAAATATTCAAAATCAGTGCCACAGAACTTCAGGGAACCATAAACCAGAAAAAAAGCTGATTTGCTTTGCTAACTTCTGCTGTGCATGGAGCAAAATGGATAGACTTATACTTACTTTAAGGACTATGAAATAGAGTCAACTATGCAAGTTAGGATTTTCCTGCATTGATCATGATGATGCTCAACTCACAGTGTTTCATTTGCATAGATGTATAAGCTAATGACAGCATAAGGCTATGTAATCCTTGGGGTCATCTTAAGACAAGAAATTTAACAGGATGTAAAAGGAATTTCTGTCACTGATCAAAAGCAAGTGCCAGGAAAGGCTGATGGTGGAGGATGCTCAGCTGTTATGCAGTCCTGCATCAAATGTACAGATGGAAGCTTATAGCTCCCACTAAATAAGAGCATAGAGCAGGGGTGTCAAACTCAATCACAGCAGGGGCCGAAATCTGAATTTAGGTCTAACCTGAGGACCGAACGGTCAAGATTTCAACAAAAACTGCCAACAGTGTTTTCACAGGTCATGAATTATAGGGGAAATTATATTGTGATGATACATGATTTTACAATTTCTTAAAAAAAAAAAAAAAGTTAAAATGATTAAATATCACAGCATCAGTGTAACTGTGTGTCCATGTCAAATAAATGATAAATTAATAAATAAATGAGTTAATACAAAATTAGAAAAGACAAAGTACAAAATTAAAAGTCAAAATAAGGTTTTTCAAGGGCAAATATATGAAACGGAGAGTTAAAATAATGAGTTTAAAGGTCAAGGTATGAGTATAACACAAAATTAGGAGTTTAAAAGGTCAAAATAGAGATAAAATTCAAAATTGTGACTCTAAAAGGTCAAAATATGAGATAAAATTCTCGATCAGGAGTTTAAAAAGTGAAAATATGAGATTAAAAGTCAAAGTCAGTAGTTTAAAAGGTCAAGATATGATTTTAAATGAAAAATTGTGAATCTAAAAAGTCACAGTATGACAGAAAAGGTCAAAATCATGAATTTAAAAAGTCAAGATATGAAATAAAAAGTCAAAATCCTAAATTTCAGTCATAATCTTGGGATGCAAAATGAAAAACTAATTAATTTCTTTCCCTCATTTCTGACTTTTTATCTAATTATCTCAGCTCTCTACTTTTTCAGATTTTATAACTTAACAAGGATTTTGTTTTTTAAATCTTCAAGGTTAAATTTTTATTTTTATCCTGGGGGGAATCTGCAGACCTCATACCGGTGAGCCAGTTCTAATTAAGATATGATATGGTTTTACGGACCAAGTAAAAGTGCACCGTGGGCCGCATTTTGCCCCTGGGCCTTGAGTTTGACACCTTTGGCGCAGAGCATGATAATCAGGTATTGGCAATGAATGCATCACTGAAACCAAGTAACTGATTGCCTGGGAAAGACAGATGCTGAAGAACATTTGCAGACCAAAATATCAGAGATATAAACATGTTTAAAAAATGTTTAAAATTGTTCTAAAATATGGTTGTTTAAGTTTTTCTTTTCAACCTGAATCTTTATGAGGGTGGGGGTCCACTGAATGAATACATTTTCTCAAAGGGGAGGCTCACTCTCCCACACTTTGAACATCCTTGATCTTAACTATGTCATAGTTGGATGATTTTTTTAGTAGCTCCATGTAATAAGGTAAGCAATAACATGTGTAACATTGTGTTAGATTTTGACCCACTGTGAGGGTCCAGACCAAGGCAAAAATTCCAGGGTTGAATTTTCTCCCCAGTCCAGCCCACGTTTCAAGGATCAAGGATATTTTAATCATCCCTGAGGAGCAATTTGCTTCACAGCCAGCAGTACCATACAAACATTTCCTCACATCATAGGAATAAAGTAAAAGTTCAGACACAGAGGAAATGATTGAAATGGCATTAAAATAATTAAATCACAGACAAATTTTACTTTGAACTTTTCAAAAGGCTAATGGCAGTCGGGATAAAGGATTTTTTCAGTCTGTTTGTCTTGCATGATGGAAGGACATGTCTGCGTCCAAAAGGAAGCAGCATGGATTCCTTAAAGAGTGGATAGTGGCTACCCCCATGGTAATTTGGTGAGATTTATGCTGAAATCAAAGTAATGTTGAAAAAATATCTGTGAAAGTAAGTCTGAACACAGATCTGCCCACAGACCTGGCTGGGCCCCTGACAAAAAAAAAAAAAAAAAAAAAAAAGAAACAGAGAATGGGCCCTCCCCCCGTTGTGATTTATTGATGATATTAATGCATGTGTGATGGATCAGTAGCATTGCTGCTGGGGTCCTGGCTTAAAGTTTTCTTATTTTGGAGCTGAAAAGTGTGCCAAAATATTAACGTATTCTTATATTGAAAGTATTTATTGGGCCACCTTTTAACCACCTTTCCCACCCAGTTTTACCACTATTATTTGCCACTTTTAATCAATTTTACATCATTTTTTCCCCATTCTTGCCACTTTACACCAGTTTTGTCAAATTGTAACCTGTTTCATCACTTTCTCCCACCAATTGTTGCAATTTTTAACACATTTTCCCCCTTTTCCTGCCTGTTTTTGCCACTTCAAAACCAAATCCTGCCACTTTCTGCCTATTGTTGCCTCTGTTGGCTAATTTTTCCCATTATTAACCCCTCTTTACCACTTTTTACATTCATTTTGACAATTTTAACAACCTTTCAGTTTTGTATGCCCATTTTTGCCAGTTTAATCCATTTCTGCCAGTTTTTCTGCCTATCTTTCTGCCTTGGTTAACCCCATTTTTGCCAGTTTAAACCACATTTTCCCATTTTTAATTACCAATACCTGATTCCCCCCCCCCCCACTTCTATCTAATTTTTGCCACTTCTGACCCATTTATGCTGCTTTTAGAATCCTATTTCAGCAATTTTCAGGGATTTACATATTTAAGAAGACTATACACTGCAACACAAATGGATTTTGCTGACCTCCATGGACCCCCACTTTGGCTGGGCCCCAGAAATCTCTCCCCTTTATCCCCAAATTAACACTCTGCTGATAGTCTTTTTCCATGCTTTTTATTTTTTATTTTTATTTCTTTTCTTTTTTTTCAAGTGGGCGAACCGGAGCAACCCGGAGAAAACCCATTGGCAGGCGGAGCTTATTCAGAGGTATGGGGGGCCATCTGATGTTCTTGTTCCAAGGTCGCATTTTCCCTCAATGTAGAAATGCATTCATTAAGCTCTGAATTAAACCTGCTCTCAGACTGATGGAGGTCTGATTCCAGATTTTCCAATGCCTGAGCATTGTCTTGGAGAGCCATAGTTGCTTGACTCAGGTTTTCTTCCCTGTCAGTCAAACAAGTCCTGGTCTCTTCAAGCTCTGTTTTCAAGTCATTGCTTTCCTGGGTCAGCTCTTGAAGGTTTTCATGCCAGGCCCTCCTTTCATTTTCATGGTCCTGAAAAATCCTCTCCCTTGTTTCTTCATTCTGTTGGCAGAGGGCTTCACATTCTTTCCTTGCCTTGTTCTTGGCCTCCTGAATTTCTTTCAAGGCCTCATTTTCATTCCGCATAGAAATGTGTACATTAGTTATTGCATTACACTTTTGCTCAGTCTGACAGATGTCTAACTGAACCTTTTTCATGGCTTCAGCTTTGTCTTGGACAGCCATGTTAGTTTTTCTTATGACTTCTTCCATGTCACTCAAACATTTTTTAGTCACTTCAAGCTCTGTTCTGAATTCCTTGTTTTTCTGTTTCAGCTCTCCAAGGTTTCCATGCATGGTTGTCTTTTCATTTTCAAAGTCCTGAAGTATCCTCTTCCTTGTTTCTTCTTCCTGTTGGCAGAGGACTTCCCATTCTTTTCTTTCCTGATTTTTGACGTTCTGAAGTACTTGTCTTAAGGCCTCAGTGTACTTCATTGAAGAAATAAATACATTACTCAGCAAAGAATACCTTCTCTCAGACTCTGAGTGCTTTGTTTCAACCTTTTCCAATTCTTCAGCTCTTTCTTCGAGAGCCAAGCTTGCGTATTGCAGATTTTCTTCCGTAGCACTCAAACTGAGCTTAGTCTCTTTAAGCTCTGTTTTCAAGCTGTCGTTTTCTTGCTTAAGGCTGTTAAGGTTTTCATGCCAGGTCCTCCTTTCATTTTCTCTGCACCGGTGTGCCCTCTTACTTGTTTCTTCATTCTGTTGGAAGAAGGCTTCCTGTTGTGTCCTTGCCTGTTCTATGGCCTCCAGAATTTCTTGATTCAGAGCGTTTGTGTCATTCTTCAGAGACATGCATTTATCTGACATTAATTTACACCTGTTCTCAGACTCAGAGAGCTTTATTTCAACCTTTTCCATGGCTTTAGCTTTGTCGTCGAGAGCCATGTTAGTTTTTCTTAGGACTTCTTCCATGTTAGTCCAATATGTTTTGGTCTCTTCAAGCTCTGTTCTTAAGTCCTTGTTTTTCAGTTTCACCTCACCAAGGTCTCTTTGCCAGGCCTCCTTTTTATTTTCGAAGTCCTGAAGTATCCTCTTCATTGCTTCTTCGTTCCATTCAGTGAGGGCTTCACATTTTTTTCCTGCCTGTTTTTTTGTCTCCTGAAGTTCTTGTTTCAAGGCCTCATTGTGATTCTCTATAGACATGCATTCATTAGACAAAGATTTGTACCTGTTCTCAGACTGACAGAGGTTTAGTTGAACCTTTTCCAGGGCTTCAGCTTTGTCTTGGAGAGCCACGTCTGCCTTTTTCAGGTTTATTTCCATGTAAGTCAAACATTTCTTGGTCTCTTCCAGCTCTGTTTTTAAGTCATTGTTTTCCTGCGTCAGCTCTTCGTAGTTTTCTTGAAAGGATTTCTCTTCATTTTCAAATTTCTGAAGGGTCATCTTCCTTGTTTCAATGTACTGTCCACGGAGTGTTTCATGATTTGTTCTTACCTGTTGTTTGACCTCCTTAAGTTTTTGATTTAAGGCCTCATTTTCCTTCATTAAAGAATTGTATTTCTCTAACATCGAATAATACTGGCTCTGAGACTGACAGAGGTTTGATTCAGTCTCATCTATGGTCTGAGCTATGCCTTGGAGAGCAAGTTTTTTTAGCCTCTGGTATTCTTCCCTTTCAGTCAAACTAATCTTGGTCTTTACAAGCTCTGTTTTCAAATCATTGTTTTCTTTGGCCAGCTCTTGACGTTTTTCTTGCCAGATCCTCTTCTTTTTTTCAATGTCCTGAAGAATCTTCATCCTTGTTTCTTCATTTTGTTGGTCAAGGGCTTCACGTTCTTTTATTGCCTGATCTCTGGCCTCCTGAATTTCTTGTTTCAAGGCCTCATTTTTCTTCTCTAATGAAGTGTTTATTTCAGAAATCATCTCACTCCTGCAGTTAGACTGACTGCAGGCTAACTGAACCTTTTCCATGGCTTCAGCTTTGTCTTGGAGAGCCATGTCTGTTTGTTGCAAGTTTCTTTCCCTGTCAGTCAAACAAATCTTGGCCTCTCCAAGCTCTGCTTTCAAGTCATTGTTTTCTTTCTTCAGGTCATTATGGTTTTCATGCATGGTTTCATTTTCAAAGTCCTGAATTATCCTCTCAGTTGTTTCTTCTTCCTGTTGACAGGGGGCCTCATAGTCTTGCCTTGCCTGTTCTTTGGTCTCCTGAAGTTCTTGGTTTAAGATCTCATTTTCCTTCCGTAAAGACGCAAATTTATCAGATATCAATTTACACCTGCTGTTAGACTGACAACAGTCTATTTTAGACTCACTTGCACTGAAGTCTTGCTGACTTCTGCTACTTTCCCCGTGTAGGGATTCATTTGGCTTGACCTTTTCTTTGTGAAGTAAAGTATTTTCAGCCTTCTGAGGTTCATCTTTCAGTCTTTTATTTTGCTCCTCAGCATAGTTAGCCTCATGAGCCACTCTATCATTAATTAACCACAGGATGTCCACCTGCACTTTCATCTGTCCCAAGTCCTCTGACATCTCTTGCATCTCTTGATCAAGGGTTTCTTTAGCTCTGATAAGATATGCATTCCTTTCTTCTAAGGTTCTGTTGTGTTCTTGCAAGGTGGTAATTTCATTTCTTAATGGCTCAATAACTTCTCTGACAAGACTTGTATTCCTTTCTTCTATGGTTTTTCTGTATATATGCAATCTGTTATTTTCATGTCTTAATGGCTCGGTTTCAAATTTGAGAAGATTGTCATAAGCTTCTTCGAAGTGTTTTATGGAATCCCGCAAGAAGGTGTTGTCATTTTTCAATACCTCATTTTCCAGAAGAAGTTCACTTTTTTTTTTGCATTGATTATTTTTAATACCTTCAAGAATGTCCTCTTTGTATTTGCGTAGGCCCTCATTTTCTGCACGGAGGTCCTTGACAGCTTTGTCAAGGGTTTCATTGTCTTGACGGAGGGCGTCAAGCTCATTCTTTGGAATGCTTACGATATCCGATGAGTCCTGCTGGCTCATTTTGATTGTTTTTTTTAGCTTGTTTTTTCAAAACAAAGAAACGTTGTTAATGAAAAGCTTCCTTAAATGCAAAAGAGTTTGTTTCCTTTGCGCAGTCCGCTATTGTCTGCAGTTATTCTCAGTACAAATTGTGCTGTACAATATAGTTACATTCATTAACTATATGAATTTTTTATCTTGGAAGCCTTTAAAGTCCTTTGTTGACAGAAAGCACAATAAGGGAATTCCCCCATATAAGGGAATTCCCCACAGTGAGAGAATCCCACAGATAGAGAGAGGCATCTGGCTGCAGCCCTCGAGCAAACCTCTATGCTGGGGCGTTCGGCTGGAGACCTCTACGGTGGGGCGAAACCTCTTCGCTGGGGCGTGACGTACATTGCCCAAGCCATGGACCTCTACGCTGGGGCGTTACATATATTTCCCAAGCCGGCGGACCTCTACGCTGGGGCGTGACGTATATTACCCGCGACGAAATTTCAGCTCTATCCTCTTGCCAACAGGCTGACCCTAAATCTAACCAGCCGGATTTTAATGCCTAAACCTAACCAGTTAACGTATTAATTTCTCTGTAGCCTATACCATTCAAATGCAAAAAAAACCCACAAAGTGCTAGTATGTAGACTTAACATGTTTAAATGGTGAGTTTTTGTATTTAAATACAGGAATGCATGGATTATCACGAGCTAACAAGGCTGTCACAAGTTAACACAGTCAGCACGTCTGTCTACTTTACTTACTATTCTTGTTTAAACACATTCCTCAGATGGGATGTGCCCGTGTGTAAGTATTTCGTTTCCAAATCCATCAGATTCATAACCACAATCATACTGGACAAAAATATTCCACCTAGAACGTCTCTGCGTGTCTCCTCCGTTTGCTTGGTTTTGAACAGGCACCTGCACAGTCACCTGTATTTTCTTTCCCAGTTCTACGGCTTAAAACTTAGTTTGTGACTACACAAACACCTTCATCACTGCCTTAGTGTGTCTACGGACAACAATAAAGTCTTCAACAAGTTCTTAGCAGCAAGCGATGTTATTGCATTTTAATGCCATTTAGAAGGCAATTAAGAATCGTTGTAAGCCGCGCCCCCCGAACATCTGCTCTGACTGTCACCAGTTAATTTGTCACCAGTTAATATGGCACACTGGACTCAACCGACATCAAGTCCACCGGAACCAGGCCTGGTGGAGACTAAAGAGGAGATCGAACCTATGGTCCCAATGCTAGTGGAACATGATTACGGAGCTAGCCGCACGGTGTGTGTCGACTGGGAGCAGTATGAAAAATGCATGAGGAAATCGAGGCGCCAAGACAGCAGCTCCAAACACTCCATCTGCAGAGCTCATTTTGACTCCAGCGGTTTGCTTCTTCACCAGACGACATCAGATTTTACACCAGGTAAGATATCTACAACACATCTATCAAGCTAACTTAATAGTTGATCAACAGTTTATGTTACTGTGATTGCATCTATTGTCTGTTTTAGTGTATTATTTTCTCTCTGTCTTCTTAATTCTAATGTTGAGCTTGTATGATAACTAATTCCAACTACAATACTGTATTTTAGATTCAGCTCATATGAACATCTGAAGGCGATTTGGAACCCAATCAGAACAGCTACAGACAAAATGGTTAGGATCACTAGAGCAAGGAAAACCTATATCACCAGCCTGACAACTGAAAGCCCTTTAACCAGACCGACTGTAAGTACCCTTCATCCCCCCAACCACAGACACAGTCTCACACCCACACACACATAAAGACTCAAGAACTAGAGAGAGTGAAATATTTCAAGGTTTTAGGACTGTGGTTCGGTAAAAAGTTAACATGGGCAGTACACATTCAAATCATTTTTGATAAGTGTAAGAAATTTTTAAATGTTATGAGGTATTTAGTTGGGAGTGAGTGGGGAGCAGATAGAACTGCTATGAAAGCCATATACACCGGATTAATACGATCAGTATTAGATTATGGGTGTGTTGTATATGGGTCAGCAGCAAGAACCAATTTAAAGAAATTAGATAAAATCCAACATCAGGCTTTACGATTCTGCACAGGTGCATTTACTACAACTCCAACAGCAGCTTTACAAGTGGAAATGGGAGAGATGCCACTAGAAATGAGAAGGACACAGTTATCAGTCACATACTGGGTTAAGTTACAGGGCCATAGTCAGGATCATCCAACACAGGACACTTTAAAACCATGCTGGGAAAAGGAGAAAAAGGAAACCAAAAGTTTTGGATGGACAATAGAAAAGAAAGCAGCACAACTTCAAATAGATCAGTTGAATATTACTCCAACTGTACCATTACCCACGATACAGCCTTGGATACTGCCTGATGCTAATGTAGACCTCACACTGTTAGAAAAGAAAAACAAGCACAAGGCATTTCAACTCAGCTCATACAATGTACAGGAGTACATAAATGGATACCACAACTATGCCAAGATCTACACAGATGCATCAAAGAGCACAGTTAACAAAGTAGGAGTTGCATTTATTGTACCAGAGTTTCAAATCAAAGTGGGAAAAAGAATCAGTCAGGGTTTATCGGTTTACAAAGGGGAGTCATGGTTGAAAGTGTCCACAGTGTAGGAGGTGCTAGTGTGTGAAAGTGCAAGTCTGAGTCCAAGTGATGTGATTTATGTAGTTTTGTATGTGTTCAGTTTGAAGTCCAATGTTAGTAAAAGTGTCAGCCCATTTGTGTAGTTTGTGTGTTCAGCTGAAAGTGCTTGTGTCAAAGTGTCGTTTATGTTTCAAGGTAAACCACTCTCAGAGATCAAGCGAAACACCTCTGAAGACCTGGATTATTGCGAAGGAGGACGGAGAAGTCATTGCAGCTCATTGTAATTGCATGGCAGGGTAAGTAATTTATGTAGGCTAGGATGTTTACCCCGAGATCACACATACACACACGTACTGCTAGCATACTGCCAGTGTACTTCAGAACCAGCGGGGAGAGAGCTATAAGCATGTTAATAATGTAAAATGCTACAATAATAAATGCTGCTATAAAAATAAGTGCTGCTATAAAATGACTATCATGCCCAGACTTTTGTTTTTGTTTCAAGCAATCCCAGTCTTTACTCCTAAATCTTTTTTAAAGAAATAAATAAGTGCATATCTACTTTCATTTGGAATAAAAATGTGCCCAGAATAAGGAAAGAATATTTGGAAAGACATAAGGAGGAGGGTGGTCTGTTTCTACCTAATTTTTTTGTACTATTATTGGGCGACCAACATCCACAAGCTGATATATTGGGTCTTGGATTTATCGGAAGAGGAATCTCTAGTTTGGTTCCTTATGGAGCAGCATTAAGATTAAGCATTAGATTAAGTTTTTGAAGGACCTTTTTTAAGGAAGGGTACTTTCTTTTGAACAGCTGAAGAAAGACTTTGATATGCCACAGTCAGCTTTCTTTAAATATCTGCAGATCCGTAGCTATGTCAGAACACACTTCTTTCTAAGAACCCACAGAGCTCCTGGAAAGGTTTGTAATGCTTACTATTAATCTGTCTCTCTGTTTGTTTGTTTTTTTTTATGTGTATCTTATCTTATTTTGGAGTATTGAGCGCTATTGTGATTTTATAATATACGTATATATGTGGAAAATTAATAAAAAATATTGGATAATATAATAGTATAAGCAGGCTATATTGCACATCATTAAAATGTGCTGATATAGATTGCACATTGCCCCTGGTGTAGGTTGCATTTGAGGTTAAAATAAATGTCATATTGTATTCTATTCACAGACTATCAGAACCGTGTTCTCATGTAGGGGTAGTTCTGTTTTCCATTGAAGCTGGGGTAAGGATGCAAGATACAGCTTCCTGCACAACAGAGAAGTGCAAGTGGCTGATGCCATCACATATAAAAAAAGTAGGGTGTCATGTTCACAGCAAACCAAATGTGGGACAGAGAATGTTATTTTTTGGATACTGTGTAACAGTAGGCTAAATTATGATGTTAATAAATTTATCTTTATATTGTGCCCCTTTGGTTGTGTCTTTGCTCTGGTTAATTCATCAGGACACAATATACAGTAGACAAGTAGATTGCTTGTCTTTGTCTACATTTCATCTTCTTTGAGGGGACTTATACTGCATATAAATATGTTATGGACCACAGAAATGTGGACTTAATGATCTTTTTTGTGTTCACTTATTTTCAGATTCCTGCTGCTCCAGTAGCTCTGATCGACTTCTCCTTGGCAAAATCCAAAAACAAAACAAAACAAAAAAAAAAAAAAGCTTGACCTTTCCATTGATGGTAGGACAACTGAAAACAAGGTTGGGAAATCACTTCCATGCCCAAGAGTGAAGAGAGGGTCAGAAACATATGCTAGGTTTTTTGAGACCTTAAGTAAAAACTGTCCAAGGAGTGCAGCACTGATAGCTAGGAAGCCTTACCACAAAGAGTTCATCCCCAAATCTAGCATGCTTCCTAAAACTGTTCTTGAATACAGAACACCAGAGACTCTGCAGCTACCCCCCAAAATACTTGGAAAGCTATGCCAGAATTTCCAGCTAGAAGAGCTCACCCTGTCCGAGGTCCAGGCTGTAGAGAGGGCAACTTGAAGTCAGAGTGCAAGCAGGATTTGGTATAGGCAAAGAGCTGGATGCATAACTGCCTCTAAGCTGAAACAAGTTATTAAGACCAACCCCCAGCAACCATCCAAGAGCTTGATTTAGGCCATATGCTACCCAGAAGCATATAGGTTCACCACAGCCACTACAAGGTATTTAGGGTTTGAATTAGGGTAAGGCATTACGGTAAGATTTGGGGTTTCAGGCTGTCCACATTAAGAACTGTAACTAAAAAAGTGTTCTATGAAGTGGGAGAGGAGTCCATACCACAACTATAAAGCTGTGTTCCATACTCTGCCATCTACTGTAGGCCTTCTACAGTTAGAACACATTTTTACAGTTTTTATAGTTAATTCATGGTATGGACAGCCCTGAAGGGTCAACATTAGTTATAGGGTTATAAGGCTAGGGTTATGCAAGAGTAGGACTAAGTATAGGGGTTAGGGTAATGGCATTTAAATCACTGAACTGGTTCTACACATCCAATACTAAGTAATAATGTCCTTTTCTTGTTTTGCATGTGTACTGTTTACAGTTATGGATGCAAACATGAAGCACAAGCCAGAGGAGTGTATGAGAAGCTGATGGGTCGGGAGCGTGCAGGCTTCTCACATATGGACAGTGGTCTCTGGCTTAACCCCAAGTAGCCATACATGGGGTCCTCCCCTGATGGGATTGTCACTTGTGACTGTCACAGAACCGGCATCTGCGAGATTAAGGTAATATTACAGTCTCTGTTGTAGTCAAGTCCCTGAATCTCGAGTCCCCGGTGTTCAAGTCTGAGTCAAGTCCAAGTCCTGAGTACTACAACACTGACTAGTGTCAGTGTGGTAGTACTCGAGTCAAGGTAGGGCTGAACAATTTGAGAAAATAATCTAATTGCAATTTTTTCCCCCAGTATTGCAATTGCAATTTGATATTCGATTACTTTAAGGTTCCTCATCTTATGTAATAATCAACAAACATAAGTAATAAATCATTCTATATTATAACCAATGCAATACCAAATAAATGAAAAAAACCATAGAGAGGAGTGCTTTCTAGGACTCAAACAGTTTGTTTGAGTTGCTCTTTGGACAAGGGATTCATAAAGTTGATATCAAAGAGGAAGAAAACTCCAAGGCACTCTCTTAAAGCGTTAAAATGCCTTTATTTCCATGGCATGGTCATGTGTAGATCTTGAAAAACACTTTATTGTGTTTTAAAATCTGAAGACCTTTTCTGTATTTATCTTTGCCATGTGTTTAATTGTAAATATTTCTATAGGTAAGGTTTTTGGTGTGTCCTTTTGACCTGTATTGACCCCATCTGCTGGCCATTTTATATGTTGACACCCTCTGCAGGCCATTACCTTTATGCCCAGCTGGCAGGTTCCTATTGGTCAGGACTATTATATAAGAACCTACAGCTTCCTATGCTTCTGTTTGTTTGACTTCCTGATGAAGGCTTGAAGCTGAAACGCGTCAAAGTGTCTACACATGACCACGCCATGGAAATAAAGGCATTTTAATGCTTTAAGAGAGTGCCTTGGAGTTTTCTTCCTCTTTGATACCAAATGAAATAACCTAGGGATGAGAGATTAAAAAAATCTAATTTTTATTTTTTATTTATTTTTTTTTTTGAATAGAAAATTTGATATTGATTGCTATACTGAAGGGATGGTGTTATTCTCATTTGATCAAGAAAATCATATACACTGACAGGAAAAGTAGGAATTTACTAAACTATTTTGCCAAAAGACACCTGCATATATGCACAATATGTAGAGCATGACATTTCTGCTGCAAAAAAAAATGTATCAAACTGGTATATTGCCTCATTTCAGGTTAAAAAAAAAATTGCCCTATCTGCGATTTAAAAATTGCAGCAGGCCATATTGCGATTTAATCTAATTTACGATTAATTGCCCAGCCCTAAGTCGAGGACTCAGACTCATGTCAACACAACACATCAAACAAAACATCATCAGTAGGGTAAAACTAATCTGTCTCACGACGGCCCGATTTTTGGGACTTGTTGTGACTTGATTGGATTTGAGCTTGGAGGACTTGACTTGTATTCATTCTTGGCAGGTAGAGACGAGGTCGGGTCATAGATAACACTATTAGTGTTACTTATGACCTGACCTCTTTCCATAAGAATCAGTGAATTGAGCAAAAAGGCAGAAAACATCTTGCTAATCTATTGTTCACATATCCTTTTCACTGTGATTTTAGTGCCCACACTCTCTCCAAGATGAGGCCAATCTGCGCTTGTGTGCTTCTGCCTCACCAGTGATGGGGATAATGTCACGCTGGACCAGAGTCATGAGTACTTCTACCAAGTTTAGGCACAGCTTCACATTGTAGATGCTGACTACTGTGACTTTGTTGTGTGGAACCACAGTGACATTTTTGTTGAAAGGATTTTGCCTGATCCAGAATTCTGGGATGATGTGATTGCTAAAGTTGAGTGTTTTTTTAGAAACAGTATACTTCCAGAAATACTGGGACAGCAAATTACAAACTTACCTGTGTAATGTGATGAAAGGATATGAACTTAGGTCTAGGCACTTTTGAAAATGGGCTGTGTGATATATTGCTGTTATAACAATACTGTTGTATGAGACAAGATGACATTTTGAATATTGTTATGACCTGAGTGTGCTCTTTGTGAATTCTGGCTGTTGTATAATTTGCCTTGACATACTAGTCATTATATTCACATTACTTATCAGAACAGGTTCATATCTTGGGAGAGCATCAGTTGTCATCAAGTTGTATATTGAGTAGCACTACATGTTTTGGAAGATTAAATGCCATTGAGAAGACAGAATAATACATGGTGGTTTATTTACAAGATTTGATTTTTAAACAAATGTTATAACTACAAGAACATGGTGTGCAATAATAAATTGGAATCCATTTCATTATATATAATACATGTTGCCAGTACAATTGGACTGGTGGAGAAAAATATTACATTTAAAAACATATTTGCAGACTGATGTGTGTCAGGGCTCAGGTACTACTTACTACTCCACCCAAGCAGCAGGGATCAGGTAGTGGACACTACTGTACTCCCCTTCCCCTCTTATGTGAGCCAAGCAGGTGCTCCAGACCAGCATGTGTTATGCTCAGGTACTGGACTGATTGATTATCCCTACCCACCGTCCCTCCCTCCTCTCTTTCCCTCCTCCTTACTCCAATGGGACGACAGACTCTGAAAGATTAGACAAGACACAGCAAATAACCCCAATCTTGTCAATCAATGCTAGTGCCTCACCTGGTTTTGTTGCCATGTGCTCTATGGGCATAGCCCTGCTTTGCAGAATCTGATATTTTCTTCTGACTAAACCTGCTCAGTCTGGCATCCAGCATCTGCATAGCCTGCAATATAGCAGTAGGGAGCATAATTAGTTAATTCATGAATATGAATTATGTGAATTGTTGTGAAGTTATCTTTTTGACAACCTTTTTATAAACATGCAAGTTCTCTGGTCCAATTATACAGGGTGTCCACAAAGTCTCTTTACAATTTAAAAATGTATGACAAAAGCAGTTGAGATATGTTCATCAGATTTGTTGTATGTACTCAGTGGTTATCAAAGTTTTTAATCACATTGCACTTGTGTATTTGATGTGGTTTATTGAAACAAAATCGGATAGGCAGACTCAGCGAAACTACAGGATTAAGTATGGAAGACTTCCTAACCCATAGGTGCATCCCTGACATACAGGTCACATGTTAACCTATGGGGGAGGAAGGCTAGTAGGGTCTATTTTGAAAACCTAATTCAAGGTTTGCATAGATTTTCTGACAATCACATTTTTTAAATATTTAAAAATAATGCTGGTTACACATCTTAGTACAATAACTTACCTTGATCATTTAATGTCCCATTCCCATTGATGCCCTCTGATTGTGGGTTGTCAGCTGTCTGTTGGAGATCCAACATAGTCTCTGCACATTCCAGCGGTCTTTGTTGGTCTTCCTTGAGCTTCATCCTCTGCTCTCGTTTAAGAGATGCCTCTGATTTGGGCTTGGTGTTTTGGTAACCGAGGTTGACCGTCGGAGCCCAGTCTACTGACTCAACGTCACCCAAAGCGCAAGGGCAGCCTAAAAAGTCCCAATGAAGTCCATATTAGACTACCGGTAACTTAATAGTCATTACTAAGTAAATTAGCATTTAACGACAACCTAATGCTGTATAAACACAGCCACAAAAAAAAAAACAAGTTAGCTGGCAAACATACCTCTGACGAAGGGGTCACTGAAGACTCGGGCATTAGCAGACTCTGCTCCTCCCGACCGCAGACACAGGTTTAAAATTCACTTTTTACAGCGTTGTTCTGTGAGCTTTTGCATTTCTCACCTTTGAGGACGACAATTTTCGGTACCCTAAAAAAACGCTTCTCCCTCTCTCGGTTAGAACGGTTGGAGCAACCGTAAACGACACAAAAAATGGGTATTTTGGTTGTTTTCAGACGATTCTCCAGCTACTTCACTTCCTGCTCGCCATTTGAATTTCGCGCTCTCGCGATACAGCACTGTGACGTCACGTGAGCGCGACCTACTCCCTTATATGGGGGAATTCCCTTATGTGGGGGAATTCCCTTATTGTGTTTTCTTTAATCAAAGAACATCAAACGACATCAAAGACAATGAGACTATGAAGGAAGCTGCATCGCACTCATATCGTACTGTGAATGACTGCAGATAATAGCAGACTGTGAAAAGGAAACAAACTCTTTTGCATTTGAGGAAGCTTTCATTGACAATTATTTTTCTTGTTTTGAAAAAAAAAAAAAGCTTAAGAAAAACAGTCAAAATGAGCCAGCAGGACTCATCAGATATTGTTGTCAGCATTCCAAAGAGTGAGCTTGACGCCCTCCGCCAAGACAATGAAGCCCTTGACTTTGCTCTTAGGTTCCTCCATGCAGAAAAAAAGGAACAGGAGGCTCATTTTCTGGAAATGCAACGCCAGAAAGAAATGGAATTTCAAGTGAAAATTGAGATGTTATCTGGAGTAAGAGACACCATAAAAGCACGAGAAAGAATCTTAGAAGCCCAGAATAAGGCTCTTGTCAGTGCTAACGTAGCCATTGAAAAAGATATGCAAGACTTGAAGAAGAGGATGTCAGATATATTGGAAGAGGAAAAGAAGAAGGAGGAAATCTGGTGTCAAATAAATCGCCAATTGACTTCTCAGAATGACTCACTTGAGAGGCAAAATGAGGACCTGAAACAACAACTTCAGAACCTCAAAACGCACTCAGTTTTCCAGGATGAGACCGTTGATGAGCAGCAAGAGGCCTTGAGAGGGCAAAATGAGTCAGTGCACGGGGAAGCTAGCACAAGTCAACACCCATGTCACTCTGAGAGCAGGTGTAAATGCACTTTTTCAGAGGAAAATGAGGCCTTGAAACAAGAACTTCATGAACTCAAAAACGTAATACATGACAAAAGTAAGAGCATCGCTAATCTGCTAGAGACCATAAAAGGGCAATCTAAAACCATGCACTGGCTAGCTTGCACAAATATGGAAACGTGTCACTCTGAGCGCGGGTGTAGATGTAAGTCTTATACATGCATTTTTTTTGAGGAAAATGAGGCCTTGAAACGAGAACATTATGAACTAAGAAACGAAATAATTGCCAAGAACAAGACCATCTGTGAGCAGCAAGAGGCCTTGAGGACGCAAAATGAATCCATGCACGGGGAAACTAGCAGAAGTCAAGCCCTCTGCCAAGAGCAAGAAGAAAGAAATAAGAGGATATTTCAGCTGACCAAGAAAAACGAGGACTTAAGAGCAGAGCTTGAAGAGACCAAGAAATGTTTGACTGACCGAGAAGAAGACCTGAGGCAAACACACATGGCTCTCCAAGAAAAAACGCAAGCATTGGAAAAGCTTCAATTAGACCTCCATCAGTCTGAGAGCATGTATAATTCAATGTCTAAATGCAGGAAAACAAAGGAAAACAAGACCTTGAAACAAAAACTTCAGGAGGCCGAAGAGCAGGCAAGAAAAGAAGATGAATCCTCAGAGGACGTAAGCCAGCCATTCTGTGCAGAAATCATGCGCTGCAGGTATGAAGATCTGCAGAAAGAAAATGAAGCCCTCTGCCAACAGAATCAAGAAAAAACAGAAAGGTTACAACTCTTTGATAATGAAATAAAGGCCTTGAAAGAGGTAGAGAAGCAGCACAAAGAGGATCTGAACCAATGTAAAAAAGATCTCGAAGAACAAATCCAGCAACTCCATAATGTTCAGCAAGAATTTGAAGAGTGTAAGATGTGCAGCACAACTCTGCAACATGAGGTTCAGGAGCTGAAGGAGATGATCTGTGCAGAAATCAAGAACCTCAGACAAGATAATGAACTCTTGCACCGCAGGTATGAAGATCTGCAGGAAGAAAATGAAGCCCTCTGCCAACAGAACCAAGAAAAAACAGAAAGGTTACAATTCTTTGATAATGAAATAAAGACCTTGAAAGAGGAAGGAAAGCAGCAAAAACAGGATCTGAACCAATGTAAAAAAGATCTCCAAGAACAAATCCAGCAATTCAATACTGTTCAGCAAAAATTTGAAGAGTGTAAGATGTGCCACACAACTCTGCAACATGAGGTTCAGGAGGTGAAGGAGAGGCTCAGGTTGGAGAAATGTTTGCTTGCACAGGAGCAGATCAAAGCATGCAGAAGAGAAGAAACTCTTCGTGAACAATTGCAGACTGTCCAAATTCAGCTACGTTTAAAGACTACATCAGAAAAGTGTTCTGAAGAATGCATTCCTGTGCAAGCCAAACTCGGATTACAAGCAGACGATCTTGATGCCAGCATGATGGAACAGCAAAAGAAGAAGGAAAGTTTCTTTTCTTGCTGGAAAGTTCCCAAAATTTGGCTTCCTTTTTAAAAAGACGGGCATTGATTCATACTCAGTGGTGACTAGGGATGGGCGTTTGGAAGAAACCTGCCAATTCAAGCATTAACTTATTGAGTGCAATAGACGTATATATACGTCAGTGTTTTTTCGGCGGCTGGCACAAGGGGGCACACTCACACTCCCTGTGAGTAATTTTGGGGCTTCTGGGATACGTAGTCAAGTCATGACCCGGCTCAGCGCCATGACAAAAAATGAGGAGACGTGCGGTTTTAACTAAAAAAAACTAAATGATTTTATCACAAAATATAAGTTAAAAGACCAACAACAGAATGAAATTACTAAACTAACACATGATATAACTAAACCAAAGTCATAATGTGCACAAGGAATCTCAGCATTGCACGGCAGAGCTGCAGCAGCGCAGAGCAGAGAGAGAGTGAAGAGACGTGAATGCCAGCTCTTATGCACCTGGGGGATCCGCCCAGGTGCAGCACACACCTCCTACCAAGGCTGCAGGGACAGACAAACGCCAATAAAGGGGAACACACAAAACAGTAGTGAGCCCTAGAGGCAGGAGGCCGTCACAGTCAGAACACTACAGACGGAAGTGACAGTACATCAAACATCAGAGGTGGAGACCCTGGGGTCAAGGCGATCGTTACGGAGGTAATCTAAGCTAAAAGTTCGAACTTAGATGCTTGGAGAAACTTTCAACTTTTGCCTGAGAAATCGCTTACCCACTGAAACCGACACTGAGGCTAAAGTATGCCGCAAGGTCTCCCCCGTGCGTCGGAGAAATAAGGCAGCCTCTCGCCAGCTGGATGCATACAGCAACAAGCAGGAGAGGATGTAGGCGTATAGGGAGGTCCCGTGGAGGCCGTCCAGTTCCAGAGTGTGAATGGCATGACAGTGACTGGAAGCATTGTTATTTATTTTACAATAAAAACACATTTGTAATACAATTTTCAGATGTCTTTTATGCTATTGAAGGCAAAATTATAACATTCAAATCACTGTTCTGCTGGACAGACTCTTTCACAAAAATGCATTTTTCTCAGCTTTCTAGAAAAAAAGTGGTCTTTTTGGTGAAACGAGCCTCTATCCAACTTAAGATAATCAAGAACGGAACAAGGTGCAAACAAACGTTTTTTTTTTCCATGATAAAATAGAGAGTTTCTTCTTTCATTTGAGCTATTGGTGTTTTCAGAATCATAGTACAAAATATTCTGTGGGTCTTGAAAGATGACTCAAAATGGCCAAAAACGCTGGCACAAACCACTTTCCATTCTATAAAAGGGCTGGCACTCAATGACTTAATTGTTATGTATGCATATAAATATGCATACATGGGCATATATATATATATAGAGAGAGAGAGAGAGAGAGAGAGAGAGATACATAGATAGATATATGTATATATCAGTGTTTCTGCTAGACTTTTTTGTCCCCTGTCAAAATGACCAGCAGTCCTCAAGAATTCCAGACATTCAGAACAACTATTGGACATTTGCTTTGATATTATTTTGCTGCATTAACAGCAGCAAAATGCATAAATCTGATATTCTGTGATACATCAATACATTCAAGTCTGCGCTAAACAGGTCTGAGGACACATTTTTATTTCCAGACCTGACCCAAAACTGAGACAGTAGAAACCAAGCCAATAGTAAACCTCAGTAATTATTACCCTGTTATTACAGACCGGCAGACATGTACACATGATAAGACCCTACAAACGACTGCACAAAGACTTTCTTATTTTTCTTTGTGTAAGTGGTTTACAGCAGATCAGTTTAGAGACAAAGTTACGACATGCTTTGATTTTGCCACCGCGTGGTCACGTGGTTCACGTAGCTCAAAATAGTTCCTAACGTATCAGAGCTGTCAGTCTGTTGTAATGATTTCGAGCAGGAGAGACAGTAGCAAAGAGATTTTAGTAAATATTAGCTTTTAATCCACGGTGGTTGTTATTTTGATTATCATATAATCATATTTATTGTATATAATTACAACTTTTAGTAATAGATGCCATTTTAATGATCGAAATACAGGATTGTTGAGTTTGTCTATGATACATTTTGGGGGGAATAGGGATCACATTGACAGTAGCAACTATTTTTGTTGCTGCTATTATATTAGAGGCAATTTTCAGTGACTATAAATGCACAATGTGTACTTATAAATCTGACCACACGCCTAATAGTATTTTTATGTGATATAGAGACAAGATTAAACATTTTGTCTGTTAACTTTTTGAGGGAACAGCAAATACATTAGTTGTCAGAACTTAATTGTTGCTGCTAATACAGTATATAAGAATACATTTTCTGTTAATATGAACAGTATTGTGTATATTATGGGGTTTGCTAAAAGACAGGATTATTTATTTAGCTGCTTTTAAATTTTGGAGGTAAAATGGGATTCCTGTTTCAATGTTGAAAATAATGAAAGCACACACACACATTTAACAATATATCAGCCTTTAATGAAACTTGGATAACATTTATTATCTATTTATCGCCTATCTAAAGTTTAAACCTCACTAAAACCAAAACTAAGCCACATACATGCACATTCCCACCTGAGCCTTGCCTCTATGTCAACCTTTTTTTTTTTTTTTTAAACCTTAGCGTCACCCTTTTACTTAAATTTTACAATTACTTTTTACCCACGCCGATGAAATCGGCAGGGGGTTATGTAAAGGGTTCCGTATCTTTGTTCGTTCGTTTATGTGTTCGTTGTTCGTTATGTGTACAAGATAACTCGAGAACGGAAAGTCGGATCTTCACCAAACTTTCAGGGAATATTGGGCTAGTGACAGGGAAGAATCATTTAGATTTTGGTGATGATCCGCACACCCGTTCGGATTTTCTCGGACTTCAAAATTTTGAACACATAGTAAGCAATGGGAGCGTTAGTTCCTCGGTGGCACTGCTTAGGCGTGGGTCTGCCACCTCAGACGGCCATTCTAGTTTATGTTATTATACCACTGTAAATATATGGCTGTTGAATTTACAGTAAGTCCCTGGAAAAAAGAGGCCAATAATGCCCCATTAAACTGCCATTTGTTGCTACACCGCATTCCACATTATTATGCAAATGATATTTTTCTCTGATTTTCCTAAATATTAATGCAAATGATAGAATATGTTTCAAGTCATCAGCCGTTAGAGCATAATTCAAATGTTTTCGAACAAACTTCATAATGACAAAAACTTTTTTTTTTTTTAATTTAAACCTCAAAATGCACTGTTCCACATTATTAAGCACAACACCTTTTTAAAACATTTTATAGGTTGTAAAGAACTGAAAATGGTCATTTGTAGAAATTGCAGCATCAGGGGATCATATTTACTGAAATCAAAGCTACTTCAATCAAAAACATCTGAACAGGACAAGTTCCATGTTAACATAGGAGCCCTTCTTTGATATCACCTTCACTATTCTTGCATCCATTGAACTTGTGAGTTTTTGGAGAGTTTCTGCTAGAATTTCTTTGCAGGATGTCAGAATATCCTCCCAGAGCTGCTGTTTTGATGTGAACTGCCTCCCACCCTCATAGATCTTTAGCTTGAGGATGCTCCAAAGGTTCTCAGTAGGGTTAAAGGTCAGGGGAGGATGGGGGCCACACCATGAGTTTCTCTCCTTTTATGCACATAGCAGCCAATGACACAGAGGTATTCTTTACAGCATGAGATGGTTCATTGTCATGCATGAAGATAATTTTGCTACAGAAGGAACTGCCATTTTTGTACCATGGAAGAAAGTGGTCAGTCAGAAACTCTATATACTTTGTCGAGGTCATTTTCACATCTTCAGGGACCCTAACCCCGAATTTCCATATACAGCGTGTGTGCCGCGGCGCCACGTAACGCAGGCAAATCGAACTGCGAAGCACTTCGCTCCCTCTCTAGTCTATCAGAGCATTTCCATAGCCGGCGCTCTGGACCGCCACTCCGCTCCACTTTGTTTCAAATACGCTGCAGGTCTATTTCGGCGCCGGCCGCTGCCAAACCTCATAAATTGACCGTCATTCAGAAAGCACCAACCATGGAAGTCACAAGAGTACAACATCCGGTTCTTTCAAAATAAAACACAATGCACGGACTCCCGATAGCAAATCATTGCTATATCAACGTTACGTCTCATCCTGCAGCGAGAGCAAAGGGTCACCGAGAGGTCAGTGGGTCACAGAGCTACAGTGGCACCTTTGACAAGGAAAAGTTAAGTTTTGGGGATATTTAGCCAAAGAAATTTGCATAAAACCACGGATCCTTTAAGCAAACATGAACTTTTTGACTTCCTAATGTACTCACTCAATGGAGGAAGCAATAATATCATGGAGTTATACCAGAAAGGATGATAAATTAACCCCAAAAGGTAAAATAGTCCGCTGTTGACATGCTATTCCTGCGTGAACTAGCAGTTCTCCTGTGAGCTCTTCCTGATGATCAGGGCTGCGCGCCACGGCGCAGCGCTCTAGACTCACTTCCAGTGGGCGAGGTCACTCGCCTTTTGGTCGGAGCAAACCCGTGGTGCTTCGGTGCACGGCGCGCACGCTGTATATGGAAATTCAGGGTAAAGGGGCCTATCAGCTCTCTCCTCATGATTCCGCCCAAACATGACTCCGCCCCCTCCTTGTTGACGTCCCGGCCTCATTGGGACATGGTGGCCATCCACCAACCATCCACTACTGCTCCATCTGGACCATCCAGGGTTGCACGCACTCATCAGTCAACAAGACTGTTTGAAAATGAGTCTTCATGTATTTCTGGGCCCACTGCAACCGTTTCTGCTTGTGAGCATTGGTTAGGGGTGGCTGAATAGTAGGTTTATGCATGACTGCAAGCCTCTGGAGGATCCTACACCTTGAGGTTGGTGGGACTCCAGAGGCACCAGCAGCTTCAAATACCTGTTTGCTGCTTTGTAATGGTATTTTAGCATCTGCTCTCTTAATCTGATGCATTTGTCCGTCAGAAACCTTCCTCATTATGCCTTTATCTGCACAAACCTGTCTGTGCACTGAATCAGCCACAAATTTCTTCACAGTATGATGATCATGCTTAATCTTTCCTGAAATATCGAATGTTTTCATTCCTTGTCCAAGGCATTACACTATTTGACACTTTTTGGCAGCAGAGAGATCCTTTTTCTTTCCCATATTGCTGAAACCTGTGGCCTGCTTAATAATGTGGAACATGTGGAAAAGTGCATTTTGAGGTTTTTATTTTTCTAAAAATAATAATCATTATAAAGTTTGTTCAAAAACATTTGAATTATACTCTAACTGCTGATGACTTGAAAAATATTCTGTCATTTGCATTGATATTTAGAAAATCAGAGAAAAACGTTTGCATAATAATGTGGAACGCGGTTTATAAGGCAAGGCAAGTTTATTTGTATAGCACATTTCAGCAACAAGGCAATTTAAAGTGCTTCATTAAAATACAATGACAAAGGGATAAAGAAACAGAAAAAAAAACAAATAAATCACAGTAATTTACAGCAATTTATTTTACAGTTTAACACTGTATTTATATTACAATGATTTACTGTAGTTTCTTTTTACAGGCACAATATTTAACTATAATCAAGTTTATAGTGTGTTCTTGTATAAAATTTAAATTACAGAATTTACCTGGTGCCTGGCCTGGCCTGGTAAGCACTGTTAAATCTTCCCTTTACAGAATGTTATAGGTAATTTTGCAATGAAGTTTTGTTTTAATATTTGCTTTACAAGGTTTACCTGTACATAGAGAAAATAGTACAAAGACAACTTTAAATCCCAAATGCATCAACACATGATCAACATAGGATCTATTTATTACAAACTTGTTTTGACATTGAAGATAACATCCACCCACATACTGGAGAAAAACACTACTGGCTGTGTTGTCACATGATAGGAACCCAGGTGTAGGAAGGCAGGTAGCCTGCTGGAAACCCAAGAGAAGACGTAGTACTGGTCATGTGACACCATCCCATCCAGTCCGCTAAAACTCAAACACAGAGGCGACTGTGAAAGAGAGCAGCAAAATTGTTTTCTACTTTTCAAACAACAGTATAATTTTTCTTACCAAGTAATATCTCCTGTATTTTACACTTTTCTTGAATAGTTTACTTTTTACAAAACATTTTCATTTCAGCTGATGTGTGTTTTGATTTTTAATTGTTTCAATAAATAACCATACATTGTTTATCTTTACACTTTCTTCTCAATTATTTGTTCTAAAATTATCCAAATAGTTACAGAACAAACAGAGCAAGAGGTTGGGGTTGAAAAATTATTCATTAATTGTACTTGAGGTAAAAAGTTTAATTAATCATGATTTTGATTTTTGCCATAATAACCCAGCCCTTACATATAACGTCTGTTACATCTCCAAAACCACTCAATGCCTCAACAATACACTTAGTAAGTGAGTAGACTTTAAAAACCGCCTGTATTACAACCTTTCATTTATAGCAACAACACAAAAAAATGCCCTTTCTATCACTGGATCTGCCCTTCTTCAGGACAAGAATGACACTGCAGCAGAGAGGGGAGACACTGACAGATCGTCCAACATTTAGTCAAAGAATCAGAGCAAACTGCAGGAAGCTGTCCAACTTTGTAGAAGTATTGGTGATGAAGATTATTGAGCAATATGTTTTAAAGTGGATGATGAGATGGAGCACGTAGTTGAGCAAATCAGTGCCATTCAGGCTGCTTTTGCTGCTGTTGTCCTTTAGAAATGTTATATCAGTATTGGCTACAGTAAGTTTGTAATTATCAGCATATCCTGCATCCCTAGTCAAAACTAAGAGTATAATTATAATATAGATTACCGTATGATAGTACAATATAGTACAAGCTTCATGTTCTAATGTGAGCCTTATTTCATTTTATTTCAATATTTTACATCAGGTAATTAAATCTGGACCACAGGCCACAGTTTGGACACCCCTGGTAAAATTTAATGATACCCAGGGTAAACAGGGAAATATTTCTGATACTGTAAGATATTCAATATAATCTGTAAGAGAGAACATGTATTCAATATAATTAAACTGGGTCTATACTGTCACCATTGTTCCTTAGCTAAACAAAAAATCTAATAACTAAGGATAAACTTTGTATGCTAAAGAGCACAGACATCTGAAATTATTTTGAGGTTAATGTGGACAAACTGACATCTGGTTATGCTAACTACGAACTACATAAGTGCTGCTCATAATAGCTTACTGCATTTGGAAGTTAACTACATATTATTTTTAGATAAAGATTAATTAAATCTGTCTATATATACAATACATATATTAGGCTAACAAGATGTCAGCTCATGAGACAAAATGTAAAAATAAACCGTAATTTTGTGTACTTACTTGGTGAGTTCGCCTCGGGTACGCTGAAACACGGGCTCTCGGCTGGAACTATTCGCTGTTTGGAACTATCGGGCTCCCCATGAGCCACGTGACTTTCGCATTCCTCAATTTCTATTAGAGTATATGGGAGTGTCGTAACTCTCTCGCTCTCTCTCAATGGCTCTGGCTAATGGCAGTCAGGATAAAGGATTTTTTCAGTATGTCTTACATGATGGAAAGACATGTCTGCGTCCAGAAGGGGGCAGCATGAATTCCTTAAAGAGAACCCATTGAGGGTAGCGAGATGCTGAAAGGGGGTCGCCAGATGCCTTAAATGATTTCAAACTGCATATTTTACTCATTTTTATGAAAATAAATGCACCAAATTAATTCAATGTAAAATAAAAACATGGTGATCTGTAGGGATGCACCGAAAATTCAGCCACCGAAAATTTTCAGCTGAAAATGGCCCAAAAGTGCATTTTCGGCCGAAAGACTTTTATCACCGAAACAACAAGGCCGCAACATGACGTTGTGATGACGCAAGCAAAAACCGCAGCCAGCACCATAGACTGTAGAAAGAATTGGACAAACCCCGTGTGACGTCAGTATACTGCTTACAATAGGCGGGCCAAAATGGCTTTTGAAGCCCATTCGTGGAGGCTTCCATATTGAAATTGCGGTCTCAGACGAACGTAACGCCCGCCCACTAAGCGCGACTTCCTGTCAGCCTGCTAGCTAGCATTCTGGTTGACAGAAACGGAGCCTCTGCCTGCCAAGCTATATGTCAATCAAATGAGACGCGCCAATCAGCTTTCATCCTAAATATCAGCCAAACGATTGTGGTACAAACCCCCCCCCCCCCCCGTACAGTGGGAGCACAATAGGACACTAGCTAATGAGACACATTTGGTGTTTTGAACCAGGCTGTAAACCAGTTTATTTTGTGTCTCAAAACCGGATATTTAACACATGTGTGCAGACGGAACTTCCGGTTTTCCTGCAGCCAGCCTCAAGCAGACAGTCGCGGTATAGCAATTTTTGGCAATACCGCATTTGCTTCGTTTTTTAGGACCGGAGGTTGCCGCTTGGCCAGCTGGTGCTTGGATCAGTGGTTCTCAAACAGGGGTATGCGTACGTGAAGGCACTCCAGGGGGTACGCAAGATTTTTAAATATATCCCAGCTATGTAAGAAGTAAAGCACCTTTCTTTGCACATCAGGAGCAACACGATTTTGCGAGTATATTACATTCTAAATTCACATTCGTGCTGCGAATGTCTGCGGTGTGTTTTCTCTGTCCTCTGATAAACAGTGATATTTATTGGAAGATAAAACGGTGTTTCTCCCTCTCTGTCTTTCACTCCATGTGTAAAGTGGCACTTTACGCACAGCCAGGAGGTCAATGCCGTTTTGTTTTACTGTTTCATTTACTGTGCCAGCCAAGTTTGTAAGAGGAGAGACTGACTTTTCATTCATTCTATGTCAAATATGATCAATAAGAGTAGGGTGCAGCTGAGGATCACTGTGAGGGGAGTTAAACTCTCTCCACAGTGCACAGACTGGCTCACCTGTTTGTGGTCCAGACTGGTCAGAGGAGTGATTTAGCTGGTTGATCGGGAGTATTTATAAGTCATATGTCTGAGGTCAGAGGAGACTGTGTTGGTAAATATTTCACTAAAGTCCCGGTAGTTTAGAAAGAGCTCCAGCTGTGCGAGTAGCGCATTTCATGTCGGGCTGCCTGCTGCCTGTCTCCCTCTCTACCAGGCTAAAACAGAGGCAAAAACACAAGAACTGACTACAGACAGATATAAGAAGAGGACAAATATCAGGTGGTGTTGGAGAGAACATTTTTGTTCCCCTGTCTGCCTTAAAAATCGGCACCAGCACCATGTGCGCTCGTCGGAGCGAAACAAATATCCGCAGCAATGTCGCGCTGTGAAATGATGTTGCTGGTTTGGAAGCTTGCATTGATTCGCTACAGATTCGAAATGTAAATATTTTGTGTGAATAATTTGCACAAAAAATTGCGTATGGAGTGTAAGGGCCTTAAGTTAATATTTTGTAGGATCTTAAATTTAATCACCCTAAAACCTCCTGAGTCTCCCCCATGGCAGAATGGTTCGACCCACACTGGAACATGCCTGTCAATCACTGTATTCACAATCACTCCATTCAGAAAAAGGTTTATGATTTATTTTTATGAAAAAATGCTGATCTATAACTAAGTTCATGATTTCAGTTTAAGAAGAGATCTTTATTATGATCCAAAAAGGGGCACTAAGCTGTTTTTTTTTATAATTAGTTAATTATTTACAGGTTTTTAGTTCTCTCGAGTTCTGTTTTTACTTCCAAATTGTTCCAGAGAGACCGCTGCTGCCGAGCAGCGTTTCGCACACTTCTGGATTTAAAGCCTTTCCAGTCACTGTTTTCAATAAATTAATTTGAATTCCCACATTTAGTGATGAGAAGATGTGCCATGAGTTTAGTCATGCATTTTTAACATTTAAAATGTGTGGAAAAAAAAATCTAATATTTGTAATATGAAAGTGTTTATCAGTTACAAAGTTTGATAAATCAGATGGCTGTCACAGCACTCTTTAATGTCTTTCTTTTTGACCAAAAAGCTTTGCGCTGTTTAGGGGTTACTTGGCTGGAAAAATACTTCACAGAGGGTTCATGACTGAAAAAAGGTTGAGGACCACCGATTTAATGTAGGGATTCACCGATACCGATCCTGGTATTGGGTATCGGCCTGATCCAGCCCCTCAAAGCTGGATCGGGTATCGGTGGGAAAGGGCTGATCCGTGGTGCCGATCTAGGCAACTAGCTCCAAGCCTTTTTTACAAGAAAAAGGACAGGGCTTTCCAGACGAGGCAGGAGTGACAGTGATGTCCCCTTGCCAGAGAGACACAGACAGAGTCCCACAGCACTCCTGCCTCATAGCAAACTTTTAAAGTGGAGGAGTTTTCCCCTTTAGTTCCCCTGAGCTACTGCTATAGTGTCATGGTGGACCGTGGTGGTTCTGAGCACTACCTGTTAGGTCCATTGGCTCCAGCAGCGGTGTTACTATAGCCAGAGCTCTCAGGGCCTAGACAGTGCAGGTGCAGGCAGGAGAGGATGGGAGTGGTCTCTGAATGGTAAAGTCAGAGGTGGCAATGCTCTGCCTTTTATATAGAGTTTGTGACATAAGCTGGGTGTCATTACATTTCATTACAGTTTTTTGCAAAATAAAAGCAATATTCCTTAAATTTCGATTAAGTACAATTGTGCTTTGAATGCATTTCCATTGAAGGGAGTTTTGGGCATAGGCCTTGCAATTCTCGTAAAATCTCATCTCGCGTGAATCCGCTGCATGGAAGCTTGACGCTCAAAACCTGTTGCGTGTTGGTACAGTTTTGGTTACATCTACTGCGGTTGCCTTGATAATTTTGAACAAAAGATGACGGCAACGGATGATAGTTCAGAGGTAAAGTCTGTATTTATGGCAAAAGCCACGCATAAGGGTAGAAGTATGATGTTAAGAAAAGTCTCGTCTCTTCTTCTGTCTACACGTACCGCACCATGTTGTCTCGGAGTGACTGGTCACGTGACACCGTACGTCACGTCCCGAGACTTGTAAATGCGGAAAAGGGGTTTCCATTGCACTTTTGCGATATATTTCTATATCGAAAACCTGAAAAACCTCATGAAAGTGTAAAACTTATTTTAGGTTTTTTTTTTCGAAATTCACCTGTTTCCATTACCAGTTTTCTATCGTTCTATTTCGATTTTGCGCATTTCCAAGTGTAATGGAAACCCAGCTATAGAAACCTACGGATGGTCGGTTTCTACGTCACATAAGCTGGGTTTCTCCATTACACTTGGAAATACGCAAAATCTAAATAAAAACTGGTAAGGGAAATGCCTGAATTTCGAAAAAATCCTAAAATATCGCTAAAACGATTTTACGCTTTCATGAGAAGGATTTTCAGGCGTTTCGATATAGAAATATATAGAAAAATTGTAATGGAAACACTTTTTTTTTACATGTTCAAGTCATGGGATGTGACGTACGGTGTCACATGACCAGTCACTCTGAGACAACATGGTGCAGTACGTACGGACTTTACCTCTGAGCTATCATCCGTTGCCGTCATCTTTTGTTCAAAATTATCAAGGCAACCGCAGTGGATGTAACCAAAACCGTACCAACATGCAACAGGTTTTGAGCGTCAAGCTTCCCTGCAGCAGATTCACGGGAGATGAGATTTTACGAGAATTGCAAGGCCTATGCCAAAAACTCCCTTAATGGAAATGCATTCAAAGCACAATAGTACTTAATCGAAATTTAAGAAATATCACTTTTATTTTGCGATAAACTGTAATGGAAACCCAGCTACAAGCCCCACCTTTTCAGAAAAGATTTTTCAAGGCAGATGTCCATTTGAACTAATTAAAAGCCGTAAAATCCATATTTTTTTTTTATTTTGGTGCAGATTTCAGCTATAACACCAACACTGATGTGTTTTATCATAGTTCAGTCAGATACCTCAGTGTACAGTTGAAAAAATTTTTAAAATGTTCACTACCTCTTTAATGCACGTGTGACGGATCAGTAGCATTGGTGCTGTGGTCCTGGCTTTAAGTTCTCTTATTTTGGAGCTGAAAAGTGAGATCTCAGTCCTCCATATTGCACCTCAGTTGAAATTAATATGAGATGAAAACAGCTGATCTACAAACTCATAAAACGTTGCAACATGTGAGCTTGTAGATCATCTGTTTTCATTCATAAAATTCTAAAAGATGTTGAATAGTTTATTGAATCAACCCTGTATTATACTTCACTGTACAATGGTGGCGTACAAAAAAGTGAAAATACCCAACCTACAAGCTCATAAAACGCCATGACACGTGAGCTCGTAGAGTGGATATTTTCACTTTTTTGTATGCCATCATTGTACAGTGAAGTATAATACAGGGTTGATTCAATAAACTATTACAAAATCTTCTAGAATTTTCTTATGTGATTCATTAATATATAAAATAAAAATACAAAAAAAAAACTTAATCAAATGTTCAATTTATTGAGATTAGTCAGTTATTGGACCCAAATTTCTGTTTATTTTCTATCCATTGCCCAGCCCTAGTATACTAGTGCATCTCAAAAAATTAGATTATCATGAAAAAGTTCAATATTTTTTGTCACTCTTTTCTGAAAGTGAAATCCATGTATTATATTGACTTGTTAGAGTGAAATATTTCAAGCCTTTATTTCTTGATATGTTGATCATTATGGCTTACAGATAAGAAAACCCAAAATTCAGTCTCAAAAAATTTGAATATTACATAAGATCAATAAAAAAAGGATGTTTTACACAGAAATGTCAGTCTTCTGAAAAGTATGTTCGTTTTCTATGCACTTGGTTGGACCTCCTTTTGCATAAATTACTGCATTAATGCAGCATGGCATGGAGGCAATCAGCCTGTGGCACTGTTCAGGTGTAATGGAAGCCCAGGTTGCTTTGATAGCAGCCTTCAGGTCATCTGCATTGTTGGGTCTGGTATCTCTCATCTTTCTCTTGACAGTACCCCATGGATTCTCTATGGGGTTCAGGTGAGGCCGGTTTGCTGGTCAATCAAGCACAGTAACACCATGGTCACTGAACCAGATTTTGATACCTTTGGCAGTGTGGGCAGGTGCCAAGTCCTGCTGGAAAATGAAATCAGTATCTCCATAAAGCGTGTCAGCAGGAGGAAGCATGAAGTGCTCTAAAATGTCCTGGTAGATTGCTGCGTTGACTGTGGACTTCAGGAAACAAAGTGGACCAACACCAGCAGATGCCATGGCAGCCCAAATCATCACTGACTGTGGAAACTTAACACTGGACTTCAAGCAACGTGAATTCTGTGCCTCTCCACTCTTCAAGGTCCCAGAGTCTGGAGAAGATGTGATCCAAGCAAAAAAAAGCGTTCACATTAAGAGAACAAATTTGAAATGGCAACCAAATTATTAGTCTTTGAATTTTGAACATCTTTTTGTTTACAGTTCCTGTTTTTCTCTCTCAGTGATCACTTTTGCTCTCCCTTCTTGGTTTGGCGTTTGCGCTGCCTGATCCTTTGTTTGCGTTTCTTGAGTTTTTGCTCTTAGTTCTGACACAAATGTCACGTTTGGGCATATTTAAGAAGGCTATACATTACAACACTGCATTACACCTGCGCTCAGACTGACAGATATCTAACTGAACCTGTTTCATGGCTTGATCTATGTCTTTGAAAGCCATGTTAGTATTTCTTAGGACTTCTTCCATGTCAGTCAAACATGTTTTGGTCTCTTCAAGCTCTGCTCTTAATTCCTCATTTTTCTGTTTCAGCTCTGTAAGGTTTTCATGCATGGTTGTCTTTTCATTTTCAGTCTTGAAGTATTCTCTTCCTTTCTTCTTCTTCTGTTAGCAGAGGACTTCCCGTTCCATTATTGCCTATCCTCTTCCTTGCCTTCCTATAAACATGAGTGATGTTACCGCTGAGCTAATGGACAAGGTGACGGTGTAGGCATAGTTTAAATACAAAGCAAAGATGACACCTGAAGTGGCTGGAAAAATAGATAAAACACATATGTGTATGAAACAACACAACATCTACTACTGCACAGACAAATAAACCTGTTTAAGTTAGATTTAATAAAGCATCAATGATTCAGTCAAACTGATGCAAAAATGATAGTGGCTGGTTTCCTTAAATTTTCCAAGGTGTGAGCTGAACAACTTCCAGAGCATCTGGAGTGACTGAGCTGTCACTTAAAAACTCGTTGGCCAATAAGGATATGCCCCAGAAAAGCCTGACCACACGGGACATTTGTGTCAGAACCAAGCAGCAGCCTACCGTCCTGAAAAATGAAGCCAATGCGGAAGTGCAAAAAATTGTAATACTGCAAGTGTCCACTTGCGGCTGGCTGCAGGAACACAGAAAGTTCCGTCTGCACACACAAACAGCCAGTTTTTATACTACAAATAAACTGGTTCACAGCCTGGTTCAAAACACCAAGCGTGTCTCATTAGCTAGTGTCTTAATGTGCTCTCACTGTACGGGGGTGAATTTTTTTGTACCACGATCGTTTGAATTATATTTAGGATAAACCTCACTTCACGGTGATTGGCGTGTCCCATTTGATTGACAGATAGCTCAACAGGCAGAGGCTACATTTCTGTCAACCAGAATGCTAGCTAGCTAGCTGACAGGAAATCGTGCTTAGTGGGCCGGCTGTTAGGTTGATTCAAAGTTAGGTTGAGACTGCAATTTCAATATGGAAGCCTCCGTATTGGCTTCAAAAGTCATTTGAGTCCGCCTATTGTAAGCAGACGGCTGATGTCAGAGTTTGTCCAATTCGTTCTACAGTCAATGGTTGAAATACAATGAGACAAAATATATAGTTCTCTCTATCTCGCTAGAAAAAAATCCTGCTGTTTCTAGCATGAAGCTGCTGCCTGGTGTGCTAACCGCCCTCTAAAGCGGGTCCTCTTGTTGTTACTCCATGTTACATCCCATTCCTGCACTTGTGCTCCTTCATTTGCATCCGTACCATGCCTAGGCCCACCTTGTCCTTCCGTGCCGGTGGCGCGAAGTGTGCTGAAGCATGGAACGATTGCACTTACACTGACCAAATGTACCGGACTTTTGGCTGAAACGGGCCCAGGCACGGTATGGATGGCCTAGAGTGAATGCGCCCTAAGAAGAGTAAGGAGATTTCAAATCCTAAGGTATCAGCACTTGTTTGGGTGAAAGGGTGCATTAGATATTCACCAGCCGAATCTGTATCTGAAACCTTATTTGTTTTGCTAATGCAAATTTTGTTGAACAAAACTAAATAAGCAACAACTGTCTTTTTCTCTTTATTAGCTGATGTTTTAAATGGATGATGACCTTTAAAAAAACACAGTAAACATTTTGGACTCAATTTAAAAGTGTACAATTTATTAGTTTCATAGCTGGTGAAACAGTAGGTGATTTTGGACCCAAATTTCATAAATCAGCGTTAATTGAAGCCCAAGAAAGTATTCTTGGGCTCTTCTTCTTTGGGCGCTATATCCAACTCTTATTTACAGTTAGCATCTGTGTTAGACTGAAAGAAAAATATAATTTAAAAGATTTTTAACATTACAAGGAATGAAAAATAACAATGAAGAGCTAACGATGAAGCTCAACCGAGGAAGGTGGAGATGAAGACGCTGGTGTCCAAGTTGAGAGTTGCATGCCACCAGCGGTCGGGAAAATACAACACCTGAGGGAGAGAAATTAATTTGTAAGTATCAAAAGGTAAAAGTACTAAATTGGATTTAAAGATAGGCTTTTGCAATTATATAAAGTGGGGGGGGGGGGTTGTTAAATTTGGAGAAATTACTGGATCAAACATGAATAAACATCTTTTATTCAGGACAAACTGGGCTTTAAGGACTTCACTTTATTTCTGGGGCAGCTACTGTAAATCTGAATATGGGTGAAACTTTCAGTTCTAAAGCAGAAGTACATTAAATAATTACATGTATTCTAGTATAGCAGCTAAAGATAGATGCTAACAAAGAACAACAGTTGTTTCAATAGGAATTCACCTTGAATTATTAAATATTGATATATTTTTGTAATCACATGTTCACATTTTTTATATTTTAAGCGGTAAGTAAGTAAATAAGGTGGATACCACATTGTTCCGGGGGGGGGGGGGGGTCTACTGTAGCTATGAATGTGGGCGGAACTTCGTGTACAGTAACAATAATTGCAAAAACGCAATTCTTCCAAGGGCTTGCTAAAGTGATTTAGCGCCAACAGTGGTTGTTCTGAATTGAATAAATATTTGCTGCAATAAATACTGTTTCATTTTTGTTGAATCAGTATGAGCTAAAAGTTTTAAATATTTTCTGTAATGATTACCTGTTGCTTTGTTCGTGGTACTTACACTATATTGCCAAAAGTATTCACTCACCCATTCAAATAATTGAAATCAGGTGTTCCAATCACTTCCATGGCCACAGGTGTATAAAATCAAGCACCTAGGCATGCAGACTGTTTCTACAAACATTTGTGAAAGAATGGGTCGCTCTCAGGAACTCAGTAAATTCCAGTGTGGTACTGTGATAGGATGCCACCTGTGCAAGAAGTCCACACGTGAAATTTCCTCGCTCCTTAATATTACACAGTCATCTGCCAGTGGTATAACAAAGTGGAAGCAATCGGAAACGACAGCAACTTAGCCATGAAGTGGTAGGCCACGTAAAATAACGGAGCGGGGTCAGCGGATGCTGAGGCGCATAGTGAGCAGAGGTCGCCAATTTTCTACAGAGTCAGTTGCTACAGACCTCCAAACTTTATGTGGCCTTCAGATTAGCTCAACAGTGAGAAAGCTTCATGGAATGGGTTTCCATGGCAGAGCAGCTGCATCCAAGTCATACATCACCAGGTGCAATGCAAAGCGTCGGACGCAGTGGTATAAAGCACGCCGCCACTTGACTCTAGAGCCGTGGAGACGCGTTCTCTGGAGTGACGAATCGGACTTCTCCATCTGGCAATCTGATGGATGAGTCTGGGTTTGGCCGTTGCCAGGAGAATGGTACTTGTCTGACTGCATTGTGCCAGGTGTAAAGTTTGGTGGAGGGGAATTATGGTGTGGGGTTGTTTTTCAGGAGCTGGGCTTGGCTCCTTAGTTCCAGTGAAAGGAACTCTGAATGCTTTAGCATACCAAGAGATTTTGGACAGTTCCATGCTCCCAACTTTGTGGGACCAGTTTGGGGATGGCCCCTTCCTGTTCCAACATGACTGTGCACCAGTGCACAAAGCAAGGTCTATAAAGACAAGTATGAGACTGTTTGGTGTGGATGAACTTGACTGGCCTGCACAGAGTCCTGACCTCAACCCAATAGAACAGCTTTGGGATGAATTAGAGCAGAGACTAAGAGCCAGGCCTTCTTGTCCAACATCAGTGTGTGACCTCACAGATGCCCTTCTGGAAGAATGGTCAAAAATTCCCATAAACACACTCCTAAACTTTGTGGAAAGCCTTCTCAGAAGAGTTGAAGCATTATAGCTGTAAAGGGTGGACGAACGTCATATTAAACCCTATGGATTACAAATGGGATGTCACTTAAGTTCATATGCGAGTCAAGGCAGGTGAGTGAATACTTTTGGCGATACAGTGTATATTGTGGCAAAGATGAATATGTCTTTCACAACAGTGTTTTAAAAAGACTGTTCACTGTCTAAGTGAATTGGGAATGTGATTCCTCATTATTAATTTATCATTAATTCTTAATACAAAACTTAAAATTTACCAAACTGAAGAGCTGGCAACTTGAGTCATGGATCTTTTTATCAATATAATTCCCACATTTTAAGAGAGATTAGTTGGTGAAATAAGAATTTCAACAACCCCACAAATTAGAAATTTATCCGAAGGTTTGTATGAAGCTGCTTTAAAAGTGATGGAAGAACTCCTATTAATGATGTCCATACAATTTTGCAAAAGACGAACGCGCACATATAAAACGGCATATAGATGCATGCGCCCCATGGCGTGGCACAGAGCTGTCACAGCACTGGCACTACAGTATGGTCCTCTTTATTGTCAGACTTTTAAACTTAGACCATTGGTCATAATGTGATGCAAGACAAAGCTAGTTTAAAAACATGTTAAAGGGGATATGTTATGAAAAAATCACTTTTTCAGGCTTTTCTAACAAAAATATGTGCCCCTGGCCTGTCCACAATCCCCTTAAATACCAGAGAAGTCTATTCCCTTCCACCCTCTCTTTCTCCACCTTTCAGAAAATGTGTGCTGAAACAGCCGTTCTCAGATTTTACCCTCATGATGTCACATGGGGAGTAAGCACCCACCCCCAGATTTTGTTGGCCCTCCTGGCTTAGAAGAAAGTTCCACACCCCTCTCCTGATCTTCCTCTCAGCTGCCAGCTGAGATGCTGGATAGCTCAGTGGGCTACACTGCTGACTTTTGTCTGGAAAATTGATGGTTCAAATCCTTAACTTTGGATAAAAGTGTCTGTAACATTGTTACATCGGGAGTGCCCCATCCATTTCCTGAGAGGGGTATGGTTATGGGCGGAGTCAGAGAGCTAATTACCATTTGAAGCCACAGACACAGAAATGGCTCGTTCTGAGAAGGGCTGAAAGAGAGGGGTTTTAAACATGCAAAAATCCAATACTGGAATTTTTTTTCTGCAACCAACTTCACAGGCATGTTTTGGGGACCTCTGAGAACAATATAAACTTTTCTTAAAAGAGTAAAATATGTCCCCTTTAAGTCTTCTTTATGGGTGTAGATCAGTGATGAGAAATAATTAAACTCTATCTGTGGCATCCTGCAGCAGCCACGCCAGGCCTAATTAAAACTATCTAAGGTTTTTAGAAATGTTTAAACTCATCTTTATCAATTTCTGGTGTATAATGTAGTTTAAGTTAATCAGTGCTTGGTGGTTATTTCCGTAAAGTAACCCCTCGGCTGGACAGAGCTCGCCATTGAAGCACAACTCGGAGGTAAATCATACTCAAGGCCAATCTTTATCAAATTTATCCAGTTTGAAGTAGTTTATGTATACATCTTAAATGTCCAGGAATAAACATCATTGTCTTTAAATGTCAAAGAATTATCACCTCTCCAGGTCTAATAGTGCACTCCAGTGGAGCCTCCTCCTCAGGCAGGTGGGGGTACGTTTCCATCAACCAAGACAGGGTGGTCCGGTTTGGATGGAAATGAGGCTCCTGGTCTGGTGGGTAGAGGAACCAGCGCTGTGGGACCATAACTGAATCAGATACTACAACAATGCTCCGACATTTATCCCTTTTCATCAAAAAGAAGAAGCAGCATGTGTTTTAAGTTGATCACCTTTCTTCCATAGATGACCTCAGAGTAACCGGGGCCGTGCCAGTGAAAGGGGACCCCTGTTCCTGGACCTGCCGGGGATAAGAAAGTGGATCTGAGGGTCACAGCTGCTAGCTTTCAGAATTTTTAAATGAAAATGTGATAAAACTCACATTGTTTGTGGTAGTGATGAATGGTGTTTGTTATCTTTTCAGTCACAATTAATAATGTAATGTGAGGTCAATTCCCTTCAGGATGAGTCCAGGATGATCCTCATCATCAAACCATCCAAAAGAGCATATGATCTGAATGACATCATGACTTTTTACTACCTCTAAGAGCAGCGACAGGAGTAGATGGAAAAGAGACACATGGCATCAATAGCCTAGATGTTTTAAAAGTACGTGGCTTAGCACATCTCCACGCTGGTGTATGTGTAGTTGTTTTTCTGACACTATGGACGATCAACAGAGTAGAACTAAAAATTATGGTGAATCTTCATTCAGCTTTTACGCTCCAAGACAGCAGAACAGCCTGCCAGAGGATCTGAGAATATTGAGATTTTTAAACACAAGCTGAAAACTCATTTATTCAGTCTGGCTTTTATGTAGTACTTTATAATTATATGACTATACATTCTATCACAATCATTGTTCTATTTTAATTCATTTTTGTATCTTAGAATATTTTAAATTTAATTTTAGTATTTCCAGGCTTTTATTTAACTCTAGTTATCATCTATATTTTTATGTCCAGTTTTATAGGCTTTGAATTATTTGGAATTCTAACCCTTTTATCATTGTTTTTATGCTAATTTTAATGTTTCTTATTTCATAAATTCCTCCTTTTCTGCTTTGTCTTTATCTGTCTCTTTTTAGTCATCCATCTTTTTTTTTTTTTTTTTTTAAGGTTTATTTTGGGCATTTTTATGCCTTTATTTGATAGAGGAGGACAGTGGACAGAGCCGGTAACCCCTAGACATTACTGACAGCATAATCAGTTTTACATTGGAGAACACAGGAGTTAATGGTCTTGTCTGATCCATTTCAATAAGCCTTGTGGTTCAGGGAAGTCAGAAATTCTCACACATTATTCCAAACATCAACGTCCAATATTACGATGGTAATATTGGTACACATTTACAGTTCTCAGGGGGTGTACCCATCTGACTTCATCTGCACAAGAAGGTTTGAGCTGAAATTTCATCGCAAAGGTTGATATATTTTCATGAAAGATATTCATGTTTCCTTCTGGTATACCTTTTCGTCTACCTTTTATGAAACGTCATCAACAGTCATTTTTTGAGGAAGAGCATGAAGCATGAGGAGCTAACAGTCATGAATGTTAGCAGCCAAATGAGATGTTACCATTTTTTTTGTTTACAAGCTTATGTTGCTAATTAAAAAAAACTGTTGGTATTAAGACCAGAGTACTGATGTGACTCTGAGTTGCTATCACATTGCTGCAAATTCTGGTATTGAAAAATCTGCACAATGGCTGACCTGCGATCCCGAAGCTGTACGCTCCGCTGGTGTGAGGTAGAACATACGGTGGAGACTTGTAGTGCTCAAACAAACTTGTCCACTCAGTGAAGTTGTTGTCTCCAAAAAAATAAAGCGTGTCTGCAGATGAGAGGGACATTGAAAAAAATCAGTGAAAGGAACAAACGTTCATGAGTCCAAAACATTATCAAGTTTTTGTCAAGACATCTGAGTTACGTGACTTTTCAACCAGCATTACTTTTCAATCTAAAATACTTTTTTCTTCTCGTCACCTGGTCATGAATAAATATTTTCATTTAAAGATTAAACTTACGTAGGTATGTTAAATGTAGGTACCTACAGTACCTGTAATAAGAAGCACATTAGAAGCACAAATGTGGCCCATCACCCACTTTTGATTGGCCCTCCCAAATTTCTTTAAGTTAAATAGAATATGGTCCTCAATAGAGCATGGAGTTTGTGCTGGACTGTATTATTCTTCTTAGTTTCACCACAAGGCAGTGCTACCATGCTAAAACTGTAAACAAACATTTTGACAACAAGCTTTAAAAGTCACACATTATACAAAATATACTTTTCAGGCTTTTCTAGCAAAAAATATGTGCCCCTGGCCTGTCCACAATCCCCCCAAGAATCAGAAAAATCCATTCCCCCAGCCCCCTCTCTTTCTCCACCTTTCAGAAAATGTGTGTTGAAACAAGGCATTCTCAGGTTTTCCCCTCATGGTGTCATGTGAGGAGTAAGCAACGCCCCCAGGTTGGAAGTAAGTTCTGCCCTTCTCTCAGCAGAGGATCAGGAGAGACACATCCATTTCCTGAGAGGGGAAGTCAGGGATGGAGCAAAACAGCTCAGTAACATTTAGAGCAGGTGTCATCAAGTATATTTGCACAAGGGCCAGATTTAGTCTCAACAGAAACTCTGGGGGCCGGACTTTCAAGTACGCAAAAATTAAAAAAAAATTTTGGTCTGGCTAACAAATTATTTTATTAGTATTACTGTTTTCTTTCAAAACCCAGGATATTTTTAGGCATTACCAGTGAGATCTATCCCTATTATCTATAATGCAGCAGGCCACAAGGAGACGGGCCTGACAGCAGAACTGGCTGGGCCCAGAGAATGGGCCCTCCACAATTGTGATTTAGCACCAGTATTAACTCATTTTAACCCACTTTTCAGCTCTTTAACCCTTTCTTAGCCATTCTTTAACCCTTTAAAACCACTTTTCCTGAGTGTTTTATACACTTTGTGCCACACTTATCCATTGCCACTTTTGCATTACATTTTTTAACAATTGTTGCAACATTTAACCAGTTTTTGCCACTTTTCACCCATTTTTTGCCACCCTTTAACCCCCTTTTGCAACTTTCCTGCCAATTATTTCCCCTGTGTACCACTCTTGAACCCCTTTTCACTAATTTGCCAGGCTATTTTTGCTGTATTTTTGCCACTTTTAAAAAATTTTGGATCGTTTTGGCCCCTTTTTGCCTTCTTAAACAAATTTTAGCAAATCTTTAACCCATTTCAACCACCTTTCCCACATATTTAATCCCCTCTGAGCCACTCTTCTATCCATTCTTGCCACTTTTCTTATATTTTTGCCACTTTATAATCCATTTTCATTGTTTTTTTAAACTATTTTTGTAATTTGTAACCAATTTATGACACTCTTTGCCCATTTTCCCCCCTTTAACCAATTTTTGCCACATTTGAACATCTTTTCACCACTTTACCTAGTGATTTTTGCAGCAGTTCTGCCAACCTTAACCCTAATTTTAAATATCTACTAATTATGACAGTAAATTTTAGTAAAAACAGATCAAATGTTAAGTCATTCTCAAACTATTTCAATATTCATTGTTTTTGGGATGGATTTAACAGCTGCAGGCATTTAAAGCCAAAGGATACTCTTTAAACCACAACATCTTTTCTGAATTAAATGATCTTTCGGGGGCCGGACAGGAAGCTTTGGGGGGCCTGATATGGCCCCTGGGCCGCCAGTTGATGATCAATGATTTAGAGCCACAGACACAGAAATGGCTCATTCATGCTGACCCTTTGCATAAAAACTCAGTAAAACAGGATGGACCAAAGTAGAAAAAAAGTGTAACTCACCGCTCCCAAGAGTGTCCACAGACTGAGGTCTTAAAAACATGTCCACATATTCCTGAAATGGGACATCCACTGGAAAACAGACACTGGAGTAAGTTATAAACAAATAAAGAAATAATTGAGTTTAAATAAGAATGTGTACGGATAAATAAGGCTACTTGCAGACCATAACAGCAGCAGAGCATGATGGGTATTAGACATGCATACCTTTCTTATAAGAATAAGTGTTAGCTGTGCTGAGCCGCACTCTCTTCTTGCCATATTCTTCTAGTAAGCTTGACTTGGAGCACAATGACCTGAATTTCTAAAAAAAAGTGAGTGAGTTAAAATGTTTAACTCTGTCTGAATCATAAACTGAGTATTAGAATGGACAAAAAGCAGATGCCTGGAAGTGAAGCCAACACATTTAGAGCTCCCCATTCTGACTGGCTTCAGTGTAATAAGCTCCTCAGTGTTAAGAGATGGGGCATCTGACAAAGTAGAGGGAGGCAGATATGTGTTGTCCATATTAATATTCACTTAATAGTGTTATGTGTTGAAATACTATTGGTTCTTGCAACATTTTAGGCACTGCAGAAAAAAACATGCTACATGCAATTCAAGAAAAATCCAACCTGCAATACATTACACTTCGGGGCAAGTTTTAGGGCTTGTGCTCACAGCTGCCTTTTCTTGTCTGTAGACCTCATTTTCAATACAAAACCAATGTGGTCCTGGGTTTTCTGCATCCAGCATCTTGAGTGTAAAAATGGCCTTGACATCAGAGTTTTGTTCCCACGCTCACAACGCCCTCAGCTGACAACAGTTCAACTTTTGGAACAGTGATGTGCTCGTCCATGCCCCTTTTCCTTCACTGGCCAATCAAAAATCAAGACAAAGCGGGACCTACCAGCTTTATTAACAGCGATGGCGGATTGAATAAAATTACCTGAGACTGGAGCACACAGGTGGTCAAGTGGTTTAAGGCGCTATCTATGTACATGGGCAGCCTGGGTTCGAATCCGGCCTGTGGCCCTTCACCACATGTCTCTCCCCACTCTCTTCCCTGTTTCCAAGTCTATCCACTGTCCTTCATCTATCAAATAAAGGCCCAAAAATAAATCTTAAAAAAAATAACAATTACCTGACGTGTTACTCACCGTTCATCTGAGATGCCATCTCTTTGAGAGTGCCGTAGATTTCTTTCTAAATTCAACTTTATTCCAAAGTCTGCCAGCTTCATTCATGACATAACCAGATAACAAACATTATAGAACAAATCTTTCATAAATAAAACAGAGAAAAAGGCCACAGGTCTAATCTGGGATTAAATTTTGTATAGACCCATTTTTGAAGTAGTTATGTGAGCAGTGGCTCACTTTGGCTGTTTGTTTTTGCTAAAGCTAACTTAACTACACTTGCTACGAGATTAGAGTTACCACATAGGCCAGTGTAGCTAAGTTAGCATTGTGAGCATTAGCAAACATAGCTAAAGCTATCATAGCTATGCAGAGAATGCAGCTACATAGCTCACATAGCTGCTTTGTCAGCTTGGTTTTAGCTACTTTAGCTTTGTTTGCTGCATAGCTACATTATCTACGTAGCTTACACAGCTAACACAGTGAAGTAAGCTACACTTGCTAAGTTAGAATGATTTGATGGGGGACAGATTTAGTATCTGCTAGCAAACTGTTCACTTACTTGACTTTATTAAAGGTTTTGCAGGTCAGGTTTGTAACTTTTAAGTACCCTAACCATTACCATTACCCTTACCCAAACTTTAAACGAAAGTTTAATCCAATTTCATTTTGAACTTTTTAGCACGTATTTCCATTCTAAAGGAGTTGGAGTCACAGATGGGCCGTCTGTGCAAGTGGCCATCAGAAATCCATGGACCCCTTTCAAGATACCCGGTCTACAGCTGCTACAAATGCTAGGATATGGGTCTTTTACATTGCTTTTATGTTTTTTTTCCTCCCTTGTGATATTTCCTTGAAAAAAAGAAAACATTAAGGGCATCAAGTTATTAAAAGTGAGGTAACAAATCCCACAGGGAAGCAGATGTCACCTTGTAACCTAGCACCAATAAACAGTGGTGTGAATTCTTCTGTAACCCAGGTTGTGGATGCTTTCAGAGCAAAAAATGGCAGCTATGGACATAGGCCCTTATACTGTGACTAATTTCTTTTTTGCAGGTTTCCCTTATTAGATTCCAGCGGTCATATTCCCATTGTATAAAATACATTTGATGTTAAAAGTGTTTAATTGTTTGAAATAAGTAAATGTAAGAGAGTTTAAAAGTACTTTTTAAAAGGATTTGGATAGGATTAAAGCCCCAGTAGGTTGTTGGATTCTTCACTTGATACACACAGTTATAACAAGTACAATAATACCACATGTCCCTGTTGTATTAGCAGCAAACATACATACTGTGTTATCTGTCAGGCCTCTCAGGATCACTGGTCTGCTGTAGGCATATCTGGCGAAAAAAATATTTGGTGCACTTGAGTCACAATATGCAAACACTTCTTAAAGACTGCTGAGGCTTATGCGCCCCAGAACTGCATCCTTTCTAGTTAGTGTCATTACTGGTTGCAGATAAGGATTGAACTACATAGAAGTCAAAGAAAAAAATACCCTACTTCAGTGGCCTCACTCCCTGAGTAGGCCACTACTGAGCTCCTGTTTTAAATCATCATTTCTAAGCATTTTTATTTCCATGATTTGGAATTGTTGGAATATTAATACAAACATATTTCAGAAGCTGGTGACTAAAAATGTTTCGGTGGTAACTCTAGGTGTTTGTTAGTGAGATTCTTAGGGAGACTTCAGGTAGACTAACTCACAAACTGATGAATACAAATGTGCAGAAAAGTTACACACTTCTGAAGAGGAGAAACTTATCACGTCTCAGGGGAGATGGGTGTGGGTGCAGTATGGAAATATATCCACTTAAACCAACCTCTCAATGAACTCTTGATATGAGAGTAGAGAGCTGTCCAACACGTCGATGCTACAAGGACCTTCATCATTTAATCTGAAATCTGAAATTGATGACCTGAACACGGAGGGAGACACAAAGACAACAACAATGCAGCTCTGTTAAGAGAGATCTAACGTGCAAAATAAGTACAAAAGAAACAAACGTTCAGTCTGATCAAGGAAATATGTCTTCATTACAGGGTTCCTTCTAAGTGACGTGTTTAAATACAGTTTGGCATAAGATCAAGAGACGAGACTTTGAAGGGTTTGGAGCTGCTATTTACACGTAGAACAATTAATTTAACTCTAAAACCTTTCATTATAAATAGTTAGCATCACTTTTTAAAAATTTCCTCCATGTGTAGCACAGCTTTGGTGTTGACACTCACCAGCCGCCTCCGTCGTCTGACAGCTGCTCTGCATTTAACGCGATGAAACATAACAGAATAAATTGTGTAAATGTGTATAACACAACCTTTTGATGTTCCATTCAAAACTGCACCTACAATGACTTAAATATCGTTGCATTTAAGTTAAAATATATCCAATTTGAGATGAATATGCTTTATTATCCCGGCGCGTGAGCTGTCTCCTCACTTCCGCGAAACTATCCAATCAGAAAAAAACACACAAATCTGACTGCTGCTGCGTTCAAGTTCCGTGGGAAATATTGGTTTCTTCTGCATAATACAGCTAAGACATGCTTTTATCAAAGAGGAAGTACGTTTTATATGTTTAAAAACTATTATTCAGAAAAGTAGAATAATTTAGCTACAGGGAAAAAAAAAATTTCCTTTTGTAACTGCATTATGCTTCCAATAAAAATCTGCAGCAAGAAAGGGCACGCTCATTTGTCGTGTACTTGACATGTTCTAAATGTGCTGTATTCAGTGGTATTTTTAACAGGCATTTTTAATTTTAGTCTTCATCTTAAGGATAAAATGTTCATTAGTTTTAGTCACATTTTAGGAATGTTTACCCTCTGTGGTTATAGTTTAGTTTTCCTTGACAAAAACCAAAGAGCATTTTAGTCCAGTTTAAGTCCATAAAAGTGATTACATTTAGTCATAACATTAATTCTCATTACCTGAATTTGGTGTCAAATCATGTTTTTGTTTTTTGTTTTTCTGTGCACCCTGCAAAGCAGGTGCATCATGTTCTACCCTGCCTAATGTGGTATGCCTGTTTTCTATAGCCAAGAGGCAGAAGAGCTACAGATACACAGGGTTTTGACAGATTTACCACAGTGGGAAAATGTAATATATTTTTAATGTCCAACAAAAATGTTATCACATTTTAATCTTGTCTTCCTTGAGGAAAAAAAGGCAGTTGACGAACATTTTCAGTCGGTGTTTTATTGGTGAAATTAACACTGATTTTGAGCACAGCCCTTTTCGAGCCCAACCACGAATTCTCTATTAAATTGAGGTCTGTGGTTCAAACCAGCCATTCACCTTGTTGTCTTTAAACCATTTCTGTGCAACCTTTATTGTATGTTTCGAGCCATTGTCTTGCTGGAAAATAAGTCTTCCTAAAGCTGTAGTTCTCTTGCAGACTGGTTATAATCTTCCTCCAGGATTTTCCTGCATTCATTTTACCCTCTACCTTTACAAGCATTTCAGGGCCGAATGCCAAGAAGCATCCCAACAGCATGATGCTACCACCACTGTGCTTCACAGTCGGGATGGTGTGTTCGTGGTGATGTCCATCCCCTGACCTATACTTTTCAAAAGCTTTTTCTCTGAGGTGCTTGGAGTGTTATTTTGTCTTCATGGTGTTATGGTAGCCAGGAATACTGATTAACCAGTGACTAGACCTTCCAGACACAAGTGTCTTTATACTGCAATCACTTTAGACACATTTATTGACCTCAGGTGATCCCAATTCACTGATTTTGAGACTATTTATATCAATTTCCTGGCTCTCTGAATTAGGTCAGTCACTTCAAAGGGGGTAAATATTTCTGCAGTCACTTATTTTAAATTACATATTTCTATCTAATTGGCATTATTTTGTAGAAATCTTTTTTCACGTAATCATTATTGAGATTTAAAAAAAAAAAAAAACGCCAAATTATAAAATGACTATTGTTGATTTATAAAATCAATAAAAGGTTAAAACACCAAAGGAGTAAAGTCACTGTACTTTAATTGTGTTTAATAATGTCAGATAATTATACATTATTTCCGCACCCATATGTATTTATTCATAGCATTTATTCACCACAATACAGGCAAAACAAGAAATACACAAACACATAGGAACTCCTTCACAATATAACCCAAACACTCTGACTGAGGTAGAAAATACTGGAAGTTTTCCCTTTATTTGATATAGTTCAAAATATAATATATGCTTCATATTTCAAGTGGTAATAGATATATCACAGTACATTAAAACATCCATATTAACATTCCCAAAGTAGGCCTTCAGTGCAAATACTCAATATCTGAGGTCATAGAAAAAAAAAATCATTTTAACTCCTAAATATTATTTCTGTGCATGAAATAATCTTCTCCATTGTGTGAGCTAAACCTGTGTCCAGCTTTTTGAATAGTTGTATTATACATCATGAATTTGACAGATTTTATACATTTTTATTTTCTATGGTAAAGCACAACGTTAAATAAATACATCAACAAATAACATTTTGCTTTCTACATAAGAAATACTACTAGCTTACTCATATTCAAACAGTTTTATTTGGGCAAATGTTATGTTAGTAAGAACTGCTTTTAATGAAAAATGTAAAAAATAAAGAAGGAAAAGGATGGATTGTGATCAGGATTGCCACAAACTTTGAGTCCAGATTCATGCATGGGCCACCATATTTTCTTTTTTTTAATTGTGAGGGATTTTTATGTAAAAGAATTTATTGTTGGAATGAATGTCCAGCATATTAACTTCACAATGACATGTTGGACGTTCATACGCAGCAGTCATTTTCAGGCCAATAATACATACAAATATGCAAATGAAAAATAGTCAATACATGTTAAAATCCTTCAGACTTTTTAGTGTAATTGCAAAGACAGACACTTGAACATAAAGGGCAAAATTCAAAAGCAGCAAATTCAAAACTTTTTTCTGTCTTTTCCAAAGGAAAGTGGGAATTTAGTGCTTGATATCAAGCAAATATCGTTTTTGACCTGCTGTCATAAACAAGCAGTTTAAATACACATGTCCCTTTTTATTGTCTCAGTAAAACCAAGTTATATTTCCTGCATTTTATTAGTGACAATACAAGTGTTAACACAGGCGTCTATCTGCCGACTTTTGGCAGATTGATCAATATTTTCAAAAGGCTATAATTAGCAAATTAAATCACCTGGCCGATAAATTGGTATGGCCCCAGTAAAGGGCACAGTCTTCATTTTTTTTCCATAAATGTAATTTTTAAATTTATTTTAGGTATATATATTTTCCCCTTTTCTATAAAACATTGTCAGGGTTTCAGCCCTTATTCTCATAATAAAAAGTTCATCTCTTGCAGATTCTTAGACCTAAAGGCAGCAGGACTCTCGTGATCTTTCACTCAATATTAACAATCCTATGAAAGTACAGCAAGAGAGAGGAGAGGAGGTATGACAGAGAGCAGCAGAGGAACCGAAAGGTAAATCAGCTGAGCTGCTCCTGAGGACTCGCCCCCAGTGGATGAACCATCTGAAGTGAAGGTGATAAAGCCCGGCTGGTCACTGAGGATTTTGCCGTTGATCCATTCCTGATACACGGACACTCGAGCATAGACTCCAGGGAAGTCAGCTAAAGCGCAGCCCCTTCCAAAGCTAACTACTCCAGGCTCGATCCATCTTGAACCACTTTTACACACCAGTGGGCCGCCTGAATCCCCCTGCAAGAGGTCAAACATGCAGATTAAAAAATGATGAGGAAAGTGCATTTATTCAAGCACTGAACAAATAAGAACTTAACCAGAAAAAAAAGACCTATCTCAGACCATCACCGCCACAATAAGTTCTTCAAGTGAGGCCCATCTGACTGAAATAGTGGCAGAATTTAGAAATAAAACCAAAGCCCCATGTCAGTGTAATGAATACAGTGCTTAACAAATTTATTAGAACACCACCCAAAGTAAGGTTTATGCCACCGCTGCCCTAAATTAACAGCATTGGTAAAAACTGGTAAAACCAAATTCATTTTTTATGTTTCTACAATGGTTAATACACCAATATGTAGAAGCTCTTTAACCCAAATGATATTTTTAATGCTAAAATGTAATTATTATTGTTATCCATGAGTTTTCAAATTTACATATTTACAAAAAAAACTGAAAAAATAGTAAAGCACATTATTATTTCTTGATCAATATGTCAAATTATAGTTATTTACTTGCATTCCTGAACAGAAAAATTAGTTTTAGTGGTTGAATGTTATGCTTGGTTAATTTCTAAATTCTCAGAGAAGCCCAGCGAGCCGGCTCAAATTTGGGTTTAAAAAGGGGATTTCAGTTTGAAATCCCTCATACCTGGTCAAAGTGGTAAAACGTGGAGAGCTCACTGAAAATGAAAGAGTCCGCATTAAAGCACTTCATGATGCTGGATGGTCTCTGAGACAGGTGGTCTAATAAATTTGTTAAGCACTGAGCATGTGCAGAGTTTGATAAAACTGGATTAACTTGATTTTATTATATGGGTGTTTATTGATAGTGACAGATAAAACCAATCACAGGGTAAGCTCTCATCCCCTTCGATGGCTAGGTGCACCTGCAAGCTAGCACATTGGTATTCACACTGGGGATTTTAGTGGTTGTTCTCAAATAGACCAAACTCTGGCAGGCTGCTTTAACTTTTCTCCTTTTCTTATTTCGTAGTGCCACTGAACAAATAGGACACTGCTTTCAAAGGATTTACGTTAGATTGCTCTGAAGCATCAGTAACATTACAAAAAATTTTCAGTAAATTTTTCTGATTAGATTCTTTGGCTAACATTTGCAGTGCTTACCTGAAATTCTAGATAGACTGTTTCACATATTGAACACAGAATATATTTCACATCTATCTAGGAAACCTGCCAAGTAAAGCATTTGGGAAGGGCAGGACTTTCTAGAAAAATCTGTTCTATCTGTCATATACGTTATAGGCCAATAAGAGCAACAAGACAGAATGAGGTAGTCAGGCATGCACAGCTCGGGTAGTAGCCTGAGCTTGACAGATAAGCGCTGGAGTAGTTTAGTTTCGGCATGAGTGTGCTAACATGATTAGAACAACGCAGCTCGAGTTTCTTGTGTGAAAAATCAGGATGAAAATGCAGAGTGCAAAGGCCTTTAGTCAGTGGATAAAACTCATGCCGAGGCCGGTCAGGAGGAGTACAAAGACATCTTCTCTGCCAAAAGCAGCTTTCAGAGCTATTCTTAGCTCTTGTTTTCATAAAGTTACCCTGTTCTGCTAAAACTGCCTAAAACTCGGCTACACCCGAGCTACCTGCCACATTAGCAGCTGTCTTTTTAAACCCAACCCGTAGCTACAGCATCATTCTCCTCAAATGATGCTGATTAATTAGATCAGACCTGGCACAATCATGTCATATTTTAGCTTTGCAGGATAGGTTTGCATGATGACAGAAATGGAATCTGGCCAATCCATCCCCTTTCAAAGGATATTGCAGTGCATGACTTCAAAAATTGGGGATATCAAAATCCAAGTTCCTTCCACAGCACATGCTGGTACATGGTGAGGTATGGAGTGATTTATGGGATATTTCATTGACAGACTCACTTGGCAGGAGTCCTTTCCTCCCTCAGCCAGACCGGCACAGATCATGTTGTCAGTGAGAGTTGAGTAGGAAAGTCTACACTGAGCATTAGACACGATGGGAACGTCCACCTCCTGCAGTCTCTGAGGGAAACCGAGGGGAACTGTACAAGAGGAGACATTTGTTTAGTAGACTAAACAACAACTAGTAAAGTGTTTAAAGATTTCATTGTAAAAAGTTGCTTGCAACAATTAAAAATATATGCCAGTGGTGCAAGAATATATCTTATAGTATAAGACATATATATATCTTATAGTATATCTTATTCCAATATGCAAATCTACTGGACATTCCCAATGGCATTTGCATTTTTTTTTTCCATGCAAAAAAAAAAAAAAGAAAAAAAAAAGAAAAACTACACAATAAATCAGTGCATCGCAAACTCTTTAAAGAAATTTCTAGAAGGTAGATTTACTTGAGGATTGCACTTAAAGCACTGTATGTAAATCCCAAAGGTAGGCATTTCAGGGCAGAGATGGCAGAGAAAAAACTCGTTCCATCACAAGCAAGCAGCACAAAAATGAATGAGATAAAGCAACAGGACAGCACCTTGCAATGTCAATTTTCACTTCAACACAAGGGGGAGTAAGGGGGAGAGCTTCCTGGAGCCCAGTCAAATGAAGGGCCAATAGAGGTCAGGAAAATCATTGCCCATTGTAAAGTTCAGCTGTGGTAACCATATTTTATATCAACCTGAATAATAACCACACTTATCATTTTTTCATGCTTTAGTACAATATAAAAATTTTAACTTACTTCTTAAAGCAGAATTACCTTTTTATTTGTAATGCTGACATTGTGTTTGGGCACACTAACTAAACCATTTAGAGAGTAGTATCAGACTTTATAGCTAAGCCATGATGTGCACAAACTATCCGAGAATAAAGTCAAATGAATTAAAAGAACTTAAATGGAAATAATCAAAGAATTGCAAACAAAAGATAAAATTGGTGAATTGGTTAAACTTGCAAAAATGGGTGGAAATAAGTGGTTAAAGAGTGGCAAAAAAATGGGTTAAAATTGGCAGACATAAGTTAAAAGCGGCAAAAAATTAGATCAAAGTGGCAAATTTGGGTTACTAACAGCAACAAAGGGCAGAAAATTGTGAAAAGTGGTTAAAAAGTGGTAAAAATGGTTTATCAATGAAAAAATGGGTTAAAAGTGGGAAAAAGGGCAAAAATAGGCAGGAAAAGGGATGAAAATGGGTTAAGACGTGGCATTAATAAATAACTTGAACATCAGAACCCAATGATAGTTTACAATACAATACAATACAATACAATACAAGAACTTTATTTGACACACTTTTCAGTTTTAAAATAAAGTAACCATTAGCCAGGACGCACCAATTATACTGGTCCAATGCACATGCATTAATATGATCAATAAATCATCAGTTGAGGAGGGCCCATTCCCTGGCTTTTTTTAGGGGCCCAGCCAAGTCTGTGGGCAGGTCCGATTAATTACGTAGCAGTCTTTCAGGTTCAAATGACAATGATAAACTAGTCTCAATCAACAAAATTAAAGCACATGATTTTACACTTAAATTTGAGAAAGATTCAATAAACAATCACCATCAGTTTGAATGGTTCCCCAGCCAGTGACCCAGCAGGTGGTTCCAGCGTTGAACACGCTGCCGCTTGCTGCCAGACACACAGGTCTGATGTATTCGGTGAACTCGACATCAGAGGAGAGCTCCAGCAGACTTATGTCATTGTCGCTTGTAGAGTCATCATAGTTTTCATGGTTGATGATCCGGCTTACAGTACGGGACACTTCGTTGAAATTTAATAACTGTTGGGTTTCACGTCCGAGGTACACCACAATATTAGATGTGCTTGTGCTGAGAAAGACAACAGATGACATGCAGCGGTTGTTAGTGATGTTTAAATTGTAATAGTATCATAATCATTAATTGAGATTCTTTTATCTAAAAATCTGTTCATCTAATTTCATAAAGTCACTCTTCCTTTTACACTTGGAGATTGCAGAAACTCCACCACCACAGCCAGAGCTGGATCGTATATGAGTATCAACATGACTGGGAGGAGTTGATTCATTTAGACTTACATATTCATTCTGATGGAGCCAGGTTTCAGTTCAGCAAAATACATCGATAAAATTTTCTGACATTAGATCATTTAAATTCAGATTCAGATAAAGATCTACACAGCAAAATCGCCAGTGTTAGATAAGTACCCATAGTATAAAATCATTTTTGAGCTTTGATTTAACCTTTACGAAAGTGTTGATATTTTAACTCTCTCATAGAGTTAATTCTTTAACACTCGCTGTTGTTTTTTTGCACATTAAAGTTTACTTTTAACACAGTCTGTTGTGTTATTGTGCATTGTGTCATTTCCTTACATGCCCTGAGTCGAAAGCTTGCGCTATCTTCATTATTATAACTCATTACTGTCAGGAAGTGACAAACTTAGTCAGCAACTTCACTCATGGTGCAGAAGTGTTTAACATAAAAAAACAATAATTCAAGAAATCTAACACATCTAAAACACATCAAAGCACCCTGCACAAAGGCATGATGAGAAAACCTGCCCCCAGATTTGAAATGGCATTAGGTGGAGCTTGGATCAACTGACTATTTCTCTCACTCTGGTTGAGTATACACAATTGCAACCATGGGGAAGACTGCTGACTTGACATTTCTCTAGAAGACAATAACTGAGCCCCTCCATGAGGAGGGTAAGCAATAGGAAGTCTTTGCTGAAAGGGCAGCAAAACAAAGTGGATTCAAGACCTCGAAGGGGGTTTACAGGGAGTGGACTGAGGCTGGAGTCAGTGGATCAAGAGTAATCACACACAGATGTGTTCAAGAAATAGGATACAACTCTTGTGTTCCAGGCCTGAATCACAGAATAAGCTTCTCTGCTTCGCTGTCATAAGCTTCTCACTCGGACTAAAGACAGAACAAACTGGACTGTTGCTCAGTGCTCAGAGTCCTGTTTTCAGATGAAAGTCAATTATGCATTGCATTTGGAAATCAAGGTCCCAGAGTCTGGAAGAAGATCAGAAAGGCACAGAATCCAAGATGCGTGCAGTCCATTGTTTTCAGTCTCCACAGTCAGTGATGGTTTGGGGTGCCATGTCATCTGCTGCTGTTAGTCCACTGTGCTTTATCAAGTCCAGAGTCAACGCTGTTAGCCATCATCTGCCAACAGTGAAGCCAAAACTACCAGAAACTGGTGACTGTGGTATAACTGAGCTTGATTGTTCTACTACTAATGCAGTCTGGGGTTCACAACACCACAGCAGTGCCACAGACTGATCGCCTCCATGCCACATCACTTCGATGCAGTGATTTGTGCAAATGGAGTCCCGAAAAAGTATTATGTGCATAAATGAACATAATTTTCAAGATCAGCAAAAAGTTTTTAAATATTTCACACCGTATGGGTTGAAATTAGAATGCAAGTTTAACTTTTTGAATTAAATCACAGAAAAAAATGAACTTTTTTATGATATTCTAATTTTTCAGATGCATCTGTGTAACTGTAAACTGTGAAGGTTTTGAAAGACCACCCAGTCATCCACCCCACAGCTAAAGATCCAGATTATAGGAGAGTGACAGAAGGAGAGCTCGTGTTTCACCTCATCCTACATGTTTACATGTGCCTGTTGCTATCATAACTTGTTTATATCTGTTGCAGGAGAAAGTCAATTACTTGTCCATTTCTTTCTCAGTTACTTTCTGGACTGTAAATGAGAAATTCAGACAAATTTCTGATTTTCTTTGCTTCGTCTTTGTTTGGTAAAACACAACTTTAATCATCCATTTGACATCATTTGTTAATTGTCGTCATCGTAAACAACAACTCCAAACATTGAGGACCCGCAGTGATTTATCTGATCACCGTCTCCTGAGAGAGTAGTGTTGTACTTCTAATGCAGCCGTCCAATTTTAAGCTCAAAATCAATAAAAAATATGTCACCTGTCTGGCTACTAGCCAAAGAGCCCCATATAATTACACCTAATCTCTGTAGTCACACAGTAGCAGCTGATTCAATGTCTTTGTTGTACTTTTTTGTATTTGTGTATCTAGTGTAATGGTGTAATAAGATAATAATAGAGTTTTTTTTTCCTCTATGGTTTTGTGCCACACCCTCATACTTTGTCTTTTGTTAACCAAAGCTCTGTGTGTTTAAACAGGTGGATAACTGAGTCATATGACCACGTCAGGGCTCACCTCGGAAAACAGTGAGCTGCTGTCAGGACATATCGCTTATTGATCAGAGAACCTCCACAGAAATGTCCGCCGATGTTGTGCAGACTGGCCTGCCATGGCCAAGCTCCTGCTGGAGCATCTTCACCTCCTACGATCCTGGTATTTCGCGGAGCAATGCCACAAACTGTAGGAGAGAAACAACAATGTGGACACATAAATCTGTGTTCTTCTAGCATTTTGAAGGTATTCTGAAAGGTTTTTAGTGTATGTTGTGTAAAGATTTGAGGGGGGCGCAGGACCCCGTCTACTCTGACCTTGTCAAAATTAGATTTAAACATGTTTAAATAAATATATATATTTTTAAATCATGATATGTATCATAATGAATGAAGGCATATTAGGGCCATTGTTAAAGATAAAAAAAGAGGACCTGTCAGTTTATGAGCAAAAAGTGAATTTTGGAAAAAAAAATCTATAAATTTTAAGGTCAGATGATTACAAGAAGCAAACTCAGAATGTCAGAGTTTAAAAGTTGTAAATTAAAAAGAAACAAATTTAAATTTTTAATTTTTAATTTTTTTTTTTTCAAATTCATAAACTTACAAGGTTGTAGTGCAAAAATTGTACAAAAAAACAAATTAAAAACAGCGGCTGGAATTTTGACTTTTTGACCTTATAACATCAAAAATTCAACCTTTTTGTTCACATATATTTAAGACTGTTAAAGTTTTTAAAAAATCCTTTTTTCTCCCAAATGAATGACTTTTCAGTCTCCTGAACGTTTCATTTTTTTAAGAGTGGTGCTTATAAGCCGTTGTAATAATGGATAAATTATACTTAGACTTTTTATCGAGAACAAGTCTGTCGGCAAATTATGTTGGGATTTTGTCAAAGAAAACAATCAAAGTTGATTTTCAAGGAAGTTTCATTTAAGAAACCTTTTATGACTTATTTAAAGGTAAGAGGACATGTACAGAGGGTTCATATCCAGCTTGTGGCTCCTTCTTCACATGTCGCTCTCTCTCCTTTCCCAGTTCCTGATTCTATCAGCTGTCCTACTTACAATTAAGGACTAGAGCGCAAATATTAAACCTAAAAGAGAAAATAGGAAAAGGTACCTTAAAGATTCAAGGCTCTATGTAATGTATGTTGCAAGGCCTTCCTTAGAATTTTTTCTAAGTAGCTTTAGGGATTTTTTCTAATATGCCTTTGAGTGACTCTTTCAAGGATGAAGGAAGGCACTATGCAACCTTAAAGAGCACCTAAAGTCACATTCTAACTCAGTAGGCAACTTCACTCATGGTGCAAACGTGCCTCACATAAAAAGCAACAACAATCCACCCCCAACATGACCAAAAAAACCCCAGCAGGGATCACTGCACAACAGGCAACAATCAAACACAGCTAAACACATCCAGACCACAGCAAAACACCCAGCCCAAGGGCATGATGGGCAGAGCTGTTCAGATCAACGGACTCCTTAAAGAGTTGACCTAACACTGGTGAATCAACTCTGTCAAATAACTGCAACACTGAAAACCATTTCACTCAGAATGGAGTGAAAATTGCACTTTTGAACCCTGGATATCTACACTTTTTTGCCGTGCTTCACATCAAAACGCCTTCAAAGTCTTAAAAGTGGAACATGAACAAACAAAACGCAAATTCAGGACTTGTTTAGAAAGAAATTTAACATCTCTTAAAGTGTTTTTGCAGCCTAAGGCATATTTAGAATATCCAAACTTCACTTAGCTTAACCTGATAAATATCAATGTTAAAGGTTGAAAGACCAGTTTTGACACTTGTTTGAAATTGTCACTCCTCTGTGGTATGGATACATTAAAGAAATAAACAAACAAACAAATGAATAAATAAGTAGATAACAATGAGAACATAACTCACCATCCAACTGAGCATGGCTTCCTACAAAAGACAAAGAATGACACAATGAGTCACTTAAAGTGATTGAGTAATCTTCATACCTTGATTGCTCAGGAAAGTTTCGACAAACACCTCTAAAGGAGTTGTCTGAAAAACTCATCAGACTGGATGACATTCTTTTGTGTTTCTGTGGGCATTTCTACAGGTGTGGTAGGCGTGTTTGACATGAGAACATAGAACATATGTTTCCATGATCATTGATCAAATGACGGAGAAGACTTAAGGTTTTGTCAAGCATGTATAGGTATGTGAGGCATCTTTGATTCAGAGCATCGAGCACATCTTGTTTTCAGTATCACTACTGCTGCTTTGGTCCTCCTGAACAAGACTCCAAAAATGTTTTTCTTTTCAATGTACTCCAATACTTTGATATAAAAGAGGATTATGAGGTAGGCCGATACAGAATGGGCAGACAACAATATTTTTGATTTTTGTTAGGACTTGGAGCATTTTAAATATCACTTTGCAAAGGTGCAATAGCAGCAAAGTTCTTGTCTTGAGCTATTTTTGACATTATGGCAAATGTTTAGATTTGAGGGAAATCTCTAACAAATGATTTTAACATGCATGAACAATCAGCACATAAAAAGAAACAAAAACACAACATGATTTCATATGAATACAGAGGTGTAGTGGGTATCCTGATAGTCTTGCTCTAACAATTCAAAAATAATTATATTTTTCCCAGACATCTGACACATTCAAGAGCCCTGTGTCCGATTTTAGCAGAATTCTCCCTCATAGTCATTGGCACAGGCTGTCTCCCTCTATTTTCAATCTTTAAATTCAGCAAATCAGAATTTTGTCGGTTAAGCTGTTTCATGACGTCTATGGCGTGTTAATCTCAAGATCTGACTTATAAATAAACCTTTGGTGATAAAAACCTTGACAAAAAGTAAGTTTAGTTTTCATTTAGGAGACTAAACTGGACTGTTAGGTGTTCAAAATCCGTATTTTTCCACTGTGCATATAATGGTTACGCAGAAATGAGGGTAAAGAGCATTTAAGGTATGTCTGCATTTTCTAAAGTAATTAAAGTAATGACACGATTTGACTAAAAGTACAGACTAAAGTGTAAGGACTTTATTTACTAAAATGGACTAAAACTTTTTGGTGTTTTTGTCGACTAAATGGCATAAAAGGCATTTTAATGTAAAGACTACATTTAAAAGCCAGATTTAACATATATGTTTGAATATTCTAATTATATACAGTTTATTATTGTAAAATGTGTAATAGCTGAGGGATGTGCTTTTAAGCACCAGTATTATCCTTCACCACTGTACGTCCTGGATTCAGTAATCCCATAGGCATCATGAGTGAAGTTAGGCATTTAAATCAAGAGTAAAATTATATTTAAAAAGGAAAAATGCCCTCAAGTTTTCTGATCATTTATCCTGGATTCTGTTTCCAGCATTTCGCTACCAATCTATAATTGAGATTAAGTCAATTTGAACTGTTAAATGTTTTAACAAATGATAATTATCTCAGGTTGTTTTTTTTTCACTAATCATAAAGATAACTGCTTGTAAATGAATTAACAAATGAGTTTGTATCTGGTGATAACAGACACCCTTATTGAGCTCTCTGACTCAGCAGGACGGAGTCAAAACAACGGCTCTCAAACTGGCCTTTCTGGATTTTCATGCTGAGTGACAGATCCTTAAAGCACAACTGCTGATACTACAGTTGTCTGTTATTTTCTTTTTCCTCAACGTAATGTACCGCTAATATAGAAACAAGAGCAGTTTTTGTTTGATATATGATACAAAACCAGACTATGGACCAGATTGTGCTGAATACTATCAAGCAAACCAAAAACATTTTGACATAACAGACCACTATTTTTAAAATATTTCTTTCAAACAAATCAGATCATAAATGTTCTAAAATTTCTGAGACAATATTTAACAGCACTAACCTGTTATTGTTAAGGCCACAAACACAACACCAAAAATTAGTCGTTTGGCTTCCATGGTTCGATTGTTCAGGCTGGTTCTTGTGACAACTGAAGACGGTGAGCAGCACTCACAGGGAGTGACTGTTTGTACTGAACCTGTCCCTCCGTCAGGTGAACAGTGCTTATGTCATGGTCAGGGAACCACCTCACAAAGTAAGCGTGTGTGTCCTTTTACAATCAGCTAGTTATAACTAGCAGGGCCACATTCAGACTGCTTCAGGCCTGAGGTGGTAAATACTGAGTATGAAGCACAGAAATATTACTGGGAAAAGGTACGAGAATTTTCACACAATTGAATTTGACAAGTGACTACTGCTATGTTTATATTTTCAGGTGACTATTTACATTTTTATGCTGGAAACTCTGGATGTCAAACGACAGCTACATAAGGAAGAGGAGACTGCTGCTGCTGTGTCTCATTCAAATTTCGTACTGCTTCCTTGTGATGGACCACAATTATTCTCTGCCATCGGTTACATGTTATAACACCAGAGCCCTCCCTGTAATGCCATTCTAGTCAATGAACTAGATAATAAACTTTATTCACTTTTTTCTGAAGTGATGGCAAAGTGTTGGGGGATGGGGGGCATTAAATTGTAATCTCTCCTTTGGTGCAAAAATGGCTAGAGCCAGCCCTGATACTATGTGACAGGTAGAAGCCCTCTGCTTGAAGAAGCAAAAAAAAAAAAAGGTCCCTGTTTCAGTACAATATTTATGTACTGTGTGAGATTCAGGAAAAGTTATTTAAAATAGAAATACTTCAATAATGTGGCCATTAATTGTCAAGAATTTGTACTTTGTATAGAAGTTGCTAGGAGGACATTCCTGATTGAAGAGAATTATATAGACAGGTCATTGGTTTACACTAAAAACATCATGTAAATACCAAACACAGCCTAAAATATGGTACTCATACAAATACATGAAGCCTACAGTCTGGCAGACACCTGATGAAAGAGTGTATGTTTTAAGGGTTGGCAAAAAATGTTTATACTTTATGATACTTGTTTATTCATTTCAATATTAGCTTATATTAGGCCAATTATTTCTTACTTTTAATGGTCTATATACTGTTGTAGAGCATAGTTCATCATTTTTTATTATATTTTAATCTAAAGTAGCCATGTAGCAGGTATTCAAATGGCTGAATAAGATGTCATTCTAAAAAGGGTTAAAAGAAGACCCACAATAAATAAACCAAAATAAATAGGCACCATAAGAATAAATATACTATAAACATAACTTAGTTTTTTAGATGTTCATTCCATCGTTCATCCAAGTTAGGATTAGAATTGTTTCAGTCAGAAAGCAACCAGATACACGTGGAATATCAGTTTAACAAGCAGAAAATGGGTTTATAATTATCTTAATCTTCAATCATCACATTTTTTTGATTACGGGGAAAGTTTGAGCTACTTTCTCGGCGCGTACAGAACGAACCAGAATCTTGTAGAAACCGGGAGAAACTTCTAGCACGCGCTTCCGGCTTACGTCATCACGCTAAGCTACTGCGACGAGGTCTGTGATTGGACGAAACTCGGCGAAAGCACGAGAAATGACTAGAAGGGAGTGAGAAATATACAAATAACGGAGGGAGCTGGAAAGAGGACAGAATCGAGACCAGAAGAGAACCGAGGAGAGAAACGAGACAACAGCAGCCGGGGAACTTTTCCTTCCTTTCTTCCTTTTTATCTAACAAGGGTAAGCCATTTCCCCCATTTTCTTATATCTAATAGTCTGTAAACTACCAAACTGTCTGTTGTTTTGAACTGCATATGAACTGAGATAAGAAAAATGTTGGCTTTACCTTACTATAGGTCTGTATATGAAACTTACGCTGTACTTTCAAACCTGTTTGTAGTTCAGTTTAAGTACCTACATTAAAGAAATTGATCCAGAATTATTCATTTGAATAAAAGTGACATAGTCTAGTTTTCTTTACAGTCACCTGGTAGATAGAAATAACTGTTCCTTCACTTAGTCTTTAAAAAGCATAGTACAGCATTTTTTTCATAGCTAGGAATTTTGCCAGTCAACTGAGGTTTTACACTTTAATTTTTGACTTTAGACTGCAGGGCTGGATGTTACAGTAGATTACTGAAAACGTAATGCTATGGCAGTGAGAATTCTTTTATATGCAAAAAGTTATGTATGCTTCTAGCATTACATTTATTGTTTCATTATATATTTTTGTGTCTATATTTTTAGAACACAAGTTGAAAACAGTCAAGATGTCTTCAGCTAAAGGTGTAGCAATCGGCATCGACCTGGGCACCACCTACTCCTGTGTGGGTGTTTTCCAGCATGGAAAAGTAGAAATCATCGCCAACGACCAGGGCAACAGGACCACCCCCAGCTATGTGGCGTTCACTGACACAGAGAGACTGATTGGGGACGCAGCCAAGAACCAGGTGGCTCTGAACCCCAGCAACACTGTGTTTGATGCCAAGAGACTGATTGGAAGAAAAATGGATGATCCAGTGGTGCACGCTGACATGAAGCACTGGCCCTTCAAGGTGGTCAGTGATGGAGGGAAGCCCAAAATTCAGGTGGAGTACAAAGGTGAGGACAAAGCCTTCTACCCTGAGGAGATTTCCTCCATGGTCCTGGTGAAGATGAAGGAGATTGCTGAGGCCTACCTGGGCCAAAAGGTGTCCAACGCAGTCATCACAGTCCCCGCATACTTCAACGACTCCCAGCGACAGGCGACTAAAGATGCAGGCGTCATCGCAGGACTGAATGTCCTGAGGATCATCAACGAGCCCACAGCAGCCGCCATCGCCTACGGTCTGGACAAAGGCAAGACAGGAGAAAGAAACGTCCTGATCTTTGACCTGGGTGGAGGAACCTTTGACGTGTCCATCCTGACCATTGAAGACGGTATCTTTGAGGTCAAAGCCACGGCTGGAGACACTCATCTGGGTGGAGAGGACTTTGACAACCGCATGGTGAACCACTTTGTGGAGGAGTTCAAGAGGAAAAACAAGAAGGACATCAGCCAGAACAAGAGAGCCTTGAGGAGGCTGCGCACAGCTTGTGAGAGGGCTAAGAGAACCTTGTCATCCAGCTCCCAGGCCAGCATCGAGATCGATTCTCTGTTTGAGGGTATCGACTTCTACACCTCCATCACCAGGGCTCGTTTTGAGGAGCTGTGCTCCGACCTGTTCAGGGGAACACTAGAGCCCGTGGAGAAAGCTCTGAGAGACGCCAAAATGGACAAGGCAAAGATCCACGACATCGTCCTGGTGGGAGGCTCCACCCGAATCCCTAAAATCCAGAAACTGCTGCAGGACTTCTTTAACGGCAGGGAGCTGAACAAGAGCATCAACCCAGATGAGGCAGTGGCTTACGGGGCAGCTGTCCAGGCAGCCATCCTCTCAGGTGATACCTCTGGGAACGTTCAGGACCTGCTGCTGCTGGACGTGGCTCCTCTGTCCCTTGGTATCGAGACAGCTGGAGGAGTCATGACAGCCCTGATCAAACGCAACACCACCATCCCCACTAAACAAACCCAGGTCTTCAGCACCTACGCAGACAATCAACCCGGGGTCCTGATCCAGGTGTACGAAGGGGAGAGAGCCATGACCAAGGACAACAACTTGCTGGGCAGGTTTGAGCTGACAGGAATCCCACCTGCTCCACGTGGAGTCCCACAGATTGAGGTCACCTTTGATGTGGACGCCAACGGCATTTTGAACGTGTCGGCCGTGGACAAAAGCACCGGCAAAGAGAACAAGATCACCATCACCAACGATAAGGGCCGACTGAGCAAAGAAGAGATCGAGAGGATGGTGCAGGACGCTGACAAATACAAAGCTGAGGACGACCTTCAGAGAGAGAAAATCGCTGCCAAGAACTCTCTGGAGTCGTACGCCTTCAACGTGAAGAGCAGCGTGCAGGAAGAGAACCTGAAGGGCAAGATTAGTGAGGAGGATCGTAAGAAGCTGATTGAGAAGTGTGATGAGACCATCGCCTGGCTGGAGAACAACCAGCTGGCTGATAAGGAGGAGTACCAGCACCAGCAGAAAGAGCTGGAGAAAGTGTGTAACCCCATCATCAGCAAGTTGTATCAGGGAGGAATGCCTGCAAATAGCTGTGGGGAGGAGGCCCGAGCTGGAGCCCAGGGGCCCACCATCGAGGAGGTGGACTAAAGTGGCATTTGATATGGACTCATTGATCTCAGGGACTGTTTGAATATAACTGTTTATTTACACAATTGTTGAAAACTTTGCCACTTTATTGTTTACAATATTCCATGTTAATAAAATATTCTTTTCAATAATTAAAACACAACTGTAACTTGATCACCTGTTTAAATGTTGGGTGTTGTTTGTGATGTTTAAGATGTAAAAAGCACTCTTAATGTTAATATATTTATCTCTGCCTTGTTGGGTTTTGTAATAAAAATGAAAATTTAATTGAACTTGCAATTCACTCTGGTTCTTGTCACTGTTGTTTCGGTTTGTTATATTTTTCTACTACCTTTACAAAGGTTTATTCTCATTACTGTGGAGCCATGTTGTTATGCTTGTATCATTGTACTGTTAGGCATATATCAACAAGTTTTATAATGCAGATCTTTTCAGTCTGTATATTTTCGCTGTAGATTAATACAACTGCTCTTTGCCACAAACCTGAATTACGTGTCCTTTAAGTTATAAAGCTCAAAAATAAAAACATCACAAAAACCTTAATTAAGAAAGGATAGAATTCCCTCTGCATCCTAACTTGAAACAGTCACCCAAATAAATCATTTTCCTGGCTCTAATATAGAAATAAGACTGTTTTAACTTAAATAAAACCTGGTGTGGCTCCTGTTCTAATTCTAATTTTTTGATGGTGTTCAGTGGTGCTCTAACACTCCCATAAAGGTTCGCATAGCCCTTACCATGAATCAGTCATCATCAACTGGCAACCACAGTCAGTGTATTTTTTTGCTAATGGATTTTTAATTTGAAATAAGAAATCCAAAATCAAGAGAAGTTGTTTCCCAATTACTGTTTCAAAAAGAGTAAAAACATGAAAAAACCTGACCATGGACCTTCCAGGCAGCTCATATAAAATTGGGATGCAAAAAACGGGAAATAAACCAAACCATTCTTTAATTTTTGTTTTCATAAAAGAACTGAAATATTCTGCAGTGTTAATTTTGTTGACTAATTATTTTCGTTATAGTTTTCATTAATAGCCTTTTTTCCCCTGACGAAAATGAGACAGTAACTAACAAAAGCAAGTGCACATGGACAAAAACTAAAACGAAATTGACATTTTAGTCAACAAATAAAAACGAGACGAAAATGTTTGAAAGAGACTTTATCCAGTCAGACCTAATTTCGTCATGTAGAAAGAAGGGGCAAGTTAGGCAAAATCCCATCACAGCTACTTTGGCTGCGTGGAAAGGTGGGATGAGACACAGGGGACATCAAATCACAACTGCTTTTGCTGCGTGGTGGCGGGGTAAGTTGGGGAGAGATCCAGTCAGTCGACTAAATTTACTGTAAATTTCGTTGACTAAAATGTTGGGAAGTTTCGTGAACTAAAACTAGACTAAAGCTAAAACAATTTAGATGACTAAATTATGACTAAAACTAAAAGATATTTTTGTCAAAAGACTATAAAACTAAATTTAAAAATGCTGTCAAAATTAACACTGCTGGAATGGTTTGAAGAAGATCAAAGAACAGGACACAGGTGATGCAACATTCTTTTTTTTCCCACGACACCTGCAGCAGGTCAGATATTAAGAAAAAAAGAATGTTATGTCCCAAATGTTCTATTGTTTACTCTTTTTTTGATCAAGACACAAAAACAGTTAGATGAAAGGCAAACCTTTTCATTCATTCATTTATTTATGACAGGGACAAAACGAGAAATAGAAACCCAAAAACGGAAAACAAAAAATGGTTGGTTTTTTATTGTTGTTTTCTGTTTTTTATTATTATTATTATCATTATATTCCTCATTTGATATGAACTGCTTTGAAACAGCTTGTTTCTTGATTTTGGATTTGATGGTAAACTACACTGACCCCCCAGGGCCACATCTGGCCCTCCTCAACTCCAATCCACTGAAAATTATTACGGCAAACAGCAGGAGTAAAAACTACGTGTCTTAAAGTGTCCCTTTTTTCTTCGTATTCCCAGAGCTTTACTGAGATTTATATACGCTGGTATGAAAAATGCATACTTATCAGTCCATTTGTGTATTTGTGTGTAGCTGCTATTTTCTGTTATATTTTCACTTGGCTTTACTTGACTTAAAGTCTAAAAAGTACGATTTATTAAAAGAAAATAAAAGCATTTAAACTAAAACATATTAATAAGACCAAATAGTTTTCTTTGGAATTGTTTGAATCTCTGGCCCCTGCAGCATCTGTCAAGAAAAAGCTGGCCCTTTAACAGATGTAGTTCACGGCCCCTGCCTTAATTTGAGCCTCAAGATGTTTTCACATTACATTATTCCTATTCCATAGTTTGTCCACTAGAGGGCAGCAACCGCATGATTATTTGGACATGAGAAGTTTAACACCTTTATTGTCACTGTGGTTAAAATATTTCTTTCCCTCTTCCTTTTACTTTCTCCTTTTTCCCTTTCATTTTTGTCCTTCTTCCTCCCTTTCTTTATCAGTCCTCTCCTTTAATTTCAGCCTCCCTGCCTGTCTTTCCTTCTCTCTCTGATTCTGTCATAATAAATCAGAAATCAGACAGCTTAATGGCAGGGATTCTGCAAAAAAATAACCTCAAATAAATATTTTCCTTTTCTTACTCTGAGGCTGAATTTATAAAACAAAGAGGAGATAATTGATTTTTATTTAAGAAAAAAACATTAAAAATGTAACAATGTAATATTTATAAATTAGATCTGTGAGGTTTGTCACTCAGATTGAACAAGTTAAATACAATAAAAACAACACATTGTGGTTCTCTATTGAACCATTGTTCTGAGTTGGTAACAAAGAGGCAGTTTCCTATTCAAACATGTCAGCCTTCATCGGTTTGTTCTTGCTTTGAATAAGTGATAAAAATGTATCAGTAAAGTCCTACAAGGCTGAAATCATTTATTCAACCATCTTGCAGAAGTTGTCATGATGGATGTTCTTTGTTTCAGTCTGTCTTCTTTCCACTTGTCCTCTCTGTTACATGTCGCTGCTCTTCTGACCATCACCGTTTTCTTTTTTGTTTAGCAGGTTTCATTCGTATCAAACAGAGCCATCACACTCTCAGACACCACAGGGAGAAGCTGAAAGCCCACCATCAAATTTTGGGTCTTTATGTCTTCTTCCTTATCCTCCAGCATCACTCAGTCTGTCCCACATCATGATGACCTGAGCAGCAGTTGTCCTCTTTCAGGCACCTCTCAGCTTTGAGAGTCGTCTGCGGTGATTTTGAGCGCCCAGCAATGAGGAGGCGAAGAGCCCCTCTGCAGATCAGTGCGAACCAGTAAAGCTGTAGAGGCCAGAGCAGAGCGGCCCCCAGGTTACACTGCCAGGGGGCCACCAGGGGCACTGAGTACAGTGGGATGGATGCATACCTGAAACAAAGAGCAGATACTGAGCCCAAAATATTTTTAAGAAAACCATGTATAATAAAAAAGAAAGCACTTTTCATAGAACACTGTGGAAGCCCATTTCTGCCACAATTCAAACAAAAAGAGAGAATCCTAAGTAATCATTTTGAGATAAGAGGTCATAATTATGAGATAACTTTTTACCTCATAATTTTGACACTTTATCTCAAAATCTTGACATTTTATCTCACAATGTATGCGTCTAATCTCATAATTTTGGTATTTTGTCATACAATCTTGACTTTTTAATCTCATAATTTCAAAATAGTATCTCATTATTTTAGCGAGTTATCTCATAATCTATTTTTTATCTCATAATTACAACTTATCTCATAATTTTGAGGTTTTATTTCATAATTATAACTTTCCATTTCATAATTTTGAGATTTTATCTCATAACCCTGACTTTTTAATCTCATAATTAGGACTTTTCATTTCATATTTTTGTTTAATGTTTTATCTCATAATTTTGACTTTTCGTCTCATAATCACAACTTTTTATCTCATAATTTTGACTTTTTATCTCATAATCATGACTTTTTATCTCATAATGTTGACATTTTATCTCATAGTTATGACTTTTTACTTAGGCAATTCTAAAAAAAAAAAAAAAGAATCCTAACTTTCTCATTTTTATGGGCCTCCTTTCAAAACAGACACAAAGAAAATGGACACAAAAACTAATGACTATTAAACAAAGTACGACTGAATCACAACACAGAAAAACTGCTAAGGTGTAAAGTAAGTCAGATGTTCAAAAGCCACTTTTAAAAGATGATGCATACTCTGTTAGAGATAAAAGTTACATATTTACATTAAAACAAATTGAGGTCATGGACAGAAAATGTCCTGTGAGATGTAGTGAGGAAAAGGTATGATATGGTAAATAATATAATTATCTAAGGTACCCTTAAATGTTACTAAAGAGTCGATGCTTAAGAGATGCTTAGTTACCTGCTGTAAGCGTAGTACAAGTAGGGGAAGAGCAAAACCCTGCAGCCGAAGAAGGTGAGCAGCATGAGGCATCCGTTTACTTTGTGTAGGAGAGTGTGCTGCTTCCTGTGCTGGGAAAGAGAAGAAGAAGAAAGTCAAAGAGTGCAGAAGTTGGCAGTGACCGCTGTATTTTTACTTTATAGCCTTCCATCTTTCTCCAGAAGAAACTAGACCTTAGACGGTGACATTTTTGCTCTGGTATCTCCAAGTACAATATTTTGCACAACAAGCTCTATCAGGTAAATGGGTACATTGGGTGGCCTTTTTCCCTTAATAAATGAAATCATCATTTAAAAATTGCATTTTGCATTCACTCAGGTTATCTTTGTGTAATGTTACAAATTGTTTACTAATCTGAAACATTTGTGTGTGACAAATATGCAAAACATAAAAAATCAGGAAGGGGGCAATACGTTCATACATGTTACCTTGGGTATGTGCTCACAGTTTATACATAAGAGGGTTAGGATAGGGGTGTTGGGAGCTGGATTACCTGGATGAGGACTTTTCCCAGACAGACAAACGGTGTGCTGAGCTCAGCCAGAAACAGGAGGGCCTGAAAGTAATCACCTTTACCCTGCCGCCACAGCTGACACATTCACACAAACACACATTTGAACAACATTAACATTTTTATCCACAAGCGTGTCACTTTTCCCACTCTATTAGAAAATAAATGCAAGAGCTATCAGCTAACAGAGGTCAGTTCCATCCTGATGGTGCTTTAGAGAAACAGACATCATCATAGTACTTGTCATTGTTGTGCTTCTTACCAGAGAGGCGGGGAAGCAGAAGGCCACCATGAAGATGTGATGCAGGACCATGAGCAGCTCTCTGTTCAGGTATCCCACCACAGCAGCACCCACCGACCTGACCCCACTTCCCTCCTCCTCTTCATGACCTTTGACCTGCTGCCTGTGCCAGTAGCACAGGAACATGGCGTAGATGTCATAGGCAAAGTATGGTGTCGCAAACAGGATGTAGGATTCTGTTAGCCAATGTCTGAGGAGGAAGAGTAAGCAGCTGAAATAAGTGTTTGAACATTGAACATTATATGAACATCGGCAGATAGTTTGAGGCTGCTCCCAGAGTTCTTTCCTGCACACTCACTGTGTGTCTGTGGAGTGATTTGATAAACAAATATGCAGACCAACCTCCGCTCCACTTTGACTGGGAAATGAAGGACTGAACGGAGGAAACCTGGGACTCAGTGAAACAATCCCCCTTCAATCTTCTGTCTCACACTCTCTCTTAGTAATTTAGCCTCTCATTGTCCTCAGCATGAGGATTAGTGATCTCTGTGACTGTATCGGAGACTGAAATAGCTCTACTGCGGCTCGGCTCAGGAGATGAATTAGGCTTGGATTGTTAAGTAGATTACATACTGGGGTTTGCTTCAATCACACACGTGAAGCCTCAGTGTATTTAAGCAAGAAGGTTTTTTTTTTAATAGAAAATACTGAAATCACTGTATAGTGTGCATCATTTTCAGTCTGGTCTCTGAGTTTGAGCTGTATTGTTTGAGGGAAAAATCTGTTTCTAACTTTTTATAAGATATGATCATAAAACCAAGCTCTCCTGGTAATTTTATACTCTAACAGCGAGTAACAGATTCACAGCATGCAAGGATTTCTTTTTTAATTGCACAAAAAAGAGCTGAGGCTTAATGGTTGCCTGTTATTTGTTGGAAACTTTAACTGTGCTGCTGCTTATCCTGGCCAGAACACTCCTGATAAAAACAGATTTGTTGTCTTTGTGAGATATTCTTAGTTAAAGAAATGATCAATAAATAAATAAATAAATAAATAGATAGATAGATAAATGCTATGATTAGCGTGATACTGATTTTCAGCAAGCAGCAACCTCTGTGGTAGAAAAAAATAAAATTCATGCAAAAGTGCAAAACCCTGCAGTTCCTCAAGTGGCCACTAGAGGCTGGATACAGAAGCACTGAAAGCCCCTTAGACACCCCATGTTAAAAATCTGTTTCTTACCTTTGAAAAAAAATGTTTATAGCCTGGTTTAAAAAACGATTTTGGTCAGAATAAATCAAGTTTTTATGGGTTCACATTCCACAGGGGTTGATTTATGTATAACTTGTCTGCCTTTGTTTAAAGATGGATACAAGTTAAGCATAATTACAGGCATTACCGGTGTGACTGCAAGCCGCTATGTTGTAACTGTCTGTTTAAAGGGTTAGGACTTGCCTCAGCTTCACCCCCTTGTGTGTTTTTGGCAGAACAATGGTCAGTTTGGAACAGCGCCTGTTAGTATAGAGCACTCACAGCAGGTTAGTATTGGCCCAAATTGCGCACTGAGATTTCGCACTTACAGGATTTAACAATGGTTTAACCTCCGTTTTTTCTTCCCCTTTTATAACAGCATCGTTTAAACAGATGAAAGGCAATTATAATCAAATTTTGCTGGCTGTTATCACTCAATATTAAACACCTTAGCTCACTGCCAGCTGCTAACTCTAGCTAGCGCTAACATGCTAACAGTGGAATCTCCGCTATGTCACCAGTGTGGTGTAAAAGGGTGCAACATCTCCATTGTCCCAGACTTCGATTCAGCACCAGTAGAACATTGCACCTCTCAGTATGAGTGCACTTTCCACACACATGTGCTCAAATATGTAGTATTTAGTACAGAAGTATATGATTTGGAGCATTGACATGCCAGAATTAGCATGCTAATATACTTAATGATTATTAGGCAATAAAATTCAGGTGTTAGCTAGAATTTCTCTGCATGTTTATTATGGTGGTAGTCATGGAAATTGTGATCCCTGTCAATAATTCAATTAAATTCAGTTGACTTTACTGGCATAGAAAACCATCAGTTTCATTGCCAAAGCAAAGCAACTGGGGGAAAGTATCAGAATTGGTGCCAAAGATCTGGGTTTAACTTCTAAATTATGGTTACAAATGCAGAAATTCTACAATTTTGTTTTGTTTTCCTAAATGTGTAGACAGTCCTGTTCATGGTGGTGGTGTCGCATTTGAGGTTCTTTGGTCACAATAGCTCATGTAATGTGATGCATCATTTGCACACTGTTGTACTTCACCCAGCAGATATGGAAGCTTCTGTTCATTGTTCATGCTGGTGAACTGTTTGAGTTTGTCTGTATAAAGAATAGGTGGCGGAAAAGTGCAGCTCTGTTTCTATTCCAGTTGGCTGCAGCGGGTGCACGGTCTTTCCCCTTCAGGGATCCAGCTTTGTCTGTGGTGTCCTCTCGCAGTGACAAGATTGATCACACCCAGTCCAAACAAGATCAAACATTTCCTCAGCTGTGGATCAGTCACAGTGCTTAAGTATTCTGTAACTACATAGTCCCTATTAAGGAACAAATAGCATTCCAGTTTTTTGTTGTTTTCTGGCTTTGTTTAACTGTCAGTAACTTCTTTTAGCTTATCTTGGCCATTCTGAGACTAAAAGCTATCCAAAGTTTCTTTTTTTTTACTTGTTTTTTAATTTGACTCTAAACTACTTGACTACAACAGCACATTGTTAACACCCAACGGCTAATATGATAATGTTAACAACACATCATTGAGTTATATAATGATTTTAACGTAATGATACTGGTAAAATGAAGAAAGTGAAAAAGTATGTTGTTCTAGAAATAAAAAATCTCACCTGTCCTCAATGATGTCTGTGCAGGATGAGGCGATGATACATCCAGCAGAGGAGGCCATGATGGCTTGAACTGAAGACACCAGACTGAGACAAGACGAAAGAGAGAAAATCTGTTGAATAGTCAAATCTGTTTAAATAGTTCTGCCTCTATTATCTGTGTTAAATATCTCATTTTTTGTCAGAGCACAAAAGAAGTAGCTGTAAAATGTTCACCTCATCCAAACAGTGTTAGATTGTTTCAGGTGTACCATGCATGCTGGGTGAATTCATAGTAAGTCAAGCTTTATTCATATCTGCAGAGAATGTGATTTTTATCTCTTACCAGGTGATTCAACCATGTAGCAAAACATATCTGGGAATGACACATTGGGCCAGTGAGTTTGATATTTTGTCCAGTCTCGTACAAAAGCTCAATGATCTGATCTTTTTCTGTTTAGATTGTATTGTTCTCTGTGAATTAACAGGAATGACTCGACGTAAGACGTTACAACTTGCTAGCATTAGCATAGCATTGCTAACTAGAAGAAATTATTCCTTTTTTTACTCCTACAGGAGCCGACAATGGCACAACACCAACTGTATCTGTATCCTGCGGTAAACGAGACCATATTTGACAAAACAAGTATAACACTGTTTTGAAAAACTTGATTGCATTCAAGCTTAAAACATGTGAGGAAAATTGTGATAGATCATCTGAGAAACAGGCTCTTTTTCTCCCAACCTTGCAAAGCAAATGGATCATTCAGATTCCATGTCTGTCATCAGGCAAATCTATCTTGCAAAGCTCCAATCCGAAACGTCTGTGACAGGTTTGAAAATGGACCTGACCCTCCAGCATAGTTGCCAGCGTAGCGATTAGCTCGGATGTAGCTATAGTGAAAGTTTTAACAGAAATAGACCACATTTCTTTATCAAAAAAGAGCAAAGGACAGAACTGAAAGTTTTTACATAGTGGAAAAGATGCTTTCGCACTTCTCTCCAGCGGCCTCGGCATGAGTTTTATCACCAAAAAGCTCAACTGCTCATAAGCTTGCAAAGCTTACATACTACAGGAGCTGTTCATGCCTACTGCCTTATCTTGTCTTGTCGCTCTGATTGGTTCATAATAGATGTGATAGGCAGAATTCTTTCAGAAAGTACTGCCCTTCCCAAACACTTTGTATGGGAGGTTTCCTGAAACACTATCCAGCTGCCAGGTTTATTTTCCTATGGGCCACTATATGAACAGACTTATTAGGTCGCCCCCTGCTGACCATTAGAAAGAATGCAGGTTTAAGACATTTAAGAATTGGCTTCGCCTTTAAACCTTGAAGCTGCGCCCACAAACAGACTGTGGTTAAAAAATGAAAAGCGAGTCAACTTTGTTTCTTTTACATAATTTAAAATAAGTCTTCTAATTTTTATCTGTGTTCTGGATGATTGTAATCTTGCAATAATATGAGCCCTCAGGGCCACCATACTTTGAGATTCCATCACTGATATGACAGTTAGGGCAGGTTTGCTGGAATAAAACAGAAATGATGATTTCTAAAGAATTCTGAATGATAGAAATATTGTTTTTGTTGCTCTAAGTATTTCTTCTTGGCACAGATTTTTTTTTTGATTGACTCTATGGGACCAGAGTCACAAATTAAAATCTACATTAAAACAGGACTAAAAACGACTCAGGCTGAGAGTGTATAAAGGGACAAAGAGACAGTCCCCTTGCAGAGCTCTATGTTGAAGACTTTAAGGAAAGTGTGTTTGTGCGGGTTCCTACCGTGTGGAGACGATGGCAGCGTCCCCTTCGCTCCATCCCATCAGGAGTTTCAGACTCTTCTTGGAGAGCAGGTAGAGTCCAGGGAAGAAGACGGAGCCTGCAGTTATGAGGGCCAACATGGCTCCTGAGTGTGTGCTGAAATGTGTTTGTACGCACCCTGACACACAGTGTGGATGTGCTGTGATTGTCAAATGAGCACAGGTTTCCAGGAGCTCAGAGAGGAGGATCAGCAGGGAGGAGCCTCCTGCTGCCACCTGTCACAGCAGGTTGAGGAAGTACTCAAATCCTTAACTGGAGAAACATTACAAAAACCAAAGAAGTACAGATATGTTTTTACTAAAAATAACTGCATTTATGGAGTATCTGTAAGTTAAAAGTATTTCTGAAAAACATCTGCTATTACTATCACAGTGAAAAATCTACTCCTGATCCATAAGTAAAGATATGTATTTTTAATTTTAAATGTGAACAAATACACTGTAAAATATTTTCTTTTTTTTTTTAATTTGCTGATTTAACAAGTCAAATTACTATCTGACTTGTTAATTGACCTGAAGAAGAATTATTTCAAACAAGGCTACCTTTAATTTAGAATCTCTTGCACACTTTCTGGTTACTCTCTGCTTATCACAGATTTATTTGTAGTTATTATTAATATAGTTATTTTTTGATTGTAATGGATGCTTGAACAAAAGTAATGCTGCAGGCTTTTAAACTGGGCACTGGACACATTACAGGGCATTTTAAGTTTACAAAAAGATTTTTAAATTTTGATTCACCTGACCACAGAACAGTTTTCCATTTGTCCTCAGTCAATTTTAAATGAGCTTTGTCCCAGAGCAGATGGCAGTGTTTCTGGATTGTGGTCACACGCAGGGGTGTAGCTAAGGGTTTTGGGCCCCCAGAAAGAAAATTACAAAAGGACCCCTCAGCCGACCAGCTAAGCAGAAATTTTGCATTGTTTTATAAATATTTATGCAATTGAATTTATTTTTAACAATAATTTCTCTATATTTAAAAACAATATTTTACTATGGTTAAATTGACTTATCTTGCATTATTTCTCTCCACATTAGTTTATTAGCCTTATCTTGCTCTCTGTCCCTGCTTTCTCCTCATCAATCATCCTGATCTCACTCTCTATCCATTTTCTTCTCATCTCGCTCTCTATTCCTGCTATTTTTTCTTTTATCATCCTTACCTCTGTCCTCTCCACCAGGTTCTGCTCTCCCATGCAGCACTAGGGGCTGGACTATACCATCTGGACATTTTTGAAGGGGAGAGCAGGGGCTCTTCAATCTTACTCTTTTTCATCAAAAGATTTAGTCTATTGAACAATTCATTGAGTCACTTTTGATTCAATAATGATATTGATTACTAAAACAAACAATCCAGACTTCTTGAGGGCCCAGGTCTACTGTGGGCCTGGGTTATTAGTACTCTATCCCCATTGTGCTACACCTATGGTCACATATGCCAGATTCTCTGAATATTTCAAGACTATGTACTGTAGACAGTGGGATATTTAAAGACTTTGGAGCAGTTCTGAGTACCTCTGCTACCTAATTTTATGCTGGCGAACAATTTTCTGAAATTGTTAAAACATTTTAGAGTTTTTCACATAACTGTGAATCTCTTTATACCTTTTTATACCCAATCTGTTAGTGGCCTGTTGCCAATTAATATAATTAGCCACAAAATACTCCTCCAGCTGTTTGTCATGAGTACCACTTACTTTTCCAGCCTTTTGTTGCCCCATTTCTACATTCTGGGATATGTTGCTACAGTCAAATTCAAAATGCTTATATTTTTCATGAAATGGTTAGGTGTCACAACTAACATGTTGTTTATTTTCTATTATTAATAAAACATGGGTTAATAGGATTTGCAAACTACTTCATTTTTACATTTTACACATCGCCCCAGCTTTTTGGAATCAGTGTTGAATTTACCTTTTCCATCCTAACATCTGTCACAACTTGTGTATTTTAGTGAAAAGTGTACGTGAAACAAAAAGAACTGACTTAAAAGCAGGGCGAATGAGTGTTATCCAGTGTCCATTTATTTATTTCATCATTCACTACTTTAACTCTAAACTTTTTTTTAAGAAATTCAAGTATCTGTTGGGAACACAGGTCAAAAAAACAAACAAAACCTTTATGCTAAAACGAAGACAAAACATCAGTTTTATATTTAGAATAATAAAAACATCAAGTTTCTTTTCATAGAAGAAAAACATGTCTAATCTCTACAGATGACCATTTGTCCAAACCTGCTCTGCTTCAGCGTAACAGACGAGCTGACAGCGAGACTGAACGGACACAACAGATCATCTAGTTTAAAACTGTTCCTCACTTGAGAGGATCTCTACTAACACAACAACAGAAAAAAAGCAAATTAAAAAGTCCAAAAATGTGAAGTGGTTGGAGTAATTGTTCCCTAAATGTGTAGATATGAACCTTAAATTACTCAACTCCTCAATTTTTTGCTCATTTTTAAGTTCGAGTTATTATTCTGAGTGCCTTTGTTGACTCAGTTCTCTCTTGCTCACAAGTTCCTGTAAAAATAATCATAGAAAAATGACAATCAAATTTTAGGACACAAGTGTTACTGGCACATTTGTGTTCAGAAGCATCCAGAGCTTTTTTACCATGTTTTAAAATAATGTACTGGTTATCTTCATTTGGACCGAACAGTATTAAAGCTTGGGGAAAAACGTGAATGAATTCATCAAACTGCCAGCAAACACTCTTAATTGTAGAACTGAAACATGTGCAAGGTTTCACTTGCATTTCTTTAACACAAGAAATATTGTGGGAAATGAACTTGGTTTGGGACAGGTATGGATATTGTACGAGTACTAGTAACATATCAAAGTTAAAGCTCAGTCCCAATTCATGCTTGTCCCTTTCACCCCTCATTTTGCACACTGACATCTAAGAATCGGATGTCATGCTTCTTGCAGAAATGGAGAGTTAGGGTGAAGGGCCAGTGCACACAGCCCTACAGAGATTTTCCAGGGGAACGGTCCAAGTCGAATTTTCAAATGAAATTTCCCAGAAAGCCTTGCAAATTATTGGCAAGATGGCTGCTCAGGTAGTGAAAGAAGGATACAAATTTTCTTTCTTACTAAGATTTGAAAGTTACCACAGCCTGATGAAGTTTCAGTGAGAAATTTCACTACAACCCCTTGAAGTCTGTTCTGAGGGTTTATGGGTAAAAATTAGAAATGGGACACAGCTCAAAAGACTTTTCATGACAACTCAAATGGAAAAGAAATAAAGGTTAATCAGAAGGGATTCAACCCTGTTGCCAGATGCAATGTATTTGAGGGCAGGGTGCACAAAAATAAAACCATACAAATATTTTAAGATAGCACAGTTTCAGTTTGGAGGGAAAGCGTGCTACTTAAGTAAACTTTTTAGAGTTTTTTAGGGAACAATTAATCCAACATTCTCCAGACACTTGGCCTCATAAAATCTAATTAGATCACAACAAACAAAAACAAAACTTCTAATAAAATCACTTCCTAAAGATGAATTAAATAAAAATTACCACAAAAAATGTACGTTTTTTTTCGTCGTCATCAACAAACGGAACCATTGCACAGCATTCAAACCAAAATGCTCTCCATGGGATAATAACTGTACACATGCAGATATACAAGTCAGGTAAATCTGGCAGCCTCGAGCAGAGGCCTCGCTGTGTTCCTGTAGAAGAGGAGCTGAGGTTTTCAGAGCTTCAAAAAAAAAAAAAAAAAAAAAACACTGGAGAAAGAAGGCCCAGGGCCCCGCCTGCTGGAGCTACAGGGGCGAGTACAAGGGAAAAATTAACAAAAATCATAGTGGATTTAAACAAAATGAAAGCTTAATAAACACACATGTATCTTCAGCTGGAGACAAACTTTTGTGGTGTTTTGGAGTTAGAGTGGCGAGCTGTTGCTGTTGGCACAAGTCAGCCCTTGTTGTGAAACGTTTCAAAGATCCTAAGAAGGTTCCTGAAGGGGTCAAACAGCTCAGATCAGCCAGGAACCAGAGGATCACACTGATGGTTTTATGAGAGTTAAAGCTGCATCCGGAATCTGATTATTTCACAGACAGCAGGGACGCAGAAAAATCCATAAATCTGTTTCCTTTAAATGTCATTCATTGGAAATGCATGATTCACACTGGTCACATCTTCAGGAGTGATGTAGAAAAATCTTGCTATTCGTACTGTTGGCAGAAACAGGAAGACGTCATCGCTGTCTCTTTGGAAATGGGACATTTCAGTAGGAGTATCATGCCAGCCATAGGTGGGATTTTCTCAGATTTCAGGGTGGAAATTAATCCGATCAGACTTCTGTGGTCTCACTTTGTGTTTGACATGATCTGTCTGTTTGTCATCACTGGGCAGATCTCTCTTCATCTATACTTCTGGCATTGTTGCTGAGCAATACTGGTTCGTCTTCATGAGTCTTTGTACCTTTTCTCTTTGTCTATAAACGGGACACCTGAGCCTTAGACAAGAAATAGGATCCTAAAAAACAACAACTAAAGGAAAAGGAAAAAAAAACAGCAGCATTTCACCGACAATATCCTTCTCCTCTCAAAACCTCACACTGATTCTGAGTGGCGAGGGACGAGGAGCGAGTACGAGGTAAAAACGAGCATCTGGAGGAATGACATTTAAGTTGTGACGGGAGGGTTTCACTTTACACATATTCACACTTTCTTCTTTTCTGTCTCATCTTTCCAGGGTTTGAGGTAACGGTGACCGCAGCGAAGGGTCGCTTGAAACTAAAAAGGGTGGAGACACACACTCTTCAACAGACACTCAATAAATTAGGAATTCAAAATAAAAAATAAAAAAACCTTGCAGTTTCCTCAGTGTCTCTGCTGATGGGGTAAAAAGGAGGCTGAAGACAGCAGGAAAAGAAAAAAACTCCTCAAATATTTAACGAAGACTTCTTTCATCTCAGCAGGCAAAAAATAAAGACCTAAATAGCTGTTGGTTTGGCATTTTTCTTCTACCTGGGAGGGGTTTCCCATGAAACAGCCTGCAATCACACATCCTTGTGACAAAAACTGAGGGAAAAAGTTCCTTTTCAGCTTCATATCCTGATTAAACACTCTTATTTTTAGAAAAGGAATTCCACTTTTGAGGCAGGGATAGTTCTTTCAAGAGGCTTAAATGAGAAGATAAAACAGGCCAACAACTCGAAGCTGTAGTACTTATCACACATATCTGCCTGCAAGAAATACACCACAGCTGTTGCAGCCAGTTTCCTCGCTGCTGGCTGAAAGTTTGTGTATGGAATCGGCTGTCCAGACCCCAAAATAAAACAACGTAAAGAAAAAAAAGCCTCCTTTTAAGAATGCAGAAGTGCCCTATACGGTATTCAAATAACATGAACACAGGACCAAACATTCCTCCTCAAATAGTGATTAAACAAAAACAAAGCTGGCTGTCTGTGGTAAAATGACTGTGGTTAAAACCTGCTACATCTGTTAGATTGCATTATTATCGTAAAACACAGTGAGTGATGTGTTCAGATTAAAAAAAAAAAAACAAAAGTAAGAGAAAACCTTGGAGGTTTTTGGCGGTTAATGTTGTGGTGTTTGGCGGGTTCATGTGTGAGAGCTCGTGACACACTGATCCGGTAACGTGGGCGTACACCAGGAGTCCAAAAAAAGTCCCATTGGCAAGCAAGCACGCCGAGTGTGCGTTTTTCTAACTAAACCATATTGCACAGGGCTGGAATGACTTCAAATATCAACTAAGCAACAACTCTATCAAACAATTAAAACCATTATTTCTCAATGTCTCTACTAACATAGATGAAAATCCAGTCTAGTACCAAGTTCACTTGTTTCCTTCCTTCCTTAATCCTCCTCAAGCACTTCAGCAGCATTTTTTATTCAGCACCGAGAAAGCCTCCAGCATCCGCTGCCTGGGTCTTCTAAGGAGTTGAGCAGTAGTTTGTTGTGTTCTTTGTAGATTAGCAGGGGAAATAAGAGAGGATTTTTAGAAGGAACTCAGATGGGTTTTCCTCTCTTATGGTGGGGTAGGTTGTTTCCCCACCATGCGAAAAAAAAAGACCCAAACTCTTCTGTATTTTCAAATGCCACGGCCCATAAAATCAAACTGCTGTCGCTCCCTAAGATGATGAAGAGGACTCTTCATCTCTCCTCTTTCCTTGAAACCTTAGAGGAGTGCCATGCAGTCGACCTGAAGACACAAAAGAAAGATTCAGACAGATTAGAATTCAGTTTTCAATTCCAATGCTCCGAAGTATCACTAGAAATTCTTCCGTTTATAAACCGAACAGTCAATAGATTAATAGAGCACATAACCAGGAGGTCAATCCATCAACACGGTCAAGCTGCAGACCGTTCATCTCTGGCGGCCGCTCTCACATGTTATTCATCTGAGGTGCCAGATCTCAGAGCGGAAATACATGCTAAAACTTTCAGACCTGGCAATATCACTTTTGGCTGATTCTCATTTTTCTTTCTAAATAAATATTTTAATTTACAGCAAAGAGAAAAATATATTTTCTTTAGTGAAAATATAACTTTATGTTCACAATAAAACAATGCTTCTGAATTGACTGTTTCTTCCTCGTTCATTTTTTTGTTTTACCTAATGCCATAAAATATGGTGGAAGATCTTTTCTTGATATTCATAAAGGAAAACCAAAAACATATAAATTAAATCTTATACTAATATACGAGGGAGAGAGACTGCAGGTGGGCACACATACTGAGACATAGCACGGATGAGCTGGCCCGCCATGACGGTACTTTAGGCAAGAAGAGCAAAAGCAGGGAGACAGTCTTTGTTTGGTTGAAGTACGTCGCAGCTTTTTCCACTCTGTTAAAGGTCAATTCCCCTCTGCAGTGCCAACATGTTAACTTGTTTGTGTGTCTTCAGCATTAGAGTGTGCATGACATCAAAAAGCTTGTGTGTTCATTTGATCATACTGGCCATGTCTACATATCTAAATTCCTCTGTTTCTGCCACGTAATTGGCTGATTTGATATTTGCACTAAAAAGTGTACCTAATAAAGTGATCAGTATGTGCATATTCCAACTTCTAGAATAAAAAATATTGGATAAAACAAAAACCATATTATAAGATCAGAATTCCATAAAGGTGAGTAAATAAAATCTTGGAAAATGCTTAAATTTCTGCTTTCTGCAAACATTTTCAATAATCATTTATTAGCAAATTGATGTTGCAGATGAAGACTATTTTGCAAGAAAATAATTTCCTTTTTCTGGTGTCCTCCTTTATTTTCATCATATAAGAGCTATTTAGTAATAATGCAATATGAGATATCATACTCTTTTATTGTCCTTTTTGGGAAATTCATCTTTGACTTCTTACAGCTTTAAACATAAGACGGTCTGTATTCTGATTAAGACTTACTATTAACTCTAAATGATAATCAGTGTGCTCTTCAGGTCCCTTACAAAATGAAATAATTAAGGAGACGTTAATAACAGCTCTTCCCCCTCCCTCCTTACCTGATGAAGGTCTTGAAGGCAGCACTCTGAGGGTTGATGCACAGCGGCACTCGTTTCCCCTGCTGATGCTCCGTAATGAAGCGATGGATTAACTCTGATCGGACAGAAAAGGACATCAACATTTAGAGTTTTTAATCACTAAGAAACGCTCATAGCGAGCCAAAGTCGGTGTGTGCAGTTTGGTACCTTTCCCCTGCCACACGGACAGCAGGCTGTTCTCGTAACTGTGACTGAATGGCCGCTCGGCGACTGGCTCAAAGTCTCGGGTGTACACTCGCCCGCTGGGGACCGAATAGCAGCACTGACACATGCAGGTGTGGTAACGCAGACGTCCTTCATCCAGGTACGGGTGAGAGAGGGCGTCACTGCCTGAAATCCGCTTAGCCTGCACAGAGAGGGGTTACTTAGGAGAGAACAACCATGCTTGGTCATGGTATGACACATTTGTGCCTAATGTGAAAATGCTTTGATACAAGTGGACCACAGCATGTCCAGTTTTCAGCAGTAGAGATCTACCCCTGTAATAAGTGAATTACCAATAAGTACTGAAATGTTTAACCTAAAGGACAACACATTGGGGTTGTAGAAAGTTTGTTCTATGTATTATGAAATCCCTTTTTATGCTGCAGCTAACATCTGAACTGAAATTTTGTGCATTTTGGGTCAGTTCAAGTTTGTTTCCAGGTTAATACCCAAGTCTGATAAAAGCTCCATTTCAAAAAGTAATGTCAACAGCCAAACCAAAATACAATCAGAGCTTTAAAGCTTGCAGTTCGGGCACAGCCTTAAGAGTCTCTGTCCTGAACCAGAATCTTTTATTGTGTCAGCTGGTGAAAAACAAAGTCAAACGCCAGATCTCTGTTGGCTGCTTCATGTGTGTGAACTCACCGGATCAAAGACCAGCATCCGACAGAGCAGGTGCACCGCCTCGTGTGTGGCTCCATCAGACAGCATGTAGAGCACCGACAGCGATGGCTGAGGAGCACAAACAAACAGAGGTAAATATTTGTTTTTATAAACAGCTGTTACTCCAGCGACCCTATGGAATAGATTTGGTATCAACCAGATGAAAAATCCATAGAAAATTCAGTTTCTTTAAGGTGAAAATGTCACAGTTTCTGTGGCTGTTGGATTATTCATTAACATCTGAGTAGTAACATACATAGATTTCAAATTCAGGAAAAAGGACAGTACTTGCACCAGCTCAGTAAACTGCAACCTCAGTTTAAGGGTTTGACTTTCAAATGCCAATAAAATTTAAAATCAACACCATTTAAAAAAAAACTGAGCCTATAAAAGATCTGCAAAGATCATTACTTTGCATCTTAATTTCAGTAAACCAAAAATAATTCTAAATATAGAAGATGAATCAAAAAAATTGCAGTTTGCCTGACAATTTGCTTGATATGTTCTCATCAATAATGAAGTCAAACAACCTGCAGCGATAATCAGTGCAACCTGCTGTCTCAAAAATAAGAAGGTAGTATTACAGATAGGTTTGGGGTCTTTTCTCTTTCTCACTTTTCTTTTCGCCTGAAACTATGAGCTGGTATTAAACAGAGATGCAGTAGCTGTGTGTAAATATATTGTCGGGTAAAGTCTGGGTAATAAAGACTACAAATCCCAGCGACACAGATCGGTGTTGGAAGACGTCACTTCCGGTCTGTGTGTTTGAAAACCGGTTGATTGTGAAACTGGGGACACCTGTACAGAGAGCAGCGGGAATTCGTAGCAGGTGAGAGCCATGATTTAGAAGTGCCGTAAAGGACTACTTCATTCTTACATCTGATGGACAAACGTGAAGTTGTGTAGTTCAGCCCGCACCGTGCTCGCTTAGCTGCATGAGTTTAGCCCGCGCGGTTTTTAAACCTGCACCTCCGTTCCCACCATCTCTCCGCCATAACACAACAAAACCTGAACGAAAGCAACCAGACAGGGCTGGCAGCTTGTGGGAGCCAAAGACTGTGCTTGTCGGGTAACCGAGGAAGGACGCCATGGTCGAGGTCCAGACGTCACACCAGGTACACACAGCTGCCATTTATTTGGCTCTGGTTTACTGCTCAGCTCATGGTTGTGTTTTCACGTTTGGATGCAGTGACCGCAACTCCATTTATCGGGGTTCTCTAAGTTGCATCCATGACAATAGCTTTAAATGTATTCCTGAAAAGTAAGTTACAGTGATTTGTATACATTGCACGGCATCACATGCTTACTGTCCACACTGCTTCTGTTCAATATTCAATTCTCTACCCTGCAAATTCCAGTTTCCTCTTGTGAAAAAATTTGACACGTAGTGCTACTGCAAATCTGAAGAATAAGAAGAGTGGTGCTTTGTATTGAAGAGCATTTGACAGTTGTCAGCCAGTTTTGCCTCCATGTTAACAAAAGTCAGAACGACACATGTTAATCACAGATAGGATCTTGTTAATGCACAAATATCTTTGCTTTAAAGCAAGCTGTGAATCTCTGCTGAACAAGTAAACCAAAAGATCAAGAAAAATCTGACAATCCTTTTGCCCCGTCTCCCTCTTTCCTCTTTCGTTCATGTAAACAAAAAGATGAAAATAGAAAAAGGGCAAAGAGGAAAAAAACGCCATCTACTGTAAGTTCTCCCTGCGTTGCTCACAAGCTATCAGGATACTATGCATAATGTAAAATTTAGTATTGTGGTTCAACACCTTTGTTAGAAAAATAGGCAAATAGCATATCATAGTCAAGTACATTCACTTTCACATCTGTTGCTGCTTAGAACATTAGTTAACAGCCTGGCACTGAAAACTGTTTCTCATTTCTCAGACAAGCCAATGCACATCCATGTAGACCTGAAATACAGTTTGAAACTATTTTCTCACTTTTGCTGAATATTTTCATCAAACCTTATTGTTGTTTGACTGAAACTTACCGGTTTGTGAGGCCCCCTTAAAATGTGGGCCCTGGCTCCTTCGCAAGCCGATGCCAACGCAGAGAGAGGCGGCGTCCCCAGAAGATCCGTGATCAGATCCAGCTGGAAGCAGGGCAGAGGGTTTGTTAAAAAGGTATTCCCAACTCTTAACAAATTAAATGAAGAATCAACATTTGCTTTAGTCATTTAAATAAAAGCTTTCATTTTCAAGACAATAATGTCATTCTAGATTTAATGTGTACAACAGAAGCTCTGTCAGATAAACTCACTTGCTGAATGGGGCTCTGAGCCTGAAAGAGGATGCGCCGACCCAGCAGCTCGGCAAAGATGCAGCCCACTGACCAGACGTCGATGGCTGAGCTGTAATGTCGGTATCCCATCAGCACTTCTGGAGCTCTGTAGTATTGGGTCACCACCTCCTGGGTCATGTGACGCGACGGGTCGGGCTCCTCCACCCGCGCCAAACCAAAGTCACAAATCTGAATGGATGCAAGAAAAAAGACGAGTGATTTTCAGATACACTGTTGGATAACAATACACTAAGAAATGCCTTTTGTTGAAAAGAAATGTTTTGTTTGTGACAGCTCCTATCATGGTAGAGCTCCACAATTTAAATCAAGGTTGTATTTCAAAAAAATACCTAAAAAAGAACCCATATTATTAGCAGGGGGAAATCAACTGTACCTTCAGTAAGCAGTTGCTGTTGACCAGCAGGTTTCCAGGCTTGATGTCTCTGTGCAGGATCCCAGCAGAGTGCAGGTACTTCAAACCTGAATAACAAAACATCATCATCATCATCAGATGTCTTTGTTGCTTTTCTTTTGCAGTTAGATTCTTTTTTTTTTTATATGTTTCATTATTTTAATATTTTGAAATAATTTTCCTCGGCCCAATCAAACAAAATAACAGCATTGTGTGCTGGATGCTAAAATCAACACATAAGCTAGTATATTCATATTAAAGGATATAACCCATTTTAAGGATATATTCCACACATTAATTTATAAAATAATCAGCAGGGTAAGTCAGGGTACCCAAAGGATTCTCCAAGGAAGTTTTTAGTTGCAGAAAGACATTTAAAAAGAGTTATCTGATGTACCAAAGCCTGTCAGCATTTAATTTTCTCGTTTAAAAATAATTTATAGTTTATTTTAACAGCCCTTTCTCATCTGTGTCATGTTTTTTTTTTTAATAAAGCACAGGAATGTTTAAGAAGTATTTTACTCATTATTTTATCAGTATAATAATCCATTCATAATCCATAATCCAATCATTCGATTAATGGATTACGAATATAAGAATTGAAGCCCTAAAAAACACACAAAATGTTCTATCTGTGCAGCATCTTGTTAATCACTCCCCTGCTGCTGTGGTGAAAGTGTCCGCTCACCTCGGAGGATCTGATAGAGGAAGACCTTGATGTGGTCTGTGGTGAGAGGCTGAGGAGACACGATCACTTTGTGCAGGTCACTTTGCATCAATTCTGTTATCACGTAGCTGCCAGAGGGGGTGGATGTCAAGGAAAAAAAAAAACAACAACGCTCAAGCACGGCCTGACCTCCCACCGCCTACACAAACACGCTGCAGCTCTGAGAACAGGTCTGCTTGTACAAGTGTCAATAAAACAACAAAACAAGACATGAATCAGACATTTTAATTATTCACATCTATTGAGAAAGGCTGGATTTAGACCAGAAAGGAGCGGCGGTTAAATTATTAAAAATGAGGACATGACAGGGACAATTAAAAGAAGAGAAACTAGGGCAGAAGGTGTGAGTGACTAATGAAAATAATATAAACCAAAGAGGCTAAATTTTCAAAATCAAATCAGTTGTTTTTGCATTTACAGAGAAAGGATACATTTCTTCAAAGCAGTCAATTTGTGGAGGCTGCAAAATGTCCAGTGCTGACAAAACCTGTAAATAAAGACAACAAATAGTTAATCCTCTTTCCTCCAAAAGCTCTAAATTGTCTTCAGTCCAACATCTCCGCTTGCAGTCTCATCATTACATTGTCATGTTTGAAGAAGCACAGCATCCGCAGCTCCCTGAAGACCCTCTTACAGGAGACGAGGTTCTGGAAGACATTGGGCATCTTTTTCAAAGCCACCTTGCGGCCATCGCGTGGATCTGTAACAGACCTGTAAAGAACAACAGCTAGTTTAGCCTCAAAACAGTCACTGTTTGAGGGTTATAAAAATATCTTCATCCAAGTCTAGTGCAAATCATTGCCTGCTAAGCTGGGACACACATGTGCGGATCGGGCTAAATCGTGATGTTGTAGAGGGTCTTGCAGGAAAAACAGTGTAATAACATCAGTTTAAATCTCTACAGGCATTTCTTATCTATTCTGTGTTCAAATCAATACATACCACATGATCTAACTTCCAAAACTTTAATACTTTTTGATACAAAGTGTTTTAAAATAAAAAAATTCTCTGTTATTTCAATAATCGCCAGTATCGCAAGTAGAGAGGAAAAAAAAGGACCAAATCTATTTCATAAGATTGAAGAGCTGAACAGGAATGACTCCAGTAGAGACTGCAATAAAACTCCTGAAACCTGTCTTAATTTCATAAAATCATTAGTAACATTTCAGTTCTGAAAACAAGAATTCCCCAAAAATTTGATTCTCAGCTGTTGTGTTGCTGTGATATGGAATCAATAGTCAATACTGTAGGGTTAAAACCAGTATCAAAACATACATTTCTATTATCATGACAACCATATGGCACACATGCTGTTGAATTTACATCTAGAAGAGGATGCATCAGCTGATATGATCAGATAACTCATACTAATCGGGCAATTATGTGAAATCTGATGAAAACGTCATGAGATCAGTGTGATGGTAACCCTTTTTAACTCTAGAAAGTGAGAGGCCCAGAAGGGAAGGGAAAACGAGTAAGGGATGCTGGACTTCAGAGGCATAGTCACCAGTCAAGCAGGGTGTGGATCATCAGTGGTGAAAACATACAAAACACGAGTATCACTTTGAATAATATTTGTTTACCAGACAACGCCAAATGCGCCATAACCGATAGGGCGGTCCGGCTCCATCTCTGGTGGGCTGGGCACCTCGCTGGCCGGGTTGCTGTAGGGCTGAGGCACCGCTGCTCCGCCGCCGGTGCTTCCTCCGAGGGCAGTGGGGTGGCGAGGTGTCCCTGCCGGGGCAGTCGGTCCGGTCAGGCACGGTGTGGCGCTGAGGCCCGTGGATGGGGCTCCGCAGGAAGTGTTGACACAGAAATACTTGTGGCCCAATTCAGAGCCCGGAAACAAGTCTCCACAAACGGTCTGCCGGCCTGCGCCGTGAAATGCCATCCTCCTCTCACCAAACCCCGAAACACTTTGTGAGAGCTGCTGCCCGGCTAGGCGCGGAGGAAACACTGCTTCTCAATCTGCATGATCCGTCAGCTCCCTGAATGCGCAAACAGACACTCAGTGCTTTTGTAGCTGATAACAGATATAAACAAGATCAATCGATAACAAAACGACAAAGCTGCGCTGTTGATACTGCAGACGGAAGCTGGTCAACTTTAACAAACATAACAATTACTCATTAAAGATAAGAACAGCTATTACGACGCCACTCTCAGGCTTCCAACAGTGGCCTAAAAGCCAAAATAAAGACTCAAACACAAAAATCAGCGAGCTATTTTATCTTTGTTTGAAGCTGCACTTACCAGGTTAGTGGTGCTGCTCGGTTAACGGAGCTAGCAAGCAGAATCCGGCTAGCTAACGATGGACAACGACGTTTCAAAAACATAGAAAATAAAATCCTCCAGTCGATTTTAATGTCTGTCACGCAACCTGCAGACTAAATTAAATTATAAAACATGCAATAACGTTATTACACTTCGGTTTGTGATGACAAATTAAAATCAACGTCCCACGGACAACTAGCTAGCTATGTTGCTAACCAGCTGTTCGAACTAATAGGTTAACCCAGTGATGTCTATGACCCACATAACTATCACTGGTAGCTTACACTGACCTACATATTTAGAAAGAATATATCCGTGTCTGTATGAATTAATCTAATAGACATACAAGCCGGGCGAATTCAGGAAAGAGGTTCTGGTACAAAAACTTGTTTCAGACAGGCAAAAGCAGAGTTAGATGCTCGTCGGCGGATCTCCTGGTGCTAGCCGAATCGTTAGCTAGCTGTGTGATGTAGCCGACCAGCTAGCTGTAGCTAGCCTGGATCTGCTCGCTAGCTGCCCATTGCCCCGTGATATCCAGAGAGAAAGTGTCCCATAAAGGCAGCGTCTTGTTTATTTCTGGATGAATGCGTCTCATCCAGCGGAGTAAGTTTGAACCGGCAGGATTTGTTGGTCGCTTTAACAGCGACGGCTACAGCTAGCTGGCTAGCTTGTCAAGTAGGAGGAGCTGGTAAAGCCGGGTGGGGGAGGGTTGAAGCTCTTCGCTGCTGTAAACAATGCTAATGTCGATTTAGTCTTGGTGCTTCATGCCACAACCACATGAACAAATTTGTGCTCCATCAGCAAAGGCTTATGCAAAGACTTCGGACTTGAATCCAGACATGCATTTTACTGCTTTTTAATACAGTAGTAACGAGGCGCTATGCACTATGCATCGAGTACAATCAATAGGCACAGCCACAGAAAATGTGTCACCAAAGTAGCTACAAATAACATGGCAATTTACCTTTTAAAGAATTACAAATCAGCATCCAGAGTACCGGTAAGAGCAAAGATCATATGAAGCAGAGAAAGTTATGCACATTCAATGTTCATGGGGAATATACACTTACAAGTATTAGTTTGCCTTTATCAGCTGCATTAAAGTATATACATGATGGCCCATCTTTAACAGTTGTTCCCATGATCTGTTAGTAGGCTTCCCTTCTCTGGAGAATCTGACAAAGGCAAACTGGAGACTGTTTTGTCATAAATTAGGAGGGGTCTGAGATAAATCATGTTAACGTATAGCTGAGGAGTTTCTGTCCTCATTAAAACCAAACACTGATATGATGGAGTATAAATGATCATAAATGGCAACAGCTTTACAAATCATGAAAGGCTGTGCAAAGTTAGTTGAAATCAAAACAATGACATCGTGGCAAATAGAAACAGGTAATTGCTAAGCCATATTAATAAAAATACACATTATCTTCCTTTCTGATGAATGAGCAGAGGTTTCCCATTAATTTCATCTGCAGTCTCTTCTCTGGCATCTGACTTGTTAGACTGTATAACATGAACAGTTAAGAGTGGGTGTCATTGTTCGCAGTAGGTGAGCTGTTTTACATCGGTGACGGAGCTGGGCTTCACAGAAACAGACAAAAGGTCCAGAAAGGCCTCATGAAACCATGAGCCAGGCCAGGGAGGAAAGACAATGTCCAAGGTAGCTTCTGAAGCTCCGTCTTCACTTCTAGCAGTCTGTGAAGAAAAGGCAAAAACACACGCAATCAATTTTATATTAAATGTTTGAACCGAGGACATGCATTAAGACTGATGGGACAACAGCCAGTAGGGACTGGCCCCAAAAAGTTAGAGTCCCCCCAACACTGCTGACCAGGGCCGCCCCTGATATGAGGCCCCCGACCACCATCGCCCCAACATACTCACTTAATAATATACATGCAAAATTATCTTACAATAACTAAAAGAAACATATAAAAAAACAGTTAATACAAAGTCTTTGCAATTTAGCCTGAGTTAGATGCATATTAAAGACACCATTCTTAGTTGTAATTAAGTCATCATCAAGCATAACATACCAAAAACTACCACAGACCTGTGTCTTTCAGCAAAACTAACTTTTATCTGAAAAAAAGTCACAAAAGATCATTGCTTGTAATGATTATATTCCTTGTTGGAATAATAAAAATGTTTTTTTAATTTCCATTTGTCTTTGTTTTAAAGATAACCACTGTGGGTTAATTATTTTCATCATAACATTAATCCCACTTTATTAGCTATCTGTTTTATTGGGGCCTTTTCCTAGTATTAAACTACCATAGACCAGCTGATCTTGCCTCCCTAATCCCCCACCTTTAAACAAACCCCTGCATCCCTCCCCTTCCCTTACACACAGCAGCTCATCTATTTAGTTTCTCTCACTTCCTCACTGTTTTTCCTGCTTCAGTATTATCATCAGTAGCCTTTCTTTTATTAAATCACCTTTAAAAAATACAGTCTTTATTGATTTTCACCTGCGATCTGATTTTAAACAGCTGGTCTGCACAAGGAAGTTAGACGACGTCAATTAATTCCTGATTAGAACCAACGTGGGAACTTCATGAAGTTTTGTCATAAATTCACAAACTAACCAATGGTAGAAGTTAATGTTTGACATAATAGGTTGCAGAATAACGGGTGACAGACGCACTGAGAGTTTCTGTGCTGCAAATATTATGAAGAAAGAGAGAGAAGAAAAACTCTCAAAGTGAGACGCCCCAGAGTCTGCTTATAGGCAGGGGCGGGCCAGATGCTGACTGGCTGAAATATAGACCTTTTGCAGACATGTGGCCACTGTGACGTCAGTCACCACAGAGTATGGCATAAGTACCATTGTTGACATTTGGCCATTATGCATTTCAGTCGACAATTGTGTTCTAGGTGTGTTTGGGAGCCATAGAGGTAAGAGAAAGTAACATAATAGAGTTGGGCTTCGACAACACAAAAGGCATTTTCACATCTCATTCAGCTGAGAGTCATCAATCAACAAGGTCACATTTTTAATTCTCACACTGGCGTTTGCTTGCATTAACTTTAGGCCATTCAGTGCATCTGCTGCCAATGACATGTTGCTATGGAAAATGCTTTGTTCAGTGCTTCATAAAGTGATCTTTCGGCATCTAATACTGACATCTGAAGCCTTGTCAACTTTCCATGTACAACATGTGCACTACACAGACTATCACAGGGAATTTGGAGAGTTTTTCTGTACCACTGCCATCTTGTGATCAACATGTCCCTTTTGCCATCCAGGCAGGGGGAGGAATGGGAGGGATAGAGTATACAAAAATCACAAGCCAAAGGACTATAGGTCATAAACCTTGCCTCCAACATGTCTAGAGATGGGGTATTTGTGAAACTATAAGGTTAAAAGAAGTTTTTTGTTAGATCCAGAATCTGTCATTTATAGTTTATTATCACACTGATTCATACCCATGTGCTTATTTCTCTCTGAATACTAAAGTGTTAATTGCTTACTTTATGCAAAAAAAAAAGACCCCACAATTGACAGCCCTGTTGATAATGCTTCTCCTTGCAGTGTTCATAGTTGGATAAGCAGAGTAAACACGTTTAACCAGAAGACAGGAGTCTTTGAACTTTCCTTATCAGTGTGTCTTTTTCAAACAGACAACTTTGTTCAATTGATGACTACTAACATGAGGGATCTTGGAAGTGTTGGATCAGTTAGATGAATGAGTGCCTAAGGTATTGGGTTAAATGTGCAGTCAGTCCCATAGACCAATCAGCTAGCTCCTCACTGTATTGGCTACAAATGACATCAGCACACACACTGTGTGAGCACCCATCATGGGGTGTTTTGGCTTTACTTTTGAACTAAAGAAGGAGATGGAGACACGTTGTCCACATTAATATTTAGTCAAATGTTTAAATGGTTAAAATTAGGGATGTTCTGATACCACTTTTTCCTTCCTGATACCGATTCCGACACCAAAGTGGTGGGTATCGGCTGATACCGAATAATGATCCAATACCAGTGTGAACTTTCTGGACTGACTGTGCAGACTAGCAAATAATTTTAGACCTATATTTGACTCCGAACATGGCTCAACAAATAGAATCATAATGTACAGCATCTCTGTGACCCTAAAGTTGTTTCCTGTTGATAATTGAGTTTTATTCCTAGGTATTAAAATAACAATATCACAGGGGGCTGCATCACAACCTCTCTCCATTTTGCTCTATTCAGCTTGCATCACGTGATTACGGAACAGCCTGCTATTAACTGATGGACCCTCACAAAGAGAAAACAAGATGGCAGTTAGCATTAGAGCTAGTGGTAATAAGGGATTGTAATTCAATTAAAAAGGATTAAAAGACTTTCAGTATCGGGTTTACTGGTGTGGATTTAATCATTAAAGTCCCCAAAAGTCCCACGAGTTCCAGGGTCATGGAAAATGCTGCCCATGGGATCAAAACGCATCAATAGTGTCAATGGAAAGGCACAACAGCTTGCTTCAAGAGGAAAAACAAGGGGCAACAATTTATGGTTCAAAAGTTATTTAACTTTTGATAGAAAATGTGTCACTTCTTGTCTTGAACGACAGCGCCTGTCTGGAAGGCATTTTAACAATAACATTCAGAGAACAACTATCAAGCAGCCATCATTCTTTGCTGCTCCAGTAGGTCCTTTGCTTCTTCTTCACTGCTCTAAAACAGTAGCCCATACATGCAGTGCTTTCCAGCAGCAAAGAGGAATTTATTTCGGGTTTATAGCGCTTACATTTAGGATGGCTAAACAAGGCAAAATATAAAGCTAAACCAAACTTATCCAATCGCATAAACTCGTGTACTCACCGATACTAATACCTGCATTTTAAGCAGTATTAGGCATATTTCAGATACTGGTAATGGAATCAGAACAACCCTAGTTAAAATGTGTAAAACTAGGGTTAGGGTTATCTGAAGGGTGACTTTATATGTTTTATAAATCTGAGCCATTTCAGTATGTATTTACTGTGGGGCCTGACAGATGTGGAAACAACATTGATTTCAGATGGAGAAAATTTACAGATTACCAGTTTGTGAGATGGGAACCAGTAATCGGGTAATATCTCTCAAGTCTTTCTAGTGCAACTAAAAAGGTAAACTTAATTTTTTACGTATGCAGTATGCCGTGACTTACACCTGGAAACATACTAATGCGCTATACTTTGTTAGCACCTGTTTAAATGTAAAAATATTTAGAGCAACATTACACTGGAGCCTAATGACTCATACACACCTGGATCGGAAACTGTTCCTCTGTCCTCTCCTCCATGAGTCCTTATTTTAACCAATTCCTCTACTACCATCCCCAGCCCCCCCAACCCCTGACCCTCCCAGCGTGCTAGCTGTGAGGCTGGGGGGCAATACTGGAGCAGTCAGTTACCAGCAGTCCCACTGTGCTAGGGCTGGACACAGTAACAGCCACACTGGTGGTGCCCACTGGGCCTGCACTTGTTGGGTCAGGGTTAGGGTCACCCTGGTTGGCGTGTGTGCCCATGTGACCCTGGAGCTGTGTGGCTGTTTTGCACTGCACCCCACACAGCTGGCAGTGTAGCACCCCACCAGGCCCAGTCCCACCAAAACCCCCCCGTGCCCCGCCGCTTTCTTTCCACTCCTGGCCGTGGTGCTTCTGCGCATGGACCCGCAAGTAGGTGAGGGTGGTGAAGCCTGGAAGACAATTAAAACACTATTCTTTAATAAATGTTCATTATTAAGCCATGTTTAGCTTACAATAGTAAAGAAATTATATTTCCACCTTAATAATTGTGTTTTTAATATTACAGAGCTGTATACGTGACAGTGATGCCACACTGAGAAATAGAAGAAATTTTCATTTATTAATCTATGTCACAATTACTGTGGTCAACTGCATTATAATAAATGAAATTATACTGCAATGTGTGATAATTCCAGAGGTAAAAAGCAACAACATAAATAAAGTCAAGCTCTGTAATTAAAGGTTAACTGCTGTGTTTTTTAAACCTGGATCACTGATTTTGCATTTCTTGAAAAACCTGCCTTACAGGTGCAATAAGTCTAGAATCACCTCCATACGAATTAACTTCTGGAAAATTTGAAACAACCCCAGAGGTGGGTAGTAGCGCGTTACATTTACTCTGTTACATGTACTTTAGTAGTTTTTTTTTAAATCCTACTTCTGAGAGTAGTTATTGAGCAGAGTACTTTTTACTCCTACTCTGTTACATTTGTGATGAAAAACTATACTTTTACTCTGTTACATTGGGCATGTACTAGTTGCTACTTTTAATTGTCTATAATTTATTTTCATTAATTATTTTTTACACTCAGCTCTCACAGCAGTGGGAGGTAAAATCCTCAGCACCACAGAGTAAATGGAGGAGTGACCCCTCCCCCTGAACAATCAACAATTGGAAATAATGGCTGAAGATGTAATACCTGCGTCTCTGTCAGAGGAGCATGTTTATCCCTGGCCCAAAATCAAGACTCTTTGCCTTTTAAACGAAGCTCCATAATGCGCTGCCTACTGTGTCTACCTAAAGCAGTGGAAATCTCAAGCTTCAAAAATAGCACGTCAAATCTAAGAAAGCACGTTATGGTAGGTAAGCTAATCAAGCTAACGACTGGGCTGCTAGTTAACTAAACGTGTAAGATCAAATCTTTGTTTTAACTTGCAAACTGCAAAGACACAGTTGTGTCAGTGATAAATGATGTCACATGTCCAACCACTTATGTAACTCTGCCACAAATGTGATTTTACACGCCACGTCGCCATTTTTGAGGTTACATCTTGGTGATACTATTATCATGTGCGTGTGGCATATCTTTTATATCAGTGATTATACCTAACATGGTTATAACGTGGGGCTAGTGGGCCAAAGTTGTCTTTGGTTTTAATAAGTTTCAGTTTGGCTTGGCAAATTTGTTGAGTGACAATCAGGACCAAAATTCATAAATTGGAGCTAAAAAGCAAAAATTGAATAAAAAATGGCAAAAAGTCAGAAATGAGGCCAGTTCATAAGATTAATTTCATAAATGTGAGCCAATCATTAACACATGATAAAATAAATATAATGTGATTAAAAAGTAAGAACTTCAAGGTACAAATTCATGTATGTGAGATTAAAATCATCATGTAGAAATAAGATAACTACTATGAGAGAAAGAGTCTGTTTAATCTCTTTATATTGAATTTTTCATCCCATAATTGTGATTAACAAACATGACTTGACTGCTGCTTTATGTGTTAAGTTATGCTTTTTAATTCTTTTACTTTTGGCAAGTTATGCTACTTTATTTATGACATTGTGCAGTTTACATTACCACCCCTGAATAATATGTTGTTTTAATAAATTACACAAAATGAAGTTACTTACTACTTAAGTAGTCTTTTAATAAGGTACTGTTTTACTCTAACTCAAGTACTTATTTTTTTGAGTACTTTTACTTCTACTTGAGTAATTAGTATTATTATTAAGTAACCGTACTTGTACTTGAGTAGTGTAACTGTGTACTCTACCCAGCACTGAACAAGCCGTAGTGACTGCGATGTAATAGTTTGGGGAAAACCTAAATAAAAGCATGTCCAGTTAAAAGTGTTAACGGGTTAACAACTGATGGGCTAAAATTGTTATTGAGAGTCTGACAACCTCACATGAAGAGTACAGACAAACCCAGCAGGGATGCCTTGTACTTAAAGCACAGCTTTAGTTGAATCAGTTCAACCTGAAGTAATATGTAATCTGTTCTGAGTCTTACTGCGATTGCAGAGATGGCATTGATGGTGCTGCGACTGGTTGTGGACCCTCATGTGGTCGGTGATGTATGCAGCGGACAGCAGCTTCCCACAGATGTGACACGGTACCTTCTCCTCGTGCCGGATCAGGTGGGCGCGGAGACGGTCCTTGGTGGCAAACGCTGACGTGCATGTCTGTAGAAAACATGAGGACCACATGTGCTAAGAGAAAGCTTAAGAACATGGATGAAATCAAACTATCGAATTACAAGAAATATTTAAAAGGAATTAAGCTGAACTTTTACTGAAAAATGAATTAAAATAACACTGAAGGAATTAGAAAAGTTTTAATAAATCAATTCAAGACCTGTAGGTATCTTAAAGAGCTAATCAAGTGAACACTCTAAGTACAGTACTTTAGAGCCCACTGGCACATAAATCTGCACATTATTTAAACAGTATCTACTTTGGTTCCAATCATTTTTTAATACAAAAATAAGTAAAAACTACGCAGACAAAAGTGTAGTGTCAAAGTTAAATAAGGCATAAAAAAGCAAACAATTTAGACTTATTAAAGCATTACAGACACGTGATTTAAGTAATTTGAAAAGCTTTTTATTATTTGTTATAATACGCTATAATTTTATGAGTTACTTAGAGGCTCACTGATTTCATAAATGTGTGAGCAAAGGCAAGAATTAGAATCAACGCTGGCTGTAACGATAATTAGCCAGCTGTACATGGGGCACATGCTCCACCAGGTGAGCTACCACGGCACCCATTAAGTTAGATATTTATTTAAAAAGACCCTTAATAACCATCATAATCATTATTATCTAATGTTCTACAGTATCATTGTTGAAACGCAGCTGAACTCCTCTAAACAGACAGATGAAATCTTTACCGTGCACTTGAATGGTCTCTCTGTAGAGTGCACCTGTCGAACATGGCTGTTGAGGTGGTCTGGTCTGGAGAAAAATTACACATACTGGTAAACACCAAAGAAACAAAAAGCCAAAAGTTCTCTCATCTGCAACTGCATTATCTAACTGTAATAATAAGTGCCTGACAATATTACAGAAAGGATCCCTACGGTTAAAAAGACTGGTGTTGAACAGAAAATCTCTTTTTAAATCCAAAAACAGCTGTAGCAGCTCTTTCTTCAAAGCCACCTTGATACATCCAAGAAATTGTTTTTCACAGAGCGAAAAAGGTAAAGGTCTCCTCTCTGATCCCATCTAAAGCTGCCAGTTGAGGACAAATGTTCAAGTTTTAAAGGGCACATTTCTGAGTTTGTACCTGGAGAAGGCCTTGGCGCAGTGAGGACAAATGTAAGGTTTCTCCACGCCGCCTTGATGTGAGCGCACGTGATAGCTCATCCTGTCTTTCCTCTTGAAGCGCTGCTGGCAGATGGGGCAGGAGTACGGTTTCTCATCTGAGTGTGACAGACGATGACGGTTGAGGTGGTAGACGTCTCTGAAGGCCTTCCCACAGGCTTCACATGCGTGGTTCTTCCTCACCTGGTTTGTGTTGGGGCTGGGGCTAGGGTTTGGGTTCTGTGGAACAGCAGCAGAGATGCTGTGAGGCTCTGTCTGACCATCAGCTGAGACAAAAAAATTGTTGTGCTCTCAGAGAAGTTCTCTTTTTGAGTAATATATTGAAGGTTTTTTGCAAAATTTGAAGAAACCCTTCAGGTATACAGGCATAAAAAGCAGAACTTATTCTTAAACGGTAGTCTGAACTCTTCATATATATTATACTCAGCTCACCACCTGCTCCATGGAGCCCACGACAACAACATGTGCCTGGATGGGTTGAGGCTGCGCAGCCATGGTGACAGTTGCTGGGGCAATGGACACAGTAACCGGCTGGCCCTCTTGGTTAGCGTGCTGGCCAGGCTGGGGGAGGGTGTCTGGGGCAATGGTGGTGGTAGGGGGAGGGGGAGGGAGAGTGGCAGGCTGGGGGGGCAGAGTGAGTTGGAGGAGGGAGAGAGGAATGGTCTGCTTCTCCACCCGCGCCACCTTCCCCGCTTCCTCCTTCTCTCGGGCAGCTCGGTCCTTCATCTTTATGCCCGTGTGTACCGACTGGTGCCGTCGCAGGTTGTAGCTGTTCTTGAACTCCTTGTTGCAGGTGGCGCAGATATGGGCCGGCCGACTCGGCTTGGTGAGCGGTTTGACTGATAGACACAACATAGGGGCAAAGTATCTCATTAATATGACATTTATCTCAGTCAGGTTACAGCTCACCATCAGGGTATTTGCACACGATTTAACTTACTGTTTTATTTACTCAAATTCATAAGGATTCCTTGTATTTTATATACATTTTTTTTGTTACATTTGTTTTTTATAATTTTTATTTATTTGTATTTCTTGTTTTAGTTTAACTATTTTTTATAATTTCGAATTTTATTAGTATGTTTTTTATTATGGTATTTTCACAAAGGGAACTTTATTACCTAAGCTGACATTAAAGCAAATGGGAGGTTGTTTTAGTTGGTCACGAAACAGACTGAAGTGATGCTGGTACCTCTATATCACAAGTTCTCAACTGGTGGGTCAGGACCCAAAAGTGGGTCATTGAGCTGTTTTCAGTGGGATGGGAATGTGTGTCTGAAAAAAAGGTTGCAGAAGGTCTCTGAAGTACTGCAGTTCTTAGTGGACATGCATCCATACATTTTACTTTACTGTGTTTTACTGTGATAATGGGTACATTTCAATGTTTTTTCAATATTTCAACCACTTTTCTTCACACTAAAGTTGCCATAACAGGGTATTTTTTAACTTTTTAACTTTGGAAATGGGCAAAAAAATACATGTAATCATTGGGAAATATGGTGCAAAACATGTTGGTTGCGTTCTATTCTACAGTCACTGATTTTGTTCAAACTGAGATCAAAACTGCAACACTATTAAATAAATAAAGGTGTGCTTTTTATCTTTTAAATTTGGGTCATGATTTTTCATTAAAGAAACTGGAGTATCCTGATGCTATACCAGTTGAGAAGCACTGCTCTATATGACCAACAAATGCAAGAAAAAAAATAAGCCACAGGTTGTTTTTTATGGCTACTTTGATGCTTTTAAACATGGCCTCTGGGTCGTATGAGGTGATTAACAGTAGGTGCCGGACCAGCCTTTGTTTGCATTTTAAAGGATGAGATTTTTTATTAAAATAACCCCACTTACACTTGTAAAACACAAGATAAGCAATGATATTTAAATGTCGTAGAGGGGAGCCACAAACCAAAATGACCCAAAACGTCCTCATAGGTGATTTAATGAAAAATATTCAACCTTAATAACAGTAATTCAACCAGCAGACTGTACATTAAGATAGGTAGGGCAACACATGCCACCTGAAAATGAAGCCAAAATAGTTAGAGCTCCCCCTGCTGGCTGACTGCAGAGCAGGACATAAACCCCATCCCCTTCATCTCAACAGATGGGACATGGGTCTAACAATTTGGTTAAATTAAAGAAACAAACAAACTTAGATTTTGTAGCAACGTTTAGTTGCATCATGATGATTTCTGCATTGGTGTTTAATATGTTGAGCAGTTTTGTTATAATTAGTTATTTGATATAAATAAGATTAGATGTAGCTTCATGATGAACAGCTCTATTTCTCCTTAAAGCTTTTTAAACTAGATTAGCAGAGTAGAAGAGGAAAGGCAAGGGAAAACCTCACCAAAATGAATAATGTGGTCATAAAACTGCACATAAATGTAGGTTTCTACTAAGAACTGATACAAAAATCTGTTCTGCTGTGAACTATACCATTCAGAAGGCTCTTCGATATTCTATCAGCAAGTTAAATGTGTACTTGGGTTAGCAGAGGTGATATGGGCCTAGTTTTGTGTTTTGTCCAGCCAGCTCTGTTATGCTCATATCTTGGCTTGTCTCCAGCACAGTATGTCAGTTCCCAGTGCAAGGGTATTTTATCTTTATTTAAATACAGCAGAAGGAGACAGACACGTGATGCTCTGCTACGTGTTGCAGACAGTGCTGAGAGGTTTGTTCACTATGATGTTGTAGCACTATGAAGGACATGCTTTGTAAATCACCATTTTGTTTTCTGCTTTAAAATGTTCTGCAAACAACATTTCATACAGGAGCATATCTGCAAATGTATGTATTGATACTAATCTATTTGTAATAAAACACAGCGTGCCATTATTATCTGGCAAATTATACATACAATAGGTTTTAGATAACTTGCATTTATTTTTATTGAACTCTTGAGTTTTAAAACGGATCCACTGTGGTCCTCTGTGTGTATCTTTTTTTTTAAGTGTCCATTTTAATGTGTTTCCTATGTCAGCATTTTAATTTGATTGGATTCAGAGGCCTGCCATCAATGGATTTACAACATAGGCTCATTTTGCACTCAAGGCTATATTTATTTGAATAGGCCTACAAAGAACATCTAAAATAAGATTTAACAAAGGTAAAAAAAAGTCAGAATAAATCTGTCTATATTTTTCCAAATTTCTTAAAGATTCCATGTTATATAATTATCGAGCAAAGCCAATGTTTGTTAAATTCTCTGTCAGTGTCTCCATGTTGATATTCCTGTGAGGGAGCTTTATTGCATCCCCTTCACTCCAAATATTCCAGTCTGTAAGGATTCAACCAGAGTGAAAATACCACGAGCATCAAGCCCTGCTTAACATTATACCCAGCAGTGAAACACTCGCCCCTCTCACCAGGTAGAGGCTCCTCGCTCAGGGCAGCAGTGTCGACCGTAGACGGCGGCGTCACAATGTGTTCTGCTGGAGGACTCTGAGCGGCGCCCGTCAGCTCAGGCAGCAGTTCTGACTGCAGAGGCGTCTCAGGCTGGCTCTGAGTCGACGGCGTCTACAAACAGGAGCATATTTATTATTTATCCTCTATTACACAGTCTGGCAAACTGAGTCTTCAGTCTATTTCGAATTAATGAACAGCTGGATAGAGACACATCTGAAGCTTTCTTCAAGCAAATGACAAATATTCTCTGGTTTGATGGCTTGATAATACATACAGAAAGCCACATCTTGAGATATTTTAGCTGGACGATGATACATGATTAATGTTTTTTCATTAAAGGAAATATCAAATCAATTCTATGTTGAACCACATAGAGCAAATGTCAGACAGGCACTTTAATCAATAGACAGCTGTGCAATGTCAGCGTATGCATAAAAATGACTTAAAAATAAACCCACATCAATTTTTTTTACCTGAATCAACATCAGCATAAGATATATCAACATACACATAGAAAAACTGAAGCTAAAGAAAGGTGCAATGGTGAGTAAGCCTGCCTGAAGGCATTACTGAGCAGGAGGGAGGATTGACACAACCCGGGTCATTCTCCAGATGTTCTTGGATTTTACCAGTGGCATTGAAAAATACACTGTTGAAAAAATATCAAAGTCCCCATCTTTAGGGTGTAGTGAGGAGTGGTGGATGTGGCGAGTAAGCATGGTATAAGGGTTGCCATCATGCTGTGGATGTCCAAAGGGCCCAAAATCTGCTGGTGGTCTCTGGGCGTATTACCAGGGGTGAAAAGGCCCGGGGAAAAAAGTTGCCTAAAACATATGGACACGACTATACCTTAGCTTAGTGCAAAATTAGCTAACCTTCTCAGGTCCTTTGCTGGCCTGCACTCACATTTTTCCAAGCCCAACAAGCTCTGAGCATGGATACATGTTATTGTTGAAATGTGAGACGCACAGTTTACATGCATGCTCTGACAGTCCACACTACACGCCCAAACTGGTGTGCATACATATTAAGTGTGCTTGGCTGTGGTATGGATTGCCTAGTATGATCACCTTTTAAAAAATAGGAATGCAGGATATTATCAGATCTTAGCTTAATAAGTGAATTATTGTCATATATGAAAATTTCTGTTGATATTTACAGACGATATTTTAGCTATAAAATGTTCCTATATCAGCTGTAAATACAGGCCGTATGAAGAAATAAGTTAGTGGAGTTATAGGCTGGACCAACAGACCTGTCAGCTGAAGTCTTAACCTTTATTCATCACATTCTTTACACTTTTAAGTGTTAATCCTCAAACTTTAAATTGTGTGTTTTAAAGAGTGAAGTTTTAAGTATGAACTTTAAAAAAAAATATCAGTCTAGATGTTGAAAGAGACTAAAATGAAGTTGTAAATATCTGCATTTTGGATATCGGAGAAAATTCAATATCATGCACCCCTATAAAAAAACAACTGATATATTTTCCAGCCCTAGCTAAGCTTCTAAGATTAATGTATACGGTGTTTTCTCTTCCTCGAGACCTCAAACCTTCTGTTTCTTTGGACTTGTCTGTTGAAGTAACCCATCTGAAGACACCTGCTCCATAATTTCCAAACATAACATAATTAAGAAGTAATCTACAGACTGACCAATAAAAATAAGTGTTACTTCATCAAAAATATTGTCCAAGCTGGAACTCATTAGCATCAGTGCTGGAAAATATCTCAGGTTATAAACATCCAGCAGCCCAAAAAGAATCACATAATTTAGTAACATTTTTTATGTCCCAACTGGGGATACAAAAATAAAAGGGCACATTTTTTGTGTTATTCAGTGGCAAGATTTCTACTACAGTTACCTTATGTGGAACCTTATGTGTGCTTTCAAGTTATTCTGTCTATTATTGAAATGCTTTATGCAGTCCATATAGTAGGGGTTATTAATCACATCTTTACCTTTGCAATAAGCATAGAAGAATTTCACAGTTAACTGAGTAAGAAATGGATTTAGCCTTCTGATGTTAAAAGTGTACCTAACCCTGCTAAAGCTGTAAGTGCCCCAAGCCTGCTATCTCTCTGATGGACCATAGGGGGCTAGTCTGCACCTATGAGGACAGTGCATTAATGATCAAATGATTTATTCATAATTTTTCCTGATGATTTCCTGGTCTGATTCATTGATTCAGGTCTCATTTAGTCTGGCATCAAGTTAATTTTGTAAAATAATGGTCATATTACTAATTAAGCAGTAGATAACTGGTGATTTTTTGTCCCTTTGTAACTTCATGTGCAGCATTCAAACAGTTTTACACAAACTAGTGGATGTCACTTCCATGTAAAGAAGTCAATCTTGACACAATTATGATCTAAAGTGAAAGTAAGCCAAACATGGGGGTTGAAGTTGGTAAGATAATAAGAAATGCATCAGATTTTAAAGGTCACAACTTGCCATTAACCATCTTTACCGTGACCCTAGTCTGACCTCCTCCTCTTTTTTTTTTTAAACTCCCCCCTCCTTCCCCATTTAACCCCATGCAGAAATGTCAACATACCCCCTCCCCCCTCTCTTTCCTCCTCCTTAAAAAACCTTAAACCACAGAGCAGCTCAAGCATCAATTAAGACTTACCTGAAAGAGGAAATTACTCCAGGAGGTATCCATCCTGAACACTTCAGGGAGTGAAAGCTAACCAGCCTGGGAGCAAAGAGGGGAGGGAGGAGGGCAACGAAGCCCAACAAGAAATGCTCCAACTGCTGCTGTGAAAACACAACCTGAGGCCTGTATCGCAGCTGCCTGCCCGGTTTAATTCATGGAAATCTATGATTACATCGGACGGTAGTTAGCCCAAATCCACTGACATTAAATGGTTATTAGGTTGCTATGAGTTATGAATTATCGTGGCAATCTGTTGGCAATATACAGGCACTGTCAAGATGATTTTGTAAATGCGACAAAATGGTTGGTATCATGCTTGCTTTAATGGTGCATTTTAATATCATTTGCTTATGTCTACTGTAACAAAAATTCGTGAACTGCATGCAAAATATAAATTACTTCTTTACAGAAGATGAGTAGTCGAAGCGTGCTAATCATAGTCAGCAGCTGCTCAAGAGGCATTTATTTGCGATAGCTCCAATAAAGGCCGCAGCGTCGAGTCCCAAGCCTCGGCGTTGCGTAAGGAACGTCCCCTAACTAGTGAGCTCCTGGTCGGCCGCGGTCCATGGCTCCGCCTCGGTGTTTCAATCGACAGGATGACATCTTTCTCTTTTTTTCAAATTCTCTCCCTCTCTCTCCCTCACTCCCTCTCGCCCTCCCTCCCTCTCTGTCTTTCTTCCTTTTCTTTTTTTATCTCTTCTTCACCCCCTCTGTCCCTCTCTGCTTTAAAGGGAAAGTATTTTGTGTATGCACCCTCCTCGCGGACCCCGTCTCGTCTCGTGCCGTCCCTCTCGCCCCCGCCGCCGCCGCCACTTCTCGGTAGGCCGACAGAAAATGAAAACCGACATTTATAGTATCGCCACGGCAGTTTATGTCCTCACTTCGCTCTAAAGACGAAAAATCACTTATCTATTATCACGCGACTGGTCACCCGGTCTGGCATCGGACGTAGCAAACTCTTGGCTAAAATGGTGTCAGCTTTAGCTAATTCAAGGCGTTATTCACGACCATCTTAAAGGTAACGATGCGCGCAAGTGCAACAGCTGGATCTAACCTCCGTACACATGACGTCCATTCTTCAGTGGGCCAGATTTATATACCCACCAAACTCCATTCAAAAAATCCCGAAGTTCTTTAGCTCAAGATTTAGATTTTTAGATTTAGAATTTTTTGTCCTTTTACCTATGCAAAACATAGAGAAAGCTTGTGTAACCTTAAAGAAAAACTCCCTTTTTCAGAACAATGTGACCAAAGTTCTCTTTTTGAAACAGACGATTTTTATTGCATTGAGGTAAAAAAAAAAAAAAAAAAAAAAAAATAGGACTGTATGAGAAATAGGCATTTTTTATAGGTTTTATTATATGTGTATGCAGGTGTTCAGCGGTGGGAAACAGGTGGCCCGGGGGCCAAATGTGGTCCTCCTCTTCATCTAATATGGTCCAAAATGTAATTTTACCAATTACTAACCAATAAATGATAAACATGAAAAAAAGATGACAAAATTTACCAAAAAAGCATAAATACAGGAGAATTTATATTATAGTATTTGAGTACTGGTACATGTTCAGTTCTTTTAGTTCTTTAAAAGAAATAAGTATATATAATTGGCAGTAACTGCTTCTTAAAACTTCACTACATGCATCACTACATACATCTTTGAAAAAAATAGAAATGCAAGTATTATATATATATATATATATATATATATATATATATACACACATATATATATATATATATATACATATCTGTTTACTGCATTGACAAACTAACTTAAATTTGGTTTGTTTTGGCCAATAAATTAACCATCTATTTGCACTTGAGTTTAAAAAATATAACTGTTAATATGACAATCATGAAGCTATTTCTTATTCATTAAATTATTAAGGATCATAGTGGTTAAATTGAGATTATCCAAAATATCTATGACGATTTGGCCTTTTGGCATTGAGGATTTAACTAAGATAGCCCCCTAGGTGACCAAAGTTTCCCAGCCCTGATCTACAGTGCTGTGAAAAAGTATTTGCCCCCTTTCTGATTCCAGATGTTTTTGCATATTTATCACACTTAAATGTTTCGGATCATCAAACCAATTTTTTATTTCACAAAGACAGCCCAAGTTAATAAAAATGCAGTGTCTGAATGATTATTTATTTTTTAAGGGGGGGGGGGGGATTCAAACCAATCTGACCCTATGTGAAAAAGTAATTGCACCCCTTGTTAATTAATGAGTTAACTGTGATTAACCACAGTTTTTGGAAAGCTGAGTTCAGTTTCACTGGCCACACCCAGGCCTGATCACACCAGATTTGTTGAATCAAGAAATCACTTAAATAGAAGCTGTCAGACAAAGTGAAGAAGGCTACAAGATCTCAAAAAGAAACGCATCATGCCACGATCCAAAGAAATTCAAGAACAAATGAGAAACAAAGTGATTGAAATCTATCAGTCTAGAAAGGTTACAAAGCCATATCCAAGGCTTTGAGACTCCAGCTAACCACTGCCAGAGCCATTATCCACAAATGGAGAAAACTGGGAACAGTGGTGAACCTTCCCAGGAGTGGTTGGCCATCCAAAATCACTTCAAGAGTGCAACAACGACTCCTCCAAGAAGTCACAAGAGAACCCAGAACAACATCCGAAGACCTGTAGGCCTCACTGGCCTCAGTTAAGGTCAGAGTTCATGACTCATGACCAAAAAGAACACAAAGGCTCACATTTGCCAAAAAAAAAACATCTTGATGATCCCCAGGACTTTTGGAGAAATATTCTGGACTGACAAGACAAAAGTTGAACTTTATGGAAGGTGTGCAGCCCGTTACATCTGGCATAAAAAGTAACAGTATTTGATAAAAAGGACATCATGCCAACAGTCAAACATGGTGGTGGCAGTGTGATGGTCTGGGGCTGCTTTGCTGCTTCAGGACCTGGACCACTTGCTGTGATTGATGGAACAATAAATTCTGCTGTGTACCAGAAAATGCTGAAGGCCAACACCCAGCCATGAGTTTGTGCCCTCAAGCTCAAGCGCTCTTGGGTTATGCAGCAGGACAACGACCTGAAATATACCAGCAAGTCCAACTCTGAATGGCTCAAGAAAAACAAAATCAAGGTCGGACTAGGATGGCCCAGTCAGGACTTAAATTTAATTGAGATGCTGTGGCGTGACCTTAAACAGGCAGTTCATGCTGGAAAACCCTCCAATATGGCCGAGTTGAAACAATTCTGCGAAGAAGAGTGGGCCAAAATTCCTCCACAGCGATGCGAAAGACTCATCACCAGTAATTGTAAATGTTTGATTTCAGTCATTGCTGACAAGGGGTGGCACAACCAGTTATTAAATCTAGGGGGGCAATCACTTTTTCAAATAGGACTAGATAGGTTTGAACCCCCCCACCCCCCTTAAAAAAATTAGATAATGATTCAGACACTGCATTTTGTATTTACTTGTTGTCTTTGTGAAATAGAAAAATTGGTTTGATGATCCGAAACATTTAAGTGTGATAAATATGCAAAAACATCTGGAATCAGAAAGGGGGCAAATACTTTTTCATGGCACTGTGCAGTGCATTCTTAAGTATTCATACCCCCTTCACTTTTTTGTTCTTCTCATGTTGCAGCCTGATGCTACAGTCAAAAAACATTATATTCTCATTAGTCTACATTTAGTCCCCCATTATGACATAGTGAAAAAAAATTGAGATTAAAAAAGTGAAATATCACATTGACACAAGTTATCAGATCAAAACCACTTGAAATTTTGTTCAGGTTCCTCCCATTTCTCTTTGCTGAGATGTTTCTACACCTTGACTGGAGTCCACCTGTGTTAAAATGAATTGATATGACATTATATGGAAAGGCACATACCTCTCCATAGAAGGCCTCACAGCTAACAATGCATATCAGAGCAAGAAACCAAGCCATGACTTCAAAGTAACTGCCTGCACAGCTGAGAGATGGGATTGTTGCAAGGCACAGATCTGGGGGAAGCTAGAAAAATATTCTGTTGCACTGAAGGTTTCCATGGGCACAGTGGCCTCCATAATTCTTAAATGGAAGAAATTTGGCACAATCAGGACTTGTCCCAGAGCTGGTCGCCCAGCCAAACTGAGTGATGGGGGTAGAAGGGCTTTAGCAAGAGAGGTGACCATGAACCCAAGCGCCAGGGATCCTCTGTGGAGATGGGACAAAGTTCCAGAAGGACAAACATCACTGCACCGATCTGTGCTTATGGCAGAGTGGCTAGATGGAGGCCTCTCAGTGCAAACAACATGTCAGTCCTCCAAATATACAGTATATCACATTATGTCACAGTTATTTCAGCTTAGTAATTGATGTTATCTTGTAAATTTCAAGAGTCAGAAATTAGTTTCTGACTATTGTTTTGTGTTTCAAAATTAAATCCACTTTCTTTTTAAATAAACCTGCTGTGGTATTGAAGGCAGAACAGTACTTTATGCTGTACTGTGAAAATAAATGTTCCATCTCATTTTTAAATCTAGTAGTCTGATTTTCTGCTCACGCTGTCCTTCTCAACATCAGTATCCATGGAGCAAGCATATAAATTAACAAAAACTAAAATAGATAAAGGGATGCATTTCATCATATCAGTACAGTGATTGTTGAAACTGAAACTTACTGAATGTGACATAAGTTTCAGTTCTGCGTATGACAGAAAAGAAGCAGGATAAAATGGCATTGTGGACTTTTTCTAAGACAAAGTACTCTTCTTCATGAATGTTCAATCATTGTTTTGAGGGAAAATAAGCTATATATATATCTATCTTTCTATAGATAGATAGATATATCTATAGATAGATAGATATATATAATAGCTTTTTTTTTTTTTTAAGAACGGCATCAAATAAAGCCAGAAACAGCAAAATAAAACTGTTTTATTGTCTTTATTTTGTTATTTGCACAATAAATTCAACCCAGTCACACTCCAAGCTAAGTAACCATCAAAACTTTTAAGAATTCCCACCACTGAAATAGTATTACACCTGGCTTTACTAAACTCTGTGGATATACAGTGCTTAACAAATTTATTAGACCACCACCCAAAGTAAGGTTTATGCCACAGCTGCCCTAAATTAACAGCACTGGTAATTACCACAATCATTTTTTATGTTTCTGCAGTGATTAATACACCAATATGTAGAAGCTCTTTAACCCAAATGATATTTTTAATGCTAAAATATCATTATTATTGTTAAATTGTAAATTGTCAAATTTTCAAATGTACTGATTCACAACAAAACTGAAAAAATAGTAAAGCACATTATCATTTCTTGATTAATATGTCAAATTATAGTTATTTACTTGCATTCCTGAACAGAAAAATGAGTTTTAGTGGTTGAATGTTATGCTTGATTCATTTCTGACTTCTCAGAGAAGCCCAGTGAGCCGGCTCAAATTTGGGTATAAAAAGGTGAATTCAGTTTGAAATTCCTCATTCCTGTTCAAAATGGTAAAAGGTGGAGAGCTCACTGAAAATAAAAGAGTAGGCATTAAAGCACTTCATGATGCTGGATGGTCTCTGAGACAAATAGGGAAAGACATAAAGTGTTCTCACAGTGTGGTCAAGTATGCTTTGGAGTCAATTGCCGAGGCTGGTACTTACAAAATGCGCCAAGGAAGAGGCAGAAAACCAAAGTTAACTGAAACAGAAATCAGACACCTCAAGATTTGAAGTACTAGACACAGAAGGAAGACCACTGCTGATCTTCAGGCAGAGATGAATGCTTCTAGATCAGAGTCTGAGAAAGTCTCCAGAATAATCATAAGCAGACGACTGACAGAACAAGGCTTAAAGGGAAGAATAGCTGCTAAGAAGCCATTATTGAGGCCTGCAAACATCCAGAAACACCTGTTGATGACTGGAAGAAGGTACTCTGGACAGATGCGTCCAAGTTTGAACTCTTCGGTCAGCATCGTCGTGTTTATGTCCGCAGAAAAGCTGGAGAACGTTTTGATGCCAGATGCATTGCACCCACAGTGAAACATGGTGGAGATTCCATTATGGTATGGGGTTCCATTTGTGGATACGGCGTGGGCAAATGAGTGAAAATGGACGGTATCATGAACAAGAACGTCTACCACAACATCTTAGTGCATCATGGAATCCCTTCTGGACTGAATCTGATTGGTCATGGGTTCATATACCAACAAGACAATGACCCCAAGCATACTTCAAAGCTGTGCAGAGACTATTATAGCAAGAAAAAGGAATCTGGAGTACTGGAACTGATGGACTGGCCAAGTCAAAGTCCGGATTTGAATCCTATTTAACAAATTTGGGATTTAGTAGACTCAAAGATTGATTGCACAAAAGTTTAATCTAAAGCAAGTCTGTGGGAACAGCTGGAAACTATTTGGAACTCAATAACAAAAGAGACTGTGAAAAAGTACATAAAAACCTCCATTCAGCTGTGATTACATTAGTCCATTAACTGTGCTGATGAACTCTGGACCAGTTTCTGTTCAAGTTCATAACATCAGAGCGTCTTTAGAGTTTGTACAAGAAACTCTTCTGTGTAATCATGGGGGGGAAGGGGAGCTTGTCTGGAGGCAGGAACATTTTAACTCCTTGTTATTGGTGTTTTAAGTTGTTAGGCTGAGATAAGGCTCAGTAATTGTGGAGAAGCGGATCACATTTTTCCGCTGCAGGGCCGAAGTCTCTCTGACATGTTCGACTCTGGCAGAGAGTTTTCAGCAAAATGTTTGCACCCAGGCAAATTTTGTATTCTGGGTTAAGTGTCTTCATGAGATTTTGAATCCTGGCTTTTCAGCAACACTGGCCTCATATCTTTAGTGACGTGTTGTGTTATTGCTGCCTGAGTCATCTAGCAGCGTATTTTACGGATTACCATGTGAGTTCGACCTCTTCCGTTTCAAAGTTGAACAACTGCTCAACGCTGCAGATCCAGCACTGTTTCTCGTTGTCTGTCTCAAAACACAGCTAACTCACCGCTACCTCACCACGCTGCTCTGTTTACCTTCCTCTCCCTTGCTTCTCTCGCAGCCTATACAAAGAGGCGCATGTACGGAAAATTTTTCTGGATGGGTGGGGGGGGGGGGGTTCTGCTGTGAAAGATGCATTCAGGGACAATGGGAGAAGTGAAACTCCAGCAAGAAATGCATGCTGACGACTCAAAACTTCCATGTAATTTATGCTCGATGTTTGCGATAAAGCCATTTTATACATCGTGCATTGTAACAGCCGCGATACATTGAGTACACTCGATATATCGCCCAGCCCTAGGTCAGTGACACTAATATGTTCAACAAACCATAAATGATAATACTTGGTGTGCTTATGACTTATGACTATGACAGAGCAGAAAAAAATATTCTGTAGAAGCTTTGTCACTCTAAAGGATCCATCTTTTAGACTCACACCTGTCTGTGTTTGGAATTTTATGTCATATTTGGTCATTAAACTCGTCTTCTTTCTTGCTGATGTTTGGCTTTGCCTCACATCTTATTTAAGCCACATTATTCAAGTTCACACGAAGCTATAAAATAATAAACAATGGCGATCTGTAGCTGAAGGCTTTGCTTCTCTCACTGCATCTTCCTGCTTTGCTCTCGCTCGGCGACATCAATGGCGGCTATGTTTTGGGAGGCCGTGATAAGTTGCACGACGCTTATGCCTGTCTTGATCATGCTGATGATCCCGCAGAGCGCCTGAAGCCAGTAAAGCCAGGCTGAAGGAGAAACAGAGAGCAGGTCAAAACCATAAAGTAACCTCCAGCGGTGTGAGGATGCTAGCTAAGGTTGTAATGAGATGATTGGAGGGTAAAGAGGAGGAAGAGGACAAAGCTCTTACCAGCAGGTTCCTCCACATGATAGAGGATGTAAAGCAGACAGAAGAAGAGCTCATTCCCAGCACACATCACAGACAGCACCGGCTGCAGGAGACAAACATGGCTGCATTAGACCCATAGAAATATAGAATATCAAAGGCTCTTTTCGCAGTAACGATCCACTTTGAGGCATTCAGACACCGATCTGACTGCACTTGCTGCGAGCATTCACACTATACACTAATAAATCAGCTTCAGTGACAACCTGCAATCTGAACTTTTTTTTTGCAAATAACAGCTCAAACACAATTTCTGCTGCTCTTAGGCTGTTTCAGTTGAGTGCATGGTAGCTGCGTAATAGCTGCATGACGGCTTGACTTTCATTTTGGCGTGCATTTTTAGCTGTCAAGACCTTCGGACTGTCTTTGTGAGCGCTGCATCACACCAAAAAAAACAAGAGAATTCAAAGCTTTCCTGTTTTTACAGAGAAACATTACAAAACAGGTAGGAAATGATAAATACAGAGCAATAATTACAGTGTTTCAGTTGATATGCATCTCTACATTGCTACAATATGTCACAGGCAACATATAAACAGGATGGCTACAGTTCTGGTTTGTGCTTTTTAGAGTAAAAGTCCAGTCCAAAAGGTACAGTCCAAAAACTGTACCTTTAGAGATATTTTTGGAGGAATGAAAGAGACAGCTGTGACAGCTGGGAGACACAGCTAACACATGGTACATACACGCCTGGCATGAAAGCCTCAACAGCACAAGCCAGAGCTGACATGCACCCAGTCTGAAATGGCAGTTACAATGGCACCCCAGCATGCTGTGTACAGTGAGGCCACTGGCAATACAGCTGAATAGGGGTATATTAGTCAGCTGAGAGTCTAGCAGCACCGCTTTAACAGCTTTTCTCCTTCCTTTTGTACATTTGGTTTTTTTTTGTTTGTTTGTTTACATTTGGACCACAGCAGACCATGCCATGGTCTTGCTCCTAGTTACATTTCTGACCTCCTTGTTCCATATATCCTCCCTCTCCCGCTCAGATCATCTACTCTCGGCCTTCTGTACATCCCTTCATCTAATTTCAAAACTGAAGGTGATTGAGCCTTTTCTGTGCTAGCCCCCATCCTGTGGAATAAACTCCCACAGTCCGTCAGATCAGCAGAGTTGCTGGAATGTTTCAAGAAACATTCAAAAACTCACTTGTTTAGACAGTCTTTCTTGTGATCTTGTAACCTGAAGTTCCTTCAGATTGTAGTGTAGTATTATTATGTCTTGTTTGATCATGTAAAATTTGATGTGATTTAATTTTCTCCTTTTGTGGATTATCGGTTTATGTATATATTTTTCTTTTTGTGAAGCACTCTGTAACGGAGTGTTTTAAAAGTGCTATATAACTAAAGTTTTACTTACTAATTTACTTAATGGAGAAGTCTTTAATGAGTGCCAGTACGCATCACACAGACACTTCCAAACCAATCCAGGTAAAGGCATCCCAGACTATCAACTGTATGTAGTCTGTGTTATCAGATATCAAATCGTCCACAGAAAACATTAATGCCTGTTTATACCAAACAGGATTTCCACTTGGTATCCAAATTTCTAAAATAGGCGTTAATTAGTGCAAATACAAGCTGTAAACACTGTATGTATGCATTTTTTCACCCTGGATGTGTAGTAGATATGGAGAATCGGGTTGCCAGAAAGGTCTATGGTCTTGTGACTGCCTGATCCTCTCATTGTTGAGCTGAAACAGTAAAGCATAAGATGAAAAACAATGATAGTAGCAGGATGTTAGAGCTCACACTTAGAGTTAAATGGAATTGTCAGTGCAATGTTTAACATATTTACTGGGGTCTGAATCAAAGTCAACCCTTTGGGGAAAATCTTGTGTTAAAGAGGGCTGTCTTGACCCATAAAGCAGAAACAGAAGGGACAGAAACATCTTTCCAAAAATCCTGTTATACTCAGGATTAGATAAACTAATATTGCACAATTAATGTGCTGGTTTCTTATCTACACCACAAAGGAGGCAAACACCTTTATCTCCTCTCTGCTGTAACAAAAATCCTAAAGCAAGAGGGATTGCTCTCTGTGATGATATACCTGTGCATGTGCAGCCAGTGGCTGGCGATGTCGAGACACATGCTGAGCTGGAACAGGAAGGTGTAGGATGGGTAGAGCAGAGAGAGGTTCACCAACAGGCCCATGGTGGCACAACGGTCTGTCAGCATGTCCAACATGGCTCCGAACTTTGAGCCTGAAAGAAAACATGAATAGAAATATAGTAATAAGACTATAATTAAAGTAAATAAAGAACAAGTTTGTACTTTTAGAAAGTGCTTAAGCAAATGTTCTTTGTTGCATTATACAAGTACTGTAGCCTGAGAGGCAAATATCAGGGCAAACAACCATCAAATAGATTGATAAAGTATTTCTAAATATTTACACATAAATTGTTTTGTAATTACACCTAATTATACTCGACTAGTTTTGCATCCTGGGAGGATCTGTACAGATCCTTTCATTGTACAGCTGTGTAGAGAACACACAGGTCTCTGCATAAGGTTCAGGGCTACACTCATGTATGGCATATGCTATAGCTTTGACACAGAAGCCTAAACCAGGCTTCACATACACTACTATAATGTTCTGACCCTGCCCCGGACAATCTTATCTTCTAGATGGAACCAAATTCATACAGTAGCCTTGCTTAATCAAAAAAAGATTCTGTTAAACAATCCACCTCAGAATATGTCCTCTATATATTTTAAAATATTAAATGAAGAAAAAGACAACTGACTGACATTGCTGCCTGGGAGAAAATGAACCTACTTCTCACTGAATTTAGTACAACAACATTTTCCTGAAGAGGTTGTGGTTTCAGTCCCGAGAGTCTGGTCTGCTTCGCTGTAGCACTGTGATTATCATGCAAAATATTGTACCATTAGGACTAAAACAGACAATGAAAGAGGGGTTTAGGGGGTATAGATTTGAAGGGTCTGAACAGCAAAATTATGATCACTAGAGATCTGGCCCTTCCACACACATACACTGATTGAGCGCTCGTGCAGCATGACCATCAAACTCATCCAGCAGGACACTGAGAAGGTAGCAGAAGACAGCAGGCCAAGGACAGCAGGGCATCAGGTAGAAGGAAATCAGGGCCAACACAACCCGGGCATAACCTGCAGACAAAGAGCAGGGCACAGACAACCTGTTACAGCTGAAGTTCAATATAGAAGCTGTCTGTACAAAACCAGGAGGTGAAGACATGTATGACTGCTTAAATGAAGGAGGAGGGTTGAGCGAGGAAGCACTGGTGTATCCTCCAAGGAAGTCTTTTACCAAAGGTGCAACTTGATTAGTTTGGAGGCACGGCATCTGCCAGAAAAGCTGCACCTCTGCACGGTTCATGACTGTTTATATTCTTGCAGGACTTATTTTAGAGCTTAAAACAAAGATAAAAACAAACGTGCCTCACCTGTTTTCTCAGTGGATGAAGGCTGTTTTATATCATATATTTACAGGAAAAAGACTTCTTTTTTGCAACGTCCACCCCATTTGCACCTTCCATGTTTTCTTTTTACAATTTCGCTCTTTTCACTTCACTTTTGTAGGGTTTACCAGCAGGCATCCCCTAAGAATCCCTGTCATCAGTCACAATGCAATGAACTATGGGTAATTCCCTCGCTAAATCTGCAGAGATGTCCACTCATGGAAAGTTCATTGCATTGTGAGGGATGACAGGGGTTCTCAGGGGATGCCTGCTGGTAAACGCTACAAAAGTGAAATGAAAAGAGCAATATTTAAAGAAAAAACATGGAAGGTGCAAAAAGGGGTGGACGTTACAAAAAGGAAGTATTTTTCCTGTCAGTATATTATATAAAACAGCCTTAATCCACTGAGAAAACAGGTCTGTAGGTGAGGCACGCTTCTTTTAATCTCTGATTTAAGCTCTGCAAGATGCCAACTGTCAGCAAAAAAAAACAGAGGGCTGTCCCATTAATATTTCTACCACTTTAAGCCCTTGCAGCCTCATGCACTCAATCACTTTCCAGGTGCAGTCAGTTAAGTCAATTAGGGTTTAGGGAGGCGTTTGAGCTTCAGCCAGTGTGTGAGTGTGGACATTGGGATTGGGCCCCTAAATTGTGCCTCCTCTCTTCTCCTTGCATCTCTCTTTCAATTCCTCACTGGGTGGAGCGAGGACGCGAGGAAACGACGCGAACGGAGGAAGGAAGGATATACCAAAATGTGAAAGACCTATAACATAGTAGACGCCAGTCTACGTATACGTATCTGGTCAGTGGGCAGTACGTCAACGCCACCGCAATTTTGCCAGAGGCATTCCTGGGCAAGATGCCTCACTCCTGTGCTGCGTGGAGCTGCACTAATAGATGCATGTAACGATATACATGCAGATTTACTCTTTATATAAATATATATATATATATATATATATATATATATATATATATATATATATATACACACACAATATTTCATATTAACGAGTCAATCACCACAAAGATAATTGTGTTTCTTAAAGCTAGACGAGGTGTTGACATAGGCCGGCCACACTACGGGATTTTACCCGATTTGGGGCAAGATTTGCCTCCCCCCGACCATCGTGGGGGCGTATCCCGAGAGGAGCCTCATCGCAAACGACTGTTTGCCCGAATAATCCTCATGTGCGTTGTGTCAAAACGATTGTTTAACTGCTCCAAACCGCGTCATAGCCTCCAAAATCCCTAATTGTAAATATCAAACACGTCGTGGAGGCACAGCAAGAGCGTATCGAGAGACATACGTGTTTGTTTGGGGTTTTTAAGTCACGTGATCACCGAGGTTCCCGGCAGGTACGCAGGTGTGTACATTCAGAGGATTAAAGCTGAAACATCTTCAGAAATTGCCCTCATACCTGTGGTTTCCCACGGTTTTAAAATCGTTTCAGATTTTAAAATTGTGTAGTGTGTGGACAGCCATACACAGTTAACGCTTCGTATTATTTCGGTAAAAACTCACCAATCAAATTGGGAACGTAGAGGAAGATATTGTCCTGAGCCATCTTTGAGATTCGTTGGGTTTTTGTTTGATTTACAACTTTTTTTTTAAATATCTATAGGCCGCGTGTTTTATCAAACTTACGTACAATCTTTCCAAGTGATGACTTCCTGGTAGCTACCTGTCAAATTCCTTTTGTTACTCGTTATTTCCGGTACAAATAACAAATATGGGTATAACAAAGATGGTCGAAACAGGAAATTCATGGATGATGTAATGTGATTTCAGAATTGAAAGGTCGTTGAAAGGTCTACATTCTTATAGGAGGCGACTGGAGGGTGATGAGTGGAGAGCTCGATGGCCCCCTAGATTAGGGAAACCTCAATTTAATGACATTACTAATAACTTCATGACAGACAATATTGTAATAGATGTATGGAGAAATTTCTATCCAGATGTTAAAAGTTATTCCTGGATAAAACCTAATGGTAGTAGCATGTCTAGACTGGACTTTTGGTTGGTGAGCGATAACATCGTAAGTTACACTACAGGCACCTCAATTTCTAAAGCACCTCTGACTGACCATTGTTTTTTTGATTTGACTTAAGAACCAACAGTGAAAAAACTTCAAACAAAGGATTCTGGGAATTCAATGCTAACCTGTTACATAATGAAGATTATTGGGGTAAGATTAGGGCAATTTAAATGAACAAGAGGAAACTAGGTTGATGGAATTACAGATTAAATTAGATTATCTGGAGAGAGCCCAAGGGGCCTTTATAAGGTCACGTGCAAAGTGGATTGAGTGTGGGGAGAAGAATTCTTATTTTTGTCATCTTGAAAAAAGCAGACAGAAGGGAAACTCAATCCCCAGTTTGATGATTAATGGGATTGAGTGTAAAGATCATAGGTTATTAGAAAGAGAAGTTTTCATGTTCTACAAGCAGATTCAGATCTCCTTTTTTTAACAGAATTAAAAATTTTATCCCACAGATTGAGGATTCTTTTAAAGAAGTTTGCAGGGCTGGTTTCAGAATTGAAGAATTAGATGGTAAAATCTTAAAGATGTCATCAAACAAATCTCCAGGGACCGATGGGCTCACTACCAACTTTTATAAATTCTTTGGGAAGAATTTAAGGCAATTTTTATTTAAAGCTCTAAAGGGATGTATTCGCAGAAAAGAACTAATGACAATTATAAAACCAGGATTAATCTTTTTGATTCCCAAATCAGGCAAGGCCAAAAGAAAATCAGACAATTTGTTTCCGCAGTCAGTGATGATTTGGGCTGCCATGGCATCTGCTGGTGTTGGTCCACTGTGTTTTCTGAAGTCCACAGTCAACGCAGCAATCTCCCAGGACATTTTAAAGCACGTCATGCTTCCTTCTGCTGACACGCTTTATGGAGATGCTGATTTCATTTTCCAGCAGGACTTGGCACCTGCCCACACTGCCAAAGGTACCAAAAGCTGGTTCAGTGACCATGGTGGAACTGTGCTTGACTGGCCAGCAAACTGGCCTGACCTGAACCCCATAGAGAGTCTATGGGATATTGTCAAAAGGAAGATGAGAGACACCAGACCTAACAATGCAGATGACCTGAAGGCCGCTATCAACGCAACCTGGGCTTCCATTACACCTGAGCAGTGCCACAGGCTGATCGCCTCCATGCCAAGCCGCATTAATGCAGCAATTCATGCTAAAGGAGGCCCAACCGAGTACTGAGTGCATAGAAATGAACATACTTTTCACAAGCCTGACATTTCTGTTTAAAATATCCTTTTTTATTGATCTTATGTGATATTCTCATTTTCTGAGACACTGAATTCTGGGTTTTCATTATCTGTAAGCCATAATCAACATTTCAAAAATAAAGGCTTGAAATATTCCACTCTATGTGTAATGAGTCTATATAATAAATGGGTTTCACTTTCTGAAATGAGTGAACAAAAATATTGAACTTTTTCATGATATTCTAAATTTTTGAGATGTACCTGTACATCCATTATGCCAGTTATTTCAGGTTAGTAATTCATATTATCTTGCAAATTTCGAGACCCACAAGTGAGTTTCTATGACTATTATTTTGTGCTTCAAAAGTAAAAACTAAATCCACATTTTTAAATAAACCTGCTGTGGTATTGAAGGCAGAACAGTACTTTATGCTGTACTGTGAAAATAAATGTTCCATTTCATTTTTAAATCTAGTAGTCTGATTTTCTGCTCACGCTGTCCTTCTCAACATCAGTATCCATGGAGCAAGCATATAAATGAACAAAAACTAAAAAAGATAAAGGGATGCATTTCATCATATCAGTACAGTGATTGTGGAAACTGAAACTTACCAAATGTGATAAAAGATTCAGTTCTGTGCTTAATAGAAAAGAAGCAGGATAAAATGGTATTGTGGACTTTTTTTTAAGACAAAGTACTCTTCTTCATGAATGTTCAATCACTGTTTTGAGGGAAAATAAGCTATTATATATAGATTTTAAAGAACGGCATCAAATAAAGCCAGAAATTGCAAAACACAGCTGTTTTATTGTCTTTATTTTGTTATTTGTACGATAAATTCAACCCAGCTGCACTCCAAGCTAAATAACCATCAAAACTTTTAAGAATTTCTACCACTGAAATAGTATTACACCTGGCTTTACTAACCTCTGTGGATATACATAAGTTATTTATAAGAATACATTCTCTAACATGACCTCCATCACAAACAAGAAGCAAATACTTGTATTTCACACTTTTCATTGAAACTTGGATATACAGTAGTCCATAGGCCATACAAACATGGGGTCAGTGACTCTAATATGTACAATAAACCATAAATGATAATACTTGGTGTGCTTCAGGTGAGGTACAACTTATGACCTGCATAACTTTCTGTTTCTAAGCAGACTAAATAAAAACAGGCCTCTTCTACCACAAAAATAACAGCGTAAATATCAAACAAGTACTGATTGCCATTTAATCAACACCAAATGTAAAGAAGTATTCTCAAAAAAAATTACATTAATGACAGCAAAAAGTAGTGGCTCCAAGGTCACAAAAGGAATATTTAAGCGCTCATCACCCAGTGCTTTGTAATGAAAGAAGCTGCAATTTGTTTTATAAGATTCACTGAATATCTAATGGGATAATACTGTGTCGTCTGCATACACGGAAACCTTCAGGGCTTTTTTGGTCTGGTTGTCGCTGAGTTCAGAACACAATTTCATCATGTTTCTAAATCAAAAATAAAATGACAGTTCAAAATAAAATCTGGAATAAAAGTGGAGACAAGAGTCAGATAAGAACCAGAAGAGACTGAGACATTTGCTTTTTTCTCTGCCACTGAAACATGTCTTAATAAATGTATTCATCCTTTTCCTTCATTTCAGTTTCAAACACCAGCTGGACAAAGTGATACCTCTCTCCATGCTCTCTTAATAAAGTTTTACTGATTTATTCCTCAAGCAAACATTATAAATATTAACCTCCAGATATCTGACTGATTTAACAGAATGAAAATGCTACAAAGAATCTCCAGATACACTTGAAAATCCACATCAATCCTGGCTGTAGTTTGTGCATCTTGTCCATCTTTACTGTATTGCTGTCAATCTTTGCATATTTGTTTACAATACCTACAAAGAAATACTGCCATTTTACACCTGGGCCATATTTCTTATATTCAACTGGTCTAAATAGCTAAAGTAATTGATTTTTTCCAGCTGGATGCTGAGAAACAGGCTGTTAAGGCAGCAATGTAATCCTTAAGGGCAAGTCCTCCTAATTTATGCATGCCCACCAAAACTTTGCTTCTTTTTTAGCAGTTGACAGGCTGATTTTTTTTCTCAAAGCGTCTGACAACATTACACAGAATCATCCCAAGCTAAGCAATCAGAGGGATCCTCATTTTCAACTTTAGCTACTAATGGTTCATGTCCATTTTGGAACCTCCTGTTTGTTCATTTTGTCCTATACACGTGTAAATAGTGTCTTTATAATAACAAATTCTCACCCTGCTTCCTAATAAGCAATGAGTATTGAAAGCCGGTACCATTATAGAACCAATACCAGTTATCGGTTACCTGTAATCACTGTTTGCTTGTAAAATAAATCAGAGCAGAAAAAAATATTCTGTAGAAGCTTTGTCACTCTAAAGGATCCATCTTTTAGACTCACACCTGTCTGTGTTTGGAATTTTATGTCATATTTGGTCATTAAATTCATCTTCTTTCTTGCTGATGTTTGGCTTTGCCTCACATCTTATTTAAGCCACATTATTCAAGTTCACGCTAAGCTATAAAATAATAAATAATGGCGATCTGTAGCTGAAGGCTTTGCTTCTCTCACTGCGTCTTCCTGCTTTGCTCACGCTCGGCGACATCAATGGCGGCTATGTTTTGGGAGGCCGTGATGAGGTGCACGACGCTTATGCCTGCCTTGATCATGCTGATGATCCCGCAGAGCGCCTGAAGCCAGTAAAGCCAGGCTGAAGGAGAAACAGAGAGCAGGTCAAAACAATGAAGTAACCTCCGGCGGTGTGAGGATGCTAGCTAAGGTTGTAATGAGATGACTGAGGGTAAAAAAAAGGAGGAAGAGGACAAAGCTCTTACCAGCAGGTTCCTCCACATGATAGAGGACGTAAAGCAGACAGAAGAAGAGCTCATTCCCAGCACACATCACAAACAGCACCGGCTGCAGGAGACAAACATGGCTGCATTAGACCCATAGAAATATAGAATATCAAAGGCGCTTTTCGCAGTAACGATCCACTTTGAGGCATTCAGACATTGATCTGACTGCACTTGCTGCAAGCATTCACACTATACACTACTAAATCAGCTTCAGTGACAACCTGCAATCTGAATTAATTTTTTGCAAATAACAGCTCAAACATAATTTCTGCTGCTCTTAGGCTGTTTCAGTTGAGTGCATGGTAGCTGCGTAATAGCTGCATGACGGCTGTCAAGACCTTTGGACTGTCTTTGTGAGCGCCGCACCAAAAAAACAAGAGAATTCAAAGCTTTCCTGTTTTTACAGAGAAACATTACAAAACAGGTAGGAAATGATAAATATAGAGCAATAATTACAGTGTTTTAGTTGATATGCATCTCTACATTGGTACAATATGTCACAGGCAACATATAAAATTGTACCTGTAAAGATATTTTTGGAGGAATGAAGTCACTGACAGGGAGTTTTATTGAGATAAATCTTGAGAAGAAAGAGACGGCTGACAGCTGGGAGACACAGCTAACACGTGGTACATACACGCCTGGCACGAAAGCCCCAACAGCACAAGCCAGAGCTGACATGCACCCAGTCTGAAATGGCAGTTACAATGGCATCCCAGCATGCTGTGTACAGTGAGGCCACTGGCAATACAGCTGAATAGGGGTATATTAGTCAGCTGAGAGTCTAGCAGCACCGCTCTAACAGCTTTTCTCCTTCCTTTTGTACATTTGGTTTTTTTTGTTTGTTTGTTTACATTTGGACCACAGCAGACCATGACATGGTCTTGCTCCTAGTTACATTTCTGACCTCCTTGTTCCATATATCCTCCCTCTCCCGCTCAGATCATCTACTCTCGGCCTTCTGTACATCCCTTTATCTAATTTCAAAACTGATTGAGCCTTTTCTGTGCTAGCCCCCATCCTGTAGAATAAACTCCCACAGTCCGTCAGATCAGCAGAGTCGCTGGAATGTTTCAAGAAACATTCAAAAACTCACTTGTTTAGACAGGCTTTCTTGTGATCTTGTAACCTGAAGTTCCTTCAGATTGTAGTGTAGTATTATTATGTCTTGTTTGATCATGTAAAATTTGATGTGATTTAATTTTCTCCTTTTGTGGATTATCGGTTTATGTATATATTTTTCTTTTTTTGAAGCACTCTGTAATGGAGTGTTTTAAAAGTGCTATATAAATAAAGTTTTACTTACTAATTTACTTAATGGAGAAGTCTTTAATGAGTGCCAGTACGCATCGCATTGACACTTCCAAACCAATCCAGGTAAAGGCATCCCAGACTATCAACTGTATGTAGTCTGTGTTATCAGATATCAAATCGTCCACAGAAAACATTAATGCCTGTTTATACCAAACAGGATTTCCACTTGGTATCCAAATTTCTAAAATAGGCGTTAATAAGTGCAAATACAAGATGTAAACACTGTATGTATGCATTTTTTCACCTTGGATGTGTAGTAGATATGGAGAATCGGGTTGCCAGAAAGGTCTATGGTCTTGTGACTGCCTGATCCTTTCATTGTTGAGCTGAAACAGTAAAGCATAAGATGAAAAACAAAGATAGTAGCAGGATGTTAGAGCTAACACTGAGAGTTAAATGGAATTGTCAGTGCAATGTTTAACATATTTACTGGGGTCTGAATCAAAGTCAACCCTTTGGGGAAAATCTTGTGTTAAAGAGGGCTGTCTTGACCCATAAAGCAGAAACAGAAGGGACAGAAACATCTTTCCAAAAATCCTGTTATACTCAGGATTAGATAAACTAATATTGCACAATTAATGTGCTGCTTTCTTATCCACACCACAAAGGAGGCAAACACCTTTATCTCCTCTCCGCTGTAACAACAATCCTAAAGCAAGAGGGATTGCTCTCTGTGATGATATACCTGTGCAGGTGCAGCCAGTGGCTGGCGATGTCGAGACACATGCTGAGCTGGAACAGGAAGGTGTAGGATGGGTAGAGCAGAGAGAGGTTCACCAACAGGCACATGGTGGCACAACGGTCTGTCAGCATGTCCAACATGGCTCCGAACTTTGAGGCTGAAAGAAAACATGAATAGAAACATAGTAAAAAGACTATTATTAAAGTAAAGAAAAAACAAGAAGCTCAAGTTTGTACTTTTAGAAAGTGCTTAAGCAAATGTTCTTTGTTGCATTATACAAGTACTGTAGCCTGAGAGGCAAATTTCAGGGTAAACAATCATCAAATAGCTTGATAAAGTACTTTAAATATTTACACATAACTTGCTTTTGTAATTACACCTAATTACACTCAACTAGTTTTGCATCCTGGGAGGATCTGTACAGATCCTTTTATTGTACAGCTGTGTAGAGAACACACAGGTCTCAGCATAAGGTTCAGGGCTACACTCATGTATGGCATATGCTATAGCTTTGACACAGAAGCCTAAACCAGGCTTCACATACACTACTATAATGTTCTGACCCTGCCCCGGACAATCTTATCTTCTAGATGGAACCAAATTCATACAGTATTCTTGCTTAATCAAAAAAAAAAAGATTCTGTTAAACAATCCACCTCAGAATATGTCCTCTATATATTTTAAAATGTTAAATGAAGAATGGGAGAAAATGAACCTACTTCCCACTGAATTTAGTAGAACAACATTTTCCTGAAGAGTTTGTGGTCTCAGTCCCTAGAGTCTGGTCTGCTTCAATGTAGCACTGTGATTATCATGTGAATTATTGTCCCATTAGGACTAAAACAGACAATGAAAGAGGGGTTTGGGGGGGACATATATTTGAAAGGAATTTCTTCTACATTCATTTGGGGGACTAATTTTTGATTGGGAGCAAACATGTTTTTAAAAGCCAGTGTAAAGGTCTGAACAGCAAAATTATGATCACTAGAGATCTGGCCCTTCCACACACATACACTGATTGAGCGCTCGTGCAGCATGACCATCAAACGCATCCAGCAGGGCACTGAGAAGGTAGCAGAAGACAGCAGGCCAAGGACAGCAGGGCATCAGGTAGAAGGAAATCAGGGCCAACACAACCCGGGCATAACCTGCAGACAAAGAGCAGGGCACAGACAACCTGTTAGTTGGAGTTCAACATAGAAGCTGTCTGTACAATACCGGGGGTGAAAACATGCATGACTGCTTAACCAACACACCTGTTTCCTTTTTTATCTTTCACAGAAACGAAACAAACCTCTCTTGAGTGTGGCAGCAGAAGAGTGGTCGTTTCTGTTATCTCACTTCAAGGCCTGAATAGCTACAATATTTCACATTAAGGAGTCAAACATCAATAAAGATAATTGTGTTTCTTAAAGCTAGACGAAGTGTTGACCTACACAGTTAACGCGTTGTATTATTTCATCATCCCCAGCCACACTTTTTTGCATGGACTCTACTAGGACTTTGCTCACAGCAGCATCAACCGACCGCTGCTAAGCTAACTAGCTGGATGTTGATAAATACGGTAAAAACTCACCAATCAAATTGGGAACGAAGAGGAAGATATTGTCCTGAGCCATCTTTGAGGTTCGTTGGGTTTTTGTTTGATGTACAACGTTATTTTAATATCCGTAGGCTGCGTGTTTTATCAAACTAACTACGGACGACGGATGAAATCTTTCAAAGCGATGACTTCCGGGCAGCTTCCTGTCAGGTTCCTTTTGTTACTCGTATTTCCGGTTTCTCTACAGAATAAAAGCATCACTGAAATTGGCGCAAAGAAGTGTTCGCTCTCGAACCAGCTTCTGATTGGACGCAAGTAGCTGCTTCATTTCTTTTTAACTGTGTGACCTTATTGTAAATAATTCAAGTTTTTTACGCAGGCATTTTTTAAGAGATTGTATTCATCATTTTAGTTACGTGAATTAGTTTCTATATTAATTATACGCACATAACTTACTGAAAATTACATTTCACTTTTTTTATTTCGGATGAATTCGGAATACATATATTACCTCTGAGCATAATTTCTACTGCAGTTGAAGGAACGTATTCTCTAGTTTTAAAAAACAGAAATCTCCGTTTCCGGTCTTTAGTGTCCCGTTTTTGTCCAGCTTGATAGCATGAGCGGCCAAAGCGCATCACCAGTTGCGTCGTGACGCCATGCGCCCTCCCTTTAATACACCCCATCAGAAGCAGATGGAAAAGTTATTTTTAGGGTTTATCCACATCAGAGGTCATTGAAGGAACATTTCTTCAAGGAGAAGGGGGGAAGAGGAAACCCAATTCGCATACTAAATAACTAATTCAATTTAAGACTTGACTTGAATATATTTTTGGGTGGTAAGAACAAAAAAGTGAATGTAAACTTTTGCAAACAACCATTTACTTGAAGTTGTGGAGCCTTCCGATGGAGACTGAACCTCTCCCAAAACAATGAAAACAAAAGCCAAAAATTCTGTTTTTGTTCATTTATTTCTCAAAAATTATTTTGTTACGTTTTTGTACAACTCATTTATCGACACTCCTCCAAACATTTGCATTGAACCTGAACATTTTCAACTCTGTCCCCTGCTGTAAAAACAGTTTTAAATCTATCTCCTCACACACGTCCTCATCATCATCTTAATCCTCTTTTCATCCTCATGGCTGAGCTCCCTGTCAGTTTATTGAGCTGCTGACTACATACAGCAGGGCTATTTTGAGGTGAAGGGAAGGGGTTTCCTGCTTGTAGGAACAGAAGCAGGAACAGGAACATTTAAAACTGCAAAAGGAAAATTAGAACAACAAGAGAAAATAAGGAATAACAGCACAGCAAACTGGTATTAATAGTTTTGCCATTAAATCAACAGACAGGCTCTGAAACAAGAAGCCCCTTAAACCTGAATAACTGATTTTTCTTTTTTTCATTTTTGCATGTGGATTGATCTTCTTCTGGACAAATTTGGCTGTTTTATTTCACACTGAATTCTGATTTAATACACCTTGAAGTCAGCTGGTTTTGCATTTTAATTTCAGTGTAAAAATTTGCAGCTTTTCTTTTCTGTTGAAAATAAAGCGAAGAGATTTTTATCTTGTAAACAAGTCATTGCTGTAACGTAACATTACCATTACTGATCATGTCTTGTTTTGTTATACATTCAAATAATTTTGTTGCAAAAACAAAGAAAATGAATTTTCCTTGGTCCAGACTGTAGATTTATGATTGTAATTTAAAGTACTCATCAAAAATCAGTTACCAAATTGATCAAACTGTGTTTACTATTCCACAGAATTAGAATTTTTGGATATGCTGGTCTAATTGAGGAAATCGAAACAGACTAAAAATGTATCAACCAACTTTTAAACTTTAAAGTTATCAAAAACAACAGATCATGAAAATCTTTTGACTGTTTAGGTCCAGTTGTTCTCAGCTGGTGGGTCACTGAGCAAATGTGGCAAAACGCTTGTGATATAAGAAGCCCTAAGTGGACACACCACTACACATATTTTACCCAGTTTCTCCATGCTAATGAGTAAATTTTTGTAGTTTTCTCCAGACCACCAATCATGTGTCACCTTTCCTCCTGATAATTAACAGTTTCTTCATAAGAAGTTATTTCCTGAGATCTCTAGAACTAAAAGCTACACATTATCATGGGAAAATGGGGTAAAATACAGTATCTGCATGCATGTCCTCCAAGGGCTTCTGTAATGATGCACTTAAAGTTTTTTTGTCCATTCCTTTTATTCAATCATATGTTTAGTTTCGTCCAAGGTCCTTTAAATTTGAGTGGTTGTGAATTTTCTGACATTAGGGTCTGACAAGTTCTGATTGATGAGATGGTGTTGTGTCTGAGGCTAAACCACTGCTTTGACTGATCACACATCTTGCCATCTGCGCAGCATGACCCTTTAATTTTAGCAGATGAAAACACAAAAGTCCAGAAGAGAGTGAACTGCACACTGCTATTATTAAACCAACACTAGAAACGTTTTTGTCAACTTCTATATCTGTTGGAGGTTTTCAGACGCTCAAGTGCAGCTTGAATTGGCAAAAAAGAAACACAACTAAGGAATGGTCAGCAATGAAACTCTGTACAAAACAATGCATTTTAAAAAAGAAAGAAAACAAAAAATTGGCAAACTGAAATCTCACGTTTGAAATGTTTTCTGGAGGTGTTTGAGGATGGGCAGAATTCCAGCAGAAACATTTCCTTTCACAACAATGTAACTTGTCAGGTGGTTTAATTTCACCCAGCAGTCTTTATAGTGTCTCCATGAGGGATTTTTAAAAAGTCCAGTCTGTCCTTGAAGTCCATCTTTGTCCCCCTCCTGCTCTCATACAGCTTTCTCAGCAACATTTGCACAAATACAGAAAAAGAAACTAAAATTTTAGTCTGCATATGAGAAATATGCTCCACGCAAACATTCTTTTTACTATCAGTGCAAATGAGGTAGACATGAAAGACAGCATCAGATCACACTGAGATCACGTCCTGCAGCAGATGGATGGATGGAAGGGTTATAAGACAGGCTGATTTATTATCCACCTGTCTGGATGAAAGCAGCTGCAGGAAGTGACCAGATGTTTTTTTTTTCCGTTTGTTTCTACCCATTCGGACCGTGCAAATCAAATCAAGAAACGTCTGACTGAAAGTAACAGAAAGAGAGCCTTAAAGTGGTCAACATCACATCATACAGTTACTTATTATAGCAGGAAATGCAATGAAATACAGAAAAGAAGTGGCCTATCTTTCGTTTTGTTACATTTTTATGGAGGCCTAAAGGTGCCATGCCATCAAAAATGAAAAAGGTTTGTGTATTTGAATTTTATGAAAGTTTTTTCACCTAGCTTTAAAGCTCCTGAGAGGGATTTTTAGACGGTTATGAAACAGACTAAAATTTATATTGCCACCTTTTGAGCTTCAAAACAAGATCGTCAGCATCAAACTTGACTATTTCTATACAATTTTTAAAGCTCAAAACTGCTTCCACAGGGTAGGTTTCAGTGGAGCCTTTTTTATACATTTGCATCTGCTTAGATTCAATAAGAGAAACATTTACCTATTAAAGAAAACAGGAGATGTTTTGGGTACTAAAGTACAAAATCTTAAGTTCTGTTTTGCCAAACCAACTACAAATTGAAAATTCCTTACAGGAGCTTTAAGTCCCATTTTGCCATTTCATAAATGAGGATTTAACTGAGTAAAAAAATGCACAATATTTCCGACAAAAGCCCAAAGTAGACGTATCTTAATACATTTTCTAAATCAGTTTTCCAACGCTCATTTTTGGGTTTTTTCTTGAGATCTTGACGATTTATGTAGTTCTCTTGGTATGACAATGCTGGTTTTCCCATGAGTTCATTGCTAAGATCTCAAGAAAACGACATAATTTAACTTATCGCAGGAAAACCAGTATTATCATCTTAATGTAAAAACTTAAAAACTAAGATTAGCCTATAATCACAGAAAAATAGAGCAAAATTAAGTACGCAGTTGCCTGTCCACTTGGGGGTTTTGTAATTTCCATCAGTAACTTGTATGTAATTATTTTTGTTTTAAACACACAGAATAAAAAGTGTAACACTACATGCAGAAAACCAAGCTCAAAATAAAAGAAAAAATCTGAAGTTGTATTTTGAACTAATTTGAAAGAGTTTTCACTAAATTCCTTCACAAGCTTTCTATACTTTTCACATTTTATCCACATGACTTTATCAGGTGTTTTAATGATTATCATATTCACCACTTCAAGGCTCTGTATATATTGCAAGTTAACAGTGATTTATGAGGGATTAAAATAATTCAAAACATTAAACAAAAATGTTTAAAAATGGCACAAAACTTAGTGAAAGAATCTGGAAATGTTATTCAGTTCAACTGCAGAATGCTCCAACTCTTAATACTGGCTCAAAATAAAAAAGAAGTAAAATTCAGCCCTGCCCAGAACTGTAGACTCCTTCTTCCCTGAGACCTGAGACAGGAATGCTGGGAAAGGTAGTCCTTTTGTCCTCCTTTAAGAACATTAATATTTGTTTTTGTTTTTTTTAATAGCTCTATCACAGTAACATTGCGCTTATTCCCCACCTAGTGGTCAAAGTTGGCAATTACATTTTAAAAACTTAAAAATTAGCATACAACATAAATATTACAACTGCAGTAGAGGTAATAATAATGATAGCATCTATTGTCTGCATCTAGTACAAATTGGTATAACTCACGTGACAAAATAATCATTATTATTACTCTAACACAGTCTCAAAGTTAGTGCTTTTATGTACACTGATAAGTACAATGCAAGTCAAAAGTGTTTGGACAGTGAACAATCTTCAGTATACCTGCTACATTTACACAGGTATCTACATTTATATGCATTTATATAAATAGGAAGTGTGCATGGGATTCATACAAATGCCGTCTGTACACAAGTTCCATGCACTGAAATGTACTAATCTCAAATGTAACATGTACATCTTATCTACAGATGCAAAGCAAACTGTGGGGTGGGGGGGGTGGGTGGGTTTGTAGGTAAGCTGCATACATACACGCGCACATACACACTTAGGGCACTTAGATTCAAGTGCCCAGCTCATTCAGAAATGCTCTCTGGCAGCGTCCCTTTAAAGGAGCAGTCCAATACTTTTGGGATGTCGCACTTATTGGCTGTGAGTCCACAACAAAATCGCTTAAAAACACAAAAGAAAAATGGTTCAAAGCTGCTATAGCTGCTGGTTGATCTTTGAGTCTGCAGGTAAACTATTTGAGTCGCTGCATTACAATCGCACATTAAAATGTACTTGATAATCTGCTGTGTCAATTTAATAAAGATATTAATTCTTTGTCTCAGGGTGCATAAGGTCAGACATTTCGAATGAAGACAAAACATGACGGGCAGAGAGTATTCTCCCATACGATCTCAGCTACTGAAATAGCCAACTTATCTTTTTCATATTTGAAGGGATTGAGCAATACACTCAACTCATAATACAATCCAGATCATGATATTGAATTCAGGAATATTTTTTGAGTTTAAAGTAAAAGTTTGGCAGAAATAGGATTCCTTCATTTCAACTCTGTGAAAAAAAATGCAAAATTTTCCATTCTAAAAATGATTAAAACCTTTTCAGTTGTGACACTGTATGCCCACAAATAAAGTCCAACATATTTTTTCTAAATAAAATTAAAGCATCAAGCAGTGATGAATTAGCCCTAGCACCTCAGTACACATTGGAGTGGCCAAGACATGTGTAATACCTGAAATTTAGATCAAGAACTTTTTGAACATCAACTTAAGATCAAATATCTGCTGTTGGACGACTGCCAGAAAAAAAGGCAACTTTGACCCCCAGCCATGCTGACACCCTTTGTAGTTCACTTAATATTCTAATAGCTTTTAATCTTCAAGGCATCTTCTGCATGTGTACCATACTTGAATGAACTCCGGAGGAGTTCATTCAAATATGGACCTATTTGTGAGTCTTGACAATATATTTATACAGAACAATTTATAAACTTGTAAGTGATACCTACTTTAAAAGCTTACTTTTTTAATATAACAGGGTGCTGTGGAGGATTTTTGCCAAAGTTGTGCGTACGACCCATAAAATATACTTTTCACCAGGCCTGATGGAAATGCCAAATTTGATAAGTTTGAAGCCAAATTGAGATTTTTTTTGTGGTACAGAAGAAGAAAACATTCAAGTCGAGTGCTCAGTTTTTGGTGCTCAGGTCCAAATAAACAATGCTTCAACAAAAGAATAGTGAAATCTATATTTTTGTTAACATATTTCAGATTTTTAATTGTACTGTGAGGTATTGCTACATCCCTGTAATAAACCACTTTAAGGATTTTCATTATTTTCTGGCAACAGCAAACTGACTACTCAGAAAATATCATTTAATCCAAAGAGCACTTCTGCAAATGGACTCAGTCAGCAAACAAGCTCAAGTCTCAAATGTGTCGGACTGTGTGAGAAGAGTTAAAGGGCAGTGGTAGAGTTGTCGACAAATAGATGGCAGTGTTTGTTTTCATTGTCATTTACAGAATCTTATCACTACAAAGAAAAAAAAAAAGATTTTTTTAGGTTATCTTTCCCTGGTCTACTCCTGTGCTGTCCCCCATCCCCTGAACCCAACCCTACTGAACATATGAAACGTAGAAACCAAAAAAACTGGGTTTACAATTTACCGCCATTTACATAGTTACAGTGGTTTTTAAAGCACCGCTAGCCGAGTGGAAGCTTCACTACTGTCACCTGTTAACCTGCTTAAGATAAACCTGAACACCTGAAGGTCGTGGCTCAAATCTGAACCTGGTCCAATAGGTGATTCCTGCAGTCTCACTACAGAACTCAATACTGTGCAATGGATTTAGTGTTACAAAATGAACAAGTGGAACTGTTTTCTGTTTTGACTTGTTCTCTTAGCAACACATGGCTCTTTTTCACATTTGTCCACAATGTTTGCCAATTTTTTTTTTCTAAGGGGTTAAATGTTTCATCACTCTTCTTGTGCAACTCTTTAAACTATAGAAGAGGTGTTAATACTCTGTTCAGATTCTGTTCTGTAGTGACTTAAAGGCTTTTTACTCTCTCTTCTTGTGCGTGAAGAACAATATGACGTCCCTGCATACAACAAGACAGAGATCTTAAAATTTACTCTTAAAACCTGGTTCTTTTTTAGGATTAATTTTCCTGCTTGATGAAACCTCTTCAAATATGCTAAAAAAAATTAAAACTAAAGAACTAAAACCCCTCTGTTCTGAGCCGTCTGAGGAACGTGTAGCCCTGTTTTTTTTGTTGACAGATCAGAACAGAGAGAAGTCAGGCGCCCTCAGGAGTATGAAAGGTGAGAGCCATTAGAAATATGAGAAGTGACTGATGTGCTCCGGCTGAGCCCTCCGTCGCTCCCCCCGCCTCCTCCAGGGCCCCCAGAGGCTGTCCTCCTCAGCGGCTGGGGGCTGTTCCTGAGGGCCATGAGGGTGGGGCCCCTGATGCTCAGGTTCCCACCTCCGTAGCCTCCCTGTGATGATGATGAGGAAGATGCAGAGGAGGGAGGAGAGTTGGAGGAGAGGGAGATAGGGGGCGGTGGAGGTGGTGGAGGGAGGAGAGCCAAGGACTGGGAGGAGGCGTGGGTGGAGAGGTGGTGGTGGTGGTGGCTCTGGGAGTGGTACGGGTAGTGGCTCCCTCCTCCAACCCACTCTCTCACTCGCTCTCGCTCCCTGCTCTCATGGCTGTCACGGTACAGCTGTGGCGTGCTCTGGTGGTGCTGGTAGTGCTGGTGGTGGTGGTGATGGGAGGAGGAAGAGGAGGAAGAGGATGAGGTGGAGTGGCCCCTGCTGCTCTTGTAGGTGTCGCTGTCCCTGCCGAGGCCGTGGGAGGAGGTGATGGACTCGGCTCGGCTGAAGCCTCCTCCGCCGTGGTTCTGACTGCGCCAGGACGGAGTAGACACCGAGTTCTGGACGCTGTGGCTCCAGTGGCTGCCAGAACGGGGGACGGGTCGGGACGGCCACCCGCTGGAGCCCGAGGAAGGGCTGGGGGTTGGGTAACCCTGGTTGAAGGCCTCGGCTGGGATGCCGCTCAGGGCCATGTTGCTGAAGCCGAGTCGCATGCTCTCAGAGTCGAAGGCCTCAATCTCATGAGCCTGGCGCTCTAGCAGAGTCCGGATCCGCTCGGAACGCTCATTCTGCAGGGAGAGCATCTCCTCCTCGATCTGATGACACAAAGTCAAAATGTTTGAGCAAGACACGCCATGGCAAGCAAAAGAAAACAAAAAAAAAAAAACTGTTCTGTACAGCTGGAATAATTAGAACTTCAACAATTGGCCTCTTGCAAAAACATTTAGTCTATTTTATCTCAGTAAACTGAACATGAAATAAGTTTATTTCTGAGAACTCTAAAATAGAAAATGACTAGTATATTCTACATCTTCAGTTCTTGTCTAATGTTATGTCAGTTCTGCAGCATTTTTAAATGTGTAACATTTCTATAGACAGTCCTGCCTAAGCTCACAAGGAAGCAAATAAACCTTTATATCTGTACTAGTAGATATCAAACCATTAATATTATAGGTTGAAAACAGTGTTGTACCCTTTGCTCCAGCAGTGCCCGGCGGATAGACACCCTCTGCTCCAGGTCCTTCACCTCACGCTCGTGCTGAGTGTCTGTGTGAATCTTGATCTTGCTCTGATAGGCGTTGAGAAGCTCCAGCTCCTGCTGCAGCTGCATTCGCAGCACCTGGTACTCCGCCTCCTGGGTCTCGTCCAGCCGCAGCTGTGGGGACAAACAGGGTCGAGCGTCAGTAACAGATGGAAAAACTAATGTCCAATGTGAGGGCTGCTGCCAGAAAATCTGTAATGTGAAGCAGCTTTCTGTCTTTTTAATATTTCTTGATTATGTTTGTTTCCACTTAGATTTTTTAAAGTAAGGGGTTAATTTTTCAGTCTACAAAATAAGAAAATAGAGAAGAATGTCCAATTTAAAGTCCTCATACTAAGTTCTATTATACTCCAACTTAGGGAGAAATTTGTAGAATTTGATTTACTTCAATAATTTAAAACAAAGGCTCAACTATCAAAATTACAGCTAATTAATTTATGTGAACCAGGAATGAAGGTCAAATAAATCAAGCAGGGGAATTCTCCTTCTTATGTTGGGAGATTAATTATTTTATAAAGCTTTAGAAAAGAAAAACTCAAGAGCCTGAGATCCAAAGCTGACCCGAATCTGATTGGTTTCTATCATATAATTTTGTGACAGACACAGAGAAGCTGTGATTATGCAGATGAATGTGTTGTTGAGGTGCAGATGTAGTTTGCAGGTGAAGCAGGTGCGCGGAGTTTCCTTGCCTTACTCACAGCCTGTGTGGACAGCATATCGTTGATGGAGTGGTCGTACTGCTCGGCCAGGATGGCCAGCTTACGTGTTTGTTCCTCTTTGAGGCGTTTGAGAACGGCCTTGTGGTCAGCTTTAGGAGTGCTCTCCAGGAGGTGGTTCCTCAAGGCTTTATACTGGCGGGTCTGAATCTTACATGTCTCCTGGAACTGGCGCTTGATCTGCAACTCTTTGGACTGAAGCACAGTTTAACTTAGGTCCAGACTGCACCAATATTCAACTTAATATTTAACGTTTATGCCAAATCAAAACATCTCGTCAGGAATCTGTGTACTGAAACAGTTCTTGAATCACATTCTTTCTGGTGAAATCAGAAGCCCTCCGCCCCCCTCCATCGTCTCTACCACATACCTTGAGGCTCTTGGGCTGCTGCCGGACCTCCACGGTGTGTTTCTGTCGCAGTTCTTGTTCCCGTCGTTTGTTGTACTCCATCTGGTTGGTCAGCTCCGTCTGGTGCTGAGTTCGGATCAGTTCAGCTCTGGTCCGCTGCACAGAGCTCAGCTGCCTGAACTCCAGCTCCTGGGTGGACTCGTGGTGCCGCAGTAGCATGGCACACTCCAGATCCTTCTGGGTCTGCTTCTTATTCAGGTCCTGGAGAGAAAAGAACAAAACATGGATGAGTTGAACTGTCTCCTACAAATCTTGAAGTACTCAGGAAACATTTAGAAGTTTAGCTGGACCATCTGAAGCATGAAATCCTTTTATTTATTCAAACCACAGGCCTGTGTTTCTGACGAAGTTACATTTTAGGCAGCGGTACCTCTCTGAGCAGGTCCTGTTCCAGGTTGTGGCGAGCCAGCAGCATCTTCCTCTTGTACTGGCGACATTGCAGCTCGTAGTACTGCCTCTGCCTCCGCAACAGGCTGGCCTCCTCCTCCGCCTGCATCTGCTGCAGACACTCCTTCTGACGGATCAACCACTCCTGCTTCTCCCGCTTTGGAGTGGACTGGTTCTCATTTAGCTCCTATTTAATGCAGGAGAGAGAGCAAAAACGTATTTGAGACCAGAGTAAACAAACTGGATATAAGAGATGCAACAAATGTGTGCACAGAGCTTGTGCAAATTCTCCCAAATGTAACAAAAAAGTACAAAACTGTTATGCTTTTTATAAGAAGACTGCATGACTAACTAGTTAAAAATCAAGCCCTCTAGTTGTTTCTTAAAAAATGTAGAGATTTAAGTATTTTAAGAAAGGTTTCAGCAGCCTGGACAATGACTGGAAGCATACTTTTTTGCTTTTTATGCAGAAATTAAAAAATAAAAATAAAAATATAAAATAAAGATCAGATATAATTTATGCAAACCAGAGAAGTAACAATGTTCATAGTAGTGCATGGAGAAGCTTGTATAAACACCAGGAGAGATCTAAAGAATGCAGAAAGCAACAGACCCACACAAACATGGCATGCTTTGGTGCAGAGATCCATCCTCTATCATCAACACTCTGCTGATAAGTTTAGCTCTCACCTCTTTCAGCTGCTCCTTTCTCTGGCGGTACTGGCGTTTCTGCGACTCCAGTAAACTGGTCAGTTCTTTCTTCTGCTGGCCCAGTATGTGTTGCTGGAACTTCTTCTCTTCTGCCAGAGCTGCTTTTGTCTGCAGGGATATACAAACCAGTGCTCGGGGTAAGAGTTTGGCTTCAAAAATCAACATCAGAGCTGGTAATGATTTAATATCCTCCTGAATCTATAATATTTAATAATACAGCACAATACCATAAGATACAATACTATAGGATAGGACATGATATGATACTTGAATGCTAGACATATGAAGCTACTTATCCTATCAATAAACAGAAAAAAGCAAAACATTCAGTGAGGCACAGACCACTAGCATACACAAAGTTGTAAGCATCTATTTTCAATACAACTTTAGAACTGCCTTCTCTCTCACCTCCTTCTCCAGGATGGCCTGATGTTTCTTTACCAGCTTGTCAGCCTCAGTGGAGAAGCTGTTTCTCTGGTTCTCCAGCTCTTTGTCCAGCTTCAGCTGATGCTCGTCCATTTCTGCCTTCAGCTTGTTCTCCAGCCCCATCAGCTGCTTCTGATGCTGTCGCCTCATTCGCTTGTATCCCGACATCTGCTCTCGCAGTGCTGAGCCCTGCTCATGCTCCTGGATCTGTCGGGTCACCTGGAGGAGGGGCAAGAGGGGAACCCTTGATCATGGTAGCCTGACCTCCCTACACTGTTTTTGCTTCCATGGCACTGTGTCTTGGATCAACAGTGTGAAGCAAGTTCAAAAAGGGTCATCCAAACAACAAAATAATCAAATGAGTGATGGACTTTGATTTATTTCCATACAATTAAAGCTGTACAACTAAATTCCTCTTGCTTACTTTTTTAAAAACATTTAACTCAAAGTCTTAAAAAATGACACTGACCCATATTAAAGTAATATAGATGCCTGAAAGTGTTTCAAAGTCTGATGTGTAACCTAAAACTGCAGAATGACAAGCCAATGTCAGCTTTACCTCTGCTTGATAAGCCTTAGTTCTATCTATACCAGGATGACAAAGTCCAAAGTTCATAAATATTACTGGAATAAAAAATAATTCCAAGTTGGCATCAAGATCATTTTTGACCATGCCTATCATTTCAAAAAAAAAAAAAAGCAAAGATTGTACAGATGTCTTTTTTAACTTAAGAAGCCAAATCTCTTCACCACATGCCGTGATGATTATCTAAGAGAGCCTGCTGAGTAAACTCACCAAGGACGCAGTTCGTATGGTAGCAAAGTGATCTCTGTTGCGATAGTAGGCTCGACGGCGTCCTGCTGAGGGAGCCTGGGGCTGGTCCATCTCTGGCTGGTAGGGGTCATCATAGATGTTATCCTGACCCTGACACAATATGAATGAAAAACAATCAAATAAAACCATACAGGATCATGTCTAACTCCAGCAAAGTTCATGTTAACAGTGTTTTACCGTGGGTCTGTGGATGATGGAGCTGTTGGAGGTGACTGTGTGCTCGCCCTCCTGCATCATGGCCATCTCGCTGCTGCTGTCATCAGAGGCGTCGGCTAGACTGTTGACCGAGCTGCTCTGAGAACTGGCAGAGATGGACATACTGGGTACCGACTGGGAGCTCTCCATACTGTTGACTGTCCCTGTCCGCAACAGATACTGCTCCACCTCCTGAGACACATACACAAAGCCTTTTAAAGCACTATAAAGGGCTAATTTTTATGACAAAACTCATTAAAAAGTTTAAAGAGCAAAGTGTTTTTCTATTTATAGTCAAAAGCTATTTAATTTATTTAAAAGATTTGTCATTCTTGTCTCACCCTTTCCTCTCTTCTTAAAACAACTTTTCTCCTCTCCCTTAATCTCCACTCTCCTTTACCCTCTATGGACTTAATCTTCCCCTTTTCATGGCACTTACCTCCTCATCCTCTGCTCCCTCTGACACTGGGCCGTTCTGCTGGGTCTCCTGAAAGAGGATCTTCTTCATCTTGCGGTACTGCAAGTTGTCCAGCTCACGCACTGCATCCTTGGTTCTTGCGATCAGGTCCATTACCACTGTCAGAGGACGCTCTCGACACAAAAACCGATGCTGTGGATGGAAACGGAGGATTAGCACAGAGACACCAGAGGCAGGGCTTCTCAAAAATAACACTTCATATTTACAGGAAGAATGAACGAAACAACACTGTCCAAGAATAGGGATGGAGATAGTTCATTTTTATTGATATTGATACCTTGATTGATGCCCATATTGATACTTTTCTATTGTTTGTTGGAAAGCCAAAATGCTGATGATAGAGTTACAACAGACGGTAAGCTAAGAAGAGCCTGAGTTATAAAATTTATATCCCTGAAATAAAAATCACATCCCTGACCTTGACAGCTGTATTTATTCAAGCTTCTCATCAAAAACTGAATTTTCATTGTTTCTGATGTGACATTTGAACACGACATTTTAAGTGCACAACCTTCTTAATTACCGAGTTAACCTGAATGCATCACGTATAAGCATCTTTCCGCTAGTTAAGTCCATTAAATAATTTGGTATCACTAAGTGAAGGGGTATGCATCAGATGGACATGACTGACAGGTTAATCTGCAGCTCATCGTCAAACATCAAGCCTGATTAGGAGTGTCGGGAATGAACAGTCTTGTAGAGTGACGTTATCAATTACTTGTCCAAGACGCCCCATTATCATGACTCTACAAGACTAGCATGTCAGGCTTTTTCTTGCATCGTTGTCTAGTTTGACACCCTGCTCATTGTCACTCCTATTTGGTTCACTTCCCTTATGTGATCCAGATTGCATTCTTACAAACAGTGAACCCTTTGTTGGTGAATTTGGAGGTAAACAGAGACTGAAATAGACCAGAGTTCAGTTCTTTGGTCAGCGCCAGAGTAAATTTTAGCATTCATACCACCCCAAACTAAAACTGCACCCCCTAGAGTTATGTTGTGTGTGATTTGGTGTTGGATTCTCACATTCAGCAGCACGTCCGAGGTAGGCCGGTCCTGGGGAATCTTCTGTAGGCAAGAGTCAACAAAGTTGCGGAAGGAATCAGACCTGCAGGGAAGCATAGGATGTTAAGTCTTATGATGAAGCTTAAGACTAGACAGAGACAGTTTTCAGAACATCTCTGCCCACAGCTTTTCTAAAGATCAAACTAAACCCAGACAGATGAAGAGGAGACAGAAAAGTTCTTACCAGTGATTGGACTGAAGGATAGGGCTTTCATTCTGAGCGATGTGATATAAGGCACTCATAGCATTCATGTTGAACAGTGGGGGCTTCCTCTCCGCTGTCAAAAAATACACAAGACCTTCAGTTTCATATTAACACACATACAGTCGTATCTGTACACACACAAATAGAGTCAGAGTGCAGATAAATACCCAGCTCTATGGAGGTGATGCCCAGCGACCAGACGTCCACCTTGCCGTCATACTGGCCCTCATCCATGGCCAAGATCACCTCTGGAGCCATCCTAAAATTCACAACAATAATACAGCGGATCTGAGAATCTCAGCTCAAACACACAAAAGTCAGAAAGTGATTATCCTGCACCTCTAAGGTGGTATTTTTTAGTTCTTTACCATCAATCCACTCAGTTGTATCCAATTTAGAGTTTTAAATGAAAATTCAAATATTCATTTCTGCCTTATCAGACTTTATTTCAGCCCTTTCCTGACCTGCTATTTATAAACCCTTAAAAACGAGTTGACAATGTTCAGTTAGCCAGTTATGCCTGAACACTCACCAGTAGGGGGTCCCCACAAAGGAGTTGGCTGGAGCGACGATTGAAGCAGAACCAAAGTCACCAAGCTTGACCTGACCCGGCTCTGTTAGCAGGATGTTGCCTGCTTTCACGTCCCTACAGAACAACGTTAAATAAAAAAATATGATGGCATTTATCAGGAGGGAGTGGGAGCCTTAGAAGACAAGAAATGCACATTATAATTTTCAAAAAGTTGTATTTTTCTCAATTATTAGCTGTAATGTGGAGTCAGGAGTGGCAGTATATTTAAATCAGTTTAAAAAAACTGGCAATTTTAAGAGGAAAATAAAGCAACAAAACAGGAAATATTTTAGGTTTACATGCAGGAATGCAACCTGGTGAAAAGATCTTACCTGTGAATCATATTGTGAGAGTGAAGATATGCTAATCCCTGCAGTGCACCATGGGTAATAGCAGCTATTTCAATTTCCTGGAGTGGCTTTTTGTGAACTGCAAAGATCAGAGGACATGACAAGTCGCAAACAAGAAAACCCTGATCAAGATTAGTGTTGAAATAACTAAAATAAAGTCAAAGTGCTTAGAGTTAAATGTACCTTCAAGGAGGTCTGAGGCTGAGCCGAGGCAGTATTCCATCACCAGCTGAGGGAGAGACGATTCAACATGGCCATCAGAGCCACATACATATACTGTTTACATTCATATTAGGAGGAAGTTTTACATGAGTTACAATCTTATTATATTCTGCCATGTATTATAGAATGAGTCCAATAAGCCTTCTCAAATTCAGTGAAGAAAAGTGTGGCATGTTTGCAGTCATATGACTCAGATGGGAAAGTGTTATGAGGGACAGGAGAAAGAAAGAGCACTGGTTGGGAATTCTGGGAATGGAGTTAAGTAGCTCAATGATTGCAGTCAAAAGTCTCATCAATTATTAACTGCATAGATGAGTGCCATCTGACTGCACTCCTCCAGACTTTAGATTGAGGCTTTTAATCCATGTCTTCCTTTGTTTATTTGTTTTTTTTTTTAGGCTTTTCACCTTCATGTGTCTCAACTTTCAGGATTCAAAAGTAGACAGGTTGTACAGCCATAAACACTTCTGTATTTCTTTTCTGTATATTAAATGTTTCAGATCATTAAACAACTCTAAATATTAGAAAAATATAACCAGAGTAAATGCAAAAGGAAGTTTTTAAATGATGATTTCATTTTGTCAAGGGAAGAAAGTCATCCAAACCTGCCTGGCCCTACGTGAAAATTAATTGCATCCTAAACCTTATGACTGGTTGAGTCTTCCACATTAGAGGGGAGGAATTTTGGCCCACCCTTCTTTGCAGAATGCCTTTATTCAGCCCTATTGGAGGGTTTTCGAGCATGAATGCACTGTTTGAGGCCTTGCCACAGCATCTCAAATCTCAAAAGATTTAAGTCTGGATTTTGACTAGGCAACTTCAAAACCTTTAGGTCTCGTAGCGGCCTCGTAATTACCCCTGAACCTTCAGGTTTAAGGAGCAACTTGTGCCAGGTTGGTTTGGTAGGCTTTTTCCCTGAATAAATCGAATCATCGTTTAGAAAATACGTTTGACTTTCATCAGCCTATCTTTGTCTAATATTATTTCTTTTAATGATCTGAAACATTTAAGTGTGACAAATGGGCAAAAAAAAAAAAACAGAAATGGGGGGGGGCAAAAACATTTTCACAGTACTGAATATGCATGAAACACTTCTTGTCCCCCATCTGGAGTTCTAGTTAGCACAACATTGCAAAATCTCAACTAATATTGAGCATAATCTTGTGTAAATAGGTGACGCAAGTGTCTATGTGAACACGTACCCATGCTGTGTGTTCCTTCAGGTAACATCCCAGATACTCGATGATGTTGGGGTGGCGTAGTTTCTGCAGAAACTTCACCTCTTTAATGATGTCCTGCCATTTCTAAACACAAACACAAATAAATCTGTTAGTAATAATCTGAGTATTATTCTCTTTTGTTCACTGAGCATTTAAGAAAGGTTTTTATCTCAACAATCTTTGATCTACAGTCATGACCAGAAGACTGTTGATGTGTCACAGTTGACACAAACTAAAGTTCCACTCTTTACTAGAGATCTTTTTTCCAGGTCATTTCCAGTGACAATTAAGCTGCTATAACAGGAACAAACATCAACATGAAAACATGTTGCTGTCTGAGGAAGTCTGATTTAAAAGATAGGCAGTCTTTGGCGTTAATCTTGAACTCTTCATGCTTAGAAATAGCAAATTGATCACAGAATAATCAAATACACCAGCAGATGAACAAAACTGAATTTTATTATTACCATACAAATATGATTTTATTGTTAATCACCAAAATTGTGCCCTTAATTTTCTACATAATTAACACAAATCAGAGCATCCAGCACCTGCATTATACAAAGTAATAAAAAATAATAACTAATGTTGGAGTATAATTATGTCATGAATCACACTTTGGTTTCTAAGTGGTACCATTTTTCAGGTCTAAAGCTGCTAACATGAAGCCTTTAAAATACAAGAACTGCCCAAAAAGCAGCCTCATCGTTTTAAATGATCCTAAAAATACGTTGGCCCTTTCACATAACAATGCCCTCTGTTTCAGGACACTCATGTGGAAAATAAAGGGAATATTTAAATAATTTTAATGGAACATTTTGCTTTTCTCTGATTTTCCATGTGTTTTCATGACTGGGAATATAGTCGGTTGTTTTCCAGGATGTGTGGGAGTGGGAAACCCGAAAACTAATGATACCCACAGAATCCCTCTCGCCAAAGAATTGCTTTTGATGCAGTGATGTTTAATTTCCTGCCTGGTCACTTGTGTTCAATTTTTATAAGCTTTGGAGAAGGATTCATAGAGAACATGAGAAAAGGAAAATCATGAGAAGGAAATTTGTTACCTCATTCGTCTGCTTGCCACTGTAGGACATCTTCTTAATGGCCACCACCTCATTGTTGCGCACATCTCGGGCCTGTTGGAGAACACAAACATTATTGCCAGAATCATTCACACTCATAGAATCTAACTGTTTTTATTCACAGAAGTAACAAAGAGAACTTAACAGAAGAGAAGAAAAATCCCCTGAAAGTCCCCTGTGGAAAGATTTTATTTTTAACCAGGAAGTCAGATTTTGCACCTAACCCAACCCCTTCCACATTTCAGGATATTTGGCAAATTTTCACAGGGATGTTCTTCCTCGAGTCTTTGTCCTACTCAGCCATATGTAAGATGCAGATTAGAAATGTAGACACATGTTTAAGAAGCACTCCAGTTCTCTAGGGGAAATCAGGTTTCCCTAATCCTTGACCCTGATTACTGAACAAGGTTTCTTCATCACGTTTTAGAGACTCTGAAATAAGCTGGCTGTAACCCAGTTAGTAAAGACAATGTAAACGACTGTGAACACGATTGGTGTAACACAACAATGTTCACAATAGAACCATCACTGCAGATTTTTACTGTTTTGTTTTTCAGTGTAGCTGTTTTTGATTTTAAAGCATGACATCATTTTTAAATTTTGCACACTGCCACCACTTGGTGGCGCCATGAGATTGTCCTGACATATTATGCCTGCCGAGCATAAAGACAGAACACAATGATCCATTTGTCCACCAAACTGCATTACTCATTTTTTTGGATAAGATGCTCATATTTTCTCAAATCTATTCCAGGGGCTTAATCCTCCAAAAGGGCTAAATCCTAAACCCCGATTGATACTGCTGCTATCAGACACCAGACAAAGTCGTGGTGCTCTCTGATGACACTGAGGTCAACGCTAACCCAGACTGTAAACAGCTCAGTGATGCGACAACAATGCTTCTACTAAATATAAATCATGATGAAAATTAGATTAACCCTTAGAGCGCTGCGGTGGAAATGGTCAGTAAAGGCCGACAGTGGTGACTGGGTTCATGACGTCTTTGTTATAAGCACTTCATACATACAGCATATAATCGGGTATGAATAAATGTATGTACCATTAAGACAATGCACAGCAAGTTACAAAAAAATGGTCACTGACCAAAACACAAAAAAATCTGCTTTTGCAAACAAACGATACTGACCCCAATTAATTCAGAAGGGGTTAATTAACACTATATTTCCTCATCTTGGGAATTAGAGCTCTGTTATGATTTCACAAACTTTGAGAGATGTGAATTCTATTAAGTAGATTTTAGTCAAACATTTTGTTTTTAGCATCTGTTGCATACACACAAGAAGCATAAAAGGAGACAATTATGTCATTTGTTTGAGGTGTTAATCATTTCTCATTCTGTTTCTTGGATCCTTCATCCAAAAATATTATTTAACACAGAAACCTTACACACAGAGTCTGATGTGGGGTTTTTGTCCATGGCAAAATTTCCCAGTACAAGACGAAATTGAGTTTGAGTCATTGAGCAGTGAAGATGATTTTTCGAAAAAAAAAAAAAGACGTACATGAATATATTTTAGGGACAGAAGACATTGGATTCCTTGAAGTCCCAAACTCCTTTAATAGCTGATACCAGTAGTGATATATAGACACATTTTTCACAGTAAAAAAACACCAAGCATCTTAAGTGCTAAGAGAAGCTGAGTCAACCAGGGCTGAGAGAGGAGCAGGGACATAACAGTCTGGTAGTTGTTCAATGTTTGGGACTTTGTTCAAAATCTTCAGCGCTCACAGTAGGCCTCAGTGAGTGTGTGTGGCACACTAGGTAACTACCTAAACCTGATGTGCAGTTCAACATTTACGGATATTTAAGGCCAATATGTGATATATACTGTCAATATGTACAGCCAACATATGGTTTGTATGCCTCAGCAGAAATTTTAATATCTGCCCACAGAGATGCGCAGTGTTTTAAGTGCATTTTTAGTGCAAGGAAAAGAGAGAGAACGAGATCTGCAGCTGCTGCTCTAAACAGCCGAACAATCTTCAAATGTCTTGGATGGAAGGGAAAAGAGGCAGAAAATCAATCGTTCAGCCCTACTACATACACGACTGGCACAATGGCATCATATTTCATGTTAAACATGCAGCAATATCAGACAAAAAAAAGAGACTAGCTAAGTGCTCAGACGCTTTTAGCCTTGACAACCACAGCAGAATTGAATCAATAGATCTTAAAAGGAACCCTGCATGATCAGACAAGTTCATCTTGTTGGATAGATTTTTGTATCTCTTGTATGTATATTGAACTTAAAACTCACTAGATATCTGCATTTTAAGTAAATTGAGTTTATGAACTCACTAGGAGGGCACCATGTTTTGGTCTGGGCATGATGTGATGTCACAGTGCAGCAGCGCTCTTCGCCATTTCTATGCAGTAACCGCTGTTTCAGACTGGCAGCCAGTGTTAGAGCTGCTTCTCAGAAACGCAGCACGTCTCACACACGGAGAGTTTTAAAATTTGAGGTCTCTTCTGTTTTTTATTAGCACCATGAGCAGTTATCTGTCCATCTAGACAGGAAAATGATAAAGAGTCATATTTACCATCTTGAAGCAAATATTTACATCCACATTGGTAGTATATGTTTGAAATCGTTTCTTGATGAACCAGATGAAGGCCACGAGCTAAAATGTGTCTGTTTAATAAAGTTGTTTGCTGAACTTCTACTCTTTATGAAGCTTTCTGTTCCCACACGGTTCAGGTAAGGATAAACACAGAACAAAAGCCCTTCCGGTTTGTGCTTTTCAAAGTAAAAGTCCACTTTAGCATTTCTTTAGATAAACTCCCTTCGTATGTAAGTACTGCTTTTATTTTGAAAAGCTCTTGGCATGCTTCCACTAAACACTGAATCCAGTCACTTGTAGGAAGTTTTATTGAGGTAAAACTTAGGAGGAATGGCAGAGCTTTGACAGCAGGGAGACAAAACCAACATGCAGCAAACTCATGTCTGGTATGAAAGCTGTTATGGCAGCAACAGCTGCAATCAGAAAAAACATCTGAAAACGGTTACTGCATAGAAACGGTGAGGAGCACCGCGGAACTGACGCCACAGCGCCAGCACGGACCAAAACATGGTGGCCTTTGAGTTTATAAACTCAGATTACTCAAAATGTAGATATCTAGTGAGTTTTTTAGTTCATATGCATTTGAGAGATACAAATATCTATCCAACAAGATGAACTTGTCTGATCATGCAGGGTTCCTTTTAAAAACAAATCGGATAGCAAATGCATTGTTTGAATTGTTGCTTAATGGCTGCCAATATCTGTGTGCTGCTCTGAATAGCTGGCAAGCTTATCATACTTGTATCTATTTTCCATCTTGTTTATTAATTTCACATCCCTGATAGTAACCTGTGAATTAGTTCTCTGACTAATTTTTGCATATTAGCTGAAATATTTATTATATGCAATGCCCCAAGAAAAACAATGGCAAATAATGACAAGGAGAAATGCAGCAATTATGAAAACCAGGGCAAGAACCGGTTTTCAAAAGGGCAAAGTAGCCACGTTTTATTTAGGATACCATGCATTTTTTTTACCTCGTCCCTCAGTCGTCCCACTTTTGGAAATGTCACAGGAACATGCCTTACAAACCACACGTTGTTGATCTTTCTCAGAGAACATAACCATGCCTTTGTTGTGCCCAATAAATTTGATTCAGCTGTCAGGTATGCTAGCTTGCCAATATTAAACTGAAGCAAAACAAATAAAAGCTCCTGACATCGGTGCATGCCAGAATATTTGCCAGAGGGCTAATGTCTGCCAGCAGGGCCAATATCACCTAACAGCAAAAGTAGACAATGCATCCCAAGTGACTAGCATCAAGTCATCAATTCTCAGTTTGATGCAATCATTATAATTAAAATATTACTGGAGGATCATTTTGTACTTGCTTATTTGACTGGAAAAGCTGTTTTACTGGCAAAACAGTTATTATTGAAAATTGTATCAAGTCATGACAGTCCTTGTATGAATCTGCAGCTCTAGTTTAATTGATGCAAATAGATGCATGCATCTATTTTTGTATCACGTCTCTCTAATGGTCTTCTGAAACTCAGCCCCCAGCTTTAAGACAGTGGAGGTGTTTGTCTACCACAAGACCTAAAAAATAACCTACAGCTACAAGGAAAAAACAGCCTAATGCTTACGTGATGTTTCAGCTGTTTGTGTAATGAGGTGGGGGACATTTCATTCTCACAGTTACCTTACCGGTGACAAAATGCAGATCAAAATTTATTTCTGTCTTTTAGGAACCCACACAAAATAACACCCAAGCCTCCTGGATTTAGAGCATACAAATGCAACAGAAACGTTGAAAAATCAGCACAAGGCCGCAGAAATGCTCCATCATGTTGCTTTACATTACACAGAAAACTACCTATGAATAAGTAAGAAATGATGATAGTCTGCTTGAGCTGTGTGGTTTGATACTGTCAAAGTCTGACTTATTCATCCATATGTCTCTCTAAAGAGCAGAAGCTTGGTGCTAAATAAGGCCCTAGAGGAAACTACCAGTAAAGGAATGGTTTATGCCAACATCAGCAATAACTTCAACAGCCAGGAATATATGAGCATTGTTTATGTTAATGCCAGAAGATCCACCATCATTTCAGAGGCTTTAAAGTAGGTCAAGTGAAGCACGAACAGAGAGGGGAAAATTAGAATTTTAGATTGTATTGATAATTGAGGAAGGGTCTCCAAAACATTAAACCATGTTTCTTAATTTACTTTCAGAACTATAGCTTACATTTTATTACTTGATTGTTGCTGGTGTATATGGGTCAACTCACATTTTTTCTTCATTGAAAGTCCCCCCACCACTAAAAATCCGTAGCATTTAAAGGGGTCTACCACCTATTATGATAAAGGAATCTGTGCTGCATTTGTGAATACTAACAGCCAAATTTGTACACTCCATTGTGATGCAGACTTTTCTTTTAGGAGACACAGCCCTTCAGAAATATGTCCACATTACACTAAGAGAGCTGACTTTTAAACACAGAAAGTAGTACGCTGCTGAAAGATTTTCTGTGCACCATTGAGGAGTTGTAGATGAGCATAACTTTGTTGCTCACTGTGTCCTGTGTATATGTCCATCTACATGTTGTGATTTTTACACCTTCACCTCTGATAATTCAAGATAATGTTGAAAGGAGGAATCAACCAGATTTCCAATCAGATCTCCTGATCAAAGGGGTACGTGAGCCGATCATGTCTGAGGTTGAGGGAGAGAGCAACACCGACTTTTTATTTCCTGTAAGACTATTCAATAGTGGTCTAAAACCCATGTTTCGTCAAAATATAATATTGAGTCATTGGGTATTTATATGATATTAATCAAGATCACAAAAACTACAACAATAAGGTTTCAATTCTGTTCAATATAGGAGCCTACAGTCGATATCAGATGATATTATGCTACAATTTCACACAGCTGAAGAACATAAAAGCACTTCCATTACGGCTTCTGTTATCATGATTTTGACAAATGGAGGGATTCGGACAAAGTTAGTTCTTTAACAGACACAAGCACAACAGGAGACAGCTGCTGTCCAGTTACTATCAATTCGTGCTTGGATGGTTTATATTTTAATTACAAAAATAGCATGAGACGTCAGACTACAATCAGTGTATCAAAGGAGGCATGAAACAGGTGACGTTTCCCTCTCTGTTTAGCTGCAGGGCTGGCATCACACACCACCCACACTACTGTAGCCATTGATAGATAGCGAGGGAAGGCAAGTTTATATCCCTAAACGATCATTTGCCGATTGTATGCGAATAAAAAGACACACAAACATAGTTGGCAAAAAAGGTGGGAGCCCACCCTTGGGTGGTATATGTCCAACAAGTGTCCACACTCACGCAGATGAGTATATATATATCCTCGTGTTTCCTGATGATCATGTAAGAGGCTAAGCTGAAGACACAAACATGACTGTCTAAAAAAGATGAAGAGTTTAGGTCCTACTCACAAAGTAAACGGCTCCGAAGCTGCCATGACCGATCTCACGCAGGTCGGCAAAAAGCTTCTCCGGATCATCTTTGCAGAAGAGATCTGCCACCTCCGGGTCCTTCAGATTGCCCGCCCGTGCACTCGAGGGCATGGCCAGGGCCTGGAAGACAGGGGAAAGCACAAATGAGTGTGGGGATGATGCAGTGAAGAGAGAAAATACACAGATAAGAGGTCAAAATGGGATTACATCATCCAGCCCTCACTCTGCTGCTGCTACTAGTATTCTGTACCTAGAAGTCATTAGGATATCAAAACATGCACTGTATTTAAAATATCATCAATAGCTTCCAACATCTTAGCAATCATGTGTTAAGAATTTTTCCTGGAAAAAATAATGTTTAAAGTTGGATTTTAGACCCCTGTACCCATTCAGTTTTTGAAGGATTTGCAATGTCTGGTTGGTGAGGGAAAAAACAGCCAATTAATATGTTAAACACCCTGGAAAATGCATTCTTGTGCTCTGTTAAAGTGACCTATTTACAGAATCCCAAAATCGGCTTCCCTGATACTCAACATCTACGGTGCATTTCTTAGAAATGTGTACTATTTCAGGAATGTCATGACTGGCTGTTTCTGGAGTTATCCTTCGGCTCTGTACCTCTTGTGCTGATAGAAGCCAGCGTTTATCTCCCACAGCTGATCTATCTAGGACAGTAACCAGCTGACAAGTTATGGCATGAACACACACACAAGAAAGAGCCGTAACATTTAGCTGAGAGAAACTGGAGTGAATGATAAAATAATGATGGGAATGGTGGAGAAAGAGAACTGATGGGGGGTGAAAAATAGAGTCTTCCTCTTGATGTCTTAACCATGAAGGTCGCCATGAGACAGAACTGATCCCTTTAAGGCTAACACAATGAACGGGAAATGTCTGTCATGGTTTTGACTGTGGAGGACTTGTAGCCTTTGTTACAGGCTTACATCAAACTGCACATTTTGAACATTAAGGAGAATCATAAATGTTTTGTGGGAAGTTGAAAAGGGCTTTAAAGAATTTATAAAATGAAAATAATACTCGGGTACTCTCAATACCAGAAGTATAAACTGTGATAAGTAAAAATCAATGTTTGTACCTTTTTGGATACCACAGCAACCAAATTCAAAGTCCTAAGCACCTAAAATTAGGAAATATCTACTTTCAATCATCAATAATTGCAGGAAAACTGCTTCAACTGTTTAAATAATAAAATTCTGCTTGTGTTTTTGTACAGTTTAGACAGCCACTCTCGACAGCTTCACCACCTCCCATGCACCTGTCTAATGAAACAGAAGTAACTGTTTAAAGTGTTGGTATTTTACAACACTACTGATCATAAAGTAACCAAAAAGTATTGATGCTTTGGAAAATTCTGCATCTTGAGATAGAAAATACTCCCCAAATGAAACTCTGAGGTCTAAGTTGGTCTTGCAAATGCTTTTTTTTCTTAATTACTTAACAATGGATTTTCTACCAAGGCAAAATCTTTAAAAAATAAATGCATTGTTTTGAATAAATTAGCATACTTAATACTTCCTTCACCGTTACTTGAAATAAAAGCCTGAAAAAAAAAAAAAAAACAATGGCCAGTCCAGACAAGAGCAGAAAAGAACATAAATGTAAACATGCATGAAACTTGTAAAGATTAGAGTACATGAGAGAGCGGCAGCACTACAGCTCTTTGCCACCCAACGCAAATCAAAGATGGGTAAAAATAAACCCGAGCCGAGCATCCAATCATGTGACTAAAATCAGCCCTCTGAACGTGATCTCAGCCTACACGCTGAGCCGGGGTTATTGACAAATGCAGCATCACTTCATAATGGGGTTAATGTAGCTGCTCATCCTTGAGTGTCAGCTGGAGCCCTAAGGAGAGCCAGCAACATAATAAGGCCTCTGTGGTCCTGTGAATGCACGAAAACGGGCCTCCGGGTCCCTGTTTAATGCAGGCTGATGTGTAAACGTGTCTGTAAATCTGTGCGAGGCAAGAAAGACAGATTCCCACTCTCCCACCCTGACCCAGAGTGTCTTCAGAACGCAGTGAACCAATTTCCAGTCTTATATTATGTGATGGTGTTCAAGACGAAGCAGCGGCGGCAGACGCCTGGGGGCAGCTACTGTCTAGAGTCTGAAGAAAATGTGAAAGACACAAATGTGTTGGTTTACGGAAAGAACAACAAGCTTTTCTAAATATAAGAGGGAGAAAATGGGGCATTATAATCTCTGTCACTAAACCACTGTGGTTCTGATGTAGCCAGAGACCTTTATCATGACATTTCCCTTTGTGTTTCTACAAATGTGTTGAACATTTCCCTAACAAAGAGGCAGCATGCTATAAAAATAGTAGAAACTAAGGCTGGGGGATAAACAACACTCACACAGAATTGTGATCACAAAAATGGCAAACACAATGAACAGTTTTAAGCATTTTCTACTTGATACGGATGGAAGTAACAGTTTATCACACTACGGGAAAAAAATTTAACAACAGCCAGTCAGTCAGCTGAATTTAGCTCACAAGCTGCCAAACGGCGTCACAGAGACATTGTTTTTAACATCAGACTGCTGTATTCAGTGTTTTGGTATTTTTACAAGCTTTTACTCATAGGATCTGTTTACTCAAGGACGTCCTAACATGAAAACTCAGCTGATTGTAACCAGCAGCTGGGCTAGCAGCACCTTCTAATGTTTCAAGTCTGATGACAAACGCCACAGACACTTAAGCATGAAACTTTCGCATCTATCCAGTTTAAACATTTTAAACATAAAACAAGGAATTATGGTGTTCAATACATGATCACTCCTTCCACTCAAGAAGCCTTCTTCCATACATACATACATAGACATATGTTATAGTGACTGATATGGGAAATAGCCTGATCATCTTATGCTTACTGCTCAGTCTTGGTTGGATTTATTAGTAGGGTTAACTTAGATTTTTAAAGAATATGTTAGTCTTTCACTCCACAAATGACTAAAGTTTCCTCCATTTCAGGAGCAGGTGGCCTCGTGGTTAAAGGTGCGCCCCACGTACGCGGACCGCCCGGGTTTGAATCCAGCCTGAGGCCCTTTACCGCATCTCTCTCCCCAGCTCCTTGTCTCTCTTTCTAACTCTATCCACTGTCCTCCTCTATCAAACACAGGCACAAAAATGCCCAAAATAAATCTGATTTTAAAAAGTTTTCCCCCATTTTCTGTTTTCGTTGCTTCATTTTTAAATCAAAGGTAAAAAAAAAAACATTCACTGTCTTTGAAATGTCATCATTTTCCAAGGAACATTGTTCTTCTCAAAAGTCACACAAAGAGTTTCCATAGTTCCAATGTGGAAACTTCAATTTAAAAGCAAAATTAGAGACAAAGAAGGAATGGGGAAGCACGGAGTCATACAGTTCTTTTGACACAGAATCAGTGACGTGAAATTTGGTGCATCAGTGGTGCCAAATGACCAGGATCACATGGCTGCTCCCAGCCCTGACTTGGAAACAGTCTCCTATAAAAGAAGCCCCTGAATGTGAAGACTGTGCTCTCACATAAAGACAACATGAAAGGATTTATAAGCTCAGTAAGAAGGAAAACACCTTCAAAACTAGTAATTTGTCAATTAAGAAGAAAACAGACTTATGTTAACAAGCTATACGGTATCAAAAACTCCAGAGGGCATGTTAAAAACTCACATATATATATATATATATATATATATAGCAGAATACTATCAGTCATGACAAGGACAAACATGTAAACAGCTACTGTAAGGCTGCCAATTATGACTAAGCCAAGCCTATGGGAGCATATAAGGTAACAACACGGTATATTTCTGTAATCAGATAGATGTATCTCCCAGTGAACACAATATTTAAATAGCAAACTGAATCCCTCCAGAGTTGTTTAAAAAGGAAACAAGGATCCTCAAGATGCGAGGCGTTGATTTAGTTTACATAAGCATTACATCAACCTCTTCCTCACAACGGAAACCTCAGACCTCCAGAGTTGGATTTTTATGAACATTGCAACATCATAAGTAGCCTACACGACGTCTTGTTAAATATCTCATTCACTGATTTTACAATCATCTGGCAATAAAACCCGTGGGCTATAACCTCATTGGCGCTGGCAATTGTTCCTATTTAAAGGATGCTAATGATTTCTTTGTTGTGATAAAATCCCAGCAATGAAATACTGGAAGAACCGAGAGAATGCAACGCTCTGCGTCACATAAAATGTGTATATATTCTTGTTGGATTTCTCAAAGTTACAGACCTGTGAATGTTTTCGGATGCGTTAAACTGCTGCCGATGGGAGAGCTAACTATGTATGACAGAGGTAGCACTGAGTATTTCTGGATTTTCGCTTAAGAGAGCGACAGGATCCAACATAGAAAAGCAGCGAAACCACAGCACAATGTCTGCCGATATCTGCCGATGTAGCTGTGATGTGTGGCTCACTTCTGGATAAGACCGAACCATATAATTTTAACTGTCTGTCTGATTCGTTCAAACAGTGTCAAATCCGGCTTATTGAAATTTCAGAGGTACAATGATCCGTGCGAATCAACTTATAACATATTTTAACAACCAACATTTAACGAGGACCCACCACACAAATCGCAGATAAGCGAACGACCCCGAACCCAAGTTTGAAACCCCATTAAACAGCTAACTAGGTTAGCTAGCATTACAGCTAGGCAGATGTAGCATTACTTACCGCGGCTTATCGTGGTTCCGCTCGGGAACGAAAAACAACTGTTAGCAGCCAAGCTAGCGTGCCTCTATCCTCATAGCCCGGGTCTCCTCTCGACAGATATCAACACGACGTTTCTCTCATTGCCACTGCAGTCCCTTCTGGTTCAAGAGCAACGGAAAAAAATAATCAATTGCACAGCTACTTTAAGCGGATTCAAATGGGAACTTCGAGCTCGTCAGTTGTCCTCTTTCGTTACTGGGTTACTAGCCTTAGCTAATTGGCTAGCTTAGCTTTGAAAGCTAGACAGCTAACATTAACATTAGCTCTTCCACGGGGTGTGGCTGACATTTCTCCAAGGGGCCACACTTTGGAGCATAATGCCCTGCTAAGCCAAGCTTTCTAATATAAACTCTAAAATTTCAGCTTAATATCTTCGACCCATCCTGAGGTCGGACTTGTTTCTTATACCGTTTTTGTTCTTGCTAAATACAAGATGGCACGGACTGTTGGGGCGGGACTCAAGTGTTGACCGGACACTGATTTGTTCCATTTCCTGTGAGGTTTCCGTTTGACTAATAAAGCGGTATAAATAAATTGACCTAGATAATGTTAATAATCTAGTACAAAGCCTCTAAGGCTTGAAATAATAATTATGCTTACAAGACTCCATAATCATCATCCAAAGTTCATAATGTTGAGGCACACCGCAGTCATTTGCATTGCTAGTGTACTATGAACTGTCTAGGGCTGGAGTAATTAAAATCCACGCACCAAATAATGTTATCTTTACTGAGCAGCAATGCCACAACTCCTAACAGCTGCTCACGGCATGCTTGACCTGAGAAAAGTAAGACACGAAAAACCAGAGGTGGAAAAAATACACGACAGTTGGAAGTAAAAGTACACTTGGGTTAAAATAACTGACTTCAATACTTTAAAAAGCACAAGTACTCAAAAAATACTCAGTTACAGTCATTTGAGTAAATTTAATCAGTTACTTTTCATCACTGCTATAAAAAACAAGCAGAAATATAGAACAAACACTAGTCTATAAAATATTAGTCTGAATGTAAGAAAAATATAACAAAGAGCAAATAATGTACTGTTGTCAGGCCAAGCCTATTATACCAGGGGTGTCCGAACTATAGCCTGTGTTCTAATTTTGATATGCCTACTGTAAATTTTGATAATAAAATTAAATACAGCCACATTGGAACATAAAGCTATTGCTTGACTGTATTATAGTTCTTGGTTTCAGCAATGGGCAGTGCTACCGTGCTAATTCTGTAAACAAACATTTTGACAAGAAGAATTTATTGATGTACTTTTATTGTGACTAATTTGAGGCATCACTGTAAATTATAAACAAATTCACAACCTAATTAATGATATCTTGATTTATAATCATCTGCTTTGTGTCAAGATCCAATTTACAAAGGGTCACACACATCATCATCAAGCACAAAGACTCCTATAAGGTTTTTTAAGTTTTCCCTTTTTTCAATGTGTACATAAGCTGTCAGCATCTTCTCTCTCTGCTGCCATCAGGCCCCCATCTCGTTGGCCTTCCCCAAATCCTTCATATGATTGGCTTTTTGCCTTGACATGTGGACATCAAATCATGTTTTTCACTTTGCAAACATTTAAAAGCAATACACTTTTATGTATGAATTCCCAGAAGAAAAGCTTTAAATTCCTGAAAGAAAAATAACAGGTGACTACTCTATAACAAAGCAGTGAGGCAGTCTACTAAGGCTTAAGTGAAACCGTGACATCCAGTGTTTATTTTGTGTACTGCAACACCGTTTAAGAGGCTTCTTTCTATTGCAACACATACAGGTTTATCTTTTAATAATGTGCCTCATGTATTAATGATTTCTCCCCTTTTTCTCAGCATATGTGCAGGCCAAGACTGTATGAAAAGCATGTGATCATTTTTTAAAACGCTTTGTATCTAATCGAAGCATGCAGAACAGTGTGAGACCAATAGGTATGTTTATTTTGAGTTACTTTGTTTTTTCCTTATCTGTCTTTGAATTAGTTTGAAGTGCTCATTACTCAGTATTTTCCTACAGCATAGAGAAATCAACTGATATCAACACTCTGGAAAAAAAAATGAAAAGAGGCATTAAATCTTATTTAAAAATCATCTTTATTGCATCTTCCAGCGAGGCAATAATATACAGAAAACCAGTCCTGAAAACACCCATAATTTATATGCAACCAAAAACTTCCAATAAGGACGAAACCCATTAACATGCCATTAAAGTTTATGTATTAATAATTTTAAAAAGTACCGAAGTCCACAACAAGAGCTCTTTAGGGTCATTAAGTCAAACATAAAAAATAAACCCAAACAACGAGAAAAATAAAAAAAAAAGACTGAAGGTTACAGTTAGCATTTCAAACAATCCCTGAGATCAATGAGTCCATATCAACTGCCACTTTAGTCCACCTCCTCGATGGTGGGCCCCTGGGCTCCGGCTCGGGCCTCCTCTCTACAGCTACTTGCAGGCATTCCTCCCTGATACAATTTGCTGATGATGGGGTTACACACTTTCTCCAGCTCTTTCTGCTGGTGCTGGTACTCCTCCTTATCAGCCAGCTGGTTGTTCTCCAGCCAGGCGATGGTCTCGTCACACTTCTCAATCAGCTTCTTACGATCCTCCTCACTCATCTTGCCCTTCAGGTTCTCTTCCTGCACGCTGCTCTTCACGTTGAAGGCGTACGACTCCAGAGAGTTCTTGGCAGCAATTTTCTCTCTCTGAAGGTCGTCCTCAGCTTTGTATTTGTCAGCGTCCTGCACCATCCTCTCGATCTCTTCTTTGCTCAGTCGGCCCTTATCGTTGGTGATGGTGATCTTGTTCTCTTTGCCGGTGCTTTTGTCCACGGCCGACACGTTCAAAATGCCGTTGGCGTCCACATCAAAGGTGACCTCAATCTGTGGGACTCCACGTGGAGCAGGTGGGATTCCTGTCAGCTCAAACCTGCCCAGCAAGTTGTTGTCCTTGGTCATGGCTCTCTCCCCTTCGTACACCTGAACCAGGACCCCGGGCTGGTTGTCAGAGTAGGTGCTGAAGACCTGGGTTTGTTTAGTGGGGATGGTGGTATTGCGTTTGATCAGGGCTGTCATGACTCCTCCAGCTGTCTCGATACCAAGGGACAGAGGAGCCACGTCCAGCAGCAGCAGGTCCTGAACGTTCCCAGAGGTATCACCTGAGAGGATGGCTGCCTGGACAGCTGCCCCGTAAGCCACTGCCTCATCTGGGTTGATGCTCTTGTTCAGCTCCCTGCCGTTAAAGAAGTCCTGCAGCAGTTTCTGGATTTTAGGGATTCGGGTGGAGCCTCCCACCAGGACGATGTCGTGGATCTTTGCCTTGTCCATTTTGGCGTCTCTCAGAGCTTTCTCCACGGGCTCTAGTGTTCCCCTGAACAGGTCGGAGCACAGCTCCTCAAAACGAGCCCTGGTGATGGAGGTGTAGAAGTCGATACCCTCAAACAGAGAATCGATCTCGATGCTGGCCTGGGAGCTGGATGACAAGGTTCTCTTAGCCCTCTCACAAGCTGTGCGCAGCCTCCTCAAGGCTCTCTTGTTCTGGCTGATGTCCTTCTTGTTTTTCCTCTTGAACTCCTCCACAAAGTGGTTCACCATGCGGTTGTCAAAGTCCTCTCCACCCAGATGAGTGTCTCCAGCCGTGGCTTTGACCTCAAAGATACCGTCTTCAATGGTCAGGATGGACACGTCAAAGGTTCCTCCACCCAGGTCAAAGATCAGGACGTTTCTTTCTCCTGTCTTGCCTTTGTCCAGACCGTAGGCGATGGCGGCTGCTGTGGGCTCGTTGATGATCCTCAGGACATTCAGTCCTGCGATGACGCCTGCATCTTTAGTCGCCTGCCGCTGGGAGTCGTTGAAGTAAGCTGGGACTGTGATGACTGCGTTGGACACCTTTTGGCCCAGGTAGGCCTCAGCAATCTCCTTCATCTTCACCAGGACCATGGAGGAAATCTCCTCAGGGTAGAAGGCTTTGTCCTCACCTTTGTACTCCACCTGAATTTTGGGCTTCCCTCCATCACTGACCACCTTGAAGGGCCAGTGCTTCATGTCAGCGTGCACCATTGGATCATCCATTTTTCTTCCAATCAGTCTCTTGGCATCAAACACAGTGTTGCTGGGGTTCAGAGCCACCTGGTTCTTGGCTGCGTCCCCAATCAGTCTCTCTGTGTCAGTGAACGCCACATAGCTGGGGGTGGTCCTGTTGCCCTGGTCGTTGGCGATGATTTCTACTTTTCCATGCTGGAAAACACCCACACAGGAGTAGGTGGTGCCCAGGTCGATGCCGATTGCTACACCTTTAGCTGAAGACATTTTTACTGAAGAGGGTCACCTGTGATAAGGGTGAAACAGAAATTTACAAACTAAACATCAGCACATTACTTCTCCACACAGGACACTGTCACAGCACAGACATACAACAGTCGCATTCTTTTAACTAAAAATGTTCTGTTTAGAAAGCTCTTCAGGCAAAAATACACAAATAGCTCAAATAGAACAGCCTCCTAACCAGTTTTTAACTCAACATCTAATCATCAAAAGTGTCTCAGTAAAAATGTATTTTTATCATAAAACTTATAGAACTTACAGTTAAAGTTGAAGGGTCTGTGTTGTGAAGAGGGCTGGTCTTCGTCTTGTCTCGATCTCACGCTGGGGTTTGATCTGTTTCTGTCACTGCCTCTGCTCCACAACATGCTGCCTTATATCTGAGGAATCGGACAGTCTGGCTGCTTCCAGACGTTTCACTGCTGCCAGTATCAAATCAGCGATCGTTATATATACCACTTCCGGTTATGTATTTCAAAACACAAGAATTGTACGATGAGTCATCTTTAACTCGTTTTATTATGAAGGTAAAACCGGATGCAGTCGCTTTCACTTACGGGAAACTTCATAGAACTCTCTCGAACTATCAGGAAAAAGTTAGAAATCACTAGAAAATTCATGTGATAATTTCTATGACCTGCAATGAACCACACTGTATTTATGTGATATACATGACAGTTGCATCTTACATTCGTTTTCAAAATCTAAAGGCTGATGCTTAGTTTTCAACTCCAACTTAAACTGGTGTTGCAATTTAATGCTTTTAGGAACAAAAGAATGCTTTATTGGTCAATTATAAGCGGTCATAGTTGTACAGGCTGATGTAAACCTTTCATTTTATTCCGTTAACAAGCCTGTAGGTGTTTTCAAAGTTGTAGTTTCTTTAAAAATGTTTAGAGCACATAAAACTACCACTAGATGTCACCAACGCGCTCTGACTTTAGAAATCCCTTTTCCTCAGCAAAGTGGGTTAAACATTTCTGCAGCTTTCTGAACATTTTTTGTAAAATATTTTAAACAGTTTTTTAAATTACTAATCATTGAGAAGACAAGATATGCATATGACTTTGCATCATAATAGATATTAAGGTGTCACAACCAAAGTAGCCTACATCTTGATGGGATCTTTATGTTTACCAATCCTTACAATTAAATAAAAGGATTCACCTCTTGTTTTACATATTTCATAAGCATATATATATATATATATATATATATATATTTATATATATTGTTCCATATCTGCTGAAACTTATTGTTTTTTTTTGTTTGTTTGTTTTTTTTTGTTTTTGTTTTTTTTTGTCTTATAGTTGACCCTCTGTCTTCAGCCTTTAAAATAAATAAGCCCGAGGTTCAGTTGGAAACTAAGTTGGATTTTTCCTTTGTTTTCTGACTGTTTATGAAGGACCATCTTGCCAATTAAGCTACTAGCCCACACTGTTTGATTTTTAGTGAATTATGAAGCATATAGGTGGCACTGAATTTATATGCATGCATTTGGTGGTTCCTCTATTGTTTAAGTATCAAAACACCTGCATTCTATGTAAAAAAAAAAAAAAAAAAAAAAAAAAAAAAGAAAGAAAGAAAGAAAGAAAGAAAGAAAAGATTGAATTAGATAAGGAAAGATAAGGTGGTCATTAACGATAGCCCAGTGGGGTAGATTTTATTGCTAAGCTAGCACAGGATGGAGAACAAGGGGAAAAAGTGATGAATATAAAATGCTAGGGAATACTAAATTTAGAATACCTAAATAGAATGATGCCAGATAAAATCAAAACAAAAACCAAGTTCTGCTTCATTTGTGTTAAGAAGGATTTTGATTTTTCACGGTAAAATACGGACGTCAGACCGTTTATCTAGTTTAGCAACAAATTGAAGGAATTCCGATCAATTAAACCATACACACTCAGAAAACCAAAGTTAAGCTTTTTGCAGCTTTCACTTCATTTGAATCTTCAAACGCTTGTTACAACAAAATTTCTCCTAAAAAAAAAAACTTGGCAATACAACTTCATAACGAGATCTTTCTCGGATTTTCTCCATTTTTCACGGATTGTTCGAGAGAATTCTGTGAATGCTCCGTCAAGAGACAGCAACTGTATCCGATGTAACTTTAATTATAAAACTAGTGCTTGATTTCCTACGTACTAAAACCTTTATCGTAGTATGAAGTATTTTATTTTGAAATCTGTAACAGGAAGTACTACCTACCATGGTAAGTTACTTGACAGTTGTGGGTGTGAAACGTCTGGAAGCAGCCAGACTGTCCGGTTCCTCAGATATAAAGCAGCATGTTGTGGAGCAGAGGCAGTGACAGAAACAGATCAAACCCCAGCGTGAGATCGAGACAAGACGAAGAAGACCAGCCCTCTTCACAACACAGACCATTCAACTTTAACTGTAAGTTCCATGAGTTTTATAGTACAAATACATTTTTACTGAGACACTTTTGATGATTAGATGTTGAGTTGAAAACTTGTTAGGAGGCTGTTCTATTTGAGCTATTTTTGTATTTTTGCCTGAAGAGCTTTCTAAACAAAACATTTTTAGTTAAATGAATGCGACTGTTGTATGTCTGTGCTGTGACAGTGTCCTGTGTGGAGAAGTAATGTGCTGATGTTTAGTTTGTGAATTTCTTTTTCACCCTTATCACAGGTGACCTTCTTCAGTAAAAATGTCTTCAGCTAAAGGTGTAGCAATCGGCATCGACCTGGGCACCACCTACTCCTGTGTGGGTGTTTTCCAGCATGGAAAAGTAGAAATCATCGCCAACGACCAGGGCAACAGGACCACCCCCAGCTATGTGGCGTTCACTGACACAGAGAGACTGATTGGGGACGCAGCCAAGAACCAGGTGGCTCTGAACCCCAGCAACACTGTGTTTGATGCCAAGAGACTGATTGGAAGAAAAATGGATGATCCAATGGTGCACGCTGACATGAAGCACTGGCCCTTCAAGGTGGTCAGTGATGGAGGGAAGCCCAAAATTCAGGTGGAGTACAAAGGTGAGGACAAAGCCTTCTACCCTGAGGAGATTTCCTCCATGGTCCTGGTGAAGATGAAGGAGATTGCTGAGGCCTACCTGGGCCAAAAGGTGTCCAACGCAGTCATCACAGTCCCAGCTTACTTCAACGACTCCCAGCGGCAGGCGACTAAAGATGCAGGCGTCATCGCAGGACTGAATGTCCTGAGGATCATCAACGAGCCCACAGCAGCCGCCATCGCCTACGGTCTGGACAAAGGCAAGACAGGAGAAAGAAACGTCCTGATCTTTGACCTGGGTGGAGGAACCTTTGACGTGTCCATCCTGACCATTGAAGACGGTATCTTTGAGGTCAAAGCCACGGCTGGAGACACTCATCTGGGTGGAGAGGACTTTGACAACCGCATGGTGAACCACTTTGTGGAGGAGTTCAAGAGGAAAAACAAGAAGGACATCAGCCAGAACAAGAGAGCCTTGAGGAGGCTGCGCACAGCTTGTGAGAGGGCTAAGAGAACCTTGTCATCCAGCTCCCAGGCCAGCATCGAGATCGATTCTCTGTTTGAGGGTATCGACTTCTACACCTCCATCACCAGGGCTCGTTTTGAGGAGCTGTGCTCCGACCTGTTCAGGGAACACTAGAGCCCGTGGAGAAAGCTCTGAGAGACGCCAAAATGGACAAGGCAAAGATCCACGACATCGTCCTGGTGGGAGGCTCCACCGAATCCCTAAAATCCAGAAACTGCTGCAGGACTTCTTTAACGGCAGGGAGCTGAACAAGAGCATCAACCCAGATGAGGCAGTGGCTTACGGGCAGCTGTCCAGGCAGCCATCCTCTCAGGTGATACCTCTGGGAACGTTCAGGACCTGCTGCTGCTGGACGTGGCTCCTCTGTCCCTTGGTATCGAGACAGCTGGAGGAGTCATGACAGCCCTGATCAAACGCAATACCACCATCCCCACTAAACAAACCCAGGTCTTCAGCACCTACTCTGACAACCAGCCCGGGGTCCTGGTTCAGGTGTACGAAGGGGAGAGAGCCATGACCAAGGACAACAACTTGCTGGGCAGGTTTGAGCTGACAGGAATCCCACCTGCTCCACGTGGAGTCCCACAGATTGAGGTCACCTTTGATGTGGACGCCAACGGCATTTTGAACGTGTCGGCCGTGGACAAAAGCACCGGCAAAGAGAACAAGATCACCATCACCAACGATAAGGGCCGACTGAGCAAAGAAGAGATCGAGAGGATGGTGCAGGACGCTGACAAATACAAAGCTGAGGACGACCTTCAGAGAGAGAAAATCACTGCCAAGAACTCTCTGGAGTCGTACGCCTTCAACGTGAAGAGCAGCGTGCAGGAAGAGAACCTGAAGGGCAAGATGAGTGAGGAGGATCGTAAGAAGCTGATTGAGAAGTGTGACGAGACCATCGCCTGGCTGGAGAACAACCAGCTGGCTGATAAGGAGGAGTACCAGCACCAGCAGAAAGAGCTGGAGAAAGTGTGTAACCCCATCATCAGCAAATTGTATCAGGGAGGAATGCCTGCAAGTAGCTGTAGAGAGGAGGCCCGAGCCGCAGCCCAGGGGCCCACCATCGAGGAGGTGGACTAAAGTGGCATTTGATATGGACTCATTGATCTCAGGGATTGTTTGAACTGAAACTGGTAGTTTTCCTGCTTAATTTTAATCACTATGTTGGTTATTATTCTATGAAAACTGAAATTTTTACACATTTTATCATAATTAAATGTTTTCTTTAAATACAAAAATAAATACTGTTCTATCTTATAGTCTGAAGATGTTTTTTTTTCATCCTATTTGAAATAATGCACATGCTGTAAGAAGTCAAAAAGTGTATATGTATATATCGCATCTTTCATATTGTTTATGGATAAAATCAAATAAATCTATGTTTTTTAACATCTTCATGTAATTTGTTTTTATTCTTTTTTCCCTGGGATTTTCCTTTAAAATAATCAATAATCTATTTGGTTGAAAGTTAGGAGACAAAGGTAAAATCTAGGTTTAAATCTGGCAATTCATTAATACTGATACGAGCAGTGACACAAACTGTTAACTGATATTTGTCAATAATTTAAACATCTTCCAAGATCTGGGGTAAGGAGGCTCTGCACTAATAAATATGTGATAGGCAATATCATATGAACATGTGAAGTATGCAACAATGTCATACCTTAAAATAAGAAATATGCAGGATTAGTGTAATAAATTATCAATTAATATACACAGATAAGTGCTGTTAAAAAATTAGATCAATTACAGAAAAAATAATTAAAAATGTGCATAGATCAGTTGCTTTCAGTTGTCATCACATAGCCATCTATAGTAGCATAATAGTGTAAAATTGATGAAAACATATGCCAACTATTTTCTGAGCTCTTGGTTTGAATTCTTTCGCCAACACTCTCTGAGACTGACAGATATGTGCACTATCAGTCTCGCCTCCTCCCTTCTCCATGCTTTATGCAAAGTACGTTTCATTAAAAGTCCAGTCTTTTCCATTTAATGGTAACAAAAACAATGCAATGATTTGCAAATCTATTAAACCCATATATTCAGAAAACAAACAACCAACAGATGCTGAAAGTGAGACATTTTACCTGCATGCATGTGGTTCAGCATTGTCTTGCTGAAATATGAAGTTTTTCCCTCAGAATGATGTTATCCTGATGGGAGCATATGTTGCTCTAAAACCTTTTTCTAATTTTCCAGATTGATAGTGTAAAAATTTTGATTCATCTGACCACAGAACAGTTTTCTACGGAAGAGTATTGGGGCCACTGAAAAAAAAAATTTTGAGACGAAAATTTTTTTTCACTTGTGAGAAAAAAGTCAGAATTCTGAGATTAAAGTCAGAATTCTGAGATTAAAGTCGGAATTCTGAGGAAAAAAAGTCAGAATTCTGACTTTATTCTTCAAATGAAAAAAAAGTCTCAATTTTTTTTTTTTCAGAATTCTGACGTTTTTCTCAGAATTCTGACTTTTTTCTCACAAGTGAAAAAAAAATTTGTCTCAAATTTTTTTTTTTTCCGTGGCCCTAATACTCTTCCGTAGTTTTCCATCTTGTCACAGTTCATTTTATTTTTTGCATGAAAAATTAACTTGCATTTGTGTTTGGCACATCCAACTGAGTAGACAGAAAATGATTATTAGAAATGTTCCTGGGCATCTTGCAGTGATTTTCCTGTTTTCTATGCCTGACGGCGTGATAATCACAGATATTCTGAATCTACTGGTGATAGATATTCAATGTAGATGGTGGGGTAGTCAAAGTCTTCATAATTTTACATTGAAGAACATTTTTCTGAAATTGTTTCACAGTTTTTAAAATCCTTTTTTTTTTTTGCAGATTGATGAACCTCTGCCAATCTTTACTTCAGAGAGAATCTGCCTTTCTAATGTGCTCCTTTTATACCCAGTCATATAACTAACCTGTTGCCAAAAACCCTAATCTGTTTCTAAAATGTTCCTCCAACTGTCTTTCATTAGTGCCACTTACTTTTCCAGCCCTATGTTGCCCTGTCCCTTCTTTTTTCAGATGTGATGTTGCAATTAAATTAAAAATGAACAATGAAAAATAGTCAAAAGTCTCATTTTCAACATTTGATATGTACTATTGTGAATAAAATATAGGTTTATGAGATTTTTTATTTTATTAGATTATTGCACTCTGTTTTTATTTATATTTTACACTGCACCCCAGATTTTTTACAATGTTTTATTACATCCAAATATTTATTTCACAAGCTGTAATAATTAAATTATAGACCTTTGTCAATAAATCACAGCCCCGTGTAGCAGATAAATACATTACAATAGCCTCATTGTTGACAGTAGACCTAGATAAGTTAGGTAACAGACTGTCATTTGTGTAGGACCCCTTCAGGGTGGAGGGGTCTCAGTGATGAACAGACCCTGGGTTAGTTAGTTTGTTTTGGTTCTTAGTGTTGGGGAGGACGTCTTACGACAATCTGGTAGACTACGTTTCTTAACTCCGCCACTTCCTCCATATCGACTCATTTATTGGAAGCGAGTCATCAGTCAACAGAAAATCCAGCGGTTTTAATGGCAGCTGTCAGGATCAAACACAGAGCAACCAACTATCGCGAGAAACAAGACAGAGCGAGAAAAACGGGTCCAGGCAAGGCATAGCAATATTCATATTTAGCAACAACAACAACCTTTACGAGGATGATTTTTCCGTTATGTAGCCTGAAATGATGATGAAATGAGTACCAGTTTCAACAATAGACACGGATGAAAACACTGGGCTGTGATGTACAGGTAAAGTAAACATAACACACTGTGGTGAAGCAATATTGATAGCTAGCTTGCAGGTTTATTAATAGCTAGCCATGGCTAACGGTTAGCTTAGCTCGCAAAGAATCTTTCGTTATAGCTGCTGTTGGATGATTCAATATGTGGTCCTCTCAGCGACAGGTCGCAACAGGAACCACAAAATATAAATTTCTTACCAACAACAGCAAACAGAAACTCTTGCTAATGGCAAGTCCGCAAGCAGGCTGACGTGAGGTAGCTATTGTTAGCTAGCGAACGTTACACGTCTTTAAAGAAAGCTGAATGAGCAAGACTCACACATTGCTTGCTAGTTCATGCTAGCAAGCTTAGCGTTTCAGACGTGTTGATATAATAGTCATGAATCTTAACGTTACACTGAGCCACAATACCTGAAGTTAGTATTTAACTCCTAGGCAACCTGTCCATTTGACTGTGTTACTTTACTTTTAAGACATCTATCGACAGTATGCAGGCGTCTCACATGCTTCATTTGATAAATCATTACGGACTAATTATGGCTCATTATAATTTTAACCGATCACAAGAAGCTGCCAGTAACGTTTGATCATTGGTAGGGCAATTGTGGGCCATCGTGGGATCAGAGAGAGATGTTTTGTTAAAGGGAGATTACGAGAGTTTAATATGTGTGAACGATGTGTGTGCAGCTTGCGGTGAAAGCAACCAAAACCTTGAATGTAGCACAGGTGACTGTAGAAAACATTGAAAATGCTGTGTTATGAGTTAATACCTTCATTTTAAATTCCTGAGCATCTCTTAGAATGAAAAAAAAAAACACTTTAACTGAAAGCATCAAAATGTAACAAACTTATTCTGCAGCTGAACAACATTACTATACAAAAGATTATCGGATAATGATCATTGATTGTAGGTAAATGTAAGCTGTCAACATCCTATGTCTGACTTGCAAGAATTAAATTATATTCCCCCTTAAGAGTATCATTTTTTTAATTGCACATATGTTTGATTTAATGTTTATTAGGACTGAACATTTGGTTATGAAGCTGTTGTCCTTTTATTATTTATTCAGTATCTCCAGTTTCAAGGCTAAGTCGAGTTTTACAAACCTTACTAAAATCCATCTATTTATTTTGAAATTTGTGTATGCAATGTGCAACGCTTACAATTTTTTATGCGACCTTTTGTTGTATTTATTTAGCTTGCAGTTTAATCATCTAATATTCAACTCAGTTTGTTTCTTTGTGTTTTTACAGGATGTGGCTTAACCTCTCTGCATGTATGACAGATGGCGAAGAAGGGGCAGAACTTGTGAATTCTACGCATCCAACGTCCCTTACCCATCCATTTACTGCCTGTCTCAATACATTATTTTTTTGTTGAAAACATTTAATCTAACAAAATATGTAGCAAAAGGCGTAGCCTTGGAGATATTTGACCTCTCTTTACCCCATCTTGCATGGGTCTGGTGCATTTTAACACTTCATTTTAGATGGGGCTGAGCACAACACTTAAATTCACACTCATTTGTAAATTATTAGACCAATGTGCCGTGTTTGCCCCCTGTCAGCTGTGCAATCACTTCAGCTTTCTGTTGTATGTTTGAAGTAATTTGATAGACCATCAAGTCGATCTGTGCCCCCCCACCCTCCACCTTTCAGAAGCATGAACGGCTCTCTTTTAACCCCGCCAAGCCCACGGGCAGCAAATTCCTCTCCTTTACCTCCTTCTCCTTCCCCATCTCCATCTCCTCCTTCTCCATCTTTGCTACCCCTGTCCCCCCGGCCACCACCTTTGCCACCTCTTGTGAGCCCTCCACCCCAGGCTCACCCATCCTCCCTGTCAGACACCCCCACACCATCCCCCTCTCCTTGCCTGAGCTGGACTGAATTCTGTGAGCTTCACGCCCGTGTTGCAGCTGGTGACTTTGCACGGCACTTTCGGGCTTTTCTCCTGGAAAACCCCCACTACTCCCCAGACTCAGCTGCCGCCTTCTGCCGGCGTTTCACCGACCGATTTGTCCGTCACTTCCAGAGCGAACTTGAGGGGGCGCTCCCACCAAGCTGTACCTCGGGGAGGGAGGATATGGTGAGCTGGGCTCCCCAGTCTGATGCTACATCCCTGGAAGAAGAGGCAGTGTCCCCCCTGTCTGCATCGGGGGGAGTTGTCCCCCCTTGTCCCCCAGTTAATGCAACACGGGCCGCGTCCAAACCTGCACCGACACGGCTGGTTTTGGAGAACCGCAGCGGGGACCGGTTTCAGGATTCTTACGCCCACGGACAAGTCCTGCCTCCATCGTCATCATCATCATGTTGCTCCTCATTGGGAGGAAACAACGGAAGGCGTGAAGAGCGGGGGGCCATGGTTGCACCTGGGAATGGGGAAGCTCCAGTTGAGGAAGAGGAGGACAGCTGGTTAGGGGTAGCGTCTGTGGGGGAGGATGTTGAGCCAGAGGAGCGGGACGCAGATTCCACAGAGGTGGATGGTGCAGACCCCTCCCACACTCCTCAGATTCTACCTTCCTCTTCCTCGGTCACTCCTCCGCCTGGCTCCAAAGGTAACAGTACACCCAACTCCAAAAACAAACTTAAAAAGCGCTTTTCCCTGCGGAGTGTGGGTCGTAGTGTGCGGGGGAGTGTCCGGGGCATTCTGCACTGGCGAAGCTCCTCCAGTGACTCTGCCCAGAGCCAGCTGCCCTCCAGCTACAGCTACACTATGGGTGTGCAGGATGCTACCTTGGTTTCAGCATCCAAAAGGAACTCTGGTACACAGCCTCCCACACCCACCTCCTCCATGCCTGTGTCACTGTCCATGCCCCTTTCCCTTCCCCACTCTTCCTCCTCCTCACTACCCCCGTCGTCTTCAAGCAGCGCCACCTCTCTGTCTCTGTCTGAGGCTGCTCGGGACAGGAGGCGGAGCAATGGCGAAGGAGGTGAAAAAGAGAAGTGGAGCCATCGTCTCGAAAAACTCAGACTGTCACGATCCCCTCCTCCTGTCCTTACCCAGACCACCGCCTCCACGCTGCCTCCGAGCAGTGCTGCCGCTGCGGCCATCGGACCTCCAAGGAAGGTGGGCCGGCTGGTTCGGGAAGGCGGGGTGAATGTGAGCTCATCAAGTGACGAGTTGAGTGCAAGCCATGGCTTCTCTGGATTCTCATTCGGTCTACTGCACCACGGAACGGACAACAACAACGCTGCCTCAGCTTCATCTGCTTCAGCTCAGGCAGCCCCGGTGCAGCCTCTGGGCAGTGGAGGGAACGTGCCATGGAGAGGAGGACGCTGGCATAAATGTCGCCTGGTCCTCAGAGAGCGGGACAGAGAAGGCGCTGAGTGCGGAGAGGAGTACTACTTGGAATTCTTCATTCCACCTAAAGTAAGAGTCTGTGAAATGTTGGAATTTGTTTACAGTCTTCAAGACACTTTAGACAAACCTGAAAAGTCCTTTTTTCCCAGTGGTGGAATTTGGTTGTTTTGAATATCTTCTTAGTCTGGCTGCACATATGACGATTTAAAAAAAGGATTTTAGGCCCAAATTGGTCCCCCCCAGTAACTGGAGGGTCGCGACTCAATTTGAGGCTTAGATTGTTTTGTTTTTCCTGCAAAAGAGAATGCATGCCAGGACAACCAGCTGAGGACGTTTATATTGGTGTATTTGTCTTTTCTGAAGTCATGTTCAATCACAAGTTTCTGTGAGATCTGTGTCTCTGGAATCTCCACGAAAATACCTGTTACTACAAATGGATGATATGTGGTCTCATGGTCTGGCCAAATTGTCTAGCACCTGTTTGTAGGACTATAATGTTAGAAATTGATGGTCCCCAACTTTATTAAAATTGATTACATTTTACATATTATGTACCGTGTATCCAGGTTGAGAAAATCTTTTTAATTGTATCACATAAGATATCTTTCAAGTAAAGTTAGTTGTTTTAGTTTCTTCTGTTGTATAAGACACTTAGCTAACTGAAAATCACTGAGTTTTAGGTTGTAGGTCAGTCAAACAGACTGTTTTTGAGGCATGAGACTAGAGCTGCATGTAAACACACTTGTCATATCAAGATACCACCACTGTCAGGATGGAAATACACATAAAAACTTTTTTAAAAAATCAGATTACACTTCTGTTTAGGGTAAGAGGTAGGGTCACAGTAGGGTGGGTTAGGAACAGCCTGAATGACAGTAAAACATAATAATTTTGTTATAAACTGTGAGCCTTTTGCACCAGAAGTAACTGGCCAGACCTGCAAAACACAAAGTATTTGATATAGCAGGCTAAACGGTGTGCTAACAGAAAAAAAATCCTCGTTCTCCATGAAAACACATAAATGTTGTTAAAGCTAAAGCCAGCCACTGTTTGTGAAACCTCTTCTAAAATGGCAAATACGTTGTATCGGCATATTATGTCACTTCTATCCTTACTGAGGTGGTGTCTCTGACAGCGGTGGTCTGCAGCCAGACCCCTCTCCCCAAGCTCTCGTTGTGAGTCACATTTGTGATGAGGCAAGCCGGAAAGATAGAAATTGTATTGCTTGCAGGGGCAAAAATATGCCTGGACCTTCCACCCTTTAATGACTGTGGCTGTTTTCATTTAAGCACTCTTATTGTTTACTTAAAAGTCAATATGATTTGAGACACCAGTAACTTCTTAAGCCTGCTTTTGTCCTTGTAGTCTTCAAAGCCTCGGCTGACTGTCCCTTGCTGTTCAATCGTGGATGTGAGGAGCACCACAGCGCTGGAGGTTCCCGACAAGGAGAACACCTTTTTGCTGCAGGTAATCACTCTTTCAGGGGGGTCCCTCTGCCTCAGTCTTCTCACTGAAAAGTCTTAAGGGAAATTTACCCTGGCAGCTTTCCAAACTCTACTATTTGGACTTCATTTCAGAAGCACAACTGTCTGTTAGAGTGAGACCAGGGATTGTAAATAGACCAGGAAATGTAGATGCAAGGGGATAGATTTGACACACTAATTTTAATCATAGGAATCAAAAGAGAAGAACCACACTTGCAAAAGTTAGCCCACTGTTTAGGCTTAAGCTCAGCCTTCTGTTATTTTCTCTGTCTGTGTTTTCAGCTGGAAGGCCTGGCACAGTACGTCATTGAAACTCGTGATGCTGTACAGATGAGAGCATGGCTGAGTGATATAAGGAATGGAATATGTCTAAGGTAAATAAACTAATGCATCAACATGCGTTTTGGAAGTACAGACAGTTTTTAAAGTGTGGCTGCTAGATTAGAAGCTACTGTCTCTGTCTCACAGTGAACAGGAAGACGCTGAAGGTGTGTGTGGGGGACCGCTGGATATCAGTGGGACACCTGAGATTGTTGACCGACTTTCACAAGGTAAATTGTTCTTAATATCAGACTTACTGAATGCTGCAGTATAGTGGGACTGCAGTGTGTACAGTTAAGTTGTATTTATTACTTTTTGTCCCGTTAAGCTGTCTCAGTGTGTTACGGAGGTATTGGAGGCTCCTCCCCTCTGATGGATCCTCTCCCTCCAGAGCTGCCACCACGAGCCCCTCTTGATGAACCAGACAGCAGGATTCTTGGGGGAGGTGGGGCCAGTCTGGGCACACCTTTTGCTGAGACGCCTGATGCTACAGGTAAGCATCATCAAAATATATTTTTTATTAAAGCAAAGAAATAAAAATCATACCAAACTGTGCTCATCTTTCGTTCTAAGATGATAAGATGATTGATACAGACCATCCACCCCTCTAGGTTCCTTCCTCTTCTCAGAGACGACAGCAGCAGAGGCAGTGGAGCACCCACTTAGTGAATGTCAGTGGTTCCACGGCACCCTGTCCCGTCTCAAAGCTGCTCAGCTGGTCTTGGCTGGAGGCCCTGCGAGCCACGGCGTCTTCCTGGTTCGCCAGAGTGAGACACGACGCGGAGAGTATGTCCTCACCTTTAACTTCCAGGGCAAGGCCAAGGTGAGTGGGAAAGTATAGCGCTATATGGATTTGAGAGAAGCATATTTTTTTCTGTTGTTGTTCAGTGTTTGAGTTCTAGTGTCCAGTTTCTATATTTGATTCTTCTATAAATCTTTGTGATCATCACTGCAAAATGCACATTAATGCAGTGCTGTACGTATTCGGCAAGTCTGTTACTTTAGACTAATTCACATTGCTCTTTCAAATTGTGATGTTTATATTCCTCTGATGTTTAGCCTTCAATATTGTTGAGGCATAAAGGAAATGCTGTTTAATTGGCAGATAGTTGTACCAAAATATCACACTGGTGCTGTATCAATATGAGTTTTACAAGGCATAAAGAGTTTCATTGTGGCACTGTGTGAAAATGCATTTCAAAAACACCTCACCACACCTGTGTGCACCAGAAAAACCAGAACAGGACCACCAAATGAAAAATGTTACCTCACAGAAAACAAAAATGCCTTATCTTCTGTGCCTTTATTAGTCTTTTTAAGCAAATGTTGTTGTTTTTTTTATTAATCAAGCTATCCAAACAGAAGCACAAGCAGCCTGATCAAGGCATAGAAAAATCAGAAACTCCTGTGTTCTAGAAATTAAAATACTCTTTTATCAATCAAGGTGGGTAACTTTGAAAAAAAGTAATGCAGTATAACTTTTTTTTCAAGAGACTCTTTTCCTTTCATAAAAAAGTGTATTTCTGAGGGACTCGTCCTGTCATGATGTCAGAAAATTAGTACAACAGTCCAAACCTGTTAGTGGCAAAAAAGAAAAACAAAAAGTATAGAAAAGCCATCTGTAGTTGTAGATCAAACAAAACCAGGATTACTAAGGTCTTTGGGAGATAAAAAAGGCTTGACAAAAACCAAAAGATCTGCAACCTCTGTCATGATAATTATCTTAAGCCGGGTATACACTGTGCGATTTCAAGCCCACCAGACGACGGTGGGCTTGAGAATGTCAACTCATACTGTGTGTCTGAATCGCTTACAACGCATGATTTATGTGCCTGAACTGAGTGCTCACACCGTACAAGTGAAGTCGGGACGGACTGTGACAGAAATCCATGGAGTTTCCCTTTTAGAAAGTCACACAATAAGGATGACGTGTTTCCAGTCATATTCTCTCTCTCCCGCTTTCTCTATCCCACACACAAACAGCATCACCTCCAGCTGCAGCTCCGCGGGTAGGAATATTTCCTGCTCATTTATTTCCTTTATCATAGCGCTGTGGGGGCATCAGAAATTTAGAATGTGTCTGACAGTTTACAAAGAAAAAAATACCGTCAAGTTTATTCTGCTCGTGTTTTGGCTCTCACTGTGAAGTGTCTGGAATCATATGACCAAAATATCAAGCATGTCAGAAATCCATCCAACCAGTTGGGAGCAGCTCGTGGGTCCGTTCCCCCCTGTACACAGCATGACAGTCAGTCGGACTTCAAAGTGAGTTGTGCGACTCAAAATTTGTGGCTGAATCGGACGAAAATAACAGTGTATGCCCGGCTTTAGTGATAGTACCATTTTTTGTTTGAGTGTATGAATGTGAACATAAAGAGTTATAGAGAAAGGTACCCACCAAATTATCATTTAAGCAGTCCTTGTATGTTAAGATTAACTTTGTTGTTGCTAGAATCATTTGAAATTTGTAAATTAGGCACTTTTTGGATAAAGTCCTTCCATTATATAAGTTACATTTTTTCTACTTCAGTCATGCAGTGTGCTATCCTTTTTTTTACTTGTATGTTTGCTTGTGTTTCATACTGTTTGATCATAGTCTGAGTCATATTCAGTAAATATAATGAAATTAAATTAAATGTTGAAAAACTACACATTTTTTAGACGAACATCATTTGGATGCATTTGCCACCAAGGATTACATTTCAGCCATCACAACCAAATATGCTGAAACTGTGTGCTTGAGCATTTCCCAATGTTTTGGAACTTGGTGCTCATTAAGGGCCAAAAAATAAAGAGCTCAAAATATTTTGAAGATCAGGCCAAGGTTTAAAAATCCTGAAATTCCCCTTAAAACTGTTACACTGTGTTAAGTTTCTTGCAGCAAGCTTTGCAATCTGATGGTATTCATTTTAAGTTTAGAAATAACCTTTTCTTTCAGTTTTAGTTTATGGTGCCTAACTCTGAGATTTCCCATGCTGTAAATATCCTCTCTTTTATTTGGTCCTGAATTGAATTACTCTTACCTCTGAGCCCCTTCCCTGATTTTGCATTCCTCCTTCCAGCATCTCCGTTTGTCTCTGAATGAGGACGGTCAGTGCCGGGTGCAGCACCTCTGGTTTCAGTCCATCTTTGACATGTTGGAGCACTTCCGGGTTCATCCGATCCCGCTGGAGTCTGGTGGCGCTTCGGATGTCACGCTCATCAGCTTTGTTGGTGCCACCGCAGTTCGCCAGCCAGGTATGATGGACTTAAATCTAAGTTGTTATTACAAAGGGACCCTTATATTAAGCTCACTTCAGAAGTGGGTCTACTAGACTGTTTTGTTCTGTATTGCCCCACACTGAATACAGATTTTACATACTAGTAGCTTCACTCAATCCTAAAACAGGATCAACATAAAGTTGTGTTTGTGTTGGTAATGTCATGACAAACCCCCCATATCTCATTTTGCTGTGTATGCTGGAAAAGTTGTTTACACATACATGCTGCATTTTATGCCAAAAATGAAATCCACCACACCATCTCTTCATTTTATGTCCTTTAACCCCCCTACCTCATCTCATTACACCCCCTCCCAACATGTGAGAAAAATACACATCCCAAACATTCAAATCTCCTCTCCCCTGAGACAGAATAAAGACCGTCAGTTATGTATTAAAATGAATATTGTGTAAAAGTGTCCACTCACCTGCAGCTCTAACATCCACCCAGTCGCTGCTCTGACATCTCTGTTGTTGTCTGTTGTATCCGTTGGCTCACCCCTTTGCAGGCCGGGACAGGGCAGGCAGTCGGCCTACAGTCTGTGATGTCATCACTACGCGCCATCCTGACTCTCCATCAACCCCCATCTCTGACTGTGTGTAAGTGAGACCGGACTCGGCTGAGAGAAAGAGAGAGAGAAGTGGTTGAATGACTGACGGTGTTTTATGTGCTTGTCCAGATCTGACATTTAAAGGAGACCCAGGTTAAGCATCTTAGCATTTACTGCATCAAATGTAAACATGCCATCACTGATCTTTGGGGTGTAACAATCCATCAATCTATGGAGATGTACCTATTACATTGATCTATTGACACAATATCAATGATTTTCTCTAAACATATGCCAGTATTTTTTTTTTAAATTTATTATTCTTTTGAAATTCCCCTGGATCCATGATTGCTGAATTTGAAGTTAAGACATTTAATAGTCTAATTGTGTTGGAAAAATTGTGTGCGTGTGTCTTGAAGTTGGACTCTTTCCATGACTCCCATGGACTCTCTCCATGACCGCTGACTTCTCCACTTAATCAGCCACTCACTGTCATTTTCTCTTTTTTCTCCCGCCTCTACTGTACTGTCACTTCACTCCTTACACCTTTGGCCTTATATCCTCCTCCTCCTCTTCTGCCTTCCTTTATTTACACTTTTCTCTCATTTCTTTTTTCTTTCTTTCCTCTTCCTCTTCCTCGTCTGTGTCTTCTCCGTGCAGACTTGACCAGCAGACCCCGTAGCCCTCCCCAGCCTCCTCCCCTGCCACCTGGCCGACCTCCTCCCCCAACTCCTCCTCAAGAGAGAGCAAACGAGGCCGAGGCAGTGGGAGGAGGTGGTGCTGGTTCAGGAGGAGGTGGAGGAGGAACAGGAGGAGGAGCGGTGCCTGCGGTGGTAACGACAGGAGTTGGAGGAGGAGCAGCAGGAGGAAGTGGAGGCAGCGGAGGTGGTAGTGGAGGAGCAGTGGAGGACTGGGAGGAGAGGGACAGGGATACTCCTCTTCGCCAACTAGAAGCCGTGGAGGGGGAGGAGAGGGACGGAGCAAGGGTGCCCCGAGCCATCGACAACCAGTACTCCTTCTTCTGATGAAGGGAAGGCCAGGAGGTCGAGGAGGAGGAGGAGAAGGAGGAGGAGTGTGTATGTGTGTATGTGTGTATGTTAGTGCAAGAGAGTGCGTATGTGTGAGTGAACGTGAGATTGTATGAGGCGGCGTACATCATAGCCATTCATAACCAGTATTCTTATGTTGTTAGCAAGGTGGAGGAGAGAGGAGGAGGAGGAGGAGGTGTAAAAGTACTAACACTATACAGGAGAGGGAGAGAAGAGTAAGCAGATGAAGAGACGGGTGAGAGCAGCTTTACACCACTAACTAGCGGTACATTTCTTTTTTTGTTTTTAGTCCAATAAGCTTTGTTTTGCCGGTACGCCTCACAGCAGCATGAGCCCTGTGAAGCCAGCAGTCCCAATACCTCACAGCGGTCCTGCCGAGACAGCACAGGCCAGCCAGAGGCCAAACACACTACATACACCTGTACTGTGGCAGGTAGACTCGACACTTTACACTCGTATGGAGAAAACATGATAGACACACATAACAAGTGACCTCAGTATTTCTAAACCTTGGCCTTTTCTTTACTTACATGGTCAAATTGACCAAAAGGTACTAAAGCTTTGGATTTGCATTAGTGGATTGCTTCATTCAGTTGCTGCATAATGTGGCTGATGAAATCACAGAATTCTTATAGGGATTAACTTTTTTTTGGTCATTGTAAAATTCCTAATCCAAAAACTAGCCTTTACATCTCTGCTTCAAAGCCATCAAACTTATTCGCACAGGATTAGTTTTACCCGGAGACCTCTGGTCATTTCTGATAATTGCGGAGGACGTTTATGTTTTTAATCCCATTCAAAGTCCTGTGAAAAGAAAGAAAAGAAAAAATTCAAGGGTAAAAAATACCAACAAGGTCCACAAGTAATACTAATCCAGTGCGAATCAACATCTTTGTAATTTGGGGTAGTAATTTTGTTATTACAGTTCTTTTTCTGCACCTTTTCCTGATCAAACAAAATATTAGATACCATGTGAACCATTTTCAACAAAGGTTGACACATAAGCTATTTATAGTGCTTTTCTTTTAGTACATTTCATTTTATGTTCACTTTATTTTGCTCAATTTATTCATGTAAACACTACTGTCCAAATGCACTTTCACACACCCCTGCTCTCTTAATATGCACAGTGCTCTGCCTCCTACAGCTTCTCTTTATACATGATCTTATGTCAGTGTTATCTAGGATGGTTGCTATTGACATGTAATAATCCAAAATTAATAGAGTGCAGAATAACATTAACAGTAAACTGCAGAAAAATGACTTAAGAGGTTTATGTTTAACATAAGATATCTCACTCTAATGGGAGGGATGTTGCTTGTCTATGTTTTTCTCTCCATCTGCACACAGGTGACACAAGACCTCAATACGGGAGCAAGGGGAGACCATTCACTAGTTCATTGATCAGGTGTAAAAAAGAAAAACTTTGTCTATTGGAAACTTGTAAACACTATATGTAGGATACATGAAGACAGTGCCACCTGCATATGCAATATGCACTACATTGCCTTTTTTATGGAATTTAAAAACAAGAATGCACAGCACATGAATCATTGCTGCTGTCATACAGCGCCTCCATGTTTTCCTTTGGAAATGTTAGTAAGTTTGAGTTGATGGTGTGGTGCGATTGCATCAGGGATGATTCACAAATTATCAAAAGTTCCCAGGTAATACTTATCCTGTGCAGGAGTGCTCTAATTGACAAATTCATAATTTTCTCCAGGACTAAGGAGATGCTGGTCTACCGCTGCCTTAACTGTTAGTTTGGTTCTGTTGTTGTGTGAATGTGGTGCCTACAGTTGTTAATTCAAATCCAGCAAAGTATTGCTGTAACATGCAACAGCACAACAACAGATCTAAACAGTGGTAGACCAGCAACTCCTCTGCTCAAGATGAATAGGTGTTTTTGAAGATGCAGTTTGATGGCTTTGAAGAAGGTAATTACAGGACTATCTCTGGTAAAAGTTGTTTCCTTGTGAGGAATCTGTGATCTTTGCAGACACTTAAAGACAATCTGAGCCTGAACACAAGGATGATGTTCCAGCTTTTACAGCCTGTTTTGCAACTGGCTCTTTACTAAAGCAATTCCAAAGTGGGCCGGGGCTTAGAAAAACTGGAAATCACCTGTTTGTCACAACTACAGAACCAATCTGACATGGGAAATTTGAATGTAAAATCACCTGGACACATACCGAACTTTGCTAGGAAATAATGCAGCATCTAGTTGACAGATTTTAGAAGGGTGTTTGACTTCGTCTCCTAAGGAAAGCGGGTGTAACTTCTTGGGTCTAAGTGGCACATAAACTAGAGCAGGCAGGAAACATTTACCTCAGACACACTCAGCAGCATCACTAGATCGATGTCTCTCTATCTTTCTTTCTCTTTCTCTCTCTCTCTCTCTCTCTCTCTCTCTCTCTCTCTCTCGCTCTCTCTCTCTCTCTCTCTTTTTCTTTCTGACACTCAAAGAAAAGAACTGACGGCGACGTGTTTTCTTTCAGAGAGAAATTATTGATGATACCAATAACAATAATATTGATGGAAATAATAATGATAATAATAATGACGGTCATAATACTAGTGTTAATTTTATTTGTTTTTATTTTGTATGCTTACTCCATGTAACATGTTCCAACTCCATCTTGTAATTCAAATGTGTTTGTGCCTTTTTTATTTTTGGGATAAAAAGAAGGAAAAAAAACAAGATTTTACTAAAAAAAAACAGCCTTGCTTTTAAGGCTATATAATACAGTATCCACTCTCTTTCATGCTGTCTTCTCCTCCTCAACCTCATCCTCCATTCATCAAAAATATACAGTTAGCAGAAAATGTCAATGAAAATACCTACTTTTTCTACTTGTGCCTTTCTGTGTCTGCATTTGTGTCGCTCTGTCTCCATTCATCTCTCAGTTTAGAGCTTGACTCTTTATACACCACGTAATGTCCCCAGTCATTTCTACCATTATTTTTTCTTTGCTCATGTACTTGTCTATATGCAGCCCCCAATTCCCCAAACCCTTTTCATCATGTTCTATGTCCTTTTCTCAGTTTCAAAACTCTTTGTGCCTTTCTCTGTCTCTTTTCTCTCTTTGCTGGGACCGTGTGTTGAGGGCGGGCAGTGTTGTCTGTCCACCTGTGTGGTTAGTTTCAGGTACTACATTGAATTTAATGATATAATATAAATATAGTGAAACATGATTGCTTGTGTTGTGTCTTTTTTTCTTTCTTATGACTTAAAATAATGTAAGTATGTCGGGTGTTCTTCTAGAGCATATTTTCTTTACTGGAAAAACAACCACTTATGCATTTTTTAAAAATTAAATTCAAAACTTTGCAATTTAAGTTCTGTTCCTGAGCCTAGGTCACAAAGCAGGCTCGGGAGAAAGAATATAGTCATTTGCTAAGTCAAAAAAAGTAATTATAATGAGAAGAAAAAGTAACAGAAATGACTATGATTGTTACTGTTTGTCAAGACAGTGCCCTTAACTGCCAACCTAACACTTTACAAGTGACTCTAAATAATAACCTGTTCTTATATTTATCATAAATACTGAAGCTGGGCAACATTTTTGTGGTTTTATAGTCAGCATAACAAAGCAGTACATATAAATCAGATTTATCAAAAATATACGCTAATGACCCTATGTACAGGCAGAGACACTCAAATGAGTTGCACATCAGTCTAATTTTAATTTAAAGGTTTCCTCAAATGACCTTAACAAGACCGCTTTTCAGAATCAACCCTTGCTATGTAGTCTGTCGGACTGCAACCAATGGTGGAAGAGTTTTAAATGATTGACAGGAGGTTTAGCCAATCAGCGATTCCATTAAATGAGTAGGATGGATTTACGGTTGATGCGTTCGTTATTTATGATCCGTGAAGCCCGGTAGCTTGGGAGTTTTGATGTATTTATGTAAAGAACACATACACACCTACTTTGTGTATAAAAACACCACGAAATACGTACATGCCTCGTATCAGTAAACCTCTTCTTTATCAAAATATTTGTGCTTATTTTGTACCCTGTGGAACTGGTCCATACGCTACAACACAGCAGTGTGACATCGCCCTGCAGTTGCCGCGTTATGACAAATCGAACGCACCCTTTGCCGTGTTTTGTTGTTTTTCAGCGGTGTATCGTGTTTGGCCTGTCAAACCGTGTGACTTTTGGCTGGAGCGACGAGACGGGAATAACAGGGATGCACATGACTAAAAAGTATAAATTACACACTAAGACATCTACACCTGTCAGTTTCTAATGTCATGCCAACATGAATTCTTGCTGTTCGTACGTGTCTGTTGCTGTAATTCGACGTCTACGCCAAGCTAGCCACGTTAGCCGACTTAGCTAGCTGGTTGGACTTCTCCGTTAAATAACAAAATATAGCTTTATCGACTTTATCATTAAGAGAGAGACTTAAGAATGTGACATGTATTTTAGGAGCTATTAAATAACTGAATGTCAGTCTTTAAATCGCTCGCTTTCTGTTGATGAGGGTTGATGTGTTGCCTGTTTGAGGCTTGTGTTTATTGTTCTCACTGGGAGAGCAGTTTATACCTTTAGCTGTTAGCTCATGTTATTGCTGCACTTATAATTACTATCTTATTCATCATTTTTTTTACAGGACCAGGAGCACAATGAAACCACCATCACAGACTCCAACATGTCCTGTAAACAGCTCAGTAAGTTGTGACAGCTTCTTGTCTTTATTGAGCTTGTAATGTGTATCTTATGAATTATTTATCACAGCGAGGCGTTGTAATGTTTACCTGAATTTCTCTGTAATGACAGCTATTTTATTTCGTTTAAAACATTAAAACGCGTCAAAACTTCCTGTAAACATCCGATTTTCAATATTCTACAATATTGTGTAAGTGTCCGCAAGAGAAAACCCCAACGAGCAAATGTAAACAAAGGGGTCACCTTTCCAATAGGACTTTTGAGATCACTCCTATATGCAGTGATCAGAGGGGACAGAGTCTTGCTTTATAAAATAACTATTACCAGAAAATATATTTGGTAAAACCAAATAATAATTATTACTGGATGTTTTGATTATGGGTGTATTATTATCAAACTTAGGGCTGGGCAATTTACGCTGGGCGTTTTAAAAGATACTGACCATTTTTCAAACATGATATAAGCAAAGAAAATGTTTTCTATTTTGATATAATTATTTTGATATTGATCCAAATATGTTGCATCACAACATAATCTGTTTGAAAAGTCTACATGGAGCATTATCAATATATGTAGAGGGCCATTTATGCTTTTTATGATTCCTTTGAAAGTGGTACCTGTAATATACTATGGCAGCAAAAACAGAAGACCTCTTAAACACCCAATATTGGTTGAATTATTATTTTTGATTATTGCAATATGTTGGCAAACTCCTGTAAATAGTCTTGAGTGCAATATGCACCCCATACTTTTTGCCAGTTCCCCTAACTTATCCAAATGTTGTCAATGTGCAGGTGCACTTTAGATAATATTTATTCTATTTGGTTGAAAATATATCTAAAAATGTTTATTTTTCTGCAGTATTTGATACCATCAATCATTTAAATAATATATAAATGTTAACCACATGATATTCAAGAATTTATTTTATTTGACAGCCTCTATTTCTTGCAAAGTTTTTTGTACAATTTAGGCAGTGAGTAGGAGTTTTCTACATTTTTTCTTATAAAAAACATATGCCCAACATTGGGCATCCAGGATTTCAGTGTCTGCTGCCATGATATCAGACAAGTTTCAATATTATTACATTTTTTAGTGGAATCATAAAAATCTTTTTATTCCGGCATTGCAATATTCATTTATTTCTTTACAGAAAAAAAATATCTGGATGCATATTGTGTTCGACTAAAGATATTTTCTTTGATTTTTGGTCCATAATTGCTCTGCCTTAATCCAAATTATACATGTTAAACTGCTGAAGTTTGACATGGTTATAGAAAGAAAAAACAGATTTCCCTTCTGGAGGCTGATTCAGCGAAGTGCTGTAGTTCTTGGTTTTGCTTTGCACGTCTTTATCAAGCTTTGATGGTTGTTTGAATTTCATTTAGCTTTGTATTTGCTTTAGTTAATTTTATGTATAATCTGTCTACTGTTTACATATCTTTTAAATATTTTTTGGCCTGGTTTTTACTATACATTGTTTCTTGTATTTGCAAAGGGTATGCAAATAATTTGTTATTAACAATATGTGATCTGCAGCTATTTGAAGGCGTATACAACAATGCCAGGATGCTTCATTTCCTCACAGCAGTTGTGGTGAGTGCTGCCCTGAGAAAACTTCTAATGGAAAAAAATTGATTAAGATTACATTAGATTATTGATCAGAAGGTAAAATATTCTCTTTTTTTGCAATGCTGGTTTCAGGGCTCCACCTGTGATGTCAGAGTGAAAAACGGCACAGTTTATGAAGGAATCTTCAAGACTTTGAGCTCACAGGTACAAATCTTTATCACACCACATCATACTTTTCTGAATCTCTATGTGGTTACAAAAGCTATAGGCATTTATTTATTATGTTTTTTTTTTGCCAAAATCAAGTCTTTATGTGGACCTTTTTCAAATATAAATGTTGTCTATATGTGGATTTTGTTTCATTATCAATTTATAGAAATTGTTCATTGTCTCCCTGTTAACATTCTTTTAAAGTGTTTATGTAGATTACACTTCAACCTCTTTCTGTATATGTTGTTTAACGTCTTATGAGTTTATGTAGTTTATATCTTGATATTGTTGCAGTGTGTTTTTTTTTCAGCCTTTATGTAGAAATTGTTTTTAAACATCCATGTAGATATTGTTTCACCTATTTGGACTTTATTTAGGAGTTTGAAACATTGTCTACATGTGCACATAGATGCTGAGAAAAGGTCTACATAAAGATTATATTTTGTCATTAATCAAAGATTTACTTACAGTCAACATTAAGATGTTAATGTAAATTGAGAAAAAGCCCACTATATAGTCCATAAAATTTATTTACATTACCCTGTGTAAAAAAAAACAAACAAAACAAAAATTTTGACCTGAAACCTTACAGACCGAGCAGCAATGAGCAACACAGAACAAAAATCATTTCTCAAAGACCACTACAGTGACACATGACAGATTAGACAGACAGATGTACGCTTTGATAATCATGAGAGAAATTCAAGAATTACACATGGAGGAAAAAGTGTACTACGTATTATAAATATTTTTGCCTTTTGGTCATGTGTAGCCTTCCAAAAAGGGAGATGAATGTACAATCAGCTGTTTACAGTGCCCCTCTCATTCCCACACTCTTTATCTCTGAGTGACAGCTGTCAGTCTGCTGTCTTCAGCACCATGGACAGTGCCACATCTACCATTCTCTTTTGTCCTTTTCTAGCACAGACATAAACAATTTCATATTCTTCAAATGACTGATGTAGCTTTTTAACTTAAAGCTTGTCAAAGTTGACTGTATAGTTTCCCATTTTCCTTCTTTCCTCTTGTGCTAAAGCAAACTGCAGAAAGTCACAACTCAGTTGTGTGGATACAACTCTTGCAACCTGATGTCTTGCACCCAGGACAGGAATACACAGTTTTGCACTGTGTAGATGAACGATATGACACACGTTACATTGAAAGATATACAAAATTAAAGTTAAAATGAATGAAAAGGCTGCACATGTTACAGAAAGAGAATGCGGAAACACCAGGAAATAACCAACAATACAGCGACATTTAAAGGTTCCTATATGGTTTACCACTCTATGTTGGTTATTGGGGTTGACTCCAAGATTGCTTGTTTTGCCTCCAGCTACAACAGTGATCTCTGCATCAGAAGAGTCTATATCTACTCCATGGGGATGCATTGAATTCATATCAGTTTATATGTTTATGAGAATTGAAAACCTAGGAAGTTCCCACCCTGATCGTGACATCTGAGGAAATTGCTGCATTTTATTTCAGATTAATCTGTGTCTGCTCATGTGTCTGTTACTAGTGTGAGCTGGCTGTGGACGCTGTTCATAAACGGAGCGAAGGAGATGGAGGAGGAGGAGGTGAGGAAGGAGGGGGAGGAGTTAACCAGTCATCTCCACCTAAGATTGAAGATATTACTGACACAATGATCTTCAGCCCTGCTGACCTGGTGACCATGACCTGTCGGGATGTTGACTTGAGTTTTGCTGTCAGAGGTACACCAACACAGTTAAAAAAAAAAAAAAAAAAACTTTGTTGGTCTTGAGAAGTTTAAAACACAAAACAGCAGCTCTAATATACCTGATTAGATACATTATCTGCAAAAGATAAGAGATGAAAATAGGAGAAAAAGTGACAGATTTAACTGGCAGTTAAAATAAGCAGGACATTTGTTGTTGACTTCTGTGTGTGTTTTTGTTCAGACACGTTCACTGACACAGCCATCAGCTCATCACGAGTGAACGGGGAACACCGGGAGAAGGTTCTGCAGAGGTGGGACGGGAACGGAAATGGTGAAAACTTTGAGCTGGAGGCAGATGCGGTGAGGGAACATACATCACAGCTAGAAATCTATAAAATCATTCTAAAACTGACAGAAAACAGTCAACTGAAGCCTTCTGTGAGAGTGTCTTACAGCAGCAGTCTCTAAATCACATACAATATGAAAATGTTTACAAGATGCAGTCGTTGCTGCGGCCTTTAAAGGACATCAAAGACATCAAAGAGGGAGAGGACAGCTGTCATTGTCTCCTTTGTCATGCTATTTTTATGTTTTCCCTCACAGTCGAATGGCTGGGACGCAAACGAGATGTTCAAGTTCAATGAGGAGGCGTATGGTGTCAAGTCCACGTATGACTCCAGCCTCTCTATGTACACGTAAGTCTCTGTAGTCGTTAGCATTCTGCAACATTAGCAGACAAAATTTTAATGTTGTGTTTCTGTCCATATTGTTAGAGCAGTTTGGGTATTCAGTACCCTATAAAACTACTGGTGCTAGGTTGTAGCTTTGACAACCTAAAATAAATATTATTTAATTCAGAAAGTATTACAAGATCATGTCCTGCTAAACTGTAGGTTAGATGTAGGATTTAAAATTTAATATATATGTCTCACTCAGTCCATAAAAATATTTTTTACCTGTTTGCTCTCCCAGCATGCCTTTGGAGAAAGGGAACTCTGAGGTTTACCGGCAGCGGGAAGCACGGGCAGCTCGGTTAGCCAATGAGATTGAAAGCAGCCTGACGTACCGCCGGCGGGTTTCTTTAGAGAACGATGAAGGCCGGAGCGAGGAGGACAAATACAGCTCCGTGGTCCGAGAGAGGGAGGAGCGGGCCAGCCCTGGATTCACCTCCAGCAGCAGGTGAGTTGAACCTCACTGCAGCTGTTTAAATAATGCTGCCTTTTTAACCAAACTCTGCTGTTTTATGAAACAAGGTGTGGTGTAGCCAGATTATACTTCCATCACAGTCTGCTCAGCCACAGAAATTCAACTCTAATTAAAAAAAATATCCTATAGGCTTCTTTATCTTCTCTCACAACTTCTTCTCTCTGTTGGGTTTTTTAGGGAAGGTAAATACATCCCCCTCCCCCAGCGGGCACGAGAGATTGGCATGTCTGGCAGCAGTGGAAGAACCGGAGGCTCTGGTCGCACAACCGCACCGACCTCCTCCAGGCACGTGCCACCCAGCTCGTCTTCCCCAAAACTGTCCTCTGAAACGAGCAGCCCGCTGTCTGTCAGAACAGCCTACTCACCTCACCAATCACAGAGCAGCCCACCGGCAGCCGGCAGCCCACCCTGCACCAATCATGTTCTGCCGCACTCCCTATCCCATCCTCAGGCACTGGCTGACACGACACGCTCAGCAGTTAATGGAGGTACGTCAGTGCTTTAAGAAGAGATTTACTGATACTAACAGTTTGAATGCTGGGGGTGGAGAACAGTTAGTATAATCAAGGCAAATTAATTTCATAGAGAAACAACGGGCTTCAACAAGATGAGATAAATCAATCAATCTCTGTGTAGCTCCAAACAGTCTGACCTCTGTCATATGCTCAACTCAAGGCACTCACGTTGTTCAAATAGCAAATTAACTTGTGCAGATGTTGGTGCCTAGGGTTGTGTTTGTTTTAAAATAAGGTGTGGTCACAAGCTTGTTCTAAAACCCGGTCTAAAGTCTGTGGTGCACTTTGTTCCTGGTAGTTAGAGGATGCATCATACATCAGCATACTTCCAATGAGTTGTTTCCACTCACACACACTCACACACAGGAATCACAACAGCCCACCTCAGTGCATTTTCTGCTACATTCAGATTGAGGTATAATGGGACAAAGCGTTGACACCAACTTCAAGTACTCCCCTTTGCACACTCACTCCAGTGTGCATGAATTGTAACACATAGAGAAGCACAAACACACTCACATGCCTTCAGGAAAGACAATAATCATTCTTATGCACAACTATGACAGTTCTGACAGCCACAATAAACACTGAACAAACTTTCACTCTCATTAGACATGCATTAGGGAGTAAATTATAGATTCTAGCTGAGAAAATAAGGAGATAAATGTTTACAGTCGACCTTTATTTGATGCTTAGCTCACAGATTAGTTTACATAGATCCTGCCTGATCCTGCCAGTTTGTCAGAATGTTTAAATAAATAGTGAATCACGTTTTTGCGCCTCATGCTGAAATGTTTTCCATGTTTATTTGATTGTCATGTGAACTCTTTAGCTCAGCCTTCCCCAAACTTCAGTATGCTGCGGCTTAATGTGAGACTTGAAAATCCCCTGGGGCCCACCAAAACCATAACATGAGACTTAAATATTTATTTATCAGATTGTTCTTTCATAAACAGGGATTTCAATGCAAATGCTTTGCAGATACATTCGCAATAATCAGAAAGTGTTTGTGGGGTCAGGAAATATAATTGATGAGCTACTGCCATTGAGTAGATTTTAATCAGGCATCTAAAAAGACACTTTAATGTTCTTTTCAAATATTTATCTCTGTAAAAGAACTTTATGAACCAGCAAACTCTTCCCAAGTAGCATAAAGTCTCCAAAGTCACTGATAAATTCTTAGAATCAGGAAGTGAGTAGCATAGAATTGTTAATGGAGTGTCACCGCTTAATCCAACACCAGCTGAACTGTGACACTGGTTATTAGACAAAAGGAAGCATGAGTTAAAACTTCTGTTTGTGTTTTGTTAGTTCTTAGACTTAAAATGGTAACATTTAATCAACTATGTAATGATCATTTGAATCCTTGGTTCCCAACCTGGGGTCCCGGACCCCTTGGTGGGGCGCCAGAGTTTTCAGATGGATTGCGAGGCTTTGTCTGCTCTGAGGTTGTTAAAATGAGGGTCATTCAGACTATCTTAAATCATGATAAAACACATGAATGGTTCATACAAAAGTATTTTGGTAATAACACTTGCATTTTTGGCTGTTTTGTTTGGCTTTATATGACGAAAACAATTCAAATTGATGTGTATTTTTGACAGCACTAAGTCCCTTTTTTGTGTGGGTTGTGGGGGGCCACAGCTCTTCTTATATATGTGATGGGGGCTTAATGGAGAGAAGGATGGGAACCACTGATTTAAATCATGATTTTAATTTTTTTAAGTATTTGTTTTTAGTTATTTTAGCTGACCTCTTGCAGCCCTGATAGAAGACTGATATCTGTTGTGTAAATACCAACGTGCCAGCCTGCAGGCACTCCTGACTCTTAAAGGGAAGTTGAGCTAACAGTCTGATTGGTTTGATCATGTTACACCTAAAACACACCAATATAATAAAGGGACTTAATCCAATCACTCTGCACTTTGTGCTTCACTCAGCACCCAGATTGTGCACTCCATAACTAGCAAAATTTAGTTCAGCAAAACTCATTCCACTTTGCTCCACACACTTACAACTTCAAAATAGTGCCGTTAGTTTCACATGTCCACAGGGATGAAGTGTAGTTAAAAGAAAAAGTGCACCTGTGGACTGGGCCTCAATAATCTATCAGCTAGAGGAAATTTGAAAGTGAAATTTGGAGTCTTTTATTGTGAAATATCAATGACATGTGACACTGCTTTCTTTAAATGTGTTTTTGTGCTTGCTTTACCCGCCTCTCTCTCTCTTTCTCCCCAGTTACATCTAGAACATCACCCAAAGCTCAGAGAATTCAGAGCACCAGAACCCTACGGACCCCAAACTCCCAATCCTCACCTGCAGGTAGCTACAACAAACTAACACACTGTTAAAATAAGACCATAATAAGAGAGAGGAAACATTCTGCTGAATAACGGACCAATGTTCATTATCTTTTGGTCTGAAGTTTTATCATTCACATCCCTTCATCGCTGCCTCCCTTTCTGTTTATCCATCCAGGGTCTCGTGCTCCAAAACCAGACGCCCCTCCCCAGGACCTCCACCTGGTCGGCCCTGCCTTCCTGGACTCATCCTCGACTGTAACCACGACAGGCACCTCCACCAAACCTACTGGCCCCACCCCGCTCTTTCCTGTTGATGGTGAGACACTTATTTCAGGTTTTCAGGTCTGAATTTATATACTTCCATTACGTCGTTTAATCACGATCGTTTTTAATGATTGCTCTAAATTTAATGTCAACATTTATTTGGTCAGATGATGAATACAAATGGGTCGAATAAAAAAAGAGCAACATGTCTCAGTTTACAGGATGTAGGATATTTATCTGTCACTTGACAAAAACTTAAACCATCTGTAAAAGGACAAGCTAAGCCATGTGAAGCTGCAGGTTTCCTGCTTTCTCCTTTCCTTGTAAGCAGTTTGACTCGTGTGTCTCTGTCCTCCTCAGTGAATGAAATCCTCAGCACAGCAGCTAAAGAGCGATCTGAGAGTCTGTCCAGTCCCCAGGATGGCAAGAGCAGCAAAGGTGAAAGATTTCATTGGTTTGACACAAATCTGTTTAATTCTAGATGTTAAAGAAACATTGGCTTTGGGAAGTTGTAAATCCATACTTACAAGTACTTATGTCACATTTTAAACCCCTAATTCCTTTAAATCCCTTTCCCCTTTCTCCTCTTGCAGCTCCCTCATTCCAGCAGAGATCCCAGCTGGATGAGCTGCGCAAGTTCGGCAAAGAGTTCAGGGTGAGAAAAATGTTCTGCGGAAGGGGCGGGGGTTATCAAGGGGGCAATATAGGTGTCACATAGGTTATAGGGTGTTTTTCTTCATACAGGTGTCTTAAAAGGTCATAGAGGTTTCTATGGGGCTTGTAGGGGCTTGTGTGTGCTTGGAGTTGCTAAATGAACAAAATCAGTAATTTACAAGTACCACACAAATTTCAATTTCTGACCTGTCTACTTGTCTTAGTTAGGAAACCCCCAGTCGAGACTGAGCTAAGTTTATATAACAGCGCTAAACACAGGATAACGGCGTGTTAAAGTGTACATAAGTTTGCCCAGTGTGGCTAATGTAGTTCTGCTAGTAGAAGTGCCCCTCGCTACACAGTACCCTCCATCCACTGAGCTGGTTTAGGTAGTGGAGCATCATGACGGTAAATAAGAGCTATAGCGCCAGCTAGTGACAGGCAATGACATTTCAGCATAGACACAACATTTGAACGGCATTAAGGGTTTCAATTTGTAAAAATATTTATGATTGATTCAACCAACTAGAGATAATGACTGTTTATTTCTTTACAAAACTAATTGTGCACATCCCTGATCAAAGTTATATTTACTGATTTATATAATTTCAGAATGTTTGTTTTGTGTTTGTAAAGGTCTAATTTATGATTGAGTTCTTTCATTACTCTGAGTGTCTTCATGTCTGTCTCTCAGCTGCAGCCGAGCTCCACTCCTACAGCGAGCCCCGCTTCCTCAGATCCTCCTCAGCACAGCTCTGCCTCACCTGCTGACTCCTCCTCTTCCTCCTCCTCACCTGCACCACCTAAACCCGTCACACCTCTCACCTCTTCTTCCCAAGAGCCGCAGCAGCCAACTAGTGCACCTTCTCCTATCGCCACCCCTCCTGCACCTGCTGGCCCACAATCTTCAGGGGCAGGGGGCCTGGACTCTGGGATGACACAGTTATCTCTGGCCTCTAACAGTGAGGAGGCCACATCTCCAGAGAGCGGTGAACGATCAGAGGCTGAGTCCGCCACTGCTGCGTAAGTGACTTCTCTAGTGTAATGATATGAACCAAATTAAGAGTGGCAAAGTTCATCGGCTTGCATTGCTGCCATACAGAACTTAAAATGCAGCCAGTGCTTTTCAGTGCGGTTTGTGCCTAAGATCCAGTGTCAAAAAAGCATGATTTTATTGCTTTAAAGTCCAGTTCAGACCAACAATTTGTGCTGCAAGACTTTTTTAGAAAAGCTCAGGGGACAGTTGCAGCAGTGTAAACTGACAGGCTTTCAGAGCATTGCAAAGCGGCTCATTCCATGCAGGTGTAAGTTTCAACTCATCTCATTATGAATCTTTGGTCTGAACTCGGCTTTAGTCAACAAAATAAAGCAGTAAAAAATACAGAATGTTAACTTGACATGCTCACGATATGAAATCTGTTTAAGTCTCCTCCCATTATTTGACACCATATCATATTTTCTGTTGTTTTCTGTTTTTTCAGGCAAGTGAAAAACTCAACTTTAAATCCAAATGCAAAAGAATTTCTTCCCATAAAAGGAAACACAGCTGTGGTGAGTTAGACAGATATCATTGACATGCAAACATGCACACACGTGCACAAAATTTAAAAGTTTCACCTCAGCTCTATTCAAGCTGTGTCCTGTCAGGGTCCCAGTAAATTCCTGCATGAAGTCGGGGTAAGTTAATGTGCAATTTTAGGGAATGTTCATGCAGTGCTCGTAGGAGAGAGTGATGCATAACCAGTGTGGTTAAAGTGCAACTAATGAAACTGTTTCATACTCTATTTTTTTGTATTTTATTCACTGTTTTAATGCTAATACTGTGAATACGTTCAGTTACACAAAGCCTTTAAAGGCAAGAAACTACCACTCTAGTGGTGGGCTGTCTGTGAAATTCTATACAAATTGTCAAAAGCTAATGTTTGAAAACTGCTGCACATTCCCTCTCTGATGATAGTCAGTGTATTTTTTTGCATATAAACTGACACGCAACAGTTTGAAGACATAAATCCTGACGTATCCCCTCTCTGTGTTTCAGCAGAAGCCTGCATTAACTCCCACCCCTCCTCGACCAACACCCCCAAGCCCCTCCTTGGTTCTGCCTCCTCCAGGACAGCCAGGTGGCGGAGCCATCTACAGCAGCCCACCTGGTCCCTACCTGTCCTACGTTTCCCCCCTCCACATCCAAGGGCACTCCATCCAGGTCTGATTCTCTGCCGTTTATGTCTAAAGATTCAACACGGAAAAAACTCTTCTCCGCTGTGATGTTAACATCTCTTTTCTTTCTCCTCAGAGTCCTCAGATGTATCAGTACTCAATGTCTACTGTCAACCAGGGCAAATACCCCAGACCCAAAGGTGGGCTTAACATACTGTTGTACTGATGCAGTCAATTAGCTTCTTTTTCCCCGTGTTATATTAAATGGATGCCAATTAGAGTCATTTGTCAGCTATATCATAGCAATAAATTCCTCTGTGATGCTATGCTGAGAGAGGTGATGTCCTAACAGCATGAGTGTTAGATGTCACATCCCATGGTGCAGCCTCATAGCATCCATTAGATATAAAATTCTCTTCCCTGTAAATTTCAGTTATCACATTAAATAGGTTGACATCTAGCGCTTTTATTTTGAATCATTAGAAATGGAAGTGTGATGCTTTGTATTGATAAACATTTGATGATGAGCTGAAAAGTTTTGTCCATTCTGTTGTTTCAGGCCCAGTGGTGGGACAACGTCCAGAGCATCACACCTCCCAGACCTCTCCCATGATGTCAGCTGCAGCCTCAGCAGCAGGACCCCCGCTGGTGGCTTCACCTTACCCCCAGTCTTACTTGCAGTACGGCCAGGTGATCCAGGCCATGCCTCCTCACTACCATGGACAGGTACTGAGCAGCCAGACCAATCTCAAGCTGTAAAGAACCAGAGTTGTCTGGGCTTATTAACTCAATAAGTCAATTAAACCAGTAATTCAAATATAGAACTTCAAAAATGCGAATGTATTTGCATAATTTATGGATCTGGCCAGGTATTTGTGGAGGTGTCTCTTTTGCATTTTTAACTTTTTCTAAATCAGTCAAAGACAAATTTTCTGCCTCCAAGCAGCTCTTAGTCAAAAGAAGAGTAAAAGATGGCTTTTCAGCGGGGGACTCACAGGAGTGAAAATATTTCTAAGAAAATTACATGACTGAAAATACACTTTTATCAACAAAGTCGGAATTTTTTTTAATAGTTGTTTTTTTTAACATATTAAGAAAGATACATCACAAAGTACGTTGGCACGCTTTGCTTGTTCTCATAAACAGCCCTCCTTCTGCCTCTTTCCAGCCAGTTTACTCAATGCTGCAGGGAGGTGCAAGGATGCTGACGTCCGGAGCCCCTCATCAGCCCATGGGCCCCCCCGGCCCCCAGTATCCCAGTCAGACAGAGGGCCAGCCGAGGCCACAACAGGCCATGTATGGTAAGGAGAATAAAAATGTTTGTCATTTACAGAATTATGCATATTTCATATCTAACAAAGCCCACAGCAGAAGTCATTTTAAAGCCATGGAAAGCATTTCTTAAATATAGATTGGTCAGTAGAAATGTGCTGATTTAAGACTGTAGTTGTGATTTAATTATATTCTTATTTTCTTAAGGCACTCGAAGCAAAAGACAAAGTTTATCTCTGATGTTTTTATTTTCACCTGTGCTGATGAGATTCAGTTTTTCTCTAAATAGCTTCTTAACATAATGCTGAGAAATGATAGCAGGATTAGCATTTGTTAAATGTATTGAAAAATGTCATCTGCATAGAGTATTTATCAGTATAAAGGTATAATATAAGTAAGCATTCAATAAGACAAAAATGACTGGGCCACGTATTGAACCTTGTGGAACTCTTTTTGTCTAATGTTTGGTGTTAAATTAAAATAATTTATTTCACTGTCATCAGTTAAGTCTAGTTTAACAAGAAGTTCTGATGAAGTGAGGGTGTGATACAATCATGATGAGTAAAAGTCAGTCTTTAAACTATGCAGTTAAAATATCTGTGTGAAATAAAGTTAAAGTCAAGAAGTTGTTTCACTCTTGCTTGCATTTGGTTTCCCTCTCTCAGCTCAGTCATTCTCTCACCACTCCGGCTCCATCCATCCTCAACCCTCGAGCACCCCCACTGGGAATCAACCCCCACCCCAGCACACGGCACCTAGTCCAGGACACTCTCAGGTAAGGGTGCCCTTATATGTCTGTGATTCATAGCTTCATCAAAATTTAAATTAAAACTCTGTTTTTCCTCTCAGTCAAATCAGGGTGGTCCTCAGCCTCAGTCCATGTTTCATTCTGGAGGGTTATCGGCTCCCACTCCTCCAAACATGCCGCCGGGCCACAGCTCCCCACAGGCCTCTTACACCATGCAGGGATACAGCCTGCCCACCCACCAGCCGCTGCCACACGGCTTCCCCTCAATCAGTCAGCTCACACAGGTTATCCTCCACTTTATCCTCAGGGTTCCATCACAGAAATCTCCATCTTTAATCATGTATGAGTCTGATCATGTCTTCTTGTCTGTCCTCTGCAGGCTCACGTCCCTGGAGGCATGTCGGGCCCTCACCCCTCAACAGGTCATGGACTGCCTCCTGTCATGCTGCATTATGTCTCCCCTCAGCAGGGCAGCGGCTCCAACCCCCAGCAGGGGGCACCACAACACTTCTACATCGGACCCCCTCAAGGTAAAACACAAACCAGTGGCATACATTGACATTTTAAGAGATAAGCTCATTCTGTCCATAAAATGTAATTTCTAATGTTCATAGTTAGCATTTGTGGATGTAATTAAGGCACCAGGTAGTCAAGCTGCTGTGGCTTTTTCATATCTACCTGAGAATCATGCAGAAATCCTTTTTACACATGCTTTTTGCAGAAACTTTGATACACATAAGCTGTTACACGGCCGTCTTCCAGCGGCTGGGATAGATTCATGCTTCTGAACATGATGTGTTTTGTGTCCTCCAGCTGTTCAGGTTCAGGCTCACCCCTCCCAGCAGCTCTCCTTCCATCCATCTGCAAACTGAAACCTCCTCATCACAGCTGGATCCAGGAGTGAGGAAGACCAGTATTACTGCGTGACGCAAAAAACCTTAAAGCCCCAAACATCTTGTTACATTCCCACTTCCTGACATGACACTAACACGTCCTTCTTAGCATTTTTCATCTTTACACAGAAAAATCTCACACAGGACTTGTCTGGATTTTAAAATGTAAATACTGACTGTTTTCACTCACAGACATGAAAATGGACTGAAGACGATAACTGACGACTGGAAACAGTTTAATCCCTGTCCCTTCTCTCTGTCCTTTTACAGACAAACCAGTTCATTATTAATAAAACCATTGAAAACAATCCTTGTGAGCTCCATCAGTTCTAAAGAGGTGTTTCTGAAAGTTTTAAATGCAAACCCACAAACAAAAGTAGACTTTGACTTATGCTGTGTCAATGTGTCAGTTCAAGGGTTGCATACTTCTAGCAGAAGGGGATGTTTAAGAGAAATTGTGTCACAGTGACATGTAAACGCTGCAAAAACTCCTTCAAATGCGGCCAACAAATGAATCTCCCTCTCTATGGGGCTAAATCCATGCCAAAAGTTTTGTTAATTTGAAAAAAAAATGTAACTGAAAGAAATAAATTTTAAACTTAAAGTTTATGGTTTGATCTTGAAATAAAAAATAAAAATAAAAACACTGAACTGAAACTAAAAATAAGCATGAGAGCAGTTTTTTTTCACTCTTAATATATTTTTGCTTTAGCTTGTTAATTATTTAAAGTAAATTTCTTTTTTTTTTTTTTTACTCTTAAATATATTTCACATTTGAGATGTTATTTTTAAGTCAGGTTTAATGTTTTCAGATTAAAACCTTTTTGTTTCACATTCAAATCTTCTTTTTTTGGGTTCAGTTTTTTTTTTTAACCTTCAGATCGTATTTTTTTCAGGTTTTGGCCCTGTTCTGGCGTGGGGGGCGAGGTCTCAACTGAGAAGGGTGTGGAAACGTGGGTACTTTGAGATATATGACTCAACACTTCCTATACACTGTATTCACCTAATTAGATGTAAATAAAAGGATGCTGAGGACAAAGTTAGCTTTTACAAGCTGTTTTAAACAACTATTGGCAATTATTCATCTATTAAAACATTTAAACATGCTAGATTGTTACATTTATCACCCAAACTTAAAGATTCAATGTTTCCCACTTCCATATTGGACTGTGAACTGGTAACTGATAGGATGCTATCTCTATCAGGACATAGCTACCAGCTTATTTCTGAAATAAATGTAAAAACCTCAGCAGAACGAACAAGCACAGAAGTCACACAATTTTAAATCATGAAATGAGACCAGAGTGAGAGAATACACTGTAATAAAAATAAATATAGAACAATCTTAATATTTTTAAACATTTAATAAAACTGTTGAAACATAAAGAAACATTTCCCGTTCACACTAAGACTACAGACGACAGTAATCATGACATCAATAACACATAAATAAATTGTAAAAATGTATATTTAGACATTCTCAGGAGTTGTCAGTAAAATCAACGAATCAACGTAACAAAGACACTGTTGTTTAAAGGGTTAAAAATGATAGCAATCCAGATTAAGCAAAGAAAAAAATCTGTTGAAGTTTAATTTGAACTACTGATTGCTTGTAAGGCTGAATGTAAATGTTTTGTAAAAAATGACCAACTTAAAGGTGGCATATCATGGATCTTTTCCACCTTTGGACACTGTTCTCAAAGTTGCTGATTTCCCTTTTTATAGATCGTGGATATGCTGGGAATTATAATATAAAAAGGTGTTTTCCATGATATGTCCCCTTTACAACTTTTGTTGTGGTTAAGGTTTGCTACACACCAGAGGAGTTTTACATCTTAAGCAGATTTAAAAATGTAGAGTAAGGATGGGTTCACCCTCTTCGCCACAATATTGGATCATTTGCATCCTAATAATTATTATTCCTAATAATGTCATCCTGAAACCTGACTGAGTGTGAAGATGCATAATCTTCCTTGGATTTTGGACACTAATGCATTTCTGCATTAGGGTCCAAAAATGCAGGCAACAAAGGCCCAGAGGAACTGTTCTTTTAATTGAATTACTAAGAACTAAAAGTTATTGTTACACCCTCTGGCTTTTATGGGTATTCTGCTGAATGCAGCCTAACCTGGAATCATACATATCAAACAAATATCAACATGGCTTGTTGAGGAAAACTCAAATCTCGATTAGAAATTACCAAAAAGCATACAGGAGACTCCATAGTCAACACATTATGTTTGGCGGACACCAAACACTGCATATCACCAGGAATACTTTCTATAGGCACTGTATTTGGACAACTAGGCAAATCTGGCCTAAAATAGATCTTAAAATTGTTTAGTCTAGTGTGTAGCTCACCTTGCATGTTTTTAAATTTAGTGTTCCCAAAGTTACAGGTTGTTTCTCTGCTTGCTGGCATTGTTATCTTTAAACTATCATTTTTGGGAAGCTAAACTAAACAAGGCTTATGATAAGACTCATTATGAAGATAGAATAAGGATAAATCTCTTGCTCACAATGCTTTTAAACCAGATGAAAACAGGGGGTTTATATTTCTGTCTTTGTTGTAACACAGATTTATATATTGGATGTACGGCAGCTCAGCTGTAGGAGGCCTGATGGAACTGAAATAACACAGATCCTCAAACAGGTAAACTGCCACAGCGTAGCTTCAGGAACTGATATGAAAGAGTCTTCACCCTCAGTTTCTTTTTTTTTTTTTCAGCTGGGGGAAGTAAAGAGGAAGAAAATGTGGACGTCAGTTGGCTTGTGGTCGTCAGTGTGCCCCTTCATGCACTGGGCTGGCAGTGAATCTGAAAAAGACAGAAACATCTAAGTTGATCCTTCTCAATGAAAGCTCTAAATGACTAAAAGCTTCAATTTAGACCTACTGATGGCTGATTAACGTAGTTGCCTTCATCATCACTGCTGCTGCTGCTGCTGCTCAGAACTGACAAGTTTGTTATTGATCCTATACACAAAACATGAAAATAAACATTAGATAAATTTCCTGTGTGAAACACCACTGAGAAAGAAAGTGTCACATGACCTAAATCAAACAACACAGAAAATCTGACTCACGTTGAAAGGGCACCGGCTCCACGTTCAGATACTCTCTTTCCTCTGTGAAGAGAGAAAAAGATCATGTCAAAGTAAAATTGTCTGTCTGAGCAGTTGAAAAAGAAGGTATAAAAACTAGGGATGTCCTGATCAGGTTTTTGGCTGCTAGTACTGATCAGCTCTAAATCTTTTGAAACAAAACCTCACCTTTCTTATCTGGGCAATTCTCATAATCGTGTCGAACATCTGTGGAGAAAAAGAGCTGATTAGTTTTCAGAAAATCCTAAACATTTGAACTCAGTGGAGTTTTATAATCTGATGCTGAAAATCAATACGTCATACAAAAGCCAGTGGATATGAACCAGAGACAACTTCTAAAAGAATGCTCTGTTAGAATCTCAAATTTCTGTTTTCCAAACGGTACCTGAACTGGGCGTCGAAGCTCGACTATGATCACCTTCAGGTAACACAATTCTGCAAAAAACAAAGAATAATAATAATAATAATAAAGAAGGGATCAGTCAAAATTTCCTGCTGGAATCTTAAAGAAAAAAAAACATCTGGACAGATAAACTTACATGTAACCAGTGTCCTCCTGATCACTCTCAGTGTTTACATATTCAGATCCTTCAGGAAACACAACAAATCAGATCAACAAACACTGATCATTTATAAGATTAAATCATTATGACATCACAAAGCTGAAGTTATACAGGCTTCATTACAAACGGTTTCATTCCAAGACCAACAAGTCAAACTGAAGTCTATCAACTCAATTTTTTTGGCCACCACTTCCATAATAATTTCTTTCAAGTCCAAAATTGAGGCCAAAAAAACTCTGTGTATTTAAGTCCAAGTCTGAGGCCAACAAGTCCCAAACCAACCAGTCTCAAGTCAAGGCCTACAAGTGGTACATTCAGGTAACAAGTCTAAACTTAAGCCAAAGACAAAAGTTCTATCCAACAAATTACAGACTTCCAACCAGGCCAAGACCAATCCAACCTCATTTGAGAAAGATAATGAATATATTCATGAGTCTCAAGTCAAGGCCAAATCAAGACTTAAAAGTCCCAAGTCAAAACTGTTAAGTCTGAACAAGTCCCACATAAAGACTTTAAGTTCTAGGTCAAAAATATCAAGACCAACAAGTCCTAAGTAAAGGGTTAAAAAGTCCAGGTTAAATCCGTCAACTTATTTTTTTAGGCAAAAAAGTTCGAGAAAATCTCAAATTTAGCCAAAAACCCAATAACATCTAGTCTTAACTCAAGAATTAGAAGTTGTGAGTCCAGGCAAAAACAACAAACCCAGGACTGTCAAGATTCATGTCATATCCAACAAATCCTAATTCAAAACAGATTAGTTCCAAGTCCTAGACCAAAACCAGCCTTTCTTCAGTGGAAGAAAATCAATTAAAAGTCTGCAACAAATCTCGAGCCCCAAATCGATCAAAAGAAATCCAATGACAAAACCAACAATTCTCAGGCCAAGGCAAAAAAAGTCCAAAAATCAAGGATTACAGTCATGAAACATGTCTAACAAGACCAAAGTCAAAACCAACACATCATTAGTTATTACCAAGTCCAGGTTAAGACCCTCAACTTGATTTTCAGATCCAAACTATTTCTCTCATGTCGAAAAATTTAGGCCAAAACCATCTTAAGAGTTGGAATGCTGTTAGGTCCCAAATCAACAAGTTTTAATTCAAGGTCTACCCATAGGTCCAGGCAACAAGTCCAAATCTAAGTCCATAAAGATCCATATCAAATATCAATAAAACTAACCGGTCCACAGACCACCTTGGCCTAAGTCAAGGTTACAAGTCAAAAAATCTGTCTGCCAAGTCCTGTGTTCAAAAAAATTCCAGAATCAAGGCCAATGAGTACAAATGTCCCAAGTCCCGGCAGGCCAAAACCAAACTGTTCTCAATTTCTATAATAAATTGTAGGGTCTTAGCTGCAAGTCAGGGACAAGTCCCATATCAAGACTGACAAGTCCTGTGTCAAAGCTAACGAGTCGTAATGCAGCAGAAAATGCTACAGGAAGTTGGTTTTACTTCACTGAAATATTTCAAGGCTGAATAAGAAATTCTGCACAAAATGCACGCCCTGTTTGTAAATGACAGGGATTGAAACATTCATGTTGCTCTGTCGATGCAACCATCAGTTTGTAAAATGCAAAAGTGAAAGCAAACGAAATCTTACCATCTCCTGGATTCTCATAACTTGGATTACTTTCTGAAAAATACAAGGAAGTAATGGGTGGTTTCAAAGTTCAGTTAAATTGCACCAAAGTATAAAAAAAAGAAACATTTTCCACCAAGAAAGAAGAATTAAAAATAGAGAATCTCACCAGTTTCTGTTCGGGTGAAGGAAGGATGTCTCCTTTGAGATCCAGGATCAGTTGCAGGTGGGCTGAGATTGAAAAGAAATACAAAAATTATTGACCCAGACAAATTACAAATACATAAAACTGCCCATACTTTTGTAGACTTTCATCCTGGTGGCTGTGTAAGAAGAGGGATTCTCTACAAGGGTACATACACTGGTATGAAAACATCACTGAAGCCAAGTTCTGGCTGGAACTTTTCAAAGTTTGGTGATGTAAACAGTATCCGAGGTGCTGTTTAAGGGTCAAGTGTGACAAAAACTCGCAGTCTAAAGTAATATCTCAGTTTTTTTTGGTTTTCAGGTGATACAAACATGTGTTTACAGAAATTTTAAGAAGATGAAGGACAAAAATGCCCAGTGCTGCAGCTCCATGCAGGGGTCAGTGGTAGCTGCCAGTGTCCTGAATGCTTTTTGCCCTCCAGGCCTCGGTCACATGACTGAAAGCTTTGAATTTGCACCTCTGCTCTGACTTTATTTTTCAACACCTGAGGTTTCAGTCAACCATATGTCTCCAAGCTAAATGTACAGGTGAACAAGGTGTGTTTGGGAATAAAAAGTGACTCACAAAGGTGACAGCAGGCCAGGTTGGAGGTGGATGGGGTTCAGTTCTAAGCTTGGCTGGGCTGTAATTTAACAGAAATATGTCCAGTTACTGCATTACATTGAGACTTTTTGGTTTCACATAATTAAAATATTACATTTTTCTGTGCAAGTTCCATTTTACACGATGCCCTCTTTTCCCATAAAAATAAAGATTTCAAGATTATAGGACTTACATGGGTGGATCACTCTGAAATTAAGTGATCTATAGTTGAAAAGAAAAGAGATGTTAGAAAAGTCATCTTTTCATTACCCTGAAGGATATGATCTCAGTTCTGCACAGTAAAATTACTTTTCCTACTAAAAAAAAAAAAACTTACGGTATGTATTCATCTGAAGCATTTACTTGGCTGATGGAAGCTGACACAGAAACAGAAACATAGAAGGTGAACAGAGATAACTCAGATTTAAACCAAAAATCAAATCTTAAGATTGGCTAGCAGAAGTGTGAAAGAATTGTTCTGAGGCTGTTTGAAACCACCGAGTACAGTAGTGTAGTGTGTTAGTCATCTGTTAACCACATGTTAGCACTGAGTAAAAAGTGAGATCATCACCAGGAGGGCCTTTGATCCTGCAGTCCAGACAGACAACAGCCAGGAGGACCATGGAGATGAAGATGGCAGCCATCACAACCAGGGCGAGCCAGGAGCTGCTCATTGTTCATCTGAGGAGGACAGAGAAGACAGACATTTATGTCTCTCTGTCTATATTAATGGAATTATTCATGTTCTCATCAGGAGAAATCCTACTCACTTTAGCAGTCCTCTGAATATTCTTTTCTATCACCATAAGGCTGCTATATGTGGTTTGGAATCTAGCAACAACCTTTGGATGATTGTCATCACATTTTATTTTGACATTCATGTTCCTCTGAAGATGAAACCTTTAAGAGTCCATTCACGATGGGGCCAAAAACAGCTGCAATGGGACAAGAGGCAGGATGTACACTAGACTGGATGGATGGATGGATGGACAGACTGATGGAAGGGCAGATGAATGGAAAGATGAACTAACAGACTGACGGATGGATGTATGGATCATTGGATGGATGGGACGATGGACGGGCAGAAAGACAGTTGGATGAATAGATGGATGGATGGATAGAAGGACGGACGGACAGATGGATGCAATGGATGGAAGGATGGATGGATGGATGGATGGACGGATGGGTGGACTGATGGATTGGTGGACAGACGGATGGACTGATGGATGGGCAGATTGATGGATGGATCTCTTACTTGCCATTACACTGACACATTTTACTTTAAACACTATGATATGCCAAGGTATTACACAGATAACTACACTAAAACACCATAGCAAAGACTGAATTGAAGTGCTCCTCTAACTTAGCACAGCACTACTACGCACAAGCTTGAGCCATATGAAGATCTCTGTCAGGATGAAATGACCCAGTGTGTTTTTTTCAAGGAGTGACAGAGCCACAGAATCATCTTCACTGTTTATTTCTTCATAGTCTGAAGTGATCTGCCACGTTCACAGTGAACACAAAAATAAACACATCAGCCTCAGAGTGCAAGGCTTGAGTGTGTGACATTTTTATAGGATTATGGACCTGAAAACACAACTGGCAATAATGATTAATAATCAATGTGCAAAGACCTTAAGACTAAGACTAAATTGAAAAAAGCTGCCAAAGGCAACACAGGTCAAAGGTCAAGGTAACTGAGTCTGATGTTTATCCCTACCTTATGAACATGACATCTCAAGAACACAGAGAACAACTTTCTGTAAATGTTGCAGAACATCCACTCTGACTTGAGGATGAAATGATTAGGCCTGGACAGGGCCTGATTTTGGAGGTCATTAGGCCTCATTGGGCCCCTTTTTTATGAACGAAACTACCACAGAAACCACACCAGCCTTTCATTTTGACCCATTGCTGTACTTACACTGTCTGGCAGGCAGTAGCTCTAGTTGTCATTTTGACCCAATAAATAGATTAAAACACAAAAGAAATTTTGTTTAAATGGCCTAAATGAGCCTTTTAGTGCTGCTAGATAATGATAACTTACCTTTATCAACAAGTCTTGGCTGAGTTTGACACGTACTTGACCAATTTAGGCAAACAACCAAACTCTATTTTTTTCACTGATGCAATGTTTGCACTACTTCCAACTTCATGTATTTCAACCAGTGAGATAACTGTGAGTTCTATACTTCACTGGAAGCCTTGAGAACTGACTGATAGTCTTCCTCCGGATTTCAGAGGTGCAGCGGGCAGGAAGGAAAACCAAGTGACACGTGCATCGACCGGGTGGCAAAGTGACTCTTCTTTACTCTGCTAACCTGAACACTGAACAATCAACATCTTACTCCATTAAACATCCTTACCTCCCTCGCTCAGCTTTAAGCTTCCTAGTCATTCAAACTCATTATCTTTGAGAGATCATGATCCTTATCTATCACTGCAGCATGACAGGCAGCCATCTTGTCACTTGTAGCGTCATCTTTAGGCTCAGTTTGTTAGTTTCTTCCCAAACCACAGCTCCTTAAAGGTTCTAGTAAAATGGCAAACAGCCAATAGCGATGGGCGTAAAGAGGTTAAACATTCAGGGGAGAAAAAAAATATAGAGAGTTTATAGATTGTATCATCTTAAGCTCGTGACACAGCAGAAATTTAAAACCAAGATGAAATCTTGTAGATGCGCTCTCTGTTTAAGGGACTGTGTAGAAGTTTAACTAGGCTTAGCATCTGGTTGATCAGACTTCCTTTACAAAATACAAATATGTTTCAAAATTAACCAAATGAGCATGTAATGTAAGAAAACCGGGAAACAAGACAACAAAGATGACAGGCTAGAGTAACACTTCACACAGCTCTTTGTTATCCATACGTGGCTAAAACTGATGTCCATGAGGTCCACCATTTCTGAAAACGTCATCAATTACATCACCATTCATTACATTTTCAGAACATTCTGACTCAGGCTGTTCACACAACCTCATTTAAAGGCATCAACGAAAGAAGTCCTTATACACTGTCTGATCGATAAAAAGGCACCAGAAGATCATGACATGAATTATTAAGTTAGAAAAACAGAAAATGGTTATACTTTAGAGGGTTAAATTATTTCCGTAATACAGATTTTAGATGATCTTCAACCACTGTGCTCAAGCTACGGCAGATTGAGTCTGGATGACTTCTCTCTCTTTCAAATATCAGTCAACAGCTTCCTTTCTGGAAACCTCAACATGATGACAAGCCTGCAGGAAGTCACTACTGAGAGAGTCCTGCAAAAAAGAGAGATACAGAGGTGCTGGGAGGTCTATGCTTAGCTAAGCGAATCTGCTGACCTCAAAAATTACAACTGATATGAGAGCTGTGTCTAAGTGATTCTAAACAAGAATGTGACCCACTTGGCTGCATTGTGCTGTGAAGTTTGGTGGAGGAGGGATAATGGTATGGGGCTGTTTCAGGGTTTGTGGCAGGCAAAGTAAATCTTTATGCTACAGCATACCAACACATTTTGGACAATGCTGTTCTCCCAACATTGTGGTAACAGTTTGGATAAGGCCGACATAACTGTGCCCCAGTGCACAAAGAAAGGACCATAACACATGGTTTGATGAGTTTGGTGAGGAAGAACCTGACTGGCCCATACAGAGCCATGACCACATCTATCACCTTTGGGATGAACTGGAATGGAGATTGTGAGCCAGGCATTCTTGTCCAACATCAGTGCCTGACCTCATAAATGCTCTACAGAATGAATGGGCACAAATTTACACAAAACATTACCTATTTTTTGGAAAGCCTTCCAAAAAGAGTGGAGGCTGTTAAAGCTGCAAAAGGCGAACGACTCCATATTAAAGGGACACTTCAACATTTTGGTAAATTCACCCATTGCCATAATCCCTATAGTCTTAGTAATAGGTTCATTACCTTTAGTTGCCGGTGCAAGCTGTTCTTAGAATGGTGGGCCTTAGATAGGAGCTGCTCTGCCAACGCTATGGAGTCTTACGGTATTCCGGCTTTCCCTCATCAAACTCATCAAATACACAATCCAACAACTCCAAAACGCTCTCGTGGACAAGTTGTTACCTGCACATTCACCACGCTATGAAATAATCATGGAACATGTTTTAAAGGCAAATGCAAAGCCGGAACTTCCAAGTAACTACTGCACTGCGTGAGGCACGCACTGTGTCACTCCGCCCAGTGGTTTACTCAAGAAAGTAGTTCCGCGCATTTGCTTCATGTGTGGTAATGTTACATAATTAGGCTAAACGTTATTATTTCATAGCATGGTGAATGTGCAGGTCATAACTTGTCCACAAAAGCGTTTTGGAGTTGTTGGATTGTGTATTTGATGAGTTTGATGAGGGAAAGCCGGAATACCGTAAGACTCCATAGCGTTGGCAGAGCAGCTCCTATCTAAGGCCCGCCGTTCTGAAAATAGCTTGCACGGACAACTACAGGTAACGAACCTATTACTAAGACTATAGGGATTATGGCAATGGGCGAATTTGCCAGAATGTTGAAGTATCCCTTTAAAGCACATGCATTTAAATGCAATGTCATTACAGTCCATGTTGGTGTAATGGCAACCAAATACTTTGGTCTATACAGTATAGTTAGGCTGCCAAAAGACTAAGACTTCACACAATGTTCATTTTAGGTCTTGAGTATTCAGACATCTAATTTAAATTTAAAAAGTAAGAGGTGAAGAGTAGTATATTTGAATATACTTCTTAAATTATATGGGATTTAATTCTGCCCTTTTGGGAGTTGCCCCTGACAAGCATCCTATATGACTGGAAAACACTAAAACAAATACTTAAGCTAATAATAATAAAAAACTTTTTTTTTTTTCAGGATATAGAAACTTAAACAGCATGAAAAACTTTGAAACTGAAACAAACTGAAGAATAAAATCCCAAACTATTAGGCCTATATTTTTTCTTGGGATTATAGCAAAGGTTAAAATGCTCTAAAACAATAGTTGACAAAAAAAAAAAAAAAAGTATTTTGACCACCGCTTTTCTTCCTTTTATCTCTATATACTCTGTATACTATTCAGTGGGCATGTTATGTTTTCAGTAGCAGAATGGAGATGACAGGAAATGAAGGGAATGAGATCTGTCTATAGACAACTGAAGATGGGTGCCAGCCAAATGAGAAATTCATGTCTATGAGTTTCATCTAGGCCTTGAACTGAGAGTTTCTAACACTGTTATTTACTTTTTTTTCCATTTTTGGAAATTCAAAACTCCTGCCTGCACAACAAATTCACATTTTTAGGTAATGAAAAAGAAACCTTGAACCTTGAAGGCCACCAAGTGACTCAAATACCATTAATACCATTTAAGGCAGAGCAGCACACTATTAAATATATATAGTTTTAAATGATTTGAACTTTTTTTTCCATAATTGTCAGTATTGTCTAATAGTGGTATCATAATTTATTTAATTTACCCCCAAAACTACTTGTTTTGTCCCTTAAAGCAATGCTAACTTTAATGTTTGCCTACAGTAACTACCTACTGCTTTATAGCAGCTAAAAGCCGTTTGAAGCTAGCAGAAAGAGTAGCATACCAAGCACACAAAATGTGCAAACATTTTTTGTCTCCCACATTTGACATTTTTACTGGTAAAACCACAAGATAAAGCCGTTTCACTGAAAATAAGAAAAAGAGCTTTCTCCCTCATTTTTTGGTAGAGACAGGATGTTAGCTGTGGCTAACGTTAGCCTAGCTTGTTTCAAGGTGCTTAGCTTGTTTTTAGGTTATCGCTGCTTTTAGTGTTCTGTGCCCAGCCTTTAAAAAATATTACATACATTAACGATACAAGATGATATAACAGAAACCTGTAAACCTAATCTTATTTAAAGGATTTTTAGAGAGTTTGGACTTTTAGCTACTAGCTTAAATGCAAGTGTAGTACTTGTAGGCTGTCAGACTTTAGCTGAAGTATTTGGTAAAAAAAAAAAAAAAAGAAAGAAAGAAAAAGAAAAAGAAAACAAAAAAAGGAAGAAAAAGTGAATATGTGCTGATACTTTTCTAACCTTGTCCTTTTGCTTGAGTCCTGGCTGCATTTCCCACAAGAGCTGCATAAAAGTAGATTAAAATGCTACTTTTCATCTGTTAATTTCTTGGAGATTTTCAGCCATAACGTCTGCCCTCTGTCGATGCTAGCATCCCTTTGGACATACAGAGAAGTAATGCCAAGGTCAGTGTATTTTGTGTAAAGGTTGTTTCCGACAAAATTTTGAAGGCAACACCCTAAGCAGTATTTTAAGGGTGTAGTGCTTGCTAATGTTTGATTTCCCCTTTGTTTCTGTGCGTTAGCTACGACCCTCCTTTAAAGGTCTGGTCTTAACTATAGAAAACACAAAACTTATAAAAAGAATGACCTCCCTGTGTATTGAGCTCAATGTAGTTTCAAGGGTTCAGTTTTTAGATCTGCGGTGGTCCATTTCGGTACTCAGCTTCTTCGAAGCCACGTGCATGCTGGGAAATAACCAAGGTTTGTCCACCACACTGAAGTCAAAGCTAAAGGAGTATTTAAAAAAACAGAAGACTCACCTACACCTGAGAGCAAACTGAGACTGAAGAGGTGGATGGATGGAGAAATGGAGAAGTTCTGTACCCCTGTAGTATCTGATCCACATGAGGCAGCTACGCTAACCAACCATATCTGAGGACTTCTCTCTCTTCTTTTCTTGCTCTCTTCGTCTTCCCACCCTGATGATCTGCACCTTAATCTGCCTCCTTTGCTGTTTCCTTCCTCTGTCTGTGGCACATACTCTCCTCCTCCATCATATCTACACCCAATCACCTCATGAGTCGAGGTTTCGATTCACCTCCTTCTACAGACCCTCATCTGTTCTTCTCAAGGACTTCTGAGAAGGATGACTTGAACCATAAGCTTGAATCAAAGGAATGAACCACTCATAACTCCAGAGAATAAAGGGAAATCTGAGGAATCAAAATAAAGTGCTTGAGTTTGCAACAAACGTCTTTAGAAGTTGACTCACTAGCCAACAAGCCTACTTCAAAGTTCAACCCTCTCTCAATGGGCGATGTGTGGGTTGATCAAACTGCCCTTTTTCAAACCAAAAGTGCTGGTGGAAAAGAGACCCGCAGCCCAGAGCAGAAAAATGTCAGAGTAGAAGTTTCACACAAACACCTCAAGCCAATCAGTAACGGTAACACCTCAGAGCAGCAGCGTTTGTGTGTGATCGCTGCTGCAACCGTCTCGACATCCTCCCACCTACAAACAGGAAACCACATAGAGGAAAGGAAGCTGAGTCCTCCTCTCCTCTTCACTCATCTCCTCATGTCCTCAACCTTGTTTTCTGCTTTTATTGAAGAAAGGCGGGGAAACACTCAAGAAGTGATGTCATATTTGGGCTAATCTTCCAAGAACTGAGCTTTACTTTCTTATTTTGAAATATAAAATGGCTTTGGTAGCTGGTTGACTCCAGCAGATGAGTTTAAAAGGTCAGAACATATACGATGTTGAAATTGATCTTGGTGATGATGAAAAGATGCCTCCATTATTTACTTCCTGGTGAACATTTTTCTGTCCTAAAACATTGAAAACTGGTTTAAAGAGAAAGAGTTTTGTCCTGTATACAATATCAAGACTGATGAAATGTCTTAGATGAGATTTCAACGAGAATTCCTCTATCACCTCATTTTCGCACACATTAAAGCTCCTGTGAGAAACTTTTGGTTTGTTGATTTGGCGCCCCCTGTGGACAAAATAGTACCACATCTCTTTTCTAATATTGTCCTGTTCACTAACAGGTAAAATAACTGTAACCTGTTTAATTTAAAAGTACAATACGTATCATTTTAACCCTGAAATGTCCCTATTAAGTAAAAATTACTACATATAGTGGCTACAAAAAATATTCAGTCCTTTTGATGTTTTACCCTTTTATTGATTTTATGAATCAGTAATGGTCAGTATAACTTTTCTGACTAAAAAAAAAGGTTACAAAAAAACCTCTTTGATGTCAAAGTGGAAAAAGATTACTAAAAAGTTATGTAAATTAAAGAAATATGTAATTCAAAATAAGTGACTGCATGCATATTATAAATGTAAAAATCCAGCCACAAATTCTCTATTGGTTTGAGGTCTGGGATCTGACTCTGCCGCTCCAGGATATCTACCTTGTTGCCTCTAAACCATTTCTGTGTAGCTTTTGTCAAGAAGCATCCCCACTGCATGATGCTGCCACCACCATGCTCCACAGTGAGGATGGTGTGTTTGTGGTGATGTAGCATTTGGCGCCTGCTAAACATACTATCTTGTCTAATGGTCAAAAGGCCTGATTTTGGTCTCATCAGACCAAAGAACTTTCTTCCTCTTGACCATGGAGTCTCGCACGTCTTTTGGTAAACTCTAGCTTAGATTTAATGCGAGTTTTCTTCAACAGTGTCTCTCTCTTTGATACTATCCCATAAAGCTTTGACTAGTTAAGAACGCGGGCAACAGCTGTTGTTTGCAGAGTCTCTCAGCTGCTGAAGCTTTTAACTCCTTCAGTCTCACTAGTCTTCTTGCACAGTAACTCAGTTAGCGAGGACAGCCTGATCCAGGCAGATTTACACGTGCCAAATTCCTTCCATCTTATCGATGATGAATTCAACTGAACTCCAGGGGATGTTCAGTGCCTTGGAAATATTTTTGTATCATTTCCTGACTTACACGTTTCAATAACATTTTCTCTGAGTTGCTTGAAGTGTTCTTTTGTCTTCAAGATGTAATGGCTGCCAGGGATACTGATTAACCAGTGACTGGACCTTTCAGACACAGGTGTCTTGATACTACAATCACTTGAGAAACAGTCACTGCACTCAAGGGATCCCCGTTTCACTAACTGTGAGACTACTAGCATGAATTAGCTGGACCTCTGTTGAACAAAGTCAGTCTTGGAGTGATTGCTGGCTTAAAGTCAGTAGGAAACCAACAGCAGTTCCATATTTGACCACTTGAATACACTCTAGTTCCAGCCCAGAGCCACAGAGCTCTTTTACACTCTTTCACCACTTGAGGAAGAAAAACATGACCGAAGATATGGTTTATATGTATATAGAAACACAAAAACAACCTAATGGCATTATATCAATGTTTTCCTATCTACAGCTAGCTTTTTTTCCACCCAAACTGGAGCGTGGTTACTCTGGCAGGAAGTGACGTTTGACATTCTGTCACCCAAGCTCCCCATGACACTATGAGTCCACTGGACATTTCCATGTCAGGTACAAACCTAAAGAGAACTGAGTCATTTCAGCAAAAACTGCACTCCATAGGGTGTATTTACTAAATAGTAAACCACTGTTGTCATTTCATTCATGAATTTCCCATAAGGAGGGAGAAAAGCTGTTAAAAGTGGCCTTCTTGGTTAAACTGAGAGTGATCCCAGGAAACTTTGGAAGTAGTCCCTTGTGAAACTTGTGGTGGTTTATTGTTTAATAAACACCTTACAGGGTACGGTTTGTATTAAGAGAACAGAATCTTAAATTCAAATAAAACAAGAAGTTAATAACAAGGCTGAGCAGTGAGAAACTACACATCACTTTTTTGTTATTGTTTGGATTGGGAACCAACTGGCAGTGGAGTTTACAGTTAAACAGTTAATTAAAAATCTCTACCATAAAGTGTAAAATACAATCAATCTCCTTGTTTGATATCTAACAGTACATAAAAATAATCTTTATTTGTGTTTATGGGTGTGTTTGCTATTAAAGGGATGCTTGTTTTACTTTCAGTCTGTTTCATAACCAGATTATAAAACCTCCACAGAGGCTTCAAAAGCCATTTTTGAGTCTTAACACATGCCTTACATAGCAGCCAAGTTACTGATCGAGTTACTGAGTGGTTAATCTGGTCGTAAGTGGAAATATACATGTGTGCCTGCTTGTGAAGTCAACCTCTTAACACTTACAGCCACCAATTTTTCAGATGGCAACACCCTGGGGTCTTTCTGCCTCTTAGTGCACAGACTTATGTCTTACACGTCCATGGAGAATAATTAGAATGGCTCTTTTTCAACACCTTTAAATCACTTTGAGACTCTTAACATCACTAAGACAATGAACTACTGCATTCATGATTATTGCATCAAAAATAAAATTTGTTGAAATAAGTTGTTTAAGTTGTGATTTTGGATCAAGTTTTATCGAAAAAGAAAGTACAGTAACACAGAAAGCTCAAGACATTGTGAGGAAAGTAGAGTTGCCATCAGTACTGACCTCAGTTATTGCTTCAAACCTTGCTTTAGCAGGTGTTCTAGCTCAGTGGTTCTAAACTGGTCCAGCCATAGGACCCACCACTACTGCAATGTAAGTAAAGACCCAAATTTCTGATTCTTATGAAATAAATTCAACAAAAAATGTGGAAATTTGGACCTTGGAAGGAACACAACACAAAGCTGAACAAAGGGACTGGCTCCAACTTCGGGAGGACATGCATGCAAAGATTTAATTTCACTATGTTTTACCATTATAACATACAGTATAATGGTTGTTTTTTGAAAGGTGAAAAGACATTTACAAATTATCATATGAAAAATAACTTTCTTGAAAATATTTCCATCCAAAATAACATGATAAATAAGTGGAAATCTCAAGAAAACAATCAGAATTTACTATTTTTCCTGCAAAATAAATAGAAGTCTGATTAGGGCTTCAATATCAGAGGTATTTTGCCTTTTTTTTGTTCCTAAAACCAGTTCACAACCTGCTGAAAACAGCCTTGCGACCCATTTTTGGGTCCTGACCCACCAGTTTAGAAGCAATGTTCTAGTTAATGCATCAGCTCACTAAAGGTAAGCAGGCAGCATTTTGAACGGTTATTTGATGGACTCATTTGTAACAGGTGTACCTGTGTCTAGTGCTTATGTGAAGCCTTGCTAAGCCAAGCCGTCCACTAGCTGCCGACTGAAGGTTAAGAGAGTGCTATCAGTTTCAGAGATAGCTGCTTCACGACTGACTGAAAGAAATTCTGCTTCTGAAATGCTGCTTTTGATTTGAATGTAGTGATGTTAAGATATTGCACTAATTAGAAGGAACTCTTTGGTAAATCCTTCTACTTTAACTCAAACACATTTTCAAGTGTAAACACACACAAACACAATGACAAGTTAATTCTCCTTTAATAGTTCACAAAAAAACATTAGCTAAAATAATTTGAGGTTAACAACTTAGATTAATAACATTCATTTAAAAGATTTTTTTCTTCTTAAATAACCGTTATGATATGTCCTGCGGTAAGTGCTCATCCTGCTTAAGGTAAACACTCGGTCGACTTGGTGAAGCTTGAACCTGACAGAAAGTGGAAACCAAAAATGGATCTCTGAGGGGTTAAAATGCCCCAACACCTCTTTCAAACACCTGAAACTAAAAACAGCATTAAAAGCAGCTTTAGCTCTTGTAAAAAATAAAGGAAATGAGGGTCTGATGATAAAGTCAATCTGGTTGTTGTGCTGCAACTTTCTTAGCTGTAAAAAGGTTAGTGTTGTAATTAAAACTAGTTCAAACATATACAAATGTATGGTTATGAAAACGGATTAATAAAGCTGGTTCTGTTTATAAAACTGCAGGAGGTTCAGGAGCACAGTCTGGTTTTGGTTGTGGTTAAGCTGAGGATAAGGATCATGCTAGATCTCCCAAAGATTATCCATTTTTACCTGCTAAAGGTAAAAAATACTCATTAGGGATTAAACCGTCAGGTCCCAAAGAGCAGAGTCTGGTTCCTCTCCTCAGAGAGTCTCTTGTGCTCATTTTTCAGTCCACCTTTAAAATATTTCCAAGTCATGTAAAAAAAATAACATCTGGAGACAAAAATGTCTCCAAGGATGGCGGCATGTCCCGGGGCTTCCAAAAAATAGAAAAATAAAGTTGCAAAAAAGTAGAAATAAAAGCCTCCTAAAACCTCTCTGCATGGCAGATATCCCATGGTTGTTTAAAGTCCTGATTTAAAAGTTAAATTAAAATGACCACAGGAGATGCTGGACCAGAGCCTTCATCAGATCAGAACGCTGGAGACCGGCACACGAGTGGACCGGCCACTTTTCGGAACAACGATGGGCTCATCATCTGTGGGTAGACAGAAACATAAAAGTTAAATCCTTCCCTTTTAACAACAGAATATATATGATTATTTAACATGTTTGACACTGAATTAAAGCTGAATATATGCACAGAAAGATTAAGGTCATTTTTGTCTGTAGTGATCAGAATAGAGACTCATGACAACATAAATGTAGCAGTTCAATGATGTGAAGAAAGCAGACTTTAAAGCTCCTGTAAGGTATTGTTTGGTTGGACATGTTTTATTTGTGTTTTTTGACCAAACATCTGCCCTCTCACAGGAGCTTTAAGAATACAGTTTAACAGCATACGTGTAAGATGCATTTAGCACATTTTAAAAGCTGCATTTGTTTTAATACAATTAAAGATGATTACAGCTGATTAAACATTGAATTAAAATGATTTGTGTCACTGGATTCAGGGCGTCAGAGCAGCCTGTCAGTTCAGCTGCAGTCTGCAGCCAGCTGCTAATGTTACCTCAGTTCTGAGGTCAGGATTTCATCATTCAGGGAGACGGATTATCTGCAGAGGTCTCCTTCTCTATTTAAAACCAATAACAACACAAAATGAATCATTTTCAAGTTTTAAAGTCAGTGTTTCTCTTGGACTTTAGGGAGCCACAAATCGAGCTGGTGTTAACTTCAGACAAGTGTGCTTTTCTTCCATAATCACCTAACTTCAATCAATGTGTTAACATGTAGCTGGAAAGTAAAATTGTGTGTTAGTCTAACTACAGCTGAACTTTTAAACAGCATGTTAGCATTTTAGTCCGACTGAGATTGTACTAATCTGCCTCTCTCGAAGTTGGACAAACACACCCAGATAATGCTGTTGGAGACTGTTTTTCTCTCTCACATGTGTACATCTCAATCAGAGCAGACAGGGCAAGACATTCTCCATGCATGCTCCACAGCTTCCAAGCCGGGCTTTGACCTGGAAGTCGAACAGTAAATGCAGCAGCTTTCATGCTTCTGATGGGACGCCATTTATGAAAGGGGGTTGCCCTGACACAAGCTGAATTTAAGCCTATGACTTGGGGAAAAACTAGCCATCTTTTGGAAAAAATGCAGGTTTTTTATTAGGGCTGGGCAAATAATCAAAAATTTGATTAAATTCCAATATAGCCTGCTGCAATTTTCAAATTGCAAAAGGTGCAATATTTCTTTAACCTGAAATTTGTGTCAAAATACCAGTTTTAAACTTTTGTTTGCAACAGAGATGTCATGCATGACATATAATGCAATAATTCAGGTGGCAATTTTTAGAATAGTCTACAAAAAATCCTACCTTCTTCATTTTTGTACTTTTTATTATTAAACATAAGAATGGCAAAAATCTTTCAATGCAATAATTCATATCCAATTTGCATTCGAGTCAAAATAATCAGAATTAGACACCTTTAAAGAATTGTTCAACCCTTGTTTAGGGATAAAAGAAAGTTAAGGTATTATCCTATATCAAATTGCAATAGCAATATCGGGGGAAAAAAATCACAATGAAAATATTTTCCAAAATCGTTCAGCCCTAGTTTTCATATCAAAAAAGCTTGATAATGTGAGATTACTGTGATTCTACAATGACTTATGTCCTATTCTTTACAATGAAAAACCACAAACTGATGCCGTTTAAACTGAAAACTGAGAGAACTGTAAAGAAGAATGAAAATGTTTTGATGTCGCAAGCTTAAAAACTGTCTGTGGTTAATTCCCACTAGTGATTTTAAGTAGTCAGAATTATCTAGACAGTCATCAAGATCATGTATAACCTGCTTTAACGTCTAAGATCTTAGCATCCGTCAGACTTAAACCAGTCAAACACTGTGTAGACTCTACGGTCTGTCTCACCTGAAGGGTTGTAGTTCTCAGCACGGTTGCGATCTTGTTCGATGAACAGGGCGGTGGCGAGGAAGAAAGCCCCGCCTATGACAGCCACAAAGGAGCAGAGCAGCAGAGAGAGCTGCAGGGACCTGAACTGCCACAGAAACGAGTCCGTTTGCCTCAAAGAGTCCGAGACCTGGGACACACAAAGACCAGGTTTAGCTACCACCAGCTGCTGTAAACTCTGAAGTGATATTAAAAACACTGAGATACACTATATGGACAGAAGTATTTGGTCACCTGACCATTACACCTACAGGGACTGTAATGACATTGTGTTCAAATACATGCACTTTAATATGAAGTTGGCCCTCGATTGTAGCTAGAACAGCTTCCACTCTCCTAGAAAGGCTTTCCTCAAGATTTTGGAGTGTTTTGTGGGAATTTGTGCCCATTCATTCTGCCAAGCATTTATGAGGTCAGGCACTGATGTTGGACATGAAGGCCTGGCTCGCAATCTGGCCAATACTTTTGTCCTTATTGTGTATGTATTTGTGCGTTTCAAATGGCCTACCACTCCGATGAGATAAGGACTTCCTGCGTCTCCCAGCAGATGTGAGATGACGATCTGCAGAGCCTCGGCTGTGGAGCGGCGAGTTGGAACGACAACGTACTGACGAACAAGAAATCAGGTATTTTACTTTGATTCAAACGAACAAAGTCATAAACACAGCAGCAATGTTTTTGTTGCTGTAAAGTATCTCAACACTTTTGAAAGAGTTATTTGGACAGAAGCAGCTGAAAATATAGAGTGAATGAAAAGAAGGGATAGTTTGATGTGTTCCTCACCAGCAGGATGTCAGCAACGATGGCCCAGTTCATGGATAGAAACGTCTCTCCAAGGAAGATGAACACCTGAGGGAAAAACATCTTTTAAGTATTTGTAGTTCAGCTCAGTCTTAATTTTGTTGCCTTAAACTAAGACTATAAATGCTAAGTCTTCTTCCATGGGGAAGAGAAGAATAAGGCTGGTTGAAGATAAATCTTTGATAATAAAATTCTGAAAAAAAATGCGGTGTTTAGCTACGTATTTTTGAAAGCACTCACATATGTGGCGATGGTGCTGTCCTGAGCGAAGACGATGGCCAGGTAGAGGAAAGGTGATGAGAGGAGCAGACCAGCAGCGCACACCAGTGGGTCAGCTCTGGGTGTCCTCGTCCTCAGTTTCCGACTCACCTGCACGCCACTGCCAACGCCCAGCACACCTGTGACGCAGGTGATGGCCCCAAATATCAGACTGTCAGGAGAGAAACAACGTTAGGAAACTGCTTTCCTAGCCTAATTTAATCCACAGAAAGCTTTTTAAAAATGCAATTCAGCAGCTGGATTAACCGTGCAGCTGTTACCTGGCAGAGCAGGTTCTTTATGTTTATACCTGTCTGAGGAGGCGCAGTTTCCCTCCACGCATGGTGCTCTCTCCCCATTGAAGACGGATGCTCTGAAGAGGAATGTTGGCGCCCAAAGAGCCAAAGAGCCGGTGACAAATGCCACAGCTGTGAAGCCCAAGGTGGACAGCACGAAGCTGTAACTGCAGAGGAAGCAGAGACGCACATCAGCTTTATGTTCATTGTTGTATCTTTGAAGTTATCTTCTGATTGTTGGATGCTTACTGAAATTGAATGTTTCAGCGAAATTAACCTCTTCATATCTAATCTATATGTTGTAGCGCTGCACCCTAAACCCCTTACTCAGATGCCTGACTCAAAAACACTAACAGATGGTATTCTTCCTCACTTAACATGAGTTTATTTGCACAGTTTCCAGGTTATTGAAAGGCTGAGCTGTTTAAGAGCTTGGTTTATCAACACAGAGGCCCCAAAGAAACAGGTGACATTTGAAAAGCAGACAGTTACAGATAAGTGAAAAAAGCAGCGGCAAAACAAAAAGCTAAGCACTTCTTACACTTTAAGAGTTGCATATATGCCCTTTTGGCTACAGGTCATAGATAGCTGATGTTTACTACCCCAGACATGCCTCATCTCCTCACTTCTCTCAACTGTCCATGGTGTTAGGTAACACACAAAAGATAACAAAGTTGGTAGTCACTGTGCATTAGCTTTTTATTAAAGGGGGGTTTCCAGTAGTTTCAGCCTTTGCCCTAAATTGATATTTCCTGTGGTCTAAATGACTCAAAGGTACAAATGTTTTTGAATTTCTTTGGTAAATCCCTTCAGCTGAAAAGCGCGAGACATTCTGCAATGAATGAAATTTTTTCATTAAATGCCTATCTAAATTACGTCAACAAAAATTGCAGTATATGACAACATCATAGCAATGATACTAAATAATGGTTTTGGTTTTATATGGTTTTATAAACAAGTGAAAGTGGATACATGACTCTATTCACAGTGACCAAACTCTGGTGACAAAAACAGCCTTTTTCACCCACTGAGCACAGAAGCTGCTTGTCTACCAGAGGCTAATTTAAGTAATTGTGCTATTGCATGACTTCAATTATGCAGAACTAGATACAAGGTTTAAAAACATTACAATAACTATTTAAGAGCAAAAACAAATCACTCATATTTTACTTCTTAGCATATTTTGCATAATGAATTTTTTTTTTACTTCCTGTGAGTTAGTAGAATACCGAAATGCTTTTTTTTGGTCTTTTTGACATTTTGTCAGTAAAATAAAACAATCATTTACGTGAATGTTCCCTGATGACTCAGACATTGTGGTGACACAAAGAGCAGCACTGCTTAGCCAACATTTAGCACCTGACATCTGCTACACAGACGGTAAGAGCACAGCTCTGCAGGGTGCAAACAACAGAAGCATCATGTTTTACACATCTGCTGCTAGATGACTTCACATTCACAGTTTGATTCTGACAGGATTGTTGTGTGTTGTGCATGAGCAGCAAGTATCAACCTAATAAGCTCAACTTGCTATGACCAAGACGTAGAAAATAGGGCAGCTGTAGTTTAGTGGTAGAGTTGATTGACTCTCAACTGAAAGGTTTGGGGTTTGTTAACCTCCTGAAGTCACACGTTGATGTGTCTTTGGGTAAGACATTTAACCCCAAAATTGCACCGACTGCTCTGTCAGTAGCGTGTGAATGTATGGGTAAAAGGACTAATTAATACTGACAAAGCTGTCATAGCATCAGTGTATGAAACGGTAACTGTCACTTGTGGTGTGAAACGTACCTTCATTAGTCACATAACTACAAAATGCAACAAGCCCATTTACCGTTAACCAAAAAACTTAGTTCCCAGGTTGTTCTGTCATGTTTTTATACCTCAAACAAACTGCAACAGGTTTTGTTTGGAAGCGAAACTAGACCCTTGTTTTCAACAGAGTTCATCAGAGTTTGAATGAGCTTTCCCACCACTCCAAATGAACTGGACAGTCCAGGGAAACAGATGATGGTTGGTTTTGTTTAAAGTGGACCAAACAGCTTCAGCGACCCAAAGCTGCTTACATATCGTAGTTTCTATAAGAGCTACCCGTCAGCCAAACTGCCTATTAGTTACTTAAACACAGCTGGCTACTTAGTCCTGTTGTGTGTTTTTTAGTTTGACTTGACTGTGGACCTGTTGCTAAATTTGTGTGGCAAATCGACCCCAGCGGAAACAACTCAAAATTTGACTTGCTTTTCCTGTATGTTTTAGAAGCACTCACTCCACTCCAATTGAGAAAGATGGCTGTAAATCTGTGTCAACGCCACCCCTAAGAGAGTGATGCCTCCAGACCCCTAGCTGGTGACTCTTTCCACAAGCTGACCACTCCACGACCTTCAGAAAGTGCAGACTAAGGTAGCGTAACAGCGCTGTTACAAACTTCAGTTGATAGTACGCCTTTGACGTACGCACTACATCTGTACTAGCTGCATTGTAGCTTTATAGCAACAGTCCTGGTGTGTGAATTCACACTCCACTACAGTGTACTGTGCTGCGCTATCACTCCTTCCCATTTTACATTTCACTAACTTGGTATCACCATGCTGCCTGTGTGCGTTTGTAAACGGGAGAAATGGAAGAGGTGTTGAACTTACTTCTTGCTCAGAGCCTGCAGGTCCTTCAGCCAGCCCGTCTGATGCAGGTGGTGCTCCGGCCGAGCTTCGATGGCTCCTCTTTTTGGCTCCTTGACCACAAAGAGGAGCAGGAGTACAGCGATCAGTCCCAGCCCCGGTGTCACCTGAAGAGAGGATTGCACAGTTGTTTAAATGCAATCAGTTTTAGACGTCTAGAAGCGGTACATGTGTCATTCACTAGAAAGGAAAGCAGACAAAAATACAAACAGTGAGACGTACCCGCAGAGCCCAGTGCCAGTCCTTTGCTAGATTACTGACTTGTGATCCCAAAATGTATCCCAAACCGCTGTATGAATCAAAAATAAAGAAGACAACAAGATTATCAGAAAATAAACTACCAGATTTTATCTCTATGCATAAAGAGATGGAGTTCATTCAGGTGCAAATCAGCACTCCTTAACCCCCTGAGGTCTGAGGATATTTCCTCGATTTTTACATTATATTTTAATTCACCTATTTAAGGTACTTACAAATAACACAATACCCAAGTGTCTTATACCAAAACTTTCAAGGTAATCTCAGCTTTACGCATACTGAGGCCCATTTTTGTACAAGAGTTGTAAGGAGTTATTTTAGCCCAAAAGCTGAATTTTGAAATCCGATTTTTGGAAATCTCTCGTGAAAACACACCTTCACTCATGTGCATGAATTTTTTAGTGCTTGAAATAGGTTCAACAAAGTCTTAGCTCCACAAAAGTAGTGGATTATATGATAATAATAGGTGAGTACAGAAAACATGTCTAAAATATAAATTTGTCACATCGTTTTTGAGCATAAATGTTGTCTGTTATTCTATTTTCACCAAAATGAAGCTGTCATCTTCATCACTGCTTCTCAGTATTTGTTCCAAGGCTTCTGCAACTTTCAAACGCTTCGCCATCATCAGAGATCAACAGGTCTAATTCTCTCCTCTTGCTCTTATTTCTCGCCTTACCTCTCCTGAAACAACTGAGATAGGGAGGGCCTTAGGAATTCCAGAGCGTCACTAGGTTGTCAAAAGAAGGATTCAACCAGTTTTTTATGTGCAAGCTGACAGACAAAGGATTCAGCCAATGGTGCACAGTAAGAGGTGACATTTGCCAATTGCTCTCTTATTGGCCTTGTAACTCCAGCTGTGAATGAAGTGGGATGGCAAGTGAGGACAGAAGTGAAAGATGAGATTCTCCCATTCACTGAAGTGTTTGAATTGCATTTCTACCACGTAAAATGACAAAGACATTCATAAAAACATAGTGAAAACACGCCAGGGAGTGTTCTGACCTCAGAGGGTTCACTAAAGAGTTTTATGTAGATGGAGCTAAAGTGAGGCAGGCAAAATCCTGTTAATGTTAACACTGAAAAGAAAGAAAAACACATATATAGAAACTAACAAAAAGTGGGTGTAGCCGCTTAACTTGAATGCTGGAGTCCGTTAAGCTGCATTCTTTCTAGTGGCCAACTTTTACCAACCAAGTCACTTTGCTTACAGTGCTGGCTCTTGGATGTTTTTCTTACACCACCCTCACTCTGAAAACCTCCAAACTCCAGACTTTAAGACAGTCGTCCATACAAAATGTAATAAAAGTGGTGAATGCAGTTATTATTAAACCTACCTGCCCACAGGGATGGCAAAATAAAAAATGGAGAGCATGTTTGTCCTTTTTCCCTTCACATACAGGTCAGCAATGATGGTGGGAGCGATGGTGGAGTAGCTGGCCTCTCCGACCCCAACTAGACCTCGAGTCAACAGCAGGGCCCAGAAATGCTGCAGAGACAAGAGGAGGGAGGATTTACAACTAACAGCTAAAAAAAAACAAGCTGTCCTTTTTTAAGATTGTTATTTCCACTGTAGCAAAAAGATTAGGATCTGTTTTAGATCTAGTTAAGATCTGTTTTAAGAAAGGGATTTGACTTACATCTTTGGGGGTGTAAGAGCTAGCGAGCGTCACCAAAGACCAGAAAGTGATGCCAACACTCATGATGTACTTTCTGTTGTACCTGTCACCCAGGTAACCAAAGACTGGTGCCAGGAACATGTAACTGCAGATAAAAACTGAAGGGAAAAAAAACAAACACAAGGAGCATATAAGCCTCATCTAAAACCCAATAAAAAACTAAATAATGAGATTAAAAAACCGCTAAAGGCATGACAATCTTTGTAAAACAAAAATGTATACTGCATCCTTGTATTCCAGTGACATAATGATTACAGAAATGAAAACACCTCTAAGGATATGAGACTGTTTAGGTTTTTATACCTGTTTGGAGTAGACCAGACTTCCCATCATCGATCCCAAAATAATGCTCGATATCAGGGAGAACACCTAGAGGAGTCAAGAGAAATTAACCCCGCATTGCAGTATAGTTTGTCTGTCAGTCTAAAGCAGACATTTTAATACAAAGTTTGTCTCAGGCAATAAATAGCATCTATAAACACTAAATCAGCATTCTTTTACACGATGATTACAAATAAAAGTGTAACAATGGCTAAACCCCTAAATGTCTGGTAAAAAAAAAGTCTGATATTTGCATTCAGAAGAATATTCTAAAAGTTTGAACTTACTTCAAATGTGAATTTAAATATCTAAAAAAAGAGACTGTTGTATCCACTAGGTTTCCGAATATTAAGATTACACCTTGTTCGAAATTATTATGCAAATTGGATTTCAGTGTCATAAACATTTAATTTTTTTGTTTTCCAATTAAACTCATGGATGGTGTCGTGTCTCAGGGCTCTCTGGATCACTGAAATCAATCTCAGACACCTGTGATCATTAGTTTGCCAGGTGAGCCCAATTAAAGGAAAGCTACTTAAGAAGGACGTTTCACATTATTAAGGAGGCCACAGGTTTCAATATGGGAAAGAAAAAGGATCTCTCTGCTGCCGAAAAGCGTCAAATAGTGTAATGCCTTGGACAAGGTATGAAAACATTAGATGTATCAGAAAAATGTAAGCGTGATCATCGTACTGTGAAGTAATTTGTGGCCGATTCAGAGCATAGATGGGTTCATGCAGATAAAGGAATAATGAGGAAGGTTTCGGATGGACAAATTCATCGGATTAAGAGAGCAGCTGCTAAAATGCCATTACAAAGCAGCAAACCGGTACTTAATGCTGCTGGTGCCTCTGGAGTCCCACCAACCTCAAGGTGTAGGATCCTCCAGAGGCTTGCAGTCATGCATAAACCTACTATTCAGCCACCCCTAACCAATGCTCACAAACAGAAACGGTTGCAGTGGGCCCAGAGATACATGAAGACTCATTTTCAAACGGTCTTGTTTACTGATGAGTGCCGTGCAACCCTGGATGGTTCAGATGGAGGAGTAGTGGATGGTTGGTGGATGGCCACCATGTCCCAACAAGGCTGTGACGTCAGCAAGGAGGTGGCGGAGCCATATTTTGGACCAGAATTATGGGGAGAGATCTGGTAGGCCCCTTTAGGGTCCCTGAAGGTGTGAAAAAGACCTCCGCAAAGTATATAGAGGTTCTGACTGTCCACTTTCTTCCATGGTACAAAAAGAAGAACCGTGCCTTCTGGAGCAAAATTATCTTCATGCATGACAATGCACCATCTCATGCTGCAAAGAATACTTCTGTGCCATTGGCTGCTATGGCCATAAAAGGAGAGAAACTCATGGTGTGACCCCCTTCCTCCCCTGACCTCAACGCTATTGAGAACCTTTGGAGCATCCTCAAGCTAAAGATCTATGAGGGTGAGAGGCAGTTCACACCAAAACAACAGCTCTGGGAGGCTATTCTGACATCTTGCAAATAAAATCAAGCAGAGACTCTCAAAAAACTCACAAGTTCAATGGATGCAAGAATAGTGAAGGTGATATCAAAGGAGCATAAGATGTTTTTGATTGAAATAGCTTTTGATTTCAGTAAATAAGACCCCCTGAAGCTGCAAATTCAACAAATGACAATTTCAGTTCTTTACAACCTATAAAATGTTTTGAAACTCTGTTGTGCATAATAATTTGGAACAGTGCAGTTTTTTGTTTTTTTTAAATAGTTACCATCGGGTTTTTTTTTTCAATAAAATGTGAATTATGCTTTACCAGTTGATGACTTGAAAATTGTACTATCATTTGCAACAACCATTCAGAAAAATCAGAGAAAAAAATCATTTGCAAAATAATTTGGAACACGGTGTAATTAAAAGCTTCATCAAAGCAAGGAAAAAAATAACATTAAGTTTCTCTATAGATTCTCTTCTTAGGAGTCTGTAGTTTCAGAACATTTTTACTCCAAGAGATTTATGGAGGATTAAGCCATTGTTGATGTCTTTTATATATTTATTTAATGGGTTCATGCAAAGCAGTTGAAGACGAAACCTTGACCAAAAGATCAAGCAAACAGAAAACACATATAAATATACACAGATAAAACTACTGTATTGTTTGCTCATTTTTTTAGAGTGGTAATAAAGTTGAGCTCATTGGTGGTGCAGCAGGCGCTCCATACCTGCCACAGTGAACCTGTCCATGTAGTTGAGCAGGTTGATGTAACAGAGGATGAAGACAGTCAGCAGAGCTCGCACTCTTGACACTCCGCTGGCTGATTCCTCTGGTGCCCCCTGACCCCCGGCCCCAGCTCCTCGCTCCTCCGGACCCTCCGTCTCGCTGTCATCAGAGAGGAACGGCGCCGAATCCGACGTGGGATCGCCCAGAGACATGGCTGATGCTGTGGAGAGGGATCCAGAGGGACGGTTACTCCATCACAATCATTATCCGTTAATTATTTTTTACATTTGGGCCCAGGCATATACAAGAAAGACATAAAATAATAATGACATTTGCAAGTAATTTGTACATGGGATAATCGGATATATGTTGAACTGAAATACAAAGACTGGTTCTCAGTGCTGTTTATCTTGGATCAGACACAGTGTCAGCAGCCAGACTGGAAAAACCTGTTTATCCGGAGCTGAATATAAAACAGGATTTTTCTCTGACTGTATAGATGCACTCACTATTTTGTCCATACAAAGTTAAGAATTGGTGAAAAATCATGTCAAATAATGTTTTACAGCCACAACTGAGGGATTAGGTTTATCATGAGGGGTGGAAAAAAAAAACACTGATTAAAAAAATAAAATGACTCTCATAGATGTGCAGTGTTTCTAGCTGTGCTGTTGGAGAATAGCAGACTGATTATTCTTTGTAGTTCCACAATGAAAGAAAAGGATCCTTCACCGCTAAAGTCCCATTGGTTCATTTCCACAAAGTGTTCCGGTTTGGTTTGGTAAACCATGATCTAGCTTGTCTTTCCACTATACCCTTACTTGGAGTGAGCATCAGGTCAGACCATTGTGCCAAAGTGAACTGAACCTTTTGTATAAGCAGGGGGTAGAGAAGTACTTAGATAAATAAACAAACAATACCACAATGCAAAACTCTATTTAATAAGGTGATGCAGGATAAAATCTCTGCAAAGCTTTGCATTTATATGTACATGTTTTTCTTTCCCTACTTCTAGTAAAAAAAAATCCTGATGTTTAGAGAACAGAGGAGACCATCCTGAAGTGAAGAAGAGGAAGGAGCAGAGAAAGAAGAAGCCATGGAAGACCTGACTTTGTGAAACTGCACTAAGGATGTGAATATCTGCAGTGGGAGGAAGAGGAGCTCATGACAAAGACATTTTGGCTATGTGGTGAAAAACTTTTGCATGTGATTCAGCCGAATCATCGCCTGCTGTGAAGGCCTTTTACAAAATCATAGATTAGTCAGAAAAAAAAAGTATTTAAAGGCGCATCTTTTAATAGATTTTGTCAGTTTGTATACATTTTATGCTTTTACAAGCCTTTTGTTTCCATTTAATTTATAATGACATTAAATTTGCAGCTCTTTCCAACTTACAGCCATTGCATCAGTAAGAGCTGTGAGACTGAAGACTCACCGACCACTCCTCTTGCATCTTAATTCATTTGCAAAATACACTGATTAAAAAGCAATCAATGGATAATCCATTGATCTTTGCTGATAGCTCAAAATCTTATCTGCTAGACACCAACACACTGTGATTGCACAAGTCACTGAAAACACCGGCTATCCTTTAAAGAATGGTTATGGTCTCCAATCAGGTTCTTTCAGGTTTAATTTACCTTCTTTGTGAATATAACTTAACTTCCTGATGGCTTAGGATGAGCTTGGATGTTCTAAGATATTTTGGGTTAAATCTGGCTGATCTGTGACATAATGCAATAGAAATATGACTTAAAGGGAGTAAATAACACTCATAAGCCCTGCGTAATTCCAGTGTAATATCTCTAATATGTTTTTTTTGCATGACACAAACTGTGTCAGTGACTCTGAAACACACTAAATGGCGTACTTAGTACAACAGTATCAGTGTCCTCTGCAACTTGAGCAATAAAAATGTTTTATGTCAAATAAAAGTCAGACAAAAAGGTGAGTTTCGGCTTGTTGGAAGGGACTTTGGCATTGAAAAAGTCAAACTACATGGTTGGAGAACTATAAAGTATTCAAATAAGTTGTCCTAAGAGAGTACCAAGTCCAGCAGGAGGCTTTAAGTGTCTCCTTGCTAAGTGTCTGGTTTAGACGAGGAGAGGCAAATGACAGCTTACCTGACCTAAATGATTAACTTGGAACAACAGAAAGACCAGATATGTCACTTTTAGAAACGCCAAATTGTCAAACTGAAAACTGTAGTCAGGGTGCATTCAGAATTTGGTCAGCTTTATCTACCTACTTAACAAAAATACCAATTTGTCACATATATGAACGGTTCCTCCTGGTAAATACGCCACAACACATGATCTAAATTAACGTTAAATTCTCTAGTTTAAAGGGCGTCACGGAAGATGACAGAGCGTTTATCTCCATTAAAGTATTTTGTTTTAATTTTCCAAGCATTTATCCCGCAAATAAAAGGAAACCAGTGTTGTCATACAGTCTGTTAGCAGATTAAAAGTCTGTCTGGCTTTGTTCCCCCGTTACCGTTAACGCCAGCCTTGTTGTCGGTCACTGTTTACCTCGGAGGATGAGTCAGGGCGGACGCTTCTTTCTTCTTCTGCCGCCGGTCCGAATAAAATATTCGCCACAAAAAGCTGCGACTTCTATTTAAAACCCATGTTGACGTTTTGCTATAAAATAATCCAAAGAGAAAAGCATTGGCCCGGGTTGCATTCAAAATGTTAAATGTTTACTTCAGAACAGTTCAGAGATAACACTGGTTTACCGCCGCCATGATGGATCTGACTGAACTTCCGCTTAGCAGCTCACATGACTTTCTCATATACAGGTCACAGGACAATAATGATTAAATTAGCAAATCAGTGGATTTTCAACATAGAAAAGATGTCTTAAGTATATCAGTGCAGAGTAGACATGTAGGCTACCGCGCCTAAAGTACACCGAGTAGTACGCCTTTGCATTTTTAAAATATCTTTAAATATTTGGGGAACAAATTGTACCAATTCAAAATATTTTTTGACAACTGAGTCCATACTTTCAGTGACCAGGCCGAATACTACTTCTACTACTACTACTACTACTACTAATAATAATAATTGTAATAATAATGTAGCATATGTCGTTCAATAAACAAAAATTAATCAAATCTTTATTTACAGTTATAGCATGTGTTTACTATTGCTGTCATTCTTTTTGTCATTTTAGAGTTTAAATAACAGTTTCAATTCTAGTATTAATTCCTTAAAATTATTCTAATCTTGTTTTATCAATACTTTGTTTTACAAATGTGTTTGTTTGTGAATTTTTAAAACGTTATTTTCAAAATATTTGATATTTAATCAATGTTTACACATTCCCGGCATGTATAATAATAATGATAACAACAACAAAAACAATAATTAAAAAAATATATTATTATTATTATTATTATTATTATTATTATTATAGCAATAATAATGAAAATAATTGTTTTTTTTTTTTAACTTTTTTTTAACATTTATGATAACTGTATTTTATGTTGTTTGGTATATTACAGTTTTTTAATCTTTATTAATGGTTTTAATTTATGTTTATAATAACTGTTATTTATTTTGTCTTTCAAATCTTATTTCTAGAGTTTAAATAACATTTTCAACAGCTAGATTTTTTCCTTATAACTGTTTCTTAGATTTTTTTCTTTCATAATACTCCATAATTTCCAAATTTTGGTGTTTCTTTGGTATTTTAAAATTAATTTCAAATAATTTTATAGTTTTTTTTAACCAAAGTTGAAATTTTCTAGGCATGTGAAATAACTCTAATAATAATTATGTTTTTTTAATAACTGCTATCATTATTCCTACATTTCTTATTATATGTTGTTTTTTGAGTACGTTAAAATTATTTACTATTTATTTTATAGTCATCACTGTTTTTCATCACTGTCATTTGTTTCTGCTTGTAAATTTAAATTTTAGACTAAATTACATTTTCATTAGTAATGACTATACCTCATGTTTATTTTTAATCTTATTTTATTAATACTAGTTTTAAAAAATCCTTTTAAAATCATTAGTCAGCATTTCTGTTTGGCATATTTTCATACATTTGTTGATTTATCTTTTATTTCAGGACTGTATTCATTTTATGATCCATCCATTCATCTGATTTTTTGTCATTCAATCACTCTAAAATGTACTAAAATAATTTTAGTAACAGTCTACCTTTCTTGATCAATGCTCAGTTTCCATGGAAACCACTTCCAAAAGACAATAAGGCTCTAGTGTGGAGTTTTTAACTGGTTATGAAGCAGACTGAGATTGATATTTAGGCCTCTTTATGGGCCAAAAAGCAAACAACAGCATCAGCAACAACATTAAATACCTTCCAAGTTGCTATTTTATTACCTGTAATCACTGCTGGGGGGTAGGTGTAGATGGGTTGCTTAAGAATCTGCTTCATTTACAGTTTCAACATCAAAGATACACATTTAGTGATGTTAACTGAGTATGCAAGCCAAACTAGGGTCAAGAGTTAGTTAATTAGAAAAGCTCTAAACTCTGCAAACACCACTTACCCAAAAAAAGAACAGATTAGCTTTTAAGACATAACGCTCTTCTCACAGGGGGACACAAAGACACACATTAAACCAAATTTTGAATTCTTTCATCTTCTTCCACAACTGTTTGAGATGCCTTACTCACACTTGTCTCTGATCAACTATCTGAAAAGATATACTCGGCTACTGTCTGCCAGACTTTAAATAGCCGAGACCGATGTAGTCTTCCTCCCCATGAAGACCATTAAAAAAACCATCTCTTTACATGATGATACAGTGCTGAGGAGCAAGCGGAAGTTAGGGAAAGAGTGACCAATTTAAAGGGGAGGATCTTTAAATAATACATTTCAGTGTTTTAAAACAATATCTTTTTTTATAAGATCTGCAAAAGTAACAAAGCTTAAAAAAAGACAGATTTCAACCCAAAGCTATTGCAATTTCAGTGCCTGGGACTTCCATGTTTCATGCTGTGGTACTGATATTTGTTGCTTTTTACTGTTACTGGTATTTCTGTTTAAATTTCTAGTATCATGACATTCATAATTGTGAGAGCTTTGATTGACTGACTGATCTGATGACCTGTGCAAAGGTTATGTGTATGAAAAATTGTGGTGGCTCCACTGAGCAGAGTTCAACAAGTTTACAGAAGTGAGGATTTTCTGTCAGTATTGTCATAAAAAAAGTTTATACAAGAAGGAGAAGACAGATTTTAAGAAGGAGATTTAATGGTTAACATTTCTGATGTGGATAAAAAAAAAACAGGCAGCAGTGAAATGAACACAAAAGAAGGGGCTATCAACTACTTTATGTTTTCAGATCTGAGACTGGTACGAAGAATTTGACAAATTTATTTTGCCTTTTGTTTTATTTTGAACCGTATTAAAAAAATAGAACATTTGCACCAAATGTGTTGCATTTATTTTTATAAATAAATTTATATTTACAAATATTGAACAATGGATTCAGATCACATATTTTTCATACATTTCTTGTTAAATACAGGGAACCTAAATGGTTAAGTCCAAACTTCGATGATGTCACCGTCCTCCATGTCGAGCTGAGCTGGCGTCTGGTTGGCTGTCACTTTGGAGCCGTCGAATTGGAAGCTTAGTTTTCTCTTGTTAATGACTGACAAGTTGGAGGTGTACTGGGAGAAGATTGAGCCCAACGGAGCGTCCTGAAACACAAACAGATCATCACATCACTATTGTTTGTTTACTGCGGCTCACACAGACACAGAGCCATTAAGGAGTTAAATAAATAAAGGAGATATGAACCTTGTGCAGGGTGAACTCCTGTGAGGAGTTTCTGTCTTTGCTCTGCAGCCTCACAGTGATGCTGCTGCCACTGCTGACTGCTGCACTCTGCTCCTCCGCTGCCATGACGTCACACTCTGAACCACAACAACCAAAGAAAAATTTATTTGACCTAACAACGAGGTTACTGGTACAGGCTGAAATATCTATATGATAGAAAGAGGCTGGGATTCACTTCCAGCTCAATCGGTGGGAAGTGGCTAACTTAGAGGACAACTTCACTCGTGCTGCAAAAGTGTTCATCATTAAAAACAACAATAATCCATCAGAAAAATGAGGGAGAAAATCCCAGCAGTGATCACTGTACAGCAGGCAGCATCTAAACACATCCCAACCAACTAAACAACAGATCAACACTGTCAAACAACTCCAACACTGAAGTTCATCTGACTCAGAATGGAGTTAGCGTTACGCTTTAGGGGTTAAATCTACTCTGAAATGTTTCACACTGAGATAACAACACTCCAGTTTTTACTGTGTATCACAACCATTTTTCTGCTGTCTGAGGTCGTGTTTATTTAGCTAACCCTGTGGTTATTTGATCTCTTAGGAACTCCATCTAACTGTGGACTTGGTTCCTTCCATTCATTCATTTCAAGAATTTTTAAATGAAGCTGTTTTTAAAGTTAATTCATTCAATCAATTCATTTTAAAGCAGAAATGAAACTGAACTAAAGATATGCAAATGTACTGTTAACACAAGTTAAAGGAAAATTATTTTGGTTTGGGCCTTAGTCTTACAAAAAAGGCAACTTAAAGGGTAATAAGCATTTATCTCTCCCCCTTTTTAGGACTGACTGATAGTCCTTTTATCATAAAAATAACCAAAATAATCAGATAAAACAATACCATACAATATAAAACTGTTAGATATAAAACAATGATATACACTTATTTTTAGGGAATATAAAAAAGTTACACAGGGGTACAATGTATAGCCTGTAAGCCACATAAAAGAAAAAAGCAAGATTTTGAGATAAATACATAATATTAATTATGCCATAAATTTTTGACATAAAGGTTTTAACTTCTTTAACTTTTAACTTCCTTCAACTATGCTCTTAAGCAAAAGCATATGATGTTCAATAAAAATTATATGTTTAATATAGTCTAATGTCTTTATAATCTATGTTAAAAATATAACTTTTTATTCAGAATAGACATGAATTTTGTGCCTGAAATGAACTGAATGAATGGATGAATAAAAGAATGTGGAAATTAAACTGTCTCTCTGGTTTTGTCAGAGAGGAGACCTGCAGGTTTGCTGAAGAAGACCTGCTCCTGACCAGGTTAGCTTTACAGACTCAGTCACTAAGCTTTAGTTTCCTCTCCTTGTGAAACAGGCTTGACTCACGTCTCAGTCTTGGGTTTGAGTTTCCTCCTTCACTGACACGGAAATCTCAGAGTTTACCCCCATTTCAGGGTTAACAGACTCAATGTTTGCACTAAACCTATTTAATGATATAAGCCCCCGATGTTCTACCAAATAATAAATGTCATCTGTGAATCAGCTGTTTGATGTACTAGATGCCAGCTTTAAATTGATACAACATGACGGATTAATATTTGCAACTGACATCAGTTCATGTCCACACATCATTTGCCAAACGGGCAGATTTTTGCGTATACTGATGTTAAATCAACACATCCATGAATCTCTGTGAGATACAACACCATACAAGGTACATCAGACCATCAGCTTTTGGAAATTTGTCTCAGACGCTATTGCTGCACACACAGCTATGCCTACAGTAGCATGACTGAAAATTTAATAAAACAGCAGAAATAGATACAAATATAAATTTAAACAGACGCATATAAAGCCCTCCCCCCCAAAAACACAATACAGTAGACATACAGAGTTAAAAAAAAAAAAAAAAGGTACAGAACTAGACAGTGTGTGTACAATAATTTGCTTTTAACTAACTATTTGCATGGATATTTCACATTCCTATCTGTCTCAGTGGCACCTTCTGTTAAAAACAGTCATATACTAGTGAATGCTATTAACTATACAGTGAGTCTTGTTTCATAGTTTGTATTTATAGTCTTGTTTTGGACAAAGGCCCCTCTCCACCGTTTGTATGCTGTAGATAAGATGTTTTGTTTATGATGGTGATTTGGTGCCATCTAGTGGTTAACTTCTAAAGTGCACCAGCATGCCAGAGAATAAATAAAAACTCACAAAGGCCAAACAGCCTAAAATAAAAAGATGTATAATCACCTATGATATCTGCAATGCTGAGGCCGAGCTCGCTGACTGTGGAGTCTGTTGGGAGTTCCACGTCTTTCCTCAGCAGCAGGAGGCGAGGAGGAGGAACCTTCAGGATGATGGAGAGCTTCTCCACAACGTCACTTAAAGGCGTCGACTGAAGCACAGAAAACAGGTGAAACCCCCTCAAAGTGACCAAGATCTGACTACTTCCTCCCCTGATGCTTGAATGTTTAAGTTTTTAGGAATATTTCAGCGTACATACCGACAGCACCGGGATCTTGTGGATGTCTGTTCTGCAGCGGATCTTCAGCGGGATCTCCCGAACTGACGAGCTGTAAGGGGAACTCTGAACTTCAGAGTTTGTGCTTAAGACAACAACATCATCATCATTGTCGTCATCATTGTTTGGGTTCAAAATGATGACATCATCGTCATACTCTGGAGGAAGGATTTTTTTCCGTCGCCTGGACCTGTTGTCTTGAGGTTCAGGAGACAGGAGGGAGTTCACCGCCTGAAGCTTTCTGTCAATCTCACTGAAAGAAACAAAAACACAAAAGGCTTCCACTGTTAGAACTTTGGCCTATATCATCTGTCCCATTCAAACGCAACAATTTTAAGGAAATAATTAAACTTCTTCTTTAATTATCATTAAAAATGTTTTTTTCTCTGAGAGGATTGGAACAATCAGAAAAATTGGTAGCTTCTGAATAGTTAACCAACGTCTGAGTACCTGTTTACAATCATATACTATTGTTATATACTACGAAGGCCTCCTTACCCACCTCATTTACTATCAGATATTAAATCATCTTCAATGTGCATTGAGGTGTGTCCACAGCCAGCAGTAAATCTTACCACTTGGTATCTGACTGCCCAAAATAAATGTTCATGCATGTTAATGCAAGTTATAAATGGGGTCTAAGGGCTAAAAAGCCACTTGGATGTATGTGAATGTTGCTTGCAGTTTTAAGTGATATGTCTCCTTCTTCACCTCATCTTCTTCAGGAACTGTCTCGAGTGTTTGTTGACTGGACTGTCTGGAGGAGAAGGAGAACAGCAGCGGACTTCTTCTCTGTAATGAGGCATAATAAGTGTTGGAATAAATTCAGTTAAATTTGTTGAAACATAGATGTCCTTGAGCACATTCAACTGATTTCACTTCTTATTATCTAAAATGTTCATAATAGATGGAACAGTATTCTATTGAGGGATAAGCCCCCTCTGACTACGAACCGCTGTGTTTTCTTCTCTTCATGTTCTGTTTCCTCCTCGGAGTCGCTCAAGGTAGAGATGGCCGCTGCTGGATTATGAGATGAAAACTCTGACCACAAACTCTCATCTACAACGCTGCCTGTTAAGAGATAAAAACCATTATTATTAAAGGATAAAATTCAAACAATGCTTTTACCCAACATTGATAAACACTCACCTGTGTCTTTCTGCTCAGTAAGGATGGCTTTCATTGGCTTCAACTGCAGGCTTTTGCTTACCTATACACAAAACCAAGCTGGTCACTTTGAATAAGACTATTTATACAGCATCTTCCAAAAAGTTACAAAATTTTATGAGATATAAACATTTATTCAAAGAGGAAACTACCACTATCTTTAATCATTTCTGAGCATCAATTGTGTCATCAATGAATACAGACCGCTGCCTGTTTGTTTACCTTACTGGAGTAGACGGGCACTGGGACGATAGCTGAGGGGTCGAGGATGCGTCTTCGTTTTGGTCTTGGCTTTAGAGCCACTTCTTCACTGTCAGACAGCTGGGAGCAAAGACACATGCTGCGATGAGCTCTAATCCACTGCTGTCTACATTATTTATATCTCACATAAACTCACGGATCACTTTATACAGTACACATGTTCATTTATCTGATCAGCCAACCATGTGGCAGCTGCCAAAGCCTTATGGCATATAGAGACGGTAAAGATCTGCTAAAGTTCAATGCATTAGTTAGTTACTGTAGGATGTTTAAATGTATGTGTTCATTTTTTGTGCTAAATATTTTAATTTTAAAAAATGAATGATTAAACACATTTTATTAAATATATACTGCATTCTCTACGTTTGATTATTGTTAAGACAGTCACAGAGCCATGAGAAAGTATTTGCCCCCTTTTTAATTCCTGTTTTTGTTTGCTTGTTTGTTTGTTTTTGCATATTTATCACACTTAAATGTTTCAGATCATCAAACCAATTTTAATATCTCAAGTTTCAGGCACCAAAACACTCTCGTGTAACCCAACAGCCAAAACGCTACAAATGTTTACCTGAAAACGTTGCCATGTAAACAGAGCCAGAGACATGCAATGTGTGTGGATAATGGTAATGAAGAAAGACAAAATTAGATTAGTAGTAGGGTTTTAGGATGTGATGTGGACTCATACTCTCACTATGTTCTGCTGTGTTATCAACAGTGGTGGAAAATGATGTCTTATGCATCAAGCTATATTCATTTTGACTAAATGAAACTGCAAGTGAACTGTAAACAAATGCTAACGTTCTTAAGTTAGCAACCAAAACATTACGCAGCTAGGTAATGGGGCCACTACTTTGATAGACTTTCACGTAGGATTAAAAATATAGAGCTATATTAGCTTAGTTTCATTTAGTAGCTTGAATTAGACCATGGCATTTTTAGAAACTAGAAGTAAAACCAAAAAGGTATCACTGTCATCTTCGACACGGTTCAATCACTACAGGCTCTTGTTTCGATGGACTCTGATGAAACAGATCAAACGTTAAATTAACCGGAGCTAGCAATTATCCTCCAAAGCTAATGTGGTTGACTAGCAGTTAGCGGTAGTTGTGTCTGTTTTTGACCTCCCATAGGATTTGCTCACATTTCCCTAGAAGCAAGTTCGACAACAACAACATTACACGCCGTTGTGTTGGCATCGTAAGTGGATGAAGAGATTTTTTTATCCGATGACGGCCAACAAATCTATCAAACACTCACCGCTTCAGCCATGATTGTTTCTTTTCCGCGCGCAACTGATGCGTTCACGGACCGTGGGATAAAACAGGGTACTAAGTTTTGTGTTGCTTTCAGGGTCAACCTGAAAGACGAAAGACCACATTGGAGCAACGTTTTTATTTCATTGTGGAAGCTAAAATGCGTACAAATTATTACAGTAGAACAGGATAGAAAACGGATTCGGTTTATTTAATTACTGTGATTGAGTAGTGTTTTGGCTGCTTTAACTTTTTTGAGTACATGTTGAAATCAGTACTTTTACTTCTACTTAAGTAAATTTTAACTGTAGTTTTACTTGAGCACAACAGTCGTGTCTTTTTTCCGCCATTACGCATAATATGCACGTTTGCTTTTATTACATGCTTAAATACTTTAATTTAGGACATAATCTTAACACATTGTTTTACAGATTGGCACATTCAAAGTTAATTAAATCACCATCCCTCGCCATTTTGCTGGTTTGAACTTCAGCATATCATCTTGTCCATGTCTATACACTTAAACATCTTTGGTTTCTCTCAAGTGATTGGCTGATTAGATACTTGCATTTTGAGAAGTTGAACAGGTGTACCTAATAAAGTGATTTGCTAGTGTTTGTTCCTCTGTGGTTTAAATGAGTCTGATCTGCCCTCTTAAACTGGAACTTTAAAAGAATATCTGGACATTAGGAGACTTAAACTGCACGTGATGAAATTCAATTACTTGTTTTATTACAAAATAATGCAAATAAAGTTTCAAAGCAAAATCAAAGTCATTTCCTGACCCTGTACGGATGTTATTTTGAACACACAGGAGTTGATGATTCATTTGAGAAGTTTAACCCTAAAAAGCAAAGAAAGCAAAATGTATTAAGAGGAGATGTGTTTCTAATGTTGGGGTTAAACTGTGTAATGAAGCCAATGCAAATCTATAAACTTGTTTTAAAATGTTTTGTAAAGCTATTATTGATGCTTAAAAGTGCAATAAATTAATCTGCCTATGCCTATTCATTTACTACTTAATCCATGACTGTTAAGTTTCCATACTTTGTATTTTGTTTGATGACTGAGTAAAAAATGCAACTTTTACTCAACAGAAAGAATTAAATAGTCTTGTTTCAATGAACAATCATTTATCTTTTACAAGTACAAAACATCTGAATGCAGTATAACCAAAGAGCTGCCATCTGCATCCTAAATGCCTTTTAGGTCTTACAGTTTGCTACAAGAAGATAAAACATCATTACAAAGGTTCGTCAACATACATAGAGAAAGATAAATCACTTAAACAATGGAAAGGTGATCAAAGTGTAACTTCACAGCGTTTAAGAGTGTTGTAGTCAAGGGGCAACAATCTTTCAAAGTTCTGCCTTTTCCAGGTTGCACATATGGATTCATAGGAGTGCCATAAAGTGAGAATTAAATAAAATAAAATGAGAAAAAGGGTGTAATTTTCAGCATTTCCATTTTTAATTCAGTTTATTTTTGTATTTTTGAGAATTTTGTATTTACTTTTACTTATTCTAAAAATCTTTGAACAGCAGGGTATTTCTATCTGTGTTTAACCCACTTGATTGACATCCGTCTTTCAGGAGTAATAAAGAGAGTCAAAACAAAGTAATTTAAAAAAACATAATGCCAACATATTTCCATGTCCACATCTATTTCTTTATGTTTAAGTTGACTCTTGTTATATTTCCACATTAATCCCCCGATTTAATTCTAACCTTTTGGGTTTTACGGCATTACTATGACTCCATAGTTATCTGTTCCAATCTGCAACAGGAATGTTTAATCTGAGACGGGTTGAGTCTACTTTCTGAGTGTTTTGAGTATCTTACCGTCAGTTTTCCTCTACACATATCCTAAATTAAAATGAAGTACAGGCTTAGAACAAAGCTCATTACTTTCCTTTATCAGATGCTGAGCTCTGCAGCCCATTTCTCTGTTTCTTAGTGATGATTTGAGGATCATGTTACCTCAGTCAGTTTCTGAAATTGTGACTCCTACAAGAGAAATTGAAACCATTTTCAAACATAATATAGTCCGATGAGGCGTCATCTTTGTCTTTTTGTGTGTCTTTGCCATCCAGTCAGTGATCACTTCTTCTTATTCTCTTTGCAGGCGACCACGTACCGCTGAGCCACATTAAGTGGAGGAGAGTAACCATCAGCGTATGAAGTGTCCTCGAACAGCACAGAGTAATCGTCCTGCGGCTGGAAAACAAGCACATTCAAGTCACTGTGGAAGCTGTTGCTCCATCTTCTTTCAGGCTGATACTCAAAGCTTAAAAAAACCCTGCCTGCCTATCATTATTTTTCAGTTTCTATTCACATTTAAAGACATTCTGACAGTTTGTTTTTCTATACGCTTAAGTCAGAAACAACTTGGAACAAAACATGCTTTTCCAACTAGTAGCACTTCTCACTGTATTTTAAAACGCTTGCCAGTGCTGAGTCTCACCCTGTGTGGGGGGTTGTGGATGAGAGCCCGGTAGAAGCAGGTGGTCTGGGGGTAGAGGGCCAGCACCAGCTGGTCCTTACTGAACAGGGCCTCGGGGTCCGTCTCTGGATTGGCCTTCCACTGAGGCAGAGGAATGATTCGCCGTCTGCTCAGAGTGTGTCTCCTAAAAAAAACACAAACACTTTTTAGACACATGAAGACTGTTTTCCCTGAGAGAGAATATTTCTGAAGTACAATCATGTCTATAAAATTTAGTATTACATGTTGACAAATTAATTTACTTTTCTTTAAATGTTATTGACAACATTTCAGGATTTACATCATTACCTCCGCTAAGGAGGTTATGTGATCGGGAGGGTTTGTTAGTTCGTTTGTTAGTTTGTTTTTTAGCAACATAACTCAAAAAGTTATGGACGGATTTTGATTAAATTTTCAGGAAATATCAGAAATGGCATAAGGAAAAACTGATTAGATTTTGGTAGTGATCTGGATCACCGTCTGGATCCAGGAATTTTTTAAAGGATTCTGTACTATTGAGAGACAGGGCTAATCGCAGAGGTCTGTGCTCTCTGAGTGCTTTTCTAGTTTGTAGTGTAGTTTTTACAGGGTGTGTAAAGACAAACCGCTGATTTTTTCATTCCAGCCTAATACTGAATTTCTCAAGAAACCCACTCTCGTACATTCTCTGCTTAACATAGAGGGAAGCTGATGTATAAATGCGGCAACTAATACCCAGGAAAATTGCGAGTAGGGAGGGTTGATGAGGTTTATGTGGTGCGACTAGTGCAACCTCAGCGGCTATGTAATAAAATGTCTTTATTATGTTGAATGTCTGCCAGTATTTTTTCTTCTGTTGTTGATAAGGTGAATATGTACGTCTACTGTATACTGCATGTATATAAAGGCAAAAAAAGGATTTGGAGGAATGGAAAAACACTACTGATGCAGAAAAAACAAAGAAGACGGCCACATCAAACAGACAGAAACAATGAAATAATACTTTTTAAAAAGAGTGATGCTGGTTAAAGCTAAAAAAAGGAAGTTAAATGATGAATTGTAGAAATGATAAACATGAACTCACTCTTTGCCTTCTTCATCGATATCATCTACTTCATATCTAAAGGGAGAGGTGAACAAAAAGTCAGATGAACATCACTTTCCTCCCTGATATTTGAAATCTTTTATGTCTTGCAGAGTAAAGACAGCGTAATAGTGTTGGTTTGTTCTCACTTGTTAGTGGAGTGGTTGTAGCTGACCACCTCAGCCAGGATCCACTGCTCGTCTCCGTCCACCGCCTTCACCCTGGCTGCCACCTTGTCACCCTGCTTGGCCACGTAGTCGCTGCTGGCTGGAGTGGCCCCGCACAGAGGAGGGGGGCTGATTAAAAAAAAAAAAAAAAAGACAGGGTTAGGGTTAGGGTTAGGGTTTAGGGTTAGGGTTAGGTTAGATAGATAGGGTTAGGGTAACCTAACCCTATCTACATTTGTTTTCTGCAGCATTTTTGAATAGTTTTATTCTTACCTATTTCAGTTTTTGGTTTCTGCTAAATGTATAATTCATTTAAATTTAAAGAAGAAGCCTACTATACTCAAATAGAAAGAAACCACCATGATTCTATGCCATGTAAACAACTGTTCCACATGTATATGATCATCCCGTGTTTGGAAATATATTGCAACTGTGATCTAGGGAATTTATAATCAAAGAACTCCCAAGCAGCTACCTCTCCCCAGGCTTTCCGATCCACAGAGGAAGTGTCATGGCCGACTGCTGAAGGAGCGTCATGAGGACGCCTCGCCTCATTGTCTTTCTAGGAGGGTCGCTGTCACTGTAAACTCCAGCCATCTTAGCAGCTGCAATTAATACAAACATTATTGTTTCAAAATCCATCAAAAATCCAGAGAGCAAGCTGCAGAAATGTTCGATCAGCAAAATAAATATCTTCATCAAACACGCACCTATTCGCCTTTCCTCCAACAGTGACTTGATCTCTGCTATTTTATCAAGCGCATGCCGCAGGATGCTGCAAGAGGCAGAAGAATCATTTCAACAGTCACAAGTTAGAACATCTCAGGACAGAAATTCTCAAGAATATGGCTGTCATCTGGTCACTTTTTCAGTCCATCAGTTTTGATGGAGTCTCAAAGGGAAAACTCGTATACACTGAATTCAGGAGAAATGTCAAATACTTATGAAGAATGCATCCCTCGCTACCTTGCACATTTTCAATACAAATTTATAGCTCAGTTTGCAAATAAAGACCTAAAACAAACAAAAGATATGAGAATTGAGCTAAAATTGATGAGTGGGGATACTAAACTAATCACAGACTTCCTTGTTAAAATTGTGGAGCCGGTTTCCTACATTACAAGGTGGGCAGATTTTGTTTTAACGAAAAGGACCAATGAAAGCATATCCCTTTCACTTTTAATAATAAAAACCTGCTTTGCTTTTCTGAATTAATGTTATATTGTTAATCCAGAAAGTAGACTTTCTCAAGTGAATGCTGTAAGCTTCAATACAAATATGGCTTGCCATAAATGCTTCATAACTCAGTGCTGTGCAGACCTCTTCTTTTTCTCATAATGACATAAAGTCTAATAGTTACATAGGGTTTTGGGGATCTTGCACTTAAGAGAAGTTCAACTTCATCAAAGCTCTTGTCTGTGTTTTTTTCCAACAAAGTCCCAACTGATCTGTTTATGATTAATACCCTGTCAAGGAAAGTTAATGTGTGGCTCCTCACCTGCACTCTGCTTCTGCATCTGCTTTAGCAGTGGTGTACAGACCCCTTAGCTTGGTGCGGTAGTAAGGAGAAGCTGAACGAGACAGAGGAACAAAAGATCTTAGTCAGAATCGAGAATAATAACTGACAATAAATGAGAAATCCTTCTTGGACAGTGTTTGTGGATGGAGGAGGTTTCATATGACTGACTTTTGTTTTCTGTCTGCATCCTCTCATGGGTCTTCTGAATGTTGAGCAGATTGTGTTCACTGCGGGACCTCTCCTCCTGAGAAAGACAAAAAAAGTCATTTATTTCTATTTATATAAAAAAAACACATTGCAGCACCTATATGCATGTATATCAGTTTGTATTTGTATTTACCTGAGTCTGTTTGATGAGCTGATGAAGCTCTGTGAGCAGCTCTGCAATCTTGGTATCAGCTGACATGTTTTAAAGTAACCTTAAGAAAATTCAGTAGAAACATGTTATAACAGGCATGAAGAACTCCATGAAAAAAAAGGCATTAAAGTTTTAAGTGAGGGGGTTGTTATTGCAGAAAATGTGACTGGGAACAGACATCAGATACACAAATACTTTAATATAATCTGACACCATATTTAGTGTGAATATTGATGAAAACCGGACAAAAAAAGTCGATCCTGCTGATTCTGATTGGTGCTCTAATTAGTTTTCATGTTTCCCAAACAGCAAAGTATCACTGAATTGATGGACCTTTGCAAACATTTCTGTTCTCTCTTTGCATGCAAAATATCTTTTTCTGAGTCAAAACCTTCGGTAAAATACAGTTTCTTGCTGGATAAAGGTGGATTTCACAGTAAAGCCCCTCATTACTAACAGTGAAAGAGTCCGTCATAGCCACTTTGATGTTAGCTGATTTGGTTAGCAAGTAGCTAAGTGTATGCTAGGTTGTTAGCTTTACTTTTCGTGCCCTTACGGCAAAATTACACGTACGTGTAAAAAAAACCTCTAAATAAACATTTGCCTTTCTTTTTAACAACACAATACGTTGTGTCGCTTACCGTGCAGCGTTTTCTGTTAATTTAATATCGTCTTGCTAACGACGTAGCTAAGCTACTTCTTCTTCTACGGGGTTGACAGGAAGTTACCAACCCCATTACCTCCGCACACCGCACCCAACTGGACGGAGTATGGAGCTACAAGATGGGCATAGTGAGTTAAAATGATGTTTTTCAGTACTCTGTTTAAAATTTGCCCTTCATTCAAAGGGCAAACCATGTAGCCTGCTAAACACAACACCACGTTTATGTGAACATCACTGAAATTGATTTTAAACTACTATATGGTGTGATATATCAATATTTGATACCTGGTATAAATACTAACTTCACTGTTACAAGCTAAACATGTTCTGCAACATATTAAGACTTTTACATCACCAGTTCCAACATTTTTAGAAAGGTGTTTAAATTATTCACACTAGAAAAAAACATATCAGATGTTTAAATGTTACCATTTTATGAAAATATTTGCTCATTTTAAAGTTGATGGCAGCATCACATCTCAAAAAAAGTAGGGACATGGTAGTGTTTACCATTGTGTAGCATCCTCTCTTCTTTTAACAACAGTCTGGGAAGTGAGGAGAACAGTTGCTGAAGTTTTGAGAGAGACTACAGGCGGGCCAGTTCAGCACCCACTCTTCTACTGTGCAGCTGTGCTGTTGTGATGGATGCTGTATATGATTTAGCATCGTCTCGCTGAAATATGCAAAGCCTCCCCTGGCTGGGAGCATATGTTGCTGTAAAACCTTCATATATTTTTCAGCATTGATAGCACCTATCCAGATGTGTAACCTGCTCACCCCATTGGTATTAATGCCACCCCATACCATCAGAAATATAGGCTTGTTAACTGTGTGCTGAAAACACTTGATGGTGCCGCTCCTCTTTTATCCTCGGGACGTGGCATTCACAGTTTCAAAAACAAATTTCAAATTTTGCTTCATCTGACCACAGAACAGTTTTCCTTTTTGCCTCTGCCCATTATAAATGAGCTTTGGCCCAGAAAAGACAGTAGTGTTTCTGGATCGTGTTCTTAAGGCTTCTTCTTTACATGATACAGCTTTAGAAAGCATGATGAGCCGTGCTGACAGAAAAGGATTTCTGGAAGTGTTCCTGAGCTAATGCAATAATTTCCAGTACAGAATCAGACCTGTTTTTAATACAGTGCCAGGAGATTGAAGAAGACAGTTTTAAGCAGATTAGTGAACCTCTGCCCACTCTTTATAATACTCCTTTTATACCCATTCATGTTACTGAACTGTTGAAATGACCTAATTGGTTGCAAAATGCTCCTCCACTGTTTTACCACTTACTTTTCTAGCCTTTTGTTGCCCTGTCCCTACTTTTTTGAGATTAGTTGCTGCCCTCAAAATCAAAAGAGCTAATAATTGTCATAAAATGGTAAAAATGTCCGTTGTCAACATCTGATGTGTTGTTCATCCTCTATTGTGAATCAAAATCTGGGTTTATGAAAGTTGCAAACCATTGCATTCTGTTTTTGTTTACATTTTACACAGCACCCCAACTTCTGTCGAATTTGGGTTCTAATATCAAACTTTAAGTTGATATTAAATGTCAGTTCTCCTCTGCTTTAACATACTTCAAGAAAAAATTAAAGCATTGGACCTTTTGTAACCTTTTAGCCACTGCAACAGTACACTGTTTATTTTGATCCAGTAAGACTAGCCTTTTATTTTAAGGGTCCTCTCAGAAAGACAAATCTGAATGTTTCATCCTCCACTTTTAGACATCTGACTCGGTTTCCAACCAGCTTCCTCAACAGTGTGGTTTTGAGTGTAATTGGGTCGGTTTTCTCTAAAGAGAGCATTCAAACACTGCTGCTCTGCATATTTTCCTGTAATATTCAACATCTGTCACCAGCTGAGCCAGAAGCCAGTCTTTCTTGAGTACAATGACTGTGGGAGTAAATTCCTGTTGATTAACTTGCTCCTGCCTTTAGAGGAAACACAAATTCAAGACAGAATAGAAACTGAAACTGTAAACAGATCTGAATGATAGCCTATTTTTAAACTGGAGTTTTATGAGCATTAGCTTGAGCAGATTCTCTGCTGTGCCAGCGCCCAGGTACAAACTTCATGTTCAATACACTTTGTTCACAGATAAACATCATGCCGGTTAATGATTTACTTCCGCTTACACCGGATACAACGGCTTTACTGCAGGGTTTCATGAATCAACAGTTTACACACATTCAGATCACACTCATTATCTTTTACTCATGGCTGTTTTCTAAAAGCAGATATAGATGTGTGTGCCAATAACCATCATAACATAATCAAACACACAATACCAGGATAATATAAGAGAGTAGAGAGCTGGACTCGGTTTTAAATATTTTGTTTCAATTACCCAGAAAGTTAGATCTGCATGTCTAGATTTAATTTGGACTCGGGGTCCAGTGAGCAGAAGTGATCCCTGAGCATCTGTGAGGTCGACGAGTCAGAACAGAGGAGCAGATCAGAAAAAAAATCTGTACTGCATACACAAACTGCTGTGTTTATCTCTGTCAAAAGGAAGCAAATCACTGCCTAAACAGTCTCAAGATAATTTAAAGCCTTCTGTTTAGATTTATATTGCTTTTATGTGAGCAAGACTTAAAGTAAGCAATATCTATGCTGTTTCATAACTGATACACAGTGCAATACTACCTATTATAAGAAGAACATAAAGGCCAACTCATCTGCAGCTTGTAGGGCTTTGTAGGGATGTGGTTTTCACTCACATAGGAGTCTGAACAATGTTTGGGCCCTGAGGCTTTGAATCACATTTTTCTTCCACCACAGAAGACTCTAAAAGTTTGCCATGTAGTGAGTTGTATATTTTCTTCTGTTTTAAAGTATGACACAGCTGCGTTTTCCATTGTGAGGACTGTGGGGGTGACAGTCGTCATCCTTGAGGACAGAGTTCCATCCCAGACTGTGGAGATAAGGGATTGCCACTGGTCGCAGAATCTCTTCTTCATTTCTCTCTGCATTGCCTCCAATGATGACAAGCCTCGTTTTTTCATTGAGGGAGATGCCGCCCCACACCATCACAGTGCCTCCACCAAAAGATGTTACTTTATCTATGCAGAGATTAGCATAGCATTCTCAGTGTCTTCTCCACTTTGACTCCACCATCCAACTGCTGTGGGAAGAATCTAGAGTCATCACTGAACATTATAGGAGCCAATCAGGCACCTGATTGTCAGCACCTGGGGTTACTAGAAGCTCAAAAGGAGAGTCAATAGCAGGAGCAGAATCAGCTGTTTGGCACTGGCAGAGAAGATTTGGCAAATTTTTTCATGAGCGCAACCCACATACTCAGCTCTGCTGCTCATCCCACAAATGCATGATCCTTACAAATGTGGCATTTAAAGGGACTAGCCAGGCTTTCCCACAGCATACAATTTATTTCCAAGGAGCATTGTTACAACAAAGAAATAATCTACCAAACACATGTATTCTTACCTTTTGTGCTAAGTTTAGTTATGTGGATGAAATGGTTTTTTACATCACAGGTGTCATAGAGGTTGAATTGCTGGTGAGTTCCATTAGAGACATCTGCATTCTTTGATAATCTGTAATACACTGTAGCTGCAGAATTGAACTCTACTGAGAGTGTAGACTTCATTGTTTGAAGAACAAGAAAAAACATAAATACATGAATATTATTTTGCCTCTGCCGTTATTACAGATGCTAGGAATTGGAAGTTGTAAATGTACGTCAACAAAAACTTAAAATTTTTGCGATAAGAAAGTTAAATGGCGAATATCCAACCGCTGTCTCGGTTTGGTTTTCTTGTAAATTTTTTACTTTAAAATGCTGTGAATTTATGATTTCAAAAACTTAAAATTTGTGATATTTTTATGTCAAAATGTAATACTTTTTAGACTCTGATGTTTTACATTTTTTATGTAAATTTATGACTTTTTTAAACTATGAAATTCTGAGTTTTTTTCTTATAAACGTAGACTTTATTATTTAATTTTTGTTCTTTTTTACCACCAAAATTTCACTTTTTTCCCCAAAACAGAATGAATCCTCTCCTCTTATGTTTCTCACCATGATTTTAAAAAATATATTTATTTATAATTTTGAAAACATCAAAGCAGACAAGGTCCTGCGCCCCCTCTGAAATCTTTGGCGTCTCCCCAGGGGTGCCCGGACCCCCAGGTTGGGAATCACTTGTCTATACAGAATGCCCCTAGAATGTTTTTGAGTTGGACACATTTTTAGGTAGGCTATAGCTACATATTGGTTACCCCAAAATTAAAGTGATATATCAAATCAGCACCCCCTTCAGGGTGAGCCTAGTTGACCTTCGCCCATGCCCAGAACCAGCCCTGAGAAGAACTCGCTCACTCTGCTGTATTTTAAGGTTCCCTGCATTTTCTCCAAAGGATGGAATCCATTAATAAACCCATAAAGTGTTCTACATTAGAAGAACAACCATTTATTAATAAAATCTATCATGTTTTCTCCACTAGACAAACATCTGTTTGCTAATTAAGCACCTCATCATTTGTGAAGGACATCCACTCATCATCAGTCCTCCCACACAGGTTAATCATGAGCTTCTGCACTGCATCACATCTTCTTCCAAGAAAAGAGTACCCATAAGCTACTGCACTGCGTTATTTTCTCCACTGGGAGGGCACTAATTATTGCTGTGCATCATTTTCATGTGTGTTCATCTGTCTTCTTGGCTGCATCTACTGTAGATAAAGCCAAGACAACATATTAGTGCAGTTAGTTTGAGAGCAGTGGAGCACAGAGGGGGAACGCTGCTGCTTTAGATGCTTTAAAATCAACTTGTAGAGCTTATTGTCTAGACTAGTTTTCTGAGGATTGATAGTGAGTTAGTATAAATGACCTATTTCACCAGTGAGAATCAGACCATAGAGAGGACACGCTGAGTGCTGATATCTTATCTGTAACCTGGTTGCCGGCACTGTTTGTACACTGGGTGTGTAATACGCCGAGTTTCTGCAGGCACACTCTAGCAGCTCAGACAGGTTGGCTCATAATCCTGCAAATATTTACTGTGCTGAGTCCCATCACTGCTGGGCGATGAGGAAAAGACCAAAATAAGACCTATACACTCCAGATTAACACGAGAACACGGCCTGATCTCAGGGGAAATATCCTGAAATCAGAATAACAAAAAACTCCTGGTGTGTTTTCATAAAACAGCAGAGATAAGCAGGGGGTGGGTGGTTATAAAACGCCTCCTCCTCGGTTTGTTTTCTCTCCTCTCTGGGACTGAAGGCTGTGTTTATGAGGCAGGGAAATGTTCCTGCAGCTTGTTTTTTTTTTTTCTCTCTCAGCAGATTGTCTTTTTCTGCCTGCAAACATGCACGTCGCCTTCGCAGTGAACAAGTCTCTTCAGAGAGATGGTCTGAAGTGATCCGTGATGCAAAGTAAATAAAAAGTCACGAGATGATGACGAATCCTTTTATGCAAGCAGACGCATAACTGCCATGACTTCAAAATACAAACAGTACTCTGAAAACTACTATTGCATATCTGCTGATACTTTAAAGACACTGTGAGGAACTTTTGATGGTTATAAAAATGTTTGAAATTTAAACCAATGCTTCTTTCTGAGCAAGCAAAGCAAACAAACCCGTCTGGGACTAGAATAATCGTGAATTTATAGTTATTTTCAATCACTGCCGTGGGGTAGGTGTCAGACGTGCATGCTGCTTAAGTAAACAGAAAATATATCGAGTGATGATGTAAAAAGCAGGGTGAGATTTCCTTTTTTGTTTATAGCATGACCTATGTACGTGCAAGACAAATGTATCAAAGCATTAGAGAGACCAAAGTCAACTTTAACTGATAGTTCCTCACAGGAGCTTTAATGACGAATGCTTAAAGATCAAAGTGTTCTTATGTTTGGCCCTTAAAGATGGTTTATTTGGCTTTACAACACTTCCAAATTAATATACCATGTAGAACATAGGAGGAGCAATATATATTTATCCTTCTGAGACCGGAGCTCTTCTGTGGAATTAGTTTCTCCCACTTATTTGGGATCAGTCGGACCTGGTAAGTTAAAAGCTCAGCCTTGTCTTTAAATAGTAAGTAGTTTTGAGAAAAAATTCTATGTAAAAGCCTGAAAAATTTCAAGCAAATTTCCTGTAAAATTTCTTATTATATTCCCAAAAACTCTCTGAAGATGATGGAAATTTCCCCAAACATTTCCCTGAAATTTTTATGGAAATTCTTGAACCTCCACCCTAAAATGGCAATCAAATTCCCCCCAAAAAATCCCAAAGTTCCATGAAAATACCAAAACATTTCAAAGCAAATTACCACCCAAAATTTAGATCAAATTCCCCAAATTTGAAAATATATTTCCCAAAATTTGCTTGAAAATGTCTGAAAATTTCAGTCGAATTCCCTCAAATATTTGAACAAATTCCCATGAATTTTTCTTTTTTAAGATTTTTTTTAGCCTTTTTTCCCCTTTTTGGAGAGATGGAATAGAAATAGGGATGAGAGAGTGAAATGAAGTGATTTCTTTGTACCCTGCACAGATTCAGACACCCTGCGCCAGATGCAGCAAAGCAGCCCAAGAACATAATCTAGCCTCCTCCCTGTTTCACAGTGGCTACAGTGTTTTTTTCTTTGAATGCTTGATATATATATTGCATCTGGGAACATAGCGCTGATGTGACTTGCCAAAAAGTTCCGTTTTGTCTCATCTGTCCAAAGAACATTCTCCCAGAAGCTTTGCGGCTTGTCAATATGCATTTTGGTGAATCCCGTCTGTTATTTTTAAATGATTTGCTTTCAACAGTGGAGTCTTCCTCGGTCCTCTTCTGTTCAGTCCCCTTTGGCTCAAACAGTGACACAGCCACATGCAGGGAGGTTGACTACAGTCCTGTGGACCGTAAACTTCTGAATAACATGTGCAACTGTAGTCGCAGGAACATCAAGCTGCTTGGGGATGCTATTACAACCTTCACCTTAACAAACCTTAACAAAGCTTTAAAAAGATGAAAAAACTTGACACTCAGGCTACATAAAACTAAAAACACTGGTTTACTTTCACTTTGATTCTTTGCCCTACTTACACAGCAGCTCTTTAACACAAAGCTAAGCTAGTTTGACTCTGGCGCCAAAAACACATGAAACAGAGATCTTTGGCTGTATGTTTTGATTCCATTTTATAAGACCTTACACAAACTTCTTCCCCTGCTGTATTTTTCCACTGCAGTAAATGATTTCCATCTCTGCAGAGAGATGCAGCAGCTGTAACTGGAGCTCTTGACTCACTGCAAAAAAATGTTTGTATTATTGTCGGACAGTGGAGGATGTGAAGGTAGTAATTACAGTGAAGGAGAGTGCAGTGTATCATATGAGAGTGACACAACATTTCCCTATGCTGTGTTTGAAGCTGCCAGGCAACGTTTATTACCATATTTCTAATCCCACTTACATAAGAGGGCTAAATACAGACTGTGATTCAGCATAAGCTGAATTTACATTAAGGCTGTGTATTTCTCATCTAAACCCAACAGTTGTTTCCTTGTGGTGACAATAAAGAGCTTTCTTGCCTTTAACACACTGCTGGTACATGCTCTATTAAGTCTAGTAATGATGGGAATCTGTTCACCAAATGTTCATTTATTTTCACTGTCAGAGACGACAGATGGACTTTCTCTGTAGTTAAGTTCTATGAACACAAAGTTTATTCTGCCTGACGATTACGTTTATTTGTCTCTAACTCCAAAAACTATGATTAAAGTGGGATTTTAATTCTAAAGACCCAGGGAAAAAAAAGTTATCAAAGATAAGAAGAGGAAGGACAGGGGTGGTTTCTATGACAGGAATGAACATGAGGCCTAATGGCCTTTAGCCTATGACCCCCAAAATCTGATCAGTTTATCCCTAGGTGGACATTTGTGTTCAAAGCTAGGAATCAAATGAAGGTTTAGGGGTCTTGTCCTGTGAAAAATGTTCTCAGAGTCAGAGTAGAAATTGTACAAGTTTGAAGAAAATACATCAAATAAGTTTTGAGATATAATTTTCACAAGAAAGGACTGAATATAAGGCTCGACTTTTGACCTTTGACCTCCAGATTCTTATTAGATCATCCTTGAGTCAGAGTGGACACAGGTGTAAAGTTTGAAGAAAATCCTTCAAAGTGATGTTAAGATCTTGTGTCCACAAGCAAAGGATGAAAATAAGGCCTGACTTTCACCTATGATCCCTGTAAATCTAGTCAGTTTATCCCTGAGTCAGAGTAGAGAGTTAGTGCAATTTGGAATAAAATCTCTCAAAAAGTTCTTTGATATTGTTTTCACGAGCATAACATCTAAAAAAAATCATCCTTGAGTCAGAGTGGACATCTGTTCAAAGAGCTAAGAAAAATCCCTGAAAGTATTCCCTAGAAATGTTGTTCTCAAGAAAAGGATGAAAATGAAGCTCAGCATTTGACCTATGTTCTCCAAAATCTAATCAGTCAGGAACATTAAAATGGGGTAACATTGCCATTATAACGATCACATTAAAATTGAACTGGATAAAAAAAAATGCATGACATAAAATCCAAATTAAAATAATGTCTTTGCAAATACTAAAACTGCAACAATAAAAAAATGTATGAATATCATCAAGAATAAAAAGATGTAACCTATAGATCTGAATGATTCAGACGGTGTTATCTCTGCACACTTCTACTCTGTCCAAGGTTTGTTTTAGATTGAAAAGTCACGAGGTGTTTGAATAGAGCGATAGGAACACACCCAAACACTGGACTGGTTTTCATTTCAACGAGGTCATGTGCACAAACAGGGACAGTGAATCAGGTCAGGGCTGTGAGACGAGTGCAGCTGCTGATAAACAAAGACTAACATGTCAGCCTGATCTGCTGCAGGAAGGAAGGTCAGACTGACAGAGTCAAAGGGTTTTAACCCAGGACTCTTTGTGGCCACTTTATAAAGAAAGATACAAAAACGTGTAAAAAAAAACTAAACTTCAACCAATACCAAAATAATTTAGATAATATATAACCAACGTATCACGATAAATATACATGTACAGGCATTTTGAAAAAAACAATGAGACACTCCATTTGTTTTCTGTGTAAAAATCTTGAATTAGAAGTAAACTTGTTACTTTAATGCAGTCAAAGTGAAACACTTAAAGCCAAAACGTAAAAGTAGAGAAAGCTAAATAGTTATTTAATGAAGTGAGCACAAGTAGTTGGCTTTTTTTAAGGTTTACAGATAAGGACAGAATTAGTAGCCCCCTATGAAAATCTCAGTCTTTGTAAAGTATTCTCTAAGTCAGTGATACTCAAGGTGTGCCTCTTGGGCCACATGTGACTTTTTTGTGATGATTTGTGGCTCTTTTACGTCTCAGTTTGAAATATTATTTTTCCAGAAAACCTTAAAAAGGGAAACTTTGACCTTGTTTCCCAGGCTTAAATTGTCAACATCTCTTTTTTCCCCATATATTTTCATTGCCCTTGTTTGCAATTTTTGGCCCCTTATTTCCATTTTTACTCCCTTAAGCCCACTCTTGCCACTTCTTTTTGGATCTTATTGACCATTTTTGCCTCTTTTATCCTGCTTTTTGCTATTTTTCCCCTTTCTTTTAATTATTTTGCCCAGTTAAGCTGCCTTTTGCCATTAAAGGGAACGTTTCCCCCAATTCTTGCCAATTTTTTCCCTCCTTTTGCATCTTTTTGCCCATTTTCCTGACTTTTTGCTCATTTAATTCATTTTGGCTCTTTTTTTTGCTGTTTTTTTGTCCATTGTTGCCCTCTGTAACTCTTGTTTTTTCACTTCTCACCCATTTTTGCCACTGTCTTCCTTTTATGCTGTTTTCTCCCTATTTTTGTCACTTTTTGCCCAGTTTTTGCCATTTTATCTCACTTTTAGACACATTTTTGTAACCTTTAACTTATTATTATTGCCACTTTAACCAATTTTTGCCACTTTTCATTACTAAGATTGTGGCTATTGCAAAGTTTTTTTCGACAGTTTGGCTCTTTGGTTTAGCAGGGTTGAGTAACACTGCTCTAAGTACTGTTAAACAGAGGGGAAAAAAATCACACAGTTTTACTAAAAATCCTAGTTATGTTTTGGATGCTAACATTATTTTACCACCAGGGTTGCTATTTATTTACCTTTGAAGTGATCTTATATTTGAATATGTTGCATTCTGATGCCCTCTTTTTCTCAGTTTGTTATAATATACTCACTAGATCATTTATTCAAATTAGGGATGTCTTTCTTTTTGTGATATTTAAATTTGTTTGTGTCTTCATTTCGCCTTACCTGCTTGCAGACCTACTACCAAAGATCGTATTTGACCTACTAAACCTTGTTTATCTCTATTTTGGAAAATCGGACTAATTTTAAGCTGACGTGAAACTTTTCAGCATGATGCAACATCTGCAGCAGAAAGAGGAACCCCGCTGGGGGCGTGTCTGTCTGTGTGGAGGAGGAGCTGAACGTCTCCGTTATAAAAACACTCTGAGATTTGAGGGACAAACATCTTGTTTTTCTCTCTACAGTGGACGGAAGAAAAGTCACTTCTTTATTTCTCTGCTTTTTTTTGGCGACAGCGTTTTCCTACTGAACTTCTCTCCTGAGCAAAAATGAGTCACGTCGAGGTTAAAAACATGAAGCCAACAAACTTTGAAAACGAGTATTACGACGAGTATGAGTACTACAACTTAACCGATAAATACACAGGTGAGACACTTCCTTGTTAACTTGAGCTCTCTTGCCACTTGCCTCAACTTTGTTCATTTTTGTGAGTTTGTTCGTTTTAACGTAACTTTCTGTGATGTTTCTGTAAACAGAGGGCTCAGCCCGTAAAGGAAGGTCAAAGAAGGAGGCCAGTGAAAACACCAACAGACACAACCCCGGCGGACATGAGAGGAAGATAGTGGAGAAACTTCAAAACAGCGAGAAGAAAGCCAAGGAGTGAATTCTGAGGTGAGACTCATCTTACTCCGAAAACAGATTAAACTATATGTCGAGTCTGTCTACGACTTTTATTTTAGTGGTTGGCAAGTCACAGAGTATTTAGTGTGCTTGGTACTTTAGCAGAGTCAAGTATTTGTTTAATTTGGCACAAAGTTTGAGCGACACATGAAGAACTATACTGCTTTGGCGCCTCCTAGTTGAACTGTACTTTTAAGGATTCTTCCCCCTCTTCTTCCTCCGCCTCCCTCAAGAGGGAGGCTGTTACTCCAAAGCTGAAATTATCCTGAAATAAGTGTTTATTCTTTATGTCTAACTAACCCTGTGCCCAGTTAATAGGTGGTCAAGTTTCTGCTTCTACAACCCAAACATAGCAGATGCTTAAACCTCCTGAGAGCCACGCTTTTGTCTGCAAAGCATTTTTAGTTTCTCTGTCTTCTTTTAGATAAGTTTTAAACATGAAGAGCAACCTCTCACAGAACAACATAACTTCAGAAGGTCCTGTTTCAGTGGATATAATACCCCACTGAGTAGATTTTTGACCCGGCTGTGCCAAACATTTTAAAAAAGAAAGCTTGTCGTCAAATATTCCCCAAACATCTCAGCGAAACTTAAAAAAAAATTAAAAATCCCGAACATTTCGAAGTAAATTCCAAACAAAAATTAAAAGCAAATTCCACCCAAAAATTCCTCAAAATAACAAATACATTCCACTAAAATTCTGTAGAATATTATAGAAATTTTCCAATTTAATACCCCTAAGCATGCAAACAAATTCCCTCAAATATCTGATGATGTACAAGAATTTTTCAAGCAAATTCAAACCAAAATTTGCATTAAAATTACTAATAAATGTCACACACACAAAAAATGAAATTGAGGAAAATCCCCCCAAAAGACAGATTCTCCACACATTCGATGAAAATGACTAAAACTTCCACCCTGGAAATTCCAAACTATTATCCCTAAATTTCCTAAAAGCAGTATGTAATTCTATGTTGTAGGAACGCCCAAATGTAATCTCCTTGTGCGTGCAGGGTCTCAGGAGGTGAAAATTGATGAATTTCACAATTATGTTTAACCGGAAGTGCAAGGTTTGGATGCTCTAGTGTTGAAAAAAAAAAAAACCTTAAAAATGACTATTTTGATCGATATTGAGATTGTAATCGCTTTGGCATGCATCACATTAGTCACATGTTTTATAATCCTCCTTGGTGCACTTTGGTTAAACCACTGGAACGTCTCCCTGCAGCCACAGTGATTTAAAATAAGTCCACCGGTCATGTCACTTTAAAAAAACTCAGACAGCTCAGTGGACAAGTTAGAATTCATCTTCACAGTGTGAGATCAAACATTAACCTTTTTATTGTTCCCTTATTTTCCCTTTCAATCCATTAGAAGTTCCTTTTCCACGTTTGGTTAATAACATGATCATCTAACTTCCTGAAGTTCCTCATTTCCTTTCAAAATAAAAGCAGGTCTGCATCCAAAAAGGCTGTCCCTGAGTTTAGGACTGGACAAAAAACAACAAATGAAACAGAGACAGTTTTAAATCTAAAATAATATAATTTCACAACTTGTTGGACAAAAGATCCTGAAATCAGTTGTGATTTAAAAAGTCTGGCAGCCCTATTAAACACACACTACTATTGTAAACACTTAGAATAAAAACAAGTATCAAAAGAAGATCAATAAGTAAAAAAATAAATAAATGTAGGGAAATAATTATATAAAATGTCAATAAATAGATTTTTTAAAAACTAGCTATATTTTTGAGGTAGTGGTGATTTAATCTTGTGGCCAAAATATATCAACAGACACTGAAACATGCACCAAGCAGGAAAAATTCTATGGAAAAACTGAGAACAGCATTCTCCACAGTACTCACTTAATCTCAATGATCTTGTTTCATGATTGTGTGAAATTTATACTCAATTTATATCCCTATACAAGCACCCCAATGCAGCGAGAGTTACTTTTTATTAGGATTTTTGTTGCTGAACGAGTTATTGAACCATTAATCTATTTTAATGTTTTGATATGAGTGTATACCTCCATCATATTTGGTAGTTAAACTTTATGTTTAGACATGAGACAGACCTTAGTGCCGAGGATTTATTCTAGGATATGACTAATGTTTTCCTGAAACTGCTCTTTGTGTGGGCTTTGAGTGCTCACGGTTCAGCTTTGACTCAAGAGATGAATTTAAACTGAAAGAAGTGGCGAACTCTTCGTGGCTGTTTCACTCTGTGACTGGGCAATCTGCTGACTTGTTCAGTGTTTTAAAGAAACTTTCTCTGAATGGAGTGTAGAAATGTAAAAATGGTGGGGCCAAAAAACCTCAACACTCCTAACTGGAGTTCAGTTTGTTCACAAGCAGCACTCACCCCCTTCGCTGTGAATCTAGCATAAAACTTTTTCATTGGACTGGATTGATAACTCTTTATTTCTCTTATCCAGGGCGACTCGGACGGCTTAACCCGGAAACCGACCATGGCCTCCTTGGCAACAGTATGAGACTTAACAGACTGGCAGAGCGTCCCGAGCTCCGCAGGGCGAGGTTTAACCTTGGCGTGAGACGGAGTCCACAGATGTTCCAGCTGAGTTCTTCATGACAGCAGACTGTGGCTCCACCGCCTGAAGGCGTTGCAAAGCACTCACCAGTGGCAGGGTGTACATGGGTCCGATTCGGACCGAGATGGTGCACACGTGATTGTGGTGGTGGTTACAGTTGGGTGATTCTGTTGTTTTTCAATGTATTTTTAAAATATTTTCACCATTAAAACTCCTTTTAAATTACTTGGTTTTGTAGTCTTTATTCAACCATCAAAGGTCTCTTTTATGGTAACTGAAGGAGTGTAAACATGGAAAGCAAAAGATGTTTTTGAAAGAGCTGGAAATAAAAAGGCAGTTGCAGGAATTACTCAGGAAAACTGTTTTAAAATGAAGATTAATTTTCTTTAACTTAAAATGCTAGTGCTTTAGATGTAACACTTCCATATTTCCATATTTCTCTTCAGTCCAGTCTTTCACAAAGTTTGGTAAAAGGAGTCACTGCAGGTGGGCTGCAAGAGGTCATTTACAAGATGTAAAAACCATAGAAATTACAAGCAGATACAGCACTTGACTATTTCTAAAGTCTCAGAAGCAACAAAACAGCCAGAAGTTTGAGCTTGTCACTTTGCATATACCCATTTTGCTGTACTGAAAATCCAATTTCATCACCCTTTCTTCCACTTTAACACATATGTGCCACTTATAACCTCTTTTCACCAATTGTCCTACCTGTTGTTGCCACTTTTAACCCATTTTGGCCCTTTCTGCCTTGTTTTTTTTTTACTTTGGGTTACCCATTTTTGCCCCTCTTAAACCCTTTTTACCACTTTCATTCCATTTTTCCCAAATTTAATTGCTTTTCACCACTTGTTACATCCATTTTTGCTATTTAAAACCCATTTCGCCACTTTTAGGAGTTAAAAAGGGCAACATCTGGGCTTAAATTTGAAATCATGATCTTGAAATTTCAAAATATGACTTGAAATTTAAAAGCGAAATCTAAAAGTTAACAATATGACATAAAAAGTCAAAATGCTAAGTTTAAATCATATTTTGAGATGCAAATTGAAAATATTAAATGAAAACATGAATTAATTTCTCTCCCCCATTCCTTACCTTCTATCTCATTATTTTTATTATTTTATTTTTACTCTTTACTTTTTCAAAATTTTATGACTTAACAAAGGATATTTTAAATCTTCAAGGTTAAATTTACATTTCTAGACTGGAGGAAATCTTCAGACTTCAGACTGATGGGCCAGTTCTAATTAAAATATGACATGATCCTGCGGGCCAGGTAAAACTGCACCACAGGCCAGATTTGGCCCCCGGGCCTTGAGTTTGACACCTGTGTCATAAACCATCACACTGACACATGAAAGTGTTGATCTGAGGATGCTGCTAAACAAAAAGTCTTAAAAGTGTTTTTATCCCTTATCACGAAGCATACTGAAGACTTTTTGTTATGCAATTAAAGTCAAGCTGTTGGAGTAGTGATCAGGTAAATATTTCAGGAATTCAGATTGCTGTTCATGGGTGTGTTACCGGGCAGAATGCATGACTGAAACTAACTCAGAACTTTAAGGCTACTGAACTATTCTTTTTTAAATTTTGAACCTTTCATGCCATTTCTTGCTCCAGGGCTCTACTGTAGCCAGCTGTGGCCTCTCTAAGTTAAAATGTATTGCATACAGAAACCCCTCCACCTGATGTGGTATTCCTGTACTTCCTCTCCCCTTCAGGGTACGAGGATAATTTCCTCCAGCAGGGGGCAGCAACTACCAAACTCCCAAAGACCAAAGTGAGCCTGTAAACTGACTGCAGTGTGGAGGATTTAAACCCAATCAGAGCAGCATAAACACATTAGTGTTTTGATTTTTGAATTTCCACTTTCTGAGTAGCTAATTAGATTATAAACTGCTTTCATTTGAACTGTTATAAAGCAGTGATTTTTAATCAAACCTCAAAGACAGAGTGTATTTTTAGTCATAGTTTTATTTTTGCTGTGTGAAAACTGGAGCGTTTGATTCAATATTGTGCAACGATATTAAAAAAACAAGGGAAACCCCAGACTGAAGCGCTTATGCTGAAACACTTTACACTCTTGATAAGGAGGCAACACTGAAAGTGTTACAAATCTGAGAATTTAAAGCAACAATAACAGCCTGAAATGGCAATGCTCCTCAGTCTGCCCAATTATGATCAAATATGAGCTTTCTTGTATTCATATTTATAATCAGTATTTTACTTTATAGTTCTTTGCAAAAACACTTCAGCTCTTTAAATCTCATCAGTCTACTTTTCTTCATTTGCAGAGAAAAACTATGAATTTATATTTTTTATGTTCCAGCCCAAAGGATAGTTTATTATATTTCTGAACACACTGCTCATTAAATATACCCATATATGGATAAAAGTTACACACATTAAGATGAAAACCTATTTAACTATCAACCAAATCTGTGATCTATGTAATCTTAGTGTGTTAGCATTGTTGAGCAGCAGCCTCCTTTTAGCTGGTAGATGAGAAATTTATATGAGCAGCAGTAAAAACCTGAATTGTTTGGATCATCAACCCTCATTGTTCTGTTTGAACTCAGAATACTGGAGACGAGATGCTCCACTCGGTTTATATATCAGAGAACCACAAGAGCCTCAGAGGTTGCTGACGCAGTCACCTTTTCTATCACTGCCCCGTCCCAGTAGAGCAGAACTCTGCCAGGGTCTCTGGTATGGGAATGTTCCTCTTCACCTGAAGCAAAGATGAAGCACGGCGTTCTTTTATGATTGACCCTTAAATGAATCTTCATGTGCAGCGAAATCTCCGCTCCACTACAGCCCTCCTCTCTGTGTAGTTAACAGCTTTGAAGAAACAATAGTATGACAGAAATTCACAGCACTAAATGAACCACAATAACAGTTAAGTTTGGTCAACATTACTGTGGTGTGCTTCTGCCAGGGCAGGTATAATGGTATTAACTCAGACTATGGCGAGCTCAAAAAGCCCCTGCACCTCAAGCATTAGCTCAGTACAGTCTGATAAGAAAACTGTAGACTAGTAGTATCTTCACAAACTCAAATGAAAGACATCTTTGCAGGCACAAACCCAGTTGTTTTGACCAGCACTAAACAGGTTTGTTGTGTAAAACAAAACCATGAAGGTGTTGGATACAGTGGTTCATTATCAAACGAGAAAGAGAGCCGATGATTGAGTGTTCAGCTGGTCTGTCCTGGCCTTAACCATGCAAATGAGCGCTGTGTTTCCTGTAAACAGTATTGTATCTTTGGGCAACTTATACATTTGATGTACACTAATATATCAATTGGTCTATTAATTATCCAATCAGATTGATAGAAAGTCAAAACTATGTGTAGACCTATATTGGTTTTTCAGGGCTGACACTGATAACAATTATTATGAGACTAATAACTGAGATTTGTAACATTCATAGTGATGAACAAAATGTAGAAAGTAAAAATGTCATGATAAAAAAAAACTAAACAAAAAAAAATGAAGGAAAATAACGTTTTCTTTTTGTTTTTGTTTTTTTTTTTTTTTAGCTCTATTAGCATGAGAAACAGCAGAGTTGCACAGCAGAGGCAGGAAAACACATGTTGATTGGCTACGATGCATGTGGCATCCAGCCAATCAGATTTGGTGAGACTGTGGAAAGTGAAAACACACCTTGTAGTGGAACCAAAATGATTAATTAACCTTATTGATTATTGGTAAAATAAAATGCCGATACTGATAATCAGCCAGATGCCAAATATCGGTCTCAACAATTGGCTGATAATCGGTTGACCCCTATAGTCAGAACATCGATCCACATGTCACCTTAAAGCTACGCTTCTATTTTGAAATTTCTCCTCAACAAGGTAGCTTTAATAAATTAGTTTGAATTTATTTAACCAGGAAAACCTCATTGAGATTAAGAATCTCATTTACAGGAGCGTCATAGCCAAGACAGGCAGCATCTCAGCCAACAAAGACACAGACATAAAAAACAAAGTAGCTGCAAACACAGAAGAACTCAATCCAGAGTCACAGAGCAGAAAGTCATCAGTTAATCATCCTCCAATACCTTCGATCTACCTTTAAAAAGATTTAAAGAGACCAGCCCAGCTGTGTGGACATATTTTGCACAGACTACTGCAGGGTGAGCCTGTTGCCTTATTTGGCTGACTGTATCTGCATTTTTAATCTGTATACAGCTGCTTTGTGAGATCATTAACAGGTAAAACTACTCTGCCTTTGCTATCTACCTATGGCTGCAGTGGCTTGAGTAGTGTCTGATTCAGGCTCTACAGCTGAACCGAGGGAAAAGTCTGCTATGTCATACCCCCTTAGAAACTCTAATTGAAGTCTGACGTCCCATGTTAGATTTATAATTAAGATCTAGCAGGACAGCTGCCCTCTTTCTACCCACTTTGATCAAATTAGATCCTGCGTGTAGAGACTAGTTTACTTATGAAGACCGAACTAATAACAACATGTAATTAATATAAAAAATTATTGTGTATGTGAATAGCAGAGTTGAAAATAACCAGTGAGCTATGGATAAAGGTTAGAAGAGATGAGGGTAAGACTTCAGCGATGAAGCATAAGAGATGAAAGGAGAGTGAAGAAATTGGGGTCGAGACCTGATGGATGGAGGAGAAAGATGATGGATGGGGTTAGCTTGTTTCGGGAGGAAACAAGGACACCAGAGAGGTAGCGACGTGGAGTAGGGGGTTGTCTCCTTCTTGCTCCTTATTGTTCTCCTGTAGATCTTGTGTGAGGCAAAAGCAAAATAATACTTCATTTATTTTCATACATGGAACAAAAACTTATTCACTCGCCTTCCCATTGTGGCAAACTGCCATCCTGATGCTTTTCTCTAAATATATTTCTAGCTTTTAGAAAAAGCAGCGGCAGCGTGGTTTGAATCCCTCTTACACCTGCAGCCGGAGGGATTTTGGCTCTGCTGCCTTAAACAGGGATTGGGAATATTTATAGAGACAATCCCACTCACCAGCCTCAAGACTGCTGTTGCATAATCACATTCACCATACACACAGTCAATACAACCTCCAATTCAATATTTCTGCACCACTATCATGCACACACACCATCACCCCCTTCTCCCCCCTCTGCAGAGGAGATACCAGTGCTTTTAGAAACCCCCCCGGTTGCCTAGCAACTAGTCATCAGGACTGCCAATAGAGACTACAGATGATTTGTTTTTTTTATTGTAAAAAAGATAAGAGTGAGCGGTTCATGGTTCACTGTATGCCTAGTCTGTACGGTGTCTCAGAGTGGACATTCATCCCGTTTAGACACTATTCAGACCTAACAGCAACTTCAAAATAATGAGACTGAGATTTAAGTTTTTGGGTGTAGATGTTTTCTTTTTTAACAACACACATTTAAACATATTGTGAAAAAGTAAGCTCCTAATTAACCAAGGTCTGTCCTTTTCCCTGTATCAGCTTTAATAAGCCAGCTTGTAAGCGTAAAAAGAAAACCATCATTAAAGTGGTCAGAAGAAGTTTTTGTTATACAGGCTGTGTGGAGGACTTTTAAACTTGATTTAAAAAACTGAAACAAAGACACACATTGACGCTTGGCCTGCTTGTCTGTGTGCTGCCGTGTGAATCAGATTTTTCTCTATTTTATGAAATATAGCCACAAGAAGCTGATTGCGAGGACAGCAGTCCCAGAAATGAAAATGATTCAAATAACAGTGAGTGCAGGAGCTGATTGTTCTGTCAGCCTCTATCTCTGTGTGAGGAATGTGCTGCTTTTCCTCTTTGCTGTGAGACTGGGACAGTTTAGCCTGTATTTGTGTTTGTTTGTCCGGATAATCAGTGTTAACAGGGCTTAGATCCTCGGCTACAGAGATCCTACATAGCTGTTTTCATAGATATACATGCATAGATAGATATACTGCTATTTTTAGTATGCTCACCATTTCCCTCAACTTGGAGAGTGGCATGTTTTTCTTTTTCATTTGTGATCGTTGTACAATTTTATTCCATTTACCTGAAATAAGCTCCAGTTCATACAGCACTACTCTTGGGAAATAAGCCAGAAAAGGTGGTTGCTGGGGAGGGGGATAGAACATGCATCATCTGCCTCAACATTTATGAGAAGACACTAAAAGAGTTGAAGACATAATATTGGGCAAATAGTGGCAATAAAATTTGCAAAAATAGGATAAAAAAAACAAAGTAGCAAATGGGCAGAACTGGGTTAAAGTGGCAAAACAGGGCAAATACGGCAAAAAATGGTTAAAAGTAGCAAAAACAAATTGCAAGAATTGGAAAAAATGGGTTAAAAGAGTCCAAAATATGATAAAAGGCGGTAAAAATCAGTTAAAAGTGGCAAATAGGGTAAATAAAAATCTGAAAAATTTGTTGAAAATGGCAAAAAATGACATTAATGGGTAAAAGAGGCAGATTTGGATTAAAAGTGGCAAAATAGGGCAAGGAGCGATAAAAATTAGTTAAAATAAACAAAAAGAAGTGGCATAAAGAGGTGTAAATGAGGTAAAATGGCAAAGGGCAGCAAAAATTGGTTCAAAGTGCTTGGCAAAATAGTAAACAAACAAAACAAAAGAAAATGGCTTAAAGTAACAAAAAGTAAGTAAAAAATGGGTTAAGAAAGGCTAAACTATGGCTAAATGGGTAAAAGGCAGCTAAAATGGGTTAAAAGTGACGAAATATGACAGAAATTTGAAAAATGGGTTAAAAGTCTCAAAATGGTATCAATGGACGACAAGGGGTAGAATTGGCTTTAAAGCGGAAATATAGGGCAAAAGTGGCAAAATTGGTGAAAAGTAGCAAAAACAAATGAAAAAAAAAAGGGTTAAATGAGTCCAAAATGTTGCAAAAGGCTGAAAAATGGGTTGAAAAAGGGGAAAGGCAAAAAGGGGCAGGATTGGATTAAAAGTTGGCAAAGAGAAGCAAAAAATGAGTTAAACAAAGCAAAGAGAAGTGGCAAAAATGTGGCAAAATGAGCAAAGGGCAGCAAAAATTGGTTCAAAGTGCATGGCAAAATAGGAAAAAAAGAAAAACGGGTTAAAAGTGGCAAAAAGAGGTAGAAGACATGGGCCACATTGGAAAAATGGGTCAAAAGGGCTAAAAATGAAATGAGTGTGGCAGAAAAAACTTCCAATAAAGGGGCAAATAACTTGACACTCTTTTCAGCTCCAGTGAAGAAACAGTTCAATAATGCCACTGATCAAACACTCAAGCACTGACATTGTTAATACATCAACAACAGAGAGGGCCTGTTCTCTGGGTTTTTCAGGGACCCCACCAATTATGTGTCTGATCTTAAGGGATTTACACATGCGCACATTAAACAGCTCATTTTTTCATGACTGAAATCACCTTCTTCGACTGGCATATGAACTTAAGTGACATCCCGTTCTTAATCCATAGGGTTTAATATGACGTTGGTCCACCCTTTACAGCTATAACAGCTTCAACTCTTCTGGGAAGGCTTTTCACAAGTTTTAGAAGTGTGTTTATGAGAATTTTTGACCATTCCTCCAGAAGTGCATTTGTGACGTCACACGCTGATGTTGGATGAGAAGGCCTGGCTCTCAGTCTCCGCTCTAATTCATCCCAAAGGTGCTCTATCAGGTTGAGGTCAGGACTCTGTGCAGGCCAGCTAAGTTCATCCATACCAAACTCTCTCATCCATGTCTTTATGGACCTTGTTTTGTGCACTGGTGCACGGTCAAGTTGGAACAGGAGGAGGCCATCCCCAAACTGTTCCCACAAAACTGGGAGCATGGAATTGTCCAAAATCTGGAACTAAGGGGCCAAGCCCAGCTCCTGAAAAACAAGCCCACACCATAATCCCCCCTCCACCAAACTTTATACCACCAAACTGCACAATGCAGTCAGACAAGTACCGTTCTCCTGGCACCCGCCAAACCCAGACTCATCCATCAGATTGCCAGATGGAGAAGGGTGATTCGTCAGTCCAGAGAACATGTCTCCACTGCTCTAGAGTCCAGTGGCGGCGTGCTTTACACCACTGCATCCGATGCTTTGCGTTGCACTTGGTGATGTATGACTTGGATGCAGCTGCTCGGCCATGGAAACCCATTCCATGAAGCTCTCTACGCACTGTTCTTGAGCTAATCTGAAGGCCACATGAAGTTTGGAGGTCTGTAGCGATTGACTCTGCAGAAAGTTGGCATGCACTATGTGCCTCAGCATCCGCTGACCTGTTGCACAGGTGGCATCCTATCACAGTACCACGCTGGAAAACACTGAGCTCCTGAGAGCGACCCATTCTTTCACAAATATTTGTAGAAACAGTCTGCATGCCTAGGTGCTTGGTTTTTTACACCTGTGGCCATGGAAGTGATTGGAAAACCTGATTTCAATATTTTGGATGGGTGAGTGAATACTTTTGGCAATATAGTGCATATGGTTTACTGAGTTTAACATTGGCTTCATTTTTTAACACCTTTGGGTCAGTTGCTGCTTGTTCAGTGTTCAGATGATGATCTCTGTGTAGAGATAGTGCTACTGTAGCTACGCTGCTGTGAAATCTACTATGATATGAAAGAGAGAGTCAGGGGCTGCCTGTCAGACAAGTATGAAGAGAAAAGATCAAACATCCTGTTGCTGCCACAGCTGATGGCGTCTGATATGTGACACTGGCTGTTTTTATTAAATTGCACACGTACTAGTGTGTGTGTGTTGTATGTGTGTGTCAGATTGCCCTATAGATATTGTTTATAAGTCTCTGTGTGACCTGCAGGTGACGTGACTTGAAAACTAAAGAAAATTGTGGGCCCCAAAGGTTATAGTCTCTTCACTGAGTACATGATAAGAGGTGAAAAAATGTCCTATTATTTTTGAAGTAGAGATGCTGTAGACTTTGTAAAAACTGTAAAGAAACAAATATGAAGAAAAGACGAAGTAGAGCAGATGTGAAGCTCATTTAACTGTCTACACTCTTCATCCTGCACCGCTAACTGAATCACGTTGCCCACATTTACATACAATCATAAATCTGCCCCTGAACACACCAAAGAGACATGAATGAAGGATTAGAATGACATTTATAAGCAGGAAAATCAAATCACAGTGTAACTGCTGTTGTAGACGAATGTTTGACTGCTGCCCTATTTTAAGAGACTATTAAAAACATCAATCTGGCAACTATGACGTCTGTCTCAGAGATTAACATCAAGGAAACGTGATCACTGCTTCCTGTGTTGAATCTCTGAAATATTTCCCTCATACAGTCATAAAAGTAACCAGGGAAGACAGAGACGAGGGGCTTGTGTATAAATGATCGGATTATGAATAATGGTGGTAGCTGCTGCGACATCGATGCTGGTTTCAGGATCAACAGCAGCTATATTGATTCCCTGAAAGTGACCATATTTAGAGGAAAGGGTGGTGCTGGAAAGGAGTGATAAAGCAATTCAAAGCTTATCAACAGCTGGTGCTAATGTGTTAGAGGGTGAATAAGCTAGTTTACCCTGGTGTTACACACCATGTGAAGTTCAAATGAGTTGTAACTGACCACAGTGATTTATTTATTTATTGACAATCAGTGTGAGTGCAGAGCTAAGAACAACAAACCCAGAAACTGTCTTCACCCTTTTTCCCACAGTTTATTTACACATGTTGTACTTGATATTTGCTGTGTAAATTTTTGCATGTCATGCCTTTAACACATAGCAGGGATCATCAACTAGAGTTGTACAAGGGCCAGATTTTTGTCTTGGCAGGTACTGTGCGGGCAAACCATCAAATAAGCTAAAAAAAGAAATAAAAAAATGCGGGTCTTTTAGCTATCTATAACTATCTATCTATGTCAGTTACTGATTACTGTTTTCGTTATACTGTTTCATTATTTATTTATTTATTTATTATTTGTCTTTCCTTTAAAATTTATTGTAATTGCGAGCCACTAACAGGGAGATTAGTCCCATCTGCTATACTGCAGCCGGCTTCAAGGGGGCGATTGGGATGTTTTGGCCTGATAAAACTGTTTCCATTTTAATTGTTTTGGGGGTTGATTTGGTAACTAGAGACAATATATACCCTATAAATCACAACATCTTCTCTCCCCCTGAGCTATTCTGAATTTAAACATGTTTGAGGGGAGCACATGGGAAGCTTTGGGGGGCCTGATGTTGTCCCTGGGCCACCAGTTGATGATCACTGACATGTAGCTTCAAAATTAAGCAGTAAACCTACAAAACTGCAAAACATCCCTTAAATGATACCAGAATTTCATTCACTGAATTAGCTTGAGCCCAGACTGACTGCACAGCAAAACAAACGAAACTGTCATAATGGTTATGCAATATGGACAAGGACCAAATACTATCTGAGCTGCAGAGCTGATGGTGCTCAATTAAGCAATTTAAACATTTTGATGCAAGTAAACAACAACAAAAACAACAGTAAACAGCCAGGGGTAAGAGTGAGATCAGTTGCATCCTCAGAGTAACGATAGTGTCTGCACACCAGGTTTAAAAAAGAGTGTCAGTCTCAGACTCTCCAGTATTCATGGCAACAATTTCACCTTTATGTGACATATGGAATACAAATATCCCATCCCTTTAGTCAGTTAATGCTATTTAACATCATAATGAAATTCAGGGCCTGTGTGAAGACAGTCTGAAACCGCTACAAAGGAAAGGAAGGGAGTTGTTTTTTTACATTCTATCAGGACTCATCTTAGCTGTTGCTGCTCCTGCTTCTTGCTACATCTGTGATACTATTGTGAAACTGATATCACATCTATTGATTCCAGACTTCACAATATGCTTCCCTCCCATCTCAAAATCCATAGCTTTGTGCTAGAAATTGAGTCTGTCAGCATGACTCTCCTGCAGAAGCAGTGAAAGGAGATGCTGACGGCTTTCCGTCACAATCAGACCCTTGTATAGTGTTCAAATAAAACAATATGACCCTCACTGTGCAAAGGTCGTCACATCAACAGTTGATGCAGAATGATTTACTCGAAATCACGGCATGAAACCGAGGGCTAGACGCCGGCTGTTTCTGTAAAGGTCACATTTTTCTCTCTCAGTTAAAACTCGACATTCATCGTTTCATTTCCTTGCTATTCTGCTAACTCGGTTTCCTCTCAGTGTCGCAAATGAAATCCACCTCGTGCTCCATCGACATGGTCTGAGGTGTAGTTTACTGGCACTACTTTTTCTAATCAAGGATCTAGAGCAGTAGTTCTTAAATGGAGAGGCACAGCACACGTCTGTGCCTTGAGGAAAGTCTAGGTGTGCCCTGGGAATTTGTAGGACTACGACTACAACTGTACAACAACTGTAGTTACTGCATCATGTTTTACAGTGGCTATTTTGCATAAATATAAATGTGGTGCTCCTTGTGATTTTGGCTTGTTGTTAGTAGTACTGTGGGCAAAAAGACTATGAGAACCACTGATCTAGAGTACTGGTTCTCATCTGGTCTAGCATCATGATCCACCACAAACTCCGTAATGATGAATCGTTACCCACATTTTTAATTTTTTTGCCCAAAACAATATTTTCAATAAGAAATGGTGCAGTTTGGACTTGAGATGGAGCCAAAAATGAGATGGAGGAAAGAGATGTAGGCTTGTCCTTCAAAATAAAAGCACGTCATGGACTTTTAGTGACTTACTTTTCAGGCACACATCCACGACCTACTGAAAATGGCTCCATCACTCTAAAAACGAATAAATAAATAGTCTGTTAGTTTTCAAGAAACATTCTCAATTCAAAAAGTCATGAAACAAAACTTTTTGCCTTCATAATATTATAAATTTATGATTTTTAAAACCTGCAATTTTTGAGTTTTCAATCTCAACATTTAAAACTTTCTTAACTTGGAATTTCAAATTGTCTTGTTAATACACAACTTTTTAAACTCCGAAATTCTGAGTTTTTGTCCTGGAAACATAAAACTTTATAGTCTCAAAAATATCCTTTTTCTTTCTACAGTTTTATACTTTCTTGCTCAAAGGTTTATCGATCCTCTTCATTTTTTTTTAGCTTTTTTTCAGTGGCCATAATACACCTTTTTTCATTTTTTAAAAAAACAAATGGATCAAATTATGACAAAGTCAGAGCAGACAGGGTCCTGCACCCCCCGCCGAAATCTTTGCGCCCTCTCAAGGCTCCCTGGACTCCAGGTTGGGAACCACTGAAGTAGAGGGCACTTTATTTTGCTCTGCCATAAAAATTTAGCAAACATTTTCTGTTTGATTTACAGGTAAGATTTTATTATTCTAGTGGGTATTCTGAAAATTTCAGGCAGTGGATGGAGAAAATTAAAAACTAATATTAGACATGCAACACTTTTCAAGTGCTTAAAAAGTGCGTGGATGGTTGAGACAGGAGGCCAAGGAAATAAAACAGTCTCTCATCTAAAACCAAAACAGAAAAATAACATATATAATTATATTATTATTAAATTATTCGTAACTGAGTCAGCAGTGATGCCATTACAAAAATACTGGACAAATGAAGTTCTTAATTTCTATACACTGGCTGACGTTGGCTTTAACCCTAAAGTATCGATGCATTAATAAAAGTTTTTTCTTCCCTGAAAATGTCAGAGCTCAGACTTCTTGGATGTTAAATGCCTCAAGTCACACAGAGAGCCAGATTATTTGTTCAATTTTGGATTAAAATAAATCCCTTTTTATTAGCTGTTAAAGAAACCCGCTGGCACCAATAGTCTGAGTGGAAATGAAATGAGCCAGCCTCCTATTCCTCTTTATGTCCGTAAAAAACCACGTCTGAAGTAGACTCTCATCGTTTTTGTACCTGACTGACCATCCAAACACAGGCCTCAGAAACATGCATTTCTGTTTGGTCATCTGGAAGCTTTTATCACCTCCAACCATCTTTATTTATTCAAGTTTCTCATTAAAACCCAAATTTAAAATTTAGCCCACTTAAGATGCATGGGTCAAACCACAACAACAATGGCGGATTGCAGGGCTGCATTCGTGCGGCAGAAGCTACTGAGCTTATTATGGCTTTTACAGCAAAATCTGATGCTCCTTTACCACCACCGAGAACAGCAGACACCAGATGTTATCAAATCCACCGGAGAACAACCAGAAGGGCAACTAGGAGAACGTTTGTGACAGTTTTCTGTAATCTTCTTCTCTCTTTGGTGCATTTCCGTGGCAGCGTTACAGCGCCACATACAGGCTTGGCATATATACTACAGCGTTGTCAGTTGTTTTCAGTGGTTCAGTGGCTTACGTGGACATTTCCTAAAATGATCCTGTGTTTAATCTTTGCCTATATTTACTGACAGGACCTCTAATACATCACAACTTATATTATATCGGCCCATATGCTAACAGCTTGCAAGTCAGGCTTTAATCTGCTGGTTTCAACAAGAATTTCAGCACAGATTTTCACACTGACTTGATATTTTATTCACTTAAGGGACTCAAAATAAAGTTAGGGAGTTTTGAACATACATGCCGGCAAAAGTATCCACCCCCTTGGATGTTTTACCCTTTTATTGATATTATGAATCTATCATGGTTAATATAATTGAGTTTCTGCCCAAAAACATCCAAAAATCACCTCTTTAATGTCAAACTGAAAACAGGTTTCTACAAAGTAATGTCAATTAAATAAAAATATGTAATGTAAAATAACTGATTGCATAAATAACCCCCCCTTCAAATCAGTCTTTAGTAGATGCACCTTTTGCTGCAATCACAGCACTGAGTCTGTGTGGATGTGAAGTCTCAGTCAGGCTTGCACAACTGGACATGACATTTTTACTCCATCTTTCTTTGCGAAACTGCTCCAGCTCTGTCAGGTTGTCTGTGTAGATTTTGCTCTTGCAGAAATACTGAAAACAAGTAAATGGACCTTCCAGACACAGGTGTCTTTATACAACTATATTTATTTCAAGCAACAGGTGTAAAAGCCTCAGTATTTGGCTTTCTCTTTAGTTCCTCTGTTTGGGCTGAAGGTTGACATGAATTGCCCTTTTCTTTTGGTTTGAATGGAATAAAATCCTCCACCCAGAGCTGCTGAAAAGAGTCTCTCTGAGGTACAATTATGAATTTACAAAGAGCTGTGAAGCCACAGCGACAGAGATGTAAAAGGAAATAAAGAATAATGAGGCTCAGAGGGAGCGATCACAAACATCAAAGAGGACAAAGCAGACCTGACCGCACGGAAACATTCAAGGTGTTTGGAGTCGTCCTCAGAACCCTAACAACACTGTTCACTTACAAATGCCGTACATGGAGAAGATTAAATAAACAGTGATTAGAGAAAAGAAAATGTAAGGTGGATGTCCGTTTTTTGATGTTTGAAGTACATCAGAAAATAAAGAACTTTAAAAAATGTATACGGTATTTTGTCTAATCATAAACATCTGTGGTATAAAAGAATATTTTTTCACTATAAATGGTCAGTTTGTAGGGACAAAGTAATCTAGAAACATTACCCCGTAGGTAAATCAGATATTTAAAATCTGAAACCAAGTGAAAGCTGTGACATTACAAATTCAGGCGTGATATATGCTGATTGAGCACTCAGTGCTCTGTTTAGTTCAGTCTGTTGAGATCAGAGCTGGATTACTGATGCCTGCTGTTGTTGTTATACGCGCCACTAAAAGGTATACAGTCACACCTGCCGTCATGTCTTTATTATGAGTCATAAGTAATGCATATTAAATACTCATTCTACATTCGGAGTTGGAGAACACTATAAGTGTGTCCCTGCATAACATAAAAACACAACACCAGGTAAGAAACGCCAGCCTGGATAAGAGTTGAACAGGCTCAAGAATGCACCACTGTAAATTTAATAAATAACGGATGTGTTTGCTGTTACTCTGTAGTTGCATCAGCTGCTTCTAAATCCTAAATGTCAAAACTTTTTAACTATGTACCCAAGTTTCTATTACCTGTCATCCTCTCAGCAGCAGCTGTGATAATGAACATAAGATCTGTCACCTTAAGACACATTCTGGATGAATAATGAAGTCACGAAGCAGGTGGAAAGATCTAAAAATTTCCCTACTATTTGGTTTGACAGTAACAAACTGCCTCTTAAAGATCTCAGGCTTTTTAGCTGTGAACTGAAATCCTCCACAGCGTGAAACACTTGACGACATTTGTTGTTGGGTTTAAGAAAAGGGTTTATGAGATTTACACAACAATAACATCATACTTGTGGACACTTAAGAGTTCTTATCACTGCGATAATGGGTGCTTGAAACATGACTGTTAATGCCTTTTTAATTATTTTTCATCTAAGCTCAGATAAAAACAGACTTCCAGATTTTGAGATGCAAACAGTTTCAACTAAGAGAGTGAGTTAGATCTTAGGAGATAAGATACTGCACAAACATGGGGTTAACAAACAAATGCGCTCAAATGTATTTTTGTAATTTTATACTTTTGTAGAAGACTATTGTCAGAAATCAAGTATTTCTGAGATTTTACGTCTGTATTTGGTTCATTTTCACCCTCTCAGAAATCTGAAAAATCAACCCAATGTCAGCAGTGTGACCTCACAAAAGGACTTTTGTGAAACTTTGATAATTTGCTGTTTTTTACAGCCAGCTGTAACCATAACTGCTTGAGCAGCCAAATGTAGTAGTATTTAACTAGAAAGTTCATTCTGGTTAGATTCTCAATGAATTCATTAAAATTTAGTGTAATGATTTGACTCTATCTCTCTAGCAAATGCAAAGTGCTAAACGTATCCCAGTAAGTCTTCATTTATGAAAAGAATGGGATGTAATTTGGTAATACTGAATCCCTGGATATGAAAGAAATGGCCAGAGTATTGCTTTAATTGCCATCTTGAAGATGGAGCTAAGCAATTAGTGCATAATAAATGCCTTAAGAAAATGTGTCTGTATGCACCAGCAGCGCCACTGTCTGTGTGTGACGATGTAAACATGATAAATGAAACCCTGCTAATGATTTCCAGCCAATTTGGCAAACAACAAACTTGCATATATAAAACGGTGCATATATAAGGGAGAATGGGGTTGGTTGTCACAGTCTATACTCTAGTGTAGTTGCTCATCATTAAAACATCTCTCAGTAGTCATTCATACTTTGAATTGAAGCTTAAGGTGTTGGCTTACAAAGTGTACCCCTCTCATTTTCCACTTGATTGTAACAAAGAGGAAACTCACGGTCAAAGACACTCTGATACATTGTGACAACCAACCCATCACGGGGATGGTTGTCACACACTATGGGGTTGTTTGTCACAATGTTATTTTAATGGAAAATATATTTAAAAGAAGGCAAGAAAGCAGAGATGAATTTGAAACTTTGATTGTATTGACAAGTTGACACATTTATAACTTCATGCATCTTAACACAAAACTCTGTGTAAAGTCTTGAGATAACTGCTTATGAACTGGCGCTATATGATCAAAGATTGATTTATTGATGATTGATTGAAAATGGGCAGGAGCATGAGCAGGAACATCTTTAGGCCATCCTATAGGCCGATAGCCAGGGTGTCCGAACTATAGCCTGGGGGCAAAATGTGGCCAACGGTCCAATTTTAATTGGCCTGCAGAAAATTCTTGAAACAAACAAGAATAGTTTATTTATGTGTTTTTCTGTGACTAAACTGGGATCAGTTTGTACATGGTAAAAATATTGGCAATCAAAATAATATCTTGTTTTCTAACTCCCTGATGAGTTTCAGCTGCAAACAGCAGTTTCAATTATATTCCAGAGGTTGAGCCAGTGGTAGCTATTGCCAAACAAGGCCCCCTGGAATCTAACTGGCATCCCCAAAAACCTGAAAGTGATTGTCTGTTTTCCTTGTCCGCCATTAAATCAAGTGTTTAGCATTAGTTCAGGCAGGTCACGGAGTCAAGGTCTTGCCCGATCAGCTGATCTAATACAGGCCCTCATCAGCTGACGGCCAGCTGATTTGCTCTAAACATGCTATTGGCCAGTTGTCTTGCCTAGCCACGCTGTGCAGCTCTTTTTACAAGCTGCTCTTGCAACCCTCCTCCACCCCACCTCCTTTATTCTGCTTCTGGCATAATGTCATACATCTCACTTCGTGGATATCAAAGTGCCCTCAACATCCTTATGTATTTCCATATGTGGCCCTCAGTGGAAAAGTTTGGACACCCCTGACCATAAAGAACAAAACAAATAGGACTAGCAATAATAGCCTACTCAGTTAGGCCACATATATTCACTATCACATGTGACAACTAACCCCTGCTGGAATTTCTTGCTAGCATCAAGGCTAACAACAATCTAACAACTAGTTAGTAACAATCTAAACTACAGCTTTCCCTTCACACTTTTTAAGAGTAACTAATGTTTTGTTATAAACCCAATGTGTTAAACCCTTGAAGAAAAATACTCATGAGCTGAATATTTACAATTTGACATGGAAAACACAAAAAGTCCTCTCACCTCAAGTTCAGCTCCCAATTCTGGGAATTGTCAAACCAAATTTTCGGCCACAGCGCCTGCTGGTGGTGAGATATGAGTGTGACAACCAACCCGTGTGACAACCAACCCGTGTGACAACCAACCCTGTTCTCTTCTACTTGAACACAGCAGGCCATGATCTGACAGCGCACTGGCACCACCCGGGCACTTCTCTACAGTCAAACTATTCAACGTGCCCCATTGGTTGTGATGTGATCCACGGTAATGTGAGTCAACGCAGTAATTCCTCTTTCTGGGTGTTGATCAGTGATGAGAAATGATGAGGTTTCAAGCACAATTAAACCATTAACAGTTTCTGAAAACAGTTCAACTTATCTTTACCCCTTTATCTATGGAGTGTAGATGAAGTTTTTCAGTGCTCGTTGGTTATTTTAGGATGTATGGAAGTTTCTTTCTTTTAATAAGCTTTCTGTAAAATGAAATCCAGCAGGATAGAGCTTGTGATGTTGCGCCTAACCAGTATAAATAACTAAGGCCCATCTTTATCTGTTTAAAAGCACATGTAAGACTACATCAGACCATTGTTTTCAGTTTTCAGATCTTCAAGTTAGTATTGGTGACTGATTTGGATCCATGGATCTTTACACTTCATGCCAGCGTCACACTTGCAACTATATGTAACTTGTCCACCTTAAAATTTTAATTTCAAAGTTGAGTTTATGTTATCATCACTTTCATCAGGGGGGATGGTGTCTGTCCCATTTCCACAGTGAGCCCTGGTCACCTGCTGATAGTACCATGTATATCTTTGGAAACAGGCTGTGGCTCCTACCTAGGAAGTGTGTACAACTTTATGGCCGTAATTCACACAGCAGCCTTTGTCTCAGTACTTGACAAAAGATGCTAAAAAGTTGTCTCACTGTTTGTGTAGAACCTTACACACTCAGTCCTAGCCCCTGTTTGTGTGCTTAATGCATATCTGGGACTTCTAATCTTTGTTATCTTGATACTTGGTTTGTCTTGTTAGGAAAGTGTGATGGTTTTTGAAACGTATATGCCAAGATAGAAACAAACCTTTGGAGAGATTTTGTGCTCTGTTCAATGTGATGAAATCACTGTCCTCAGTTTGTAAGATTTGATAAACACAAAGCTGAAGGTGGCGATAAAAGAGAGGCCCGTGAACAACTTAAAATGTCACACAGAGTTCGTAATACGTTTTGGGCTGTTGATAAAAAAACTCCCCCAGGGAGCAAAGTTTCAGTAAGACACTGGCTGAAAAAGAGAGAGAAAAAAGAGGGACAGGCTTTGAACCGGGACCTGTGAGACTGAGGCATTCAAAGAAAAACAGAAGAGAAAGACGGTGCTGAGGCTCAGTGACTGCAGACGTGAGATGAGTCTGAAAACAACTGAACACGACTGAAGTATTCACTCAGGATACATTCTTGGATAGTCTGGGATTCATTTGGACAATTTGTGTCTGTGATGTTGGGGCTAATGTGTCCTTGGACATTGAAGACCTCCTAGTCTCTGTAACCAAGTGACAGACCTTTGGTCTAAGGTAATACCATCAATGCTGAAGTTGTCGTGGTTCTATTTTTCTCATGCCATTCAAAGCATATGGGAACTCATTATAGAGGCCTGTGCATGACAGATGTTAAATCAGTGAGTACTGGTAATATTGGTTTTAGTAAAATGAAGACCTAATTCACACTGGAGTGGAGTGCATGTGTGGTGCAGCTGTGGGGTTACAACACAAAACTGAGCAGCTTTTTATGACTGCTTTTAATGGCTTCTTTATGTTTTTCTGAACTTCTCATGAAACTTTAATGCCATTATTTGACAAATTCTTATTTTCTGCAATCTCTAGAGAGCTGTTCAGCAAGCTTCAGAGTTTTTATTCAAAAGAAACAACTGAAATCACTTCCAATTTTTCTACAAGCAGCAACATTTTTTCAGCTATATTTCATAAAACTGAATGATCTTAAAGTCCATCTTATTTTAAAAACCTTTATCATGTTAAATAGATTTAAAGGCATTTGTCGTCCAGTATTCAGATTTCTATGTTTTATTTTGGCATTGGACAAATCATTGATGAAGTAAAACATCCTCATCTGATTATTGGTGCCATGTATTGACATTTCAATCCAAAAAATTTGGCCCTTTTGAACAGTGGATCTCAACTGGGTCAACCGGGTTGGGACCGAAAAGTGGGTTACAGAGAGGTTTCAAGTGGATCGCCAGTATGTTCTGGGAAAAAAATGTGGCAAATTTCCATTATGTATGGAAGCCCTAAGAGAACATTAAATAAATCCATACATTTTTTTTAAAGGTTTTAATCTAATGGCAAGTATCTTTTTGTCTTTTTTTTCAAGATTTCAACTTATTTTTCTCCTTTTCCCTACATAGCAACACTGGTTTTGCCAAGAAAATAAGTGAAGTCCTGGAGAAATGTCCAAGTTTCTCTGCTATGTTGGGAAAATGCCACAAGACTTTTAACTTGCTGGAACCGTGGAAGGAACATAAATGGCTTGACCTCTGCTCAATTCTGAATCTGTTGGACATCAGACTTAAATCACACACTGTGATCACAAGTAAGGTTTGGATCTGGATAGCACTAGCTGTAGGAAGCTGTATTTCTATCTTGTAGACTCTGCTTATGTGATGTTGATTTGCTTTGCTTCCACATTCATGTCCAGTGCAGTGTCTTCACCTGTGGAAACATCAGTAACTGCCATTCAACCAAAGTCCAGCCACCAGGTTTCTGTGTGGTGAGGCTACTTTATTAAGTTGTAGCTTAGAGCTAAAGTTTCCTTCTCCACCTTTTGTCCTCAGTCCTCCATCTTTAAAACCACACGTGAAAATTGAGCAAAATAAAATGTATATCAGCATTTCTTTTTTGTAATTATGTGCTTCAGAATCACATCTGTTTTGTCCTGTCTCTTTGTTCAATAGCTATTTTTTCCAGTTAGGGTCCAAACTGCAACATTTTCTGTAAAAAAATTTGAGTGGTTTAACATTTTTTTTAAATTTTGGGTCCTGATTTCTCATTGGGGGCAGAGGTGGGTCCTGACCAGATGAGAACCACTGGTTAAGAAGATGACAGCTTCAGTGATGATTAGAGGTCAAACTTCCCTTTAGTTGCAGTGAATGCCTACATAAATCTTGTATGTTAGCTTGATAGAGGTATTTTATGTTTCCTGTTAATAAGGTTTAGTAAATTATTGCAAAATTGACTTGCGTTTGTATTATAGGAGTTTGGTTGATGCAGCTGAGGGTGGGGGAAGTAATGGGTTGATGGGACTTGTAAAAAATCATTTCTGATGATAATGCTTCCTTTTTGGAAAATTTTTGCTCACACTTTTCCAAAGTAGAACTTAAAGAGCAAACACTAGAGACAAAAGAGCCGTATTCGGCTCCAGAGCCGTGGGCTGAGTGTTGCAGTCTTGAAGGCTTCTCATCATTACTCATCATCCTAAAAAAAGCAGGACAGGAAGGGGGGGGGGGGGGGGGCAAAATTCAAAACCTCTGGCGAAAGTTTTAAGCTGGTTATGAAAATAAAATTGTTACATCTTTAACGGTAAAAAAGTAAAAGTGACCATCAGCAAAAAGATTGCCAAGTCACTTTCAGTGCTGAAACCTCTGCTGGAGTTGGATTCACAGAGATTACCTTTATTCCCAGGACAAACAGACAGCTTGACACATCCATGGCATGGGATATACACTTACTGGCCACTTTATTAGGTACATCCGTTCAATTGCTTGTCAACACAAATAGCTAGTCAGCTAATCACATGGCAGCAACTCAATGCATTTAGGCATAATTCCTTGACTAGGAACAAGTGTATCAATGTGAAGCTGCAAGATAGATCAGCCTGATGACAGACGTGGAATCTGGCCAAACCATCAGCTTTGCAAGGTTAGGCTGCTTTTGTTTTTGTCAAGAACAGTGCAAGACAAAAAAGGGGGAAAAAAAGGCAGAAATTCATTAAAAACAAAGTTGCTCACAACAGCAGGAAGAAACAGAATTCAAGAGAGTGACAAAAAAAGCACAGGAAAAATAATTTATTCAATAAACCAATATTTAAATGATAATGCTATGAAAATAGGGTTAACAAAGTTTACATATCAAAAAGTTCGCCATTAAAATGACTGAATGCAAATCTACCAAACCCCAAATTTAAAAAAAAGTTTGGATTTTTATGAAACACTACTGTTTTTTTCTCTTTTTTGTGATTTTAAAAAATATCCTTTGCGTGGGAGAAAATTATTCTTCATGTCTGTAACCCTTTTTCAAAAATCTTTGCTTCCATCTTGACTGTAAGACTCAGAGGACAGAACTTGTTCTGGAGCGTAAAAAAAGGTTGGAAGGGTTTATATTTCCCCTCCTACGTTCCTGCCAGCACACCTGAAAGAGATCTTCACTCTGCTGTGTGCTCGTCTAGTGTCTGTGTGTGTGTGGGCACAGTGCGAGGCGACTGTCTGTACTGCTGTACAAAGATTTCAGCCAGCAGGCACATTGCATGATTTATCATCACGGCCACATTTTGCTGCCCTCTGATGGACAAAAGTTTAATCAAAGTCCCGCCGAGAAAGACGGACAGTAAATTACTGGAACACCTTTTCAGTCTCTGTTTGACTCTCTGAAGCCATTTTTCATGGCCAACCAAACGCTCAGGATCCTCTTAATTATTGATGATAATGAGTCAAATAACTGAGGAATACCTACCACCCTCCCAGCCACCTCCATCCTCTGCCTCAGAGAGATGTGCTGCCATGTATTATGCAGATTGAGTGTTATTAACCCTAATGGCCCATAAGAAATGAGACAATAACCATTCAGGCCTAATTTCATTTGCATTGCACTGCTCTTCCTTTCTCCTTTCTCTTTGTTAACCCCACCTTCACCTCTAAAGGATGGAGTTAATGTTAACCTTCGTCACACTGATAGATATCTGCAGATTTAGATGGGAAAGTCAATGCACGAGTAAGTCAGAAACAAACATTTCAACGGAAGAAGCTTTCTCTAGTTTTTTGTGTGGATAATTATCCGTCTTTGTGTTTCAGTTATTTAACCTGAAAAACAAAAGGTTCAGACTCATCATTAAAAAGCAGAGAAACAATGCAGAGACAACACTTTTATCTTTTTGATTTCTCTGTGGATTGCTGCTACTCTTTTTATTTTACTTTATAATGGTGCACAACAACTCTAGTCTGATACAATAGATGCAGTCAGTAAAAGCTGTTAATTAACATGACTCAGTCTGGTCATAGACCATATTATCAGTTGAGATAAGGCCGCTATTGTCAATACAGCAAGGCTTCTGCATTTATTTTTCAGTTTGAATCCTCCTGCTATTATCTGTTTTTCTTTTGGAAATGCTACAGGTAGCTACATATTTTCACAGATCAATCTCAGAAGATCTCTAATTTCCAGTGATAACTTTTATTTAAGTTTGTTGTTCAGAGGTGACCTCTTCAGTTTTGTGGTACTTGCAGCAGGAAGATAACCTTGCAAAGCAGTCTCCTTGTTTTCACATGCGAATCCATCTTGCAAAGCTCCCATCTGTACCATTTGGGCCCGGTTAGAAAGTGACAGGACCAATCAGCTACGAGGGGAAGTACTTTCAGGCGCGGCAGAGTCGTGACGTAAACAAGCAGCAAGAAGAGGCCGGTGCAATTATGGCAGAAGAGCATAGCGTGGATGCTGTTAAAGTGCCAGTTTAATCAGAAATTGACAACATTTCTTCGTCAAAGGAAGAACAAAGAACAGCAGTGAGTTGTTTTCTTTTCAAAAACGACAAAAGTCAAGTACTCACATGTCTATAGTCGCCATGTTTCGCTTTATTCCTCGGTAGCTGCGCACGCGCAGCTCAATGGCAGCTACGTCACGTGTTTTGTTGCTCTGATTGGCCCGTAGAGATGTGACAGTCAGAATGTTCATCCAATCACACTCTGAATTTTTTTCAAAGCCTCTGCCTTTTCCCAAATGTTTCCTATTGAAGCTTTCCCAGATGGATGTGGGAAACAAATCCATCAGGCATGTCAGGTTAGCAGGAAGAAAGGTGACTAAGCAAGTGAGTGAGCAGTTCCCTGTGTGTCAGTGTCAGCCTGCTAAGTAACCAGCCTTTTTAGCCTTTAGATCACTCAGACTGATCTGAAATAAGAGTCTACAGAGAGTTCCTCATTTGTATGACCAGCTGTTCCTGCCCTTACCCTTTAAATTCTGCACCCAATAACCTCAACAGCCTCTCTGGAAGTAGAAACCATGACAGTGATGCAGCCAAGGACTACTTTAATAGTTGACCAGTCACTGACTATTGAACTGGTTAGTTACCTATTCTGAGCATAGGCATAGCACAGGAGGGAAAAAGGGTACTGATTACCCACAGTAGGGAGGGGCCCTTGGGAGGACTGCTTTTTGGTATTTGGTCTTTTTTCTTGGTAATTAGTGTCATTACTGAATCAAAAGTGACTAAATGAATCAATCTTAAATTTGTATCAAATAGAATAAGATAAAATACTGGGGGGGACCTGCTCCTCCCTTAAAAATGTCCAAATGCTGTAGTGCAGTGCTGCGAAATAATGCAAGTACATTTAATTTAACCATAGTAAAAATACTGCTCATAAATTTGGAAATCATGGTTCAAAAACACATTGAAATGCATAGATATTTGTAAAAATGATGCAATATTTGTTGCTTGGCTAGCCGGTTAAGGGGGGCACTGTGCAATAATCTTTCTAGGGACCCAAAATCCCTAGCTACACCCCTGATTCGGAGGGATTTTTCTTGATTGCTTAATACAAGCAATACTTTGGTTATGGCTTTGACATAACCACTGATAATGGAGGCTGGATGACATACATCCTTGTCTTAACCGAGAGGAGAAATAGCATTTTTATCACTGAAAGAATCAGTAATGTTAGGTTAAAACACTCAGGTCGGGTTCCCAACTGATGACCTGTGAAACGTTCAAATGTTGAGGTGGCTATTTGAGCTGAAACCTTGAGACATGTATTTACCAGCGGTTTGAATTCTCCATCTTATTTAAGGTAGATGTGAATCTTTCAAGATATCACAGTTTGATTAAATTATAATTTTTAGGCTCATGATTCCATTCAAAATGGATTTTTGATTCAAACTGACTCCTGATTCCTTCTTTGTTTCAAAAGGGGGCTTATGTGAGGATCTTCAGTCTTCTCTGCTCTATGAAGCAGAAAATTATTTGACATTAGTTCAAAATGAGTTTTGCTCCATAGACAGCAAAGGCAGTACATTAGTACAGTGGGCACAGTCAGACATGGCTGAACCTGAGAGCTAGTGCCGCTTATGTTACCAGCCAGGACCAACACAACCCTCACAGCACTGGTGTATGGAGGAAAACGCCAGCAGCAGCTGCTGGTGGAAATTTAGTTTGGATGAAAGAAAGTACATTTTAAACTCAGAATTATTTCTGACACAAATAGAGTTTCCCAACACCTCTAATATTGAACCATGAAGAATACACTGGATGGGTATTTTGTTGGCTGAAAGAGAGGGAGAGGAAAGCTTTAAAATGGGACAACCTTAATCTTTTCCTCTCACCTCTGCCTTTGTTAACCCCAGTTCCACTTCTCAGTGATGAACCCTGTTAAATCCTGATCACACTGATAGATGTGGAGGATGACACCATTCACTGGACTTTTCTGTCTTTATAATCACAGTTAAAAAAAAAAAACATGTCTTTCTCTCTTCCTCAGCCAGGGAAAAGTAGGACACATGCGTTAGAAATGGGACAGACTTCATAATGCTGCTGTGATGTAATCGGTCTTAAAATGTATCCTTCAAAGGATGCTGTTGCTGAAATGGGACACATCCAAAGTGAGGCAAGAAAATCTGTTTAGGGAGGAGGGTGGGTTTATTAAATCTATGACACATGGTGATGTGGTAAGGTTGCTTTTGTTGTGAAAAAGTTTAATTTTGACCGACACAGGGCATCCTTATATCTAGAGAGAAGAGAAAAAGAGATGTCAGACTACAATAAAAGCATTTAAGCGGGGTTGTTACCATGGATTTCTTTCTCTCTGTTTACCAGCAGAGCCTCAGCAGACAGGTACAACAAGGGAAGACTGTCTTTGATCCGTATAGGATCTTGGATGTTGATGGGAAATGGATAAAAACAAAGGGGAAAACAAAACTTCCAAAACATTCCTACACAGCAGTTATTTTCCCCTAAGAGTGGAGTGAATCTCCTCTTCATCGTCTTTATCTCAGCTCTTAGCCACTGTCTGTTTACTGCCAGCATGTTTGAAAGTTCAGGAGAACGTACAGCTGAGTGGAAACTGTCCAACATAAGATCATTAGATCCCAACTATTCTGACTCAGGAGTACAAGGACATGTTGTAACTAGAGGTAACAGCTGGTTGGTTGATTAGTTAACAGATGGGCCTTGGTTATGGGTCAGATAGTCACAGAGAGTAACCCCTAAAATACCCCAGATGTGTTTCTGGTCCATAATGGATTGTGTTTGGCAGATTATGCCTTTGTTGTAACAATGCCTCTTGTCAATAAATCTTAAACCATTGTAAAATTTGTTGATTTCCCTTTTAAATGGTGCCTCATTTTTAAGGATCATGCGTTTGTGGGATGAGCAGCAGAGCTTAGTATGTGGGTTGCACCCATGGAAAAATGGCCAAATCTTCTCTGCCAGTGCCGAAAAGCTTATTCTGCTGTTGCTATTGACTCTTGTTTTGAGCTTCAGGTGCCTGATTGGCAGCACCTGTGGGTATGAGCCCTGCTACAGCGGTCAGTAGGTTTGGCATGCCGCGTTTGAATGATCTGGATAGGGCCTGTGTGATAGGGCAACCTCAGGATGGTGTTCCACAAAACCAAGTTATGGCATTATTTGGAGTGAGTCCCAGTACCATCTCCAACCTGAAGGCCAAGTTCCATATAACAGGGGATGTCAGACAGGCCAGGAAGTGGTTGTCCCAAGAGAATGACAACCCAAGAAGACCCTTTCCTCACCCCGCCAGCACTTAAGAATCCCAGGCTGTCTTCTACAGATTTGTAGTCCAGGTTTGCAGGACGATATGTCCGATGGCTCTCTGTCCAGACGGGATCAACCGCACACACCCAGTCTCCGGATGCAAGGAGGCCTGCCATTACTGCCCTTCGCCACTGTGGCACCATCAGGCCTGTTTGTGCTGGTGTCTGCAACACGTGGAATGGAACCTGAACATGTGAAGGTACGTTATGTTCAGAGATGAGCCCAGAATTTGGGAGCGTTGAGGATGGAATGTCCTGCCAGCAGTCCTGATCTCAACCCCACTGACCATTTGTGGGATCAGCTTGGGCGTGCTGTTCATACCAAAGTGACCAACACAACCATAAATGCTGGTTGAAGAATGGGATGCCTTCCCACAGCAGTGTGGTGACCAGCATGAGGAGGAGGTGCCAGGCTCTTGTAGTTGTGCTTGGTCCTTCCACATGCTTCTAAGGCTCCTGTCCGGTAAATTACTAAATTGTTAAATTGCCAATATGTCTTTTTTCTTTTGACTTCAATTATCCAATCCAGCAAACAATATCAAACAAGGCTCAATGGCAGAATGAGGTTTTTGGCATTGGCATAGAAATTTGGGCAAACTTTTCACAGGTACAACCCAAATACTCAGCTGTGCTGCTCATCCCTCAAATGCATGCTCCTTACAAATGTGGAACCATAAAATAGGGTAATAAACAGGCTTTACAACTGTATAAGATTTATCATTTATTTAGTCTTTTTTTTTTTCTTTTTTTTGGGGGGGGGGCATTTAGAGGAACCTGAGCTCAATTTCAAGTTAAATGTCAGCGTGATATTTCAGTTTTTTATTTTCAATGCGTTAAGTAATGTGAAATTCTGTTTTCACTTTGTCATTTTGGGGTACTGAGTAGGAGAAAAAATGAATTGAAATGACTGTAGTATGAGGCTGCAATATAAAAAAATAGAAAACAGTGAAGATTTCTTTTTGAATGCCCTGTTTATCCGCACCTTTTACCGACATCCCATTAACTTGTTTATCCCAAACAAACAGCCTGCTTTCACAGAGCGGTAGATCGTGAGATACTTTCCTCCATGGGTTGCTTTGGTCAGACTGATGGAAAGCTGGTGCAAACTGGAACATGCAGAAATTGTTCCATCTGGGCTTTACAACACAAGAACCTGCAGCCTCAGCAGCTGCAGTGGTACTTCTTCTTTATTTCCCTCTGAAGCAGCCTGCGGGGGTTTTTATATCACGTTACACCTCAGAGAGGTATCGATGAAAAATGAAAGGAATCATCTCAGAGTTTCCTGGACCATTCAGCATGCATGGGTGGGTAAGGAGGCTGTGTGGGTGGATGAGATGGAGAAGAAGAGGAGGTGGGAGGATGGATGTTTTTTTTTTTTTAACGAGGGGTTCCTTCACCCCAGGGATCTGTCTGACCATGGGAAGAGAAGAAGAAGAAGATAGGGACAAATGAGTGGAGGAAGGGGTGAAGGGTGAGGCAGAAAAAAAGAAACAAGGAGGAAAGGAGGTCCTGATCATCTCCTCCTTTTCCTGGGAAGGAGGAGTTCCTATCTCTGTGTGTTGGACGCACATATATATCATTAGGCATCATTAAGCACAAATTATACAGAGAGAGAAAAGAAAGACAGATGCTGCTGCTGGCATGTTATGTTGCTCTATTCTCCCCCTACAATCTGCAGGAGAGAGAGGGAAGGATTGGGGGGGGGGGTTAATCTAATACATTTGTAGTGTGATTAAAGGAAGACCTTCATCGCTGTTGACATTTCAGATGAATGTGAAGCTCTGCACTGAGGATATTAAACACTGAAAATCTCACAGAACAACGAGGAAGAGAAAGAGTTAATAGTCCAACGCTATCACAAGGAAATCTTCCTCTCTCTCTCGCCTTCTCTCTCTCTCTCCCCTCCTCCCCCCCATCCTCTCTCGACCACTCAGCCGCCTCTCTCACCACCTGTTAGTGCGGACCCCTCGTGCACTGACATCCACTTGTTTGTGTAGGAATCTACTCCACTCACACAATCAAAGGTAAGAACTACATTTTTGTCTCTTGTCTACGTGGTTTCCAGCTTTCTTTTTTGCTCTAACTGGACTCCCAATTTTTTATTCACTTCTCAGGAATAGTTTGTTTTTATCCTGCCTTATTTGTCTCTGTAAATCTTCCAGCTGTATGTGCCTGCAGTGGCAGTAGATTTCCAAGTTCTACTTTTGTTTTTCCCAATTTTTACCTTTATCTATTCAGAATTTAGGAGCAAATCCTCTACACTGTTTGATTCTGAATTGTGTAGTTACATGTCTGATAAAATTAACAAAAAACACCCAAAAAGTCATTTTTACGTGTTCATTTGAAGGTTTGATCAGCTTTTTTAAGTTGCATATTTCTCTTTCTTAAAGCTTCTGAGTGTTTTTTAAGCGGGTGACAAAACTATCTGAAGTTAATGATGATGTTTTTATAAGGTTCATGGATTAAAAAAAACACCACCAACAATAAAATTATAACATCTATGTAGTTATTTTTCTTGCCTGTAAAGCTCCTGTTGGGTTGGTTTCATATAAAACAGACATTTTCTACATTTTCCATGTCAAAGAGTGATATGTTTGACAGTTGGATGAGATTTTTCATCGTCATCAAGACTTAAAAATGACCATATTATCCACAGGGGGCACTAAAGCAAAAATTTCCTCACATCAGTTTTAGGTTTCAAAGCATTACCGTAAAACCCAGTATATGAGACACATTTATTACCTCCACCAAGGAGGTTATGTGATCGGGTGGGTTTGTTAGTTTGTTAGCAATATAACTCAAACAGTCATTGATGGATTTTGATGAAATTTTCAGGAAATGTCAGAAATGACATAAGGAAGAACTGATTAGATTTTGGGAGTGATCCAGACCACCGTCTGGATTCAGGAATTTTTTTGAAAGATTCTGTACTATTGGGAGATAGGGCTAATGGCGGAGGTCTGCACTGTTACCACTTTACACCAGTAGATGGCGGACATGAGCAACTTCAATCCCAGCAGCATTTTGGGTGTGTTTCTATTCAAAGTTTTGGAGTTTATAGAGTTTGAAAGACGGACACCCAGTCAAGGAGACGAGTCGGCGCGTAACAGAGAGAAAGACAGCGAATTGTAGTGAGAATACTCTCAATGCTGGGAGGAATAGAGGAATATTCACCCTCTGCCATGACTTCCAGTCGTCCAGTGAGACCATGGGTGAGAGTGTCAGTGCATCTGGTCGCACCAGCAGGCAATGTTTCCACCCTGACAGTTCACCCGCAGTGAAGCCAATGCTTTATCTCACTGCGTGTCCACCCCACCGGGGAGGGAGTAATCAACAAATGTAGTAGTGGGGGGCACATGGGGACGGATCCAGGGATTTTTTAAAGGATTCTTTGCTATTGGGAGATAGGGCTAAGGGCGGAGGTCTGCGCTCTCTGAGTGCTTTTCTAGTTACTATTTATTCATCTAGAAAGTTGGCAGTGACCAGATAAAGTGCTGAGACGCACTGTCATGATCTGACGCTGTCAATTTTTTTCCTCCATTCATTTTGCAGCTGCTTCACTGCTCACAACGTGCTGTGATACATAACAACATAGCACCACTTTTTGATATCCTTTCTCTGTCATTACTCCATAATCCTGCATTTATTTCAATGGGGATACAAGTAACTTACTAACATGTATACGGACCTTTGGAGTGTTTGGAGGTTGCTACTCCTACAAGAAGTAATCATTGGCGGTGAACAGAGAAACTTCACAACAATCAGTGAAGGCTGAGAGCTCATCTACCGTATTACAGCTAGCAGAGGTGCAAACTCAAGATGGTAACAGCAGATGGTACTAAAAGAGCTGCACACAAACTGTAAGTTGCAGACTTTGCTGAATGCAGTGAGGATTGTCATGCAGTAAGAATGTTTTTTTTTCCTCCTTGAGGAGGCCCATAAATAGAGGCTTGAATACGGGTGCAACCTATAATCTGGATTTTACGGTAATTGCATCTGGGCTTCTTCTGTAAATGTTAATCAGTCTAATCAATGTTACTAATTTTGATGTGACCTTCTTCTTAGAAAGATTGCATTGTTACATTTTTAGTCACCCAGCAGTTAAAAAGATGAGAAAAATTATTCACTTACAGTGAATAATCCACAGCATTATTGTCTGTTTACAGTCTGTTATGCTGCATTTGAGCAGTGAAAGCTCTGGAACTGAAACCTTTAGTGACAAAAGCTCTTAGATTCTATACATATACATAAAGAGTTAACATTTCTTATTTAGAGATGGGATTCAAAAGCCGGTTCGAGTTGAGAATACGTTCAATCCATCTATATCATTAACATTTAATTCTAGCTATTCCCTTATCAATGCCTTACTTCTGTGTGCCTTTAAAAACACAGTCTCGTGAGAGGCAGTCAAGAGCAAGAACAGAAAAGTTGAGGAAGAAAACATGGCGGACAGTCAGGCTAAAGCGGTCAAAAGAGTGGCTTCATTTCTCAAAAAATGACTCAAACAGCTAGACATGCAACATTTGTCTAACAGTGATTTCATGCAAAGCATGCATCTTTTTGCACAAGAACTGTTTATTTTGTACAAGATTTCAACTAATTTTCATACATCCAGAGGTGTAGGATCCAGAGACTAGTTTTATATTTATTTAAAGGTTTTATTTTGTAAAGAATATGGGCAGTAGTTTTAAATCCCAATTCAATTTCAACTTCAGAGACTGAAGATCCAGAGAAGAATTTGTTCAAGGAATCAGTTAGGGATTCGCTAAAAAATTGAATCAATGAGAAGAACTGATATCAATAAATTCTTGCCAAATCCCATCCTTAGCCTTGTTATGTTAAATTTCAAGTGCAAAATCATTTTCCCATGAATGTAGACTCTGCAAGTTTTCCCTGCAATAGACTTTTATATAATTGTTTTTCTGTCTTAAACAGACATTAAAAAAGATAGAGAGAATTTAGTCAACTGGTCCTGAATATATAAATGAAAATGTAAGGAGTAGAAGTAAAAAGTCGGCTGAAAAAGAATTACTCCAATAAAGTATAGATACCCCAAATTTCTACTTAAGTAAGGTAACAAAGTATTTGTACTTAGTTACTTGACACCTCTGGTAATTCTGACATTGAGCACTGGGTTGAACCTCGGACTCACCCTAGGTGAGTGGTTCTCAAATGGTGTAATGAGCCAAGTCTTGGTAATTACTGCAACTGTACAATAACTTTGTCAAGAACCACATGATTTGCAATAGTTTTTCTTTATCAGCAGATGTAAATTTGCACTTGTTGCTGTTACTCATATGTGGCTGTTCTAGGAAGGAGGAGCTGGGTCGGAGGAAGGTTGTAAAAAGTGGCTTCGCAGAGGGAGCAGCAAAGCATAGCCAGGTTAGAGCAGTTAAAATATGGCAGCATTAGTATGAATAGCCAATAGTGTGCTTAAAAGCAAATCAGCTGGCCGTCAGCTGATAAGGCCTTTTGTGAAATCAGCTGATCTCAATTATATAGCAGTGATTGACTCCGTGGCCTGCCTGAACTAATGCTATTCACCTGAACTAACTGTTCACTGTTAACATATTTTAATTTTGTATAGATACGGATTTGGTGTGCCTAGAAATTTTGGCTTAGTCTTCGGTGTGCCTTGGGCAAGAAAAAGGTTTAAAACCACTGCTCTGGGTGATAGGAGTCAAGTGTGTGAATGGATCATGCAGGTTTTCAGTGTGTAGGCATGTTTGAGTGTTAACATTGATTTTATATCGGATTTATTTAGATGCATGGACTATAAATAAGTGGATCCATGTGTCCAAACTGATGACAGGCATTGGATATTTGCTCTTGCTTTGATCATAATGTGCATCCGAACATTATTTCTAAATTCAGCCCTCAGGGGTTTTGTACAATATTACATCTGATTAAATTATTCAGTGGGTAAACAGGGGTTTTGTTGGCACAGGATCTCATATACAGTTTTCCAAAATGACTCCACATGTTCAAATATACTTTTCTAAAAACTTTCACCACTAGATACAAATGTAATCTGAGAAGTCTTATGAAAACATGACAGGAAATCTGAAGAGAACAGGCCTGATTCTTTTCCATTCTCCTCATACAGTAGCATTTTAATGAGTGTTTTGGTGTGAGATTGTTTATTGATTGTTAAAGTCATAGTTTTGCAGAAAGCTTCTTTCTTCCCCATCTCTCTCCAGGAAACGCTTTTGACACCTTCTCACTTTACCCTGCCAATGTAACTCCTTCAAAAACAGCCGCTACCATCAGGTCTGTGTCAGTGCAGAGGCAGTATTGATTTACATGCAGCTGTTGGTGGGTATGAATTATAATGTGGTGTTTCAATGACTGGAGGATGTCAAATCCCAGAGACACTCAGAAAATGTTGGCAGGAGCAGTGAATTAAATTATGTTTGTTTCTCTCGTTTCTGCAGAAAATTTGGTTAATAAGCCTTTGAGAAAGGCAGCGAGGGAAGTGTTAAACAGGGCAGATCGGTGGTCTTCTACGACTCTAGGGTTAAATAGTTAAGTAAAATACTAAGGGGACAACTCTATCTGCTAATGAATACCACCAATCTGTACAGGGCTTTTTGTCTCTGCCTCAGTGCATGCTGGGAGAAGGTCCAGAACTGCACACACAGCTAGTGCAACATATTTACTGTATTTGTACACATTTTCTATCAATGATGTCTCATGCCATTTAATTTCTATTAACTCCATAATGATAGAATAGGGCCGCATACTAGTGCAGCATGATTGATCTGATCTTCTTTAATGCTCCCTAATACTCTGTTATAGCTAATGGAGCGACTGCTTTGTATACACTGACTTTGTGTATAGAAATACAGTTGGATGGTCTGCTTTATGCTCTCTAGGATCCACCTCTAAAGGGGGGTTGCAACTATGCGTTATCAATCCATTGGACAAGGGCATCTTAAACCAAAGATGCTATTCCCCTGTGTTCATTTTCCATTCCACCACTAGCAGCTGTGACTTTTAGCAAGTGAGCTATGGCTGACAGAGAGCAAAACATGCCCAGTTTAACAACAAGCGCAAGGAGGGGAGGGATGTTTTTTTGTGTGTCATCATTGATTTTGCCTTGTTTGAATCAAATTGAAGCAAACACAACTTTGATTCAAAGTGGGAGACTTCAGCATTACTGAACCTTTTCATTGGTGAGAAGAGTTACCTTAAAGTCAGACATGGTGCCCTTTCAGCATTCTTTCCTAGCCAATGAAGCAGCATTCTTTCACTAAGTTTCATGGAAACGGGGCCAGTATTTTTTTTTTTTATAAAACCTCCTCACAGAAAGCATAATAACATTATCTATAAGCCCTTAAGAGATTCTTGGGGCATCTTGGGCCATTCATGTTTTATTTTGAAGCCGTTTTGGCTGTTTTGAATGAAAATAGCTCAATTTGCTTGAAGATATTCATTCTAATTTTTGTTAGAACTGTGCTCTCAGTTCTTTAAATTAGCCTAAAATGGCTGAGCTACACAAAAACTGACACATTTGTTCCTAAGGACAAAAAATGTCCCATTGAAAACCATTGAAAATGGCATTTTTGATCCCACATTTGTCTTAATGCATTCTTTAATGTTGAGGATTGATTTTGGACTACTAGCTTTCAGTTTTTAATTTTTATATTCATCCACTGGCACTACTTTTTTCCATTCAAAGCATGCTTCCAAAAACACCTTGCTTGTAAATTGATGTGTGTGTTGCTATTGACATTAAAAAACACCCCCACAGCATGATGCTGCCACCACCATGCATCAATGTTGGGATGGAATTGGACAGATGATGAGCGGTTTCCTCCAGACATAACATTGAGAATTGAGGCCAAACAGTTCATTCATCCATCCATTTTCTATAGCCCTTGTTCCGTTCCGGGTCGGGGGAAGGCTGGAGCCTATCCCAGCTGTTATTGGGCGGGGTACACCCTGGACTGGTTGCCAGCTAATCACAGGGCTGACATATAGAGACGGACAACCAGGTATGCTCACATTCACACCTACGGCCAATTTAGAGTCACCAATTAACCTAATGAGCATGTTTTTGGTGGTGGGAAGAAGCCGGAGTACCCGGAGAGAACCCCCGCATGCACGGGGAGAACATGCAAACTCTGCACAGAAAGACCCTGGCCCTGACTGGGAAGCAAACCAGCAACGTTCTTGCTGTGAGGTAACAGCGTTAACCACTGCGCCGCCGTGCCACCCGCCAAACAGTTCAATCTTGGTTTTATCAGACCAGTGTATCTTGTATCTTGACAGTCCTTCAGGGTGCTTCTTTGCTAACTCCAAGCTGACTTTCATATGATTTGGAGAGGCTTCAATCTTGCCACTCTGCCATAAAGCCCAGATCAGTAGAGGACTGCAGTGATGTCAGTCCTTTTGGAACTTTGTCCCATCTTCACACAGGATCTCTGGAGCTCAGTCAGAGTGACCATCAGATTTCTGGTCACCAACCAAGACCCTTCTTCCCCTGAATGCTCAGTTTGGCCAGGCGACCAGCTATCAAAGAGTCCTGTAAAAATTTCCAAAATTCTGTTTTCACTTTGTCATTATGGGGTACTGTGTGTAGATTTAAAAAAAAATACACACATATAAATATATATATATATATATATATATATATATATATATATATATTTGCGGCATCAGGCTGCAACATAAGAAAGTGGACAGAAGTGAAGGGGGTCTGATTACTTTCTATACATGTTGACATTTTTCAGCTGGCTCCACCATTTATCTAAAAACATCAAGATTTATTTTTGGTCCGTATTGCCCAGCCCTACCTCTCCCTTTCTCACCCTCCCTGTCAATCAGGATTAAAAGAGAAACTGACCACAGGGTCGACTGTTTACCATGAAAGGCTGAGTGTCTGTTAATGCAGAAAAATCACATTAACACATCGGTATCTCTCTGAACAGATAGGACAAAACAAGCGAAGCAGAGGAAATGAAAAAGAGAGGTGTGTGTGTTGGGGGGGGGTTAGACAGGCAACAGTATGAGAATTAAAGACCTGCAGGAGTGACTGGCAGGTGGGATACAACCTTAAATAAGAGAGAGGGTGAGGGAGGGAGGCAGGAATGTGAGGGGGAAGCATTTCATGTGTCTTCATTAGCATATTCAACTGTGCTTTTCTCTGAAATACACTCTCCACTGCTGAGTCTCACCCGTAATCCCACAGTGACCAGATATCGTTCACTGGACATGCACCAGATTTCACTTTCAAGTGGGAGAATGTTTCAGCTGATAAGTGCTGCCGCCCCGTGAATTAAACATGGCTGCAGTGAAGCACCAGCCAACCAAGACACCCACTAAAACACATGCACACGTCACAAATCATTAAACAATATGAAAAGACTAAGTCATGTTCATGGGTTTGTAGATATTAACTCATAAATAAAGGTTACAAAGGTGTTTTTCATTTGATTACTTAATATTTCTTTGATAGGACTCAGTCAGGGCTTTTGACTCAAAACAGTAGCCAGTTAGGGGAGTCCGTTAGTCAGCCCAACCAGACACCCAGATATCTGAACTATCTAGCATATATGGCTTCATATCTGATTAACCCTTTAGAGATCCTAGGGGCATTTTGGGCCATCTGTTTTTTTTATTTGCTAGCGAAATTGCCCGTTTTCAATGAATATAGCCAAATGATAATCATTTCTATTTTTTTTATTTTTTATTTATTTATTTATTTTTTGTGGTTTCAGTTCCTTGAATTTGCCTAAAATGGCTGAGCTACACAAAAACTGACACATTTGTTGCTAAGGACAAAAATGTCCCATTGAAAACCATTAAAAATGGCATTTTTGGTCCCACATTTGTCTTAACATAAAGTAATGCATTCTATAATGTTTAGGATTGATTTTGGACTACTAGCTTTCAGTTTTTAATCTTTATATTTGTCCATCAGATGGCGCTACTTTTCCCATTCAAAGCATGCTGCAAAATGTCCCACTCTTTACTGCTTCTGCAAGGGTGCCTTACTAAGTGTGTGTTGCTATTGATGTTGTGTGCACATATTTATTTGAGCTTTTGTGATTTTATTCTATTAAAAACAGTTGAGTTGTGTAAACATACTGGCCTTTAAAGGGTTAAAATCTGAAAAATATAATTAATATCTGTTACTTATCGTTCAGGCTAAAGTTGTTTTAAAAGATCGACTTGTTTGAAGTGGAAAAAATATCAATAGATAACATTTTTACGTAAGTTTTTGTGAAGTTTTTTTCATTTGGACTTGAGTTTTTTGTTTTAATCTGACAATGTAGAAAAAATAATGATGCATGAAAATCAATGTTTCTGCCAGTCATTGTCCCTGATTAAAATAATGGGAGAATACTCTCAAATAAAAAAACTGGAGTTATGTAAAAATATGCACCCTTAAAAGGTTAAAATCCCCAACATATAATTAATATTTAAAATGTATATTTCAGGTTGAAGATGTTTTAAAAGACTGACTCATTTAAAGTGGAAAAAAAAAATTGTATATATTATTTTTACAGCAGTTTTTGGACAGCATATATTTTTGTCCTTAGGGAAAAATGTGTGAGCATATTAAAGGAACTCTTAAGGGTTAAAACATAACTATCAGAGCACTTTATCAGCACCTTAAAGCCAACTTCATGGGACACACTTTTAAGACCTAAGACTTCTTTTAATTAACTTTATCTTCGAGCACCATAAGTATAAAAAACATGAATCAGCTCTTTTTCTCTGCTTATATGGCTGATATAAAACACCTCTGAGGAAAGCTAACTGCAGCCCATTTCTCTTAATAGCATCACTGATAACACATAAACAGAAAAACTGTTGCATGAATCATTGAACACTTGTAGATTTACATGCTGGTGTAGTTTGGTTAAATTTTTTGCTTCAATGGTGTGAATTAAGTAACACTCTGGTACATAGAAGTCGTGCAAATACAGTTTGATCAACCCCCTCACACTGTTCACACTTTTTATTTTAGATATAAGGCTCTGCTTCAGCCTCGTTACGGGCGCCCTGCAGAGCTTTTTAAACATGCATTTACACACTAAGGATTTCTTCTTCATTGAATCACTCTGTGAAGTACATCCACCCACTCTGAGTTTCTCCCACTGGTTTTAACTTCTTACGTTCCTTAAACATTTGATCTGTCATCTCTCGTCATGATCCCTGTCTCCTACCAGCAAACACGAGGATGGCTGTGGGTCTTAAAGTGGGATGTGGGGAAACCTATTTTATAATTGGAGCCAGCTGTTTAAGACTTGGAGCTTGTGGATTCCTCTCTCAGTTTTATCCCCTTAACGTGACCATTAAGAGCAGCCTTAAAACCCTGATTCCAGACCAACTCAAAATCAAGTGTTGGAATGAAACCAAGCATTATTACTGTACAAATGTGTCATTCTTGGTATGCTTCAACTTTACTTTGTACCAAACTATATAATGAGTGAACATTATTTTTCCTTTTGATTTGATGCTTTCCTAAAGCTATAAGCCAGAGGAATTTGTGAGCTTATGTTTTGTTTGTTTGGGTTCTTCGCTGTCTGACAGATTGCCAGTAATCTGTTCATTTTCTATACTGCTTATCCCATTCCAGTGAGCTGGAGCCAATCTTAGCTGTCATTTGGCGAGAGGCAGGGTAGAGGGCCCCAATCCATTACACAGAAGCCAGCATAAGAGCTGTGTCCCATTTCAGAGATAGCATTCTTGGGAGAACCCAACCTATGAAGAACCATGTTGACATGACCTCTTTACACAGCTCAGGCTGATCTAAACTGAGATGATCTCTCATCTATGGAGGATTTTCTCTTAGATTCATGCGCTGGCTTAGTGATTAATTGAACCCTGCTAATTCAGACAAAAGTGAAACTTTGGTTTACTTAAATGTCTGCCATTTTGTTTAAATTGATGTGCAATGAAATTTGTGTTGTGTTGAGTCATGAAGGATACACCAGAAGGAACCTTCGTGGTCTGGGGATTGGTTATGGCCTTTGACACATGCTCTGATGTAATTAGACTTCACGTCCACCCTCCAAAGTATTCATCCCCTGATTTGAGACACAGTCGGAGACAAAAACTACTCACACTCACGAGTAATTTAGGAGTCACCAAATAAATTAGCAAGCATGTCTGACTGTCAGACTGTAGGAGGAGGGAGCCCATACATGCATGAGAAGAACATGCAAACCCCACACATAAAGGCTGTTGTCCACTATGTGCAGTTCTAGTCAGATTTGGATTTGTAGTTATTAGGACCACAGCACCGACCTAGGGTGCATGAGGACCCTGTTGTATCTGTATGCCTAATTTTTCTGGCAGAAGAGTTGCTAATTTCGGGGCTTTAACGTGCTCAAAAACTCACCAAACGTTACAGAAAATTGTCCCCCAGTGGAAAGTTTTGCATTTGGTGGAATCATTAAAGTCCACAGGGGCCTCAAACATGAGATAGGGGACTGGGTCAGAGCCATGTGCATGAAAATCAGTACACATATGTATCATGGTTGGAGTAAAAAAAAGGTAACTGCCAGTAACTGCAATGGAACACTGCCTGATCAACAAGAGACTACTGAATGCTACTGTACGAAAGCAGCAGGCTGGCGCTCCATCACTAGCAACAAAACAAAGCCCTAAACTTACACCAGAATTGACAGCGTGCCCACGGAGTTTACATCTTTCCTGATGGAGATTATCGGGGCGCTTGGAGACTGACAGGAGGAGGACATGGAGTAGCACGACACCTACAGCCAGTGGGGAGGAAACAGAGTTGTGCAAAAAGGCGAAAGCGGACAAACAAGCCAGACTGCAGGCTAAGCTAAGAGCGGCCCACACAAACCTGTCGTACTGAGCATCTTTCTCCTGGATGCCCTCTCCTTCACCAGCAGGATGGATTTCTAACCACTGCTTGCTGCTACAGAGGAGACTGCCAAACCTAATTTTGTTATGTTTTTACAATGCAATGACAATAAACGACTATCTAGACCGTGCTGCACCAAATGCTAATCTATCAAGTTAATGAGAGGCTACATGAATTTGAATTTGGACATTTATTTGCTTTTATTAGTTGCAGAAACATAGACAAATTGTTCTTTACTGCTTTGATAACACATCTAAGACAATGACACAGAACGGAGGAGTTTCAGTCTTAATTTAAAAGTGTGAATTAGCCTGGGATACCAGCTTAGCTTTTGCCTTGCTGGTGGCTGTTTTTCTGTTTTGTATTCAGAGGTTTTGAGTGTTAATTAGTTTTTTTTAAAAGAGCATGTTGAAGGCTTCACTTTTGGCAGTGTCAGTTTGGCATTTCCTCACTATTTTGACAAATTTTAAAAGCCAAAACTAAAATTAGTTAAAGTATAAAAGATTAACTCTTGTTGAAAAAAAGTTGTTGCAGTCATTTCCAAATTTTCTTGCTGCACACCCCTCCTCATATTTTAAAAGGTTGCATGTGAAGTCACTCCGTCTCTTCTAGTCGTACAGTTTAAGTTGCTGGGTAAGTAGATGGTCAGATGAAAGAGGACTTTCAAAACTAAATAACAGATGGATCACTTGAGTTATAGAGAGAACAACAATCAGGTTCCTCTGTCTTTGGGGAGATGTTGCATCTCATTCATTCACTGCTGAAGAGAAAGCTGTAGACTCTTGGCTGTCAGGTTTCTTATCACTCTAATGCAGCGTCTTACATTTCTTATCCTCTTATCTGTCTCCTGAGGATGAGTGAAATCTGGAGCTTTTTTAATATGTTTCCCAGTTTTATTCAACTCAGTATAATTCTGCACACTGACGAATATGAATGAGGTCACCACAGAGGGACTCACGTGTGTTGAGCAGCATTGTTGTAAGATATTCTAATGATGTCAACCTACTGTGCTTCCTATAGTCTGGAAACGGATCTCTGCAGAGGTTGGAAAGGACAGACATATTTTTTATTGAAGTATTTTGTAGGGCTCTGTTATTTTGATTTATTAAAATGTATTTTAAGCTGAGATCTTAAAGAGGTCTGTCCCTCAGCAGGGACAAAAGGATTCTGCCTGTACAGCAGAAACTTGATTTTGGAGTTCTGCCTTTTCCTGCATTTTTTTTTCCATGTGACCATATCTCAGTATTGACAGTGTTATTACCTTCACCAAGGAGGTTATGTGATCAGGTGGGTTTGTTCATTTGTTTGTTCATTTGTTTGTTAGCAACATAACTCAAAAAGTCGTGGACGGATTTTGATGAAATTTTCAGGAAATGTTAGAAATGGCATAAGGAAGAACTGGTTAGATTTTGGGAGTGATCAGGATTACCGTCTGGATCCAGTAATTTTTTAAAGGATTCTGGACTATTGGGAGATAGGGCTAATGGCGGAGGTCTGCGCTGTTACCATTTTACACCAGGAGATGGCGGACATGAGTAACTTATTCAAAGTTTTGGAGTTTATAGAGTTTGAAAGACACACCCGGTTGAGGAGACGAGTTGGAGCGTAACAGAGAGAACGACAGCAAATTGTAGCAAGTATACTCACAATGCTGGGAGGAATAGAGGAATATTCACCCTCTGCCATGCCTTCCAGTCATTCAGTGAGACCATGGGTGCTTCTGCCATGACAGTCCACATGTAGCAAAGCCAATGCTTTGCCTCAATGTGTCTCCGGCCTACCGGGGAGAGAGTAATAGGCGAATTAGATTTTGGGAGTCATCAGGCTCACCGTCTGAATCCAGGAATGTTTTTAAAGGATTCTTCACTATTGGGAGATAGGGCTGATGGCAGAGGTCTGCGCTCTCTGAATGCTTTTCTAGTTATTCTGGTACCATAAACCTTGTGATTTAAATTTTAGGCCATATCACCCAGTTCTAGCTATTACTAAGGCTAACTCTGATGCTAAGACACTTCTGTAATGACACATAATTGTAATAGATTACTTCAAGGTCCTCATTTTGGCACTGAAAAGAAAAATTTATGAAGAGAATAAATAATTTAAGGTATTGTATAATGTAACATAGCAGATGACTTTCTAAAAAGGAAGTGAAGTCAAACTCCCTATGGGTTTGTTGTCCCTCTGCTTGTTAATGTGTCCCTCAGAGGCCTACACCATGCATGTTTCATTATTATTATTAATATTACTAATTTATCAATATCCAAATAAGAAGAGGATTTATTATTAGTACAATGGAGAAAAGATAACTGGGAGCAGTATGTGCTGATTTATGCCTGGTTGTCAAACTCGTCTTGTCCGTGCAGGAGGAGTCAAGTGGGAAGAGTTTCCTCTGTGAGGCTCATTGATGATGAAATGTTCTGTCAGGAGGGCACCAAAGCTGCTGAAATTCATCCTAAACAAGCCGTGTGTCTATGCAGGGATATGGAAAACTCACTAGGGCATTGTTTTTGCCCCCTTGGGTGATTCTGCTCCGGTATATGCCTCCTATATCTTTTCTTTTATACCTACACATCTTTAGAGTTCCTGTCAGTCAAAGTGCCTGGTCTCTAACTCAAACACAATCCCCGCAAACACATCCTCAATCTTTTTTTTTTTCTCTCACATTCAATTTATTTCCCTTTTTCATGTTTCAGACACTCACAAACACACACTCCTCATTAAACACCTGCTGCCACGCCGTGCAGGCTGCTGCCGGGGATAAATTGTGTCAGACCAGGTGTCAGAAAAAATGAAAATAAGCATGGCTGTGTGCTCCCATTAACATCAGGAACCGGATGGTCGAGTCATTGCTGAATGGTAATGACTCCCAACTGTTGCCGCAGAGAGGTGAGAGGCAGTTTTATGACCACAGGAGAGGCTGAGCTGTGATGTTTCTGCCACTTAAGCCTTGATGTTAAAGGGCCAGGCTTATATTGCTGTCATTAAGATTCATATTCAGAGCTGAACTTCCTCTAAATGTACCTGCTGCCAAATATTGTTTGTGTCTCATGTATCTTTGTGCTGCAGAGCTCCAGCAATATAAAAACCATAAATTTAGACTTATTTTTTTTCTTTTTTTTTTTTGCTAAATATATTCCACAAATGCATTATTCCCACTCTTCCATGTGAAACTACAGTGAGCTGCCTCCTTGGTGCATGAATAATACTTCATAAACACATAAATCTTGTATTGACTTGGGCAAAAAAGTTTATCATCATAAAGAAAGACCTTCCTCCCAGACTTATTCATAAGTCTGTTACTTTTACGAAATACTCTGAGTTAAACAAAAAGAAAACAGTAAGGGCTGAGGATATTTCTATAAGAGCCCATTTCTGCCACTCAAAAAAGAAAAAAAAATTTAAAGTTAAGCAATAAAAAACATCCAAAGCCAAAAGTACGAGATAAAAAGTCATGATTATTACATCAGAAGTCATAATTACGGATAATAAAGTCATTACAATGACATTAAAGTAATAATTATGAAATAAAATTTTAAATTATGGCATAAAAAGTCATAATTATGAGATAAAAGTTGAAATTATGAGATAAAAAGTTGGAATGATGAGATTAAAAGTCATAAATATGAGATAAATAGTTGAAAATATGAGATAAAAGTCCTAATTATAAGATAAAAAGTTGAAATTATGAGATAAAAAGTCCTAATTATGAGATAAAAAGTTGAAATTATGAGATAAAAAGTCCTAATTATGAGATAAAAATTAGAAATTATGAGATAAAAAGTCCTAATTATGAGATAAAAAGTCCTAATTATGAGATAAAAAGTTGAAATTATGAGATAAAAAGTCCTGATTATGAGATAAAAAGTTTAAATTATGAGATAGGAAGTCCTAATTATGAGATAAAAAGTTTAAATTATGAGATAAAAAGTTTAAATTATGCGATAAAACATTATAATTATGAGAAAAAAACTCACAATCATAAGAATAAAAAGTTGAAATTATGATGGTAAGTCTGTGTTTCTGAAACTGTCTTTTGGTCCGGTGTGGACTTATTTTAATTTTATGATTTCTGTATCTGAAATTGTGTATAAATAATTTAGCTGCTATAAAACCTCTGCATGTTTAGTTTTTGTTTATATTTCAGCACCCTCTCGTAACTTTCCTTTTTTTATCTTTCCGCTATATAAGATTGTCTTTGAATATTTTTAGGTTGTGCTTCTTACATTTTCTTGTATCAGTCATGTTTTAGTTGTAATCTGCTCTATGTTGACCTTGGATTGTAGTTTAATTTGAAATTCTAAACTCCTGTGTGTTTCTTCTCTCAGACTCTATGACGGTGCAGAGAGGAAAGAAGCTCAGCATCTCCATCCAGGAACACATGGCCATAGACGTTTGCCCCGGCCCCATCAGACCTATCCGACAGATTTCCGCCTACTTCCCCCGTCTGTCCCCCACCTCCCCTGGCCCCACTTCCCCCAACCCTGCTACCTCCCCTCTGGCCCTCAGCCCTGGCTCTGTGGCCACGGGGATGGGCGGGGCTAACCTCTTGTCACCCCTGTTAGCCCACGGGCGGCCTGGCGGGGGCGGGTCTCTGTCTCTGACCAGCAGCGTGGACACGTCGGTGGAGATGAACAGCTCCGACAGTGACGACTGCAGTGAGCTTCGCTGTCGGCATGTGTCTGTGTGTCTGTGTTTGTGTAACTGTCTCTCTCTAGACAAACTCAAGAAAACAGAAACTAGTTTCCTCACACAAATGTTTGCATGACTCAGCATGATATTTTAAACTACAGGCCAGCCAAGGTTTTCTGATACACAGTAGTGTAATGCAACGTTTACGTTGCTTGAGTTTTTACACTTATTCCACAGCTTTTGAGAGGGAGAATTTGTTCTCTTTACCTCTTTAGATACAACAGCCACAACATTCCTGTCATTTTAAGCAATGCCTGCAGTGGACTTAACTGACATTAGTGCGTCTTCTATTTTGTCTAGATTTAAAATGACTTGTGCCCTAATGAAAGGATTGGTGCTCAATAAAGAGACTCCAATTTCAGTTATGACCTGATGCGCCACTTAACCTTTTCTAACATAGCCAATTTCAGGGCTGGTGCTGTCTACTCAGATTGGTGTGGTCTCTGGTAACCATGGTAATGCCTACCGCACCCGTGAACAACGACTGACGACTGTTGATGACTAAATAAAGGTTAAATGAATAAATATAGATACATCTAGAAAAAAGCTCCATGTATAGTTTGAAAGCTTCTGTAACGATCCTTAATGATAAATAAAAGGAGACGCATTGGATTGTGGGATATGTAGTTACTTCATCCTTGTAAAGAAATATGTTCACATTCTTGCCCCTTTGCCTTTTTCCTCTTTTACGAATGTAGTTCCCGCGTCATGCATCCAAAGTGTAGTAATGAGGATTTTCTGAGATGTCTATGGGTATTTGAATGGCGGAAAACGTACTTGTTATGAAGTTGGTCTCCCTTTAGCAGCAATAACAGCCACCACTCTTCTTTGGAGGGTTATTGTTGGAATTTGTGCCCATTCATTATATATAGCATTTATGAAGTCAAGCACTGATGTTGGATGAGAAGCTCTGGCTCTCAGTCTCCATTCCATTTCATTCCAAAGGTGCACGATGGGGTTGAAATCCAGGCTCTGTGCAGGCCAGTCAAGTTCTTCCACACCAAACTCATCAAACCATGTCTTTATACTCCTTGCTTTTTGCACTAAGGGAACAGCCATGCTGGAATAGAAAAGGGCCTTCCCCAAACTGTTGCCACAAAGTTGGAAGCATAGCATTGTCTACAATGTCTTGGTATCCTGAAGCATTAAGATTCCCCTTCACCTAGTCCAGCCCAGCCTCGCCCAAACCCTGGAAAAACAGCCCCATACCATTATCCCTCCACCAGACTTCAACAAACGTCAGAGTTAGCACAAGGCAGGCAGGTAGGTGACATCCTCCCATCACTCTTGGTGATGTGAGGCAGCTGCTCAGCCTTGGAAACCCATTCCATGAAGTTGCTGCACAGTTTTTGCGCTGACATTAATGCAAGTGGAAGATCAGAACTCAGAGCAATGGCGACTTTTATGCACCATGCACCTTAGCAGTAACCTTGCAAAGCAGATGGATACGCTCATTTCCTTGTTTTTCACTGGCGAATCCATCTTGCAAAGCTCCCATCTGAACCGTTTGGGCCTGGTTAGAAAGTGACAGGACCAATCAGCGACGAGGGGCAGTACTTTCAGGCGCAGCAGAGTCGTCACGTAAACAAGCAGCAGCAAGCCCTGGTGCAGTTATGGAGGAAGAGATTAGCGCGGATGCTGCTAAAGCGCCAGTTTTATAAGAACTTGATGACATTTCTTCGTTAAAAGAAGAACAAAGAACAGCAGTGAGTTGTTTTCTTTTCAAAAACGACAAAAGTCGAGTACTGACATGTCTGTAGTTGCCATGTTTCGTGTTATTCATCAGTAGCTGCGCGCGAGTGGCTACGTCATGTGTTTTGTTGCTCTGATTGGCCCGTAGAGATGTGACAGACAGAATGTTCACCCAATCATACATACAAGTTTTTTTCAAAGCCTCTGCCTTTTCTCAAACGTTCCCTATTGAAGCTTTCCCAGATGGATGTGTGAAACACATTCATCTAGCGTGTCAGGTTACCTTAGCAGTCGTTGACCCCACTCTGTGGTTTTAGGTGGTTTTCTGCTTGTGGCAAAGTTGCTGTTGTTCCTAAACATTTCCACTCTCAATTAATACCTCTTACAGTTGACTGTGACATATTCAGCAGGGATGAAATTTCATGAACCGTTTCTGCAGATCGACCTCTTTTTGTGTGTCTTATAAACTGTGTTCTACTGTAATTTTTGCTGTTTTTTGTTATCGCAATGAAGAATTTATAGAAACTAGACATTTCATCACAATGCAGGCATTGTGAACCATTTCTTTTGCAGAGTTGTTAGAGTATATCCCAGTGTTTTCACAGCCCTGGCCCCGGCCATTCAGAGGATCTGAAGTGTGGTAAAGACGCTGTAGCGACTACACTCTGATCAATACACTCAAAACGTAGGAGCTTCTTCATTTCTGACTGGCCGTGACATAGATCCATCCTCCTCCGGTTTCCCCCAGGGCTCGGTTCAGACAAACGTCTTATACATAATTCATGTCTGTAAGTCTGTGCTACATTAATAATTCAAGCTGCACACACCTCCAGAAGCCCATACTTACACATCTGAAGTAATAAACAGACATGTCAAGTGTCTGGTGACACGTTAAATCCCTGACTGCTCATAAAACACGCTTAGAGCGCTGTTTTGGAGTTGTTTAAGAGTTAGCGTAGAAGAAGAATGATGGTCTTTGTGAGAGGTGAAGGAGAGCAGAATAATGATGGTCTTCCCACATAGAAAAGATCACTCACTCCATGCTCTGTGTCATTGCTTCAGACAGAGTGTAGAATATATTGTGGTAAATGACTGGAGGAGCTCAGGAGCTTCTCCACGTTTGACATGTTTTCAGTCTCTTCAGTGAGTCAGATCTGCATCCAAGCAAAGACTAATTAGAGGTTTTTATTTTCCTGTAAACATGTGTTTATTACACGGCCACTGCTCCATTTGCTCTTGTGTTAAAAGTTTTAAAGACAAGAGCAGAATCTGTAACTGGAACTTTGATCAAATGTTAAAGATAACTTTAACAGCTTGAAACTTTTCTATGTGACTTTCTCCTCTGTGCTCTATGAATCCCCGTAGAGGTTTCACGCTCAGGCACAGATTTTATCACTGCAGAGCTGTTATAATGTGCATATTTTGGTGCAGAATGTTTTTATTGCAGCTGCTCGTCTCTGCCCCGGGCTGCTGTAAGTCAGTGGAGGTAGGAGGAATTAAAATCATAAGCATTTAAATTTGAAAGGGGGAAAAAAAAGCTGCATTAAAAACATTTGAGTGGAGACTGCACAGATTTTTTTCTTTAGGAGTTCAGAGCTGCAGAGGGGTCGGCAGGGAGATATTTATCCATAAACTGTAGCCCTGTAGACGGTTTGTTTATCTCCTCCCTCTGCAAGTTAGATTGAATTTATTTTCATCCTCAAAGAGCTCAGGCGTATACAGCCAGTGACGGCTGAGCTTTGGTTTTAACGCACACAGGCTCTTCACATGATTGATATTTTCTATGAAAGCTGATTTCAAGTCAACTGTGCTACATTTTTATTGACTTTCAAAGCCACTGGACATAAATGAATTGAAACAACTTAAAGGTTCTGTGAGGAGTTTTTAACTCCTTATGACAGACTGAAATGAAAAGAAAGGCCTTTCAGGAAGTTACAAAGCAAACAAGACTATCAGCATAAAGATGTTCTTTTTAAACTAGTTTATCTAAGTGCCTGTCTTTTACTGCTTACACGAGATATAGACCGTATAGCGTTTATTCAAGCTGGCCACAGAGTCAAGACTTGTCATATAACTGAGATCAGCCAATCACGCAAGCCCTCATCAGCTGACGGCCAGCTGATTTGTCCTAAGCATGCTGCTCTAGCCTGGCTAAGTTTTGCTGCCCCCTCGACAAACCACTTTTTGCATCCCTCCTCCACCCCAGCTCCTCCTTTATGCTGCATCTGTCTTAATCAATGTCCTTATGTTGTCATTGATGCCTGCTCTGCTCTGGGTTTCTTGCTGCTTCTCTCCCTGCGTTACCCACAATTTCCACACAGGATTACTGCGCCGCGCACCGAAGTGACCGGTCCAATCTGACCAAAGGCGAGCTGCGAGAACTGCGAGTTCAATTGGGAATAGTATGTCAACAGCGGACTAGTTTACCTTTTGGGGTTAATTTATCATCCTTTCCACAGTATAAGTCCATGATATTATTGCTTCTGCCATTGAGTGAGTACATTAGGAAGTTAAAAGGTTAATGTTTGCTTAAAGGATCTATGGTTTTATGCAAAATTCTTTGGCTAAATATCCCCAAAAGTTAACTTTTCCTCATCAGTGGAGTGGCTATAGCTCTGTGACCCACTGACCTCTCGGTGACTTCCTCTTCTGGAGCTTTCTGATCAATGGGTATTGATGTGGTTTGCCAGCGGCCAGTGCTGAAAATAGACTTGCAGCGTATCTTGAACGAAGGGGAGTGAAGTGTCAGTCCAGGCACTCACCGCTGCCGGTCTGGAGCGCCGGCTGTGGAAATGCTCTTATAGACAAGAGAGGGAGTGATGTGCTCCGCAGTGCGATCTGCCGGCGATTCACTGTAAATGGAAATTGGAGGTCAGGCTTTCCTTGTGGGCACAGAAAAGGCAGGAATGTGTGCTGTTCTTGCTTTTTCCTGTTTCCATGTAGGGTCATGGAAGGGCAGTGGGATCCCAGAACAGCCACACTGCCAAATCATTTGAAAGCCAACATACACGTCCATCTCAAAAAATAAGAATATCATGGAAAAGTTCCACTTTGATTCAAGAAGTTAAAGGTCTATATATTCTAGAGTCATGTCATGCAAAGTGAAATATTTCAACACCTTTTGTGTTTTAATGGGGACAAATTTTACCCCTTTAAGTCAAGTTTATATCGGTCTCAGAGGTCCACAAAAAAATGCCTGTGAAGTTTTTTGCTGAAAAAAAAAACACTCCAGTATTGGATTTTTGCATGTCTTAAAACCCCTCACTTTCAGCCCTGCTCAGAACGAGCTGTTACTATGGCTTTAAATGTTACTTATCCGTCTGACTCCGCCCCTGACCACACCCCTCTCAGGAAATGGATGTGGCACTCCTGATGTTACCTTTAATCCAAAGTTAAGGATCTTACCCAAGGCCCAAACTGGATATGGCTTATGTACTGACTGGGATTTGAACCATCAGTCTCCCAGACCTAAGTCAGCAGGGTAACCCACTGAGCTATCTGGCATCTCAGCTGACAGCTGAAAGGAAGATCATTAGACGAGGGCCGAACTTTCTTCCAAGCGGGGAGGGCCAAACAAAGCTGGGGGCGCGGCTAACTCCTCACATGAGGTCATGAGGGGAAAATCTGAGAAAGGCTTGTTTAAGCACACACATTCTGAGAGGTGGAGAAAGGATTTTTCTGATTCTTGGGAGGACTGAGGACAAGCCAGGGAAAAACCTGTTAGAAACACCTGAAACAGTGATTTTTGTATCATATGTCCCTGTTAATTTTGATGTATATTGTTTACAGCTTAAAAAAATCCAAAATCCACTACCTCAAAATATTAGAATGTCACAGAATATCAGTACAAAAAAGGATTAATAATACAGAAATGACCATCTTCTGGTTTGAATTAATTACTACATCTTTGTGACATGGAGCCAATCAGTCCGTGGCACTGCGGGGGTGTTATGAAGCCCTTTTTGCTCTTACAGCAGCCTTCGACTCGTCTGTATTCTTTCGTCTGGTGTCTTTAATTTTCCTCTTCACATTTCCACAGAGTTTCTCTTTGGGGTTCAAAGGAAACAAGTTGGCTGGCTATAATCTAGCGCTGTAACACCATGGTCAGAAAACTAGTTTCTGGTGGTTTTGGCTTTACTGTGGGCAGGTGCAAAGTCCTGCTGGAAAAGCAAATCAGTATCTCCATAAAGCTTCTTATCAGATGGAGGCATGAAGTGCTCCAAAATCTCCTGGAAGACGACTGACAGCATTGACACTGGACTTGATAAAGCACAGTGGACCAGCATCCACCAATGACAAGGCACCTGAAACCATCACTGACTGTGGAATTCCACACCAGATTCCAAGCACCTTGGATTTTGTGCCTCTTGGATTTTCCTCCAGACTCCGGGACCTTAAAAATTTGCTTTCATCTGAAAACAGGACTTTGGAGCACTGAGCAGTCCAGCTCTTTTTCTCCTTAGCCCTGGTGAGAACCTTATAACATTGGTGGTTCAGGAGTGCTTTGACACAAGCAACAGGACACTTGTAGTCCATTTCCTGGACCCATCTGTGTGTGGTGCCTTTTGATCACTGACTCTGGGCTCAGTGAAGCTCCTGTAAGTTCTTGAATCTGCTTTGTTTAATAATAATCTGAGCTCATCCCGGTTGCTTGTGCCCCTTTTCTTGCTTTGATATGACTCTAAGCACAGCTCCTTTCAGTCTTCTGGAATATAGTCAAGTCAGCAGTCTTCCTCATGATTGTGGTTGTGTGTACTGAACCAGAATGAGGGAATGAAGGCTCAGGAAATGTTTGCAAATTGGACTTCTCCAAAATATGCTAATATTTTGAGATAGTGGATTTTAGATTTTTATCAGCTGTTAGCTATAATCATCAAGATTAAATCAAACTGAAATATTCCACCTCGTATGAGTGGAATTTGGAATGAATGGAAGTTGAACTTTCTGAAGCAAATCATGGTGAAAATGATTGTTTTATGATCTTCCAGTTTTATGAGATGCACCTGGATTTCATCTTTTTAGGACATCATTTGGGTTTGCAAACAGACTGTCCATCATTAGGTGTAATAGATAAAATGGTGTAGCTACAATAGAAATGTTTGTTTGCAACCCTTGATTATGACCTTAATGGTTGAAACTTGTTTTCTTTTTAAGTATTTCTTTCCTCATTTTTACATTTTTCACTCTTGCAGAGCCTGGTTTCACCCCTTTCAGTGTGTATAACTTTTCCCTTGCTTTTCAAGAGCGTCCTAAATCACCACATTGAGCAACCAATTATCCCCCTTTTAGTTGAATGATTTTTTTTTCTGAAAAACATGCATGGAATTTGACAGCCATACAGCCTACAACTGCTATTCCACTCTTTACCCCCAGATTTAGAGCTTTCTGATGACTTACAACAGCAGGATTTTAATGTCGACCATTATTGACTGCTTTTTATTGTGGGTGTTTGGTTCATGCCACTAAGGATTTATTTTGGCAGTGAGTGTTTGACGTTTCAAGGCAGAATTTAGATCAATAATGAAATAATATTAGCCTTAAACAAACTGGATCATCTCAGCTTCGGTTTCATGTATGTGCTATCTGCTATCAAGAATAAAGATTGCAAAGCACTTCATCATTCAGTGACAATCTTAGATGAGTAATTTACAGATGGTAGGGTCTCTGTTTCCTCCTTTGATTCTGAGTCAAAGGACTCAAACATAAGGGCTGAGAGAGAGAGGAGCCAAAACAAGATCTGCCACGCCCTCACCATCTTCAGATCTAAAACAATGCCATGAAGTCGAATACCAAAGTATGTGGCACAATGAAACATTGAGCTAATGACCAGGCAGAGAACCACCAAAATTATTACAATTCATTCAGCTCCTGATGAGTATGCTATCAAAGTCCATACACAGTAGTTTTTGTTGATGTTTGTCAGTCCAGATGATGTGATATACACTCATAGACCCAGCTACCCTGAACTGTGTTGAAGCACACTTGCCTCCCTCTTTACTCCCTACTAGCCAACGCTCACATTGCATTGAAGTCCAACTAGGCCTGGGCACAGATTTGTCATCACATCACAATATGACACGCAGTTTTCTAAACACATGGTCTCACAGAGTCAGCACAACAGAGAAACAGACGTGACAGTAGCTGTTCTCACTTTGTAGCTTTTTTTTCCTTCCGGTCAGACACAGGTGACTAACTCTGTCACTGTTTAAAATGATTGTTGAGAAGAATGGTTTTGTCATGTGTACATCAGTCATCTGTGCTTGTGTGGAGGCATGAGTATTCATTGTTATAAAGCCCACCTCTTCATCTGTGCCAGGGCCAAAGAGGTGTACCATACATGGTACAGGGTACCCACACAGGTCAAACAGACTGGACCTTGGAGCTCAAGTGTGCCAGTGAGCCCAAAGTTGAATTCCCAAAAGTCATTCCAAAGCTTTTATAATGGGACAAGGACAGTCAATAAATTAAGTCGAGTGACTATAAAATGTTTTCATCTCTTTGGGTATTTTTCCTTTTTATACATTTGATAAATCAGCCAAGAAGCATCCCCACAGTATGATGCTGCCACCGCCCTGCTCCACAGTTAGGATGGTGTGTTTGGTGTCTGCAAACACATGTTGACCATCAGACGAGGTCTTGTCTGATGTCTGATCGTGAAAAACCACCATTCTTTCTTCCACTTGCACATGGAGTCTCCCACGTCACTTTTGGCAAACTTGTTTCAAATTAATATGAGTTTTCTTCAACAGTTGCTTTCTCTTTGCCACTCTCCCATAAAGCTTTGACTGGTGAAGAACCCGAAGCAGTTGTTTGCAGTCTTTCAGCTGCTGAAGCTTCTAACTTCTTCAGATAAGTCGTAGGTGTCTTAGTGGCCTCTCTCACTAGTCTCCTTCTTGCACGGTCACTCACTTTGGGAGGACGGCCTGGTCTAGGCAGATTTACACATGTGCCATATTTCCTCCATTTCTTGATGATGGATTAACTGAACTCTGGAGGATGTTCAGTGCCTTGGAAATATTTTTGTATCCATCCCCTGACTTAAACTTTTCAATAACCCTTTCTCTGAGTTGCTTGGAGTGTTCTTTTGTCTTCAAGGTGTAATGGTAGCCAGGAATACCGATAAACCAGGGACTAGACTTTCCAGATACTGATTCACTTAGGTGATCCCCAATTCACTAATTCACTAATTGTGAGAAATGAACACTGGTTGGACCCAGTGTTCATTTTGTTAATGACGAAAAAATGTTTGTTTAATGACCTTTGTTTAATGAGAAAAACATGACGAGGACGGGCTAAAAATAGATTACTGATTATAAAAACTCTGAAGAAAAGTAGATTACTTTTTGTTACAAAGAGAAGAGAGAAGAGGAGGAGCGGCATGCCTGGGTGTGTGAAGTAGCGTGACAGAGAGGGGAGTTGATAGGTAGATAAACATGTAGCTCTTCTCTGTATTCTACCTTACATATTTTTGTTTAATTGGCATTACTTTGTAGAAATCTATTTTCACTTTGACATTAGACAGATTTTATGTACAAAAAAATGTAACAAAATAAATTTAAAAAAGCCAAATTATACTGATCATGATTCATTTTTAAATCATAAAATGGCAAAACATCCAAGGGGTCGAATACTCACTATAAGGCCTAACTGAGCCATAACCATAGCATGACTTAACTGTGCATGTAAAAAAAGGAGCATGGCTGAATCTGTGCTGTGAGTTTGACACACCAAATACAAGTTTTGCCTGTGATGTGATTTAACACAACAGAAACACATTCAAACAAAGATGATAAAAAACTGCTCTGATAAAACAAAAGATAAATAATAGATAAAAGAAGCAGCCTTATTAGGTGTTTTGTTAAAGCTTTAGCAACTATATTGATTCAAATGTTTTGTTTGTTTTGTTTTTTGAAAAAAAGGGGTGGGGGGGCTGGAGCCTTTAGACTAAAAAGATTGATTAAGATAGAGTCAAGTCATGCTTTTGATCAAGACCTCATAGTCATGTTGTCTCTTTGTAGTTGACTCATTATTTTCAACTCTTTGTAAACGTGTTTCAGTTATCTTTTCAGATCTTTTTTTGTTTTCATTTCATGTCACTCTGTGTTTGTTTGATGTTTCTTTATCATCATTTTTTGTACTTTTGCAGACTTTTTGGTGCTTGTTTTGCTTCTCGTAGATTTGTTTTGAATCTCTCCTGGGTTTATCTTTTTGGTTGTTTTGCACCTTGATCTTTGATGTCTTTGTCATTGTCTCTTTGAAGTCCTCTGAAAGTAATGATTTGGTTACGCATCTGAGGCTGTTTTTAGTTGTCTTTTTGTAGTTTCTTCATATTTTGACATCTCTTTGAAGTCCTCTTAAAGTAATCAATTGGTTATGCCTTATTGGTTGTTTTTGTGGTCCTTTTTTTGGTTTTAGTCATCTCTTTGAAGTCCTCTCGAACCAATCAAATTTGGTTATGCCTTTTTTTAGTTGTTTTAGTCGCCCTTCTTGTCGTTTCTTCATATTTACATTATTACATCTCTTGTTGTTAAGTTGATCCCTCTAACTCTGAGTACACAGATGCTAACTTTGAGGCAACAACAGCTAACAATAGGATATAGTTTAGTACAACACAATAGGTTTTGTAAGCTGTGGTTTGTTGGTATTTACGAGCGCTGGTGCCTAAAATAAACGTTTCCTCTAATCCCTGTGAATCATATTCTGTATGTATCGTCTTATATAACAACACTGGATGAACTCCAGCTTGTGCGGTGTGTTTGTGTCTCTTTCTATGAACATGTTTGTATTATTACACACAGTATTTAAGCGTGGTCAAAACAAGCCTTGGCAAACATGATGGCTCTCCTTTTTAAGAGGATTTTCTGTGCTGACATGTGATGTGTTGTGTTAACGTTCATGTGACAGGTGCAGCTCCGCTAAATTGGATTTCCATCCTTTGAACGCATGTTGCTCCTCAGAAATTCTCTTCCCTCGCATGCTTTCAATTTATTCTGACGGGCTTCCCAACAATGTCAGTTTTTCCCTCCACTGGTGCGAGTGTTGTAAATCATGTTTATTTAATAGGTTATGATAATAGGGTCTCATCTCTGTTTCTTCTTGTGTCATTTCTTCAGCTGCTCTGGGGACGCTGGAGTTTGAGCTGAGATATGAGCAGAGCTCCAGTGAGCTACACTGCACTGTGCTGCGGGCCAAGGTAAGAGTCGTCTGTTAACTACATGTAGCAATGTGCTACTAAAACAGCATTCACTTCACTATCAGACTACAAGTCTTCACATAAACACTAAAGACAAAAGAGCATTAAGGGACCAGTTTGTTTCAATTGAAGAATTTCTTTTAATTGTTCTAGTAGTGGAAAAGCTGAACTATCATTGTTCTTGAAAGTTTGATCTGATATTATTCAACTTATTATTTATTTTCATTTTGATCCTTTTGAGGTACCCGTTCATATACCAGGGGAAAAAAAAAGCGTGGTCATTAATCTAAAGTCTTAGATGTTGGCAATGCCAAGTGAAGCAGGTGTTACAGTATAGTTTGTGACTGTGTAAACTGGTGACTTTCAGCTGGATGTGTCCTTGACACAACAGATGTTGGAAACTGCTGTATGATACACCTCAAGGTGCAACCTGGACTAATCTTCAGTAGGTCATGGGGTGTTCCCTGTCTTATCATCAGACATCCTCTCCAAAGCGCCCTAGCCAGGAGTGATCTGGCTCTGGCCAGATAAAGTTCCTGCAAGTCGACATTCCGGTGGATGAGAAATCCATTTTTCGTTTTTTCTCATTTTATGCAAGTCCGACATTTAAACTACTCATTCGATTAAAAAAGTAACACAAATGTGATATTTAAAAGCATTCATTTTGTGTTTTAAAATGCCCTATTCTCGCAGTTGCTGCAAGGATATTGAGGGGAGAGGAAAGCGAAATTGCAGGGTGATAATTGGCTGCTCAGTCTGCCATTGTTCCCAGTTTCACCCATTGAGATGGACAATAACAAACACTGCATGGCTCAAACGCCAACCCCCTGAGCACGTAACTACAGCTGTTTCTAGTTATCACCTTTAACAACAAGCCTCAAGATGCACCCTGCAGCGAAGAAAAGTAGAAGAGACGATGAAGAAGCAGCAAGAATTATCAACAGACTTCGGACAACTTCAAGATCACTCGACAGGGGAACTCGACGGCGGATTTCCTCTGGGAATATTTTGATGAGCGTCACCAGTCCGATTCAGAAGCTTGGTTTGGGTGGACTTTATGTAAATGTGGCCCTATTGTTCACGCCCATCTCCCGGCCTGCCTGAAGGTAGGAGAAGTCCTGAAACTTTGAGCCTGTTTTTCCCAGAACAAACAGGAACTAGAAGTTAACATTCATATGAGCATATCTTTGTAAAATATGATCAGATTAAGGTGTATGATACACCATTTGAAAGCTTGGAATCTACACTTTCATAATGTGTAAAAAACCCAAAAATGACCTTGGACGACTTGTAGGACTTTTTACCAGCTTTGGTCACATATGTCCAGGTAGCTTACTATACCATTCATCACTCCTCTTAATCCAGAGCCACCAGGAAGCTTTTCAGCAGGATGTTCATGGCGGCTCATCATCTCTGCTGCCCATAGATCCCTCAATTCCCAGGACTTGGTGCCCAGTTCACCCTGCAAAGCCCCTGCAGCCTACTTTGACAGGCTCACAGCTGGCCTTCCACCCCTGCCTTTGACACTCCGCTACCAGTGATGCATATTTGGATCGTGCCTCTTCCATTCTGTCTACCCAGGGGGATGTTAACTCCACCACTGTTCATAGTGCAGAAATAAAACAGTCTAAAGCTATGTCAAGAAAGTAGAGAGACATTCAGGCAAAGGAAAATGTTTTAAAAAGTTGGAGGAGAAATGGTGTAAAGTTGTGAGAGATTTGGGATTTGTAAAATCCACATTGCACCCTGATGCTTTTCCTTAAAGAAAATAGGACAGGCTGAGTGTCTTACCCACTATTTCTATAGCTAGTACAGGCAACACATTAGTCTGTCAGGCACAGTCATACATTGAGAGCTAGAGTTGCTTATGATAGTAGCACAGCTAGCTAGTCAGATACACTCCCTGTTGCATGTTTGAACCAAAGTCAGTGAAAAGGATGAAACAGGAGAAATCAGCAGGTTTTCTGTAGTCAAACTGGCTGCTGGTGAAATCTATACAGGATTAAAGAAAGCACGTTAAACAAATGACGCTCAGTGTTTGTGCAGGACATGGTAGTCATACGCACAGCTGATCCAAAATAGTCACCTCCCAGCTCCCACAGCCAATCGCAGCTCTTTCTCTCAACACAATGGTGTATTTAAATACGACGTACTTCTCATAAATCTCTGCTTGCATTTGTGCTAATGCACCACACTGCTGCTGGTAAAGTTTAAACTCCTCCACCCCAGCCTCCTCCTTTGAAGCATAAAGCTTGTTGCACCCCCATATCGAGATTCATGCTACTGCTTTTGAACAAATTTTACTTTATTCAGTACACATTGTCATAAATGTATCTATCCATATGAGGGTTTCTAGCTACATGCTCCCTGGAAAGTCAAAGCATTCTGCTTGACTAACCCAAGAAGCATCTTTTGAGCAGAGTTTTATCCACCATGTACCATTTTGCAACAAAATAGTAAAATGTATGAGGAGAATGTTCCTGACAGAAATTTTGGTACCTGATTGGTCAGTACTGAAGTACCTCCACTGGTCGGCCAATGTGTCTGGGGCTCATTAGTACCAGGGAGAGCTCAGTATAAATAGCCTTATCACCTAAGAAGTCTGGTAGGGGAAGTAAAGCACTATGAGTTTACAATTTCATGACCAGAGAATCTACAATTAAAAACAGAAATCCTTTACAACTTTTTAAGTAATGTCTCGATTTTTTGCACTACAACAAAATGAAATTAGTTTTGATAAGAGTATCAATTAGTACTGTCACGAGTAGAATCTAATAGGGAGCCATCCTGAAGCTCTGTGTCTTGCATTTATTGCACATGCTTTTCAGTATCTGGTGCAAAAACTGTTCTGTATCTATTGATGTTACATCAGTCTTGGTCATTCCTGGATATTTTGATAGCTCATGCTGTAGGTGGCTTACGGCTGTTTACTACTGTTGTGTCTGAAGCTTTCAGGTTTTATTTATCCCATGGCTGTAATTTCCTTCTAGGAATCATTAAAGCACAGGACATCTAAGCTTTCTGTTCGTATCAGCAGTCTGTGCAGTCTCTTAATTTTCCTGCACTCTCTCTGGCAGCAAAATCCAAAATACAGCTCCTGGAGGTATTAGCTGTTGCTGAGCTTTTATTGATGTTGATGGGGGATTTAGGGAGTTGGGCTGGTTGTGCACCTCTTAGTTCCTGGCTACACCAAAGGACAATGGATTTCTTCAAGAAGTGTGTTTCTAGGGCTCCATATTTTGGGGTTACATGCATATGTTAAATCATATAGATCTCGTCTTGCAGTATACTGGCTATACAATGCCAAATGACTCAACAGCACTTTTTAAATGAACCAATAACCACTAAAAACAAGGTTAATTTTATCACCAGCTTGTACAAGAAAATGTAAGACTGTTGAAGATAAAGGTGCTTAAATTAAGAGTTGAACACTTCCTTTTTGAGGACAGCGGGCTGTGACTGTCATGATTCTGAGCCATTTTAAAGTGCAAAGACATACCTGAGGACCCTAAGGAGGAAATCTCTGCCCCAAGGTTAATCTGCCGTCATCTGAGGGGCTCAGCGATGTCTGTTACCCGAGGCTCTGCTGCTACTTATCTGTCCTGCCCTGTGTTAACAGGGCAATAAGACGCACCTTTGACTGAGTCAGCAGCAGACAAACACTCACACAGCAGATCTGCTCTCACATGATTTATAAACATAATAATGCGCCCCATCCTCTGTGTTTCAGGGATATTTACTGCCCCCATCTCATATTAATCTGAGTAGAAGACTGAAATGTCACAGGTGTGAGGCACTCCAGGATTTACACAGAAATACTTTCAGGGACTTCATTAGTATTTGACACAGCAACCTCGATAAATGATACAGCAGGGATAAAGGAAAAACAAACTCCGACTGATTCACGGAGGATCAGACAGATTTATGTTTTCCATTACAGTTTCTCCTTCTCCTTTAATTCTCAGACACCAATAATACAATTTTGATTGAAGTTGGGAAAGTTACTCTGTCAATGAAACAACTTAAAGGACAAAAGGAGAAGCCAAACTGCATAGAAGTCATTTTCATCATACTTACCACCATGTTTTTCATCCTTCACTCATTTGACTCCTTTTTCTGGAGTTCTCCTCTGCAGTTGTTTAATGACACCTCTTTGAGTGTTGCCTCCATTAATCACCTTCTAATTTTAACTTCATTTCAAGGGAGTGGATGAAAGGTAACCTTGCAAAGCAGACAGTTTGTTTCTGTGTTTCTCACTGGCAAATCCATCTTGCAAAGCTCCCGTCTGAACCATTTGGGCCCGGTAAGAGAGTGACAGGACCAATCGGCGTTGAGGGGCAGTACTTTCGGGCGCGGCGGAGTCGTGACGTATGCAAGCAGCAACAAGAGACAGATGCAGTTATGGCGGAAGAGATTAGCGTGGATGGCAGTTTTATAGGAACTTGACGACATTTCTTTGCTAAAAGAAAAACAAAGAACAGCAGTGAGTTGTTTTCTTTTAAAAAATGGCAAAAGTCGTCTACTCACATGTCTACAGTCGCCATGGTTCGCGTTATGCAGTTCTGTATGGAATTTACTCCTTCGGTAAGGGTGCAGCTTGGTAGTGGCTACGTCACGTGTTTTGTTGCTCTGATTGGCCCATAAAGATGTGACGGACAGAACGTTCATCCAATCAGCCTCTGAGTGTTTTTTTCAAAGGCTCTGCCTTTCCCAATCGCTGTCTATGAGAGGTTTACCAGATGGATGTGTTTCACACATCCATCTGGCATACCAGGTTAGATGAAAGGCACATTAGTTTCTGAAACTTAAACATTAGTGCTCTGTTTTTAAGTTCAGCAATTTGGCAGTCACCTTTTTTAGAGGAAGTCAGAAATGACCAGATTTGAACCCAGATTTGGCCTCAGCCCCTCATGACTCCCAACGGGACAAGTGTTATAGATAATGGACTGATGGATGGACTTCTGTATGGATGGACTTCCAGCTCCCTCTGCTAACCAAATCTCACATTTATCACAATGATTTAAAAAACTGAGTACAGCTGAAAACTTTCTTGTACCTGTTCAAAAGGTTTTTAAAGCATCAAATAACTAACTTAACTTCTATGTTAAAGGAATAGTAAGACAATGTACAGCATGGTAATAGTTAGAACTGGCCTAAAAATATTGCAACATTTTTGGCCATATTCTGATACATGATATATTAGGATATTTGGAAAATCCCCTCTAAAATAATGTATACATGTTTAATTCAGCTCTTTGATGCATAAATGACACCAGTATGATGATTGGAGTAGACTTTTCTATTGGTCTTTTACAAATGTTTATGCAGAAAGGGAAACTATCAATTTATATTTAGTACACTTTAATTTTGAAAGTACTTCTTCACCCAGTAGCCTTTACAAATAAAAATAAGCAATGTTGGAGGAGCACCAGATGTTTAAGCTTCACTTGTGCTTTTTAGGAAAATTGTGAAATTCTTAATTTCTTCACACATTTTTTTGTAGAATCTGCTGTAAAATATTGGAAACATCTTGAGAAGTCATGGGGGAAATACTTGAAATTTCCCAGGCCCTGGAATTATAATCTTGGTTTGTAATGACTCAGCACTTTTTGGGATAAATGACAATCTTTTATCCTTACTTTGACATTGTAAAGCATCATGCACAAGCATTTAAGGCATGTCTGTTCACATTTTGCTATCTAGATGGTGAACAATTCTGGCATAAAGCCATGCAGAGTGCACAAAGAGGATGGACTGTGTGCTTTGATTTTGCATAGGCTTGTTTTTAGTGTAACATGAATCAGTCCAGTCAGAGAAACGGCTTTTATGTACTTTAAGAGTGCATTAAAGTCAAGTGACTGGTTCTTAAAGTCCCTTTAAAGTGATTTAAAAAATCAGCATTTAAGGTTTGTTGTATGACAGGCCACTATGTTATGAACCATCAGGGCAAATTTTAGTCATGAAAAACATCTCTAAGTTTATAGAATTAAGCCTGAAAATCAGGAAAAATGTGGTTGTAAAATCTGCTCTAGGAGGGTGTGGGCGTGTCAGTTGGATGAGCCACACCCACTCACAAGATATAAGATCCTCGCAACTTTCTAAAAATATATTGTAAAACTGCAATTGAAAAAATTCAATTTCCTAATGTTGCTTTTCAAAATAAAAGTCTTCAATGATGATTAGCATTGGAGGCTTTCATTGTGACAGACTTGGCAGGATTAGAATATGTCTATCACTGGTCATTTTACTAAACTTTAGCATCGCAGTGCTAACAGAATATTGATTAAAGCACAGCTCTGGCAGATATGATTTTTTTCCTGCTGCATCTGATTCAAGTGAAAATAGACAGGCACTCCAGTAATTAGCCTGACCCCTGACCTTACAATGACTTCTGGTCAGAGTGCAGCTGCCTGGCTCTGTGCCAGAGCAGAGAGACAAAGTGGGGGATTAAATTCAAATTTTTTTTTTTTAAGTTTTCTGGCACAAATCTCTCTGTTATGATACTTTGAATGACCTGTAGTCCACGGTGGCTGATATATTTGGGAAATTTACCTCACAAGGAACAAAAATACAGCATTGGCTGTTAACTTTTAATGAAAGCAGTGACTTCTGTAACAACAGACTCTGTTGAGATTCACTGCTCTGGGATTTTATATCATCGTAGCATTAAAAGGAAAGGAGGAAAGAGGTAAACAACTTTCTAACGATCAAAATTTCAGACTTCAGTCACACATAGATCTCATGTTTACAGCAGACTTATTCCAACATATCAAGCGTGTTAAGACACAAATTTTGGATTTCACTTTACAGGGACTTTAAAGGGAATGGCTGGCACGATGGCAGTTGCAAAGCAGGTTTTACTTTTTCTTCTTTAATAGACCAATTTCTCTCCTTTGAATGCGAGAAACATACACAGGATATTGTTTGAAATATGCTGATGAAGCATTCCTACAACATCAGAAACAATAAAAAATAAGAAGTAAACATTTCTGTATGAGGCACAAAAAGATAACCTCATTTATTATCTCACCAAAGCTTTCTGTGCTCTGAGATTGTCAAAATTAGATTTGCAAATATTGAATTAAAATCATGGTGAAACACTTTAACAGTTTATACAATGGTCTTTTGATAAGAAAAACCTGTGAAGAGCCACTTTCTTAGGATTTTATCACTAAAACAATTAAATGAGTGTTGATTTTTGGCAACATTATAACAATATAATTTTTTTGTTAGGGTCTTGGGGGGGGCTCAGCTTGTCTTTGAAACAAGTATGGGGGGCTCCAAGGAAAAATGGTTGGGGACCACTGATCTCTATTATGATGATTTTCTGTGTGCTTGACATCAAATAAAGGTGGGCTATAAACATTTACTGAATCATTTTCACAGCTGAAACCCTCGATTACAATCTCTAATGCCTGTGTAATGGACACTGGACAGCCTGTTTTAATATCTGAGGGCTAAATTGTTAGTGGCACACATAGGAATGATTATAAATCCATCTCGGCTGTAATAGAGTATGCATTTGTGTGTCTGTGTGCATTTTAAAGACAGAATTCACACTGGAGCAAGCAAGCACAGAGGAGAGATTGGAACTAAACACATGTCTCAGCCTTCAATCCTATTAAAACATTTATTATCTGCACTGATTTTTAACTATGGAGTAGCTGCACTGATGTGCATCCTGTATGTGTGAAACTAGCTCTTAGATAAACACCAATCTGCCTAAAGTGTCTTCTCAATATCAGAAACACACTGCGTCAGACTTTAGACCAGGTTTTTGGCAGTCAAAAGAGCAGTCGTGTTCTTCAGCCTGATAGGAACGTGCCAGCTTTGCACCTAACCGCTCTTCTTTTTAAGACAAACACCCCTGAGAGGAGCAAGTTCAACTGCTGCGTGAGCGCTGTGTGTAATAATGGTTACAACCTGAGGAGGCACAAACAGTAAGACACTTTGTGTTTAGTTCATCAGGTTGTTTTGTTGTGCGCCACTACCTGTTCCTGAAATATCTACGCGTCAGAATTTCTTATCCTTTTTTGTAAGAAGGAATGCACCGTCTTAATCGGAGTCTTTAGAGAGTAATGATTACAAGAAGGACATATTCCACCTCTGAATTTTTCCTCCCCATTGTGAGTGAACTTGTCAAAGAGGACATAAATCAAATCTATCTGTGACTTTCTCCACTGAGGCTGGATTCACGAGGCTCTTACAGCAGCAGATGTAAAGAGTACAACATCATCACAGAATCAGTAGAGAAAAGCACACTAACAGAAACAGAAGCCGGCTTTAAATTGCTTCATTATCTGAGAGATGGGAGATAATTCGAGCACCTGCTGTCGTTGAGCTTTGTATCCTGTGTCGTCTTTATCTGAGGGACTACTTGAACGTGGATGATTTCCCTCCTGGCATGGAGTTGTGTCTGACAGAAAAGCCGTTTCAGAGCAGAACAGGCAGATGAACATGGAGCCGCCTGTTGTGAAGGAAGTTCTCTGTGAGGATGAAGGGAAGATTTAATCTAAAATAGCTTTCCCACAAGCAGAAGAGAAGTCTGCTGCTGTTTGGGGACATGAAAACTGCTCTGGTCTATAAGTGTAACATTAGATCCAAGTACAGCTTCTGTTTTGACTTCAAAACAGCAGAGAGAGGCTGCTGGGTCTGTACTGTTTGATGAAACAAAATGATTCTTTCTCACCTCCAGTATATCAAAACTAAAATATACATGAACACAGTATCACTTGTTAAGGTGCATTTTCATTATAAGCAACTCCAAATCCCCAAAAGTTGGGGCACTGTGTAAAATGTGAATTTAAACAGAACTGATGGCAGCAACACATCCCCAGAAAGTTCTCTGACTCCTTTACTGTGACGCTGTTCTGTTGTGATGGATGTTTGTGGTTTAGCATTGTCTTGCTGAAATATGCAAGGCCCTCTCTCTGAAAGAGGCAATCATCTGGATGGGAGCCTACATTGCACCTAAACCACAGTCTCCTTTTCAGCATTGATACACTAAATTGCCAAATGTATTCACTCACCCATCCAATTAATTGAAATCAGGTGTTCCAATCACTTCCATGGCCACAGGTGTAAAAAATCATGCACCTAGGCATGCAGACTGTTTCTGCAAACATTTGTGAAAGAATGGTCGCTCTCAGGAGCTCAGTGAATTTCAGCGTGGTATGTGATAGGATGCCACCTGTGCAACAAGTCCAGTTGTGAAATTTCCGTGCTCCTAAATATTCCACAGTCAACTTTCAATGGTATTATAACAAAGTGGAAGCGACTGGGAACAACAGAAACTCAGTCACAAAGTGGTAGGCCACGTAAAATGATGGAGCAGGGTCAGCTGATGCTGTGCGCTGAGGTCGCCAACTTTCTGCACAGTCAATCGCTACAGACCTCCAAACTTCATGTGGCCTTCAGATTAGCTCAAGAACAGTGCGTAGAGAGCTTCATGGAATGGGTTTCCATGGCTGAGCAGCTGCATCCAAGCCATACATCACCAAGTGCAATGCAAAGTGTTGGATGCAGTGGTGTAAAGCACATTCAAGAGCAGTGGAGATGCGTTCTCTGGATTGACAAATCAGGCTTCTCCATCTGATGATCTGATGGACGAATCTGGGTTTGGCGGCTGCCAGGAGAACGGTACTTGTCTGACTGCATTGTGCCAAGTGTAAAGTTTGGTGGAGGGGGATTATGGTGTGGGATTGTTTTTCAGGAGTTGGGCTTGGCTCCTTAGTTCCAGTGAAAGGAACTCTGAATGCTTCAGCATACCAAGAGATTTTGGACAATTCCATGCTCCCAACTTTGTGGGAACAGTTTGGGGATGGCCTCCTCCTGTTCCAACATGACAGTGCACCAGTGCACAAACAAGGTCCATAAAGACATGGATGAGAGAGTTTGGTATGAATGAACTTGACTGGCCTGCACAGAGTCCTGACCTCAACCTGATAGAACACCTTTGGGATGAATTAGAGCAGAGACTGAGAGCCAGGCCTTATTGTCCGACATCAGTGTGTGACCTCACAAATACACTTCTGGAGGAATGGTCAAAAATTCCCATAAACACACTCCTAAACCTAGTGGAAAGCCTTCCCAGAAAAGCTGGAGCTGTTATAGCTGTAAAGGGTGGACCGATGTCATATTAAACCCAATAGATTAAGAATGGGATGTCACTTAAGTTCATATACGAGTCAAGGCAGGGGAGAGAATACTTTTGGCAATATAGTGTAGTTCCTTTCCAGATGTGTAAGCTGCCCATGCCATAGGCACTAATGCAACCCCAAACCATCAGAGATGCAGGCTTTACAGCTGTCACTGATAACAATCTGGATTGTCTCTCTCCTTTTTAGTCCACAGGACATGGCACTGTCAGTTTCCAATGAGAATTTCAAATTTCGATTCATCTGACCACAGAACAGCTTTCCATTTTGCATCAGGCCATTTTAAAGAGCTTTGGCCAGGAGAAGATGACAGCATTTCTTGATCATGTTCACATATGGCCTCTCTTTTCTATTATATGTGACAGACCTGCTGCCAATTAACCTAATTCATTGCAGAATGCTCCTCCAGCTGTTTTTGAATAGTACACCCTACTTTTTTGAGACATGTTGCTGCCATCAAGTTCAAAATGAGCCAATATTTTTTCATTGAACGGTAAAATTTCCCAGTTTCTGCATCTGAAATGTTTATGTTTTATTGTGAATAAAATATGGCATTATGAGATTTGCAGGTCACTGCATTCTTTTATATATTTATTTTATACAGTGCCCCTGCTTTTTAAGCAGGAGGTACTTAAGAGTCCTGTGCAAATTATCTGTTTTCAGAATCATATATTTAATATTAAATTTTCCTTAATGCATAATTGCTTGACAGTAAGATGCATTATTTAATGTGCATTCAGATGGATTAAGGTGGAGTGTTTTATAACACAGATCAGTCATGGTACCATGACCACCTCTGGGGTCTGCATCTGTAGTCAGCTTTTTTACCTACTTATTCACCTGCTATGTTACAGAAAATGAATCCCACTTTCCCTGGTAGAATCTTTAACGTTGTTCAAAAATAGCTCTGTGTGCTTCATGCTTTCATATTTAAGGGAAATATCACACAGAAGACATGTAGACTTTGTAAAAGAATCCTGCTCTGACACAGGCAGCAGCTGCAGACGTGAAAGCTACCCTTGAAAAAAGACGAAGAAAGACGAGTCAGATCAGTTTCTCTTCTGTGATTGTCAGAAGTCCCGCAGCTTCTTTATTTTGGTTGGAGAAGACAGTGATAAGCACTGTTGCAAAAGCTGAAACGTTTTCAACCGAGAGCGTTTTAGGTGCTGCGACAAAAACAGCTAATGCTGAGGGCATTTTGATGCCCAAGGCGCTGAGTGCTCAGAATGCTGGACTACATTGATTTAGAATTGAAAATAAGGGCTGCCAGCACTAAAAAAAAGGCCAGCTATGGACACAGGCTCATATGAGTCTAAGGTTGTGCCCCTGAAGGACATGGATTCCAGTAGACCTCTGAAGATGTGCTGCAGTCTCTGGCACCAAAACATTAGCAGCAGATGCTATAACTCAAAGAAAAGCTTTCATTGTAATTGTATGCTCCTCTTGTAATATGAACTGTTATCCAGTTCTGATCAAACTGCCGCTATAGCTACATCTGAGCTAATTGCTTCACTGGTGGCAGTTATTGCTAATTGTTTACTGACTTTGCAGTATAACTAAACCATGCTGTTAACTACCACCTCATTTTCCCTTACATAACGCTATAGATCAACAGTACAATGTTACAATGTTACAATGTCATTTAGCAGACGCTTTTCTCCAAAGCGACGTACATTTGAGAGCAAGAACAACACAAGCAATGATCTAGACAAGAAGAAACAACATCAGTAAGTGCCATCAAGTGCTTCAGGTTCAATTGGACGCAAGTGCTGCCGTGTAGAGTTTAAGGCAGAGTACCTAAAATATACGTTGTTTGTGTAGTTTTTTTTTTGTTTTGTTTTTTTTTTGTTTTTGTTTGTTTTTTTGTTTTTATGTTTTTTTTTTTTGTTTTGTTTTTAGACAGCAACAATGAATCAAGGAAAATGTGGGATCACTAATTGCCATTCATTAGGCTTCACAACAACTATTTACCAAGTACCAAGTGCTGGATCATTCCCAAAGAGCTGGGCAAAGAAATCCCAGAAGTAGAGCAGGACAGTGCGAGCTAACTATAGTTGGGAAACTCATTCAACCACTGGGGACAGCAGTGGAGAATAGTCTGGCTGAGACTCAATCTACTACTGGGGACAACAGTAGAGAATTGCCTAGCTAAGTGCAAAGTGTTCTCTGAAGAGCTGGGTCTTTAGCCTTCTCTTGAAAGTAGACAGGGAGTCTGTAGATCGAATGTAGTTGGGTAATTCATTCCACCATTTAGGGACAACAGAGGAGAAGAGTCGAGCTAGTGACTTAGGAGCATGATGTGCTGGAAGTACCAGGCGCCTTTCGCTGGCTGAGCGTAGTGGGTGAGAAGGGGTGTAGACCTGGATGAGGGACTCCAGGTAAACAGGAGCAGTTTTAGTTACTGCTTTGTAAGCAATGATTAGAGTTTTGAATTTAATGCGAGCTGCAACTGGAAGCCAGTGTAGAGAGATTAAAAGAGGCGTGACATGAGCTCTCTTGGGTTGGTTGAAGACCAGACGTGCTGCTGCGTTCTGGATCAACTGCAGAGGTATGACTGTGCATGCAGGTAGGCCTGCCAGTAATGAGTTACAGTAGTCAATACGTGATATTATAAGAGCCTGTACTAGGAGTTGTGTAGCATGCTCTGTCAAGTAGGGTCTGATCCTCTTGATGTTGTAGAGGGCGAAACGGCAGGACCGAGCAATCGAGGCCACATGGAGCTTGAAGGTTAGCTGGTCATCAATCATGACACCCAGATTCGGGCTGACTTAGTGGGCAAGAGATTATTTGATCCAAGCTGGATACTGATCTGCGGTTCAATAGTGGGACTGGCTGGGATGATAATGAGCTCAGTTTTGGGCAGGTTGAGCTGAAGGTGACGTTCCCTCATCCATTTAGAAATATCAGCAAGGCAGGATGAGATCCGAGCTGAGACAGTTGTGTCATCTGGTGGAAAGGACAGGAATAGCTGTGTGTCGTCTGCATAGCAGTGATAAGAAAAGCCATGGGAGCGGATGATTGCACCAAGTGAGGTGGTGTATATTGAGAAAAGTAGGGGACCAAGCACAGACCCTTGAGGCACCCCTGTTGATAAGCCATGCAGTTTAGACACTCCTCCCTTCCATGATACTCTAAAAGATCTCCCTGTGAGGTAGGACTTAAACCACTGTAGGGCAGATCCTGAGATACCAAGTGAAGAGAGTGTGGAGAGGAGGATTTGGTGGTTTACTGTGTCAAAGGCAGCAGACAGATCCAGCAGTAAGAGAACTGAGGACTGACCAGCTGCTCTGGCCAAGCGAAGTGATTCCGTTACCGACAAAAGTGCAGTTTCAGTAGAGTGGCCCCGCCTAAAGCCAGACTGATTCTGATCAAGTAGATCATTGTTCTGCAAGTGTTCTGAGAGCTGGTTGAAGACTGTGCGCTCCAGTATTTTTGATAGTATTTTTGATAGACAGTACTGCTAAATATCCAAATATAAAGGTTTTCTTAAGAGAAAGGTGTCTGAAGATTTCGTTTCTCTTCACATTGTAACCACTTCCAATATGTAGATACTTAGCTGATTAGCTCTCTGAAGGCGACAGACTCAACAGTTGATATGCAAAGCATGTCACCAACATACCATGCTCCTGGCTTACAGAAGGTGCTGGCAGTGATTTAAAATCAAGACTTGTCCGTTTGGATGGACTGGATTCTCCGTGGTCTGCCAAGCTAACATGAGCTGCACCGAGGTCACCTATTGTTTGCAGTGCAGGGCTTTCTGACAGCTGTTGCTTTGTGAGATTAGAATTTTTCCCCATCATGTAGGACAAAGTTGTCCCTTCTCTGACTACAACTTGCTGCGATATTCTTTTCCTTTATCTGGAGTTTAGAAAAAAGATTTCAAGTCAATTTTTGCAAACCTAAATATGAAGCCAGATCAGGAACTTTGACCTAGCTTAAGTAATCAGGTTGTAATTTGAGATTTGCTTCCATATGTAGCTATTTGTGTTAATTGCAGGAACATCCTGTTGGAGAGCTGTAAATCTGACTACCTTTAATGGATATATTCAGTTATTTTAAACACACAGTGTGCTCATGGTCAACACTTTCTGCTAAACAACATTGTAGAGGTAACACTGAGCGTGAGTGTAATCTAAACAACATGTAACAGGTGTGTTTGTCCTCCATCACATACAGCACCCTCATCTATAAGGTCACAGTCTCTCACAGCTCCCGCAGCCTCATTAAAAATGCTGTTAGAGGAAAAAAAAATCCATCGCTCTGCCACCGCTGCAAATGTCAAAGCTGTTGAAAGAAATTTAGGAGCAATTTGTCATGATGTACTGTGTCCCACTGATGAGGTCAACAGATTTAAATCAAGTGTGTCAAATGATCCTTTAGGTACATTTTTGTGTGAGTGTGTGTGTGGAGGAAAGATGGTTTCCATGGTGCTGCCTGTTTGTAACACAGTGTGGTCGTATGAATGAGGCAGATCCCAAAGCCACAGAGAGGTCAGCGCACACAATAGAGTGATTTATATGATAATACATCCGTCAGTGTTAATCTGTGATCAACGCTGATTTATTATAAAATATTCATGTTGAAGGAGAGACTTTGGTAAAGTTTGATTATGATACCCTGATAAAAATCTCCACAGTCCTACTAAAACACCACTCTTGTGTGGCTGCATTCATTGCCTGCACATCTTGTCCTCTCCCTTCTCCCCTGAGGTGTTTCCTCATCAGCTGAGAAGTTTTTTGGTTGCAACTTTTTTTGTTCTGAAGCATGGTTTCTGTGTTTTCCTACAGGGTCTGAAGCCCATGGACTTTAACGGGTTAGCTGACCCGTACGTAAAGCTACACCTGCTGCCTGGAGCCTGTAAGGTGAGACCCACATGACACATCACATAGTAGCAAAAGGTCTGCAGACAAGATAATTTGCCAAAGATAATTTATTGATACACCATGTTTTGTTTGGCCTTCTTTCGATGCAGAGATACACACTTTATCATTTCAGTCAAAGAAAAACCTGACAGATCAGAGGAGTACAGAACAGTGTACCGAGAAAAAAATGGAAATACATACAACGGAAATCATTAAAGCCTACTGATGCACAGCTCTTTACTTGTCATGTTACTAGGCATATACTTTCCTATGCTCTGGCTGACTATTTTGAGATTACAGGAGGAACAATGCAGATTTTGTCCTAGCCATGGGACTGTAGACCAGCTCTTTCCACTTGCAGGGCTCCTTGAAGGAGCATGAGAGTTTGCTCATCCAGTGTTTGTGGACTTGGAGAAGGCATGACCGTGTCCCATGGTAATGTGGGGAGTCCCTGTATAACCAAAGTGAGAGCTGTTTTCATATCTGAAGCACAGAGTCAAACATGTTCCTTGGTGCTCGTTGGCCTCTGCCAAAACTGCTCCTTTTCTCAGATTCTGTTTGGGACTTTTATCGACAGAATTTCGAGGCACAGCCAGGAAGAGAGGGGTTTTCTGTTGAGTGACCTCAGAATACCTCTGCTTTTCACAGATGATGTGGTTCTGTTGGCTTTTTCAGCCGGGGACCTCCAGCAGGCACTGGGTCAGTTTGTAGCTGAGTGTGCAGCGGTAAGGATGAGGGTCAACACCTCCTCGTCCGAGGCCATTGTTGCTCTGCTGGAAAATGGTGGATTACTCCCTCAAGGTCCAGAGAGTATATTTGGCCCAAGTGAAGGACTTAAGTATCTCAGGGTCTTGTCCACAAGTGAGGGTAGAGTGGACTGCAAGATCAACAGACAGTATTGCAAGCGTTGTACCATACTGTTGTGATGAAGTGGTAGCTGAGCCAGAAGGCAAAACTCTCAATTTACCAGTCAGACTTTGCTCTAACTCTTACCTATGATTATGAGCTCTGGGTAATGACCGAAAGAATAAGGCTGTGGGTTCAAGCGGTCTTGATGAGATTCCTCAGATGGGTTGCAAGGCTTAGCCTTAGAGTTTGGCTGAGGAGGTCGGACATCCAGAGAGATCTCAAGTAAAGCCGCTGCTCCTTCACCTCGAAAGGAGTGAGTTGAGGTGGCATCTTGATCAGGATGCCTCCTGGTTGCCTCCCTGTGGAGGTCTTCCCGGCACATCCAACTGGAAGGGGACCCCGAGGTAGACCCAGGACGGATTATATATCTCATCTGGCCTGGGGAACTCCCAAGGAAGTGCTGGAAAATGTTGCTGGGGTGAAAAATGTCTGGGTGGCCCTGCTTGACCTACTTCGATTGCAACCTGGCCTTGGATAAGTGGGTGAAAACAGATAGACGGATAGCTGACTTGTCTAAACTCTAATAAATATTCTATAAATACAGTCTCTGAAGACTTCATCCCCATTTTCTAGATCAATTGTGGAAATATTTCTCTGCTGCTGATGAACAATGAAATAGAGACTTCTGCCTGCCGACAAGGTTTTTATTTCTTTGCAAGAAGAAAGGTCAGTCTGCACAGGGGCGGTGATTGTGAAAAAAAAAAACACCCCATGCTTCTGGCAAGATCCACCTTTATAGGGTGGATACCATCTCTCAGGTGACGCCTACAGGGGTCTTCCAAGGGCCTTTTGATTCAGTGGTGGGCCCTGGGTTTTGCACCTAGTCAGGAACTGGCACAGTCACCTTTGTTGCTTCATATTTACATGTGCAGTAAAGTCGACACATTTGGAGTTTATGTGATTTGGGAGTTTTCTGTCTTTCTTTGATTCTTTTATTCCATTTGTCTTTCTATCATTTTTTTTTTCTTTCAGGCCAATAAGCTAAAGACGAAGACGATCAGAAACTCTCTAAATCCAGTGTGGAATGAAACGCTTACTTACGTTGGGATCACAGAGGAGGACATGCACAGGAAGACACTCAGGTGTGTAAATAAATAATGCTAAAGCACCACGGAGAAAGGATGCTATTGAAACTGATTGAGTTATCATTGTTCCACCCAATAAAATGTTAACTTGGGGGCCTTAACAGGCCCAAAAACTCATCAAATTTTGCACAAAATTCAGTCCCTGTGTGAATGTTGGTATTTTGGTGGTTTCTTAATATTCCATTTCTCAAGGTCCCCCTGGGACCCCAGAAATCAGGAGACGGGGTAAAAGCTATAGGTATTAAAAGTGGTAGTAATATGTATCATGACTAGACAAAAAAGTCTCTCTCTAAAATGAAGGAGAAACACACTACACATAGCTAGAGGCCAAATTTTGGCATAGTTGGCCAAGTCACAACTTTCACATTAAATGCACTTGTATGAAGAATTTCATTCGTTTGATTCCAGTTTTTCTTTTGCTCATTAGAGACTGGTTGATGATGAAATTAACATTGCACAGTAGCTTGTTTTCTCAAAGAATTTACGCTAATATATCAACCGTAATTGTGTTTTTTTAAGTATAAGGTGGCAAACTTTGCATGCAGTAGTTTGCTAATTTTGCAGAGAACTGTCAGGGCCTGTAATTGTAATTGGCACTAAACATACAGTGCTGGCAGCTTTCAGACCGACAGAGATTATCGGGCCCAGATGATCCCAGTCAGGCAGAGGGGCGCAATGTACTAAATAATACCCTCCAGCTTAACTAGCACACTTATTAAAATGTTAAACCACAACAATTTTTTAATTAGACATGGGAAGAGACCAGGACTTCCCCGTTTCACCCCAATCACATTTACCTATTACCATCTTGCCTTGTCATACTGACACCTAATGTTGACAGGCAGTCAATATACAAAGCGCATTATCCTCATTATTTTTGATTTAATGACAGTCCTGCAAGGATCTACATGGTCTCTCTGCTGAACACTGCACTAGTTGCTACAGCTTAACTATTGCTACACACCTGCAGTTGCAACTTAACCTGACATGCATGACAGTGCTGCTTGCAGCCCTAATTGTGCGTGTTCTTCTGTGCGATATGTGTGCGATGTGTGTGAAACTGGGAATAACTCATGCCTGCTCTCATTCTGGACTGATTACACTCAGAGCCATTAATCAGGCGCAGGGACATCTTGACATTCAGACATGAAGCTCAGTCGTCATCTTTGATTAATTTAACCATCAGGGCAGAAACCTGCACGCAGCTCATGCCGGACTTAAGACCAAAAATCCATAGTGTCAAGTTAATCTCTCATTATTCTCTACACTGCTTGGTCTCAAAAATGCCTACAAAGAAGCAGCCATCAGCAGGGACTGAAGTGCAGCATGATTAGCAGTGTCATTCAGACAAATGTGCACCTTTTTTTCTTCTAACTCCGTTTGATGAGAGGGATTTCATAGCAGCTCACTCTGCACCGATGTGTTTCCAACCCTTTAAATGATGAATTAGTGTTTCCCTCACTGAAGGCACAGATTGGGGCAATCGGAGGAGTGTGTCTTTAATCAAAAGGAGCGTGAAATAACAGAGTGGAAAGCTTTAAATTACTGAGCTCAAAGCCAACGTTTAATCTTAACTAAACATGTAGCAAAGCCAGTGTGTAATTGTGAAGCAACCGCTTAAACAAAATAAAGAACAAGAGTGAGCCAACACAAAGTTTCCAAATACACATGTTGCTGTGAAGGATATATACTGTATTTGTGACTACCCCATACTCGGAGTTACAACTTCAGTTCAACAAAAGTGTTCAGATTCAGGCTAGAGATGTGCATTTATAGCAAAAGTACTCTTCTAAAGTCACTGTCAGTTATATAACTATTGGGTCACCCCTGCTAGGGTCTTCAGATCCACTCAACTTCTTCTTTGTATGGTTGTAACTTCATTTGAGTTTGCTTATTCACATAAGAAAACAGGCTTTTCTCAACTCTTCTCAGAACCATAGATTTTGACATACTATCTCCTATTTCTGTTATTGGTATGCATTTTGTATCAGTTAAATAATGAGCATTTAGTTTTAATTGAAATCATGAAATGAATATAAATTCACAGTGTAGACATTATTTTTATGTTTCCCAATGAAGGAGAACATAAAATTGGTTAGGAGACTTACTGTGGTTGTAAGGACTTCATATGGGGAGCAACTTTGTATTTGTTGTCACAACTTTAGGACTGTTAGCATCTTTCATGGTGGATGTTTGAGGAATTTGTTGAGCCCCCTTAAGTCTAAAATGGTACATCTCTGAAGGCTCCATTCTTCCTGGAGTACAGTCTTGTGATTTCAATCCACCACCGAAAAGACGGTTTGGGTCTTCAAGTTTGTTGGGCAACAATCAAACTGAATACGATAATCCTGTGTCGTAGTAGAAACTAGCATGGGCTCGCACCCAGTGGGACAGGCTGGGGGTTGGGGGCTTGGGTTGGCCTTGGCCTGATTCCCCTCGCTCAGCTTATCTTCACCTTGGCCTTTGCCATATTGAGCGCCCAAGGTGGCCCTTGGGTCCCACGATTTCCTATGTCGTTGACGTCAGGTCAGGGTGTCAAACTAGACGACAATGTATGAAAAATTCTGACATGCTAGTCTTGTAGAATCGTGGTCGTGAGGAATCGTAAGGAGTCTTGAACGCGTTGTTAATTATGTCACACTACAAGACGGTTTGACATTCCCAGCTCTCAAAATCAGGCCCGAGTTTTGACGACATGCTGCGAGGTCACAGTCGGGCTTAAATCTGGCTGAATTCGTGTAGTCTGAGCCGGCCTTTAGATGATCTTATAGGAAAACTTAGCATTTGTTGTCACAACTTAACATTTTGGTTGGGGAACTTAAGATTATTTGCTATGAAAACTTTATCTTTATGTTGGCACTAAAAGCCAACATGAGAAGTTGTGATAACTCATCCTTTTTAACAGTTGTAACCGTTTGTGTTGTTCTGTAATATGTTTTTGGAACAGAGAAAAGTGTCTGTGGCACATAAACCATGTTTTAAAAGTTTTACACTCTACACTTCCTCCAGTCTGTGTATTATAAGAAGGTCTGACTTCCTTGGTCTGAGATGAGGCATATATAATCCAAGCACCAATTAGGTTTCCTCTGATACATGTTTGGCAGAGCTAATTAGTGCTATCTGCTGTAAATGTTAGAGACGGTGTCGCCCTCGATGTGCTCCACTGTTCTCCCAGACCTTCATGCTGACATAAAGGTTCCTGGTTCTGCTGGGATTCCTTTTTCACTCCTCCTCAGCTTTTAAGGGAAAGTGAGAAAAAGGCATTTTGTGGCCCTTCCCCAGGGCCTCTCTGTGTGTGGGGGGGTGTTTGACAAAGTCCTTATCTCACTTTGTAAGGACCTTGGTTTCTTGGGTCGTTATACTCTTCATCTTCTCAAAGGGATGTTTCAGTGCTGATTGAAGGCTTTACCAGTGAGGTCAGAACATGGGAGAGTAAAAGACTGCACAAACTCTTACACTGTAAAAAGCAACATCCATTTTACTCATAAACATTGAGTTGAAATTACTCAGTTCTTCTTAACCTGTTCTAAATACTTTAATAAACAAGTTAATTGTACTTCTTGGCCATAACAGCAAAAGGGCTTGATTTACTTAAGTTTACTTAGTTTAAAAAAATTAAGTAAAAAGGGGGTATAATTAAGTTGTGTTGACTTAAAAATCCAAAACAGCGATTTGAACTCTATTTTTATGAGCTGATAGAACTTATTTCAGTTTTAAGTGAACAGTACTCAAACAATTTAAGTATTTTTTGTTATAACTCATATTATTTGAGTTGTGGCAAATCTGCAGTTTTCCCAGAATGCCTTTGGGCACTAAACCTTTATGCACTCTGTTTGCTGCAGCTGTCTTTGCCAGGGCACTTTTGAAAAAGAGATTTTTAATTTCAGTGAGGTTTTCTCCTGGTTAAGAAAAGGTGAAATAAGATAAATAAATAAAATGTACCACGAGTGAAGTTGCTGTCTCAATTAAAGATGTTCCGCCCATAGGGGGCACTGTTACTGTTATTAACATCAGTGAAAGATGTGTGGCACACTGTTATTGACGAAGTGGGTCACCAACATCCATTATTGCAAATGGTGACCAAGATAGTCCATCTTAGGTGAAATGATGACTTACAAAACTTTTGTACTAGCCGATGTTCAAAGGTAATCAGTTATCTAAGATATTTTGAGTGCTATTAAGTTATCAGTGTGTACAATGCACTAAAAATGTTAAGTATTACACACTCAAAGTAGATGATTTAGGCTAAGTCCTGCAAACTTAAATTAACATTTGAATCTCAGTTGTGAAAACTTAAAATAATTGATTTTAAACTAGTAGTGAATACTTAAATAGTTCAAGTAGAACAAGTACTGCACACTACTAACAAACAAGTTTTTTTTTAACTCACAAAAGTCAAGTGTAGTTTACTTGTTATTTCTGAGGCAACGACTTTCCATAATTTTTTAAGTAAGCTCAACTAATTTTTTCTTACAGTGTATCAAACAGTTCTGGTCAAGTAATTTGATCATGGGAAACACCAGCAATCAGCGCTGATATAAAGTACAACAGCACTGGGACTTTTAGAAGTGACATATCATACCCCTTTTTAACCTTTGAACCCCGTTTCCTGCGGTCAAGAACGTTTTTGCCACGTTCAATTAAATTATAACACAGATCAAGCACCAGAAAAGCTTTTTGACCCTGCTCTAAACTACATTTCTCATAACACTCTGTTTAAATGCAAATCAGGACCTTCTCACCCTGCCTCTCTCTTGTCCATGCTCCAGCTGGGTGGAAGGTATTATTGCAGCGGCTAATTGTAGTGTCACAATAAGAGCAGATGCTGTACAGACTGCCAGATTACATGTTCTCAGCCATAGGCAGCCCACAAATAAAGAGTTTAATTCCACTTCAGACAAGCATTTTAGATGTCAGTGATTGGCTTAGTAGCATCATTGATGAATCTTGCTGTTCAATATCAAACAGATCACTAAAGCACCTTTTAACAGACGCTTTAATTACTGACTAGAACCATTCTGCAGAAAAATGCTCACTTATCATTACAATGCATCTACTCATTATGTTTCTTTTCAGGTGTACAAAGGTCAGACATATTTATCTGGTCACATTTCTGATCCAGCATAAGTTTCAGCCACATTTTGTAGTATGAACAGTAGCAGTTATCATCGTTAATCTGTTGTGTCTAATCAATTTTATGCTGGTATCTGGCATATCTAGCTGCTGGATCAAATAAGAGATTTCTTACAGGGTAGAAAAGGTGACCTATTGGACAGACTCTGATCTGGCCTCATGGTCCAATATTAGAGAAAATGTTGACATACAAGGAGTGTTACACCAAAAGAAGTGTTTCTGTATCAGCTAAATTGTTATGTTAAGTATCTGTGTCGGCCTCAGGGCTGCATGGTGGTGCACAATAAGAGCTGTAGCCTTGAAGCAAGAGTGGTCCTGGTTCGAATCCCGTTTAGACAGGGCCTTTCTGTGCATGTTCTCCCTGTGCATGCATGGGCTCTCTCCAGGTACTCCAGCCTCCTTCCACAGTCCAAACACTTGCTTGTTTGGTCAACCTCCAGAGAACTGTTCTGAATTTTTAAAGAAGTATAAAAGTTATTTGCTTTAAATGTTAAAGACTTTGCTTTAAAATTTGAGGTATTTCATGAAAATGTTGGATAGTTTGGAAAGGTTTATTTGAAGATTTATAGGAGGATTTAATTTCAAATTTTAAGGTGCTTTCATTGTATTTGGGGGATTTATTTCTATGTTTTGGGGAATTTGATTTGGAAGTTTGGGGTTGGAATTTCCTTTGGCATATTTTTTTTTGGGGGGGGACACTTTGGTGAAATTGTTTTGAAATTTACAGCCTTTTTCAAGTTTCAATTTTAGGGAATTTCAGGGTATTTTTATGTCTTGGAAATCTCTAATAATTTTAGATGAGATCTGCAGAACTTTTAGGGGACTTTCATGTCATTTTCAAACCTGATAGTGAATAAATGTTATCAGGAGCTCAACTCCAAACTTTGAGCCATGGAGGAGGCCAACACTAGACTGCAAAAGGAGCTGGAAAACACCAAATTGGCAGCAGTACGTGAAGCTGACAGCCTCCAGAAACAACAAGAGGAGGCGGTCAGTGAGGCCGTGATGATTGTCAAGAGGCTCTCTGCAGAAAAGGAATCACTGGAGGAGGAAGTCAAAGTTCTCAGAGAGGAGACCTCCAACATGGAAAACTTACATGCAAACTTCAGCAGCAACAGCAAAAGTGCCGGTGAGATCACCAGCTTAAAGAAAGACTGAAACAAAATGACTGAAAGAAATCTCCAGATGGCCTCCAAACTCCAAACCCAAGAGGAGGCCAACATGGCACTGCAGAAGGAGATCTTTAAAGATGAAGCTGCCAGCAGGAAAAGGCTGCTTTCAGAGCAAATGACAAGACCAATCACAGCTCAGAAATAACAGCATAAACAGATTTTGATGGCTTCCAGAGAGATCTGGAACAATCCCCCCATCAGCATCTGGAGATGACCGAGAGTACCTTGATGCTTGTTGAAAAGATGAAAGAAGAGAAGTCCTTGCTGCAGCAGGAAGTTACAAACCTACATGATGAAACTTCCAGTAGGGAACTTTCCACCAAAGACCAGCTTGAAAACTTAGAAAATAAGCTCATGTCCAAGCTTGAGGCCCAGGAGAAGATTGTCTGTAATCTGCAAAAGGAGAGAGACTTTGTGTAGAGGATGAGGGCTGACAGCCTCCAGGAAGTCCTAAGAACCCAAAATAGTTTTGAAAAAAGAACTGGCACAAAATGTGGATCTCTTAAGGGTCATATTACATGTATAACTTTTCACTTTTTGCCCCTCTCCCCAACTACATGTTTCTTTTAAAGCACTGAAATTAGAGACATTTTATACACACTTGCTTTATTTTCTTCACATGCTCCTGTGTATAGTCTTATTCTGTTTCTTAAGTTATATTTTTAAGCAGGACTTTGACTTTAATTGTGTGTCGCTGCTGTGAGAGAACTTAAACTTGCAGTTTGCAGTCTGTGGCGAAACAATCTACACCCTGGAGAACACAGCTGACTGGGTAGGGGTGTGTGTGGGGGGGCAACATTCAATTTAGAGAAAGTGTTGAGTTATTATAAGATTCAAGAAAAAAACCTGTAAACTGAGGAATTGTGTCTCCTATTTCTCTTCAAGCATTGGTTTGAGAAATCATTCAGCTGAGATGAAGATGTGCTGACTGCTGACCTTTAAACACATTTGCCTGAAATAGCCGCAAATCTAGCTCTGATTTATTTCATAAATAATAAATACACATTTGAATTGATTCCAGAGGTCATTCAGTGACTGATTTCTTCTTTCTCAGTTTTATGAATATCATTTCTATGATATAATGTATTCAGCTGCACATTCTGTTCCTCTCTTTGCTAGACTGTTGTTCTTTGTTCTCTCAGTCTGAGGACCTTTTCCCCGTCAGTGTTTCCACATTGTTTACCTCCACATTTAATATGCTGTTTGTATTTGCTTTAATCCACAGCTCCTGGCTGTGTTCTCACTGTTTTAAAAATGTCAGTCTCTGCTGAACCACAGAGCTGATGTTAACAGAGACAGAGATATGCTGCTCTCCTCTTAGATCTGATTTGGTTTTTCAAACAAGTATTAAAAAGGCTTTCACAGATGACAAATATATGTTTACCTGATCCTGTTTTTTTCTTTGTTTTCTTGTTGGATAACCCTTCATTCAGATTGACCCTTGTGTCACAAACAAAAAAATTCTGGACCTGTTTGGGATTATTAGACCCTTGTTTATACCCTGCATTAAAAAGAATGAACATCTTGTTTTTTGCTTGTATACCATCTGGTAATACTACATGGTTCTGCTCATCAGTGCACAAAGATGACAGTTAACTACTGGATAGCTAAGACTACACACAGAGGATGGGATGTTTTCACCTGGACTGGTTTGGTAATGTAGATGCCACACTAAGGTAGTCAACCACTAAATGAAAACAATGGCTTTATTTATTCCATCCAGCTTGGCTTACAGTGACAGAAATATTTTGCTCTGCTCAGAAATGCCAGCCTCACATCACCAAGTCCAATGCCAAGTGTCAGATGGAGTGGTGTGAAGCCCACTGTCACTGGACTGTGGTGCAGTGGAAACATGTTTTGTGGAGTGATGAATCACATCTCTCTGTTTGGCTGTCAGATGGGCGAGCCTGGGATATCTGCATGACTGCATTGTTCCAACTGTTTGGTGATGGGGGATAATGGTAGGGACCATTTTTTAACCCTTTACCTACTGACTCAGCGCCGGCGCTGTGTTTTATATGTCCAGAGTATTATTACCGTAACTCTGTCAAAGTTTGTCCGACAAGAAAAATTCCAATGGTGCTGGAGCTGAGAATTGCGGGCATGCGCACATATATGGTTCATTATGGTACTCGCAACCATTTGACGTGGGCATTCATAGCAAAACACCAGAAGTATCATGAGACTGCTACACGGATTCTCAACACTGTAACTCCTCAAAAGTTTGCTCAATCTAAAAAATTCTAATGCTGACAGAGAGCAGAGAATCTGTGCTTTCTGGCAATATATTATGTGTGGTATATATATTACGGTAATGTCAAACAACACCGCGAAAACGACAGCTTAGCAGAAGACGAGAGAGAAAGCAGAGTGAAAAATAGCATTAGTGGCATTTGTGCACATTTGTCATGTGCAATAACAATATGTTACTTGAGAATGTTGAGATTGCATTTTTTCACCTTTATTTGCACTAATTTTCATCTATGTATATAGTTATCTTTTGCACTGTGTTTTGCACACCCAGAGTCCTAGACTCAAAAAATGACTGGTGATTGTTCTAAACATGTATAGGTTCACATTTCAAATGTCAAATCAAAACTTCATGAGCAATAACAAAATTTCTTCTCATAAAAGCCATGAAAAACAAATCAGTTTTTGTGTTTTTCTTCTTTTAAACTGCTGACAATTCCTTATAATGTGCAATAATCATTAACCAGATGTTAAAAAGTCAAGTACTCCTGGGAAAAGGGACCAAAGCTCTCAGACTTAGGGCATTTCCTGACTATTTTACAGCCATAATAACAAAATATGTCCAAATCACCATTTTTAGACTCAGTAGGTAAAGGGTTAAGGCCCCTTACCTCCACTGAAGGGCAATCTTAACACGTCAGCATACCAAGACATTTTGAACAATGCAATGCTTCAAACCTGCCTTTTAAGAAGAGTGGAGGCTGTTGCAGCTGCAGTAAGCAGTTCTTATTTGTAACTGCTATAAAGACTGAAGAAAAGCTGCTCAAATTTGTTTGGACTAGCTGCCCTGCTTCAGCCCTGGTAGGGCCATGATTGATCACATGGTCCACCACAGTTGTAGGCATTTCATTGGAAAAAATTGCCTCCCCTTTGCCTTCCTTTTCCTCTGTTGCCTGCTAGCTCTTCTCTCTCTCTCCTCTTCTTCCATGATCATGATCTTGATTCTCCATCCTCTTGCCAAAAACCCAGTTTAATTCACTTGATAACTCTTCCTATCCTCGCACATGGTTGGAGTGCTCTTCAATTTGAGTCTATAGCAGCAACTAGCCAGTGGTTCTAGGTCAGCAGTGTTTGCTGAATGAAATAATTTGTGTTCCAAAATTTGTACAACTGTGATTTAGAATGATCTTTGTGTGAGACTGATGGATTTAAACTCAAATTTGAGCATTTGTTGTTTCAGCAGTGTGTTTTGGGTCATTATCTTGCTGCATGATGAAGGACCTCCCAATCAGTTTGGTTGCATCTTTCTTTAAACTGGCAGACAAAATGTTTCTGTAGACTTGAGTTAATTTAGCTGCTGCCGTCATGTTTTACATCTTCAGTGAAGATTAATGAGCCCATCCTAGAGGAAGCCATACAAGCCCAAGCCATGACATTACCTCCACTGATTCATAGATGGGCTTGTATGTTTGGGATCATGAGCAGATACTTTCTTCCTCCAAACCTTAGCCTTTCCATCACTTAGGTAAACGTTAATCTTTGTCTAATCAGTCCATAAGACTTTGACCCAGAAATTGATACTCATCTTTGTACTTTTTGGCAAATTTCAGCCTGGCTTTCCTGTTCTTTTAGCTTATGAGTGGTTTGCATCTTCTGGTGTAGCCTCTGTTCTTTTGTTCATGAATTCTCTTGTGAACAGCAGATGGTGATACCTTCACTCCTGTGAATAGTAGATAGTAATACCTTCACTCCTGCCCTCTGGAGGTTGTACCTGATGTCATTAACAGTTATTTTAGGGTCTTTCTTTACAGCTCTCCCAATGCTGCTGTTTTCCTTGATCTACCCGTGCACCTTCTGTCACTTTGTAAACCAGTGGTTTCTTTCTTCTTTGGGACATTCCCAATGGTTGTACTGACTATGGCCAACCTTTCAGAGTTGACGGTTCTCTGGTTTTCATGTTGGTTACAGGTCTAACTAGAAATACAGTCTGCACAGGCAAAACCTAAATCTGAAACTGAGCGTAGACATTCAGCACAAATTATTGTTTGAATAATCAATGTAATAGGACACATGTGGGCAACAAAACACACGTGTCAGTCACGTGTTCCTAATCTTTTGCTTTTAAAAGGTCTATATATGTATTTAACCCCCCACCCACCCTCCTTAAATGTGATTAGCATGTTGTTCTACTGTTTGTTTCCCATAGTTTGCCATCTGTCATGCTTTAACTTATTTCTTCTTCTCTATCCTGTTTTGTCTCCCCTCATTGTTTCCACTCTCTGTAGGTTGACCGTCTGTGATGAGGACAAGTTGACTCACAATGAGTTAATTGGAGAGTCGCGAGTCCCCCTCAAACGAGTTAAACCCGACCAGACGAAACATTTTCACACCTGCCTGGAACATCCACCACCGGTAACACACAAACACACAGTCGTGCTCTAAATGCTGCCTGTGCTGCTCCGTCTGGAGATATGCATTCAGAATTTTTTTTAATTGGTTCACCATACATGGAGAACGGGTTTGAACGAACAGTAAACATGTGTTTTCTTCTTTGACTGTAACCCAAAGTAGTTGTGTTTCTGCAGATTAATAAACTGCAAAACTTTGAACAAATACAAAAAGATAAACATCCTTCCTTTTATTTCTTTCTTTCTCAAGCAGCTCCCCTCTCCAACCGCCATGGGTGAAGCTCTGCGAGGGATCTCCTGCTACTTAAGAGAGGTTAGAGATCATCCATTAAACCATCCATGCATCAGTAAGTTCAGGCCGCTGAGTTCATACCGCAGGCTGTAGAGAGTTTTGGATGGAGTCTGAGTGATATCATCCCTTTGGCTACTGTAGCTGTCTGAAAACAATCCGTCGTAACTTTCAGAACACCTAGAAACAGACGAAGAGGTGGAGATGAAGCATGTCCCAGACCTCTTTACAAACACCTACACATTACTGCCTTGCAGTCTTATCAGCTCCTCATTATGCATAACTTGCTGTAAAAGTTGGCATTTTGACATCAAGTATACAAATTTATGTCTGTGCTGAAGTCACTAGTGGAAAATCAGTGAAACCCAACCCAAGTTCTTTTTACCCTGTTATTACAGCCAGCTTGATACATTTTACAGATGACCACACCATGAAATTGTCTTTAAAAATGCATCACCATCTATCATTTATAAAAACACTGACAACTAGCCTTTTATAATTATGCACATTCACAAACACACTCAGCCATCACTAGTCGTTAATAAAAGTGCTGAGTCATCATTTATTAAACACGCTGAAACATGGCTAGCTGTAGATTAACATGCTAAGCCAGAATCTAAGTAAATACTGAGTCATCTCTAAGGTTTATGGATTTACTGAGCCATCATTTATAACATGCTGAGTCATCAACAGCATTTACAAACAAAGTAAGTCATTATTCATCTAAACAAGCGAAATATGAAAGTTCCTCGCTGTTTCTTTCACACATGCATTCAGTTGCACAATTCATGATTATAGTTAAACACAAACAATAGCACTTAGCTCCTTTAGCTCTTAGTTTGCCTGTTAGCAAATTAGCTGCTACCATAGCTAGTCAGCTTACAACAGTGAAATACCAGAAAACACCAAGGAATCGTCCCAACTTATACCTAACCAGTGGTCGGTTAACTAGACACCATATTAAACTCAGCATTTCAAAAGAAAATCATGTCTTACCATCAATTGTCCCGTTTAAGTCTTCATAAACTGATGATCTCAAATGTAACCACTGTTTAAACAGTGGGGTCCATTGGTTTAAAGAAGTTGTGTAAAAAAAAAAACAAAAAAAGGGTCCAGTATGGATAGTCTAGTGCCGTCCTCCTCTTGTCGATGGCTCTTCCCCACATCTGAAGTTGTGTTCACTACATAACTTGAGCTCTGAGCAAGAACTCCCAGCTTAGGACAAGTGAGATGTTGCTCTCGCCATTGGCTCAAAATATCCATGCCTCCCCACACATCATCAGTCTGCGTTGAGTACAGTGTCTCTTCGTCTGAGAATAGGTCACAGGTAGATTTACCCATTGACAAAACTACAACTCTCTGCTCATCCCAAGTCCATCCCTGTTCTGGCCGCTGCATCAGTGATTAAGTCCCTCAGCTCTCTGCAGTTCTCTTTGTTTTGGCTTCTGTCTTACCTGCATCAACGTATAACTCAAAATCCTTTCATGAATTTCCCTGCATAGTTTTTAGAGCGCTAAACACCCCATACACACCATACACGTTGATGAGATGAATACTTATTGCCTAAATTAGCCATGTGTGTGTTATATAGATAGACAGCCTCCAGCACCATACAGGAAGTTCAGGACTATTACTTAGAGTTTATATTACTTTGATTCTATATTAAAGCATACTCAACAACATATGTTTAGGTATATCAATATGTAACAGCCTATTTTATTATCTTTTAAATGAAAGAAAGTTGTTGACCAACTGGATATGCAAACTGATGAGGAGACCTCAGGTCTAGCCCAAGCCTGGGTTCTGCTTTTACAGAACCCCTTTTGAGAAAGAAAACCCAGAGAGGAAAAAAAATAGCAGATTATCTCAGGTAGTTGTCCCCTGTTCCTTTAGGGATTAACACAGTACCAAGTCAAGATTATTTATTTTTATACCTAAGAAATGCCTCTTGACTTCTGTCACATGCACAGAAAAAGCCTAGTTAAATGAAATAGAGCTATTTTTTTGGATAGTATAACAATGAGACAGTCATGTGAGAGAAACTATCAGATACAGCCAGTGAAACTCTTTAGTTTTCTTATTACACATCTGTTGCAATGTATCCTTCTCTTTGGAGAATCAAATTGAATAAAATCTAATTGATTGAAAATTCACACTGTGGATTTTTGTAACAGGAGAGGCTCACTTATGGCTAAAAACATTTATTAAAGCAGATTGCTGTAACTTTATTCTCCAATGATTATTTTTCTTTTGAATGACTTGTTTCATTTATTCACTCATTCATTTATTTTAGTCACATAACCACAAAGTATAATCACTGAATTGGTAACAAAATATCCAAAAGCCTGCGATTCATTTAGGCATTCATCGTAACCAACATGTGTCACTTACACACCTTGAGTTTCCCGAAAAACACAATGAGCAAGACAACTGTCACTTGTTGAGTTCTCACTTTTTTATTTTTGGCCAACATTTCTCTTTTTTTGTATATAATACGGTTTCAAACATGCATTTCATTCATCTTCCATTTCCTTAAGTGATATTTTAGTTAACTTTAACTGACCACTTCATTAGGTACACCTATAACTACTCAACTAGGCAAGTCTCTAATCAGCCAATCACATGGCAGCAACCAGTGCATGCACATATGTAGACATGGTAGAGATGATCTTCTGAAGTTTAAACAAAACAAAAGATTTTCTGGTCTCTGTGTAGATGTTGTCTAAGAACTGTTTAACTGAAACGCTTCCCATGGTTTTCTAGTACTTTTATCCAAACTGGGTAAACAAGTTTGCACTCCTTAACTGCATGTTAAATGTTCCTGATTCCACCTGACATTTCCAGCAGAGGCGAGTGATTATCAGGCTGATCCTGTGAAGCTGAAAAGGAGAAAGAAAAACCTGTTCTAAAAATCAGTGGGGTAATTACACCCTTGGTCTCGCTGTGTTTCCCAGTATTTTTCAGCTTTACTCACATCACACCCTAAACCTTTCTGCTTTATCATCCTCATATTTGGATACATAGATTCTTATATAGTGAATTAAAAGTTTTGTAAAACATAGCAGCCCTGTGTGCAATACCTGAATGCTGTCATTGATGTCTGTAGTTGGTAAATACTTTCAAAGATTTCCCTTGTGTTTATCTCATTTGTAACATTAATTAAATATAATTTTTTAATCCTTAGTGTCTGTTGCTATGGTGGGTTTTAAATGTTCCTGGCTTCAGTAAATCAGTAATGAGGTTGAAACTTAAAAAGAGAAAATGAAACCATTAAAAACAGAATAAAAGTATTAATGACAGTGTAATACGCATACCACCATTTACAATATATTAACAAAGTTAGCAATAACAGGACTATTTTTTATTAATTTAACCAACTGAAAAGATTAAAGCAAACTTCCTTAGTCACTCTCCTAATTAAATCTGTTGTAGGGAAAAAATCTCCTTCCACCAAAGCTCATGAATAAATGAATAAAGGGAATTAGATTAACTGGTGTATTGAGCAGAAGGAGAGTCTGGCCTATACTATGAGAGCTAGTTAGAAAAGGATTATCTGTGATAATAAATAACGATCAAAAAACAGAAGGCTTTAAGTTTTGTTTAATAAACACTAATTTTCTAGTCAGAATATGGGCGCAGCTGTTCAATTTTGCTCTACAAATGAATTTTAGTCATACTTCTAAATACAGTGGTTTTTGTTTAGAAATTCAGAGAAAAATAACATTATTTTATAATAAATTTAAGGTTCCTGTAAAGTGAAATCCAAACTTTGTGTCTTAACAAACTACATATATTGGAATAAGGTAAATATGTGAAAACACTGAGGTCTATGTGTGACTGCATTTTAGATTTATACCATTAGAAAGTTGTTCATCTCTTTCCTGGCTTGATTTTATTTGAGCAGGGCAAATATGGGAGCCCATGACACCACTGATCCCTGCCCACTAATGCTACAAAGCTATAAAATCCCTGAGCAGTTCATGTCAGTATAGTCTGATGTTAGCTGATATCATTGCCTTCATTAAAAAGTTAACATCTAGCTACATGCTATGTTTTTGTTCATTTTGAGGTAAATGTCCTAAATCTATCAGCCACTGTAACCTACGTTTAATTCAAAGTATCATAATAGAGAGATTTGTACCAGAAAACAGTAAACTTAATCCCCAACTTCTGTCTCTCTGGTCTGGCACAGAGCCAGGCAGCTGCACTATGATCAGAAGCATTTTTAAAATTTGAGAGGATTGTATTTCTCGTGAGTGGGCGTGGCTTCAACTCACTCACCAGACATGGCCACGTCGTTCTTAAAGCGTGATTTTATAAACTTAGAGTTTTTTTTCATGACCTGTCATACAGCAAACCTAAAATAAATATTTTTTATCACTGTACAGGGACTTGAAAGATTTCAGACTGTAAATATTTTTTTTGTCTGTGTATGTGAAAGGTGAAGTCAGGTTTCTATCATAGATGTCTGAGGCATTAAGTTTCCACTGAATACACTTGATTTCCTAATGTTGCTTTTCAAAATAAAAGTCTTCTATAAAATAAAAGAGGAAACTTAAATCATTAAGAACTCAGCCATAATAGAACGTTTTTTTCAGTGTGATATGTGGGATGAGTCAACACAACACACACACTTACAGATTCTATCTAAGGACTACCAGAGTCTCGGTCAAATATGACTAAAGTAAAGAAGCTACTGTGATTAGCTGTTAGCTACATGCTAAGTCTATTGCAGTTGCCACAATCAGCAAGTTTATCAAACTTTATGGTTAATGTTTACTATCATTGCCATGGCTGTATTTTCGTTTTACTTCCTCCTTTGGTCAGCTTCCCTCCTGATTGGCCATTGCTTGATGCTCATGTCTGCTTGGCTGTCCTTGGTGCTCACTGCACACATCAGGATTTTTGGTTGTAAACATTGAATGTTTCTTTACAATCCTGAGTATATAGTAAAAGTAAAACATATATAGTAAAACAAGTGTATGTGACATGGATGAATTTTATGTAATGAGGGAGAAAAGCAGTTAAAAGTTGCCCTCACAGGTGCTTTTGAAACAAATGCTATTGTGTTTTTTTGATCCTGTTTGCATGCAGGGCTTTCTCTAGTTCCAGAGACCTGAATACCACCACAGCTAGGTGCTACATAAGTGGCAGAAACTTAATTAAAACAAGTGTCATTAGACCTATCTCACACAGCATGACTTCCACCTGACGGACCCCTGTAGCTGAACCCGTCACACCAGGACCTGGATCAGGTTCAAACCAGTTTCCTGCCGTGAGGTTGCTGTGCTGAGCCTCTTTATAGCTCACTCCCTGCAGCTGTACTGGGGCCACTGAGGGTCATTAATTAGATTTTTCCCAGGCACAGTGGCTGGTAATGTGATTATCCCCATTCACTCCCCATGACGGTGAAATAATTCAGTGACGGAGCGTGGAAATCCAGGGACAGGCCACGCAATGTCACTCAGCTGACTGGATGTGGTTTTTATAATTCAGATGTGGTTCATAAGAAACAGCAAGAGGTGTCTTCTATCAATGTGTGTGTAACCCAGTCTCCTTTCTCTCTGTGTTGGAGAACAGATATTAAAAATCTTCTCTGATCTGCACCATTGAACTGGGTGACATCTTCTCTCGTTACCATAAATGCCTGGTATTTTTGGTCTTTTTTTGCACTGTTCTTCTGCTGCAAATTCTCACTGGAACACCACATGTGGATACATTATTTTCTGCTAAAACAGTCACCAAAGAAAAGCACATTTGAAATAAGACTGTATCATCCAGACTGAACCAGAAAGAGAAACACTTTTTGAAAAGAATAAAAGGCAACATGTAATGATTCAGATTTAAAAGTAGGCTATTAATCATAATAAACTAAACTAGCTGTGAGGTCAGAGTGACTAATGGACATTTTTGTGTTTCACCTGTTTGCTGCTCTTGATTACATCAACATGCATGGATGACGTTTTGTTTCTTAAAAAAAACATCGTCCTCTTCCTCTGCTACCCTGTGTTACTCTGCTAAGCTTGTTTTTTTTCTTTACCACCAAACATGCACCAACCACTGTAACTGTAACTGTCTGTTCCACTCAGCCAGTTATGTAGGGCTCAGAGAAAAAAAAAACACTGACAGCTGAACAGAATTCATCCAAAGAACTTAAAAACTAGCAACTGGTGTGTGCAGCACAGCCGTGGAGCTCTCAGCACCACTGAGGCAAGAAGAGACGGAGAGAGAGATAGAAATGCAAACACAAGCATTCAAAATATAAAGCATGGATGCTGCAGCAGTTTTAAAGCTCAGTGATGGTAGCCAGAAGCTGAATGCTGCGTCAAACTAACTCTCGGGCAAATAACTACAGGCTAAGCTGGAGCCGAGATGGGCCATGTGGCTCCTAGAAAGCAGCTATAACACGCCTTCCTGTCAGTCAAATTAGCCACACCCCTGATCATGCGTGACTCATACCCTTGATATAATAAAAACGGATGATAAATAGATTTATGTCAGAATGGGCATTTTAATATTGATGTTAATGGGACTTCTGGGTTCTTCGCAATCAGCTCCAAGTGGTGGCTTTAAGCCCTATAGTTGTTTGTTTTTTCACTTATGTTGCTGATTGCACAAGTTTGCACAGAGTCTCTGTGATTGGCTAGCAATGTATAGGCTAACACAGATTTGCTGTAGGATTCAGACTAAATAATAAAGAGGCAAGTTAGCAATCATAAACATATATTAGACATTTTAAAGATGTATTTTCCGTCTTTTTATGCCTTTATTTCTAGAGGAGACAGGGCCGAGAGAATGGGATTGAGTTTGGATGAGTCTGTTAGTACAAAGGTTGCCTTTGCATTCAGCTTACATGAAATTACTTCTCACTTGAAGTGTCATTCATCAGTTAAAGGCTGCCATCTGGTTTGAAACATAGACTGTAGAAAGAATTGGACGGACTCTGTGTGACATCAGCCGTCTGCTTACAATAGGTGGACTCAAACAGCTTTTGACGCCAATTCATGGCGGCTTCCATATTGAAATCGTAGTCTCAACCGAGCTTTGGATCAACCTAACGGCCCGCCCAATAAGCGCAACTTCCTGTCAGCGAGCTAGCTAGCATTCTGGTTGACAGAAACATAGCCTCTGCCTGTCGAGCTATCTTTCAATCAAATGAAAGACCAATCACCGCAAAGTGAGGTTTATCCTGAATATAATCCAAATGATCATGGTACAAAAAAATTCACCCCCTGTACAGTGAGAGCACAATAAGACACTAGCTAATGAGGCACGTTTGGTTATTTGAACCAGGCAGTAAACCAGTTTATCTCTAGTGTAAAAAACGGCTAATAAGAAGGTGTCTAGACAGGACTTCCAGTGTTCCTGCAGCCAGCCTCAAGCGGACACTTGTCTTAATGCAGTTTTCCGCACTTCCGCATTGGCTTCATTTTTCAGGACCAGAGGTCACTGCTTGGTTTGAAACAACAGATCGGGTACTGGAGCAGGTGCCCATATAAAAAGGTTGTAGTCCTCAGTGCACTGGTTGTACCATGTTTGTGAGGTGTAAAAGTATCCAAAATCCAATTTGTGACACGTCCTCTTGGTCTACTCGCTCTTACTAACCATTATGGGAATTCTGTTGTAAGCAGACTGACCTGGACATCTTTGATAGTTATCATTCCAGATCTTGCAGACTCTCAATCATTTGATTCCACATACATGAGGGTTATTTTGAAAAATAATCAGTAGCAACCACAGACAAATTTAGACCTTTTTTAGGTTTGCTGAAGCACTCCTGAAATAGTAACAAGGGCTTATATCCCACCTGATTTTTCAGACATGACAGAAATGTATTTTATATTCCAGCTATTATGCTGATGATGTGTAGTAATGTTCAGCAAAAGGCTCTGACACAGTAGTCACATTTAAATAGGAAGACTCGGATCTTTTTCATCGCCTGTCTGCACAAGAAGTGATAATATGCCTGGGGAGATTTCACATCTGCAGCTGCAATTAATTAAATATGTAATGATTATAATCTATTTTGCATTATGAAGTATTTATAAAACCTTTACAGATGTCTGAAAAACATCTTTGAATTATTAGAAGAGTTCTGCCAGGCAGCTCTAGTATTCAGTTATCTTTTGATACATGGTCTGAATGGGTTACTGTTTTTTTTTTTAGCTGAAACCTTTCTTCATCTTAAAAGTGAGGCACGTTTCAGATTCATGTGGCGAGTTAAAACCAAGTTGATATTCTACCTTATATGTGAAACATGGAGGAAAGATCTGCGGGGCAGAGTTCTCCTCGATAAAGGACACTGACTGTAAGAAAAGTGAGAGCCAGGCCATGTAGCACAAGTCTTTATGAGAGAGGACGCACATCAGAGTGGAGAGTGACTGCTGGAGGAGGCAGAGAGTGTAATAAGTGAAGATGAAATGACTGATGAAGACCTTCCCAGAGGAGTAAGAAGTAGAGATGGTCTAGAGGGATGAGAAGACGGTTAGAGTCTTCAGTCTGTCTCGAGTAGTTTAAAGTTAAGTGAAGGTTCTGAGTAGAAACCCCGGCCGCCTGCTGTGCACACTGTTAGCTTTAAGAAGAAAAATTCAAGTCACGTAGCAACAGCTCATTAAAAACTGACAAGACTGGTGGAGATCTTGAAGCTTCTAAAACTACAGAAAGCTTTCTGACAAGGAGAAACCACAAACACCTCAGTTTGGAGAATAATTTCATCTTCAGAGACGAGAACATTTTAGGAAGTCTGTTAGAACTAATAATGAGATGAAATGTGAATAAATTTGGGGAAAGTCCAAACATAAAGAACAAAAATTCAGAGGAATAAATTGTTTTCTTGCATGAAAGATCCAGATTTTTTATAACTATATTAACATTTTTATAAATGCTTTTCAACTATTATTCCTGCACAGTGACAAGTCCAGTTATTTCTAACTTTATTTCTGGCCTGATGTCAGACTTGAATAAGAGCATTTTGATCCCTTCTTAATTTTTTTTCTCAGACTTTCTGACTCTTTCCAGAGATTTAACTTTGCCTTTTTTAATCTCAACTCAGTTCATGTGTGCAGTTTTGAGTGTAGCCATTTTGAAGAAGATTGGAATTTGGTGGGCTAGTTCTAAAATTTCCTGTCTTTTATGTTTATTTGTACCTTGGACATAAAGGTGCTGGCATGTTAAGACTTGTATGACATGGTAAGGTTGTCAACATTTTTTGCTACTTTGATAATCTTTTGATTCCACATGCTTTAAACCATTAAACCTTTAAACAGTGATCATCAACTGGCGGCCTGGGGGCCACATCAGGCCCACCAGTTTGAAGAAAATGAGACTTCAGGGTTTAATTAGTCTCTTTAAAAGATTTGTTTACATTCATGTGGTGTGTGCTGTGACGCAGTTCCTGTTAAGCTTCCTGATGGTTTAACAGGCGCTGCAGTGTTTTTCTTCTTACCTGGCCTGAGCTCATTAGTCACCTGCATTTATCAAACAGGTGTCTTTACAAAGACAGAGGCGTGAGGGGACATTGATGGAACCCCTCCAGTGTTGGCAGCCAATTGACCCTATGCGGGGACAAACAAGGGCTTTATCTAATGGCTTCCTGTCGTCTTTACTTTGTGTGTGAAGGCTGATCTGACAGGAGCTGCGTGACAAATACACACTTAAAAACAAACAGAAGCTCAAAGTTGTAACTCTGGGATTATTTGACAGCTCCATCTCTGTTCAGATTTCACTTTTTCAATGCTGAAAGGACATGAGATGATACACAATATATGTCACAACAATGATGATTTATTGGAATTGTATGGTGTGATAGAATACAACGCCATGCCATGCAATATAATTTACCGTATCATCTCATATCATATGACATCATCTATCACATCCCATCCTATCCTATCCTATCAAATCATATTGTATCGTATCGCATAGCATCAGATCATATTGTATCGTATCAGATCGTATGGTAGCGTTTTGTATTGCATCACATCTTATCGTATCAGATCTCATCAAATTGTATTGTATCATATCAGATTGTATCATATCGCATTGCATCATATCGTATCTTATCCCATCATATCATATCGCATCACATAGCATCGCATCATATCACATAGCATTGTTTCATATTGCATCATATCATATTGTATCACATTGCATTGCATCGTATCGTATCACATCATATCATATCGCATCGCACCATATGGTACCATATTGTATCGTATCGTATTGTCTCGTCTCTGGACTCCTTGGTCTCAATTTCAGTCTAGACCTGGGATTTCTTGGAATTTGAGTTGACCCTCTTGGTTGTGTATCACTATTTTTTTCTTTTCTTGTACTCAGTTGTCTTCAAGTCTTAATATTGGAGGTCTATCTTCATATTTTGCTAGGTCTTAATTAAGATCTTCCTTGTTCTCATTGCTTGTTCTCAGTTTATCTTTTTACTTGAGCACTGTTGACCTTAAACTAAGACTTGGTGGGATTGGTCATGATTTGTCATTTGTTGCTTTTATTTTTGAGACTTTATTTGTGACTCTAATTGAGCTTGGGTTTAGTTCACGTTTTAATTCTGTTTCTTTGAATTTGGCCTATTGGTCCTTGAATTTCTTCTTTACTTGAGACTGGTTTTGATTTGCATCTTGACTGGTTGTACCTTGCCATGAGAATAGTCTTTTTATAATCTCTCTCTTGAATTGGATTCGGCCCCAAACTTTGGGCTCTGTCTTATTTTAGTCTCCACTGGGTTTGTCTTGACTTAGGGCTTGTTGCTTTGACTTACAACCTGATTTTTTACTTTTTCTTAAATTGAATTTACAGATGAGGACAAAATTATTTCTACATAGCTCTTGTTTTACACAGTTTAATGAATATTTCATAGTAAACAAAAATCAAAGACTGAAATATTTATTCTTTATAAGTTAGGCATTCCTGTAAGCTATGTACAAATAAATAGTGATCTGTAATTCAAACAGGAACTATGTCTGTGTCAAATAAATAACATATCTCTCTTTACACCAAGGTTTTTGCTTTCTTCTCCGTCTCCTGAAAACATCCAAACAGTGACTAGATTTGATGTTGACCTTCCTTCGACCTCAGCTGTCAGTTAAACCATGTAGAGGTATGAATGACCTCTGCTGTTCAGGCCTTTGCCCTCTCTTTCTTTAAACACGATGGATGGAGCTATCGCTATGATGGGAAACCTGTCTGTCAGCTACTCACCTGGACCATGAACCTGCAGTCTGACATGTTTATTGAAGTGTGGATTGGAGCAGATCTGGGGCGGCACTGATGGCTTATTTTCAGCCGGCGAAGTTGACTTTGGAAATGTTGCTGAGCTGAAATCTCATCCAGTGCAGGGTTCATCTACAGAGTGCCGCTCCCACAGATTGGAGGTGGGCGGTAGATAAATCCTTTCCAGGCTGCACAGACTCCTGCTAGAAGCAATCGATCTTCTTCTCTCTGCCCCCTCCCCTTCTTTTAAACCTGTGGCTTTATTGAGAAGAATTGTGTTTTAGTCAACTGAATTTGTAGGAAGCACTTAATGCAAACGGCTTGAATTAAATATTTTACTTTTCTTTGGATCCAAACCAAATCTTGTGGGTATTTTGTGAAGCTTGTGATCGGATAATCTGTGAGGCAAGATGAGTTGATAAAAGGCAGACACAGAGGGCTGAAGGATGACTTTATAAGACATTGCTATAATAAGGGTCGAGGGGGTGAGTAAGTGGAAGCAGAGAGACTATTAGAGACAGAAATCCTCTCCACAGGAGGGAGAGAGAAGGAGAAAGGGTGAGACATAGAAGGAGGATCAAAGTATTGATCTTCTCACCCTCTGCTGGGTGAAAACCAGAGATGAAATCAAAGAGCTGCAGTGTGTGGAGTTTAATGAACTGCATCAGTGGTTATCTGAGTCTGAGAGTACTGGAACGTGGCTGAGTACTACGACCATTGACTGCTTATTAATGTGAACGGTGTGCCTCTGTCTCCTTCTGTTGCACAAAAGTGAAGCCAAAATGCCCCTGCCATGTTATGTGCAAAAAGGGATGCTGATGCTACATCATTTCTGCAAACTCAAGCACACATTAAACTAACCTTTGAAATGTCAAAGATCCCAAGGGAGACTGTGGCTCAGTAGGTGGAGATGGTCCACTCTCAACCGGAAGGTTAGGACTTCGATCCCAAGCTCCCGCAGTCACATGTCGATGTGTCTTTATCCTTGGATAAGTGTGACCTGGGGCATTAAAAGAGCATCGAGTTGTCAAGCTCTAGTCCACACAGTCCTAGGAGCCCAAATGACTCACCTTATGGATGGAAACAAGTTGTAGCCAGAGACTAGAGTTGCAAAGACAATAAACTTCTTCAGTCTCCACAACAATCATCATATCCACGTAGCGCAAATCCATTTGACCGTCTGAGCTGCACGTAGATACACATCTATGACTTTAAAAACCACCCATGGTGGCAGGCTGGACTCTTTTACTGGCATGAAACATAAACATCTTTGTTAAGGCATGACCTGAGTGGTTGCAGTGGTAGCTTCTTCTTCTTTTTCCTCCTCGGCGAGTTTGCAAAACAGCTACGTGTCTACCGCTGATTACTGTATCAGATTGAGAACACACATAATGAATACCAGGGTTATAATCAAAACCAGTTAAAACACTCAAACTGAACATTTGGATATAAACCAGCTTGATAATAGCTAAGAAACACTGCATTATTAATTGCAATTAATCTCAGAATTCCTTTAGTTAGTCACAATCATTGCATCCTTTACATCACTTTGAAAATGTCCCTATTTTGCATTCAAAACTGTTTTTTTTTTTTGTTTGTTTGTTTTGTTTTGGGTTTTTTTGTCTTTTTGGACTTTTCTACTGTCTTAAACTAAGGATAATTGACTTACTGTTTGAGAACAGAAATACTTTTAAAGATAAGAACAGGAACTTTACAGAAAAAGAAACTTGTCATGGATTTATAATGAAATAAGGAACAGTTATATGCTAAATGACTTTTGACTTGATTTTGACTTGATCTTTGATTATTGTGGTTCACGCTGACAGCCCTACTTTAATTAAACATTAAGGATGTTCCCAGATGTTGATTTCCCTATTCAGCTAAACGCCCATTCAAATCTCTTTTGACCAACTTGTCTAAAGATGAGAAAATACTTAAAACAGTCAAATATTGAGTCAGCGGGTATGATGTATACTCTGTAGAGCGTGGCTAACATTAAAAGCTAGCTCCCCTTTGTACCTCTATGCAGCCTAATATCGTGCTTTGATATGTGGCGTCTTTTCACTTCAGTCAAGTATGGGAATTCATACAACCCTGGACAGACTGCACACCTCTTTATTTCCATTTTCTACTTTGAAAACTGTCATACCATGCTTTTCCTACTATATGCTAACTGCTAAGCTTCTTAAATTTACATGTGATGTAACTATCTGACAGGAGGGCAGCGGCCTCTAGTGGCGGGAGGTTCATAACAGTTTAAAAGAGCATTAGACTGGGATTTCAAGCCTTTGTCTATTAAAAAAATGATAGGTAACTAGTTTAACCTACTCGTAAATATCACACTAGCTCATCATAAAAAACAAAATTAACGGTTTAACCATGCATATCTAAATTTATTATTAAAGGTCATATACTTTACTCCTTTAAGACAAGTTTATATTGGTCTCAGAGGTCCCCAAGACATGCCTGTGAAGTTTGTTGCTGAAAAAACACTCCCATATTAGATTTTTACATGTCTAAAAACTCCTCTGTTTCAGCCCTGCTCAGAACAAGCTGTTTCTGTGTCTGTGGCTTTAATTGTTAATGGGCTGTCTGACTCCGCCCCTGACCACGCCTCTCTCAGGAAATGGATGTGACTCTCCTGATCCTCCTCTCTGTTGCCCCTCTCTGAGGGGCAACAGAGAGTCACAGTCACAGGGTCACAGTCAGAATTTGGGGGGCATAGTGGACAGGCCAGGGTCACATAAGCCTGAAAAGTTGTATTTTGCACAGCCACTAGGGGAAGCTCTAAATATTTTGGCTTTACTCACAGGCATCTGTTGCACCGTCCATTTTAGTACACAGTCCGGCTGTATCTGAAACTGTGTGCTTTTCATCCTGTTCATATTAAGTTGCCATACAATGAAGTGAAACTTTTTACTGTATTTAATGGCGGAGCTTGCCATACAGCCAACAAGCAGCATAAAAATAAAAATATCCATACTGTAAAATACGTGGTCATGGAAATTAATTAACATATTAGAGGTGAACCCAAATTGTTGATGTATTTGAACCACCAAACCCCCAACTTGGGCAGAGGCTCTAACCTCCAGTTTGAGTTGACTCAGCCTACCTCTACTAAAAATCAGTGCTGGTTCACTCTTGATCGCTATCTAGCCCTGTCCTTGCTTTCACATTTTCTCACTGACAGGAAGAAAACTAAAGGTGTCAGTGTCTTCTCATGATATTTTGGGAACAACTGTCATTTCTATTTTTACACATTATGTAAAAGACTCAATCATTTAAAAGACTGTCTGCTGCTGATGATCCATCCAATAAAGGTAGGCATGATTTGTGGTCAGGGAACTAATTTAGAAAAATCTGGTTTCGTAACAGACAACAGCTGACCTTCTCAAGTAAAACAGTCAAGCAACACCTACGACCAGAGAGAACAAATACTAAAATATCCAAAGAGGGGGAGATACACGAGCAGAAAGACTAATCTGTTGGCAGTGTGAATCCTCGGTGGAAAACTAGCAGGACGTGGTTTAGTGTTAGTGATGTCTCCACCTGTGGGAAGGACACCGAGGGCTGAATGAATGTGAAATTCTAGAACATTTTCAATTTTTGACGCCTAAAGCGAAAAAACACCAAAAGTAGCTGAAATGCCAGAGGCAAACACAGAGTTCAAAAGGAATGGAGATGCTGAAACATCAGAAAAAAATCATCAAAGAGTATGTCAGATGGACGCAATGCTTCAAATATTCAAGAGTGAGATTATTTATGCCATAGTTTCTGCTTTAAATCCTTGGAGGTTGTTGTTGAGAACGAGTACAAACATGTTTGGACTAAAACATGGCAAAACAAGACAAGAAGGTATCATGACAAATAGATATCATTGTATTGGTTCAGTTACACAAATTTAATGATTAAATCTCTGGGGATATTAAAATCCTCACATAAATAACTCATCAAACTGTTGCCTGAACAGATTCTGAATTTTTTCTTCAACCTGTCATAATTTAGTTCCTGCTGATTAAACCAACTTAGACTTAATTTATACGGAGCTGATCCACCTAAACGAGTCCCAATAAACAATCAGACCCGTCCAGTGTAAGACACCCATTTAACCCTATTTGACCGTTTTAATACAATTAATCTAATCAAGTTATATTTGTTACATTCAAGTTATGCTACTCAACTAATTAGTTTTGAGTAATCCATCTAAACTTAGCAGACGAGGTTCATCAAATTCTGAAATTTTCCTCAATTTACAATCTTAAAGTAAAGTTATTAAATACCTTTACCTAAACTATCCTGAACTATTCCAATTAAACTAATCCACTTAAATAAGTCAGAAGAAGGCAGCCCACCAGAAGCAGTGATTTACTAATCAATCTAAACTAATCCTAACCTGACCCACCAGATAGACTGATGCTCATCCATATCATAGGATATGTTCCACATCCATCTAGACGTCACAGATTGACCTTTTAAACTCATGATTTCAACTTTTGTACTTTCATATTTTGACCCTTATAACTCATGATTTCAATTTTAATCTCATATTTTGACCTTTTAAACCCGTAATTTCATCTTTAATCTCATATTTTGACCCTTTAAACTCATGATTTCAAATTTTTTCTCAGATTTTGACCTCTAATACTCATGGTTTTGACTTTTATCTCATATTTTGACATTTAAAACTCATGATTTTGACTGTTATATTATATATCTTCCATTTAAAATCTTTTTTTTTTCGACTCTTAATTTTGTGTTTTGACCTTTAAATCTAATGAATTTGACTTTTTATCTCAGTTCTTGAGCCTTTAAACTTTTTATTTGGACTTTTTTTAAACCTCAAAATCATTCATCATGAGTCAAGAGTTTTATGCCCCATGATTTATCGTTGGTGAAAATAAGGTTGAAAGTTTATGGTTAAATGTTGATCCTGTTAGGCCCCCAGGTTAGAGCTAATTTTAAAATTTAGCCCCTGCTGTGATTGAGTTTGACATCCCTGCTCTACAGTATACGACCATTTTTTTAAAATAGCCCTATTACGGCCTTATGAGGAAGAAAGCTGTTGAAAGTGGTGCCAGCTTGGCCAGTATAGCTGCTTATTATGCAGTAATTCAGGCCAAATTCTCAGTAGCATTAGGTTGTATGGATGTGGGATTTTAGCCACTGGTCTTGCAGTAATGAAGGATCATGACTCAAGCTCTTCATATTGTTATATTGGTTCCTCTGGTAAAGAGCCAAGCCCACTTTTCAGATGAAAAAACAGATATTGAAAGTGTTTCTTATTCACTGCTTTTACTGTAATCTACTTCAACCAGTTCTTCTAAATAAGTCTGTTTAAACCAGTTCAGTTTCAGTGGTCTAAACCAGTCTGACATCCAAACTGCAGAATATTACCTCACTAAACTAATTCAGTTTAATGAATGCTCAAACTTGTCTGATCAAACCAGTAAGATCAAGCGAATCTGAATAAATTGATCTAATTGATTTAATGTCGTCCACAGTGGGAAAACCAGCAGCTGCACAGCCTGGAGGAGAGAGGTCGTCTTCTTCTCTCCCTGCAGTTTCTGCCACCGCTCGGTTTGGAGGATGAAGGTCTGGAGGGAGGAGGAGGAGGAGGGGGAGGCGAAGGAGAGGGTGAAGGACGTCGCAGTGGAGGTCTTTGTGTTGGAGTGAAGCGCTGCGCCCACTTAGCAGCGATGGACGTCAACGGATTTTCAGACCCCTATGTCAAAATGTAAGAAGTCGTAACACTGGACATAGATCATCTTTGGTGTTCTTTAAGAACTGAGTAAGAAAGTTTTTGCTCTGATGTTTTGGGCGTTTTATACCTTTATTCAGAGAGGAGGTCAGTGGATAGCGTTGGACATTGGGTGTGTTGTTTTCTCTGTTGAAGCCCACAGACTTGGGCGCACAGATGGTTGAGTGGTTTAAGGCGCGCACCATGTATGCGGGCGGCCCAGGTTCAAATCCGGCCTGCGGCCCTTTGCCACATGTCTCTCTCTTCTCTCATCCCTGTTTCTGAGTCTATCCACTGTCCTCCACAACCTCATAAAGGCATTAAAAGGCCTAAAAATAAATCTTAAAAAAAGAAGCCCCCAGACTCAAACAACTGATCAGGAGATGACAATACGCTGAGGCAAAAGAACACATGGCCCAGCGCCAAAGCTTTCATTATCAAATTAAGTGGAGCATATGAATTTTTTAATCACCCACCTTTTTAGGGCAATTAGTTCACTGCTTGGGCCATAAACTTCAATAATGCCTTATAATTACAGTTACAAGAAAAAATATGTGAACCCTTTGGGATTTCTTGGATTTCTACATAAATTCACAACAACAGACAAACACAGTGTGCTTATACTAATACCGTACAAAATATTACATGTTTTCATGTTTTTATTGAACAAACCATGTAAACATTCACAATGCAGGGTGGAAAAAGTATGTGAACCCCTAGGCTAATTGGAGCCAGGAGTTAGCCAAACTGGAGTCCAATCAATGTGATGAGATTGGATGTGTTGGTTAAAGCTGCCCTGCCCTATAAAAAACACACACCAGTTTTGAGTTTGCTGTTCTCAAGAAGCATTGCCTGATGTGAACCGTGCTTCGCACAAAAGAGCTCTCAGAAGACCTATGATCAAGAATTTATGACTTGCATGAAACTGGAAAGGGTTACAAAAGTATCTCTGAAAGCCATGATGTTCATGTGTCCACAGTGAGACAGACTGTCTACAAATGGAGAAAGTTCAGCACTGTTGCTACTCTCCCTAGGCGTGGTAGTCCTGTAAAGATGACTGCAAGAGCACAGCGCAGAATGCGGTGGTGGGGCCATCATGGTTTGGGGCTGCTTTGCTGCCTCAGGGCCTGGATGGATTGCTGCCATTGACGGAAAAATGAATTCCCAAGTTTATCAAGACATTTTACAGGAAAACTTAAGACCATCTGTCCACCAACTGAAGCTCAACAGAGGATGGGTGATGCAACAGGACAACGACCCAAAGCGTAGAAAAAAATCAACAACAGAATGGCTTCAACAGAAGAAAATACGCCTTCTGGAGTGGCCCAGTCAGAGTCCTGACCTCAACCCAATTGAGATGCTGTGGCATGACCTCAAGAGGGCGATTCACATCAGACATCCCAATGATATTGCTGAACTGAAACAGTTTTGTAAAGAGGAATGGTCCAAAATTCCTCCTGACCGTTGTGCAGGTCTGATCTGCAACTACAGGAAACGTTTGGTTGAGGTTATTGCTGCCAAAGGAGGGTCAACCAGTTATTAAATCGAAAGGTTCACATACTTTTTCCACCCTGCACTGTGAATGTTTACATGGTTTGTTCAAGAAAAACATGAAAACATGTAATATTTTGTGCAGTATTAGTTTAAGCAGACTGTGTTTGTCTATTGTTGTGACTTAGATGAAAATCAGAACACATTTGATGACCAGTTTATACAGAAATCCAAGAAATCCCAAAGGGTTCACATACTTTTCTTGCAACTGTATATCACCTTGAATTTAGTGGGAACAATGAGTCTGCATTTGTAAAGCTGATCTCAAATATGGCAGCGCTGGACTCCATGGCCTGCCTGAACTAACGCTATATGCTTGATTTAATGGATGACAAGGCAAATGGACAATCATTTCAAGGTTTTTTGGGATGCCAATCACATTTCAGGGGGTCCTGTTTGCCCCCATCTATCACTGACTCTGCCCCAGGAATATTATTAGTACTGCCATTTGCTGCTGTAACCCACCAGGGAGTTAAACAAGGTATTCTTATTTTGGTTGCCAGTATGCTTACCATTTACAGCATTGTTTCAGTTTAGTCACAAAAAATTACATCAATAAATTCTCCTTGTCAAGATGTTTGTTAATAGAATTAGCATAGTAGCAGCGCCTTGTGCACAAGCTGCAGTTTCAGATGTCAATTAAGTCTGAATTTAACATGTTGACTATGAGATTTTAAAGCTATTTATTTACATAACAAACAGAAGCTTTTTGTCCAGTGACGGCAGACGTAGTGGTAGTGAGAAGTTTAGACATCTGGGGTTGGAACGATTTAAAACGACCTTTGGGCTTTGAATCACAGTGGTTCAAGTTTGAAAGTAATCCTAAATAAGGAAAAATGTTGAAGATCTTATAAAGTCATGTAATACTCTTTTAATATTTTCATACATTGACTTTAAATCTGTTCATTTCTTACAGTTTTTCCCAAACACTTGTCCTTACACTAATTAGCATGGTTACAAAAGCATGATAAAAGTGGACATGTCTGAACTGCAGCCAAAATAAGACCAAGACAACATTTCAGTTCAACAACACATTTATTTTCTGTGCAGTTAGATTCAGCGAGCGGACACTGCTTCAGAATAACTGTGCTGGTGAACCTCCTGAAGTAGATGTCAAATGTTGATATACATACTGTTTTATTAGGGGAACCGGTCTCACTGGGTTCCATATGTTGAACCAGACCGGATCACATAGTAGAGCCATTGAAGGCTGGACTTGAGCGCTGACAAGACAAATAAAACAAGCTGGAGTCCGGCCATATTATTAACTTTGCTAATCAGCGATGCTGTTGTTGTAAAAGCAGCCCCATCTGTTCACCAGCAGGACAGATAATTAGTAAGAAGAAGGAAACAGAGCAAGCAGAGTCGTCTTAGCTGAGCTCTGTCAGGAGGAAACACCGCAGGGACAGAATCGAGGATTTAAGGCTTTTCCTCGCTTTTGTTTCTCTCACACTTGGGGAAACTGTCACACGCTGTCAGAATACAAACAGAGTCTGAGACAGAACAAGAAAGCAAATAATGAATTCAGAGCTTTAAAATAACTCAGGATATCTCCATACTGTGTCTCTGTTTGCTTTCAGTAAGTACACATCACGTTAAAACAAGCCAGTGCTCAATCTGTAAAGTAGACCCTTGTTCAAACAAACTGTAAAGCAGTCAGATTTTGGGATTCGTTCCTTAGGCGAACGAACTTTGCCACTAACTTTGGCTCATTTGCAAATTAAAATTATTCCCTTTGGTCAAATGATAGCCAGAAACAACTGCAACTTGATTCAAAACACTAAGAAAGGGTTAGCTGGGTATGTTTAAAGTTCATTCGACAGCCGGCATTGATAGAAAACAAGAAAATCAACATCTTGCAGGCAAAACATGATACTCATGTGGGCTGATGAACAAGCTGGTGTGACATTCAGCTGAAAAAGTGCAAATAGTCAAAGCTTTGTATTTAACAGCCAAATCTTACTCCACTGGAAAAAGTTTTCAGTCTGGTGAAGTCTTTTCTAACAGAATCTTTAGATTGAAGTTCACGTAACAGACAAGAACTATTGACAGGGGGTTATATGCCTCAGGGAGGTACACGATTGCCTAGCACTGAAAGTACAGAGGTGGGCTGAGAAGAAGGGCTGCTCTTTTTTACATTGACCTTTTACCTCTTTAATACACACAGTCTATTCTTAAATCAGATGAACTTTTATGCAAAGATTGAAGAAAATACCAGAACATTCTAGGGATATCGGTGTTAAAAAGCAAAAGATAGAAGGCCCAGTGACTGTAACCTTTGGCCTAAGACCTTAAAAATCAAATCATTACATCCTTGAGTCAGAGTGGAGACCCAAATAAAGTTAGAGAAAAATTCCCACAGGTTTTATGAAGTTAATTCGCAATCAAATAGCTTAACCAGTGAACCTGTGAGCCAGTGATCTTCAACTCTGACTCCTGTTCTCTAAATTAATTCAGCTACCCCTGAGTTAGAGTGGACCCTTGAGAAATCTGGTTAATAAGTAATGGATGAACAGCAACCTATGACCTTGATGTTTGGCTTGTGTTGCCCTAAATCTAATCACTTTATATATTCATCAGATGTCATATTCAAAAGAAAAGGATAAACGCGTGATCCAGTGCCCTTGACTTTTAAACTCTGAAATCTAATCTCTTCATTCTTTAGTTAGAGTGGACATCTGTGCGAAGTTTAAAGAAATTCCCTTTAAGGATTCTTGACGCATTTCATTGGCAAGCAAGAATCAATAAGAGCCAGTGATCTCTACGTCTGACCTATGATCTCTAAAATCTCATGACCTTATCCTTGTGTCAAAGTGGATGTTCATAATTTGTTTTTTTAAAAATACTGAATGAACTCCAAAATTAAAAAAAAAAAAGATCCTTAAGTCTAAGTGGACATTTGGGCAAAGTTGGAAGAAAATTCTTTTAACCCTTTTTTTAACCTAGTGTGTTGCCAGAGTGTCGATGCATTTGGGCAAACCCACTTTGCATGATGGTAATTATGGTGGTTGTATTCTGGTTTGTATTATCAGAAAAAATTCAAACAGATTCTGAAGCTGAGAAGGTGTGCCTCACAGACAACATCTGGTTATTATGGTATTTTCACCTTTTCCCACTAAAAATCCAATAAAAATCCTGTTTTTTGTTGTTTTTTCTTCATTTTAAACTGTTAAACCTTTTTATAATATGCAGTTAATTGTCAATAACTGCCTGATATTGAGAGTTCTAAGTATTCTGAAAAAATGGGTAGAAGCATTTACTCACAGGACATTTTCTTGGCCTTTTATAGTTAAAATAAGAAAAAAAGTCCAGACAGACATTTTGAGGCTTAGGTGTTTAGGGGCCGTCCTTCAAATACCACATTCACATAGCATAGGGCCAGTACCCTTGAACTTTGACTTTTAAATTCATATTTTAATCATGTTTGAAGAAAATGTCTCTTAGCAATCTTGAGATATCTTGTTCATCAAAGCAGAAAGAGTTCATGATTTTGAGATTTGGCCTTGATTCAGAGAGGATATTCTTGACTTTTTTTTTTAAGAAAATCCCTCAAAGTTTTCTAAAAAAAATACACTCAAAAGCAAAAGATGATCAGGAAGGCCCATTCCCAAAATCTCATAATTTAATCATTGAGTCAGAGTGGACATTAGGGCAAAGTTTGAAGAAAATTCTTTGAGATAATGTGTTTAGAAAAAAAGAGAAGAACAAGGGTTAATGTTTGACCGGACATTCATGAAAACAATAAAAGAAATTCCATAAGATGTGTTCACTAGCAACGGTTGACCATGAAGGTCATTGACCTTCATGACCTTTGACCTCCAAATCTAATCAGTTCATCTCTTAATCAGAGTGGACATTTGAGGAAAAATAGATTATTCCCACAATTGTTTTTTTTTCATAGCATTCATCGTAATGGCCCTATGTAAGGCTGGCTATGGAGCATAGAGTTCTAAAAATTGAAATAATAACCAGGGTTTTATTTCCTCTTCCACTCAGACAGCCTGAATTCACCTCTGCATATGACATCAGAGCAGGCTAAAGGCTGAAGACATCCCCATGAGATAGCATGCGGTGTGGCTGTAATCAGAGTGAAGTCCATTCAGACAGAACTGAACTATTAAAGGTGTTACATTTCAGCTCCAGGCTCCTTAATTTGCTGCGCTGCTTGTAAGACATTAACACAATGTCCACGCTCTGGAACATGGTCCTGGTCTTCCTCCTGTTAGCCTGAAGCAGTCGAGCATAACTGTCCAGTCTTTAGTTTCTTCTGGTTAATTAACCGGTCAGAACCAGTCAAAGCAGGAATCTTACACTGATGAAGATGAAGGTTCATTTGTGAAGCTTAGTCTTCCCCCGTTCTCCTCACTGCCAAGTGTGAATCACTGAGCCCACAGTGTGTGTGTGCGTGTGTGTGTAAACCTGGCTCAGTGTGATTCATTATTAATTCCTGTGTTATCAGGATGATTTACAAGGTCTAATTAATTTATGGTCCAACATCATAATAATTAAAAAGAAATACAACACACAAATAAATGGAAAAATATTGGGAAAATGGTTGTGTAAGATATTTTTATATTTGACATAAACTATATAAAATATAATGTCAACTATAGTGCCTCTAATGGACTTTAGGAGGCTTTATAAAATATATACTGTTTGCAGACTACATAATGATGAAAAATGTAAGTTTAAAATAAGGCGTAATTCAATATTAGCGACACAAATTTAGAAATATCAGATGCATTGGAAAGGCTTTAAGTCAAACACTTTGTGAAAACTTTTGAAAACACTGCAGGGCTCCAAAAATACAGATTATTTATTGCACTCTAGCATATATATATCTAAATAGTAATGCATTTCACACACTGACACAGGAAATTTAGATACCGATGTCTTAAATTCCCATTTGTTCAATTGCAATTGGTGTCCAACAGGTTGCATCTTCCACCCAGAGAGACGGTGATTCTGAGGTACAGAGAACGTCACAGTATGAAAGAGGTTAAAGTTAGCTTTCAAAGTTAGCCTGTTGAAAGCTAACGGATTTGCTTCGTAAGCTTCCAGGCAATGATAATGCCACACATCATCACAGCCAATCATTACGTGCTGCATCATCAGAGGTCGAAGGCTCAGAACAGACCTGTCAGCCCAGACACATCTGGTTTCTGCACCGTCACCTTTTCCCCTTTTTAATTATTTGACACCAGGAAACTAAAATACTTCCATAAATCAAATTTAGAAGTCACTCGGTTCTCCTTCATCACTCGTAGCATCTGCTATTTTCATGCTATCAGATCAAGCCAGTGAGGATGATGGGTACGCAAGTGCTCACGGTAACTGTGGTTCACACTTCCCTTCGCTCTGCTCCACTACAATAATACCACACTTTTGCCCTGAAGACCTATCATTGAAATGTAACATGTCCATGATGTTATTTTGATGCTTCTGTCACTGTGATACTGCAATATAAACACTACCATTACATCTCTACTAGAAATACATTGTGTATGTCTTAACTTTTGACAGCGTCTCATATCTTAAAACAGTGTATCAGCAACCAGCAGAGTTTGTAGTCCCAGACTACAGGTCTTCACACACTGGGTCTGTTATTTTCATATGCAAAAAAAAACATAATGCACTTAAACACTGCACACTGCATCCATTGTGTTTTTATTTTCCTTTCACTGGAAAAATTTGTAGCCTTGCAAAGCAGATGGATACGCCCATTTCCTTGTTTTTCACTGGCGAATCCATCTTGCAAAGCTCCCATCTGAACTGTTTGGGCCTGGTTAGAAAGTGACAGGACCAATCAGCGACGAGAGGCAGTACTTTCAGGCGCAGCAAAGTCGAGACGTACACAAGCAGCAGCAAGAGCTGGTGCAGTTATGGAGGCAGACATTAGCATGGATGCTGCTAAGCGCCAGTTTTATCAGAACTTGACAACATTTCTTTGTTAAAAGAAGAACAAAGAACAGCAGTGAGTTGTTTTCTTTTCAAAAACAACAAAAGTCAAGTACCTACATGTCTATAGTCGCCATGTTTCGCATTATTCATCAGTAGCTGACACGCAGCTTGATAGCATCTGCTTCACATGTTTTGTTGCTCTGATTGGCCCGTAGAGATGTGACAGACAGAACATTCACCCAATCATACTCTGAGTTTTTTTCAAAGCCTCTGCCTTTTCTCAGACATTTCCTACTGAAGCTTTCCCAGATGGATGTGTGAAACACATCCATCTGGCATGTCAGGTTAGAAAATTTGTAGAATATGGCAAATTACTGTGGCTGTGTCACTCCTTTAGAACCACTCTGACAGAGGGCTCCATACAGCACATGCTCATGCCTCATAGCATTGTGCTAAATTGGAAGATGGAGAACAACTTTTGAAGTCAGTCTAAGTTTGCTGCAAACGTATGCCTTAATCTGTTACATTTCCATGGTTGATCTCCACATAGTACATGGGCAAATTACAGTGTTTAAAGTGAGGGTTCAGTGCAAGGGAGGGAGAGAGAGAGAGGGAAGGGGTGAGTGAGCGAGAAGGGAGAAGCAGGCGCTGATCTGAATCAACAATCACCTGTTTAAATGACTTTAACTGGTGCAAAATTCACATAAAAATCAAGCCTGCTCCGAAGAAAATAATGAAGGGCGAAAGTTTCAGCATCAGTGTGACAACTAACCTGACACGTCAGATGAATTTGTTTCACACATCAATCTGGAAAACCTCTCATACACAATGTTTGGGAAAGGGCAGAGCCTTTAAAAAAACTCGGAGGGTGATTGGATGAACGTTCCCTGTGTCACATCTTTACAGGCCAATCAGAGCAACAAAACACGTGACAATTAGACTCTTGCCAAATCCGGTCAGGAGAAGGGCAAAAACATAGTTCCCGCAAAAATAAAGAACTCAGTGTTGTTCTTTGTTGTTCTTTTAAGGAAGAAATGTTGTCAAGTTCTGATAAGACTGACGCTTCAACAGCATCCACACTGATCTCTTCCGCCATAATTGCACCGGCCTCTTGTCAGTGCTTGCTTACATCACGACCCTGCTGCACCTGGAAGTACTGCCTCTTACTCCTGATTGGCCCTGTCACTTTCTTACAGGGCCCAATCTGTTCAGATGGGAGCTTTGCAAGACGGATTCGCCAGTGAGAAACACGGAAACAGGCAAATCAATGGGTGTAGCACAGGGGGAAAAGGGTACTGATCAACTGGGCCTACAGCAGGGAGGGGCCCTTCAGGAGCCTGCAATGAAAAGTGTGTTTTTATATATTTTTTTCCTAGTAATTGGTGTCATTATTGAATCAATGCATATAATACAATGGTATAATGCAAGTAGATTTATTATAAACATAGTAAAAAACAGTGCTCAAAAATGGGTTCAAAAATACATTAAAATGCATAGATATTTGTAAAAATGACACAAAATTTGTTGCTTAGGGGGGCCCTGTGTAATATTCATTCTCAATTCATTCATTCTAATATTCAAATCCCTAGTTACGCCCCTGGGCGAATCCTTCTGCTTTTGCAAATGTGTTTTGATACACATGAGCTCGATATGTGAAAAATTCAGATGAAAAAATAAGTTAAAACAAATTTTAACTTGATTTCTTCTTTGCTTTTTTAGTTTAAAAGTTGGAGCCACATTCTTGCTCTCTTCGCAGAGCCACTAGTTTCCTTCCTTTTCCACAGTCTAGGTGAACTGCATGTCCATTTGCCTGTCTGCCATGTTTAGCAGTTTGCAGCTTCCTGTTCAGTGTGGGTATGACCAACTTATTGGTTTTTAACAAATGCTATGTCTCTGAACATCACAATTTATATAATACAACACTTCAACAATATAAAACATATTTTATCATAATGCTATTATTTATAGATGTATTGTATGTTATCCACATTGAATTCACTTCAGTGTTAACAGAGCATATATTAAGAGAGTTAAGAGTACTATGAGACTATTGGCACAACATGTACAACCTCAAACATAATTAAAATTTTGATTGATGTATGCACAAATAAGTTTGCAGGCCTGTTGTGATTCCACTGGGCATCTCTGTATTGTCTGTCAGATGAACAAAGCTTCTTCTCAGGATGCAGGATATGAGATGAGTCAGACAATACTCTCTGTGCTCTTCTGTGAGTCCAGACTGCTCACACAGACCCTGCCATACTGACATCCACAACAATATATGACTCATCTTAAAGACCAGTAAGCATGTATTCAAACCAAAGGGGAAGCAAGTTTGATCTGATTGAATTCAAAGTTAATGCAAAGTTGCACATGACTAACAGAGTTAGATCAGAGATGGTTCCAGAGTTCCTGGAGAATGGGGTGAAATGAACCAAGCTTTGTGCACCTCTGGATCATGTTTTGAACTTTAACACTTACCTTCTAATCAAAAGTAGAAAAAATAACCAGCTCTTTCTCTTGCTCTCGTCCTGTCAGATATCTGAAGCCCGACATACAGAAAAAATCCAAGCACAAAACAACAGTGATGAAAAAAACCCTCAACCCTGAATTCAATGAGGTAAGATCCCCCGCTGCCTGTCCAACAGAGATGGCTCCACATCAGAACATAATAATGGTAATGATCTCTATCTTTATTGTTTTATTTAAATCTCGCTCTCGCTGCTGCTCGATGACGGTATCTCTGCTCCGAGTGTCACCACAATCTGCAGGAAGAATCTCTGCACCGCTTCATCTTCTCCTGTCATGCTCAGCAGGGTTTCTCCAACATTATTCATCTTCAGAATATTACACATTAAAAAGCTGTAGGTAGATGGATGCTGCTCTGCTTCTCCTGCACAGAATGAGTCCTACTTTGATGGCTTCCATCTCAATACCATCTCTCAAATCTTTCATCTCCCCTGCTGATGAGTGAGGCTGGTCATGTAGTGTTCAACATTTCAAATGAGTAGTTCAGATAATGAGCAAAAAAAAAAATATCTCAAAATTTAAAGTAGAAGTCAGAGATTGGCATATCAGCATATGGGCATGTTGAAAAATAGTGACAAAAACACAAAGACTTTCTGTGTAAAACAATAAAATGCTTCAAAAGTTTTCAATAGTGTGTACATTTGAGCAAACATTGTTTTGTGGCCCATTTTAACCAAAAACCCTTTAAATTCTGCAGAGAAACTGTACCCATCTGTTTCACTGAATTGCCTAGCTTTCTGGCCGGTACAACCAGCCTTCTTAAAGGAGCAATGCTCACTAAAATCACTGGCAACTACAGCCCAAATACAGCTCAACTTAAAAAAACAGAAATATCCTTTTAAACATGAACATTTGGCGCGCCGGTAGTCGAGTGATTAGGGTGCGCCATGTACGCAGGTGACCTGGGTTCGAATCCGACCCGTGGCACTATTTTCTGCATGTCTCTCCCTGCTCTCTTCCCTGTTTCCGACTCTATCCACTGTCCTATCAAATAAAGGCAAAAAGGCTAAAAATAAATCTTTAAAAAAAAAACATAAACACTAAACAAAGTTTCAAGTATAGATGTCGCTAGACTTAGTTTGCCAGTGTTGTGAACAACGCAGTATGACAACTCCTTAAATCCTCTGATGCCATGCTTTGCAAATAAAATGGATGAGTGAATGGCTCTGGGGAAAGAAAGCAAGACCTTTTTTGGTGTTGTTTGCTGTAGCTCTAAGCTCCTGCTTCAGACACCACTGTCACCTCCCAATAAATCAGACAAGACACAGCAGTGTTTTTAACGCTGGACCTCAAAGACCTGTTCTCAGCTTTAACCCTGAGTGTGTTTGATCCCTGCAGGAGTTTTTCTACGAGATCTCCCTGTCCGAGCTGGCCAATAAGACTCTGGAGGTGACCGTGTGGGACTACGACCTGGGACGCTCCAATGATTTCATAGGTGAGGCTCTCCGCAGGGTTGAACACAGACACTAATCTCCGCCTGTAAAAAGGAAAACAAAGCTGTGTAAAACTGCCACTCCCATGTGACATTTTTGTTAAATTCTCATTGATAATAATTTCAGGTTTGTGGTGAACATCTGAGTAAATAATCACAAGATAAACTGACTGGATAATTTTCTGAGTCAGCTGTGAGAAAAGGCTTACTCTGTAAATATGAATGAATCCAGCATATGCCCACAAAGCTGTTCTCTGAGGACTTGTGTGTTTAATGCATTTTTATCACTTTTGCCATCTGTATCACTGAGTAGCTCTTGTTTTTAAACATGGAAACAAAGAGCCCTCCTGGAAGCTGTTAATTTACATCAAAAAGCTTTTTGATTTCAGCAGAGTTTGGTTCAATCTGTGTGTCCTAGAGATAGAGACTAACCAGGATTTAACACAAATGGAGTTTAATAAAGCAATCAAAATACAGCTGAAGGCTCAAAGCCAGGAAAACTCATAAAGCCATTTTGCTTTCCCTTCTTCCTATTGATTCACTATGTTTATACGCGACTATTAAATTCAAATTATTGTGTCAGGCAGACAAGAAAAGCTTTAAAATGTTTATATGCTGTTCATGTTCATGATGCTCGTGAGCTGAGAGGCTACTGCTGCATATTGTTAATGGTCAATAAAATTGATGTCAAGACCAGTTGGGAGACGTGCATAAACATTTTCTCTGCAAGACAAGCTTTCGGTGTGGCTCTTTGCTCTTGTTTTTAAAAGAAATGTGGTCCACTTCCAATTAAACTGCTGCTTTTCTACAGCTACAACTGAGCTAACAGCTACCGCTTCAGCAGCCATTGGATACACCGGCAAACCCCACCCGTAATGATTGCAAACCTGTGATGAGGCAGACCAGAAGAGTAGCAAAAACATATCTTCTGTCATGAAACGCTTTGAGTGTGGCTCTCTAACCTTGTCCAGTTCTGTCAAAACTGCCGCTGTGGCTACGTCTGAGCTAAACACTCTACTAGCGGCCATTGTACACAACCGCTCACACAACAACTAACCATTCCTCCCATAACTCTTACAAACCCATGCCAAAGCAGGTCAGCAGAAAAGCAAAAACATCTTCGACATCAAGAAAAGCTCTTGGTGTTGTTTTTATTCTTTATTTCATACAGAAAGATGATCCAGTTCTCGTTAAACTATCCTAAAGCTACTTCTGCATGTAGGCAGCCATGGTAAACTGCTTTGAATACAGCTCTGCCCTGCCTGTCGCTACCGCTGATTGTTCCAAACAGAGTTCAGTTCAACATTAATTTTGTGGATTGGAGCTTTTCAAGATGGATTTGCCTGATGACAGACATGGGGTCTGGCAAATCCATGCTTTGCACGGTTAGAGTTCTGCCTCCTTTAATGTTAACAAAGAAGTTATTAACATTGAAATCAACATAAAAAGTCACACATTTTTCTCAGACTTGTTTTTGGTTAGGATAGTTTTTGCTGTGCTGATTAACACCAGAGTTTTTATTTTTACTTATAAGTATATTTTCGATTCATTATATGGCACAAAAATAGGGAAAAATGCCATGATTAACCATCTATTGACAAATGCTGCAGCTATGTCTGCCTCAGATGAGCACAGTCCTTGTCAACAGTGAGCCCAATCTTCTGTAAAAAGCATTACTGTAGATGTCATCCAACATACTGTGAAATCTGGTGAATGAGACTAAGTTTTAAAATGTTGAGACATGCCAGCGTTACCACAAGTATGTGTAGCTGCCGCTGTCACAATTAATGCAATTGAAAATTCACCCAATTCTTTTATGTTTTTCCAGTGGTAGTTTCACTGCTCAGAACAACTCCAGACTGGTGGGAGTTGGTGCCACTCTTTGACCGCTTTTCTCCTTCGACGAATAATAATCCTGCATTTAAAAGAAAACTGGGGGTTTACTGCCAAGTAAACAGTTGTGGAGTGCCTGTTTGATTGAAAACATTTCTCAAGTTAACAGCAAAAAGTAACAGATGGAGGGCAGAGCAAGAGATAGATGTGGGCTGTAAATCTGTCTCAAAACAATCACCGCTGAGGCTGAGAGGTCAGGACAGGCTAAGAGCTCAACAACCATGTTATAGCTGACAGATGAGCAAACAGATGGTACTGAAAGAGCAGCAAAGCTGCACAAAAACTGCTTTCCTCGGACTTGCTAAGCAAAGCAGAACTTATTACACAAGAGGACTGTGTAAACGTGTTGCTTCTGTACTGGCTTATATCTGGGGGCGGCTTATATTCCAGATTTTACTGTAGTTGCTCTAGCAGTCTGGTTTGCAAAGCCATTAACACTGGTGATCTTCAGATGTTGTTCTGGCTTCTTTTGAGACCTCTCAGATGAGTTGATACCCTGTTTGGATTTTTTGGTAGGCCAGCCACTCCTCAGAAGCTTTGTCACTGTTCCGAGTTTTCTCCATTTGTGGATAATGGCTCTCAACACGGTTTGTTTGAATCCCAAAGCCTCAGAAATGGCTTTGTAACCCTTTCCAGGCTGATAAATGTCAGTGATTTTATTTCTCATCTGTTCTTGAATATCTTTAGATCATCCTTACTTATCTGCAGGTTTACCTAACAATGAGTCTGACTGTGGTAACCTCTCATTTCTTGTTTAGGTGGCGTGTGTCTGAGCTGTCACTCTCAGGGCGACGCCCTCCGTCACTGGATGGACTGCCTGAAGAACCAAGGCAGGAGGGTGGAGCGGTGGCACATCCTGACTAACGAGCTCCCACAAACCCTCAGCCACGACTAAAAAACCTGCACAGCATCCTGCAGGCGGTCACTGTCAGGTAACAAGCAGTTCAGCAGAGATCCTCTGTTTTCTTTGAGGGACGGACTTGAGCAACTTCACCACAGGAATGAAAGCAAAGTGTATTATAGTGAGAGCCAACGTGATGAGTGGAGAGTAAGGTGGAGCTGGAGCAGCATGGCTTTGTGCCTTCATTATTGATCGGTGAGTCATCCAGAAGAAAAACCTTTTGGCTCCATCAACACCATCAATATCTCACCTCATTCACACATCACAGGGTCAGTGACACACTGCACTGATGAGAGATGAAACTCAGAGATTAAAATCAAACCACAGCTGCAGACGCCACATTTGTACTTTTAGTCAGATTGAGATAAAACTGCATGTTTTTTCTATGACATAACTGTTTTGTAACTCATATCATTCCCTCTCTTAAGAAGATAAATCCATCCCAAACAGAGATTTATTTCATGTGTGTAGGCCTCCTAGGACCGTTTTCCCCTTAAACAGAGATGGGATCTCATTTTTTACAGTTTATTCCCAGTTGATTGTGACAAGCAACGTCATAGTTCTCTGGATGTTCTGATATGTAACTCTTCTCTTATCCTGTTTTGGTCACCTCTGAGTCCAGTAACAAGTCAGATCATAACAGTTATGTTAACTTCTTATGAGTAGTCTGGATCAGATCTGGGACTGGAAAGAAAAAATGGTTGGGAAACACTGGTTTAGTGGAAGAAAACCCTGCTTATTTATCAATATAATCCCACCATTAATGGTCATCCAGGTCTGGACAGTTTTCTCCCATGTAGGTAGACTTGATCTTGACTAGATTCTAGATTTTGGATCGCGGCTTTTCCTTTGATGGTGGTGACCAGCATTTTGGCACTCTCAGCAGTTAACCAGCCCAAGACCTCTTCTTCCTTCCATTCATCGTTGATACCAAGCAACCAAAGACAGTCAAGTCTAGAAACAGGATCTTGAAGAAGTTGTTATCTGAATTAATTTGCAGATACTTATTGCAAGAAATAACAATAAGCTAAATAGTCATCAGTGCATAGCAGCTGGGTTTAAAAACTGTTTCTCTCTTTCTACACAAACTCTTAAACAGCATACAACCAGATCTCTGTCGAACATATTGGTGAATCTGGGACTTCAAAGGGAGTCGTAACACTTCTGACACCAAAGACATCACTACTAATTAAAGTCTAATCTAGTCTTTATCTTGCAGGAGGATTTGCTGGGTTTGTGCAGAATGGAACTCCATTCTTCATCACTGAAAGACCCAGTGTAGTCTAGATTAGAATATTATGGCTCCTTTACCATCACCAATGACAGCAAATATTTTAATTTGGATATCAGGTTTTACAGTGTTCCAAAAGGTTTGGCTTTTTAAGGTAAATTTCAAACTTATTGTCTAATTTTGAAGAGCATAATGCTGATTTTTTATTGCTCCTTTAACGTAGTGAAAGGTTTAAGTGGAGCTCCTTCATACATATCATGAACGTCATAATCCACAGGGAGCTTTGGATTAAGCCATAGCCATGTTGAAGGGTAAGTACAATCTGATTTATCAGCTCATTTAATTCAAATCCAACACAAATAATGTAAAGCGTTTTAACCTTTTCAGGAAGAAAAGGGCAGAGACCTTTGTCTCTGGGTAAAGTGCCAAAATAGAGCTCACAATTAAAATTCACTTTGAGTGCCCTCAAAGAATTAAAGAAATGAGAGAAAATCTAAGGTTTTATCATTTAATTTCAGCACAGATTTGGATGTTAATAGTGTTTTGTCCCAAAAAAAGGATTAATTAGGTTCACAAAGATTATTAGGCATGAAAATTTTTATGAGGACAATCCAAACTGCTGATAGAACAGGTAAAAATGTGGAGTTCTTGTTGAAATAATTACAATTTTTCAAAGGTAGAGGCCTAGCATGACACTGGTGAAAAGGATAAAGGAGCTGTCACTTAATTTATATATCATATATACAAAGAATGGACCAGACATAAAAAGTTTCAGACCTACATTTTCCTGAGTCAACCTTTGATTGTGCACATGTAGGGTTTTCAATGTCTACTTCATTGTCTAATGTGTAGAGTTAACTCTACAAACATTACTACAGGTGTTCCAGTTTTACATGCCAGTATTCTGTCTTTTTACTGGACTTGGACTGGAGTTCAGGAGTTCAGGACTGGGTCAAGAATGGTGACTCTGATAGTTATAAAAAGGTTTTGGGAATAACTTAAAAAATGCATATTTTTTATTTTCCACACAAATGTAGTTTTTTCTTTGTTGTTTAGGGAGTTTTGAATCAGTTTCACTAAATATTAGATCAGCTGGCAAAGATTTATTCACAGTTGTATTAGCTTTTCTGCACATGCAAGAGTTCACTGTAATTTTATGAAATTTTTGATAAGTACTCCTACTTTTCATGTTCTGGTACAACACAAAGTCTTTACTACAGTACTTTGCAAAAGTTTTAGGCATGTAGAGCGCTAACGGCTCTTCACAGGTCCTGATGTTCCATAACCCCGAGCTGAAGAGAGGAGGGAGGGCGGCCAGAGTCAGTATCGACACATTTGACATGTACGTGTGTCGCTCAGCAGCCAAGGTCGAGCTTAAAAGCATTTCTTTTGTCCGGGCCTTTGCACTCCTGGTAATACGCCCAGCAACCACCAACAGTGTTCAGGTGCTCAGAACATACACACGACAACCAGATGGTTGTGGCAACCCTCCTAACAGTACCCTAGGCTATGTTTAAGTACCACATCTACCCATAACTCTGCCCTAAAGCTGTGGTTTTTGTTTTGTTTTCATCAGATTATTTTCCCATGCCCTTAGTAATGTACAAAGACATCCAGAGCATGACCTGGGTTGTGTCAATCCTCCTTCCCGCCCAATGAGGCCCTCAGGTGGGCGTACTCGCCATTACACGCCTTACTTCAGCCTCAAATTTCGGCCCAAAAATGCCTAAAACTTCTGCAGTGTACTATATGTAACACTGCATTTCAAAATGGCCTGAAATTTTACCCTTATTGATACAGAAGTTAAGTGACCAGCAGTCATAGTAGCCAGCTGAACTGACAGTAGTGTCAGGTAGGTCAACCAGCTTTTTCTAGCAGAAAATTCAACATGATTTGATCCTCATGACTCAGCAGAAAACTCACATTTTTTTCAAAACTCATATTTCTGTTAGTATACTCTACTGGCACACAGCACAGATCTCAACAGGAGAGTGTTATCCCAAATCATGTACTTCCATTGCACACTTACCAGAAGTGGCACCCGTTAAATCTGTTCTTCTGTCTTTGGCAATCATCATTAAAATCTGACCACTATTTTCACACACAATTAATTTAACCCATATTTTATCTTTTACATTATTCCCTCAAAGAAATTAAACTTCTTAATTTGCCTTAATTGCCTTATGCTTGATTAAAATGGGCGGTAGTTGCATGTTAGCTTGGTAGGTAATGCTATTGTAGCTAGCATGCCAGTGGTACCAAATGTGCTATGTCACCAATATGAGTTTACTGAGGATGTGAGGTGTACTCACATCTTTAGAAGTAGTTACACAAGCAGTTCATGGCTTTAGCATTGCTAACTTTAGCTTATGCTAACAAAGCTACACTAGGTGCGTAGCTATCACTTCTACATAAGACAATGTAGCTAAGTTAGCTTAGCAAATGAGAGTTTTAGCTAGCACAGCTAAAGCTAATGTAGCTACATGCTTTGTAAGCTTAGCTTTGGCCATGTCAGCTACGTTTGCTGTGTGAGAACGTTTGCATAGAGGACAAGCTCTTTTTTCTGTACGTAGACTGTTTACTTGGCTTCATTAAACATTTTATCAGGTTTTGCAGGTCATGTTTTTATCTTTTAACTTTTGGTATCCAACTGTTACCTTAATCCTTAATCTGACTAGTTTTTAGGATGTATTTCCGTTCTAACAGAGATGGTGTCTCAGATGATCAGGTGTGGGAGTGGCTGTTATAGATGTCTGCAGCCAGACCCATCTCACTCAAAATATTAAGAATTTAGTAGAAGTGTGCAATTTGGAAGAACCAGTCTATGTTTAATGTTGAACCTTACTTGTTGATTATAAACTGTAAAAGATATTTTCATCATGCTAACAGGCTAAGGCTAAGCTAACAGGTCTTAGTTTGCTGCGTCATGCTAACAGACTATGGGTGAAGTTGAGTAAAGGTCCAAGAAAGTGTTTCAACCCTTTGGCTTACAATTTCCAGTAAAATTCCAGTATCCTCCCACTGCTAATGGAGCATAAATATGAAGTGGAAACCATTTCTGTCTAGTATGGATGGCTGTGCTGTTCATGGTAACAGTATTATGAGGATCTCACATTAGAAAGGTTAGAGGTTAGACTTTCCATATCTGGCAGCTGAGCTAATACATTAGTTTGTTTTTTACTTTAAATGATATTAAGATGTTTACAGAAAGGATTAGCTTGTGTGACTTTATTTTGGGTTAAAATGGGCGAGCATCTACTGCAACACAATGGATGGGCCAGCCTGGAGGTTTCATACACTGAGTTTACCCCCCACTAATATGGAAGCTAAACTCCTTGATAATTGAAGCGACTTCCTGGAAACAGCATTTGGATGATGTGATGAAAACAGATACTGCTGTGTTCAGTTTTGGCTTTGCTGGATGTACCTGGGAGGGTAAATCTTTACAGATCTCTGTTGAGGCTCATTTTTCTTTCCTCAGTCATGAAAATACATTTTCAACAATATTACCATCTCTAGCTTCTTACCTAAACACTGGGAAAGACGTTTAAAGAATGCTTCCAGGAGGCGCAGTCTAGCATGGACCTCCACTTCTCCTTTGTTTCTGTCCAAGTGACATTCACTTCCCGTCCGATCTTTGCCCAGCTGTTCCGGCAGTATTTGAACGTCCATGTTCATTCATATGTTTACAGTTCCCAACCAAAGCAGGCTACACTCTTCAACACTGCCCTATGATTTCCAGTGGTATTGCAAGTTTGTTTGGTGTCTGTAAGCTTCCAGGAAATGTGGACAAATTGAACACCAAGTATGAACAGAAGGCTCAGTTTAACATAAACATGTGGCTGTCAAACTCACACAGGTAGCATGCTTCAAAAATCAGCCTGTCTTTGGGCCTGTTTACAGCTTTACACCAGCCCTATTTACACAGAATCAATATAAGCAGTTGTGTTTGTACGCTATGATTAGGAGGGTGATTATCAGTCAGAATGACCCATCAGCAGCTTCCATTTAAAACTGTGGAGGTTTCATGTTTCATTCTCATATCAGTCAAACCTTAATCATTTCATTTTCTCTCACATCACATCATTTCTCTGATATTTGCCATGCTGTGAATCGCACGGATCACATTACTATTGCACTCTTAACTGAACTGTGAAAATTCAAACTGCATCCTATTGTTACCATGACTGATGATGATGATGATATCTCAATACAAGTGGTTCTTCCTTGTTGTTGCATGATGCAATATGTTTATTATATTTCTATCTCTATACCCCTCTTGCCTGTTTTCTAACTAAAGTGTTTACATGAGGACACATTGAGGAATGGCTCACGTTAAACTCCTGCTGTTTACAGTGTTATTGTTCATCTTTTATGCACGACTGGATGTATGAATGTGGCTTTCTATACGATATCGTTGAACTGTTGTTTACACTGATCTCGTGCTTTACAGTTGTTCTTATATTTCTATCAGGTGTTTTATGTACAATGCAACAATAAATTTGGAATGCAACACAGACTGAGCTCTGGGTTTGAGTTTGTTTATGCCGTGCTGCTCTTAGAGGTTTGTGGTTCACTACTGCCCCCTAGAGACAAAACAGAGAAGTACAACAGAATCTTACAAGGACTCAGCTGATTGAAGCACTGACCCTCAAAACAAGTTGAAGGTACTTGAACTTTACTCAAGTCTCTTTGCTTCTACTCCATCTCTAATGAGAGGGCTGCAGTTTTTACAGCATTAGGTTTTGCAGACACAACATATGAAAACACTAAATATACAGTATGATTGAGATGGTAGCCCAAAGGGGGCATCCATACTATACATTGATATTATTGTTGTATCTTTTGGTGATAACTGATAAGAAGTTTGTTGTTTTGAATGTCAACGTATACATTTTTCATTCTCAAAATTGCAAAAGCACAAAACAAGTATAGAAATTCCCTGATCTCATTATTGCAGTGTTAATTCTGGCAGCTATTTCTAATTTTAGTTTGTCTTTAAATGAAATGCATTTTAGTTTTAGGCACATTTTAGTCATTTCTACTCTTTTTAGATTTAGTCTAGTTTTAGTCGACAAAAACTCAAAACATTTTAGTCTAGTTTTAGTCCATAAAAAGTCAAAACATTTTAGTCTTTACTTTTATTCCAATCATTTATTTTCTTGCCTTAATTTGGTACCAAATCATGCTAGTGTGTTCTCTGCACCCTGTCAAACCTGGGGTCCCTGCTTTCTACAGCTGAGAGGCGGAATACCAACAGATGCATTGCATTGCATTTTGAATGTCTGATGAAAACTAAATTCCATTTGGTCTAGTCTAGTCTAGTTTTAGTCATCAAAGATCTATTTTTGTTAGTTTTAGTCTAGTTTTTGTCATGGAAAAAAAAAGTCTGTCGACGAATTGTTATAGTCGACGAAATTAACACTGGATTATTGCAGCCTATGGCATCATGACATGCCATGGTCTTGCTATCATAGCGACCAGACTAGTGTTTTGTGAGCTGGATCACCAGCAATTATCTCATCACAGGAAAAAATGTAGATGATAACAGTTTGAACATTTATTTGTTAAAAAAAAAAGACATGTCACATCAATACAAAATACTCATCATCTCACAGAATCAAAGTCTCCTCAGAGATCAACACATTCACCCTGATAACCCAACGGGCTTCACCACTGTCAAAATGTTTATTCATGTTACTGTAAAAATATCTCATCTTGTCTTTTGCAGTGTGAAGCTGTTTCCCGTCATGTTTTACAATCAGCTGTCTCCAAAAGCACAGATATTTCCAGGAGTGACATCAGACGAGATGAGACCCCTCTGACAGCCATCAAAGAGAAAATAAATATTAATCTATGTGTAGTATTGCAGCAGCAAGGCTGCTCCAAAAAAGTCTCTCCACATGAGTTCATTAGATCAGTTTTAAAATCCAGTACACGTGTACTTCTTCAGCTACATTAATTAATTACCCTCTCTTGGTGATGAAGTTCACATGTGGAAACCAAACAGGAATGACAACACAGCAGAACAAATGTACTAAAACATGTCAACATCTATGGGCTCTCTACTTTTCCTTCTTTATCCAAGGCCCTTACTGGTTTTACATACAGACCTAATGCCTCCACTCTACACTCTTCCTTTGCACTCAAATAAACCCTGCTGTTGCTATTGTTCACTCTGCTTGGGCTTAAAAGTACACAAACACAGCCTAATCAATCAAACAATAAAATGCTGAAAATATTTTAAAGCAATAGTAACAGCATATCTAATAGTAGGCTTAACGTTTGAGCACAAGCAGAGGGAATCAAGACACAAGCAGGGACCGTTTTAGTGCAATGGCAGGGTTTTCAGTTAAAGTATTACAAAATCAATGGAGAATAAATTATGGGACAAAGCCCTGGAGTAAGACATGGAAAATGCCCTACATGTGTCAATAAAAACATCTACCCCTATGGAAATTTTTAAGGACATTTGCAGAAATTCCCTTTCACACATGCTGCTCACTGTGGGAGATTTTCCCTGACAAGAGAAAAGCAGGTTCAAGGTGCAATTTTCTCGCTCTTGTGATGTTTTGTCTTCAGTATGAATGTCACAGAGGCGTCCTGGGGGGATGAAGAGATCCCACCTCTGTGCTGGCATCAGAGGTAGTAACAGAAGTGTTGTGTGCATGTCTGACTTTGTATGTGGGGCACCTAACATTTGTTTCCACAACGCTGTAACCCACTGTGAAATTACGCAAAACAAAGACATTGTGGAATCATCATGAATGCACAGATGGCAGCAGAGCTTTGTTTCAGTACTGTAACAAAAACACAATAAAAGGGCTTAACTAGAAAGTTGACGACAAATCCAAGTTGGTGGGTGGGGCAACAAAGTGAAACATATTTACAGTATACAGATGTGTCTCAAAAAATAAGAATATCATGTTTTTTGATGTGATTTCATTCCAAATTTTCAACCCAGATATGCTAGACTAATCTCATTTAAAGTGAAATATTTGAGGATTTTTTTTGTTTTGTTTTAATCTTGATGATTACAGCTTCTCTTACAATCCACTCTCTCCAAATATTACAAAACATCAGTCCAAAAAAAGATTTGTAATACAGAAATGTTGACCTTCTGGAAAATTATGCTCATTTATGCACTCAGAACTTAGTCTGGTCTCTGTTTACACAAATTACTACGTCCATGTGACGTGGCATGGAGACGATCAGTCCGTGGCACTGCTGGGGTGTTAAGAAGCCCAGGTTGCTGTGATAGCAGCCTTCAGCTCATCTGGATTGTTGAGTCTGGGGTCTAACTTTTCACTATGTCCAAGAGATTCTCTATGGGGTTCAGGTCCAGCTAGGTGGCTGGTCAATCAAGTAAAGTAACACCATGGTCGGCAAACCAGTTTCTGGTAGTTTTGGCTTCACTGTGGGCAAGTCCTGCTGGAAAAGGAAATCAGTATCTCTATAAAAGTTCTCAGCAGATGGAAGTGCTTTAAGATCTCCTGGTAGATGGCTGGCAGCATGGACTCTGGACTTGATAAAGCACAGTGGACTAACAGCAGTAGATGACAAACCATCACTGACTGTGAACACTGAAAACACTGGTTCTTTTTCTCCTTAGCCAACATGAGACGCTTATGACGTCTGCGGTTCAGGATTTGCTCAACACCAGGAACATGGCACTTGTAGTCTATTTCCTGGGCCTCTCTGTGTAGTGGCTCTTGATCCATTGACTCCAGCCTCAGCCCACTCCTTGTGAAGCTCCCTGAAGTTCTTAAATCTGCTTTGTTTGAGGAGGCTGAGCTCATCCCTTTTGCTTGTTCTCTGTTTCTTACCACACTTTTTCAGTCAACTCTCCATGAATATGCTCTGATACAGCCTCTGATACAGCTTGTCCTTTCAGCAGTGACCTTATGAGCCTTACCCTCCTTGTGAAGGGTGTCAGTGATTGTCCTCTGGACAACAGTCAAGTCAGCAGTCTTTCCCATGATTGCAGTTGTGTGTACTGAACCAGGGTGAGAGAATAAAGGCTCAGGAAATGTTTGACAATTGGACTTTTCCACAATATTGTAATATTTTTAGATTGTGAACTTTAGATTTTGTGAGCTGTAATCATCAAGATTAAAACAAAAGAGGATTGAAAAATTACACACTGCATGAGATCAATCCAGAATACAAGAAAGTTGAACTTCAATTAAATCATAGCAAAAACACCCAAACTTATCGAGATATTCTAATTTTTTTTAGGTGTATCTGTATATGGAAGGGTGGGACAAAACAGAAACAGTAAGCAGAAAGACTGTAGAGCAACCATATCTTTCAAAAACATCAAACTGGTTTGCACTGATTGAATTTTAAAAACATTAAGAATGAATGGTTTCTTAGGGGCCTGGCAGGAAAAAATCCAGATAAATTTGAAGTAAAATTTCCGTCCTTTAAGAGCTCACTTGGAAAATTTTGAGTAAATAATCAAAACATGGGGCATTTATGAAAAGATTATGTTCAGGTCTTTGAACCAAAAATTTTGTTTGTAACAGCTCTGGAGTTTTAGATTACAAGATCTTCCTCAGCAGAAGAGGAATTTTTATTTGCAGTAGCTGTCTCTTTGTGTGTGTTTTTTTTTTTTTTTCTTTTTTTTTTACTTAGTTTCCCCCCAAAGTTTCATTTAATTAATTTGGGGTGGAAAAAGTCCTTCAATTTTGTTCTTTCTAGGACTGATAATCTATTTACTATATGGTAGATATACGTAAAAATTAGCTGAAACCATAGAAACATTAGTGATGTTGGGGGGGAGGGAGGTGTTTTGGATAAATTGGTTACTTGGTGTATTGATCATACCCAGATCTGTATCATCAGTAAAACCTTTTTAGATCTTCAAACTGTGTGAGTCTTATTTTCCTCTTCAAACTGTCATTTATGGTTCTTTTACCCTATGAGCCCATCAAGTGCAAACTTCAATTCCTCACATTATTTCTTTAACTTCTCCACATTGGTTGACAGCGACTGTCAGATGCAAAAGTCTCTGAGACTGAATACGACGATCCTGGAGTCAGGGTCTTTTTGGGGTTGATGGATCCCCTGCAGGCGGGTTCTCCAGAAATCACACACTTACTTGTAAAAGTTAACATAAATAAAAATAAATAAATAAATACAAAGGCATGAATGATCAGTCTAGCTGCCTACAAACATCATACTGTGAAAACACAATGCTTGTTAAAGATGCTCAGCAGGAGGATCAAAGAGAAACCGTCAGTGGGAATGTAGATCCGGTTCAACGGGAGACCTCTGCTGCTCGTCCTATGAAATCCTTCTTTTCTTTCATCACAAACCTCAATCATGCTGCATCACAAACCAGTGGGATTTAGATATATAGTTTCCTTTCTGTTCTATTATCAAACGTTTGGTCTAAACCTGCTACATTATTGCATCTAATCATATAAAAAGTGTTGTTTTGTTTTGCTGAACCATCATCAGTTTTTAATGTCTGCTAGACAAAGCTTCCCTCCTCAGGTTTATGCTAATGTTCACGAGTCTACTGTGCTGCAGTCTTAGTCAGAAACTTAAGCTGATGGCTTCTATGTCCTTGCTTTGTACCGAAGAGATGAATAATAGATTCTGTCGTGATCTTCTGAACAATCTTTAAGTAATCTTAGTAAGCCTGACTGATAGAGCAAGTAGCTGATATTATCAGGCAATCATAGCATAGTCCTCAAGAAGCTGCCAGACAGCAGGGGGCATGGTCCTCCTGTCAACCAAGACAGGACGACCACAGTGTACGAGATCAGCTAAAAAGAGGCAAGTGAATCTTCTGAGGAAGACTGCAGGAAGTAAGCAGTCGAAACATGTCAAGGTAACAAAAAATGCAACTTGTCTGGCAGTACAAATACACAGAAAAAAAGGAATTAGTATTTACCTTTATGTTTATAGACAGACCAAAAAACTCAGAATGATTAGAACAGTGTTGCTGCATCATTAACTAAGCTAGGGTTATAGTTTACTACAGTAATACTCTTGTTGCTAAACAAGGAGCAAAGCATCAGAGCTGAGCAGATGGTATTTGACAACTAGCAATAGTGAGGATGCATTGGTTCAACATTGGTATCAGCAATATCGCCCCTGCTAACAGACATCCGCAAACAATGTGGTATGAATAGATGTCAGCGCAAGATTTTTATCAGTTATGTATCATCAGTTTAATCCTGGTATACAAGTTGCAATCATGTAATCCCAAATGTTCTGGAGGCAGGAAGTGGGGGAGAGCCATTAGGAATAAAAAGGAACAAAGGAGTTAGTACTTTACAGCTCTAAAAGCATCTCTATGGTGCAATTATCACAGAATTTCTACATTCACTGAATTCGATGCCTTCACTTAAGTAAACGTGTTTTTCATCACAGATTAACTGATTTTCTTGGCATGGAGGTGATCAATATAAGAAAATTACTCAGTCCTGCAGACCTGGTCTAGTCAGATGAAGGGAAACAAGAGTCTGGAGGACTCTTGTACTGAGCTAAGAGGCTAGCTGAGCCCTTTAGCATTCAAAAAAGTCCTCATTATGTCGCAGAAATGCTTTAAATTAAAACAGTGATTTACTTTCAACCAAACAAACCTTGTTGGGTAAGCGACCAAGTAATGATGCACCGTTAATGAACAAGCCTGTGTTAAAAAAAGCTATTTAATGTGAGCCATGGTAGCTAGCTCCCATTTGAGTGCCAGTTTCCTTTCCTACTTCCATTGTCATTATTTAATCGACATTTAAAAAGCCAAACTGTGACCAAACGAATAGTCTTTTGGGGGTAAAACAACCGGCTCAGCTCAGTGAAGCTGGTTTCCTGTCACGAGTGAAGCTGGAGGTTGGTAATACAGACATCAGCTCTAGTAATACAGGTAAGATCTGAGTTTAATGAGCTAAACTGAAGCAAAACTGTACTGAACCAAACCAGACTACTTTGTGAAAACGGACCATACACAAGCGTTGTGTGACACCGCTCACCTAGGCTTTAGATAGATGGAGTTTTAGAGTCTTGCCTGCCATTTCTCCACGAGTTTAAAAAAACAACAACTCTTTTTTGCCCAAATATGTCACTACTTTCTAGACACAAAAGAAGAAGGAAAAAAAAGTGGGAAATGCTATTTTGAGATTCCTGTACTTGTATATCTTTCCATACTTTTTGTACCTGCTTTCTATCAATAAAGGCGCATTGTATGACTTTGTTGTGTTGTGTTTGCTATTGAAATAAAGATTTACACCCCTGTAAAAATATTATAGCTGTAGTTTCTAGGTAAGTTATGGGTATTGTATATGATAATGGGATGTAAAAAGGAAGCCTGTAACCTAAGAAGATGCACCACTTCAGTATAAACAAATACTATGATTATATGCATCAAAAACTAGACATATGCCTGTCTTATTCATATCTACAGCCCACTATTTTGTGATGCCATGATCTCTCCTAAAGTGACGGACCTCTCCTGAACGGACCAATCAGGCGTTAACCATGAAACACATGTCCTTCTTTAAGTGAATCTGCAAACCGCCCGTGTTAGTTAGTGTCTTGGAGCACTGAACACCGCGGTCTGGTTTCTCCCCTGCATGTGTGCGTTTGTGTTTCTTCATGGTGTCTCCATCGCTGAACGTGCGGCAGCAGTATGGGCAGCTGTATGGCCGCTCCCCTGTGTGAATACGCAGGTGACGCCGCAGGTTTCCTCTCTGGCTGAAACTCTTGGAGCAAAAGTTGCAGCGGTGCGGTCTCTCGCCCGTGTGCGTGCGCAGGTGACGCCGCAGGTCTGCGGACTGTGCGAAAGACTTGCAGCACCACTCGCAGGCGTAGGTCTTTCTCTTCTGCTCCAAGTGGAGGCGGAGGCTGCTGGCCTGGTCGAACGCCTCGCCACAGCGAGGGCAGCGATGGACGAGTTCAGGGATGTACGCGGCTGCTGCAGCGTCGTTGGAAACAGCCGGCTTCTCCTGAGGTTTCTTTTTGCGATGAGCTTCGTGTCGGTCTGAAAGCACCAGCACAGTTCTGTCGGCATCTGTTCTGAAACTCGGCTGTTCCTGTGTGATGTGAGCGGATCCGGCTGCTGTCAAAGACTCAGTCTGACCTTCAGGTTCACTCACTTTGTACTCCTCAGGTTCAGCTTTGATCAGAGGAGGAGCTGGGGCCTGCGTCTCCTCTCTCAGCACTGGAACTTGAACATGAATCTTAGGAACAGAGGTGGTGGGAGGATTTAGAGAGGAGTGAGTAGGAAGAGGTGATGCTTTCTTTAATTCCTCATTGTGCGGTTCACACTTTAACACCGTCTCCCTGACCTCAACAGGCTTCTTCTCTCGTGGCAGGATTACCGGCCCTGGAGACGTCTCGCCCTGCAGTGATGGGAGTTGCACCGAAACAACCTGCTCATGAATAGGATTGGAGGTGTTGGCTGGTGAGCGTTTGGGCTGGTTCAGGGTGGAGTCTGACTCCTCTGAGAGAGGCCTCAGCTGCAAATCAGGTTGCTGCTGCTGCTGGTCTGAAGCTGCAAACCCAACACTGGACCTGGTCGACCCTGGAACAACACACAGTAACACAACAGAGCTGCGTCAGAGACAAACAAATATCACAGGCAGCCTTGAAGCTCTTAATTTGCAATAGAAATACACATCAAGTCCCAATGGGGGGAAAAGGGCTGAGTTCAGCAATGATTTTCAACATAATGACAGTTAGAATAGCATTTCAGTAACCTAAAAATGCTCTTGTTCTTCAACTACTCATTTAACTTGCCTTTTAGTTGAATCTTCACATTGTGGACTGTGCTTTTAAGGTTATAAACTTGAAAAAAGTTCAGCACTTTTTTTTTGTCACCAATACTTTAGAAGCTACATTTTGTTATTATTTCAATGGTGGTGGAGGTGACAAGCCATTAAAAGATTTATGGAAACAGGAATGCCTTTGAGTTATATGAGCTTATGAAAAATGCAATGCCTATAAAATTATTCAACCTCTTGGATATTTTACCCTTTTATTGGTTTGATAAATCAATCAGGGTCAGTATGATTGGGATATTTGACAAAGAAAAGAAACATTTACTGTCAAAGTGAAAACAGATTTCTACAAATTAAGGTCAATTAAACAAAAACATGCCAGTTAAAATACTTGATTGCATGAATATCCACCCCCTTTAAAATGACTGACCAAATTCAACAGAGTTTGGTGTTAGAACTCTCACAGTTAGTGAAATGTGGATCAACAGAGTCCAGTGAATGCATCTCAAGTGACTGCAGTCTAAAGACACATCTGTCTAGAAGGTCCAGTAACTGGTTAATCAGTATGCTTGGCTAACATTACACCCTGAAGACAAAAGAACACTCCAAGCAACTCAGAGAAAATGTTACTGAAAATACAAGACAGGGGATGGATACAAGTAAATTTCAAGGCACTAAACATCCTCCAGAGTTCAGTTAAATCCATCGTCATGACATGGAAGGATTATGGCACATGTGTAAATCATTCTAGATCAGGCTGTCCTCACAAACTGAATGACCTTGCAAGAAGAAGACTAGTGAGAGAGGCCACCAAGACACCTATGACTGCTCTGAAGGAGTTACAACCTTCAGCAGCTGAGATAAGAGAGATTTTGCATACAACAACTGTTCCCTGGGTTCTTCATCAATCAGAGCTTTTAGGGAACATGGCAAAGAGAAAGCCACTGTTGAAGAAAACTCATTAAATCTCAACTAGAGTTCACCGAAAGGCATGAGGGAGACTCCATGGTTAAGTGGAAGAACGTTATTTGGTCTGATGAGACCAAAATGTTGCTTTTTGGCCATCAGACCAGACGCTTTGTTTGGTGTACAACAAATACTGCGCATCACCACAAACACACCATCCCAACTGTGAAGTACAGTGATGGCAGCATCATGCTGTGGGGATGCTCCTCGGCAGCCGGACCTGGAAGGCTTGTAAAGGCAGGGGGTAAAATGAATGCAGAAAATTATAGGGAAGTCCTGGAAGACAATCTTATTCAGGCTGCAGAAGAACTATGTCTTGGGAGAAGATTAATTTTTCAGCAAGGCAATGACCCTAAGCATACAGCAAAAGCTACACAGAAATGGTTTAAAGACAACAAGGTGAATGTTCTGTGAATGGTCAAGTCATAGCCCAGATCTCAATCCAAAAGAGATTGCCTAGACTGAGCTGGAGCAGTTTTGCAAAGAAGAATGGAATAAAATTGCAGCGCCTAGATGTGCAAGCCCGATTGAGACCTATCCAGACAAACTGATTGCTGTGATTGCAGCCAAAGGTGCATCTATTGCTGACTTGAGGGGGCTGAATATTTATGAAATCACTCATTGTACATTACATATTTTTATGTAATGACATTACTTTGAAGAAATCTGTTTTCACTTTAACACTAAAGAGGTTTATTGTTAAAACAAAATTACAAAATCCCAAATAATGTTGACCACAATTGATTTATAAAGTCAATAAAATGGTGAAACATTCAAAGGAGTGAATTCTTATAGCTCTGTAAAATATAATTAAAGTCTGCAACTCATTAGAACTTTAGTGGAAAGAACAGACCCTAGGCAGTTTTCTTTCTGTTTACTGTTTTTGTCGTTCATGACTCAGCCAACACAGCCATGCTTTTCCATGTATTCTGTTATAATACGCATGAAAATTAATTCGCAATATAGCTTCATTTATCCAAAGAATCAGCTCCTTTTCTTCCTAAGTTGGTGCAATAGCTGACGCCAGAATGTAGGAAAAGGGAAGCTATAAAAAACGCAAAGAAAAGTCAATTTTGTAACAAAAATCGACCAATGTAGAGTATTTCATCCCAGCCGAATTTAAAATCGCAACTTTATTAAATTTTGTAACTGTTTCACTTATATTTATTCCGACATAAAGCTTTATTCTCTTTGAAAGTTGACAATATTCCCGGATCAGTTTGGAGCCTTGGTATCGGTGCTAGCTGACTAGCTGTCTCTTACTTAGCCACTCCGTCTCGGCCTCCAGCAGCAGGATGTCCCGCAGCTGCCTCCGCAGGCTCTCGTTTTCCCGCTTGGTCCTGGCGGTCTCCTCCCGGTACTCGGTCACCGTGTCCTCCACCACGTCCAGGATCTCCTTCACCACCACCGTCAGCCGCTCCGTTAGGTAGGCGTTCAGGAGCTGGAGTTTGGTCATTTTGGAAACACAGACAGCTGCGGCAGCATCCACACAGGAAACACAGACAGACAACAACAAACGAAACCGGAAACAGCTTGTATGAATCACCATGTACCTTCAGAATAAAAGTGGCTTCTAGAAAAAAAAAAAAAATTTAATTCCGATTTTATTTAAAAATGTTAGCACTGAAAAAATGAACATATAAATTACTTGTGGCTAGGATGGTTTTAGTCATTCATGGTTCTATTTTTCCTATAAATATGAAATTAAGTTAATATCAATTTCAGACCAGCAAATGTGATTGGACAGAAGACACTCCTGTTGAAACTGATGCATCACTGGGACTTTTCACTGTCGTATCACTCCGCCTCAGTCAGGTATTCAGAATGTTGTGCATCATTATTCCTTAAAGTCTGGATGTGTGACACAAATCCATCTGGCGTGTCAGGTTAGCTCTTTTAAGTGTTTCTTGGAAAAATAAACCTCCCAGAAAACTTTAAAAAGGGAAGGTTTGGCCCAAGGAAATGATCCATTGCGAGTAACATCAATTAAACTGTTTCACACTTGAGTATACCGCGGTGAAGTTAGTTTTAGGTTGGATATTCACAGACATTCACTACGGATCTACCGGTGTCCTCTCACTCTTCATACCCAGGAATGGTAACAGCAGGACGGGTAAATCTGCTCAGCACCAGCGCCGTCAACGTCGGGTGATAATTAAGGGACCGCCAATAAATTATCTGTTGAAGTTCTCAAAATGGCAGTTTTTCTTCAATAGCTTCCATGTGATTTGACTCACTGTCCAAAAATCAACCTAAAATGATAATACTAAGATGGAACAATGGCTGCGTTTACATGGACATGAGTATCCCGGTTATGAGTCGTATCCCGGTTTTTATCATATTCGGGATACTGTGTTTACATGCGCACAGAGAAACCCGATTATTCATACTCCCGTATACATGAGAAAACTAGTATCCCGGTTTCTGATCACTGAATCATATCTGCGCAGGCGCCTGTGATGTTATTTTACAACACCAGACTAAGTAAGTTTGTAATTTGAGGAAATTAGATCACTGTTGGTTATTTTGGGCTTAACACGGTTAAATGCAAGTATCACATTGCAGAAATGGTATCCACCTCATCCAACAACGGGAGTAAACAAAAATAAACTTGTTTATATTAAGAACGCTTCCTTACAGGTAAAGAATCTGCAGATAAAGAGAGACTGAGAGGAGGGCAAGCAATGAAAAGGAAATTTCAAATAAATAAGCTCAATATTACTTGATATTTTAAATTATTCTCGCTATTAGGCTATTAGCATTATTACTATTAAACACTATGAAAGTTTGGCTGAGACGCCAAGAAAGCACAAAGCAACTTGCAGTTGACTGACTTCACTAAATACTGTCCCGGAAACCACTTCAAAATAAAAGCCTGTTAAAACGGGGGCAGGTCAAAGTGGCTCTTGAAAAAGGTTATGTTTTTACTTTGAAAAGTACACCGGAAGAGTCGTCGTTTCTGTGCAGGATTCTCACCGAGTGCCGCCTTTCCATCTTCAGCTCACAGAGCTTTAATTCCCGCTAACTCATGCCGTTTGCGGTCATTCTCTTGTCTCCACAGTGAAAATACGCCCATGTTTCATTCACGGCTGCATATTAAACTGTTTAGTTCACGTTTTATCTAAATATGAGCGCGTTTTGACACAAAACTGCCGTCAGTTCACAGACTGATCCGCTGCAGACAGCCGCTCAGCTGTCGCTCTCTCTGGGCAGAGCTCGTGTACTTTGCGTAAATTTGAAAAGAAAAGGCAATCTTACTGATTTTTACACTACTTTCCCTGTTGTTCCTTACCGTGACCACTTGAGAGCAGTAAAAAACCATTACTGTATTTACACTTGTGTCACCGGTCTCTATAAAGGCAAATGCTGTCATAGTATAACTTTCAAAATTGAGTGATTTGATAGGTTGTATCCTGACTATGTAACTGACTGTATTTGAAGTGTCATTGTTAATTTAGAGGGGGATTACCTGTAAGATATAATTTATTTCACAATGCAGAAGTGAATACGACAGATATTTTACCATTACATTTAGATAAATATGACATATTTGGCATCAATTTAACCCACAGAAAACATTTCTACAATTCTCTTTCATACAAGAGTTGTGGATTGTAACTGGTGCATTGTTGGATTGTGCTTCATCAGCAAAAACGCAGCAGGATGGGGACAGAAAAAGGTGCAGCAAAGTATCCAGAGTCAGCCAAGACTGTAACAGGAACGGGACCGTTGTCTTTCAAAATAAAAGTCCAAATTTGAGGCAATGTATTGTAGTCAAGTAATCTAGTCTGAACTAAATCTCAGATAGGATTACACTATCTTAACAGCAATACATTCATCTGATATCCTAAATTATTAAATATCTTGTTATTAAGAATACATATCTGACTAATTTCATTTATATTTAAATAACTGATAATGCTGTGTATGAAACAACCATCTAAAAGTGACATTTTTGTCTCCAAATTTACATTTTGTCACTTTAACAAACCAAAAAAAGCAATGCATTTTTTTGGAAAAAGTCAACATATAGTGTTTTTTTTTTTATTCAAGGAAAAAACATTTTATACTGTAAAAAATACATGTGCTCTGATTTTAAACAAATTACAAATATAGAAATATTTTTGCTAATAAATGACACTGGCACCTTGATATATAATACTGTTTAATATATATTATTAAATTAGGACAATGGTAATTAATTGGCATAGCAGTAACGCAAGTCAGTGTAAATACACCCAGACTAGCACAACGATATAATCACACATTGTAATGGTTTTTTAAATGTTTTTACATTTGCACCACCAAAATTTCTAAACAATTTCTTGTCAGCCCCAAAATCTCAATCAAATTGTAGAGCAAAAGCAGGCCACTAAAGGCACTGTATGTGGCATCAGTTATGTGATATCCACATGATCACTGCTCTCTTGTGCTGTATTTCCTGAATAATACCTTCTCGTTCTCGCGGTGGCTCACCCTGATGTATTTCTACCTGAGGGACTGTCAAGGACAAAGCCCAGATAAGGTGGAGTGAAGCATTTTGTCATTTGCATCCACACATGCTGCACACCTAAAACATTTCTGAAATTTTCTAGGAATCTGTTTCATATGTGAAACATCCACCACGCTTAGGCCTTTTTACTACTCTGCCTAAATTTGCATTCTTTACTTGTAGCAGAATGATTTTATAAATTGATGTTTGTACCTTTACCTTGTTTAAAGATCCAACTAGTTCTCCAATTATGCTCCACACACTAAACCTTTATTTTGAAAGAATGACAAAAGAAGTGTGAGTAATTTCAGCTGGTTTCACACTGCTGGAGGATGGAGCTACTGTAGTGAAAGTACAGCCTCCAGCACGCACACGCACACAAACACACACATTACAGCACCCCTCCCTTTCCTTTTACCTCTTGCAGTGGAACAGACTGAGAGCTGCTGCAGCGATATCCCACCACTGTGCTCCATCTGAAACCTTAAGAGCATCATTAAATAAGACTAGAACAGGCTTTAGAGCTCTTCCGCCTTCTTAAAAAAAGATCTACAAGCTTTTTAACTCAGAATCCTTTGTTTATATTTTTTCAGTTCTGTTGCTGCATCTGCACCACTGGATTGTACCTCCTGCAGAGACACCATGAACATCAGCCTGAAGCTCCCTGTAGATTAGGACCAGGTAAAGAAAAAAAAAAACATCTTTTTCCCATGCTGGGTGTGTGAAACTTGTGCTGCTCTTGCTTCACTTTCTCAGTGGGTGTGTCGGCTCTCTTTTGCTCAGCCTGCATCACTCTTTTTCTCTGCTTTTGTCTGCATTTGGTGCATTTGTACAGTCTGTGAAATCTGTAAATTATGTATTACAGTGTGATTGGATTTGTGTTGTTTTTGTGGTGTAGCACAGTTTGAAATATTTGCTGCTCAGTCAGATGTAGTTTATTATTCTTGTATCATTTCCTGACATTAACAGGAATTATTTGGTCATGTTGGAGCTTTTGGATTTTTATCACCACCCCCATGAGACACCAGTTACTGTAGTTAGGCTCACTGCTTCTTCTGCTCACATCCTAGCTCTGTGGGAAACATGATTAAAAAAAAAACATGATAAAGTGACAAAGAGTACTCAATTATGAAGCATACCAGAGGAAGGACTAGGAAGTATTGACATGTTTCAAGAATCAGGATTTGTGGAAATGCTCACATGGATTTTAATTTGATGCCTCAGAAAGATAGATGTATGACTTTGTGTTACAGCCAGAAGAAAACTAAAGCTGGTCTGTTCTTTTATTGTGGGTTGAAGTGTGAAGATACAGAAACATGGCTGCTTGTGTGGACAGGGCAGCGGGATGAAGATTAGAGCCATGGACAAAAAACACGGACAAGAAAATAACAAGAAAAAGGAACAAAGATAGCCAATGTTTCCTCTATCTGTTCCAGCCAAAGTAAAATTATGAAATGTTGTCCAGAGTTTAAAAGCCTTAGAGATTTCTCTGGGCTCAGTACAAAGCTGACTCTGCTGCTGGTGATGATGGTGATGATGTAGTAATGACCTGCAAATCTAGGTTAATGATAATGATACCTCATTGTCAGATCAAGTCTGAATCTTTGACTTATCAACTTTTAGCAACATCAGAGAAAAGAAAAATTAAAGATACAGTATGTACAAATTTTTGTATTGAAATATCAATATCAATTTTAAAAATTGATATGTTCGTTCAATAAAACAGCACTTCAAAAAGTGTATCACCAAACCAAACAGAAAACAGATGCTTTGTTTTCATTCAGAAATTTCTCCTAATGTGGAACAAATGTCCTAAAAAATTCACTTCCACATTCATGCTGGGAGAAACACCAGAGTGCATGTTTACTCTGGGACCACTTCCAGCCTGAACCCTGAAGTGCACTTTTCAGTACATTTTCCCCTCATGATGAGATTTGTGAGTGAAACAAACATTTGTTCTCTTGTTTAGTGAGTGCGTCTTATGAGGTGCCATACTTATTGAACTTCAGTCTTCAATTCAAAACAAGAAATGAACGGTGGAGATGGGCAGGGCTGAGCAGTACTGGTCTGTACTAGACGACCCCTGGCAGTGGGATTTTACATATTATGTGTTTTAGAACAGGATACACACAAAAGCATATTTAATTAGTTTAAAAAACAAACAGAACAAATTCAAAGCCTTTTGGCTTTAAGCTCCCATGAGAAACTTTTTGTTGACAGGGGTCTGACTGCAGACTGCTGGCCCCTCACCAGGGGCGTAGCACAGGGGGGAAAAAGGGTACTGATTACCCGGGCCCACAGTAGGGAGGGGCCCTTGGGGAGCCTGCAATGAAAAGTGTGTTTTTATAAATTTTTTCTTAGTAATTAGTGTCATTATTGAATCAAAAGGGACAAAATGAGTCAGTCAACAGTCTGAAATTTGTAATAAATAGAGTAAAATAAATACTGGGGGGCCTCTGCTCTTCCCTTAAAAATGTCCAAATGGTATAGTCCAGCACTGCAAAATAATGCAAGTAAATTCAGTTCAACCAAAGAAAAAGTATTGCTCATAAATGGGGAAATTATGCTTCAAAAATACATTAAAATGCATTATATTTTTTTTAAAAATTATGCAACATTTGTTGCTCGGCTAGGCAGTTAAGGGAGGCCTGTGTAATATTCTTTCTGGGGGCCGAAACCATTCTAACGCAGCAAATGTAGAATGTAGCTATATTAGCTGCTTAAGCTATGTAGATAAAGTAGCTAAATAGCTTACGTAACTAATGTGGCTAAAGCTTAGCTCTTGAAGCAGCTACATTTTTACAAAGCTTACATGGGTTTAACAGCGTACATAGCTTACATAGCTACCTAAGCTACATAGCTTACATAAGCTATGTGGCTAACTGAGCTATGTAGTACATCCTATTGTATTTCAACAATGTTAGCAATGAATAGATTAAATGAAAGTCAATTTCTGCAGCATGTTGTTAATCATGTCGTCTAACGCCTACCATGTGACTGTTTTTTGACATTCAAGAATAAAATGATCAGTAATAGCAAATCAGAATTCTGAGGGTCTTATTTGTTTTTGTTTATTATAGGAAGGAGACTCACCCACAGAAATGTCTGGGCCCAGCCACAGTGCTATAGGTGGTTCTGTAGGGCCTGGGCCACCCACTTGTCCAATTGGTCCACCCAAAATGATTGGGAGATTATAGACTACTCACTTGGACTTTTATTGATTCATATCTGATTGTGAAATGTCATTTAATATCTTAAATATAGATCCTGCTTTAAAACATGCTAAGCACATAAGAATTATACAGCTTTCATGTTTGAGGTCATAAAATTTGAAGCTACCCAGGTTTGTAAAACGAAAGCATTCACACTCACACGTCATGTTTCTCATCCATGAAAGACACAGAGAAAGCTGCATCTGCTGAGAGAATCACGTGTGATTTCATAACTGTTTCTAAATGACACCGCAGAAACCCAAAAAAGTAGGGACAGGAGGAAGTGTAGTGTCTCTGTCTGATCTGGTCTTCTTAGAATTGTCTTAAAAACACAAAATGTTACTAATGATACACACTCAAACAGACTGTGTGCGCTGCTTTTTTCCATTAACTTTCTCCCCACTTTCAGAGTAAATAAAGAATAGTTCATCTTAGCCATCAAAAAGATTTTCCCACATTAAAGAAAAGTGTTTAGCAAATGTTTGCATGGGTCAAAGGTGATAATATTTTTTGCATTGGGCATTGCATTTTTGCATTATTTACTTGCACCAATTCATAAATGAATTAATGACTTGAGAGTTGTCCATGTGTAAACAAAGGGCTGTCATAGGCTAAACATTTCAGAGAAAGATCTTGGGTGTTTCTCGAAAAAGAAAAGGTAGCCTGTACAGAGGAGAAACACTTTTAACTTTTGATATTAACAGGCCCAGCAAAAGTAGCATGGGCCCTTCCAAATGTGTAATCTTGGAGCCACAAAAAATAAATAAATAAATAAATAAAAGCCTTTAAAAATGTGATTCAGTGATATAAATACAAGCGCTAGCATCTTTGCTCACATCCACTTCTTTAGCCTGGTTCTGGTAAGCTTTTAGAGCTTACTGAAAAAAACTGGTTGACAACTTAATGTTGGGATCAAATGCTGTGGCGTCCCTTCTTTTTTGGAACCCTGACTTTTATGTTCATGTTTGACTATCCAAGTGTTACTGACCTAAAGCCTCTTATAGACTGTGCGTTTCTAGCAGTCTTATAAGTTTCTGGTATGCTTCAGTGTGCCACATGAATCTCATACGACAGGTTGGATGTGTGTAGAGTGAACGATGAACTCCAAATAAACGCAGCTGAATCCCAGATAGGACATACACCAATACAAGACATAAAAGTAAATGGTAATAATGACGCAAAGCAACAACAAAGCTGTTGTAATTGTTTAGAAAAATATCTGAGATCAAGATTTTTCTCCTTGTTGGAATCCTGCAAACTTCTGCTTTTTTGCATTGTGTCTATTCTAATGCTAACTTGTCTGTTTGTTGGTGCCAGAGTCAGGTTAACCGTTACGTCATTTCTTGCTGCATTCCCATTGGCTGGTTAGTTGACGTAGGTTGTAGCAGCAGCCAAAAATTTTGAGATGCTGATCCTAAATTTCTGACACTGTCAAAATTTTATCCCAGGCCATCTGTCAACCTGTCTCAGTGCGACGTAGGACCCCAATATTAGTGCCACGACTAAAGATATTGCCACTATTGGTCATCTATCGCCTGGGACAGCCCAAGATTGCACAGTTAATACCAGGTTTTATAGTCAAATTCAACTGGCTCAGGGAGCAGGCAGCCTAGTGGTTAAAGGCGCTCCTCATGTACGCGGGCGGCCCGGGTTCGAATCCAGCCTGAGGCCCTTCACCGCATGTCTCTCCCCCACTCTTGACCCTGTTTCCGACTCTATCCACTGTCCTCCTCTATCTAATAAAGGCACAAAAATGCCCCCCCCCCCAAAAAAATTCAACTGGCTGGAGGACAGTTGCATTACTTACATTCACAGAAGAAGGGGTTATATTTTATAACAAGCAGCGATATATCAAATTAGATTGGAGAAATTGGCTTTCATTGCTTAAATTTAGTAAGGACCAAGTCTGTCTTAACTTAACGGGTCCCCATGCAGCTGGGCCCAAGAAATCCATCCCCACCCTCCTCTACAGGCAGCCTGGTATGGGAGGCTTCAGTATTCATTTCAGTCTGTTTCATAACCAGTTCAAAACTGCTCACAGGAACTTTAAGCTCAACTCCTTAATCTTAAAATAAAAAATAGTGCATTCATCTAATCTCATTGAAATCTGGAGCTTTGTGTCTGATTTATTTGAATAACTTAGTTCCACTTTTCAGAACATAGCTGGAGTCACAGAATTTTTTGTTTCCAACTTAAATGTAGTTTTATAGAGTTGCTACAGAGATAGATCTTCAGTCTTTGAGAATATCTATTTATCTATTTATTTTATAGTTGCAGCATTGTAAAGTGGACAAACACTGTTACTATGTAAAGTATTCTCCTAAATCAGCTCCTTGGTTTTAGGTAGAGGAAAAAAAACTTTCAAAATCTGCCCAGTGATAAAGGCATTCATCTTAGAAACCTGCAAACATATTTATAAAAACATATTTTAAAAAACATGGTGCAATTGCTTTGTCCAGCTTCTACATGCATAAAAACATGTGGAATATAAAAAAAAATACATATCAGTTTATTTTGTTGTTGTTGCAGCATTTACACCATGAATTCATTTTGCTGATTTGTGTCTCACATTTAGAATCAAAACTGTCTTTTTGCACATTTCAGCAAATTAATGAACAAACAAAACACATCATGATCGTGTTTATTGCCACAGTAAACACACTAGATGCTTAAGAGTAGGAGTATAGAGATAGAATAATGATAATATGAATAAAGCCTTAATTCACATGTTTTAAACAGTATTCAAAAGTAGAAGTAGCTGTAAAAATGATGCATGGCTGTTATATTTCAACTGAACAGAAAAGCTGTCATGTTCCCGCTGCAGCGAGAAAACTGAAAAAGCAGATAAACTTGTCTTCTTTCCTCAAAAGATTTCAAATAACAGAGATAAACTCTTTGTCATTTCCTACAACAAGGTATTTATTTAAAGCATCTGTTTGATTTCAGTAAACAGCGGCTTTTGGAACAGTTGGTGCCACTTTGTGCTTTGTTTTAGTAATCGATGCTGCTTCACACGCTGCAGCAGCATGCGCAGCATCACAGCCTCTGGTCGCAGAAATCTGCTGCTGTGTGACGACAACTGAATATAAATACACAGAGAGCAGACAAATCATCAGGCACATGAGAGAGCAGCAGTAAATACCATTACAGATGTTAAAGCATGTTCAGTGCTTTGTGGACACGGTCATTGAGGTGTTTGTCAAACTGGATCTTTTCTGCTGCGGTTGTAGTTTACAGAGGTGATCAAATAGACTGAATTATGCACAGGTGTCCATGTCTTTTTGCCAAGTCCATTAATGAACACTAAAGGGCCAGATTAATAACTTAAATATAAAGCCGTCCACTACAACAGCACTCGTTACATTCTTAAGCATGAGCAGAAAGTCAAACTTTTCCTGTTTTGACAGGGTTGGTAGCAGAAACACGAAAAGCTGGATTAAAATAGGCTTCAATAGCATATTGGTTCACCCTGTGAATCTAACGAGGCATTCAGCGACTCTTAAAATGCTGAGACTCAACAAAATGAATTCTTTCTACATGTGGAAGAAGTGTCCATGTGCAGCTCCACCAACAAGAAATGAAAATTGATTTTTGGGCTAAAACAGATCTGAGGAGGCTGAATATCTACCTCTGCTATATGCTGCTTTATTTCTATGTTGGTCAATCTGAATGCAGCAGCAAAATATTTAACCAGCAACATTTAAAGTCATCACACCGAGTACTCTGCCTAAGCTTTAAAAAATCAGTTTGAACGCTATTGTAGTGGTTACTATTGAACCATTTACTTCATTCATATGACACAAGTTAAAAAGTTTTATACTTACTTTACTGTGAAGATTCTGATGATCATGGAAGAATTTTAAAAGGTGATTCTAACTATTCTACAACGGCATTCAAAAAAAGTTATAGCGATGTGGAAAATATAAATAAAAACAGAATGCAATGATTTGCAAATCTGATAAACCCATTTTGATTATGACAGCAGCATCACATGTCAAAAAAGTAGGGACAGGGCAGTGTTAACCATTCTGTGGCATCACATCTTCTTTTAACATCAGTCTGTAAACATCTGGGAAGTGAGGATATCCGTTTCTTGGGTCCTGGGAGAGAAATGCTGTCCCATTCCTGTTTGATGTAGGATTCTTGCTGCTCAAAAGTCCTGGGTCTTCTTTGCTGGATTTTATGTTGGACAAATGTTTTCTCTTGGCGAAAGATCAGGACTGCAGGCAGGCCACTTCAGCACCTGGACTCTCCTACAGTGAAGCCATGCTGCTGTGATACATGCACTATGTGGTTTAACACTGTTTTGCAGAAATGCAAGGCCTTTCCTGGATGGGGGCATATGTTTTACTTCTTCATACTGTTCAGCATTTATAGTGCTTGTCCAGATGTGTAAACTGCCCACGCAATAGACTCTAATGCAACCCCATACCATTTGTCTGACCGCAGTACCACAGTTTTCAATTTTGTCTCAGTCCATTTTAAATGAGCTTTTGCCCAGAGTGGACGGCAGATTTCTGGATCTTCTCCTGGCTTCTTCTTGGCATGATATACCTTTAACTTGTGTTATGGATGGCACAGTGAACAGTCATCAGATAATAATTTCTGGAAGTGTCTCTGAGCCCTTGCAGTGCTTTCCAGTACAGAGTCAGCCTGAGGGAGTGCTGACTGAGGATCCAACATTGGCCTTCAGCCTTGTCCCCTGCACGTAGAGATTGCAGATTTCTCCAGATTTTCTGAATCTTTTGATGATATTATGTACTGTAGATGGTGGGATAATTAAGTCTTCACAATTTGACATTGAAGAACATTTTTATGAGATTGTTCCTCAACTTTAAGACACAGGGTTTTGTAGATTGTTGAACCTCTGCCCATCTTTACTTCTGAAAGACTCTGCCTCACTAAAATGCTCCTTTTAAACCCAGATGTGTTATTTTTTCATGAAATGGTAAAATGTCCCAGTTTCAACATCTGATTTGTTGTTTATGTTCTATTGTGAATAACATGTGGGTCTATGGGATTTGGCCTAGTGGTTCTGTCCACATGCTTCATGTACTTAAAGTGAATGGCCTGGGTTCAAATCTTGTCTGTGGCTCCTTTTCTACTCTATCCATCATCATGTTTACATAAAGACATAAAACTCCTAAAATAAATCTTTAAATAAAAAAATGACCATGATGCATAAGCCCCATTGACTATTTGAAATACACAAAGACTATTAGTTTGTGAAATATTAAGTCTTTTACATCAACCAAATGCTGAATAAGACATTTTTCTGGGTGCAGTGTAATATTTAGTTTTTCTGAGATAGCATTCCCAGCTTTTATCTTATTTACTGTGGATAGGATCATTATTTTCATAACAAACATCATTTTGCGCTGAAGGAGACTTGAAACTAATGATTATGACTTTAAATGAGAAACCTCAAGAGATAAGTAGAGTAATTGTTTCAAAGACTTCCATGCAATCGTGTTAAACTGACATTTTATGAGGGCGGGGCTTGAACATTAGCTGTATTCTCAGACTTGAAGATAAAGGCTAAGGCTGTGTCCTCTTTTACAAACAGCCCCAGATACTAGATTTGTCCCTCCCTCCATGACTGGACTCTGAGAGTCTGCATCTACACTCCAAACTGCACCGACTTACACCCAGTATTTAATGGCAGATCTGAATCAGCAGCTTAATGATCGTCCATCTCTGGCATGAAATAAACATTATCAAAGTATGGAGTCATTACGCTGCTGCAGCAGAGTAAAAACAACAGAGCCTGATGGCTTTAATGGTTCCAACTAATTTCCCCTACTGCCTCCTAAGTGTCCAAGGCAGCTCGATGCAGCCGATGCTGTCTCTGAGTGAGAAAAGAAAGAAAGAAACCGCAGGTTAATTGCTGTGGGAGCAAAAGACCCCAACCCCTTTAATAATGCCTGCCTTTTTTTTATTAAAGGTACGATATGTGGATTTTTAAAATGTCCACTCCATTGTCATTTATGACATTTTAGTTGAGTATTTTCAGTACCTGAAATATTTCCAGCAGTTTTCAAAGCCAGAAAAATGTGTTTCACTTTCATAGCTCTAAAAGTCCATGGCACCGTGACCGTGCTGCTTTGACAGACATGAAATGTTTATTGTTTGTGTGGAAACGCCTGATGTATCATCAAAGACTGCTGCATGAGGAAGCATGGAAGCTACCGTTCTGCTGAATTATCTCATTCATGTTTCTGCAGCTCAGCCATGATGGCCTATCTTTTCTCTCCTCACCTTTCCTTCTGCTCCTTCTTTGCTTGTGTCACACCTGCTCTCAGATGATACAACATATTTCCAGTTTGAGAATTTGTTTTAAAATTCTACTTAATTTATAAACAATTTCTGGCTGTTACATTCATGAAATAACCACATTGCATTAACATACAGATAAATCAACATTTCATAAATAAAACAGAAAGAAAAGTCAGAGGACTGATTCAAGATTGAATTATATACAGGTACATCAAAAAAAAAAATTGAATATCATGAAAAGTTCAATGTTTTTTGTCACTCTTTTCTGAAAGTGAAACCCATATATTATATAGACTTGTTAGACATAGAGTGAAATATTTCAAGCCAGCAAACTGGCCTGACCTGAACCCCATAGAGAATCTATGGGGTATTGTCAAGAGGAAGATGAGAGACACCAGACCCAACAATGCAGATGACCTGAAGGCCACTATCAAAGCAACATGGGCTTCCATTACACCTGAACAGTGCCACAGGCTGATCGCCTCCAAGCCACGCCACACTGATGCAGTAATTCATACAAAAGGAGGCCCAACTGAGTATTGAAGGCATAGAAATGAACATACTTTTCGGAAGCCTGAAACTTCTGTTTAAAACATCCTTTTTATATTGATCTTATGTAATATTCAAATTTTTTGAGACACTGAATTTTGGGTTGTCTTATCTGAAAGCCATAATCATCAACATTTCAAGAAATTAAGGTTTAAAATATTTCACTCTATGTTTAACAAGTCTATATAATATATACTGGTTTCACTTTCAGAAAAGAGTGACAAAAAATATTGAACTTTTTCATGATATTCTAATTTTTTAGATGCACCTGTAGACCTGTGTTAGAGGTGGCTTACTTTAGCTTTGCTAGTTTTAGCTAAAGCTAAAACATAGCTCACTAGGAATGTCATAAATATTTGTACGTATGCTATTGTAGACACATTAGCTTTAGCTGAATAACTTAATTACATTTATATTTATCTATGTAGCTACATTTTCTACATAGCTTAAGTAGCCTGCATAACTCTGTGTGCTTTCAAATTTAGCTATGTAGCTTCATTATCTATGTACGTATCTTATGTAGCTAACAGCTTTGTTTTGCTTTTACATCTAGCTACCTAGCTACATTATCAATTTAACTACATTATCTATGTAGCTAGCATAGCTTTGTTTGCTTTCAAATTTAGCTGCATAAGCCCATTATCTACGTAGCTTATTTAGCTTACATATCTTTGTTTGCTTTCAAATTTCGATATGTAGCTACATTATCTATGTAGCTTATATAGCTAGCAAGCTTTGTTTTGCTCAAATTTAGCCACATAGCTTCATTATCTACATAGTTTATGTTGCTAACATACCTATAAAAAGTAGCTTTCAAACATACCTTTCAAATTAAGCTATGTAGCTACATTATCAATGTAGCTACATTGTCTATGTAACTTATGTAGTAAACATAGCTTTGTGTTCAAATTTAGCTACATAAATCTATTATCTACATAGCTTGTTAAGCTTACATAGCTGTGTTTGCATTCAAATTTAACTATATAAGCTACATGAAGCTTCTATGAAGCTAATGTAGCTTTATTAGCTTTAGCTTTGGTAATGTCGGCTGCGTTACGGAGGGTTTTTTTTTTTGAAGCAGACTGAAGTTGGCTTTATCAAACATTTTATAATCAGGTTTTCACATTAGTGTTTTTTACTTTTGGCATCCTGACCCTTAATTAACCTTTGCCCTGGACAGAAGTTTAATCTGATTTTATTAGAGAGTTTCAGCATGTGTGTCTGACAGAGGCAGGCTTCCCAGTAGCGGTCTGAGAGGGCAACGTGTGAGAGCTGTAATCTGCAGCCAGACTGTCTTGGAGGACTTTGGTGTGTGATGAAAGTAAGAGGGGGCTTAGATTTGAATCCATGAACTGACTGAAAGACCCAGTTCAGAAAAAAAATTGTGGCTGTTTGATTCAAAATATTATGACAGCACATTTATCCGGTATAGTGATGGCCAAACAGTACCACCACCTTCAACAGTCCCAGGCTGAGTACATGGTGACAATGCTGATACTACCTACCCTTACATATGGTCCCTAATGGCCCCCACAAACAAAAGCAACTATTCCTGGTGCCAAAATTAGACATGAAAAGGAACAATAAGACTACACAAGAGGAGGTAGAAAGACAGAGAAAAGTCTGAAGACAGAGCTTGAAAGAGGAGGTGGGTTGAGGTGCAGTGATCAGGGAGATAAGAGTGAGCTGTTGATTAAATTATGCTGATGATTAGATATGCAGATATTTTTTTCACTATCGCCTGAAAGTGATGGATGTCTCTGCTGATCTCTAACAGGAAGTTGATGCTGTGAAACACGTGGCTCATTCACAGGTTTCTGCAGAGGTCCTTTGAAGAACACTTGTATCTTGTAACATGTTTTAAATTACACTGCAGCTCTGAGCCCCTCGGCCCGCTGCTGCAACGCTAACACAGAGTGTAACTCTGTAAGAAAAGACTGCGTTTGTCAGCTTTTAGAGAGGGACGCAGCACCGCATTGTTCACTCCTCAGGGTGGGGGGGGGGCAATACAAGTCATCAATCGAGTCCTGGCAGGTCATTACAGCGTTCAGTGTGAGGGTACTGCAGTCGAAGCCTTCTCCCCAAATCTGCTCTTTAAGAAGCTGCTCGTAGCTGAGATCAATGAGGCTCTGCCACAAAGATCCAACATCTACACTGCAGAGAAAAGAAGTTCTTATCAAACAAGATCACGGGAATGTTTATTTATGTCCGACAGATTGAGGATGGCGGAGGAAAAAGTTACAGTCATTCTTCAGAATGGGCTCAAAATAAGACAAAAGGAAGAAATTAGGTTGGCAGTTAAATAACTGCTGCAAGAAAATGATACGCCCCAATGCATAACGCTTACTTATTATAATCAAAGAGAATAAAACAGTTAACTGTTTTAAAATTAGGGTCAAACATTTAAAATCTGTACCAATCTGGCCTCATTTTCTGGGTTTTGCTTTAATACCTCCCACGATCAGAAGAATTCCTCTTGTACTGTACGGTTTTGTGGCTGTTCAGTTTGTGCCTTTAGAAACTTGAGTGGAAATGAGGTTAAAAAATACATCAAAATATTAGATATTTTAGCTTGGATACAGCATCTTCATCTAAACCTTCCCGGCCTTATGTGAGAAAGTAATTGCCCCCTAAATCTAACGACTGGTTGTGCCACTCTTGGCAGCAACAACTGCAGAATATTTCCCCAGAAGTCTTTGGACAGTCTCTGTCTTACTGTTCAATCATGAACACTAACCGTAAATGAGGCCCCATCCACATGGATGAGATGGAGATGGAGATGAAAAGTTGTTGGTCATATCGGCGTTTTGTGCTCTTTATATGAATGTTCACTGGCAGAGTTACAGTGCCACCTACAGGCTTGGCATATATACTACAGTGTTTACAGTCGTTTTAAGTGGTTCCATGTTCATGCAGACATTTCCTGAAACGGCTCTGTGTTTACAGACAAAGTTTTTTTTAAAACGAAATGGAAATATAATATTTTTGTCTCCATGTGGACAAGGCCCAAAGTCCTGGGTGACCTGCAGGTCTAAAGATGTTGCTCTGGATTCTTCTCTGACCTCCTGGATGAGTCCTCAATGCGCTCTTGGAGTAATTTTGGCAGGCCGGACACTCCTGGGAAGGTTCACCACTGTTTCAAGTTTTCTCCATTTGTGGATAATGGCTCTCACTGTGGTTTGTTGGAGTCCTAAAGCCTTAGAAATGGCTTTGTAACCCTTTCCAGACTGATAGATGTCAGTAAGTTTGTTTCTCATCTGTTTTTGAATTTCTTGCTTTTGGAGATCTTTAGCCTACTTCACCGTCAGACAGGTTCTATCTAAGGGATTTCTTGATTCAGGAATTAGGCCTGGCTGTGACGAGTGAAACTGAACTCTTTCCAAAAAATGTGGTAAATCAAAAATAATCCATGATTTAACATTGGAGTGGGGGGCAATTACTTTTTCACGCAGGGCCAAGTGGGTTTGGATGGCTTTTCCCTTATGATTTTAAAAACTGCATTTTCAGTTTATTGGGGTAATCTTTGTCTTGTATAAAACATTTTTGATGATTGAAACATTCAAGTGTGACAAATATTCAAAAAATAAGAAATCAGGAGGAGGGAAAATACTTTTTTATGGCACTATGTTTGAAAAAAAAGGGGAAAGAAATCTGAGAAGTAGTTCATGTGGTATGTTTGTGGACGCCTGTTGTTCCAGATGAAACTGGAAAAGAGGGGGCTGACTCTGGGATGCTGTAGCTCATTGTTCATCCTCCCCCAGGATTATTTCTCATGTTTGGAAGAAAGAGGGTTTGTGGGAGAACAGTATTGCTTGGATAGTTTATTCTATCTATTTTTAAGCTGCAAAACTGCATTTGTGAGCCGGTTATAGTTGGTTGGTACAGCTTTAGTGATAGTGGAGGGGTTTAAACACCTAGGTAAGGGATCCATGTTTTGTGGGTTGAGCCTTTCCTTTCTACTTAAAACATTATTACAGATTTATGATTGTTTCTTTCTTATCCTGAAAATGTGCCGAAAGTATTAGGTTTGTGGTAGGTTTGAGCAAAAAAGAAGAAAGTCATCTGCGTATAGGGCTATTAGCTGTCCAGTGTCCCCTGATTTTATTCCATTTATATTAATGTGTTTAAAAACACACAGTACATAGTGGCGGTTTAAATAAAAGGGGTGACAGCAGACATCCCTGTAGAGACTGTTTCTTAAGATGGACAGAGCAACAGCTGCCTGGGAGTGAAGCCAAAACACTTCAGGCCCCCACTACTGAATGGCTGCAGGTTATATCATAAACCCCGCCTCCTCTATGTTAACAGATGGGTCAATAATTAAACTAAGAAATCAAAAACACATGTAAAAAGACATTTTTTCCAACAGCATTTTCACTATTATAGTTAGTTCATACCATAATGATTCACGTCTAAGGTCTTTTATTTTTCCAAGATATTTAGTTGTTAAAAGTAATTTGATGAAATAAAGAGCAGATGCAGTGTCATGATTGACAGCTCAGTTGACGAATGAGGCTCCTTGTAGCATTCTTAACCAGACCAGCAGATTAATGAGTGAAAGGAGAATGCATAAGTAACAAAGATGAGTAAGTCCGTGTCATCTGCACATAATAATGGATATTATTGGATACTACTGCAATAATCTTTATAAAGATAAGGAACATTAATGGTACTCAAATGGAACCTTGTGTTACCCCGAACTGTGTCAATGCTCTCTTAGATTCTATACCATTAATGTTGGCATACTGGTTTCTTATATACATAATTACTGAGCCACTACAAAACATTGTCATGAAATCCATATTTGTACAGTTCTGCTATTAAAATGTCATGATTAACACTATCAAATGTTGTAGAGAGATCAAGAAAAATACCACATGATTGTGTTTCCTTAGTGTAACTCAAGCTGTAATAGGATGTCCTTACAGTATGTGATGTAAGAAGCAATAAAACCATCCATATTTGACTGTTTGGTATTAGTGTCAGAACGATGTAGCACAAAACTCCACAATGCAACAAACCATTTCTGTTTCATCCTTTGACGTTCATGCTGATATGAAACTGAAACAGAAACACAAAACTGATTGAGTATTGAATGACAGCAAAGATTTTTGATTAACAGTATCTATATCCACGTTTGAAATGTTTTACACCGACTTGTGTCAACATGGAGGCAAAACACTTCATCTCACAGCTGTTAAAGCCTCGTCTAAACGCAGAGCACCACACTTCCTTTTTTCCACATTCAAAATAAAAGCATTAGATGTCATACTGCTCAAGGGTAAAACTAACCTTTACAGGGAAGAGAACTAAATTTTTAATGCAGCGTCCACTGCTGCTTGATGTAAAGTGATATATGACTCTCCCATGATGTCAGGACACAGTATAAGATTAAAAGATTGATGTGCTACAGTAAAAACAATTCTTCAGTGCGGTGAAGCTCACAAATCTTGATTCATGAGAAAGTACAACCCTTCATTAAATTTAATTCCATTTGACTTCCAACACAGCTTCAAAGTTATTTATCATGGTTAAAACACTAGAAGTATAATTTAAGTCATTTTCAGTGTAATGACTGACAGATTTACATCCCTCCACAGTTTCACTGTTGCTGATTAATGTTTACTTCACGATGTTTCTGCTTTAAAGAGGCAGTCAGTGACGTACGAGTCTAAATAAACTCCATCAGTGACCTACAGGACTTCAAACAAACAGCCTGAGCTCACGTCCACCTACACATCAGACCCAGAGCCAGAAACCTCAGCAGCTGGCAGCAAGGAGCAACCTCATCAACCCACACGCGTCACTTCTGTTATATTTATACTCTGCTCCAGGTTACAAAAACTTTCTTCTTCTTTTTCTTCTCTTTGACAATCACAGTGTTCGTGCTCTTGATTTTAGCCTGTAACTCCCCTGACTACTCTGAAGAACTCTTCATACTTTAACCAGCGGCCTACTGACAGCAGCCTACTGACAGGCTTACTTAATATACTGAATGACACATAGATCAGTGATCCTCTGACAGAGGCTGTTGGTTTTCAGAAGAAGTGACACAAATCAAAGAAAATTTAGTTCATGAACATAAGAGGTAGAGGGATATGATTGTTAAATAACACTGTTACTCTTAAGCACGCCTGTGGTGGGGGAAAAATATTAAGCTTTCTGAAAAGTTCCCTCATATTCATGTGATAAATGTACAAATGTCTGTTAGTTTGTACTCTGCATTTAAAGTAAAGGAAAGCTAAACTTCAGCAGAGTTTGGGTGGTGGGGGGACGTTGCTAAGTCCTCCATTGGCTGTAGTGAAAGTGCATGTACTGGTCAAACTCCCTACCAGCCACTGCTGGACCAGGCACTCGATACCAGACGTGAGAACCTGCTCAGGGTTCACCTTCCCACCTCACTAGATAAGTGCCAAAAAAAAAAAAAGCCCCTGATAAGGCCTCCCACTTACTCTACAGCTCAAATGGAACATGGCACAAAGTTTCTTCTTCTGTGCTCTCAAAGAGAGCAGCTGTTTAAAACATTTTTTTCCTCTCCAACAACCAAGGTCAGTTTTACTGGCAATAGAGCAGTGGCATAAAGAGCTGCAGTGCATCGCATCTAGGTGTGCCTGGACACTAGTGTGGGTTTGCTCATGGAGTAAAACAGGGGCAATCGTTTGAATGTGCGTCAGACAGCACCAGTGTGTTTTGGGCTTTAACTGTAGGGCTCATATTGGCTGTATGAAAGTAATTCCCCCTACTGGCTGTATGAAAGTAGTTCCCCCTATTGGCTGTATGTAAGTAGCTCCCTCTATTGGCTGTATGAAAGTAGCTCCCTCTATTGGATGTATGAAAGTAGCTCCCCCTATTAGATGTATGAAAGTAATTCCCACTATTGGCTGTATGAAAGTAGCTCCCCCTATTGGCTGTATGAAAGTAGTTCCCCTTACTGGCTGTATGAAAGTAGTTCCCCCTATTGGCTGTATGAAAGTAGCTCCCTCTATTGGCTGTATGAAAGTAGCTCCCTCTATTAGATGTATGAAAGTAATTCCCACTATTGGCTGTATGAAAGTAGCTCCCCCTATTGGCTGTATGAAAGTAGTTCCCCCTATTGGCTGTATGAAAGTAGCTCCCCCTATTGGATGTATGGAGGTAGTGCCCCTATTGAATATATGAAAGTAGTGCCACTGGTTGCCATATCAAAGTAGTACCCCTATTGGCTGTATGAAGGCAGGGCCCCTGTTGGCTGTATGAATGTAGCACCCTTCTTGGCTATATTGGCCCCTCTGTTTAGCCTTTCTGCTACCTTGAAGTCCATAACGTGGTGTTAAAAGTTGGACCGAAGTCATTTCAGCGTGTCTTTAGTTCCTGAGAAATGCATCTTTTGTTGATTTAGGAGTCCCTAAACTCTACATGTCCTTGTTTTTGTGTTCTTTTTATTTTCAGCTCAACTTCAGGGACATAATAGAAGCATCTGTGAAATCTAATAATGCTTCAGCATTATTGTGCAGCAGTTTTAATATTCTCTCACATCTCCTGACGAGATTTTCATAATCTGGCAGTTCTGAAATAAAGGGAATAAACCAATAAAGTAACAATCAACAGAGATGTAGGATGCAGGATTATTGAATGAAAACTCTCAGATGAATAAGATCAAACTACAGTGCATCAGTTTCCCACTGTAAAAAAAAATGCAAGAATGATACAATGCAACGATAACATATATCATGATACATGAAATCGTTTGCAACACCAAAACCAGCACAGATCCATGTCAACACAGAATTTTTGTTTTAGGGCAGGAGCAGGTGGGAACATCTAATGAACAGTAATAGGTCAAGACTTGTGGGTGGGGGGTTATAACTCATCAGTCTTTGTCTTAAGGATATGAGTTACACATTAAGGCCTGCACAGTCTGTTAGGAGGCTTAATACTCGCCTCTGCTCCACCTCTCTGTCTGTTCCTATGTTGAGCAAAAGATAGACTGAGACAGCTTTTTGAGAGTGGTGACTGCTGTAGATTTGCTGTTCAGTGATCAAATGGCTGATCTCACATTTTGTCCAGGACATTCATACCCAAAGCATGGAGAGATGGAATGATGTGACAAGGTACAAAAATAAACTTTCAAATATGAATATGAAATGAATATGAAATTTGTGCAGAGTGGCACAGAAAAAAAGGGAAAACCTTGAACATGATGTCATGGATTTTTTGTGACCATTTAAAAACTTCATAATAAATTCAAAATTATAATTCAAAAACAAATTTCTAATCTAAAAAAACACAATACAAATATTCAAAACAACCTTCTTTTTCCACACAAAGTAGGCCCTACATAGCCGAATATGCATCATGAGGCCTGAATTTTTTTATTTCCATTTTTCTTTTTCCATTTAGATTTTTCTTCTGAATTCTGATTATGGCTATTATGATGAAGACTGATCAAACAATATGTCATTGGTACAAAAATACAGTTGCGTTTCTGATATAAAGGTGACTTATCATGAACAATTTGAGTATTTTGGGGGTATCTGGTAACCTGACATGCCAGATGGATTTGTTTCACACATGCATCTGGAAAACTTTAGATACTAAGCGTTTGGGAAGGGCAGAGGATTTGAAAAAATCTTGGAGTGTGACTGGATGAACGTTCTGTCTGTCACATCTTTACGGGCCAATCAGAGCAACAAAACACATGACGTAGGCGCTACTGAGGAGTGAACTCCATACAGAACTGCAAAATGCGAAAAACGGCAACTGTAGACATGTCAGTACACGACTTTTGTTGTTTTTGAAAAGAAAACAGCTCAATGCTGTTCTTTGTTCTTCTTTTAACAAAAAAATGTGGTCAATTTCTGATAAAACTGGCGCTTTAGGAGCATCCACAGTAATGTCTTACACCATAATTGCACTGGCCTCTTGTTGCTGCTTGCCTATGTCACGACTCTGCCGCGCCTGAAAGAACTCCCCCTCATCGCTGATTGGTCCTGTCACTTTCTAACAGGGCCCAACCAGTTCAGATGGGAGCTTTGCAAGATGGACTTGCCAGTGAGAAACACGGAAATGGGCCTATCTGGAATAGCTACCAACCCACAAAATGTGCAATCTTGAAAAATCTGAATTTTGTTTGGGGTCTTCCTATGTCAGAAAATCTGTCAGTATTTTAGAACCTGTGCTCATTGTGACATCACAGTGAGCCATTATAATAATACTTACCCCTTACCTGGTATCTCCACCCGTAGAACTTTACCCACAGCAGGGGGAGTGCACAGCTGCATTGACGTTGGTACACCATAAGGAGGAGAGGGGCACGTTGAGAAGGATCTCATTTGCATACATTGAGAAACAAGCCAAAACAGAGGGTTCTGAGAAAGGCAGTTAAAAGCATGTTTATACAGGGTCAAAACCTCCTCTGGTGCTTGATCTATATTATATTTTGAACAAAACACAGCACAGATATTTCATTTAGACCACACGAGACTGTGTTGCATGGTGGAAAAGGGATATATGTCACTGTTAAACGCTTTAACGTTTTCTCTTTACTTGGCAGAGTAACAAGATATGAGGGTCTTTAACTCTCTGTAACACAGATGTTTAGTTGGATCAGAAGAAGTGCATCATCAAAGTTGGAGTCTTCAGTCATTTTCTCTGCTCTGGTAACCCTAAAGGGAGGCTGTGCACTGTTGTACCTTTTGCACCTTTTGTATTTCTTGTATATATGCTTTTTAACTCCCTTTTTAAAGATTTTTAAGACTTTATCTTATTTATTTTTATGTGTGGTAACACCACAGCTGCTACAATTTTGTTGTATATTCCTGTACAATGACAATAAATGCTATCTATCTATCTATCTATCTATCTATCTATCTATCTTAAAACACTTTTAATTCTTCATTTTTTGATAATTATATATATATATATATATTTAGTGATAGTGCATAAAAGTCAATGCTGCTTCTAATTATTGACATAGGCCAGGCTGTAATAATTCAACACACAAAAAAATACTTTGCATGTGGTATATTGAAAATAATTTGATTTCTGTTTTTGTTTTTTTCATTGAAAAACATGTTGGCATCATGACCAAAAAATGGCATTCAAAGGGTTAAAATATTCAAAAATGAATGAATATGTGATATCAATTTTTGGGTTAGCTGTAGTTGGAAAAATTAGCTCATTAAAAGTAGATTAAATATGAGAAGCTATCCTTATATGAGAAGCACATTTTTTTGCACTTAGCAGTATGAGAGGGAGTATGTGACATTGCACAAAAAATAGAAATGCATAATAACCAATGTTGCTGCTAATCTCTGACATATTCCAGTCAATACCAAAAAAAATACTTTGCATGTAGGATGTTGGAAATAATTAATTTTCATCGAATAACATAATATCATCATGACAAAAAACTGGCAGATAAAATCTTTAAAAAATAATGAATATTTGACATCAATAATAAGGTCTGCTGTAGGTGAAAAAATAACACGATGAAAGAATAAAATATTAGTGTATAATACTTTTATAGCTGCAATATGAAAAACACATTTTTTGCACTTAGCAGCTTGAGTATGACTAATTTTAAAACAATCCCGAAGGGTTAAATCAAAGCTTCAAATTGTGCTGTCTTAAAGTTTAGGTTAGCAACGAAACACAATAGTTTTAAAGCTGAAATGGCTGCTTTTCTTGGTCTCTTTGAATCTGATGCAGTTCTATTGATGAAACCAGCCAACAGTGCAAGTGTTGACATCAGCAATACAAAAACCCCACATCAGTTAAATGCCCTCTACACGTCAATAAACACTTATAATGTTTGAAAAACACTATATGTTCTTGTAAACCACTGATAGGGACCAGTTTTGTAAGTTTATACTGGTGTTACACCCTGGGTTTCTCATTCAGCTCCATCAACGTGACACTAAAGCTATCTTTGGCTCATTCCCAACAGCTGATCCAGATAAACTCAAACAGGGTATCTTTTAACTAATTTCAGAGTGAACCCTGCCCCAAGCCCCTCTCCAACCCTTCACTCTATCGTCACCGTCTGATGGCAAACAGTCCCACCGCCAGCCAGCCGTCCAACAGCATGGAGGAATCTCAGCAGCAACACCAGCAGCAGGACGCAGAGGCCCAAAACGCTGCTGTGACCTCGCAACCAGTCAGTGGTGAGCAAGAAGCCCCGCCCTCAACCACAGAAGCTCCTGATGGCGGTCAAACAGGAGGGGGCAAAGACATGGACCTCCTTACAGTGATCAATGACAACATGGAGACCAGTAAATACACCTGTACTGAAATTATGCATGACCCTCCATGACCACCATCCATCATCTATCTCTGCTCTACCTCCAATGTTTCCTTCTTCTACTCTCCTTCTTCCTCTTTATTTTCTTCTTTTTCAGTAGTAGTGACAGAATGTTTGAATGAATGTTACATTGGCATAACTTGGAATTGAGTAAGACAATGTGCCGTGTAACTGTGCCCTACCTTTAATTCATTTCCATAAAAACCTCATCACATCATAAACATCGTAATCCATCATCTTCGAACTCCCTGGTTTTTACTAATATATCTCCTCTGCTAACTTCTCTCCCAGGCAACGGCATCGGCCCTGTGAGGGTCGACTCCTCTCCCACAGTGTCCTCTGTGTCGCCCAAACTGCATGCCAAGCCCGGTGGCCATGCTAACGGTCGGCCTGGTTTGGGCAGCCGGTCCGGCTCGGTGGCAGGGGGCTCACCCAGGCCCTCCCTCACCCGCCAGCCCAGTGCAATCACAGAGGCCACTGTGGATGGGTCCAAACCAAGGGACTACTTGATCCTGGCCATCCTATCCTGCTTCTGCCCACTGTGGCCCATCAACATAGTAGCCCTCACCTTCTCTGTGATGGTATGACTTTAGACTGTGGCTTTTGATAAGACATTAAAGAAAATTAGGATATGCAAGTCTCAAAGTCATGAATTGATCAACTAAATCTAATCTGGTATATATTATACCAAACATCAGACTATTTTTTTCTAAACTCTCTTTTCTAATTCAATAAAGTAGACGCAGGTTTGAGTTTTGATAATTTACCCATACAATCCTTTCTCTGCTGTTTAGTCCCGGAACAGTCTGCAGCAAGGAAACATCGACGGAGCTCGACGTCTAGGCCGCAACGCCATGATTCTGTCTGTTGTCTCTATCTTGGGTGGGATTGCCATCATCACTGCTGCTATTGTCTTCAACTGGGGATGTAAGTAGCATCACACTGAACTGTAGTTTTAAAAAAGGTAACAAAAACAGTGACAAGAAGTTACATAAAAAGGAAAAAGTATTTCGCTGTTAGACTATTACACTAATAGTGACTGTAATGCATTGTACTTAAATGCATGTACTTTTACATGGAGTTGGTTGGAAGGCTTCCCACAAGATTTTGGAGTGTTTCTGTGGGAATTTGTGCCCATTTGTTCTGTAGATCAATTATGAGGTCAGGCACTGATGTCGGATGAGAAGGCCTGGGTCGCAATCTCCACTCCATTTCGTCCAAAAGGAGCTTGATAGGGTTAAGGTCAGGGCTCTGTGTGGGCCAGTCAAGTTCCTCCACACCAAACTCATCAAATGATGTCTTTATAGTCCTTGCTTTGTGCACTGGGGTACAGTCATAAACAAACAGAAAAAGGCTTTCCCTAAAGTGTTGCCACAAAGTTGGAAGCATAGCATTGTCCAAAATGTCTTGGTCTGCTGTAGCATTAAGATTGCCCTTCACTGGAGATAAGGGGTCTAGCTCAAATCCTGAAAAACAGCCCCATACCAGTATCCCTCCTCCACCAAACTTCACAGTTTGTACAATGCAGATAACGTTCTCCCGGCATCTGCCAAACCCAAATGTGCCCATTTGTCTGCCAAACAGAAAGCTGGTTCATCACTCCACAGAACACATTTTCAGTGATCCACAGTCCAGTGCCAGACGACTCCATTTGGTCTTTGGTATTGGACTTGGCAACGTGAAGCTTGCATGCGGCTGCTCGGCCATTAAAAGTCATTCAATGACGCTCTGAAGTTTTGGCATTGTGTTGCAGACTTTTACACACCGTGAACCTTAGCAGTTGTTGACCCTGTGCTGTGATTTTACATGGTCTTCCTCCTAAACACTTCCACTTTCTAATATCACTTTTAGTCAATTGTGGAATATCCAGCTGGGAGGAAATTTCACAAACTGTGGCATCCATCACAGTACCACGCTTGAATTCACTGAGCTCTTTGAAACGACCCATTTTGTTTCAACTGTTTTGCAAATAGAGACTGTATGGCTGGGTGCCTGATTATAGACTAGGAGAGAAGGTCCGCACACCAAAGAGCTCCCATATCAGTTTTTTTATTAGCCTGATACGGGTGCTCTTTGGTGTGTGGACCTTCTCTCCTAGTCCTCTAGGCTGCTTTTGGATCCTGCTCCCTATCCACTGATGTGTGTGCTCTATCTCTGATTGTTATAAGGTGCTTGATTTTATACACCTGTGGCTAGAGGTCTGATTAAAACACCTGAATTCAATAATCAACAGGCGTTGCCAAGAACTTTTGTCCATATAGTATATGTTTGTCCACATTTGTAAAATGATGCAGGTGCAGTGTGTTTCTTCACGACCCTGACGGAGGCCTCAAGCCAAAATATTTTGACATTTGACATGATTTTGTCAATGAAAACAGGTCAAATTGATGTTCAACTGGGTTTAGGGAGATCAAAATTATGAAGACATACCAGGGTGTTACAGGAGGGAGATACAGCCAACAAGCAGCAAACATGCACCCAGTCTGAAAGAGATAAAAGTGTACAAATCAGGACAATCAGACCTTTAGCCACCATTGAAAAGCCAGCTATAATAACAAAAGAGGCCCCACACTTTGCTAGGAAATTTGCTTTGTTTCTAAGTATTATTTTTTTTTTAAAGATTTTCAACCAGCCCTAAAGTTTTGTTTCATTCTGCTTTTCTCTTGTCTGCAGTGATATTAAAATCCTGATAAAACTGGGCTTGAATTACAGGACCGACTTGATGACAGCATCTGACCGACTTCCTCCCTCCGATATCCTGAAGCACTATCCTTCTCAAGCACCTGCACCAGATGAAAAAAACATCTGTTCCTGTACTTTGCTGTTGTTTCTTGCTGCACGAAGAGCATGGTCTGCCTGACGCTCTACCTCCAACACGACCCAACGACCAACCCACTCCTGAACCTATGCTCTATTTTGAAACGGATGAGGAAAAATTGATGGATCATGAGATGCTTTTTCCATTCTTATGCAGAATTTCATGCGTACTTCCTCAGACCACTTTTCTCATCGATGAACATGCAGGTCTTTTGTCATGGGAATTGGCATCTGTCTCTATGGAAACTGGATTATTCTGACCTCTTAATGAATCTCCATGCTGCAGGTCCAGTTATGAGCAAACTGTAGGACACGGTTTTCACTTTTTGATGCCAAAAAATAGAAACCTTTGCTGAACTGAAGCTGGAAGATGCTGCAGTTGTGGTTGTTTGACATGAACTGAAGAAGAAACAGTCAGTCTTGTAGCGGTAAAGGCTGGAAACACAAACAGAGTGACCTGCTTTTAAGAAAGTGGTGGATTGTTTCATCATTTATCTGCTCTTGTAGGCGTTTGTAGAGCACACACAAGCATCTCAGTGTTTCACTATCCATTTTATAAACATAGTGCACAACCATCAATAACAGATCTTCATATTAGAAAAACACTATAGGATGAATCTGTGATATCCCATACTTTTCCTCTCATCAAGATCCAAAACAACATTGGGTTCCTTTGTCTCCTAATTCTTTCTGACCTCCTATATGTGGCTATCAGCTCCAAACCTATTGGTTCAAAGAATGCTCACATAAAAATAGCCTCTTAGTCTAGCCTTATTTTCAAAAAAGGCCCAGTCATCTTTGAAAACTCAAGCTGCAGAGTACATTGTTATTTCTGGGGACTATTTTTAGTGGCGGATGAATCCCTATTTAGTCTTTACTTGAGTATTGTTAGAATCAGGACTTTCTAAATGACACAGATACACATTAGTTTGACTCCTCATGAGAGTTGATGACAATGAGTTGTCTCTTTGGTGGCAGGTAGTACACACCCTCCCCATCTGATTGGCCAATTAGACTTTACATAAAAATATGGACATAGTCTCAGTGAAGTCGACCACCGTTTCTTGAAGAGGCATTGTGAAGCATAACAAAAGCGGTTGCCATATTAGATATGGTTAAATCAGCTAATGAATGAATATCTTGATCGTTGAACAGGTCCATCAAGCTAGCCTAGCTCATTATTTTGCTAGCATTTTCTACAAGATGAAAACAGCATGATAAAACGCCAGGTCATTAAGGGATGTAAGTGAAGCTTAGCCTTTTTATGCAAAACTTTTGCCTTAATATAATGTAACAGATGATATTTATCCCAGATTCAGCTTTTATATGGGCTCAAGTGAGGGTTCCATGGTTTTTGGAGCCAGCCCTAAGTGGACTCTTAAGGAGCTGCAGTTTGTTATACTTCAAACCTAGATTTGTTCTCAACACTGGAGATTGCTGACATGAATTTGACCTGATTTCTACCAGAGAACAATGCCTCCTCACAGCAAAATCAGCAGTGTTAATCAAACACCTATAGTTTATTTTTTATTTTTTTACGCTTTCAAAGTGTCTATATTGGTCCATACTACATAAAGTTATAACTACGCTTAAACATTTGAAACTATTGAATATTTTACAGTATGACAGAATTAAATCAACCGTTGATGGCTGAAATTTAAGACTGATGGACACTGGTTTGTGTGAATTTTACATGCCGCTATTGTACAGTGTTAAAGGTTTACTCAATCCAGTGTTATACTTTTTTAAGACTAATGAAGAGTTGGTTACATTAGCACTACACAGCAAAATCACTTGTGTTGAATTAACACTGACAGTGTTAAAACTAAAGCTAGAAAAGTTTATGTGTCCACTCTTTTGAGTATTAATTAAACAATTTGGAAAGTGTTAATGTTTAACTCTGTCTCATCTGGTGGAAATCTGAGGCATTTATCATTTTTTGTTTTTTTACACGGTACAAAGCGGTCTCAATGTTTATAGATTGCCACCCCACGTAAATGATGAAGACTGTGCCCTGAGTTGATTGTCTGCACTTTCTCAGCTTTTACAGACCAACCCATTATCACAGTCAGGAAGTGACCAACTTAGTAGATAACTTCACTCACGGTGCAGAAGAGTTTAATGTAAACAAAATAACAATAATAATTCACCACAAACAAAAGCAAAGGAATCTCAGCAGTGATCACTGTACAACAGGCAACATCTAAACACAATTTAACACTCACACTGCACAAAGGCATGATTGGGAAAACTGCCCCCTAGATTTGACATGGCAGTGGGTACAGAGTTAGATTAACTTTGAATGGATCAACACTATCAAACAACTCCAACACTGAGGGGCATTTACTCTGAATGGAGTTGAAATTACACTGGTTAAAGAGTTAAAATCAGCTGTAAAAAGTCTAACACTTAACACTGCAGATTTTACTGTGCCCCCGGTTCTGTTCCTCTTCAGAAAGGAGCTTATGACTGTTACATGCATGCTGCTTTCACTTTGAGCTGAAACATTTAAATTGCTGATGGACGCAAGAGATGTTAACCTTTCTTCTGATGACTGACAGGAAACAAGGTAAAAAAAAATAAATCTCTGTTTTCTTCCTAGAGGACTCTAGCAAATCCTGCAATATCCTCTTATTGATCCCCTTTAACAGATACAATTGGTCAGCTGTAAATGAGAAAACAATACAATAGGAGCTTTATTTCAAAAGGTCACATCCTGTGCAGCCTTGGTTGTAACTCAGTGCATTCTTTCATGAAGCATTTTTTAATGATAACCTTACCAAAATAAAGGGTTGTGAACAGAAATAGTAACTAAGTGTTTAGAACAGATTTTTAAATGTTTAAATTTTTTTTAATTTGTTAACACAGAAATAAACTACAGCCTCTTCCAGGTCGATCATAGAAGGAATTTGTCATTTTAAATCAGTGTCATCCTCATCCAGTAAAAACTCAGAAATTCAATTCTAATCGAATTCAGTCCGGCCTCTTCAGCCACAACATTTAGCCAGTGAGTGTTCTGTTAAAGTTCTTTATGCTCCACGTTTTGGTCCTTCTGCTGACTTTCCCCCTTCATTTTCTTCAAACATAACATTTGATTTTTAACTGTGTACTCTACCTCTCTATCTCCATGAAGAAAAGCAGCAGGAGTGTTTGAGGAGAGGGTTAAGTGCTCGGCTGTGGTCGCCGGGACGCCTAAGTGCGTCTCTTTGCCTGTAACTGATTCCAGCTGAGTCCCTCTGATTCAAACCTATTTAATTATTCTGTCTGACCGCAGTATGTGCAGCGTTTTCTACTTTAATGGATGTGAAGTGATCGGCAGTTTGATGCTGCTCCCTGCGATCTCCAGGCCCCTCTATTAATTTGGGAGATTAGGGTTACATTTCCACCACAGATCTGGGCTAGCCATGACTTCCTGTGCACCACAATGTGCTCTGACATGACATGGATCAGCGTTATTACTCCTAATTTGGTTTCATTATCTGTCCAGGCTTTTAATTTAAGTCCCCACACCCCTTTCTTTCGACCTTCGTCTATTATTTTTTAAGTTGGTAATTTCAGCCTGACTCCTGCTTCGTAACATATTTCTGTGTAACTCTGGTCTTGAATCACAGTCATTCAATCAGATGCTCATCCTCTAAATCCTTTTTCAGTATCAATTCTACAGCTAATGTAGGATGCCAGCAAGCATAACACTCAACTGTGTCACATTTTCATTACTTATTCATCCATATTGTTAGGGTTTTAAAAATTATAGCAAAAGTTTTGAAGAAGTTTTTCTCTCTATTTTCCCTATATTGCCCTCCCTTCCACAGTTTGCAGAAACTCCTCAGTTTTATTGGTGCAATGCATCTTGGGCCTATCAAAGCACACTAACAATCTAGCATATTTTCAGATTGTTCATTTGATCCGATTTCATTTCTCATTGCAACACCTTACAAAATCAAAACCAGCTTAGATGTAAGGTGCACTTGGGACACGACTTTAGCAATGAAATTAAATGGCCTATAACTAATTCGAAGTTCTGGTTTAATAGTTAAATGACACCTCATCCACTGTTCACAATGCTCGAAATGCAAAATGCTGCTGATCCATCTTCATCTGGTCATTTATAAACCTAAAATAAGCATTTTTGTTCTTCTCCAGTGTCTTAAAATCCTCCAGGGATTGTTTGTGATCTTAAACTAAAGCATGAAAACCCACATGAACAAGCTAGTTTAAACTAGCACGGCGTTGTGACACCTTTTAGGGTTTACCTGCTGTCTAACAGCTTCTTTTACACCGCCATAGAGCTCATCTTGTCCTTGTTGAATCAGCTTCGTCTCAGCTTTCAGAGCCTCAGTGTGACGCTGTGCCAAACACCTGAGTGGTTGCCAACCTGCACAAGAACAGCCCTCACATTTCTGTTAGCCTGTTATATTTAATGTGATAAGCTAACAGCCACTCCTTGGACGTATTAGACAGAGGGAATAAAGCTGTTGTTATGGGACAAAATCAGCCTTTATCTTATATAACCTGTGCATGTTTACAGTATTTATTACGGGACGCTTTTACATGAGACTGTAGCCTCATTTAGCAGGAAAGCTAACTGAGTAGCACTTTGTATATAAACAGTTTGGGGAATTGTTGAATCGACAAAGTTACGATACCTTCTTTTTCTCTACATGTCGTCATGAAGACGTAACTGATTTAGTCGACTTGCCGCCAAAAAGTGTTTTCTAGAAGCAGGAAGGAGAACGCACAGCTCAAAGCTTCAAAAGACAGCAACACATTTGAACCAGTCATTTGGCGTCTTTGCGTAGAGGAGAGGTCAGACGAGGTCCAGCTCAGAGGTAGAGAGTGGGGGCAGAGTGGAGGGTCGTGTAAACTTGCCTCCGTCTCACCCACACCTTCACGCTACTCACTCTTGTACTGTATGTAGCATGCCTGTTTACTATTCACATTATGCAAAAAAAAAAAAAGAGGTCCCAGCTCGATGTCAGTATGAATGCTAGCTTCCCTGAGTTTTGCTATGGTTGTGTACTTGTACACGGTTTTGTATGGACTTTGCTTGCGCTACCTCTCAGAGTTGCCTACAGTGTTTTATCAACAGCGCCTCACATCATTTCAATTTGATGAGTTTAACTGACTGTTAAATCCTTCGTGCTATTGTTTGTATTTTTGCTCTTTTGTGCTTTTGGAGATTTTCACAGCTAACATTGTAAATGTGATATTAATGTGCAGGATTTTTAATGTGAACACAGTCCCACATCTTTACAGTCATTTATCTTAACTGGCAAAAGTTCTGTAAATAAAAGGACTACAAATATTAGCATATTTAAAGGTACAAGCAGAAAACTGCCGATAATCAAGTGGTCTTACACTAAGAAATCAACAGTTCTGAGGAAGATTTTTGGTTGATTATAAATGAAAAATGGATGCTAGCTGTACAGGGGAAAACTGTAACAAGCCAAAATGGTTTGAGTCATGAAATAGTCAAAATATGACCCACAATAGCTATACTATAATAGCTTTTCTGCTAGTGATGGTAGCTAACTAAAGAGTCCCACTAAAGCTAAAAAAGTTATAGTAAAGAAAGACAAACACACGTCCAAATTTTTGGCTCCACCACACTAGTGTAGCTACTGTTAGCTAATAAGCTAAAATAGCTAACATGGCAGTGAAGTATTTTGTTTCGCTTGACATCAGCTAGTAAAGCAGTGTACTGTTTTTTCTTTTATGCTAGCTGGACTCAAAGTAAACTGGAGAAAAAAAACATAGCTGACTGTTTTGACTGTTGGTTTACAATGTTTAGTTTTCTTTTAAGCTAGCAACATTTCTGAAAGGTGTATAGAAAAAAGTTACGTTAATTTAAAGCTCTGAATGAATATGCTAGCAATGCTTACTCTTAAATAAACCTGATTAACAATGCTGTACAACCTTGGCGACTCAAGCTTCAGATATTTTCTTCTCAAAGGGATTTTACCAGAATAGCTCCAGGAGCCCCTCCAAAACTACTTACTTGGCCTTACACACTTCCTAGAGAAACATGAAAAACATCATCTGTAAGCCAAAATTATCCGAATTTATGTAGTGTGCTACTGGACAGAGAAACATGGACATACTTGGAATTTGGCTGTTCACTAATGTTTTCTTGACATTCACTAAATAATTCAGACGTACAGTTTAACAATTCATGTGCTCTAAATGTTGGATTTCTAAAATAGACTTTCAGGCTTTAGCAACAAAAGGAGTGACTGCTGACATTCCTCCAACATATACAATAATAAATGGAAATATCAGATGATAATGTAGCCAGTTCAATAGGATCCCGCTAAGTCTAGGGTCAGAAAATAAAATATTTACTCTAACATTTATTTTTATCAGGGGGAAATGCTGAAAATCTTCCACAGAACTCCACCAACTAGTGTAAATAGATGCTGTATTTTGTGGTTAATTTGACGTTCACACTTTGACACCTTTGAAATCCTCCTGTATTTATGTTGTTTCATGTCACCCTCTCACTTTATCCTTTCAATTATTTTTGTAAATGCCCCTTTGACACCTGATCTTTGTATTTTTATATTTCTATTCCTATTCTCCGGATCACTTTTGTATGATAATCTACTGTTTGTGACGCTCTGTATTAGCTGCTTCCTGCTCGCTTTTTTAAACTGCAAGGTTTGGAGGGGGAGGACTCTGTTAGCATGAATAGACTTCATTATGTCTTTCTCTAATTATTGATTGCTATCTCCTGACACTGGACTCTTTCTGTGCCTGTGCATGCCTTAAATTGAATGCTCTGTGAAGCATCCAGAATGAGTATGGGTGTACACACTACATTTATCAAAGACACTATTGATCTTGACTACTGATGTAAAGTATCTGAACATGTTTGAAGGGAATAAATCCCAGTTCAATACAACCTCCTGTGAGTCTGCTTATGGTGAATCAATGTGAGGCAGCATGCTCAAAGATATTCCTGGATATGACTTGTGCGATCACTGAAAATTCCCAGGAGTTTAATGCATGTCTTTGTACAGTAACAGGAAGTGTTCACATCCTGAAATGTATGTTGTGGGTCTGATGGTGACTCACAGTTTTGTAAGACATCAATGTATGACGAACCACTTACTGAGAAAGCCACTATAAACACCCTATAAAAACCAGTAATACTGCAGGCATTAATAGAAGCCTAGGGGACCGCTTATGATGCTTACAAGAAAGGCCTTTCTTCAGGTCAGGCTTTTCCCCAAGTGAAGGAGTTCAAGTATGTCAGGGTCTTGTTCACGAGTGAGACTGTCAGGTGGATTGGTTCAGCAGCAGTGTTGCAGGCTTTGTACCAGACCATTGTGGTAAAAAGGGAGCTAAGCCAGAAGGCAAAGCTTTGTCAAATTACCAATCCTCAATGTTCCAACCCTCACCAATGATCATCAGCTTTGGGTATTGACCAAAAGAATGAGATTACTGCCACAAGTGGTCGAAACGAGATTCCTCTGGAGGGTGTCTGAGCTAAGTGGTAGAGATAGAGTGAGAGGCTTGGACATCCGGAGGGATCTCAAAGTAGAGCCGCTGCCACATCACGTCAAAAGGAGCCAGTTGAGCAGCTCAGGCATCAGAATCCAACTGGAAGACCCCTTGGTAGACCCAGAACTTGCTAGAGGGATTATATATCTCATCAGCCTTGGAACACCTTAGGAGGAACTGGAAAACGTTATGGTATGCGGGGTATGGGGGATGTCTAGGTTGACATACTTTGCCTGCTTCTACCGCAACTCGACCTCAGATAAGAGGAATAAGATGGATGGATGGATCAGTCAAACTGTGTCTTGATATCTTTATGCTTTCTTTTATGCTATCTGGATACATTATTTACATTGTAAATATCCATATTAATTATTGAAACAGTCCTTTATGTATTGTATACTTCATATGTTATGCATACCTTTAACTAAGCCTTAAAGACCCCGTAAAGTGAAAATAAATCTGTGTTTAGGTTTTTTGTATGACAGGTCACTGTGTTATGAACCCCTAAATCAAATTTCAGTCAAGTAAAATGTCTCCAAAATTATAAAATTAAGCTTCAAAATCATTAAAAATGAGGCAGTATCCAAAAGGCAATTGACACCCTTTGCTAAATGTTAAAAGCGCCCATGGTTATGACGGCTACCATGACAAGAATTTAAGAATTTCTCTGGCTTTGACAGTTCGTGATTGTTGGAAATACTGAAGTAATACTTAACTATGAAATATAAAACATAGCAGCTGATGTTTTTTTGTAAAGTGAGACTTTTTGGTGCAAAAATTTTACATCAATTTTGTACCTTTAAACCCAGCATAAAACCAAACTTAATGTGGCTGTGCAGTATACCTTAAAGCTAACATTGCAAAGCAGATGGACTGGCCAGACTGTTATCAGGCATATCCATTTTGCAAAGCTCCAGTCAGGTACGATTGTGCCAGGTCTGAGAGGGACTGGACCAAACAGCATCATTGGAGGAGAATGGTGCCGTAGCTACATGCAGGGTTTAGTTGTACTTGGAGCCAATAGCAATGCTTGCAGCCGGTGTAGCACTCAGATGTAGCTGTAATATGCATTTTTATCAGAATTTGAACCATTTTTCAAAAACTACACCAGCTCCTTCCTGTCAAGCTCAGGCTTCTACAGGAGTTGTGCATGTCTGATGTCTCATTTTGCCTTGTCGCTCTGATTGACCCGTAACAGACAAGACCATCATCCAATCACCTCCTGACAGCCCTGTCCTTCCCAAACACTTTGTATGGGAGTTTTCGCAGATTAATGTGAAATATGTCCAGTGCAATGGATATATGAAACAGTCTATCTGGTGGGTTAAGTTACCTAAAAGCCAAGAGAACTTAAAAAAAAATGTTAAAAAACACAAACACATTATTGGGAGAAAGTGTCCCTTTCATCAGGACAAAAAAAAAGCACAATCACAGTAACAGTGCTGAGTTAGATGAACAAGTATTAACACCTTCAGTCTGCTGGAAAAGCTTCAATAAGAGTTCATGTCTATGCTTTCACTTTGAAAGGTCGTTTTGGTTATTTATTTACAGTGACGTGAAGAAATTAAGAAAGAAAACAAGCAGCGGGAGACGTAACGACGGGCGATGCTTCGTTTCTTACACCCTGTTTCTAGGACGACAGCGCAGGTTGTCACGGCAACCGTCGGCAAGGGAGTGAGAGGCAGCCTTGGAACCTGGGACGGAGGCAGAGAGGGGGAGAGGTCTGACTCCCTCTCTCCTCTCACTGCTTCATTTGAATTTTAGATTCTGATAAATTATTAAGAGACTCCACTGCTGAAGCTACAACTGGAGAGATCAGGGATGATGGGGGGGGTGAAGGAGATGAAGGAAAGGAGAGAAGGAGAAGAAGGAGTAGCTGCAAGGAGGATGGACAGAGAGAGAAAAGATGCTAAGAAAGCAGACTGAGAAAGTGAAAGCAGTGTTGTTTGTAATGGAGATGGATGGAGGAGTCTCTTGGTGTCTCTGGGTGTGGGTGGTTGCAGTGGGAAAAAAAATAGACGAGGGAGGAAACAAAGGTGGAAAAGCAGCCAGACAGAGAGATGAAGATGGAGGGGGGTTGGAGGGGGGAGGCGGTGTGTCATAATGCAGATGAGTGTGGAGAGATGGAGCAGCAGGAGAGGAGGAGAGTGTCTTTGTGTGTCAGTGTGTGTGAGTGTGTGTGTGTGAGTGAGATGAAGACAACAATAACAGACGGGAGAGAGGAGGTAAGTGTCTGTAAACACTGAGAAGAGAAGAGAACAAGAACAAGACATGTGCATATCAAAGCCTGGAAAATCTTCTTCCTCGTCCCACTGATGTGAAAGTTTGCTTGTTTGGGGTAATTTTACATCCCTTAGGTAAAGACATCTCTTATTATATATGTGGAATATGATTTTTGGCCTCCATTATGTATGTCATGCTTTAGTAAAAATCTGGGACTACAGTTTGGAGTTAAATAACGACATTTGTGCAAAGTTTAAATAACATCCTTCGAGGAAGGGTTAAACATGAGGCCTAATGACACTGACTTTGACCTCCAAAATGTAATATGCTTATGCTTTAGTCAGAGCAATAATTTGTGGAAAGCTAATAAAAGATTTCTTTAAGCATTTTGTAGACACAGTGCCTTTAAGAAGTATTCATCCCATGGGATGTTTTACCCTGTAGTGCCACATTATGTAATAACGCCACATTATGTAATAACCCTAACCATAGGACTTAGTGTGGGCTCCAAGGTATGCCCTACCCAACAACCTTGCCCAAACTCTAACCGCTTAGTGACTTATGCCTAAACCTAACCCCCTTTCAGGGCTCTAGACTGAACACCTAACCTTAACCCTAGGACTTAAGGTGGGCTCCAGGGTATACCCTACTACCTTGCCGTAACCCTAACCGCTTAGTGGCTTACAAAATATGGCATTATTACATAATGAATTGAAAATGTATTACATCATTACATGTTATTACATAATGTGGCGCTACATACCCATTCATTGATTTTTTTAATTTTGTATTCTTTGGGTCATTGTCTTGCTGGAAAATAAATCTTCTTCCAAGCCGTAGTTCTCTTGCAGATTGTCCTCCTATTTTTTGCAGCATTCATTTTATTCTCTACCTTTACGAGCACCTCCAGGGCCAGCTGCCAAGAAGCATCCCCACAGCAGGATGCTGCCACCGCCATGCTTCACAGTGCGGATGGTGTGTTTTTATGCTGATGTGCAGTGTTTGGCATCTTGTCTGATGACCAGAAAGTGACATTTTGGTCTCAACAGACCAAATAACTTTCTTCCACTTGACCATGGAGTCTCCCACATGCCTGTTGGTGAGCTATAGTTGAGATTTGATATGAGTTTTCCTAAACAGTGAATTTCTCTTTGCCACTCACCCATAAAGCTTTGACTGGTGAAGAACCAGAGCAACAGTTGTTGTATGCAGAGTCTCTCTCATCTCAGCCGCTGAAGCTTGTAACTCCCTCAGAGTCGTCATAGGTGTATTGGTGGCTGCTCTCACTAGTCTCCTTGTTGCACAGTCACTCTGTGAGGACAGCCTGATCTAGATTTACACATGTACTATTTTCCTTCCATTTCTTGAAGATGGATTTAACTGAAATCGGGGAGATGTTCAGTTCCTTGGAATTTTTTCAATTCATGCCCTGACTTGTACTTTTCAATCACGTTTTCTCTGAGTTGCTTGGAGTGTTTTTTGTCTTCATGGTGTAATGGTAGCCAGGAATACTGATTAACCGGTGACTGGACCTTCCACATACAGGTGTCTTTATATTAAAATCACTTGAGACACTTTCACTGCACTCAGGTGATCCCCAGTTCACCAGCTGTGAGACTTCTAGCACCAGTTGGCTGGACCTCTACTGAAATAGGTCAGTCACTTTAAAAGGGGTGAAAATCATGGCAATTACTTTTTTTACATTACATATTTTCATATAATTGACATTACTTTGTAGAAATCTGTTTTCACTATTACATTAAAAAGTTTTTGAAATTGTTTTTGATTAAAAAAAGCCAAATCATATTGACCATGATTTATTTAAAAAAAAAAATCAGTAAAAGTGTGAAACATCCAAGGGGGAAATACTTTTTATAGTATACTTTTTTAAATGACTCAAAAACATGGGATAAAGATAAGGCCTAATGGCCACGACCTTTGACCTCCAAAATGTAGTCAGTTCTTCTTTAAATCAAAGTGGATATTTGTGCAAAGTTTGTAGAAAACCCCTTAAAGAGCTCTTGAGATGTGTTCATGAGAATGACCTGGACGGACAGACAACCCATGAAGACAATATCTCTGGCCTCTGCTGCTCCTGGTGTGGAGGCATCAGTTCCTGCATTTTACCTTACATGTTGCTTTTCACTGAAGCCCAAGCAAACATGAATCCATATATCTTATGTTACTTGGTTTTTCTGTGATAAGTATTTCTCTTTTTTTTCTAATTTTGCCTTATTTATGTCATTATCTCAAAATAAAAAGTTTGCCCTTAAAAACTTAATAACAAGAAGAATGCATTCACGCAGAGAAAGATGATTTATAATCAGAATACAACAGGGTAGATAAGATTAGATCTCATAGGGAAAAATTAAATTGGGAAAGCAGACTAGAAAACAAAAATGAATGCATGTCTGCTTAGGGCCTCCATACAAATAAGTAATTTGGTTGTATCTGCCAGATCCTAGCATATTTATCTTGTATTTTGAGGTAACAATGTTTTTTTTTTGTGATTAGAGTTCATCCCAGATGTTTTGGGAACCTTAATTTATTTTCATTCCGAATAACAAAGCTGACGTTCCCATAACAACTGATTAATTTATCTCATTATCATAAATGATTAAGCGTATTTTCTCTTGATAATAAGATCATCTTCTTGATGAAAACAAACCAACAGTCTGCTCACTGTCGCTCTGTGCTGCTGTTGTCCTACCTAACACAGTGAGTTAAGCCTATGTTGACCTGATGTTTCTTCTTGTTCTGTAAGTAACAAAAATCCCCCAGCATGCCCTGCTCCTCTCTTGAGGATTTCTCTGAATTCTGTTGCTTTTGCGTCCTCGACCTCCGGGGTTGCAGCGTGACGCTTCCTGTTTCTGATGATGTTTGTCGGTTTACAGGAGGATCAGGGTCCGTTCCCATCAGACTTTAGAGCTGTTTGTGCGTTTGATGATGAGCACAAGTTTTTACTTTGTTCTGACCTGACTGCACTGTGGAGGAGTTATCACTTATTTTCTTACAGTCTATATGTTTTGCAGTCTGTGCTGAGGGTAGTGAATCGTAGCCATGAAAAAGTAGTATCAGATATAGGCGCAGGTATGTGTGGCTACTTTACTGCCTCATATGGACAATGATTGCAGATGTTTTCTATGGGGGGAAGGGGTTACAGGGGGATGACATGGTTAAATAAAAACAAAGCACACTGTTGTACAATGCATCTATATTAGACCCTACCACTCCTAAACCAAATACAAGAAAATATCATGACTCATACCTCGCACTTGCCGCCACACTCCTTTCTTTTGCCATTTCCTATCAGAGTGGGAGGTTTTTCTGCAGCTGTCTCAATTGTGACAATATTCAGATCAAAACTGAAAATGACCTAAGAGTGGCAGTGATGTAAAAAGATCTGTAGCAGAAAACAAGAACAAACAAGCCTCTGAAGTTATTGCAGACCTGGAAGTAAAAAAAAAACCTTGAAAGCAGACTGTCACCATTTTATTATTTTTAGACACTTCTTCATCCCCAGAGAGTCAGATTTAGAAAAGATCTGTTTAAGGCAGAAGTGTCCAAACTACAGTCTGCTGGCTGACTGTGGCTCATGGTCCATTTTAAACTGGCCTGAAGCAAATTCTAAGAATAAAATTGAATGAGGCCTACATTAGGCTATGAGGCTCATGTTTGACTGTATTGTATTTCTTAGTTGTGACACTAGGGGGTGCTGTTGTGCAGTTCTGTAAACAAATATTTTGACAACAAGGATTCTTTGACATTGGAATTGAGACATCACTTTTATGGTAAACATAACTGAAATGATAAAATATTGATTTATAATGCCCTGATGAATAGAGACTAAAGGATTACGGAAAAAAAAATATATCTAAAAATGATTTGATTGAGAGCCCCCTTGTAGTGGAATTTACATGAATTTGATATAATCGAAGCCAGTCCAAATATTAGTTCAGCCTCTGTACAGTTGTAATAAATAGAGAAATTAGCTGTTAAGTTAGTTATTATTGGAGGCTGCCTCAAGTGGCTCCTGGAAGAAGTGGCATTTTTGTCCCTCCATTTCTCAGCCTCAGAGGTATTGATTGGATTATAATCAGTGACTGCAGTTTTCTTAAGTACCTGCGCAGTGTGATTTAATCTGTTAGCAACTTAAACATGGCGGTCAGGACCCGAGCAGAGACGGAGGAGACTGATGGTGCGATTACAGAAGATGAAGTGAAAAACAAACAAGAGGAGACAGTTGGAGAGAATTACAGTCAACCTTGAGGGATTCATTATCCTCTCCCTGACTGAATTATCGGATCAATAAATTGAATTAAGAGGAGCCACCTCTTCTGCTTGATCTGCAGTCCTGTCCTGATGTCCCCTGTGGAACCAGTCCACTGCTAATCACAACGATATCACTCCTCATCTGTATTTTAGAGGTTTTAATGTTCATCTATGTATAACCCCCTCAGTGGTGAGGAGCTCAGACCCTGACTCAGACCCCAATTTGCCCCCCCCCCCCCCCCCATCCCCCATCCCCAGCACTTCATCATCACCTCAGAGATAGTTAATAAAGCTTACTCACTTATATTAGCATTATTATTATTAATATTTTAGGGCCGTAGGTGTTTAGTTCCCACTCTTTTTCTTTATTTTTTAAGATTTATTTTTGGGCCTTTTCATGCCTTTATTAGAAAGAGGAAAGACAGTGGATAGACTCAGAAACAGGAAAGAGAGTGGGGAGAGACATGCGGTAAAGGGCCACAGGCTGGATTCGAACCTTGGCCGTCCGCCTGCGTGGGTAGCGCGTTAAACCACATGATCATCTGCGCTCCTTCGGTCCCACTCTGGACCATTTTTGGGGCATTCGACATGCACCAATTTACATGAAAATTGGCACACAAAGAAGTCGAACACAAAGAAAATTGGCACACACCAAGAACTCAGAAAAAATGAGAGGTTGATATAGGTTTCAAAAATGGCCCCTGGGAATTGCCTCAATAGCACCACTTTTCATGCTTTTACATTTTTGGCCTGGTTCAGGGGTCATACTTGATCTAAACAGTTAAAGGGATTTAATCCAACAGACTTGTACTTCGGCATAGAGTGAGATGAGACATGGATGATGAAAAGTCCCTTGGGATATTTTCATAGGTCAAAAGGCGTGGCTGTGGTGTGGCTGCATTTTTTTGACAAGCAGGAAGTTGTTTATAACTTAGCTGTGCTAAGTCCAATCAGACTCAAACTTCCTGTGTTGATGAAGGGTCCATGTCTGCATACATCTTTATCGTCAGTTTTAGCATACATTATAGCGCCTCCAAATGGTGACAGGAAATGTCAAGGTTTACAGTGCAAGCTGCTGTTTATAGACAATCCAAAATATCCACATCAAATAAGTGTCGGGAATGCTTTAAGAAGTGGCGCCATGTCAGTGGAAAAAATCGTTTTATATAATGGTGTGGCATTAGTGGCGTGTAAAACCCCCACCCAAAGATGTTGGATGTATGTTCGCCAGACAGACATTTAACATAAACGAGACAACGGTTTGCCAATACATTCTTCATGCCTTTAATGCGCTTTATCTCTAAATTGAATGACTGTAATAAGAGAGATCAGTGCATATTTTTGGGGTTAGTGTTTTGCATTTGATTAATGAAGACAAGAGGATTGTGGTCAGCGCATACAGTAACGGGACAAGTAGATGAACTGACGTACTTCAAAACTTCACTCCGGCCTCAACCAGAAAACCCCATCCTGGGCATTTTTTTGAATAACAGAGGTAGGCGGAGTTAGATCTGAGCCAGGGGGTTCACTCACACTTTAAAAATTGCTCAATAGCACCCCCTAACAGTTTTCAAAGATAAAGCCTCCCTGACTGACACTGTCATACATTTATGAAGTTTTGTGGGCAGATGCGTTTGGGAGAAATCATCAAAAAAGACTCTTGAGGTGTTACTCTATCTCAAACTGGAAATATGCCATTTTGAATAAAAAATTTTAAAATTATATTTGATGGTCAAAGTTTTACGTCAAAAGGTGTGGCCATGGTGATTTTTTTTGTTCGCCATGCAGCAGGAGGTAGGACTTTTTTATTGTTATGACTCTTGTAGAGCAATGAAACTTGACAGAAAAATTCTAAGTGGCATGTTGAGTTTAACCTGGGATTTTGAACAATTTTAAGCATGTGCATAATGTCAAGACATAGAAAATGCCTCTTGTAGCCATACCATAAATCAAACAGGAAGTCCACCATTTTCAAAGGTCATGACCATGGCGGCAAATTTCAATGTTTCGCCATAACACAAGGACTTTGCTATCACGGAAACATAAGGCAAAATCGCCCAAAATCTGTCAAACTTTATTCCACATCTTATTATATCAGCACGTCAGTGTAAAATATCTCTGCGTTTTTATTCAAGGATGGGGTTGTGGCCGAGTGGCAACGATTTTGACAGTGTGGTCCCACTATAATAACCTAAACTGTTAAATCTCAACTGCACATCGTCATATCTTAACTAGATTGTGTGTCCTTTGTAGAACTGCATGCCTAAACCAAAACCCCTGGGAACATTTTTCTTGAAATCACAGTGCCTCCCTCTGGCAAAATGAAGCATTGTTTTGTAAAAACTGCCTCTAATACTTACAAATTTAAGACATTGCGGACAATTTTTGTTACACTAATAATTTCCCATTGGGGTACTCAAATTTGCCATTTTGTCTCACCAGCAATATCTATCTATCTATTTATCTATCTATCTATCTAGATGTATAGATACACCCTTAAAATATGATTCTATCTACAAACTTCAGTCGGTTGCAGCCCTAAAAAAGAGAGATAGAGAGTCATCATAAAATGATTTAACAGTTTTACTGTTGTATGATGTACAAAGTTCTCAATCATAGCTTTTTTAGTAAGGAACCACACAAGTGTGAAAGTGGTCTCCAAAAGTAAACAAGTCCTTTTAAAATCTGTGAGCTCCATCTAGTGGACAGCTGCCAGTCTCTACTGGATGTTTTCAAGAATGATGAGTTCATCTGTAGAAGCTGCTAAAATTTCCTCTGAACAGTTTAGGAGGGTTAGATCAGTGTTCATTTTATGGGTTTCTGCCTCTCACTCTTAAAGAGCTTTCATTGTTATTTAAATTTATTTGCAAAACTGTGCTATTGCTTGTAAAGGTATGACTTTATGTTGTGCTAATGTTGTGTATAGTCCTCACCTGTTTTGCACAGTTTGATCAATAGATCCATTATTTAGAAAAACAAAGGACAATGATCTTCAAAGGATCTGTTAATTTTGACAGCCATTTAAAATTGAGTCTTGGTTTCAGTCTTTGGATTGAAATGCCTTCTATTTTTGTAGTTTCTGTCTGCCTGTTCCTTGTAAAGCACTTTGGGCTACATGTCTTATGTACAGTGCTTAACAAATTTATTGGACCACCCTAACCCTAACCAAAGGAAGGTTTATGCCACAGCTGCCCTAAATTAACAGCATTGGTAAATACCCAAATCGTTTTTTATGTTTCTGCAATGGTTAATACACCAATATGTAGAGGCTCTTTAACCCAAATGATATTTTTAATGCTAAAATATAATTATTATTGTTATCCATGAATTTTCAAATGCACTGATTTACAAAGAAACTGAAAAAATAGTAAGGCACATTAATATTTCTTGATTAATATGTCAAATTATAGTTATTTACTTGCATTCCTGAACAGAAAAATGAGTTTTAGTGGTTGAATGTTATGCTTGATTAATTTCGGACTTCTCAGAGAAGCCCAGCGAGCCGGCTCAAATTTGGGTGAATTCAGTTTGAAATCCCTCATTCCTGTTCAAAATGGTAAAACGTGGAGAGCTCACTGAAAATGAAAGAGTCCGCATTAAAACACTTAATGAAGCTGGATGGTCTTTGAGACAATTATGACAGGTGGTCTAATAAATTTGTTAAGCGCTGTATGAAACGTGCTATACAAATAAATAAAGATGAGTTGAGGTGAGTAGTTTTAGTCACATTTAAGTCATCTCTACCCTTTACAGTTTAAGTGAACAAAAACTAGAAAGCATTTAAGCCCCATTTTAGCCCATAAAAATGGATTAAATTTTGGTCTAAAACTTTAAGCCAAAACATTTATTCTTGTCACCTAGATCTTGTTCCAATCATACATGTGTATTCCATACACCCTGATAAACCAAGTATCCCTGCTTTCTACAGCACTATCATTGCTGAAAAGGTTTTAGAGCAACACATGCTCCCATCCAGGGAAGGCACTGCATATTTCAGCAAGACAATGCTAAACCACACACTACATCCATCACAACAGCATGGTTTCACAGTCCAGTTGCTTAAGTGGCCTGCCTGCAGTCCAGATCTTTAACCAATATAAACATTTGGTAAACCATAAAAAAACATGGCAAAGAAGAAACAGGACTGTTGAGCAGCTGAAATCCTACTTAAAACAAGAATGGGACAACATTCCTCTCCTGTACCTACAGCAACTGTCTCACTTCTCAGATGTTTACAGACTGTTGTTAAAAGTAGAGGGGAACTTTTTTTGAGATGTGTTGCTACTATCAAACTCTAAATGAACCAATATTTGTCATGAAATTGTAAAATGTCTCAGTTTCAACATCTGGTATGTTGTCTATTCTATTGTGAATTAAACATTGGTTTAGAAGATTTACCAATCATTGCAACTGGTTTTCATTTACATTTTACACAGCATCCCAGCTTTTTTGGAATTGAGGTTGCATTGGATTGTATTGCAGCTTGTTTCACAACTTTCTGCTTAAGAAATGTAAAACTTTTGTACTTGTTGGTCATTCTGGCCCCTGTTTCTGTAACAAAAGCAGCAGAGATTATTTGTTTAAGTCAAACTTCAGCTGAGACAGAGACATAGGCAGCATCACAGCAGTACTTTAATGGCATCGTACAGTTTCTTCATGTTGGAACAACAGCACTTCGGTCAGCAGAGAAAGGCAATTCAACTACTGCATTTTTATTACACCCCCACTGCGCAGAAAAGGGTATGTAAACAACAGCATCACCTGTTCACTTCTACAGTATATGCAGTGCAAAGCAGAAACACAAATCTTTGGCTGTCAGACTAAAAGACTAAAAAAACACTCAGCTTGTTTGGAGGCACATTAATTTTTCTTCTGTTGCAGTACACATTTTTATTCCACTGCTTTGCTTCATGCTGGTTTTTTGTCCAAAAGTAAACCTCAGATTGTCATTTCTTCTGAAGAGCTTAAAGTGCAAAAGTCATCCTGGAAGAGGTGCATTTTGGGTCGGCTACTTCAAACCACAGGAGGGCAGCACAAACAACATCAACAGCATAATAAACAGAGAGAGGGCAGGCTGATATTTATTAGTGCAAAAGCATTGTTAAATATCATCACAGTGTTCCGAAAGCTTGAGGAGGTAGGAGTCTCATTCATCTCCCATGATGCATTTCATTTGGTAACAGTTCAATCTTCTTTTTCAGTTTTAAAATTCAGACAAAAGTGTGAGATTAAGAAGATTGTCAAGTGCCACAGCAATAAAGCAGCTGTTTTATTCCCATTCAGAGTTCTTTTTTCTAAACCGTCCTCAAGGTTTATGCTTTGGCTGTCTTTTTCTGAGAAACTGCATTTTTACTGTCAGTATTGGTTAGTGGAGAACAAGGTATGCAACATAGTTGTATTGAAGTAGAAAGAAGACAGTAAGTAACCATAAGCTTTCCCATATTCTGAGTCTAAAATCTTCAACTTACATGTAAAACTCTATAATTGACAGACCATCAGTGAAATGCATCTTGGGAGATGTAGTTACATATCCACAGGCTTCTTGCTTTTGACTTTTAATCAAAGAAGCAGAAATGAGAGCACAGTAGAGAAGTCTACAGAGTGTACAAGTGATTAATTTCTCAGTTTGGGAACTTTATAAATTTGTCTTTAAATTTGTTCATTTAATCAAATTAAAACTCTACTGTATATACACGTTATTAGGGGTTTGACATAACTGCTATACATCTTGTATTCCATTATCTTTGTTTAATGTTCAAATCTCTACTGAATGAAGGACTAAAGGGCTTATTTTGAGTTCTGTGGTATTGGCTGTTCTCTATTTCTAATTTTAGAAATATTTATCATTTCTATGGCCGTAGATCAGCCTTGGTAAACATTTTAAAAACTCTAGCATGGAAATGCAAGTTTCAAATGTGCAAAAAATCCTGATTGTAGAAAGTTAATGCTATCTTGTTGACTTTCTTTACCATTTTAAGGTACAGTATAATCATACAAGAAGATATTGGGAAACTTTTAAAGCCTTTATGAAACTCCCTTTGTTTTTCCAACTTGTTATATTCTCTATGCAAACATGACTGTCTTGAATTAGTTTTGCATTTAATCAGGGCATTATGTGAAAATTTTAAGTGCAATGACACAATCTGTCACTTTGTAAAGGCAAAACTAACTTAATTATTAATTTAAGCATTCATTCAGATCCCTGTGAGGTGTAAACAGTCCATAATGTTGTTTTTCATATCAGCCTGGAAGGACAAGTCTTCCAAGGAATACATCCATTTACTTCCTGAAATAATCCTGATAAACTTTTAGAGTCCCTTGATTTTTATTTTTGTTTCCAGCCTGAGAACTACATTCTTGGGACAGTTTTAGGTTTTAGTGCAAATCTCTGCATGGAAGTATTTCATTTCAAAGACACACAGCTGAGTTCTGTTACAGAACTGTGCGGCAGTAATCTGGAGGGTATTCATAGGATTATTTAACAAACCTATGAGTCGCATCTTTAATCAGCAAAAAGGCACATTGTCTTGATTTAATGTCAGATCCAGGCTTGGTCTAAGAAAAAAAGAGAATCTGATGAGGTTTACTTTGGGACATCTTTTCCCTCTTCTTCCTATTTTTTCTCCTCCTCTTTACTGGCCCTGTCCTGGCAGCGCCCCCAGCAGGCCATTAGCAGTGGTGAACAGGTTGATGGGGGACGATCCATCCGTGATGAGGGTGGACTTCAGCCCCAGAGCCTGCAGCATTTTCACCTGAAGGAGACAGGAAACAGAAGGTTAGTTTATGTCTGATGGAGGGCTCAAACTGCATCACAAAAGCAAGCATGGGGATTCTAAGGACTGCTGCATAAAAATCAAATACTGCTGTAATACGACAAACATGAGTGCTCGCCTCACTCAGCATTACCCAGAGACAGCGATAACTGATGAGGGCAAGGCTAATGCTTAATCAGCTACAGTGTTTAAAAAATTGTATATATTGTTGATATCCTATTGTGGGGCCATGAGTAAATCCACCCCTAGATATTAGTAGGCATACGTACCTGCAGCTCAGGCCCAGCACGGGCCATCTCCTTCAGCGTTTCGCTGCCCAGACTCTGCACCATCTGACCAAAGCGCTCGATCTCAATCTTAGCCAGGCTCTTCTGCTTCTCCACCTCCAGACTGTCCATCTGCTGCTTGTAGCTCAGCTCCTGCTCACGAGCCTTTGCCAGCCGTAGGAGCTCCGCCTCCTGCAAGCATAGAAAAACATACAACTTGTTAACAAGTACAGTATCATCTTTTAGATGTCACTCCTGAACCCTGGATGCTGTTTGGACTAAAATGGCATCAGAGATTAAATAAAAGGTCCATTTTTGGGGTCCTATATGTGTTCGTTTGTGCAAATTCATGATTATAATTATATAATCTTACTAAAGTTTTAGTAGGAGTCTGAGATCTTTCAAAGAGTGGTGTAGCTATTTTTAAACAAGTACAGTAACAAAGAACTATTTTCGTCCTGCTGTGTCGGAAGTTTAATTTTGAAATTTTGACACATGAAACAGAAAATCAGGTCATACCGCCTCGATCCTCTGAGCTTCTGCCTTCAGTTTGGCTTCGTTGACAGCTGCCTCTCCCTGAATACGAGCTGCTTCTGCACGAGACTGAGCCTCTGCTTTGGCAGCTCCAGTACTCTCCACAGCAGCACTGAGACACACACAAGTTTAAGTGTTAAAAAATTAATGTGTCAGGCAAATAAACTATAATTTTATCATGCTTTTTCTTGCCATAAGTAGGAACGTTGCCTGTGTAAGATTATAGGTAATTCTAATGTTTTACCAGTAACCCACTACATCTGTAGTTACCTGAGTGCCTCCAGCTCCAGCAGTTCCTTCCTGGCTCTCTCAGCCTCAGCCTGGTCAGTGATCCTCTGTCTCTCCAGCTTACCCCGAGCCTCCTGCTCCAAACGCTCTGCTTCATGCCTGAACACAGACAGAAGAAAAACCTCATTTCCTGATGTAGGCAGACTTTCTTCTTTTATTTGAAACTTCCTTTTGTGCTAGGCAAGGCTAAATGTGTCCATCTACTTGATGTTAGTCATAAGAATTAACTTAAGTCCATTTTTTGTCAAGAGATTTTTATAAAGTGCATTTATTGCCAGACAAAGGAAAAAAACATAAAAGAACTGAACAACCTGAGACGATACAGCAGCAAAGAGTATCAGCCAGAAACAGAATTTTGAGAGAGAAAAGGCAGCTGGGCTTATGTTTGTCAAGACATTTCATTAATTGTTAGACTCTACATTAAATGACTTGGAGATATTATTGATAGATGAGAGTCCTAAAACAACCAGGTGCTCTATACGACAAAATAATTACCTGGAAGTCATGAAAAAAGGCAGAAAAGGATTCCTTCTGTTTGCATATAAGCTGCTGACAAATATCACCAACAGTTGTCAGTGTTTTTTTCCTACCTTGCGGCTGCCTCCTGGGAGTTTGTTGTGATTTCAATGGCCAGCTGGACGCTCTTCTGCAGGGCGTCTCGTGTCCTCTGGTCGACCGGCTCCACAGACTGAATGTCCACACTGCTGATCACCAGCTTGTTCTGGTTGAAACAAAGGCTGGGACGAACAGCGAGCTTTTCATCAAAGCCAAACACGGCAGAGCAGATGATCCTGTTTGAGTTCTGCAAACAAAAACAAAATTAGATTAAAATTGTGCATAAAGATCATTTACATAAGTGGATATGTTGTTATGTGAAGCTGATGTTTCTACTACAACAAGAAAAGCAATTGCTTCTTTTAAAATATAAACCCGAAGAAAATAAACAAGAAATATTGAAATACAAACCTTGTGGAAGTCATCAAACTGCACAGAGGCGACAGCTCCTCTGACGCGTGAGGCAATGGCTTTACAGGCGTCTCCTACAAAGTCAGGAACTGAGAAGAGAGCTGCTGCATCAGCAGGGTTGGCAGGAGACTTGATATCAAAGTGCCTAAAGAGAAAAAGATGAAGTGGAAAAAGGACCATGTTTAGCGATGTATTACTTAGCAAGATTGTGGGGCTCAAACATGGCATTGTGTATATTCCACCTGTGTTTAGTCAGCGACGCTTTGAGATTTGTTTCAAATGTAAAATATATCAAAAAAAAGTATTATAACGTTAGATACTGGTTTCCTTGAGCGTGAGTACGGTCTGCTTTTACTTAGTAGTCTGTGTTCACCTAGCTTGCTTCATAAAAGTTTAAAACCCCGTCAAACTTGAGTCAGTGCACTTTTTGGCAGCTATTTTTAAAACTACTACCCTTTGTCTTTAGATTAAAATGCCTTTTAGTTTAAGTCATTTTACTCTTCAAAGTTTCAGTCTACATTTAGTTGATGAACTCTAATGTGTCCCAACGTATTGCTACAGATTTTTTTTTTTAGTTTACTTAGCAAAGCCTGAGTTTTATGTGTCTCAGTCACCAGTTGTAGGAGAGCTGCAGCTGCAGGCGGGCATGGTCGGCCGTCTCAATGGTGATGATGTCGGTGCAGAAGTCCGGCCCCAGCAGGAGGCAGATGGCTTTGATGACATTGGCCCTCTTTGGTTTGTCTCCCGACAGTGACAGCACTGTGAACTGCTCATCAGGTCCCAACATCACCATTTCAGGCCCAAACACCACCCTAAAGTCAAGATCACAGAACTACGTCAGCCCTCTCCCGCAATCTTAACATGCCTCCATCAGGACATGAAAACAGAGCCCCACCTGGCCTTCTTTTCTCTGTAGTCGTAGACCTGGACGGCAGCATTGTGGGGGACCCTGTAGGAAACCACTCTGGTCTTGTCCCTCTTTTTGGCTTCTCCGGTTCTGGTGCGGTCTGAGCGGTCAGCCAGGGGGTCCAGAGGAGAAGCCAGCAGGGCCTCGACGTTTGGTGGAAGCTCCTTTTGCCACAGCTCCTCATCCTGGGTCAGCATGTAGGTGTGACCGATCACCGCTCGCACCTGAAGGAGAAAAAGACACACTTATGATGAGATGAACATTGGGAGTAGGGGTGCACCGATCGATCAGCCAAGATCGGTATCGGCCTCAATTTCCTTAATTTTGGGAGATCGGCGATCGGCCAATCCTTGTAAAATAAGATCGGTGGATAAGATCAGTTTCATATGCCTCTACCTACTAAAATGTGAAAAATGAAAGACTAAAAGAACTGACATTAGTTAGTAGTATGGACAGCAATGCTTTAAACTTTTCATTTATATTTGAGAGAACTACCTCATGTGCAGTTAAAACAACAAGTTTGTATTGTTTCACGGGTATTGTTCAATGTTATTCAATAAAATAAGATTGGAACATTGAAGGTGTATGCTGTCAGTCATAAAAAAAATCGGTATCGGCAAAAATCGGAATCAGGAGGTCAGGCTTTTTAAAGATCGGTGATCGGCCAGAAAATTGCAATCGGTGCACCCCTAATTGGGAGCATCCCAATGACTTTAAAAATGCATTAGGAGATTGTCTGGCACCAAACAATACTTGTGCATGTGCAGCACGAGAGCAGTAAAGAGCTGATGGTGGTTCAAACAATCATTATAAAGGATTAACAATCCATTTTGGGCATTAGGATTCCAAGTGACTGCACCTTAGCTCATACCTTTCCAGTTTTGATGTCCCTCACATAGATACCCTCGTTCTCGTCCAGCGGGATAGCCTGTCTTTTCAGCACCACCTCCACAGCAGCAGGCGGGACATACTCAATGGGACCCCGCAGCATCCAGCGGTCTCCAGGGCGACGGAGGACACCGCTCCTCCGTGAGCGCTTCGCCCTCTCCTGCTGACGCTCCTCCTCCTCATCTCCATCGTCGTCGTCTTCATCTCGCTGGCAGAGAGAACGGGGGAGAGACAGGTGGAGGAGGGAGAGAAGGGTTAACGTGGCGATGCATTGGAGCGGGGGAGGAGGGGAAGAAGGAGGAGGAGGAGGAGGGGGGGGAGGAAGAGGAGGGGAAGGAGGAGGAGGAGGAGCGGGGATCGGAGATGGGCACTGAGATGTAAACGGAAATCCAAATGGAGGAGGGAAACTTAAGGGGTGAATGCAGTAAATAAAAGTGTTAAAATTAAATAAAGGGGAGAAGAAGAAGAGAGCAGAGTAGGGGTATAATGGGTTAGCTAAGGAAGGGAAGATGGTGCAGTGAAGGGCAGAATCAGCTCATACATCAAACATTAAGTTCACGCTTTTGTTTGGGATTCATACAAAACTCCACCCAGTTTAACTGGAAGACAACACAGGCTGCAACAGTTGGTGCTGAGAAATGCAGTCAGTGAGGAAATGCAAAAAACTGCAGTCTCAGCAGCTTGAGACTGGCTGTAAATGCCATAGCTGACCCCATTAATGGCACCACAGCACTGAAGACATCCATCCTCAAATATTTTTGTGTACAAGTCAATTCTTTGTCCTCTGAGTTTTATATCTTGTTAAAAAAATTTACTCAACAGCACTACTGGTGTGAAAAACAGCTTTAGCCGCTTGTGTGGTTTTGCAACTTGAGCAGAAGCAAGAATCTGCTCACTCTGATCAACTTTAAAGTTATTATCCACAACTTTGGTATGTCAGATTTAAACATTTCTCTCCAGGCCTCCAGCAACCACAGAGAATTCATCCCACTAAACTCCATTCAGAAGAAAAAGAGTGATAATATTCAGCTGCAGCAGGGCTCACCTCTGAACACACCCAAAAAAAACAATCATTGGTTTAAGGAGTGGCCCAAGCTGTCAAGGACTTTAATCTTCAAACCAGAGATGGCAGAAACACACCTCTGACTTATCACTTTATTCAGGGCGTTGAACACCTACAGCAGTCTAAAAGCAGTCTGTCTAGTAACGTACAGGTCATCTTTCTTTCTCACACACCTCTGTAAAAAGATGAAGTTTGCCTTTGTATTCAGATCAACCAGTTGCAAAAGACCAGCTTAAATAGCCGCCAGTGTACAAATAAAGAGTGCCTTGTCCCAGATCCTCCCAACATTCCTCTACACTCTGGTTACTCCCTCAGAAAGAGGAGCTGAATATATCAGGCAGGCACGAAAAACAAAGATGAACTTTATGAAGAAAATCTGGTGCGTCAGAAAGTATACCAAGTCAGCTGGTGTCACCAGAGTATACTTGAACAGTGATGCCGATTTGAATACTTATCCCAGTGGTGGAGTGATCCTGACCAGTAGAACCTGTGCCTGTAATTATTTTTGGAGTGTGTGAAAACTACAATGGTAGGAATAATAAAGTCTTTGCATGAAGCTTATATAAATTTTTGAACAGCAAACTAACACGTTAAAGCTAATCGTTTAAGCTGTTTATGCATTGCTTAGGCTGCAAATTGAAACTGTTAATTTATAGGATTATGGGTTGAAATGATGGGCTAACAAATTAAACAGTTCACTTTTGTCATAGATGAACAGTACAATGAACAATGGTAGAAGTTGCTGGGTTAAATTATGGAGAAATAGTTCAGAGCATAAACGGATGAACAGTAAGCTCAAGTAATGCATAAACTACTGAAACTTCGCTCTGACTTATTTTTAAAAAACCATTAAATGTTCACCGTTTTATTAGTAGTCTGAATGCTTTTCAATGAGCAGTTAAGTACTAACGCTAAGCTCAGGCATTTCTGGTAGGAAGTCTAGTGTTCCTTTGAAATTAAATCAGCTTGCATTTTGCCAAGGAAAGGTTTTTGGTGCAAACACATGTAGCCAAGAAAAAAGCAGTTTTGTTTGATACAGTAAAGATGTCTTTTTCTGCCATTTTGGTTCAAGACTGTGCACCAGCATAAATAAATAAGTTCAGATGAATATAGATCAGAGGGTGAGGTGATCCAGTTAGAGAGAGGTATGTAAAATACAGTAGCACAGCAAGAGGAAATAACCCTTCTCCTGGAAGACAACGTTATTTGCATGAATCACCAGTAGTTTCTCCTCACCTGCTCAGTGTCATTGAACGCCTCCACAGCTCGGAGCACCAGACCCTCTTCCTCTGACAGCACATAGACATCCTGGATGCCATTTTCAAGGTGCTCACCTGGCTGTAGGAAAAATGAACGCTCCCCCTGACAAAGAGAAACAAGTCCAAAGGGAAATAAAGTTATCAGATTCAAGAGCACTTTACTAAAATTTGCATAGCCGATCAAAGTATATACACCAAGTAAACTAATTACTTAAAACAGCATGATATGACTTTTGGAGAAACACCATCATGATTTATGCAGATTAATAAAGAGATTAGTCAACAACGTCTCAAAAGTTAGTTATTTGAGTTAAATTCATCAAGTTCTACTTTAAACAAGACTAGATGATCTTAAAAATAACCAAAAGGAAAAAAACAAAATATTTTCTAACTTCATATCTTTACCCACTTTGAGATTTTTCTACTATCTGTAAAAAACAAACGTATGTGTTTTTCATTCAGTTTATAAAGAAAAGTCACCCAGACCGTGTAAATATGAAAACACCTAATCAAAAAGCTGAATGTAATTTAAAAATGGTGTCAAAATAGCAGCAGTGATGAGGTAGTTTACCTTCACCACCCTCTTCTGTCCCAGCTGAGGTTTCCCATCAGTTCCCACTGGATCCAGGACCACACAGTACTGCCTGCTGCTCAGAGTGGTCACATTCACCACCCCTACCACTTCCTCTGCCACAGAGGGGATGTGAGCTTCCCTGTCAGCCATGGTGACGAGCCACTCCTCTCCTGTACGACGGTCCCGACCTCCGGCATCTTTGAAGGGACGCAGAGCACGAACATGGAGCGCTTTCTAAAAGTAATGACAAAGGACTAGTGAAGCGTGTAAATATATCCTCACTGAATATCACCATAGCTCTCCTATAAATTCAGTTATGAACTCTAGACTAATTCTTGGAGTGACTGCAGTTTGAATTTTTGGTAAACAACAAACAGCCCCATTCGAAAGAAAAAGTCACCTTGTCGGTCAGAATGAAAGCATTCACAATGTCGATGACTTCCTCATGAGCACCTGGCAGGTAAGCTCCCACCTTACTGACCAGCCACTCCTCACCTGAAACCAAACACACAGTTCAGTATGCTAACATTGACATGTTCATGAATTCAACCATTTTCTAACTTGTATGTAAATTCTGCCACCACGGGGCTCTCAATCAAAACAATAACAAAAATGATAAGTAGAGAGGTTCTGCACAGCTCTGCCCATCTCTGGTCAGTTATCAGGTTTGCTGTCCTAGCTTTCACACTAACAAGTACACAAAAATAAAATGCATGTAGCAAAGACAGGAGTGGTCATTTTTTATTATGCTGACATTTCAATGCAAAACCTCGGCATATTGTTCCTTCAAAGTCTATACTGTGTTACCTGTGACCCTGCGGACTCCGCCTCTGTCCACTCCCTCCTTGCGAGCTCTCAGTCTGATGGCCTGGTTCTCTCTGATCACTGTGGCCTTGATCGTCTCCAGCACAGCCACCTCCTTCCTTGGGATGTACGTCCCTGCAGCAAAAAACACACCACATGAGTCAGAAATGTACCAGAAGATCTATTTACACAAAGAAGAAGGCACTTGTTGAGCACAGATTCACACGGAAACTCGAAATCGCCAAATTTCCTGAACCATTTTTCTCTGCTGCAAAAAACAGCATAGATAGCTTGAGGGTTAACGTGGCTGTTATTTAAAATAAGTTCCTGAACTTTAATGAAGGAAAGCAACTTGATCAGAATAAATTATTGTGAATGACAACATTAAAAACAGAGTGCAACAACATGTACAAGAGTGAAATAACCAACTAAAAATGGGCTTATGCAGTTAGTAGCTGTGATGCAATCCTCATCATATTATTGATATATTAAATTAATTCTGAATGTTTCACAGATTGAATATTTTACCAGTGATATCTGATATAGAGAGAGTATGTAATGCTCAGTGAAAACATACCTGGTCCTTCAAACAGCCACTCATCTCCAGCAACTCTCTTCTCTCCTCCTTCAACCTCGAAGTCCAGCAGAGCCTGAAGACGCAGCGCCGTGTCCGGGTACACGATTTGTAGCGGAGTCACGTCCTGAGGCACAAACACATATCATTTGACATGTTTTCAAACACAGAGAAAAAAATCTTTAATAAACTGTAAACATATTATTTGGTTGGTGTATAATACACACAAAAAGGTAAAAAGTGATACAAAAAAATCTTATTTTGATGGAATTTAAGAATGCCCATGTATGCAAGCATTTCATTAATGCTGTTTCATTAATGCAAAGGAAAATTAAAGGCCACCTTGATGGTATAGTTTTAAGAATTTTATTTGAATGAATTAACAAAGACAATTTTCCCATGAAAAGAGGTCGATTTCTTATTATTTTGACCTTGGAAAGAAACTGAGAAATCACCAGAGATTTTTTATCTAAATGAAAAACATTTGGATGTTGGATTTTCTTTGGTTCAGATTTCGAGTTTATTGATTGCTTCTAAGTCTGTGTGTAAAACAAACTGTACAAGCAGCTAAATTAAAAAAGGATGATCATGTCCATTATTCTGATAACTTATTTAAAATTGGTAATCATTCAAGACCTCATCTCCTCCGGATGGACATTTTTGTGGTTAGAAAAGCTCACTGGGATTTGGGCTCTGACCTGCTGGACCTCCTCCCCGGGGTAGAGAGGGAACGGTTCCTGGGTCAGGCGAATCTCCAGGTCTGCATGGCGGAGCTTAGCCTGACCCGACTGATCAAAAAGGACTTGATTTTCCTCATCGCGGGCGACGGGGTTGATGACCACGCAGTAGTGGCGTGGTGGCACCATGATCATCCGAACTGGTGGGAAGAGGACTCTGAAGAAGAGCAGAGAAAGAAAACAACCCTCATGTGAAAGCCTGGTTTATTTTACCCTAAAAAAACAGAGAAAACGCCTACAGCAGCTAGTCACTGATGAATGCAAACATAAAAAATATTGGCACATCAAAGGGAAAAGGGGATTAGTAATATCTTTTCAGTTTTACCTGCACTTTTCCACAGAAGCTAGTGAGGCAAGAAGATACCAGCAGCGGGCGGTAACAATGAACTAGCACACCAAAAGCTTCTAAAACATGTCTGTTTAAGCTTACAATAACAAAAAATGATCTGCACTCCTACATATGGGCTTAAGAGATCTATTTTCTCAGTCCAGCTCATTTAGCTTCTTCCCCCAGCTTCCTGACTTTATGAAAAGCTAGTGTAACCAGCTGTTTACTGAAAAATATTTTCAGAATCAAACACAATCTAACTATGTCTGAAACTATAATATACTCTACCAAGCTAGCATTTTAACACTAAGGACCTTTTCAACACACTTCTACAATTCTTTTGAATGGTTATTTCAAATTTAACAGCTAACAGGTGTTTTTGTGGTTTTAAAAGTGTTCCAGTTCAGTTTATTTAAAACTGTCCAAAGAGTTTGTCAATCTAGAGTGATTTGTATTTCTGACATTTCATCAGCTCATTGAAACAGCTTTTAAATAAACCAAATGCATCCTACAGTAATATAACAAGACATCCATGCGCTATACCTGCTATTACATTTTATAACGCATTCTAAAATTAGGTTACTAACCGTGTATCTAGGAGCAAAGTGAAGTTACTGTGTATTTTGAGGCAGAGTAGAATCAGTGACTATAGTAGCTGCATCTAAAAAAATCAATAGTGAAATCAATACTTGTATTATTAATTAAAGTGTTGCATTTAAAAACTGCTTTGGCAAACATTTATCTGCTAGTGTGCAGATAAAATCACTGCATGGGCAGAGAGTGGCAGTTAAGGTAAATCCATAAACTCCAGCTGCTTTGACCTACTTTGATAAAGGATCCTGATCAAAGTCTCTGATGTTTGTGCGCATTGTGTTTCTGTAGTCAGGGAGATATCAAAGAGCTTGGCAACAGTGATAACACACTGATCTAATCCAGTTTACTCATGTGACACAAAGAGTCAGAAAATCTGATCAGGAGCTTCCTTTTACAAACAGAATTGATGAATAGTTTCATCAGCATGTTCTGGTTGAGAGCATGACTGCTCCTGATACACTATGAGATTAAAGATCAGAGGTCTCTCTCTCGTATCCCTAGAAGCACTTAGATTCTAAAGCCGAGAATTAGGTAAAAATGGTGTTGCAGTTGTGGGTATTCATCCTCATAGGAAACAGGGTTCAAGGTTTCCCCCTTGTGTTTAAAATGAGACGAGGGTAATATCTCTAGAACTGTGGACTGTAGTTAAAGACAAAAAAGGGACCCATCAAATATGTGGTTTTAGAGACCAAAACATCTTCTATTTTCTTCGCCTTACTTTTGCAAATGAAGTTAATGCCACTTAAAGTCCACCTTGTTCATACTTTTTATATTAGCATTGTCTACTTTTGCAACCAGTATCAGTTATGTATCATTTTATAGGTTAATTCTGTGGTACTTTGTGAGCCATTAGCCCTTTTACTCTGCTTACAGTCCTTTTGTCCAGAGCTAGGCTCACAACATTTTCATTTGAGACTGGATTTATATTACAAACATTTCAGCCCCACAAAAATTTATTTCTTTCAAATTGTCAAATGATTTCTTCCAACATTTATGTCCATAAACTAACCACATAGCACATCCTTTGACTGAAACACACTAGCCCCACACTGTTTCTTGCACAGGCTCTTTACCTAACTTATCTAAACCAAACAACAGAAAGCCTCTTCACAAAAATGAATAAAAGACAATGTGGGTGTCCACAAAGTTGATCATTTTAACATAAAATAAAGCTCATATGACTAATAGGATTTTTCTAGTTTATGATATTCTGTTGTTTCTGACCTCTCATTGTCCTGGCGGATGTAGGTGAGAGGTCCGATCTCCACCCGGGCGATGTTGGTGTTTTGGTCCAGTACATGGATATAGTGATGAGGTGGGATGCGGATGATTGACGAATCCACTGGCCCCTCAAACTCCGGCCCTTTTCCACTTTTCTTAGACATGATGGGAAGTAAATGCTGCAGATAGACAATAGAGATGCAAATGACTGGAAGAATAAGGCAACAATAAAATGAAAACACTCACTAGCACAGAAGAGGAGCTTAATGCATTTTGAGGCTTAGGAGCCTTTGGTTCAGTTTTATCCTGTCAGTAGTGGAAGAAAAACTTGAGTCTTGATTTAAAATAAAAGGCATAAGACAATAAAGTAGAATTACTTCAGTTGCAAGTTAAAGTTGCAACTTCACAATCAAACTTGAGTAGCAAATCTAAGTCAGCATTAAAACAGGATAGCTTCAAGTTCAACCAAGTACTTCTACAGCCTAGCATGGACAAACTACAAAAGCTCACTGAATATTATGGCAGAAGCTTCTTTTTTTTAAATTCAAAAGCATTTGTACTTTTGTACAGATTTAAAGCAATAGTTATTACCACAATGCTGCTAATTAATACAAACTATCAAAAGAATTTAGGAATCCATTACTGTGAATGCAAAGGAAAGCGTAAAAGTAAAGAATATCATTTGATACAAATGACAATAATGTTACGAAGTATGAAGTAATGCAAAACCACACTCTCTTTAGCATGCTCACTTCTTATTCGCCGTCACTTGTGTTTTTGTAGCTATGGGCAATCTTTTCGTTCGGTTTATGTATAATGTCTGCAGGTACTACTTTATGCCTTTTTTGATACATACAAGAGTTACCAGAGTCATTCATGGGGAAAAGAGAGAGGGGAATTACACGCGAGAAAGGAGCCACATGCTGAGTTCAAACCCAGGTTGCCCATTTCAGAGGTCACCAAATAACCCCATCTTCCTATATGAGGGTTCTCTTATTTCAAACTACTTCCTATGTAGAGTTTATTTGTAGTTCTAGTTTCATACTTTTGGGCCTTAACTGTGAGAAATTGCATATTTATAGCTTGAGGAACGAGAGTTTAACAAACCTAAACTCAAGCAAACCATATTAGATAACTGAAAATAATTATAACGTAGTATTTCTTAAATTTTTTGTAACGGACAGAAAAGTTTATGCTCATTTCAAGAATTTTATAAAATATAGGTTGGAGAGCCAAATAAAGATCTGTATTTTTCCAGGTAGGTATGCACAGCTGCATTAGTTTGATATTGGTGTCAGCCAATATTAATTCTTCTGATGGTCCTTAGCCATCAGCAAATAAGCGTAAAAGGCATATTGATGTCAATAGCAGATGTTCATCTGTTGTGTCATATTGATTTAAGACTGGCATTCAGCATACCTGACGGCTGACTCAGAGGAGCATTTTTTTATTGAGTAGAAGATGAAACATGTTGGACAAACTCCAATCTGTTTTATGGTGAGAAAAAATTTTTGGCATTGTGAGAGCGTTACACCAAAAAAAAGTCATGAAAAAACAGTGGTATTAATATTAGCCGTCTACTTATTCAAACATCATTTGCCATCAACCCTAATGTTTACAAACGGTGCATGTCTATTTGTAGGGTTTAGTGATGACTGGGATCCACTGGTTTAGGTGTGGATGCAGAGGTGTTTTTATAGACAAATTCACCTTACAGTAGTCCAAAGCAGATAAAAAGATGGCCTGTGGTTCTAAAAAAGCACTAATAAATGTCAGAAAAAGATGCATCAAGTAAAACATTTCCCTCTGAGAAGTCAAAGAGTACTAGTAGTGCCACCAAAAGAAGTTCCCACTATGAGTAATTGTACTGGTTTGTCATGTCTTCGTGTTTTTTGTTTCACTAAACTGAATGCAAATGTTTATTCAAAGCTGCTGCTTTTACAAGTAGGCACTCTTAAGACTCTGAGCAGAGGAGCATCGATCATTGTGTGTACACTTTGTCATGTGTGTGGTTTCTGTGTTGAAGGTGTGTCCATGTGCATACCTGAACTTCACTCTCTGACATTCAGTTTGTTCACATAAGCTGAAGACATTTTAAAAAACAAGATTTCTTTCAGGTTGTCCAGTTTGTCGAGTCTGACATGAGTTTAATGTACATGCAGCCAAATCCCCTGTCATATAAACATATTTCTTGTAGTTTTTTTCTGACTCATGGTTGAACTATGAGCTTCATCTCTGTACTTTAGGACTGAGCATCAGTGGACAGTGTAGCAGAATAAAGAAAAGTTTGTGAAATGTACTCAATGAATGTTTTCTTGAAAAGTTTCTTGAAAAAAGAGAAGCCAGACCTGTAAAATACTCTAAATTTGTCTGACAGAATTTACTTTCACTATAACTCTGATTCATTATTCAGACCAACTTTTCCCACATCAAATACAGATTGCAGCACACATGGTCTCGTATTTTCTGGCAGAGTATCAATCTTATATCCAATGCTGCTTACAACAAAAACATACAGGATATTTGATCTGCAACACTGGGTCAGAACCAACATCTTTTCCCAATTAAAACAAACAAACAGTACTGCTGCATAAAGAGAAACCAGTTAAACTTGACTCAAATGACTGCGGTAGGTAGTGCTGGTTAGGAAGTCAATGGTTATTGTTTATAACTCTTAAACAGGAAATACCTGTACCATCTTGTCCCATCATTTAAAAGGAGCAGATTCAGCTCTGTCACTACTTGAAATCACTGTAATCTGCTCATGTTGTTCATTTGTGGGACTTTGCCAGCTGTGATATTGATTATGAATCAAGTAACAATGAGATGTACAGAGTCACATTTCAGTCAGGTGGTGAACAAGGCAGTACTTCACAAAAACAGGGAAGATGGGAGGTGCCTTTACTGCTTCAGTTCTGTGTAAAGTACATGAATCTGCACTGCTGACAACAAAATGGCTCTGTTCTCCCTTCTGTCACAGTGTAGTTAATCATAAAGCATAACAAAGCACAATAGATGGGCCCGCTGCTCATAAAGAAAATCTAATTATTGCGTGGGACAACTTCCTGGTTGTCCTGCCAACTTCTTTTTCATGTGTGTAGAACCATTCACCAAAGATCCCGTTAATCCTTTCCTAAAATGGCATTATGTGATCACACTTGGACACTATTATTTTGAGCATTTTTCCAAATTACAGAGAGCTTTGTTCAATTCGGCATGAGTTACATAAATATGTGGTGGTACAAGCTCCAGAAATGGCTTCCCTACAAGTTAAGACACCGCCTCTCTGCGCTGATTCCAATCACTGTTCATTGCCAGGTTTTTTGCTGTTACTGAAAAAACTATCAGATGTTAAAAGTAGTAATTTCTCTTAATGAAGTCCTGCCCGGTGATTCAGAAGCATGCCGATTTCAACGTTAGCTTCGACACTTTTATATATCATCTGGACATTTTTTTCAAGCATGCGCACAAGTTTGCAAATTTTAGGAAAGCTATAAAGTGAAGATTTTATAACGAGGTTCTCTGTGCTGCAAAGAGGAATGAAAAGCCACTTCCGGGGTTCTTACCTCGTCCTACAGGGCTAAGCAGCAGGATGCGGAATGCAGGCGGCTCAGAGGAGTCCTGACACACACTGACGGTGGTTTCCCCGTGGAAACTTCTGTAGATAATCGAGGACAAACACAACGACAGCTGGACACTAATTGGAGGGGGCGTTACTGCTGCGTCTGGATCCCGGAAGAGGGAAAAAAACAGCAGTCACGTGGTTTACAGTATGTGACTTATGAAGTAGTGGTGAGAATTCAGGATCTTTGAGTGATCCGAATCATTTGGCTCAGCTCAGCAAGAAGAGCTGGCTCTTTTGGCTCCCAAATGGCTTTTCATTTGTGTACTGGTTTGGCTTAATTTAGCAATATCATAACATATGATTGATGCATCAAGTAAGTAATCTATTCACTGTAACTTAAATACTGTAAGAAGGCTCTCTGTGGTAAAATGCCTCTGCTCATATGTACATTTGCACTAATCAGCTATCTTACCTTGCATGTTTTATACTCTGATCATATCTAGGCTGCATCCTTGTACCGCTTGCACATCTAGCAAAAAATACTATCAATGCACACAGACTTGTATATACTAGAAATAATATCTAACCAGAGCTTGTATGTATTTAAATCTTAATCTTTTTATACTTTTTTACAGTTTTTTTTATTTTTAATTACTGTACGCTGAGAGCAAAGCTAACCTGAGTAGAATTCCTTGTTGTGTAAGCATACTTTGCCACTAAAGCTGATTCTGATTCTCCTGATTAGGATATTTGTGCTTGTATTTTACCCCTCTAGGGGGGATCACATGTGTCATGGAGGTGTCTGCTGGGAAGATAGCCGGAGAGATGAGGCATGGGCCTGGCATGGTCGTCAGGAGGCCATAGCAGTGCAGGACCAAGGGGACTTGCTGAGCAAACATGCTCCCATATCTGACCTGAACTATGCTCAATTTTTTTAGATTGATAAAAAATATTAATATTTTTACAATGATGAATACAATGATGTAAATGTCTCTCAAACTGGATCCGGATCTTATTGTTCACATTAAAGAGTCAGTTCAAAGAGCCGGCTTGTTTATGAATGGTCCATCACTATTATGAAAGACTGAGCTGAGTCACACCAACATGAAAAAAAAACAATTTTCTAAACATTTGATAGTCTTATATGAAAAGAAAACAACATCCATGTGTTATGTGTTATAAGTCACATTATATGTATCATTTTTACATGGTTTGAGATAGTAACACAACAAAAGGTCCTTGATTAATACAGATAAAGTAGATGTAACCTTTCTTTATTAAAGTTTCTGCCATCACATGTTTATGTTTAATATAATGCACAGCACTGGCATGCCCTTACAACCACCCAAATTCTGACTTTGTCTGGACATGTTAAGAGCTATAATTTCTCTGTTAGTCCACTAGATGGTGCCTGAGACACCCACAAGCATATAGGACAGAGTGAACACAGAACCTAGGGAAGGCCATTTCCACCTCTTTAAGAAGTCAGTCTTTGTAAGCATGGCCTAACAACCACTCGTCTATCATGAATATCAGCCCAGTCTGCTCCCATAAAGTATATTTACACCACCAGTGTATGAAAAATATCTACCATTGTAGCTCAATGGTAGAGGCTCATATCTTCCTGTAGTCTTTTCTTTCAGGAAAAAGAATTGACCCTTGCTGAGTACGTAGTTTCATCTTAATGATGACTTATTTTATTTCATTTTGAGAAAAAAGCCCAGTTTTGTTATTGGAGGTTTAGGATAAATTCAGTGCATGGACGTTAAGCATTATATGGCTTTTATTGCAGAAACTTAAGATTGAAACAGTGAGATGTGCCAGTGCTTCAGCCCCATTGTAACAATTGGCTGCTGTAATTTCACTGTGCCACCGGATGTCGCTGTTTTTTAAAAATGAAATCCGAGGGTTTCCAACCTTTATGGCACAAGTGGAAGGAAGGTCTCCATGCCCCGAGATTCACTAGCCAACACAAAACCTTTATCCAATGGCAGACTCAGTGAGCTTGAGGGGCAAGGGAAAAAATACTTTTTAAAAAGTGCACTAAAAAAATCATCATGCGTTTTTTGTAAAGAAGATGGAAATCCTGTTTAAATTTAAACAGTTTACTATTATGGTATTATCCCTCCTACACCTCTGTAATAAAACAGACAACGAATTATGAAGTAATCGCTTAAATGAGCTAAATTTTAACTTGAATGCACAACAAAGCAAACTACCAGGTAAATTGTTTTAGTTTGATTTAATGAGAAAATGCATATACTAATACTGATTTTGAAAAAATAAAAATAAAATGACAATACAGAACAATAAATAAAAGGATTCAACTGGTAAAACAAAAAAATGTGCAGTTTAACAATACATACAGAAAGGACAAAAAGGACCTAGCAGATATGATAAAATACGTCACTGTACAAGTGAAAATATAAAATAATAATAACTCAGGGTTTTTACATATAAAACTAGTTCAAACTTTACAAATAGAAATAAAGAAAATGTAATACTAGCAGTTTCACAGCATGTTTAATGTAAAATATGGCAAAAAAAGATTCATAATTAAAATAAAAAGAAAACAAGAAATAATATAATTGTAACTGTCTTTGACAACTAATCTGTGAAAAAGAAGTTGAAGTTGTGTTATGAAATGCTAGCTATTTATTAAGAATGGGCACAAAACCATGACACTTTTAAATAAATGTATTGAGGGTCAAATGTAAAAAAAAAAAAAAAAATCTAGTGAATAGTTTTCAGGGTGAGGTTTGGTCCAAAGCGCGGTGGGCGAGCCTCAGGTTTTCACGCAGTTCATCTGTCTCCCTTTCAGTTTTGGCCCTCAGGATGTTCAGCTCTGTAAACGTTTCCTTGTACTTCTTAGTGGCGTTTCTCTTGTCCTGTAATGAGATGTACAGAAACACAACATTTTAAGATAATGAATCATTTGTCCTGTTTGTGGCTAAAACCACCACCTGAGACACGGCTGCACTGGTTGCTCCATGATCCAATAGGTCAATTAAAAGTGACATCCAGTAATGGTGCTTTTCCATTGAGTATTCTGGTTCACTTTGGTTTAGTAAGGTTTGCATTAGTTTGTATTCCTAAAATCAGTATGTGCCATCCTGCTGTTTTGGCACTCTTCTTTTGGGTACCAAGCATACATATCTAACCTCAAAGGGTGAAGCTAGACACAGCGGTTCACTGATTGATCGAAACACTATTTTTAAATATCCCATGGGTCTTGAGAGAGCAATTTCAAAGCTGTTCATGTGCTTTGCAAATTATGTCAGTGAAACAGTTCTTGTCTTGTTGTGATAAACAGCCACATGCCAAGAGGACAGGGCACAAACTGCTGGATCTCCTCCACTGTTTCCCTTTGTTTACTGTGCCAGACTCTTCACTGAATTTCCTGACAGGCTACTTTGTAAGGGTCCAGTTGGCTGTGGAGACACAAGCAAGATCAAGGTTTACTGTACCAAACCAGACTAAACCAAACCAGACTTCATGGTGAAAATGCAGCATAAAAGTGTACTTGGGGGTCTTGTTTCTGCCATTGCCAGGTTCTGATTGCTATAAGTGCATTACAGATCATAATAGACAGGATTCTTTCAGATACAGAACCTCTCTTTTTAAGAGGAACATGTTTTTAAACCAGAAACAGCTTTTACATCACTCTCTACAAAGACACCAGGCCTCGCTGAGAAAAACAGCTGATCATGGGAGTACCTGATCTGCAGTTGCCTTTATCAGTTAAGAATCATGAGAGTGTCAGATTTAGATTTGTGTCTTACCCTCTGAGCTGTCTGAAGCTCGTCCTTCAGGGATGTTGTCTCCTGTTTCAGACTCTGAACTTCAGACTCCTTCACTCTCAACGTGATCTGAATTAAAAAACAACAAAAGCTGATTATAAGAAGAAAGCAGAGTCAACCTCATAGCATGCATACTAAAGAAGAATAAGTCTATGTGTCCTTTAAGAGCACCTGAAGTCACAGGCAGGAACTCTGACTCAGTAGATAACTCCACTCATGGTGTAAATGTGTCTTACATCAGAAATAACAATAATCCACTGGAAACGTGAGCAAAAGCCCCAGCAGGGAGGCAACACCCAAACCCAACTAAAACACTTCTAAACACTCTGCCCAATGGCACAACAGGGATTCCTGCCCACAGATCCTCCTGGATTAGAAATGCAGTGGGCAGAGCTTAGATCAGTTGACTCTTTACAGAGTTGAACTAACACTGTTGAATCAGCACTGCCAAATAACTTCAACACTGACGACCATTTCACTCAGAGTGGAGTTAAAATCAACCATGAAAAGTTTAACCCTGAGATAACAACACTCCAGTCTTTGCTGTGCATAGCAGCTGTTTTAGGATGTACATTCTCGCTATGTGCTACCGTGTAGTCAACAGAGGTGGAAAAAGGACTAGAGCATAGTACTCAAGGAAAAAGTACACTTTGGTTAAAACTTACTAGAGTTTAAATAAAAGCACTTGTAGGAGAGTGTAGGAGAGACCTGACACGCTGCCCAGTTTCACTCAGCTCTGCTGCCTACTTCTTGTTTTGAATTGAGGACTCTGTTTTGTAGAAGGTGTATCTATCAACAGTAAACCACTGTTTTCATTGCATAGGCTTATGTCACATATTGATGGAGAAAAGCTGTTAAAAGAGACCTTCCTGATTAACACTGCAAGCTTCTTGTAAAGTTTTTTATTAAGCAGAGTCTTCAATCCAAAATAAGTGGTAAGCAATAGAGGTAGTTGGAGCTGAGCAATACGTCTCTATTTGTCGACTTTTGTTACTGTTTTGATCCCCCTATCTGCGGAATTTAAATACTGTGTGTTTAACACAACAGTGACATAACAGCTTTAAGTTTCTTTGTTTGCACATTTATACATCCAGCAGTTTCAGAGCAACATTCAACCTCATCTGAAGTCTTCAATCAACCAGTCATCTATCCAGATGAGTTCAGTATTTTTATTATTTTAGATGTCACTTTGGTCTCTAAAACCCTCTGAAGAAAATAAAGGTCTTTTTAGCTTCTCAATGTCCAATATGTTCAGTTATTCATCTCAAATGGTCTCCATCTGTCTGAAATAAAATGACTTCATTTAATATCAAATACCTCACATTTGCCCTATAGTCCAGTACTTCCACAAGAGAGAGTTGAAATTGTGCCTTTTGAAGATACATTTGTTAAAATAAAATGATATACACTGTTTAAAGTTTTTTGTAAGGCCTACACAGCTCCTTCTTGTTAATACAAGTCAAGAGAAACTTTACCTCCATCTCGTATACGTCCATCCTCTGACCAAGCTGCAGGTCATCCTGCTTCACCTGAGAACACAGTCTGCTGATCTCTGCAGCCAGGTGAGCGCTAAGCTCCTGAAGGAGATGAAACATCTCACAGGTAAGTCTTTTTATCATGAACATCCTGTGGTAACACTAACTGTTTGTGTGTGTCCCTCACCTGGTTCCTGGTCCTCAGGTGCTGATTCTCCTGCTGACACACACTGAGAGCCTTCCTCTCTGCCTCCAGAGCCTGAACGAGATGGCCGACCTCCAAACACCTCAGAGTGAACTGCTGAGAGAGAACCTGCAGCTCCCTGTGACAGGAGGCCAGCTCCTCCCTGCACACAAAGACAATCATTACATAAATATATGTTTCAAGTTTCAGAAGTAAAATACAGAACTGGAATCTTTATTCTTGATATGATTTTGAGAAGATGAATCCATACCTGTGCCGTCTGTAAATCTCCTCCAGGTGAGCGTTACCCGAGTTGTTCTCACACTGACGTCTCCTCTGCTCCTCCCTCTGCAGCTCCATGCGGTGGGCACTTTTTATTGCCTCAATTGCTGAGTGGAGAGGAAAGCAAAGCAGTTTCATTGTTAGGTAAAGGAACTGCAGTTTTTGTTACTTATATGCTGGCTTCATTTCGCAGTCATAAAGGCTGCATGATCTAATCGAGGTTTAACTTTTATTGTTTCATTGTGAAAATGCAAAGCATAAACAAAACATCTGATGGCTGACTCTTCTCACCAGTTGCCGTGGCAGCGCTCTCCTCCTCCAGCAGTTTGTCTCGCTCCATCAGGAGACGCTCCACTTCCTGTTGGTGTCGACGCTGCAGCTCCTCCACCACCTTAAGGTGAGCCTCCTCCATGGAGGCCATACCAAGCTTGCAGGTAGCCTAAAGAGCAAAAGACAACATCTTTATAAACTTTACTTTTCTGTTGAAGAGCTGTTGAGTTAAAACTATGAGATCACTGGAATAAAATACATTTTTTTAAACACACAGTTTAAAGAAACCTGGTAGTTGTCTCATTAATATGTGTTATAAAGGATGCAACAATAGCTGTGTCCCATTTCAAGGACTGCATTCTTTGAAGGGGGCATCTGAAGACTGATAGCATCACAATGGCATTTCAAAGGCAGTGTGCCTGGGCAACAAGGATGTAAGGGTCGTTAGGGATGGGTTAGGACTGCCTAAATGACAGTAAAACTTTTGACTTTGATTATGAACTCAAAGCCTTTACACTAAATGTAAATAACCTAACCTACAAAAACTATTTACAAAACATCTAATATAGCCAACTGAACAGTGTGCTTGCAGATGTAGCTAAAGCTGAGGCTACACTAGCAGCATCTACCGTATTTTCCAGACTATAAGTCGCACTTTTTTCATAGTTTGGCTGGTCCTGCGACTTATAGTCAGGTGCGACTTATATATCAAAATATATATAATTTATCATGTTTTTAAATGTCAGTTCATACTGACCGACATGAACCAAGGAAAAAACATTACTGTCTACAGCCGCGAGGGGGCACTCTAGGCTTGTGACAACTATATGCTGCCCCTGCGATACCGACGATGAAGAATTCAATGGATTCAGTGATGTGGAATTAGATTGGGAGCTTGGAAAACTTGCTTACCGGAAACTTGCTTGTTGGACTCGCTGGCTTATTATGTTAATTTAGCCTATTCAGCCTCCCAGATGTATTCTTTATGCTGTTGTGTAGCTGAATAACTGTTAATGTGTTACATTAACATACCGGACACCTATTCAGCCTGTTGTTCTGTGTGCTATTGTGTGGTTGAATAACTTGCCTTTCCAGATTAAGTGTCTGTTCTTGGTCTGGATTTTGTGAAATAAATTTATAAATAAATGCGACTTATAGTCCAGTGCGACTTATGTATGTTTTTTTCCTCTTCATGACACATTTTTTGACTGATGCGACTTATACTCCGGAGCGACTTATAGTCCGGAAAATACGGTACTTAGCTAAAGCTATGTTATCTATCACTGCCCACATTAGCTTACATAGCTACAATAGTTTAAATAGCTACATTAGTGCTAATGCTAACATAGCTAAAGTGAGACTCCATTTGCTAACTACATCTAAAGTGGCAATTACATCGTACCCACAAGTTGTATTTCTTGTGTCCTGACAGAGAAAGTGTCTCACAGTGGTGGTTTGCAGGAGGGGCGTCTGAGACCCCTCTGCAGCCAGACCCCACTCCAATTTATTGTACCAATACAAAGGAGATGGCAGACCCTCAATTTACCAAAAAATACAGTCTTCTGGCCCTATCTAGATGCAGATCAGTCAAACGTGGCATCCAGTTTCTTGGAGCAGACACCTACTGACCACTATAGCAGCGCCCATGGTCCAAGGCGCTGACAACCAGGTGCCTGATTGGCACCTGGTTGTCAGCACCTGGGGGTACCAGAAACTCAATACAAGTGTCAGTCGCAACAGCAAAACAAGCTGTTTGGCATTTGCAGAAAAGATTTGACAAATCATGGGCTCAACCCACATACTCAGCTCTGCTGCTCATCCCACAAATGCATGTTCCTTACAAATGTGGCCTCATTTAAGGCTTTAGGCTTTCCAACAGTATAAGACTTGTTCCCAAGAAGCATTGTAACAACAGTAAGTAAAACTAAGTTTCTATACACATACATCTTTAAGAATCACCCAGCAGCACTCACCTTCAGCTTCTCCATCTCTCTCTCATGTTGTGTCTGAACAGAACTCAGTTTCCCATCAAACCTTGCTCTCATTTCCTCCATGATGGACAGCTGTTCCTCCAGCTCCTTCACTCGTCCTCTAAGGAGTAAAAACTCATCTGTCTCTGAGTGCCACTCTGTTTCCTGGTATTCTTCTCTTTCCTTTTTCTCCTCCATGCTCTTATCATCATCATCATCATCATCATCATCATCACACAAAGGAAAGACTTCAACACACTCCTCCTGTGCTGTCCGATCATTATTTTCCTCAAATTCAACTTGTAACTCAGTGTAAGAGTCCCGTGTTTGAGTCTCTTCTGTCTGACAACTTGAGTCCACATGTTCTTTTAGTGATGGTGGCTCTTCTTCCTCTCTGTTGGACAGCTTTTCTGTCAACTCCTGGTTTTCTTTCATAACATCAACACAGTTTGGACAGAGAGCTGAAGTAATGGGCAGAGGTTGTATGTTTTCTCTGAGTTCAAATCGAGACTGAAGGTAGCAGGAGAGAGCTTCATCGGCTGCAGAGATAATAAGACCAAACCACAAAGAATCTGACGTGGAAGAGTCTGACAGTCTATCTGCAACCAGCTTGAGTCTGTCCAGTGTGGAGGAGGTGATAGAGGAGGTAAGGAGGTTCAGTAAAGAAATTTTCATCTGTATGATGTCTTTAAAATCTTTAATCTCTAATCTCTTGTTTTCGTCTTTTTTCCAGAAACAATCCAGATGTGTTAAAACGTTTCCCTCTTCCTCTGAGCATGAATCTGTTTCAGGAATTAGACTGAGCCCTACAAGCAGCATCTGTTTTTCCACCATCATCCTCTCCATCACCTCCCTGAGGAGCGTCTCTTCAGAGTGATTTGATTCCAGTTTGCTGATCACTGAACTCAAGAACTGCTCCTCCTTCTCCAGCTGGCTCTTCATCGTCAGCTCCTCCTCCTCCTCCCCACTCAGACTGATATCTACTTCATCCATCATCTCCAGGAGTTTATCCAAAGCCTTCATTCTCATCCCCATCCCCTCCATTACTCTCTGGATCTTTTCATCAGAACCTAAAACTCTGCTGCCCTCTTCATCATTTTGACTCTGCTCCCTGGGATAAGACTCTGCCCCTTCAGCTGATAGATGGTGAAGTTCTTTCGCCTCCTTCAATCCAGTTTCTAGCTCTTCACAGCTTTGTTCTGATTGGTTCAGCTGCATTTTTTCCTCCAAACACAGATGTCCATCCTCTTTCCTCTTGCTGTCTTCCTTAAGTTCCTCCTCTTTTTCTGCCGTGTTGTTCAGCTGCAGAAGCTCACCTGTTTCCCTCAGGCTCTCCTCCAGTGAGGAGATCAGACTCTGAGCCTCAAGAAGTTCCTGGCTCCTCAGACTGAGCTCCACCTGCAGATCCTCCACCCAAGACCCCTCCAGCTTCTCCTCTTCATCTTTAAGGTGGCAGGGCTCTTCATCAGGTGAGTGTTGTGTTTCAGAGAGCCTTGTGTTGAGTTCTGCCCTCAGACGCTCAATCTCAAAGCTGGCCTCTGTCAGCTGGTGCAGCAGCTCTTGATTCCTCTGGTTCAGCGCCTCCTTCTCACTAATAAGGAGCTGCACCTCCTGTGTGAGCCGCCTTAGCACCTCCTGGTCTGGAGGAAGGTGATGCTCCACACAAAGGCTCAGAGAAGGGTCATCAGTCTCTTCAGGCTGATCAGTAATTGATGATCCATTATGGTTGTTTTGACCCGGCTCATCCTGATCAGCCTGCAGGATTGTTGATTCTACGGCTAGGAGAGCTTCTGCAGTCATTCCTTCTGCTGTTGGGGGGGGTGAGGATGATGATGATGATAAAGGTGTGGTGTCTGTATGAAGAACCTCCTTCAGGTTCCCATCAGAGTCGTGCAGCAGGATGCTCGGTGTTAAAGGAGGATGTTCCTGTCTGATGATGTTCTGCTCCTGTGAGCTCTCCGTTCTTTCTGTCAGTGTTTCTGTTTGAATGTTTGACGGCTTTTCCTGTATTTCTGCTGGAGAGCAATCTGCATCAGATTTAAGAGGAGGTTCCAGCTGTAAGAGAAAGAATAAGAAAAGTTGAGTAATCATCAGTAAGTTAAACACAGATTATGACTCAAGTCTCTGGGCTGAATTGCAGCCAAGTGTATGAGTTTTAGGCATGTAGGGCACTAAGGATTTTTTTTCTCTTTTGTCCAGGCCTTTTCACACCTGGTAACTCGTCCAAAGACCGCTGGTGGTTTTTCGAGCCCTTGTAATGTCCACAGCACAACCAGGGGCTCATGCCAACTCTACTAATCCCCCTAGAAAGTACCCTAGAAAATACCCAATAGCTTATCTACTTTTCCCCCTTGTAATACTTAAAGACATCCAGAGCATGACAGGGGTTGTGTCAATCCTCCTTCTTGCCCCATGGTGCCCTCAGGTTACTTGTCACATCTATGCATTACTTCAGCTTCAATTTTTGGCCCAAACATGCCCTTAAGTTCTGCACAGTACACACCTGATTGCTGGTTACTGCTCTCAGCTGATCCTCCAGTTTCAGTCTGAGACGTTCCGACTCTTCCAGCTGAGCCTTCAGATCATCCACCTTAACACAAAAGAAGGTCACACATAAGAGGTCTTTCATCTGAGAAATGAAGATACAATAGTTTGTATTTTTATCTCGTATAGCCTTTATTTAACCAGGTTAGTCCTACTGAAATCATAGATCTCCCATTCAAGGGAGACCTAATTCAGAATGGAAACAATTCTAAAAATCAAAAACACTAAAGCTAGCATAAAGTTCCCCCGTTTTTTGTGTTTTTTTCATTTTAAACTGTTAAAACACTCTTAACATGCAATACGTTAATTCTTTTTCCGTCATCGAGTTATAGTTATAAGGGTTTTTTCTGTTTCTTAAACTTATTCGGCCGGGAGCTCCTCGTTTTAGCTGTCTACAGTCTCATCTACAAACCAGAAGTCCCAGCATGCAGTAAAATGTAAATAATTGCCATATATTAAAAGTTCTAAGTATTTTGGAAGAATTGGCAAAAGCATGTATTCACAGGACATTTTCTGGGCCTTTCATGGTTAAAATAAGAAAAGAGTCCAGCAACGCAGGTTGTAAAGGGTTAAGCATAGCAGGTCATCTAAGCTGCAATCAGATGTTTGAGCTTCTCCTTTATCAAAGGCTGAGCCCAGAGACCCTGCTACTCTAATTTCTCACCCTTTAATCCACAATCTCATTCCTGTGGTTCATTTGGTAACTGCCTAAAGCTCAGATCACTCTAAAGCTTCACCTGTGGTTCAGCTTTTTCTAAACTGCAACAGCCCTGTAAAACACCTGCATTGCTGCTGATGCTGCACCAATGCATCCATCAGTCTTATCATCCATTATCCATCTTCTAACATGAACCTGAGATACATGAACTAATTTCCTTGGAGCAAGAGTGAGCAATCCATCAATTTCCTGCAGAGAGCCATGCCTCAGACATGGATGTGCTGACTCTAAGCTTTACTTTTAGCTGCAAACCACCCCAGTTACTGAAGCCAGCAGAGCCACATCAACTACAAAAATTAAGACAGTTTTCCACTCTCAGCCACTGCTCCTTTAGATTATGTAAATCAGTTACAAGAGGCAGCTCTTGCAGAGGCCAGCACCCACTTGACTTGTGCTGGGGAAAAGGCCACAGCTCTAACTTGGGTTCCCCTGGGGTCCAATGGCTCATAAAACTGGCTCCAGTCTTTATGCCCAGAAAACAAGTTGTAACACATAAAGGCTGAATGAACAAATTTGTAAACTCCAAGAGTGCACTCTGACTGATGCTTGGTGATGGAATAGAAACAACTCTAAACATTGCAGCACTCAGCTATGGAGCTTGTGAGTATCCTCACATGGTACCTGATGTCAAGCCAAACTGGGAAACTGCAGTATTTATCAGTCTGACTCAAGTTAACAGGCTTAATATTATTTCAAACTCAAGGTTAACTCTTACCGAGAGCCTGTATTGATCCAGCAGCTCCTCAGAGTCTTTGCCCTCAGTAAAAACAGGGACACAGTTCTCTGGTCTGAAGAAAATTGTCTCCACCTTTCTCCAGTAATCCTCCATCTCCTCCTCTACCCTCTGTTGGGACCCTGGACTCGGAGAGAAGCCCAGCATGCTTTCATATCTCCGTCTTCTCTCCTCTCTACTCCTCCTCCTATCTTCAGAGCTCACATAGTCTGTTATCTGAGGGGTCGGTTCCTGACTTGGTTTACTCTGAGAGTCCGAGTCCTGAGACTTAAACCCAGCCCAGTCGAAGGTTCTGTATCGTCCCTCTCTTCGTCTCTGCTTCACACTGATGTGTTTGACCTCAGCATCTCTCTGTGCCGATGAGGAGTCCAGAGTCAGGTCTGGTCTGAGGAGGAGCTCAGGTGAGAGCTGGAGTCCTGGTAAACTATTGACAAAATGGGACAGGAAGTAAAAAAATAAATTATTAATCATACATCAGAAAACAATACATGTTATCAGTCAAAGGTCAATGAATGATTAAAATTAAGTGTTGGCTAATGTAAAGGCTTACAGTGCCAAAGTAAATGCTTTCCCTAAACATCCTCCTTCATCCTTTAAGTCTACCCTTCTCCTGCCTCCCCACATCCCCCACTACTCCCTTTTTTTCATCAGCAAGTACTGTATCTCTGAGACAGAGTTTGGCTCCACTCTGTTATAAGGAAGTCATTACTCTACAACGTATTTACATTAGGCATATTTGATTTTTGCTGTAGCAACACTATAATTGTGATACACAAAGCCATTAAATAACAAAAAAAATAACTAGCTTTCTATATTTATACCTGGTGACATCGGGGGTGTTAACAGGATGAACATTTCTCATCAAAGCCTGAATCCAGCTCCTGCGGATCCCAGCTGTCATGGCCGACAGTGTGAAAACACCGTCTGGAGTCTGGGGAGAAAAAATCATAGATTCATAAAAATCCACATATAACAAAAACCATAATCTTGTTGTTATAAAACAGGTTTTTTAACTGTTGTGGTGTCAGAGGTGTTGTCTTACATGGATCTGGAAGCCATAGTTTCTCTGAACCTCAAACTCAGATACTTTAAAACACTTCATCAGCTTGATTTCTCCTTCAAGTTCAGAAGACTGACAGAGAAATAGAAAGAGACCTTAATATTTTAAATAAACCCAATGGCACGTTTTTAATCGTCAGGAAAAAATCAACCTGAAAATACCTCCTCGGCTAATGAGTCCCTGTAGAATCTCAGACTGTTTGTTGAGAGGACAAACCAATATTTTTTTGACTGGAGGAAAAAGACAACAAATTAATGAGAATAATATGAATAAATTGGCCTTAATTGATATTTAGGACAGGCAAAAATGTTTACCTGCTCATTTTCATCCAGTTTGACCAGCCAGCCTTTCTTAAAGTTCAATAAATCTGGCTGTAAAAGCAAACACAGTTACATTTACAACAAAAGCATTTTTCTATTAAATAGATGAATAAATAGATGTGATAAATGTAATTTCTGTTTCCACTTATTGTGTTTGATAAGAGCAGCCTTTACCTTAAAAACTCAAATCATTTGTGTTACAGTATGAGATTATGATATAATTGTTTTACAGCATAAAAATGTATTGTGATTTTGTTTATTTATTTATGTAATGTTTTAAGGAACCTTAATTTGTTTGACTATTTGTAGGAATGCTTTATTCCTTTATGTCTCTGCTTCTGAGAAAAAAACATCGTCCTTTAAACTCTAATTATATATATGATTAATTTAAATCAGAGTTAATGTGCCTCACAATTTAAGGTTTTGTGCCCAAAGCATACACAAAGCAAATAAAATATGTTTGACATCTAATATGTCATTTAGAAAATAGATATTTGTTTGCATACAGAAGCCTGTATACAGGTTTGATTTAAATATGAATATTGTCAGTTAGCTATAGGCGCTGTTGTTTGGCTTTACATAATTTTGTGACACAGGCTGACACTGATTCATAAAGACAATGAATTTCAGTGTGTGTTCTGGCAAATATTCGAGTACACTTTTCTAATGAAGGCAAGGATTATTGAAATAGGGATGCAAACTTAATCCAATAATGACAATCTGTCTTAATCTGACCCTTAAACATGGTCTAAACAGCAGATTAAATAATAGTGGCTGTGATTGCTGTATGGCCTCTAGAGGTCGCTGTAGGACTAGTTAATTTTTATCCACACTGTCTTTGCTCTCACTGATCTTCACAGCTGTGCTGTGCGATATGACCTTATGCAGCTTTCAATAAAACATAAATATTCTATCTTTGTCCTTTATAACCAAAGTTTGTGTCTCACCGTGATGACCGTATCAGTCGTCCTGCGATCCAGAGACCTGGTCCTCCTCTGAGGTTGGGGGGTACAGAGCTGGTTGATGTCTCCACAGGACTGGAGTTTCTGTTTAAAAGCAGACACAGACACCACAGAAGCATTTTAATTTTATGTATGAAGCCAGGATATTTTTTGAATCAGTTTGTTCAGTCAGAGTTAGGGATGTTCTGGATGCTTGTCAGACGTCAGCTGGAGGATCAGATCTGCACAGCAGGGGGCAACAGGGTTTAATACTCAGACTGTTATATCAGCAGCTATTTTAGATTCTAAACAGCATCACAGTACATAATTTTTTCATTTTACCAAGTATCCTGGATTATAAGTGCATCTGAAGTTTGTAGCAGAGCATTCAACTTGATTGACTTTTCATTGAGTTCTATATTTTTAATCATAGATAGATCCTCTGCCATCATAGACTTAAATTCCATTTGAGATGCAGCAACCCCTCTCCAGAATGGCATCCTTGAAGACGAATCTAAGAAGCGTTTTATGCTGTTGTACTCCCACGTCAAAGCCCAATGCAGAGATGGTGAAGCATGTGCAGACACCTTGTCTAGTCAGGTCTAACTGAGGTGTATACATGCAAGAAAAGCAATGTTGCTTGGATTTGATTTTTCTGTTTAAATGAGATCCTGGTGTGATAAAAGGCTGATAATGATAAAAAAAAAATTTTGGCTTTATAGATAAATCTTTTTCAGTGAGCTTCTCTTTAATCTGAGATTAACAGATGCAGAGACAAACATCTGTCTGAGACTTTTCATCATTTAGAGAGAGAAACTGAACTTGGACACAGACATGAAAAAGCACATTTAGAAGCACATCTTCAGTGTGCCAATCATATATCAAAGTCAAAAACAAAGAGACACGTTGGATCAGGGTTCGGCCCAGAAACACAAAGGTAAAGTAAGAATGGCACTTTGCTGCGGATACAACACTGTCTGATGCCTAACCTGTTTGTACTTGAGGACTCTCTTCTTTAAAAACCCCACTCTCCAGGCTGTTTTTAAGTTTAGTTAACCAATATTTATATTTTGTAGATGAATTACACATAATAAGGGAGAAAAGCTGTTAAAAGTGGCTCTTGTGGTTCAAGCTGCAAGCTACTCACAAAGCATTCTTGGATCATAAGCTGGGAAACCAGGTAGGCCACGTTTTCACCAACATGTGGGAAAAATGGCCTAATGTTTAACAAATTAACCTCATGGAGTGCAGTTTTATTGATAGACTCCTCAATTCAGAATAACAAGAGGGGTGTGGAGGTGTGCAGAGCTGAAAAGAGCATCTCTAGGGTGTTTATTTGACTTGGAAATGTCTAGTGAGGCCACAATGTCACAGAGTTTTGGGCTTGAGGGGATGAGGTTCAGGGGGAGCTCAGGCAAACAAATGTGCAGCTGATGCCAGAGAATAATTGTGGCCCATCAAAAGTAAGCAGCTCAAAACATGAATGTGACACAGCTAGAAAATGGCAGCTTACAGTAATTCTCTTTTTTTTTATACAGCAGTGTGTGATGTAGCATTCAGTGTTTACACACCACAATAATCATAATGCGGCGGCTCTCTCATGACAACCAGCCATAACAGACATTTTCTAAATGTTTTATTCTTTAACATTTATTATGACAGCAGCGCTCCTCGTATCTAATAATCCACTCGACTATTTCCCTTCTATCATTAAAGTTTAAAGACACCACCACTGATCCTGGATGAGTCTGGTGGTTGTTCTAGTTTGGTTTTCACAAATTACACAATAACCCAGTTTTTTGCTGTAGTGTAGGGTTAATCTGGACTTTTCTCTGCTGCATCAGAGTGAAGATAAATCTGATTATTCCAGATGTACTCACACAGAATTAGAGTTTTACCATCACATGTGGGCAAAATGTTCATTAAAATATCAAATGGCCAAACACAGACACAAAATCTGAGCGCATTCTGAAATATTACTGTTTTGCAAATTAATTTTTCAAAAGCTCACTCTTTAAGCATCTTTGCAACATATCATTATGTATTAACTTGACAAAATGTAGCCTGATAATTTTCACTTCCGTATGATTTATGTTAGAATGCAAAACATATATATTCATAAATAAAGAAGAAGATTTTATGTATTAATCCATCAGCGAGAAATTAAATTTTACCTGCCATTAATGAACATGCCAATATGCCATATGTACACTACATAAACAACAGTATTTGGCCACACATGTTAATTATTGAATTCAGGTGTTTTATTCAGACCTGTTACCACAGGTGCATAATATCAAGCACCTTGCCGTGCACTATCTATTTGCAAAATGGGTCATTCTGGAGAGCTCAGTGACTTCAAGTGTGGTACTGTGATGGATGCCACCTTTGCAATAAGATGGCTTGTGAAATTTTATCCCAGCTGGACATTCCACAGTTAACTGTAAGTGATGTTATTGGAAAGTGGAAGCATTTAGGAACAACAGCAACTCAGCCATAAAGCAGACCATGTAAAAGACAGGGCCACTTATTTCCATTGAAGGCCAGTCTTAATGCTCCAGCACACCAGTACATTCTGGACAATGCTATGCTTCCAACTTTGTGGCAACAGTTTGGGGAGGCCTTTTTTCAATTCCAACATGACGGTGCTCCAGTGCACAAAGCAAGGACAATAAAGACATGGATTGATGAGTTTGGTGAGGAAGAACTTGACTGGCCCACACAGAGCCCTGACCTCAACCCCATCATGCACCTTTGGGATGAACTGGAATGGAGATTATGAGACAGGCCTTCTTGTCCAACATCAGTGCCTGACCTCATAAAAGCTCTACAGAGTGAATGGGCACAAATTCTCACAGAAATACTACAAAATCTTGTGGAAAGTCTTCCAAGAATAAAGTTTAAAGTACATGTATTCAAATACAATGTCATTACAGCCCTTGTTGTTGTAACGGTCAGTCGGCTGAATACTTTTGTCCATATATTGTCTATTGATATTAATGAATGATGAGGTCCTTTCTGGTTGGTTATTACATAATTCACTATATGCTTATGTTTTAATAAACAAAGAAATGCAGTGTGTGCATTTCGTGATAAACACTACATGCTATAATAATCACCGAATAGTATGGAAGAAATCTTTATATAATTAATTCATAACATTTATTACAAAATGAAGGTGTAATCACATGATTAAGTGAGTATTGCTGTATTTATTACATAATGTAGTGTTGTTACACAATGTTTGCTGTAGTCTTACTCACTTGTTTTTCTTGTTTTTATTCACCTCTGTGTAAAAAGGTCTGCTCGGAGGCGTGATGCTGTCTGAACACGTCTGTGATGTCATCACAGTTTAACTTAACTACCTCTAAATCTGCTGTTTGTGTTTTCTATTCACATGCACTCAAACAGGTGTTCACTCTAGAGGAGAGTGAGGTTCGAGAGACTGCTTCACTTAGTGTATGAGCGTCTCTCATAAACAGCACTTGGCTTGCTCTGTTTTGTTGCGTCTTGTTTTAGTCTCAGGAATCCTGGAAAAACTCCGTCAGAGGAATGTTACTCCAAGACGCGCACCTACACATCAACATACACAGAGGACTGAACGCTTTCAGACATTAAAATCCAATCTGTTTACAACAAACAGCAGCTCAGAGTGAGTCAACCCCCCTCCCCATGATGATGTCAGACTCTCCGTTAACTTGGCGTCTCTCTCATTCTCTCTCTAACACCTGGATTTGAGGATTTGTGTATTTGTGAGTCATGTTGAAACCAGTCCAGCTCAGTAAAGACAGGACACAGACTGGTCCCAGAGTCCATGACTAACACTCGTCATATTATTCAGTGCACTTTTATTTTTCAATCCAACAATTCAGACAAGCATGTGCTCGAACATAAGTTTAATGCCAAAGAACCTCAAACCTGAAACGTCATGTCTAAAAATGGGTAACAAACTCTGTTCCTTTAGGTCAGGGGTGTCAAACTCAATCACAGCAGGGGCCGGATTTTGAATTTGGGTCTAACCGAAGGGCCTAACAGGGTCAATATTTAACTATTGAGTGTCAACCTAAATGTATTTGAGATTAAAAGGTTAACATGAAAAGTTAAAAACTCAGATAAAAAGTCAAACTTACAAGATTTAAAATAAAACATGACATTCAAAGTCAAATAATGTTTTTAAAGGCAAAATATGATACAGAATACTGAAACCATTTTTTTAACAGTCAAAAAATGAGATAAAAGTAAAAATCATAATTTTAAAGGTCAAAATATAAAATAAAATTTCATATTCATGAGTTCTAAAGGTCAAAATATGAAATAAAAGTCAAAATCAAGAGTTTTAAAGGTTAAAAAAAAGTGATAAAAGTCAAAGTTAGGAGTTGAAATGGTCAGCAGAACAGAGAAAATGTTTAAAATCATGATTTGTAACAATCAAAATATGAGATAAACATCAAAATCATGAGGTTTAAAGGTAAAAAACTAGATAAAAGTCAAATGTAGGAGTTGAAAAAAGTCAAAACATGACTTTTAAAGGTCAAAATAGAATTTAAAATGTAATATTATGAATCTAAAGGGTAAAAATACGAGATAAAAGTAAAATTTATAAGATGTAATGGTTAAAATATGAAATAAACAGTTAAAACCATAACCTTTAGTCATAAATGTGAGATGCAAAATTGAAAATATAGAGAAAACACACATTTCTCCTGACTTTTTATCAAATTATTTTTTTCTGATTTTTATGACTCAGTAAGGATATAATAAATTATCAAGGTTAAGCTCACTGGAGGAAATCTGCAGACCTCATACTGGTGGGCCAGTTCTAATAAATTTTTCATATGATCTGGTGGGCTGGGTTTAACTGCACCACGGGCTGGATTTGTTCCCCGGGCCTTGAGTTTGACACCCCTGCTTTAGGTGATGTGGGTTCTCTTTTATCTAGAACTACTGCTGAGATTACTTGTCCTGAATCATAACTACTCAGATTTGAGGCCAGGTGGCAGAGCTGCAGTGTTTTTAAAAGCATTTTCCCTCCATGACAGCTGTCTCTCCCTGACCCTGAGCATTTGCTAAAATAAAGCCAGTTAAAGCTTGTTTGCAGATGACGTTTTGCACAGCCAAGATTCCAAAAGCAGGAGGTGAATTCTGCTTATGATTGTGCCAACCATTCAATTGAAAATAAAAAACAATCTTATGCTACTTTTCTGTTCTAAAAGTAGCGACACATTCAGGCAAAAAACATTAAAAAGCTCAGCCACTTTTGTTATGTACTTAGTTACATAAATTCTTTATGCAGAAAGGAATCAGGATTATTGGGACCTTGGACCAGATCAGGCACAAGGTCATTTTTAGTGGCCCTTTAAAGATCCAGTATGTTGGATTTCTGCACTTAAATATCTATATTAATTAAAAAAGCTACCATTCCTATATCATATATTTTTAACTGAGATCTTAGCTATTTCCCAAACCTCTACAACCTCATTCTCTATACTAGTTCTCGTTTTGAATTGAAGATTCTGATCAATTACAATGTCACCTCATAAACCAAAGTTTGGTTTTCATAAATAAATTTCTTGTAACAAGGGAGAAATGCACTGAAGAAGGCACTTCCAGGTTTGTGCTGGAAGTGACACAAGAGTGCATACACACCCTGGAGAATGAGGAGGAAGAATGTCTGGCCATCGGTTCATGACCTTAAACTCAAACACACTTGGGCTGTGCAGCAGGACAATGATCCCAAAAATACCAGAAAGTCCACCTCTGAATGGCTCAAAAAACATAAAATGAATGTGAAAGTTATAATGTTCTAAAATATTTCAGTGTGAGAAAGATGTAAAAAAAAAAGTAATAATTTAAATCAGAAGAGGGGCAAATACTTTTTCACAGCGTCATGCAATATCTCTAAGGCCCTTTATATAGATGTTTTTTTCAAGAAGTGGCCCCCCTTCTGAACTAATTAAATAGCCCTGATGTAGAAAAACTGTGATGAGGTGATAGAGATGTGAAGCAGAGTTCATAGAGATCCATCTGTACTGAACATGTCGTTCCAAACGTGTGAGATGTTTTGGTACTCTGTGTTCTGTTATTAAACCCACACTCTGTAATCTTGGTGTGTCTCTGGGTCAGACTCTGAGCCTGGAGCAGCATGTTAACAAAACTTAGACCTTCTCAACCAGGGATTGAATACTGTAACTCTATTCACCAGTCTCAGCAACTCATCATTGAACCCTCTAGAAATGATCTAAAATGCTGCAGGGTGGCTCCTCACTAAATCCTCCATAAGGTCTTATGTCACACCGATCCTTTTGTCTTTGCAGGAAACAAATTTCAACTCTACACCTACTTAAAACAGTCTGTTTTTACACAATTTCACTTCCTTTGACAGTGTATTGTGCACTACCTGTTGTTGTCATTACCTCTCGTTTGTTGGTACGACCTTCTCTCCTGCTCCACTTGCTCCCATCTTCCTGCTCATCCAGTCCCTGCAGCCTTTCTGCAGAGCCACCAAGCCTGGAAAATCCAAACAGTGAGTACAAAAACATATTGCCTGAATGTTTATGTACCTGTGTCATCAACACACAGGTGTGGTCATGATGTTCAAAGTAACTGTCAATGAAAGAAGAGAGTTTAGTCAGATCTTCTCTGCTGCTGCTGGGATAAAAATGAGCCATCCTAATACTGCTGTCTCTAGCATGTTCAGTGTTAAAACAGGACAGGTATGACGCAAACAAGCAGTGTGCAAAATCAAATGTAGACCTGATGTTTGTTCTATATGTAGAGTCAGAGGATGAACAAACTATTTTCTCGTGAACCCTCTGACAGTAAATGCTAATTTCTGTCAATCCATCAAGTAGATCTGAAATTATTTGGTATGAAAAGTTAAAAACTGCCACGTACAGGTGGCCCAAGAGGGAAACCAGTGATACTTTCAACATTAATTCTCCAAAGCAGTGGTTGCCAAAGTGGAGCCAAGTTAAAGCAGGGGCATGGCAAGGCTAAATAAAGCAATGTATAAAGTTTTGCTCTGCAAAGCATGGCAAGTTTTGTGGGAGGACTTCAAGGTAAAACTAAGGCTAACAAAAAAATACTACTAATACCCTACTAAAACACAGGAAAAAAAATATGAGAAGTCACATCTTGCCCTGGGCTTCACCTGTACAACGGGGAATGAGAGAGAGCCACACTTCTTTGCCACCTTGTGAGATAGGTTTTTCCGGGTTTACTGATTTATTCCTATATGTTAACGTGTATGATGGTAGGTGGGGAGGCTTGAGAATATTTTTATCTGCCTGGCCTGGCAAAAAAAAATTAAGAATCACTGCTCGAAGGAAAAAGATATCAGCATTTATAATATGATTCAACCAAAAAGAAAGCATTAAAGAGTGTAGGCCAGCCGACACACCCAAAGCTATGCTGCTAACATGGCTAACTAGAGTTAGTTTAAGGGAAATTAAGAACAGACTTCAAATATAATTTTATCAAATCAATATGCACCTGAATCACCAGGTAAAAATTCTTTGTTCAGTTCAGGGAAGACTTACAGGTCATAATACCAAGGTGGCCATGTTCCTGCTACTTCATGCTCAGGGTGGGTAGCTGAAATGTTCTCATCATGTTGGACTGTGTTATCATATTGAAAATAACAGTAAAGTTCAGCTGCACAGTTTACCTTATCTTTGAACTGTGAAACAGATCCAGAGAGTTTTGTCTCAAGGTTATATAAATGTGTTAAAAAAAAAAAATTAATGGGATTAAATCATCTTTCTCCTGGTGTCTAAACAATTCTAAAGAAAAAATGTCAGCTTGGAAGTAGCTGACATTAGCCTTGTTGTGATGGCAGCTAAAGGGTTATGATGTGCACGGTTAAACAGAACAAGATGAAAATACTCTAAATATTTCTCATAACTAATACGGTTAACACTTTAAGTGGTGGAAACACTTTTTGTACTAAGATTCAAGTTAAAATATATAATTTCGATATTTCTAATCCACTGCAGCTTTCCTCTATGTATTTCACAATCTCCGTTTTAAAACACCATGCCATCCAAAGTAAGCTAATTTGACTGATTAGAAGTAACAAAGACTGAGCAGTGCACTTTGAGGCAGATAGACCTCTATTTAAGAAGTAAGTCATTCTTCTATGTTGTCTAACTGAGTCAGTAACTTCGCTCATGGTGCAAAAGTATCTAATGCCCAAAGGCATTCTGGGAAAACCCTGAAGATTAAAGGATGAATGTCAAAAAAATAGAGTACAATGGCAAAAAACTACTGAGTGATTGAGTACTGTTTGCTTTAAACTAAGCAATGTGTTCTGTCAACTCAGATAAAGAGGGCGGAATTAGATATTTTGGATTTTTAAGTTAACATTACTTTTTTCTAACGACGTTTAACTGTCTGTCCTTACAGCATGTGTTTGAAGTTTCTCGTCAACTGGGCAGTGATTTGATTAAACACTTCAGATTCTTGGTGTTTATATGGCTGACAACCTAAAGTCAGTAGTACATAACGTATATGATGAAATCATTTAAGCATAGAGTGAGGTCAAGGAACATGGCATTGTAGGAAAATGGTCTATTGATAATAAAGTATATTTTTATTTGTATTATAGTTTAGTTTGCAAGCTTTGGTTTTGCATGCTATAGCTACCATGTTCTTTAGCCTTTTTGCTAAAAACGGCTTTTATCTAACACAATTTTTTATTGTAATAAAATATGAATACAACTTATAAAATCATAAATGGACTCTGGTTTAAATCAACAGTTTCTGTTTTACTAAACACAATATGTTGCTTAAAGCACATGAAAAAGAGAGTAATTGAAGTCATGTTTTTCCATCCTGAAGTTTTAAAACTCACTTTTTCTCTGCTTTTGCACACAGCCTTAGGTCCTTAGAAGAGCTTTTCTTCAGAAGTCTACTTCCAGAGACAGACACTATTAAGCGTTTCACAGACATTACCCCAAACTCAGCTAACTGCAGTGTCTACAGATTTCTCCTTTCATTAAAAGTTTTTAGTGTTTTTGTTTCCTGAATGGGTAAAAAAATTCTTTCTGTAAAGAGCAAGTTTACTGCTGGAGCTCATACTGGGCGGTTTCTGATGCTGCATTTAAAAAGCAGCCGTTGGATGTGTAATGGAGGGGTTTAGTCTTTGATCTGCTCTTTAGTGTGTGTGATGGTTTTAATGGTGGGGGGTGCCGAGGATGTCTTTCTGCTAATTGTTTGCACATTTACCCCATTTCCTTTCTAAAGCTCTTTAAAGGTCTGGAATTACAGAAAACATGAAATCATGCAGATGTTTACACAAAAAAATCCTCACAATCAGCTGTAAAATAACTCACTGTTTTCTCTCTAGCATTCTGTCCTGGTCCTTGTTGTTGTTCCTGTCAGCATCCATGTTTCTGCAGCTCAGCAGGTCCAGTGAACAGTCCTGATCACACAAAAGTCCTGGGTCACTGCAAACGGGACTCAGACTGGGAGAGCGGTCACCTGGATATGAAGAGGAACAGAAAAGGTTTCAGATGCTAATTTTAGATCTAAAGTAAGTTTGAAAAGATTGAATATTTAATCACTACTCTGCACACTAAGCTTCTCTCAGCTCCTTGTAATTCTTGCTTTCAAAAACATAAAGACAAACTATTGATAAAAGACTTATTTCAATAGTCTAAGTTGAACAGCAACACAGGCGAGAAGAAATCAAGGAGGAAAAAGAGAGATGATAGCTGACCACAAGGTGAAAGGAGACTGGTTTTAGTTTTGAGTTACAGATTTGATCATCCATTATCTATATTGCTTCTCCCAGTTGGGGTTGCGGGGTTGCTTTAGCCAATCCCAACTGTCATTGGGTGAGAGGCGGGGTACACCCTGGACTGGTCACCGGTAAATCACAGAACTGACATACAGAGACAGACGAACACTCACGCTTGTACTCACATCTATGGGCAATTTAGAGTCACCAGTTAACCAAAAGATCATGTTTTCTGTCTTTGGGAGGGAGCCGGAGTACACACAAACGCAAATACTCAGAAAGGCTGTCTGACCAGGATTTGAACCAGGAACCTTCTTGCTGTGAGGCAAAAGCACAAACCACTACTCCCCCGTGCAGCCTCACTAGATTTAGTATCTGTAACTCCAGTTGTGTACAGACAAATGATGATGCATGATGTAGCTATAAAACAGAAGTCTGAACTATGACCATTATCAGGAATCACTAGAGAGCTTCCTGGAATCACCTTGAATGATTCCGTGATTTTCCGTGACTTCAATAGCAGGAGGAATATCCATGTTTGTTCCTCAGAGAGGAGAGAGTGAAAGTAAAGAGTTAAATGTGGGCGAGAGGAACATCTGCAGGACATTAGGTCAGAGGACAGGAAGTGTCTGTAATCGACTGACGAACTTTATGTGTATGTGTGAGACAAACCTGATCTGGACTCTGCAGGACTCTCTGAGGACAGAAAACTTTGATCTGTGGCAGCCATCTTTGCTGGACTCGGCTCCTGATATTTGTAAGAAAAACAAAAAAAGTATTTGTTAATATTATGTTAATCAATTTCTCCCACCTCTTTGACATTTACTACCAGTATAGTAACATTAAATATACTTTATGCAAAACAGTTATAATCAGATATTAAATCTACTTGTGTTTCCCAGCACAACCACAACTTTTCCTTTTTTAGCCATGAGGGCAAAGTGTCATGTTTTAGTTGGTTCTACTGATGATACACCGAGAAGTCAGCTGTTCATTTCAGTAAGGTATTTTCACAGCTTGTTTATGCTCAAATGTGAAGTGTTGCAACACCATGCAGTGATTCCCAGCACAGAATCATGCCTGGTTTTAAAGCAATGCCACCTGAGGGCCTGAAGGTCACAAGCATCCAGTCTTTTGATGATACTATGTACTGTAGGTGGTAGGATATGCACAATTTCTGAACATAATTTTTCACAGACGGATGAATGTCTGACCATTTTTACTTCTAAGAGAGTCTCTAGAATGCTCCCTTTATACCCAATAATGTTATGACCAGTTGTTACTTAACCAAGTTACTTGCAAAGTTCTCCTCCAGCTGATTTTGGTTAGTATCATTTACTTTTCCAGCCTTTGGTTGCCCTGTCCCTACATTTTGAGAAGAGTTGCTGCCATCAAGTTCAAAATGAGCTCATATTTTTCATGAAATAGTAAAATGTCTCAGTTTAAACATCTAGTACGTTGCTTATGTTCTATTGTGAATAAAATAAAGGTTTGTGATGTTTGCAAAAAATTTTATTCTTTTTTTATTTACTTGTTAACAGCGCCCCAACTTTTTTGGAATTGAGGTTGAAAAATCAGAGGTACTCTGAGGTGCGTATAGGTCTTGCTAGTGCTAATTTAGCAACCTCTCCATTTTCTGTAGCTGCAACCTTCTGTTCATTTGTAATCAATTCTGTCATAAAAAAAAAGCCAACTCCCAGTGCCGTTTAAATCAGGGATATTTACACCTCTGTGATGTTTCACCTTCAACATGGATATCACAGAAGTATAAAGAGAAACTTGATACCTGGGAGGTTACAGGCTCCACTTTACGTTTCTTCTTCTGGTTCTGTTTGTTGGTGCGCAGAAACACAGCCAGTTGATCACTCCACCTGAGAAAGGATATTCATTATCACTGATGATGCCATTGATCTACTGACTGATTGATCCATAGACTCACTGATCTACTCACCCATTAATGATCTCTTTACTGTCTCCTCTGATAAAGACTTCCTGTTGTGGTGTGGTGATGCACAGAGCATTCTTCTGACCCGTCTTTGTTTCAGCATCGCTGACTTCAGAGCACAGATTCAGGTTTGTGGTCCCCTGAGGAAGAGTGCTGGGCTGCAGGAGAGAAACAGGATTAAACTGTTTTGAAGAGTCAGACTGACAGACTGGTTTATGAGGAACAAATACTACACTAACAGAGCATGAGCTTTTAGAGTGGAATAAAGGCACAGTGTGAGATTTAGGGGGATCACACAGTGGGGGAGGGGGGGTCATTACAGAGAAGGTTTGACCTAAATTATCCTCTGCAGTCTGCTCAGAACATGTGGCCTAAAGATCCTGCTGACATACAGATGCACATACAGAGCAAAATTCACATCACACTCCTGCACCATGTAAGAGTTTATTAGTTTAATACAAGCAGCAACATCTGGTGTTGAAAAGTGAAGGCAATGCAGAAGTGTAAAAGACTGCATTTCCTCAAGTGTCCACTTGATGCTGGCTGCAGAAGCAAAATATGTCACATAAACACCCATGTTAACCTCACAAGACCCAGCATGCACACATAAGACCAGGGGATTTTGGTTCTCCTACAACATAATTTCTGCTATTAGAATTATTAAGGCAAATCAAAATGTCCACTGAAGTTCAGGTAATTGCTTGAAATAGTGGAAGGATTTGATATTACATTTTCAAGAAAATTTTAGGGAATTTGCTTAGATATTTGGGGGAGTTTGCTTGAAGTTTTAAAGTATTTTCATGAAAATCTGGGAGATTTGTTTAAACATTCTGAAAAACTTTTTGTAAGTTTTGGAATACATTTGCTTTGATTTTTTTTTTTTCTGTTTTTTTTTCTGTTTTTTTCTGTTTGTTTGTTTTTTTAAATTTGGGAAGTTGTTTGGGTGTTTGGAGGAGTTTGGAAGGTTGATATTTTTCCATGAAGATTTGATTAATATTTTTGTAATTCCTGGGTATTTGATTAAAATGTTTAGCTTTTTCTTCTTTTTTTTCTTTTTAAGTTATTTTCATCAAAATCTTAAAAAAAATTGTTCTTAAATTTGTGAGAATTTGATTGGGAATTTTCAAGAACTTCATGGAATTGAAGAGAATTTGTTTGGATATCTGGGGAAGTTTTGTGTAATTTTCATAATTTTTGGGCAATGGACCGTAAATATATGGATATCTGATCATGTTATTTTAGGGGCGATTTGCCTTGAAATTTCTTGGAATTTGCTTAAAAATTTGCAGGAATTTACATGGAATTTTGGGAAAATGTTTCAGGAATGTTTAGACTTTATGATAAAGCTTCACTAAAACAGGTTAATATTTAGAAATATTTGGGGTACTTTTTATGAAGAATTTTCATAAAAATTCAAGCCAATTTCTTTGAAATTTTAGAGAATTTGTGTTGATTTTGGAAAGGAAAGTTTTCAAGAAATTTTGAACTTTTGTTGGAACAACAATAACAAAAAAAAAATGACTCAACCATAAATTTCTCAATAACTTACACCATTTCCTACTGACTGAAGACCCCCTGAGACTTAGCTCAGAACAGAGAACCAAAATGTATGCTTTAAACCTGATCCAGTGCTGTATTTTCAGCAGAAACAGGACCCTCAAGATTTGTGGATTTCATTTTTGGTTATAAATAATTCCTGTTCAAAAACGGGCCATTTTTATCCCAAAAAAAAAAAGTTTAGAAAAAACTTAAAAGCATCCCAAACAAAAGCTAAGGCTTCAGGGGGTTAAAATAATATTTTTCATCCTAGAAATAAAAACGTTTTCAGCACAGTTAAAAAAAAAATATGGTCAGAAAAGTTCATGTTCTTGTGGGCACACATTGTAAGGACACAAGATTTGCTTAATGGGGGAAATAGCTAATAAAACATTAAGCCAGCACATCTATAGCTGTTTGTTAGGAGGCCTCACCTCCAACTCTTGTCCTGTTTCAACTGATCTAAAGCTAGTTTGAGATGTTTTTTTTTGTGTGGCTGCCACCTTGGACTGGCTTCAAAAGCCCTGTTTGGTTCACTACTTTCTAGAGTCTATGGTTCTATGAAACCTGACAAGTTTCTGTTCATCTTATGTGTGCTTTAGTTTCAGTTTCTCACCAGTTCATCCAGTGCAAAGCTCAGTCTTCCATCTTCATATAGGATGAAGAAGCGTCGCTGCCATTTCTGTCATACAAGAAATAAAATCACAGCAGAAGAAAAAAAATTATACTAAAAGCAATATAGTGTATTCACATATATTTTGTATATGAGGGTTAAGCACCGTACCCTGGACCTCTGTATGGGGTTTTCAAAGTCTGTCCCTTCAGGAGCCAAACACAGCCAGCCTCCATACACTGGCTTTACCTGCAGAGAAATAGGAAGTCATCATGGTTGGTTACACGACTAGCGTACAGAGCTAAATAAGTAAAAGAACAAGCCACATATATTTTCTTTCTAAACAGATTTCACTAGGCACAAGGTGACAGCTTAACACTTCTATTTATAAGGAAATCAGCTTTGCAAAAAAAAAGAATGGAGAAAATAAAAACCAGAGAATATGAATGAAGGGGGAGTTTTCTATTTTCTCTTGTGTTCTCTTTGCTGTGTAAAGTTGCACCTATTACATTTGTGCTTTGTTTGTTCGGGGGCTATAAGGGTCTATGCAGCAGGAGAGATGACTTCAGCGATGTAACTACCTGTAGCTTGCATGCAAGGAGCCTGAGTCTGGTGAATGTGCCGATGCTGTTTGGAGGGCCATATAGTAGAGAGGGTGAGATAAGGGATGTCGTGTTGGCTTGATGGGCAGTGGGAGCTAGGATGGAGGAGGATGGCTCTGCAACGCCAGCGCTATCTGTTAAGTGAGATGAGGCGGGACTAACTGAACAGACCCTTTAGTATCACTGTTTTATTGCAGGGCACTGGTCTGCGCAGTTCTGTTGCGGTTGCTAATATTAGGGACGTAATTGGGGTAAAGGATTTCATTACAGAGCTCTTATCATTCAGTAGGGCACAAGTATTTTGTGTTTATTTCACATTAAATAAAAAAGGCATATTTTTCACTATTGTGTGGGGGAAAAAATGATTATTTTTGCATTTCTGCATGAAAAAACTCAGATTTATTTTCTGACATTATTTATCAATTATTTAATGAAACAGAAAGTTGTAAAGCTGTATCTATTTAGTCAAACTTTTGGAAAAAATGGCAACTAAGTTTTCATTCCCTCCCTTTAACAGAGGAACAATTGCAACTCTGATTTCCACAAATAGACCATAATCCACACAAGAACACTGGAAATACAGCAGAAACTATAAGTTGTATTCATTTAGCAAAAAGTCATTCCATAGACTGGACCATGTTGTAAAAAACCTGGTTCAGGTCTTCAGGTTGAGCAACACTGAGCATAAATTACAGGGCAGAGAGAGCCAGGCAGCACTCACAATAATAACACAGTAATAACATGTGAACAGAGGCATGTATAAGAGATGTCATGATTGATCATGTGATCATAGCAGACCTGCAACAACAAGGTTTTAGACAGGAACCAGACCGTCTTTCAACATGCTTCACAACATATATGGATGATTCAATTTTGCATTTTCACTGAAACAACTAGTAAAATCCAGATGTTGGGATATTTGTTGGGGTCTTTACAAGGGATGCAGCGCATTCCTGATTTTTAACTTTTTGCATATTTTTCACACTTAAATCATCAAACAAATTTAAATATAAAACAAAGATAACCTGAGTAAATATAAAATGCCATTTCAAAATAATGATTTTAATTATTAAGACTATTTTATCAAAAGTCTTGGGGATCATCAAAATGTTTTTTTGCAAATGTGAGATACATCTTTGTGTTCTTTTTGGCTATTTTCGCCTTGGACCTCCCATGGATGCCATTTTTGCCCAGTCTCTTTCTCATTCTTGAATCATGAACACTGACCTTGACTGAGTCCTGCACGTCTTACGATGTTGTTCTGGGTTTTTTTGTGACCCCCTGCATCATTGATGCATTCCTGGAGCACTTTTGGTAGGCCAGTCACTGCTCCAAGTTTTCTACATTTGTGGATAATGGCTCTCACCTGGGGTTCGCTGGAGTCCTAAAGCCTTAAAAATGTCTTCGTAACCCTTTCCAGAATGATAGATGTCTGTGACTTTGTTTCTCATCTGTTCTCGAGTTGCTTCATTTTGTGGCATGATGGTGTGGTGTGGCATGTGAAATTGAACTAAAAAATGTGGTGAATCATGGTTGATTCATTATTTAACAAGGGCAGGTAATCCCTTTTCACATGCAGAGTTGGTCTGGACCAAAGAGAACAGGATCCTTTTTTTTGACAGTATCTTAAGGGTGATATGATCACCTAGATAAACTGCTACCTCTACAATCAGCACTGTGACTGTGCCTCTGGAAAAAGAAGGTCTTCAGGTAGTTAAACTTCTCTTGAGTAGCTATTTACATTTCATGTTACTCTACACTTCAGAATAACAGCTCTGTAGAGAAAAGTTCAGCTTGAATCTTTTAGATTTGCACTAATCTCAGCCTTTACAATGTATTTGGGCCCATCTTTACCTTGTAAACTGCACCCTGGGAGCTTAAAATGTAGCTGAATTGACACAAACATACAGGACAGTGGAAAGCAATGACTAATACAGATAAAGGCAACATATATGAGCAAACTTTTAAAATTATCCATTCTTTTAAGGGCATAAAAATGCTCCAATACTTAAAAAAAAGTTTTTAAGTCAGTTTAGGATACTCATATTACAAAAAACATTTTGGCATTTAAGTTTAGAGTGTTTTTGCTTTATTATTTCAAAATAAAGGCTTAAGCCTGCAGTTATTTTAGAAAAAGTATCCGTGGTATAAGCAGAGGAAAACTACATCTATTTAGGATTTAAATACTAAAACACAATCGAAAACGCAGGTTGAGAAACGCTGCTCTGTGTCGTAGAAAAATAGCTTTATTTAAAATAACTTCGCCACCTCATTTGTCCAGACGTCACAAACGGGCAAAAATGTGGTCCTAACTGTTAAAGACTCCTCTTCTCTGTCATATTAATACATTTTAGTTTTACCGTACCTGCTCCATGTCCAGGTCGTTCAGCAGATGAAGCTCTCGGGGTTTGAAGCAGTTCTGACATTTACTTTTGTTAAAAATATTCGCTTGGAATTTGTTGCACGGGCTCGTCGCCCTGTCGGTCGACATGTTTTCGCCGAGGGAGGTAGCTCCTCTGCCGGGTAAAATTCCAACACACACCGCTGTCCTCTTTCGGGTCTCCTCATTCAGTGAAGCGGGACATCCCAAGTAACATCTGTCAAGGCAGCGCGAGCTCAGAGATGAGTGACTGCTGGCGTCACGGACGCGGTATCTGACGTAAGAACATCCGGTTATAGCCTACAAAATAAAGGTGGCAACAAGTTTTCTTTTCCTAAAGTAAATAAATAATTCAAATAATACATTGCATATTATCGATATTAATTTGGGAGACAATTCTACTATTAACTTCAAACTTGTTGAACATGCTTTTGACCAGCCATGTATTAAATAAACTGTTTAAAGTACCATTTATTGTATTTCTTCCTATTGTATTTGATTTTATTTTAGGCATTTTTCAAAAGTTGAAGGGTTGATTTTTCATTATTTTAATTCAGTATTTTTTAAAAATTTCCAAATGAATAAGTAATGGTGTGAATTTTTGTTTTCATATCCCATCATATATGTAACAATTTCCATTTCTTTTATCATTGATTCTGATGGTATTAATCATTATGGTGTTATTATGTGCCATTCTTATGTTAAATGTAGAGAAGCAGGTTCCCACTGTCTCCATTAGAGGGTAGCAGACACTCAGTATTCTCACAAACATATTGTTAACTTTTTTAGAGCCTTTAAAGACCTAATAAAGAAAAATTAATGCCGCTTTTGGCAAAGCAAACTGTCAAAAATTAGAGATTTCTCAGTACACAGAGTACTGATTTGATTTACTGAACTGTTTGTTACCGTTTATAAATGGTAAGGCATTTAATTTTTTAGTCATTAACACTCAAACTGGATGATTAATCAAAACATGGACAAGCGTTATAAATCAAAAACATTGGTTAAAATCAAATGAATAACACTAGAAACAAAGCCTGGATAAAGACATATCTTAATCAAAGTGGCATCTAAAATGTAAGACCTCTTACAAGAAAAAAAATGGCCTTAAATTTCAGAAGTCCAAATTAAGATTTGTAAGACTTTTCATGGATCTTAGGAACCCATTTTCAACATAAACTATCAGGGAAAAAAAAAACTTTTGAAAACAACAGGTTTCTGTTTTATCACTTAGAAATAAAACAGACGAAATATCCCAAATAAATAATCCCACACAGACAAACAGTAAATGCAAGCTTTTATTAATTTTGATGGCAGTGGCAGGGGTTTTTGGCCATCCATAAAATGTATAAAATACAGAGCCTGCTTTTTCTTCTTTGATTTGTTCAACTCTTGTATACAGCTTTGTTTGTTTTGAACTAAACACATTGTATGCTGCATCTGGTGATCACGGTAGTCCAAATCTAACATCCTAATGTAAGTAAGTGTTAAAATACTGTTTATATTTGTTCCTGCAATTTTCAAGAAACAGAAACATAATTTCAGAATAAATTCATCATTTAGTGTTAAAATATTTTATTCACAGACGCAAGTCTATCACACAAAGTATAAAGCTTTTATATATAACTCAGTATACTATCTACAAAACTTAAAGGTGCATTTTAACATGTACATATCTACTTTATTTTTTTAAATTTGACTATAAGACAAATTAGATTTTTGAGTCTGTTATTGATAATAAATGACTGTTATAAATAACAATGGCTGATGACTATAATATAAGCCCCATCCCTCAGTTGAAGTTGTTGTGGCTGTTATCAGTTTTCAAGCAGCAGATTCTGTGAAATTAAATGAAGAAAGTTTTAGATTTACCAGTTTGAATGAGTCTCAGTTTAACATATTGTACCTGATTACAAAACAATTGATAAAGCTGAGTAAACAGTCTGCTTAGGGGAAAAAAAAGCTTTTCCTCCATGAAGACATTCTGACGTAGAAAGCATAGCTTAGGTAGCTCTGTTAGCTGCATAAGCTACAAAGATAACATAGCAATTTAGCTAATGCAGCTAAAGCTAAGTTTACAAATAAAGCTTATTTCACAAAGCAGCTATCTAAGCTACATAGATACATTATCTGTGTAGCTATGTTAGCTGGAAATAAGTTTGCTAAAGCTCACACTGCTAAAGCTAACTTAGCTATATTGGCTTATGTAGCAATGTTAATTATGTAGCTAACATAGCTATGTCAGTTTTAGCTAAAGCCAACACAGCTAAAGGGAGCCACTGTTTTGTAATGAACATGTAAGAAATGTTTCTTGGTCCGTAATGTTTGTAATATGGTTATTTCCTGGATGTAACAAAGGGACTTTGTGTATGAATACAGTTGAATTAAAAATAAATAAATAAAAAAAACTGGAAATATGTTCTACCGGTAAATTACGGCACTTCCTTTCTGAGATAAACCATGTCTCAGATTAAACAGTCTGCAGACACCTATCGTTAGCTTTAGCCTGGTAGCTTCCAGATCACTCTACATAGCTGAAAATATTTAACAGCAAACACATGAGCTAACAAAGCAGGAAATTAAAAAAATAAAAATAGTGCTGCTTTTCTGCAGATTACAGCTGGGAGCTCCCTGATTGAAGGAACAAAAGTATTAACTTTTTTGAATGCCAACCGTAATCTTTTGGTATGTTTTCTTACATAACATTAGCTTAACTTGCTAGCTGATTAAAATCCTTGCAAAAGGGAAAAAATTGCTCCAAATGTTGGCCTTAGCATTAATAGGGCCAACTTCACACCTAGCTAGCTAGCTAGCTAGCTAGCTGACCAACTAGCATTCATGCTATAATTAGTTGTAAAGTCTTGACAATCTAGCTACTTCAGGAAGTAATCAAAGACTACAGTAAATTATTCTTAGCCATCTTATCATCCATTCTTTGGATTTACAGCATTTGAGATGAGATGAGGTCCATGTTGTCTGTTATTTATTGTTTTTTTTTTTGTTTTGTTTTGTTTTGTTTTTTTGGAGCCACAGGTTAGAATATTTGGCCATATTTTCTTCATATTTTGTTTGGTTTTGTCAGCTGATTTAACTTTTGCTGTTCAGCGGGAGGGGTTACAAAACAATCAACAGCCATAGAGTGTGAGATTTTTTTAAAAGATGTAAAAAATAAAAATAATTTTGAATGTCTAAGCAGTACTGGTTATAGCATCCTATATTTAAGTAACATTAATATTTAAAGAGGGACTTATAGAGGGAATAGTTTTTTCAAAAAATAAATACATAAATAACCTTTTTTTCTCTTAGAGAAATAAAGTTTGTGCTCAGGAGGAAGATTCTAAACATTTGACTGTTTTTTCTCATACAGTGCATTCTTTATAAACAGATACTGTGTGTTACTGTCAGGCAGTATTACTTCAGGTTTAAGTAAGATACATGTCACATTCATTCTACAACAGAAGTCAATAATACTAAGTATTTTTTAATCAGTACATGTTTACTGTGTATGAGGCTGAAGCTGGGAGTTAGATATTCAGGACTGAGACACATCGCAGTCCAGTTTGTGAAGTAGTTCAAGTCTTTTAGAGTCTCTCTGGACTTATTCACAATAAGCACAGACTGGCCTGCGCTTTAAAACTCGTGTCTGTGGTACATGTCAGGGTCGTAGTATTTGGTTACCACCACTCTGTTGGCAAACTTACGGCCGGTGAGAGCCTGCATGGCTTTCTGACAGTCTGCAGCAGAAACATACTCCACAAAGATCTGGAAGGAAAACAGCCAAGATATTTTTTTAAAACATATGAAGCTGCTAGAAGGATCTAGAGGAACACTTTAAGTCTTCTGCCATAAGTGAAGGCTTGTATGGAATTTAATGAGGAATGTTAACTTTGAAGAAACTTGGTCAAACAGAAACACAGCCTTAACACACAACTACAAGGAAAAAAACATCCGCACCTTCCCACAGCCAGGGACTTCCACACCATCGACCGGTCGGGGGATTTCAATGGAGCGGACGCTGCCATATTTGCAACACTCCTCTCGGATGTCCTCCAGGATCTCCTCGTAATCCTCGTCATCCACCAGCTCCTCAGGCATCACCATGTTGAGGAGGCACAAGACCTCTGTAGGCATGCCAGAGTTCTGCAGCCTTTGCAGCCCCGGGACCTGTAGCGTCACTGGGGTCTCTATGATAGAGGTCTGCAGAGGCAAACAAATAAGACTAGAAATCTTGCCTGTATTCAGAGTTAGGTCCTGAAGAATGAAGAATGCTTGTGTTTTATTTTTCTTCAACTTTTCAATATGTCTGAATCCTGTGAAATACAAAGGTGATGTTTTCAGAGGGGGTTAGCGATTAAAAGCAGCTGTACTCACAGGATTAGCATTTTTAGCTCCCACACTTGCTCTTTGGACGATCAGCTTTTTGTCTCCAAGTTGCATCCCATTAAGCCCAGCAACTGCCTGAGGGAGGAGAGACAGAGTAGAAAGACATACTTCACATTTCATGACCCACAGACTCTGTATTAAGATCAACATAGCAACAGCTGCTTGGTAGTGAAGCCAAAATTTTTGGAGCGCCCCCTGCTGTTTGTCTGCAGACTAGGTCATAAACCGAGCCTCCTTTAAACAGACGGGACATGTGATGTTCCAAAGCAAATCCAGTTAAACAAGAGGGGTCTAGCAGACTGTGCATCTGTTACTCCGGATTAGCAGACTTGAGGTTTCTGCTTTGGCGTTTTATTCGTCAGTTAAATCTGTGCTCCTGTTTTTTAAAAGGACTGTGGTTTCACCAGCCAGACATCTTGGTCCGTCTTAGCTCTAAATTACAATATGTCTGCACTCATGAAAGGGGTATTCTGTCTTCGCTTTTGTACAACAGAGGCAGGCAGTCCATATGAAGAAACAGTCAATGTCATAACATATGAACCTGATCTGTGGCGCAGACGTCCACATATTCACAGAAGGCGTAACCTTTGGACAGAGACGTAGCACTGTCCTTCACCAGATTGAATGCTTTGAGAGGCCCGAACGAAGTCAGGAGCTCCTTCACCTACAGAGAAGAGTCAGACAGAAACATCTGAGAGGGGGAGCTACAGTAAACAGGTTTACAAAATACAATCTCATTCTAATTGTTGCATTATTTCTATTAAATAACATGAAAATGTGTAAAAAAATAAAACAAGAAAAAAAATTATAAACTTAAAGAAAGGATTTTCGGGTGTTTTCTTTATTTGTTGATTCTGAATAAGAGGACAGCAAAGACAAAAATCTATTTTGATAGTTCAGGGAAGAAATGAAGGAGTGAAATTTGATAATGTTTATTTGAGCTACAGAAGAAATACTTCACAGTTTTTTAAGTCACAGATATCCCTATGTCAAATAATAGGCAAAAGAAGAAATATCCTCTTATCAGAATTTTGGAAAATCTTTGTGACAAACTGAACAGTAAAAAAAGGGAAATCATCTCATTTTGATAACATTATTTTACTTTTATTAAACAGCTAAATAAAATGTTTCTTACCCTTACAATAAAGTTGAAAGAACCACCACCATCAACAACAACAACACAACAACAACACCACCCTGTTTCTTAGTGATTAGGTCTATAGCCAGAAATCCAAGGGACCCTGAACGCGCTCCAAAGCATGATGGGAAAGAGAGCAGCCAGAGGAGGCAGCGGGCTGAAGGAGTGTGTCCCTGCGAGGACAGAGTGTCTTACTTGCCTTGTGTTACATGTTGGCATGGCAGCAGTAGATGAGAACTACTGAACAAACTATGAGCGCAGACTTAACGATCTTACGGCCCCTAGCTGGGGACAAAGTGGGGGAACAAAAATGAAAGATCTGTGAGTATCAATGCAGATCCAGAGACTGCAAGAATTCAAAATAAATAAAATAAATGAGTCAGTGAATGAGAAATATTTGATAAATATAAAAGACATCAAGCCTAAGGTGCTCTAATGTGACAGGATGACAGTTTGGATTTAATTCACTGTTAAACAGAGAAAATTCTTATTCTGCTGTCCTGAAAGCTCAGATGGATGTGGATCTGATTGATTAATTGATTGTACTGATTGATTTTGTGATTCCCAAAATGGAGGGAGCACACCCTAAGGCAGTGGTTCCCAACTTTTTTCCTTAAAGTCTCCCCTAATAGTACAGAAAAAAACCTGAGCCATCCCCAGACACATGGAGGAAAAAGTGATGCATTGCTTTCAGTCATTTATATCAAGTTCAACTGTATTCATTGACCGAATACTGTATAAAATGGGAATAAAGACCTTCGTAAAGCTGTCCAGTAAGTGTAAAGCTGAGATTCTACAACCCAATTCCAAAAAAGTTGGGGCGCTGCATAATAGTAAATAAAAACTAACCAGGCACACCAGATGGATTTGTTTCACATATCCGTCTGGTAAACCTCTCATACACAGCATTTGGGAAAGGGCAGAGGATTTGAAAAAAAAAACTCTTGGAGGGAGACTGGATGAACGTTCTGTCTGTCACATTTTTACGGCCCACTCAGAGCAACAAAACACGTGACCTAGCCGCTACCGAAGAGTAAACTCCATACAGAACTGCATAACGCGAACCATGGCAACTGCAGACATCAGTACACGACTATTGACATTTTTGAAAAGAAAACAACTCAATGCTGTTCTTTATTCTTATTTCAACAAAGAAATGTCATCAATTTCTGATAAAACTGAGGCTTTAGCAGCATCCACGCTAATCTCTTCCGCCATGTCTGCACCGGCCTCTTGTTGCTACTTGCTTACGTCATGGCTCTGCCGCGCCCAAAAGTACTGCCCCTGGTCACTGATTGGTCCTGTCACTTTCTAACTGGGCCCAAACGTTTCAGACAGGGAGCTCTGCAAGATGGATTCACCAGTGAGAAACACGGAAATGGGCGTATCCATCTGTTTTGCAAGATTAAATAAAAACAGAATGCAATGATTTTTGAATCCCGTAGACCCATATTTTATTCGCAATAGAACATGAACAACATATCAGATGTTGACACTGAGACATTTCCCCATTTCATGAAACACGTAAGCTCATTTTGAATTTTATTGCAGCAACACATCTCAAAAAAGTTTGGATGGGGAACAAAAGGCTGGCAAGTCCATGGTGCTCATGAAAACAGTTGGAAGATAATTTTGCAAGTATTTAGGTTATTGGGAAACAGGTCAGTGACATGACTGTGTATAAAAGGAGCATTTTAGAAAGTCAGAGTCTCTCAAAAGTAAAGATGGGCACAGGTTCACCAAGCTGTGGAAAAGTGCATCTAAAAATTGTAGAGGAATTTCAGAAAATTGTTCCTTATTGTAAAATTTGTATGTCCCACTATCTGTAGTACATAATATCATCAAACGATTCGGAGAATCTGGAGAATCTCTGAGCACAAGGGACAAGGCTCAACATTAATACTGGATATTTGTGATTTGTGAGCCCTCAAGCGATACTGCATTATAAGCGGCCTTGAGTACTGGAAATCATTGCATGGGCCCAGAAACTACTCTAGAATCATTGTATGTCAACACAGTTCACTGTGCCATCCAATGATACAAGTTAAAGCTGTTTTATGTAAAGAAGAATCCATATGCTAACACACTCCAGAAACACTGCTGTCTTCTCTGGACCAAAGCTCATTTAAAACGGACTGAGGCAAAACAGAAAACTGTTCTGTGGTCAGATGACTCAAAATTTTCAAATTCAGATTCAAAAATTCTTTTGGGAAACCATGAATGCTGTGTCCTGCAGACAAAAGAGAAGAGGGACCACCCAGCTTGTCATCAGCGCACAGTTCTAAAGCCTGCATCTCCGATAGTGCCTATGGCATGGGCAGCTTACACATCTGGAAAGGCACTATCGATGCTGAAAGTATATAGAGGTTTTAGAAAGACATATGCTCTCATCCAGATATCTCTTTCAGAGAAGGCCTGGTCTCCTTATTTCCCAGACTGGATGCGGCATGATGGTAAATATGGCCCTGTCCCTACTTTTTTGAGATGTGTTGCTGCCATCAAATTCAAAATGAGTTAATTTTTTTTGGGGGGGGGGGTTGGAAAAATGTCTCAGTCTAAACATCTAAGGTGAATAAAATAAGGGTTTTTGAGATTTGCAAATCAATGCATTTTGTTTTTACTTACATTTTACACAGCACCCCAACTTTTATGGAATTGGGTTGTAGTTGAGATGTACAAATTCAATTTTGACAACCTTGGAGCAGGTCAAAACTAGGCCCCTAGGGGGTTCAGACCCTAGGTTGGGAACCAATGCCCTAAGGCCGGCGATATACCTGCTGTTTCAGCTTGCATTCATGCATGCGTCCAGCCGCGCCACTAGCATCCTTGTAAACATACTAGCTTGTAAGTAATGTGTTGCTGGAGAAAAAACACCAGAGAGCTCAGGCTGTGTACAACTGTCTGATGTGTGGGATGTAAACTACAAATATGGTGGTGATAATGGTGATAATCCTGAGCTCAAAGCTAATACAATTAACATCAATAAATAATAGCAAGAAAAAGATCAGCTCAGGCGACTCATGACCAGTGTGAGAACACTCTGTCTGTACTCTGTCCAGTATTTTCCTCTGTGCATGGACATAACAGATGCAGGATTTCACTTTAATTAGCAACCATGTTAACTGGTAACTCTCAGAAGAATGTGTTCATTCTTACATGTTGAAAATTTGGGAAATTCATGTTGCTGTGTCACTTCCTCTGTAAAAGATGTCAGCTTTTATTGTCAGTTTATCTTACAACTGGATTTCTGATTTTGCAGCCAATGTTTCAAATACATTTTATACACAGGAATTTGCTTGAAAATTTTAAATCTAAAAGTGTGTTTAATGGTACATGGATAAATGTTAATGTGTTAATATGGATGGATGTTTAATGTGATGATGTGTATGGTGAGGAGTGGGGGGCCTGAAAATGTTTTCATCAACAAAGGGGTGACCCAGCAGAAAAAGTTTGGGAACCACTGGATTAAATGGTTGGTGAAATAGTGATGCTATTTATGAGCAAATACTCACTCTGATTTTCATATACTCTCAAAGAAAAGTCAATTTATGCTTTTATCATAATACGTTTCCCATGTTAAATCTACTTTGGAGGTGTTGGCGTCTTTCCTTCTAGCTGATTTTATTTAATATCCCATGTCTCTCTACAACCATAAGGAATAAAGGGCAAATTCAGGCACAGGGGATTATCTGAAGTTTATTTTCCTGCCTGTGATGTGAATGTTCAGAACATTTCTTACCTTTCCTTTATCAGAATGCTGAGTATGAGAAAGGTATGACCAGTTTACTTTAAGAGCCACATTAATCTGATTTTCATGTATAATTAACAACATGATATTATGGATGTTAAATGTTCTTTTATGCAAAATACAAGCTTTTCTTTAAAGTCTAATCCCTAAAGGAAGTTGTACAAGATTACAAATGTCTAAACACTAAGAAAAGACCATGTATATTAACTGTTTTTTAATATCGTGTATGGATAATTGCTTTATTTTGTAGTTCGAGGTCACCTTTTGTTTCTGGTTCTTAAACATTAATTCTCTTTATTTACATTCTTATTCTTTTATTACACATTAGTTTAACAGTTTTATATCACAATAAATAAATACAGAACACATTTTTGCATGTTTATAATATGACACCTGAGCAGGTGAGAGAAAAGAGGAAACATGAGATCATCTGTGGAGTGTTGAGTTAAATACCTGGTCATCATTCAAGTAGTTTGGCAAACCTCCAATGAACAGTTTGTGAGGGGAATCAGGGACGACAGTGGAGACCACTCCTATACAGAATAACAAATATTTAGAGGTATATTTAAATTGTGATTTTACAAACAGGTGTCAGAGACTCACCTGGGACATGGAAGGCAGGCTGCTCTGAGATTCCAGGTAAAGGTCGGTAGTCATGAGGTCGTCTGATCTTCAAGGACTGACCCTGAAAAATGATACCATCGAAGGCCATCGCCTGCGTCGTCTCGTCTACAGAACGGAACTAGAGGGACAAAATAATCAGCCAAAAAGCGAGCATACTAGCACCAAGCAAACATCAGATTATTATGACAATAAAACAAAGTTACACCTCCTTGGATGTTTTACCCTTTCACTGAGTTTATAAATCAATCACCGCCAATATATTTCGTTTTTTTTAGACAAAATACAACGAAAAAATCTGATTTCTACAAAGTTATATCAATTTAATCAAAATATTTTTTACCTTAAAACAAATGACTGAGTAAATATTCACCCCATTCAAAGGCGACATATTTTACCCTTTTAAGACAAGTTCATATTGTTCTCAGAGGTCCCCAAAACATGCCTGTCAATTTATATTGCTGAAAAAACATACCAGTATTGGATTTTTGCATACTAAAAACCCCTCTGTTTCAGCCCTTCTCAGAGCGAGCCATTTCTTTGTCTGTGGCTTTGAATGGTAATTAGCTGTCTGATTCTGCCCCTGACCACACCCCTCTCAGGAGATGGATGCAGCACTCGTAATATTACAGACACTTTTTTTTCCAAAGTTTATACCGGGATTTTAACCATCAATCCCCCAGACCGTAGTCAGCAGGGTAACCCACTGAGCTATCCAGCATCTCAGCTAGCTGCTGATAGGATCAGTTGACGAAGGCGGAACATTCCTCCAAGCGGGGGAGGGCCAACCAAACCTGGGGGCGTGTGCTTAGGCCCTTGGTGAGGTCACTAGATGTAAAATCTGGGAACGGCTTGTTTTAGCACACATTTTCTGAAAGGTGGAGGGGGGGGGGGGGGATTTTTCTGGTATTTGAGGGTATTGTGGACAGGCCAGGGACACATATCTTTTAATTTGAATAGTGATGTGAGAACTAATTCTGTTACTTCTTTGTCGTTTTTGTCCCCAGACAACCAGTTAAGTGCCAGTCAAAGCGATACCTTAAATAAATACATTGGACTGAAACACCACCTTTCTCTGATGTGCTCTTTGTCTTAACTGACAAAACATTGAGTTGATATATAGCATCTAAACCAGCAAACACATCCTCCTGCTCCATAATAGTAAATAATCTTCAACAAGAGTTCACCAAAAGGCAAGTGGGAGACTCCATGGTCAAGTGGTCTGATGAAACCAAAATGGTGCTTTTTGGCTATGAGACAAGATACTATGTTTGGCAGACAAATTACTGCACATCACCACAAACACACCATCCCCACTGCAAAGAATGCTGGTGGCAGCATCATGCTGTGGGGATGCTTCTCAGCAGCCAGCCCTGGAAGGCTTGTAAAGGTAGAGGATAAATTAATGCAGCAAAATTTAGGAAAACCCTGGATGTCAATCTTTTTCAGTCTGTGAGAACTACGGCTTATTTTCCAGTAAGACAGTGACCTGAGGCATACAGCAAAAGCTACACAGAAACAGTGTAAAGACAACAAGGTGAATGTTCTGTAGTGTCCAGATGTGCAGACCTGATTGAGACCTATCCAAACAGACTTAGCCCTGTGATTACAGCCAAAGGTGCATCTACTGAATACTGATTTTAAGGGGTGAATATTTACATATTGTTATCTGATTAACATTACTTTGTGGAAGTCTGTTTTCACTTTGACATTAAATAGGTTTTTTGTCAAAAAATATCTTGACGCTGACTTATTTATAAAATCAGCAAAAGGATAGAACATCCAAATAAATGATTATTTTTTAAAGGCACTGCATGAAGGACTCTGGCAGGAGTATTTTTTTTTCAAGAAGTGAATGGACCACAATGTCATCTTCTCTGCATTTAGTCTTTGCAGTACGAGACCATTTTGTTTTGTTTTTTTTATGTATACTTATGCAGGCAAGGGTTGTGTGCATGTTGTCTTTTATCAGATTATGGATGCAGAAAACGCATCTGAAAAATAAAATGGGCAACTCTGTGTGCAAAGAGCTTTACTTGCCAGATGGGGCTGATGTGGAGATGAGCCATTCGCTGCTCTCTGATAAAAGAAATTGTTTCAAAAACTGCAGTTATGAAACCGTGCCCTCAGATGCAAATCAGCAGACATGGATTATGAATCAGTAAGCATGGATTATAAAGTGAACACAGACTTGGACACAGAAATTACAGCTTAACTATGGCTCTTTTTGTCTCATGGTACCGGAGAAAGGCACCATAATGAGCCTTAAAGAAGTTGAGAGGTTTTTTTTTATTGTTTTGGCAAAGCCAGGCTAGAAGTGTCCCTCTGTGGAAGTCTTTTCATGTGAAGGTTAGATAAGATACATAACTGGCTACGGTGTCATATTCAACAGACAAACACAAGAGTGAAATTTGCAACACTTGATCACAAACCTCGAGAAAAGCAAAGTTTTTGTCCTGGTTGATCTGCACAGCAAGCACAGGGTTACTGGGGGCCTGTGAGAGCCCAGCCAGTCTCATCTGAGCGTTAAAGAACTCCGCCATGGACTCCTGAGGAAGAAAACAGACTGAAGGAATAGCAACTCTTCAGCATCGACATGGAAACAGAAAGTCAGAAAAATAAAACTCTACCTCCGTCACTCCAAAGGGGATGTTTCCCACGTAGAGCCGGCGCGCTTGTCTTGTCATCTGACTGCCAACAATGGGAACCTGCGTGGGAGCTGCAGACACACCAGTGGTGGTGGATGTGGCCAGGAGAGCAATTGTTGGAATCTGACCGGCCGCTGAGAGGAGAGGAAAATAAGGGTCATTTTATGTAACCTCTGATGTGTTTTTATTATTAGGAACACTTTAAGGACCCTTCTCCACAAAATAAATAGGCAAAATGCTTGACGTCAAACCTGTGAGAGGAAACAGAAATAAATCTCTAAATTTACTCAGGTAACACTTGATGTTATAACAGAGCCTGGCTGGTGTGGGGTTTTTGAGAACATGTCAGCTGATATTATTTTTGAGAGGGAATAAAGAGACAATTTCATGAGGGTTGTGCACCAATATGACTCAGCCCAGGTACTCAGGAGGCTGCTATTTTTAACAAATAACTAATTAAAATATATTTAAAGTACCCATGAAACAACTGGAAGAGTGATAACCATAACAAGTATGCTGATTTCCTTTATTTAGTATACACATGGATTTACTGAAAGTTTTACAAGAATAACTTCAGCTTGTAAGAAAATTCAAGAGGGGGAGATTTTCAGGCAAATTATGTAATTACAAAGATACTTTCTAGATACTATAAATCTCAAATAAAATCACCTCTGTGTCTGCCTTGACTGTATGCTAAACGTATTATATTGCAGCTAATGGTAACAGTAAGCCCTGTCTAAGATGTTCTAAAGGCATTTTTTTTCAAGGGTAAATATATCTAGTTGAAACTCTGTTGGGAATAGTCATTCATTAAGGTCCTGTGTCCACAGCCAATGGGTCTTAAGTGCAAAAAAAAAAAAAAAACCTGTGTCAGCTGCTTTTTGCCACCACGCTTACAGTGCTCTCAGTTGAAAAAATGTCTTAAGCTGTGCCATGCTCGTCAGTGTTGCTTCTCCCTCACTGGCCAATCGAAATCAAGAAGGGGTGGGACTGTATATCGTAGTTTTGTTTAAAGGGATTATTATGACAAAGCCTACAGTGTTAGAGCACACTCTGAAAAAACAGAGGGACAGCATAGTATTAAGTGGATATCATTTTGTTTATTCAATCAGAGCTCATCTGCTGAAGCTGAAAAATGAAGCTTCACTATCAGATGAATGCCTGTGTAAACTTCAGATTTTATAGTCCAATCTCAGATGACTCTCCGTCTCTTGTCTTCATGATTTTTCATTGAGAAATCCGAAACTGAGAAAGCATGCTGCCATCGTGTTTCCTCCGTTATGTAACCATTGCTGTGTTGTCTCCGTTTGCAGTACATCGATTAATTCAGACTTTTTAAAGTTACGCCTGCTCCATCCTAAAAGTTTACACCCAGGTGTACCTGAAACAGTCCTTTTTAGTTCAGCTGGTGCACAGGATAGAACTTAAAGTCAATTTCTAGCTCTAAGTCAAATGTAATGCTAGCCTAGGTGTGCAACCGGCTGGTGCAGTCAGCCTCTGAAGTGGTATTAAGCACTTAAAATAACAATAGCAGCATAGTTCATCTTGTGACAGTCATTAAGAAATATCAGTATCAAATTCAGTCTGTTTCATATTATCTTAAAAACCTTGAAGGGAGCTTTGATGAGTTGATGAAATTACACAAAGCAAAATAGTTCTACATTATTATCTTTGAGAAAATGTTGGGTCTCCTGTTCCTGCCGTGTTCAGGTAAGAGATACACAGACTCATGTACATAAACTGAGAAACCCTCTATATGTCTGTAGGAGTCTGCCTCTAACACTCCTGTATGTGTGCATCAGTGTGACTGCAACACTCCTGTATGTGTGCAGCCGGGTGACTCATGCCATTACCTTGCATAGCTTTATACTGCATTGGTGTGATGTGCTCAAATCCAGGAGGAGGAACGTCCCAGTATTTGCATGTTCTTTTCTTCCTCGTTCTCCTTGGGGAGTGGCTGAACAGAAAAGAGACAACAAATCAAAGTCTTTATACGGTAACAGCAGTGCGTTATCACACTAAAAGCCAGTGCTGATACAGACCTGTGCTTTTTGTGGTCACGAGAGGAGCTCCGGCGGTCACGGCTCTTACGTTCTCGACTGCGGCTTCTCTTCTCACGACTGCGGCTACCGCGTTCTTTGCTCCAGCTGCGATGTTTGTCTCCTCGGCCTGGAGATCCACTGCGACTCCTCTTTTTATGTCGTTCTCTTTCTCTCTCTGTGTGGACAGCAGCAAAGCACTATGAATAAAAACTCGACTATAACAGGGGAATTCTTTTTTACATGTAAATTTGTTATTTAAATCTTGCACATTTTTATTTTTCCTCTCTAAAATTTAAATATTTGTAGTTACATAGAATATCAGAGATCTATGTCTCATTAAATGAAAACAACTCTTAAATAAAGCCTAAAGCATGTACAGAAAATAATAGAGGTTATAAGATTGACTAGGAAAAAATCATTCAGAACTAAAAATTTACTTCTTTCATAAATCAGTTCCTAAATGACCTAAGAATGAACACCTGCTGCTTTATGACTAATACCCTCCTGTGTGTTTTTTTCTTTGAGGAATCTGACAGTTTATTTTGTTCTTTTTCTCCACACAGAGGGAAAATGTCAGCCTCAACATAACTAATGACCTTTAGACTAATCAACAGAAAGAGCATTTTATTTCTGCACAGGAGGCTCAGCCCAAATATAAAAGCTTTGAATTCAGAAGTGTTCTTTAGATTCTTTTTATTTTAAATGTCTTGATAATCTGTTGTTTTTGTATCTGAGAACACCATTTCTGTTTCTGTAACATTCTTTGAAATTTCACTGTTTAATCCAAGTAAGCACTGTAGGCTGTGCTTACTGCCATATCCAACCCTTATGCCACCCTAAAGGTGCAGACTTTGTTATTTTCAAAAGATTTTTTTCTCATGCCCCTGATCATATGCAAGGACATCCAGAGTATGACCAGGGTTGTGTCAATCCTCCTCCTCGAAGCAGTTTACTCATCACATAGATGACTTATTTCACCCTCAAACTTCAGCCAAAACAATGCTTAATTAAATGCTTAATGCTTAATTTATTAGTTTCCGATCATTTGGCATTTATCGGGATATTCTTTATCCACAATTTGCTCAGTAATCATCATTAAGGATATTACTGTGGCTACAAGAACGTTGTGATGGTAATCATCTTACTGAATATCATCCTCTGTTGACCAGTTCATAGAGATTTCATATAAAAATCCATAAAAGGTTGAAGGTTTGTATCTGCTTATGTTTACTTAATAAAATAAAATTGATTTTCAATGCCATTTAGGGTATGGCAATTTGTTTATATCTACAAAGTTTATGCTGATATTGATTTGAAAACATAGAAACTGATACCAGATCTATTGTTCAGTCTAAAGCCTCTATAATTCTCAAAGTTTGGCAAAACCAGAACTCTTCCAGGAGCCAGTCACCTAACTAAACTGAGTGATGGGGGGAGAGGGGCCTTAGTAAGAGAGATGACCAAGAACCTGATGGTCACTCTGACTGAGCTCCAGGCAGCCTGTGTGATGATGGCTCTCACATGGTAGTGTATTGCAAACTCACCACTCCGCCATAAGTCCAGATCAGTGGGGGGCTGCAGTGGTGGTTATCCTTGTGGGCCTTTTGTCCCATCGCCACACAGGATCTCTGGAGCTCAGTCAGATCGATCATAGAGTTTTTGCAACAATCCTGTCTCTGAGCTATGCAGGCAGGAAAAAGGTGCAGAAACAGACACTTGGCTCAGATGCATCCCACCTGAGCCAAGTGTCTTTACATACAGTCTGAATACTTATTTAATGTGATTTTTCCATTCTTTAATTTTAACAAGTTTGCAAAAATTTCTAAAATTCTATTTTCACTTTGTCATTATGGGGTACTTAGTGTAGATTCATGAGAATAAAAATCATTTTTGTCGACTGTAGCATCAGGCTGCAATATAAGAAAACGACAAAAAGTGAAGGGGGGTCTGAATACTTTCTGAATGCACTGAAAGTGCCCCCCTCCTTATGATTTTCTGCATGTGGCTCTTTTAAGGAAAAAGTTTGGACAGTCCTGACTTAAGATCTTTAAGTTCCTTACTTTTCATTGCACCGATCATTAAATTATAGAGATTTTGTCATTTTGAAATAACAGATTTAAGAGTATAGTAAATTTCAATGACCTCTATTCAACAACTAAGACATTAAAAGGTGCCGCCATGGCATAAAGCAAGTATTAATTTCATTTGAATATAACTACAACTCGCAAAGTTTATATTTCTGGTAGTTTGAGAATAATTTCTCGTATCTTTCTAGAAAAAAAAAAATCAATATCACATATTGCCATTCAGCAAAATAGATGTAATTTTGGTCCATGCCGAATTAAAAATTAAGAAATGACAATTCTGAAAACGTCACATCAGTTCAATCCCCCTGCTTCTACTTCTATTAAGAGGGAAATAATGTCAGAGGTGAAACCTTTATATCGAGTTTGGCATCCTGCGTATCACGCAGAGATATGACAGGTGAGTTCACCGTGAGGTCCCCCGGTAACAGGAGCTCGTTCACTTATTATGAGGAATAAACGGCGGTTCTGTGGAGGCTTTAACGGGGTAATATCAAGACTGCATGGAGCCAAAGCATTAACATGTTAACGAGACACAGGAGCGAGCCTGCAGACTTATTTATTGGAAACTTGTGTGGCTGTCAGCTCGGCTTCTTCATTCATAAAATACTGAAGGGGCTAACGTTACGCACTATGCTAGCTTGAAGATCAAACTGGGACACAGACGGAGCGTTCATACTCACCCTGTCGGTTCTCACTCAGCTGTTTCTCAAATTCCTCAAAATCAGACATTTTCCCGGTTTTCTGTGATGTCTACAGATATGCCAGGTCTGTGTGCTCTGAGGGGATCGATTAACCGATCGGTCCGCTGTGTCAGTGCTGCAAACACCTCCGAAAGCTGTCAAGAACCACACAGAAAACACTTAATATCCGGTAGAATTTCAAAATAAGACTCGCTGATCCTCATGAGATTGTCAGAGGAAGAAGAGAAAGGACAAAAAACTTTTTCATTTTAAGTTCAGTGCAGATAAAACACCGTTTTTAAACTCATGACTCAAGTGGTTTCTTTCAACAAATGACAACAATGGCAATGGCATTATATAATGCTTCTCAACTGGTGGGTTGGGGCCCAAAAGAAGGTCACAGCTGTTTTATTTGTGTGTGTGTGTGTGTGTAGGTGTGCGTGTGGGTGTGGGTGTGTGTGTGTGTGTTCTCAAAGACTGCTGCTAGATGTCTACAAGACATGGAAGCCCTAGGTGGATATACATCCATATACAGTCGCTAGGAAAAGTATGTGAACCCTTTGAGATTTCTTGGATTTCTGCATCGATTGGTCATCAAATGTGTTCCGATCTTCATCTAAGTCACAACAATAGACAAACACAGTCTGCTTAAACAATTACCATCAAAAAATGACATATTTTCATGTTTTTATTGATCAAACCATTTAAACACAGTGCAGGGTGGAAAAAGTATGTGAACCCCTAGGCTAATGACTTCTCCAAGAGCTAACTGGAGCCAGGAGTCAGCCAACCTGCAGTCCAATCAATGTGATGAGATTGGATGTGTTGGTTAAAGCTGCCCTGCCCTATTAAAAACACACACCAGTGTTGAATTTGCTGTTCTCAAGAAGCATTGCCTGATGTGAACCATGCCTGGCACAAAAGAGCTCTCAGAAGACCTACAATCAAGAATTGCTGACTTGCATGAAGTTGGAAAGGATTACAAAAGTATCTCTAAAAGTCTTGATGTTCATGTGTCCACGCTAACACAGACTGTCTACAAATGGAGAAGGTTCAGCACTGTTGCTACTCTCCCTAGGCGTGGTCATCCTGTAAAGATGACTGCAAGAGCACAGCGCAGAATGCTCAGTGAGGTGAAGAAGAATCCTAGAGTGTCAGCTAAAGACTTACAGAAATCTCTGGCACATGCTAGCATTTGTGTTGACAAATCTACAATAAGTAAAACATTAAACAAGAATGGAGTTCATGGGAGGACACCATGGAGGAAGCCACTGCTGTCCAAAAAACACATTGCTGCATGTTTGAAGTTTACAAAAGAGCACCTGGATGTTCCACAGCACCACTGGCAAAACATTCTGTCCATAGCTGAAACCAAAATTGAGTTGTTTGGAAGGAACACACAACGCTATGTGTGGAGAAAAAAAAAGGCACAGCACACCAACATCAAAACCTCCTCCCAACTGTGAAATATGGTAGAGGGGCCATCATGGTTTGGGGCTGCTTTGCTGCCTCAGGGCCTGGACGGATGGCTGTCATTGACGGAAAAATGAATTCCCAATTTTATCAAGACATTTTACAGGAAAGCTTAAGACCATCTGTTCACCAACTGAAGCTCAATAGAGGATGGGTGATGCAACAGGACAACGACCCAAAGCATAGAAGTAAATCAACAACAGAATGGCTTCAACAGAAGAAAATACGCCTTCTGGAGTGGCCCAGTCAGAGTCCTGACCTCACCCCGATTGAGATGCTGTGGCATGACCTCAAGAGAGCAATGCACACCAGACACCCCAAGAATACTGCTGAACTGAAACAGTTTTGTAAAGAGGAATGGTCCAAAATTCCTCCTGACCTTTGTGCAGGTCTGATCTGCAACTACAGGAATGTTTGGTTGAGGTTATTGCTGCCAAAGGAGGGTCAACCAGTCATTAGCCTAGGGGTTCACATACTTTTTCCATACTGCACTGTGAATGTTTACATGTTTTGTTCAATAAAAACATGAAAACATATCATTTTTTGTGCAGTATTAGTTTAAGCAGACTGTGTTTGTCTAATGTTGTGAATTAGATGAAGATCGGAACACATTTGACGACCAATTTATGCAGAAATCCAAGAAATCTCAAAGGGTTCACATACTTTTTCTAGCGACTGTAACTCATTAAACATTGGTGTCAGGGTTCTTGCAGAACCTTTAAAGGCCTTAACTTTGGAGTTTTTTTTTTTAACTCAAGGCCATAAAAGCCGTAAAAGTCCTATTTTTACTAGGGAGTGGACTGAAATTATAGAAGTCACTTTGACTCAGACATTTCTTTACTAATCTTTGTTTTATAACAACATTTACCCTCCTGAGATTTTGTTTTAGATGTATTCTAAGTCCTTATAAATCTGAAACCGGAGCCCTGTCTTTGAACAGGAAAGGGTTTTAGCCCAAAAACACAATGTCTGCACTGGAGGACAACAGGCTTATCTTATTGTACAGCACACAGACTTTTTTATTCAGTTAGTTTTTGATTTTGAGCGTGTTTCAGCCAGTTGGTTGGGATTCATTCAGATACTAAGGCCAGGTATGAACTAAAGTTCTGCTAAAGTTCTGGAGGTCTTGGAAAATTCCCTTTAAAATGATCAGAAATTTCCAAAACATAAAAATGACTCCTAAATTCTCATAAAAAGAGAATCCAAGATATCACTATGTTGTAGGGTCTCAGGAGGTTAGACTCCATATTAAAGTAGGCTACATGTGTTTGAGTACGTCATTAAAGCCCCAGATAATCTAGCAAAGATAATACTTTTTTATTCTCTTTATTGATATAAGATACAGTACATATCATTCAAGCTTCACAAAACTTCACATAATCATCTTTATTTTGATTACGTCCCTCAATTTTTCTAAATAAAACCAAAATTAATGAAATAAATCAAAGGCTGAAAAGAAGATGTTATAACTTGGTAGTCTTAGTCCTTGAGGCTTGAAATTAGAGGAAGATTGTTCTAAACCTTTTAACATCTGTTTTAACTAGGACAACCAAGCTGCTTTGACTGAAGGTCACCCGTTAACACGGTCGACCACTACACCAAAACACCCGCCCTAATTCTTGAATATTACTGTTTAGTAATTATTCTGAGCAGGGTACAGTTGTACAGTAATGTGGCCAACAAATGTAGCCCCCCACCCCACCCCGCCTGTCATGTCGTGACATGTGGACAACATACATGGAGAAACTCAGCTGTGCTGCTATTAAAAGAGCTCAAATCCCCAAGTATTTCTGTTTCAGGGGGCTGTCTGTCATGTTGGAGTCGCTCTGAGAACAAGAGGCTGCAGACTCTCAGAGGATAGAAACCCAGAGTCCAGTACACCTGCAGACCCCCGAGACGCAGTAAGTGTTTAAGCTTTTTCATTTCCTTAAACGCAGAGAGTCAGGAAGAAGTGTTCAGCTGGCTGTGAGAAGTCACAAGAAACACCGTCAAAGAGCTTAAAAGTCAATCTTCAGTTTGACAACTGCAGCAGAGAATACAGAGTTGTTAGTTTCCTGTTCAGTCCGACTTTATGATCGTCTCCACTTTAACGGTGAATACTCTGGCATGTTCTCTGCGTCTCTGAACCTTTGTGACAGATACAGAATCTATTTCTAGAGCAGTTTATATTTAGAAGTTGTTCCTGGACAAACAGCCGGAGCTGGTGTGGTATACCGTAACCAAAAAGCTTGTAGGACAAATCAGACGTGCCAAGTTCAAAAAACAAAACTGATCTTATTTAGTTTTATGGTTCATTAAGTTTAGGTGCTGAACAGATCTTATTCCCAGGTTTATAACCTATGACTCACTGGAGGTCATGAACAGAGTGTAAAATGACAGTTGGTCCCGTCTCTATGAAGTCTTTGGTGCCCCCTTGTTGATGTTTGGGTCCAGTTTTTGTATTGTTGTGTTTTTGTTATTTCATTCACATATCTGTGTTTGTTTTTCCTCTTCTTTGCATTGGACTCAGTTTAATCTCTGTGATCATTTTGCTCTTCTTCGCAGAACTTTTACATTTCTATTTTGTTATTTTGTGTTTGTGTCTCTGTTGCTGTCTGGGATTTTCTTCATCTCTACTTGGTTATTTTTTTCCACTTTTAATCACTTGTATCTGTTTTTGGTTATTGTTTTCTTTTTTCTCTTTGTTGTTTTGTGTGCATTTTTCTGTCTTTCTTTGTTTTTTGGTGCCTTTAAATATTTTCCATGTGTCTTTTTTATATCTGTTTTTGTTTGTTTCTGATTTTCTTTATTTTGTTGTTTTCAACTCACTTTTTTTTTCCCCCACAATTAGGGCCCGAATACTGACCTCACCTCAGAGCAAGGACCCTATGGAACTGTAGTTGTTCATTATTATTATTTTGGCTCTGCACAGCTTGTTTCGGAGGCCTAACGTGCCTAAAAAGTTCCAAAAACATTCTAGAAAATTCTCCCCTGTTGGAAATTTTGCCTGGTAGTGGAACTGTGCAAGTCCATTGCTAAACATGTAATCAGGGACTGGGTAAGAACTGCATGAATGAAAATTTGTACACATATTTATAATAATTGGATGGGGAAAAAGTAGTAAAGGAGTAATGCCAGGTGCACATGAAAGTCAGGACTCATGCATTAAAGTTAAAACATCCAGAATGCCATCAGTCAACATTCATCTTAAAAATCAACTTACTGTGAGAGGCTGTGTTGTCCAAAAATGTGCAAGAAAAGGATCCTGGTCCCCCTGATTCAACATTTGAACAGCAGCTAAATGAATCAACCAGTAGGTCGCACAAAGTGACACAGGAAGTATTTGACTCAACCACATGTTTTGGAGGGAAAACACTCCAACATTACTAATGATGGATAGTGTTCAAATGAGCACCCAAATATTAGGTTATTGTTTCACACAACATTCATATGTGGGTTTTTGTGTGTGGCTGAGCCAAAAAGTTTAGATTTTTAGATCAAAAATGGAAATACATAAGCACAGGAAATATCTTGAAGCTCTAAACTGGCACTGAGAAAACATATTAAAAATCCATCAATGGAAAAAAAATGAAACTCACCAAAGCAGCGTCACGTTTTCATCAAAGCAAGCAGTTGCTTTAGCCTTCCTTACCACAGAGTCTACACGTTTCAGACATGAGCTTTAAATACTTTCCTAGCAAACCCTGTTCTGCAAACAGGGGGGTCAACATTAACGGTGGCACCAAGCCAAGAGGAAAGTATTAATAACATACATCTTTTAATTCAAATCAATAAAAAAAAATGTTCAGTAACTGTTTAACACCCTTTCAAAATAGAGAGTAAATCTTAATATTTTTGGTTAGAATTTACAAACAAATCTAAAAATATTATATCCTCCCCCATCTACACGTTTACTTGGTACAGTCCATTTTGAAGCTCAACAAGGTGCGTTCAAGGGAGCTCGTTTATTTGAAAACTGCTCCAAACAAGGAAGTGGTCTTCTTCTCTACATCAATAGAAGATTGCAAGCCAACATTTAAAGGAACCGCCACCGCTACCTACTGTTCAGGAGTGTTTGAACCTAGGGTGACATAATTTAGGTAACATTCTACAAATGATGACAACAAAATTAAATAAAATTAAATAACAAAATAACATTAAATTCATTTCATTTTGATCCATTTTATTTAAATCCTCAGAAAATACATTAAGGGAACACCCTCATGTACAATGGTGCCAAGGTACAGACAACAATAAGACAAAACAAAAATACATACAAATACATGTAAATGCATAAGATCAGTCAAAATTAAAAAATATGTAGTTATATCTTATAACCTAACCCTGAATCTTAGAGAGGAAAAAAGAAGAATGGAAAAATGAAAATGGCAAAAAAAAAAAAAAAAAAAAAAAGGTTGCTCACTTCGTCAGTTTATCAAGTATTGATATCTCAAAATGGCATAGAAGCAGGATTTTTTTCAAATAAAAAGGAGTGGTTCCTGCAAAGTTGACCAGATCTGCCATAATTTTGGTGTGAAACATCCTGCAAATGTCCCTGCATATCTTCACGCTCACAGGTCTGACAATGAAGTTGTTGCCATGGTGACCCATTATTTGCCAGGAAAAAGGAAGTGGTGCCTTTAAGGGCTTTGAAGGTCTTTAAAAGGGGTTGTACTGCCATGAAAATTGGTCGGTATAAGCCCATTGAGAAACCTAAACAGTAATATGGGTAAAATTGGTGGGTGTCGCTGAGTGGCTCAGAAGTGCCTCCTACAATACTTTTGTTTCCTGACCTTGTCGTGCACAATGGTGTGGGGGCCCGTTCAGTATAGCTCTGGTTTTCTTTAAAAAATTTTCTTTGTTGTTATTTTGTATTTTTGGTTTGTTTGATTCTGACTTTCTGTAGTTGCTTTGTGTCTTTTTGTGTTCATTCAAACCCCTGATATGTTTCTTTTTGTCTTTTTTTGTTTGATCCTGACTTTCTGTAGTTGCTTTGTGTCTCTGTCACTGATCTCTGTATATTCAGGAATCAATCCATGATCAGTGAAATACATCTTTACCAAGCAGTGACCTCTGTGATTGAAAAGTGAAGTCAATGTGGGCGTGTTAAAAACTGCAGTTCCTCTAGTGTCCACTTGGGGCTGGCTGCAGAAGTACCAGAAGTCACATACAAACCATTTGACCATTTGTTAAAATATCTGTTTTTTCACCAGAAATAAAGATGTTTACAGGCTTGTTCAAAAATGACTTTGGTCAGAGTAGTTCATGTCTTTATAGGCACTTGTTCTTCTGGCTGTTTAGAAGTTTACAAGTTGTGCATAACGAGGAATCTGTCAGGAGGTTTGAGGCCTACCTCAGCTCCTACTCTTTGATAAAAAGCCCCCCCACCCCATCAAGTTTGGCTTCAGTGAGGTTTTAATGTAACCAATCATTATCAGTATATTACTGTAACTTTGAATAATCTATATTCTGTCATATGGTTACACTGCTGTTTATCATTTAATATAAGCACTAACATAAGAACACGGTTTGTCTTTTTTGTTTTTTATTCCAGAGATTAGCTAGATTATAAATGGTTGTAGAGGGTGAGATGGAGTCCAATGTTACAGAACCGGAGAGCTTCTGGGTATGAAATGCTTTCTTTAAAATTTAGACATCATCCCATCTCATCTGCATCATCAGAAACAATATTACATCTTAAAAGCATGTTTCAACAATTTGAACATGCTTTGACAAGGAAAACGCGTTACTCTAACCTCCATGATGACGCCAACACTGGTAACAGTTTTATGTTGCTGAAGAAATTGTTTAATTTTTTTATGCATTAACTGTGTTTTGATTAAAAACTGGTGCTACTCTCAAGGATGTAGAGTAAATATTAAGGCACTGTTAGCTTAGCCAGTTAGCTTAGCTAAGCACAGAGACTAAAAACAGGGAAAAAGCTCTAAATGAACAAATAACTGATGCACATGTCAAAAACTCACAAAATAATAATGATCATAAGGAAACAGTAGGGTTAACTATTCTAAAGGGGATTATGTGCTGCCAAGCTAGCTGTTTCACCCCTGCTGATGTCTTTGTGCTAGGCTAAGCTAAACTAAGCTAATCATACCAGCTTCTTAATTGTATGTTCCCAAATGCCTAACTGTTCTTTTCATATTTTATTAAAGACCAAAGATAAATGTGTATATCTGTACATACATTTTTCCAGACCATCCTGCAGGAGATGGATCCACTGTGGACCACCACGGTTCTGCTGGTGCCGTGTGTAGTCGTGCTAACAGCTGGCTTTTTCTACCTGTACGGCGCAGTTATCGGCCTGCTGTCCAAAACATCAGTGCGCAATAAGGTGGTGGTCATCTCTGATTCTTTGTCTGGGCTTGGAAAAGGTAACAAGAATGATAAAAGACATCAAAGTTTCTTCTACCTCTTGAATCAATGCAGTTAACGTTGTTGCATGTCTTGTTTTGAAGAATGTGCTAGTGTTTTTCATAGTGGGGGAGCCAGGCTGATCCTGTGTGGGAAAAGTTGGGAGAAGCTTGTAGAGCTTGCAGATGATTTGGCAAACGCCTCAGACCCAACTCTGGTAAGTCTGAAAGAGAAAATAAGCTGTTGGGCGACTGATTGTATTTGTTCTGTACCTGGAAGTTCTCCTTTTGGCGGATAGTTTCATCTACAGTGTTAAAGTTTGACCAAAAGATGGAAAAAGGAAATGATAAGTCCACTTTAAAGGTTATACAGCTGAAAGATGAATGTAGAGTTGTAAAATTACGCAGTAATGTTAAATGGATGGATTTATGAAACAGTTGTTCTTTCTAAGACATTCCCTCCTAAACTGGTGCTGCTGGATTTTGGAGACCTGGAGAGCTTGCCCGAGGCCATTGAGGAGATCCTGGAATGTTACGGCTGCCTGGACATCCTCATCCTCAACAGCAGCATGAAGGTGAAAGCCCCCGCTCAGACTGTGTCTCTGCAGATGGATAAACTGCTGATGGACAACAACTACTTTGGACCAGCAACGCTCGCCAAAGGTAGGCAGTAATAACACAAGAACTACAAATCACTGCGCTGTGGTGTCACTTCTTCTTATGCTGATCTGCAGTTTGTTCAGCATTATTTATGTTTAAACACTGTTGCTTCTGGTTTGTTGAGCCCTACCATACACCCAACATGTGTTTATGAGCAGCAGAGCTGAGTATGTGGGTTGCGCCCATGGAAAATTCGCCACAACTTCTCTGCCAATGCCAAACAGCTTATTCTGCCTTTGACTCTTGTTTGGTGTTGTTTGGTGGAGTAGAAGAACAAAGTTTGAAGAAACAAGACAAACTGGCAGTGTAACAACATATTAATTTAACACACAGGAGTCTCAGTAGTGGTTGGAAAAACCATACACAGCCACAACAACCTGGCACCTCTTCCTACTGGTCACCAGCCTGGAAACTCATTGCTGATCATAACGTTCCTCTACATGTTCAGCTTCCAAATTAATGTCCAGCAGACCACTGCCATTGCCGGCACCAGTGCAAATAGGCCTGACTATGAAGGGCTGCGCACGGTCTGTTCCAGATTGTCTGGGCAGAGATCCGTCAGCCATATCGTCCTGCAAATCTTGACTGCAAATCTCCCAGCCAGCATCTCCATGTGGGCCCTGTATGGGTAATATGGGATTCCATGGTGGCCCCACCTGTGACTGCCCCATCTCTTGAGATCCAAGATAGATCCTTCTTGTAGTAGACATGGGCATCTCTAGATGGGGCCTATATGGGACTCATATGATCCATGCTTGCAGTTCACATGGGCAATCACAGACGGGGCCACCATGGAACCCACAGACAAACACACATGGGACCCATACTGAAGCCCACATGTAATCCATGTGGGGCCCACAAGGACATGCTAGCTGGGCTGTGGAAGACAGCCTACAGTTCACAGGTGCTGACAGGGTGAGAAAACAGTTTTCTTGATTTCTTGGGATGCCAACTTTGTAGCCTGTCTCTGGCATCCCCCACTTATTTTTTTAAAGATTTATTTTTGGGCCTTTTCATGCCTTTATTTGATAGAGGAAGGACAGTGGATAGACTCGGAAACAGGGAAGAGACATGCGGCAAAGGGCCACAGGTCGGATTTGAACCTGGGCCACCCGCATACATGGGTGGCACCTTAAACCACTCAACCATCTGTGCTCCCGCATCCCCCATTTATATTATGGAAATTGGCATTCAGTTTGAACATGGTGCCAGGGCTTACTCCAGATATGCCACAACTTTGTTTTGGGGAACACCAGCTTGAAGTTGCCCTATTGCACTGTCCTTATCCAGATCAGTGAAACTTGGCATGCCAATTTTTGGCGCAGACACCTACTGACCACTATGGCAGGGCCCATGCTCACATGGCTTCTGGTACCTCCTTCAAAACAAGTCATTAGCAACAGGGAATCAAGCTGTTTGGCATTGGCAGAGAAGATTTGCCAAATTTTTCATGGACACAATCCACATTTTCAGCTCTGCTGCTCATCCTACAAACGGTAAAAGATTAATGCCAAGAAGCATTGATACAACAAAGAAATGTGTTGGACAGTTGTATGTCAAGTGTTTTGACGAATCGTGTATCCAGTCAATTGAAGGTTTGTGTTAAACTATTTTTGTCCCAAGTCTGTCAAAAAATGTTTTTAGGTGTCATATTTTTTGTGTGTGTGTGTGTGTGTGTGCATTTCACACATTTGTGTTTCAGGTGTACTGCCATCGATGATCTCCAGGAGGACCGGTCACCTGCTGCTAGTCAACAGCATCCAGGGGAAAATAGCTGTACCATTTCGGACTGCATGTGAGTTCAGGGATTTTTATTCAAAACAATGTTTGAATGAAAATAAAGAGGTTTTAGCTTCCAGCAGCATAGATTGGTTCCTCTGGCATGTTTCTTAAGCTGAAAAAAACGAATCTGCTTCTTGCTGTTAGTGACCTGAAGAGATAAAATTTTCCTCTAACAATTTTACTGTTTTGCATATCTTTGTAGATGCAGCCTCCAAACATGCAGTTCAGGCATTCTTTGACTGTCTGAGAGCTGAGGTGGAGGAGTATGGCATCTCTGTGAGCACAATCAACCACACCTTCATCAGCAGCTCAGCCACTGAATGTCCCTCCTCCAAATCCATCTGGTCCCGTGAGTTATCAGTACAAACTTACCAAATCGTTTTCTGTTTTTTAATACCAATATTTAGTACAAATACAAGCATACTAACATATCAAGACTGTTTGTCAGTGCTCCTGTCCACCTAAGGTGTAAAGCAAAGATGTAAACTGTAACTTTTTGGGTAGTTTGTGGATATTTTTCAGTAACAAAAGCTCTACCTGACGTTTTTATTCCCACCCCTTTTTGCAGTGCTGTACACAAAGAAACCTCTTGGGGTTTCTCCAGATGAGGCAGCAGCTGAGATCATGAAAACTTTGAGTAACAAAAGGAAAGAGGTGCTGATCGCTCCCTCGCTCCCAAAGATGGCTCTCTACACCAGGTCCTTCTTCCCAAACGTCTTCTTTGCTGTGATGGCTGCAGGTGTAAACCATGCAGCTGCCTCTGAGAACATGTGAGGCTGCAGCTGTACACTGTGATGAGAATATGAAGGTGAAACTGAAGTGGAAATGTTGCTGTGAGGCTGAGATAAATAAAAAAAAGTGATATAATTTTTCCCCTCTGTTTTTTTTGCTTTCCTTGACCTCAAAATCCTCAGAACACATATTAAAATAAAATAATGTTACATTTGGTCTTGTATTTGGGACTTGATATCAATGATGTTACAAATAAAAGTCCAAGCCACAATCATGTCATTTTTATTCTTATCTACTTTCTCATATTTTTATGTATTTTTGTTATAGAAACATTTACTGTTTGAAATTGAGTGCTAAAACATTTATTTTTCCAAAGATGGGAGGATGAAGACTCTTGAAGGGATAAAGCTTTCTTTCCGTGTGTGCCAAAAACATTTGAAAGCTCTGGGGTTTCATTTTCAGGAAAAACAGTGCCATCTAGTGGCAGAATGAAAATACAACAGCTGTTTGAAAGTGAGACAAAAACACCGGTTCAGCTTTTAATTTCTGCAATAAAAGTCATATAATGCCAAGTGTCCATTTATGGAATCCATCATATACATCCATTTAAAGAGCTATCTATTATTTTTTTTCTTCCTTCAATGAAATAAAGCACAGTTTAAGATAAAGCTACGTGTTCAGAGCAGATTTCAATCCTCCCATAACAGTGTAGAGCCTAAAGATCAAAATGCTCAATACTGCAGGATGCTGTTTTGACCATCCTTTTTCGAACCCTAACCTCTTTCTGAGGCACTGTGAAAAAAAAGGTTGGAATATGTCAAAGACATGCAACATGTGCCATAGACACATGTAGACAAAAATTGTTGGTATCCTTCCAGTGAAGAAAGAAAAACCCACAATGGTCAATAAACTAAGCTGAAACTGACAAAAGTAATATAAATAAAAAATTGCTGATAAATAACAAATGAATGAATTGTGGTTCAGCAGAATCATTTAATAAAAGCCTAATGAAAGACCTGGACAAAATTGATAGTACGCCTAGAAAAGATGCAAAATAATCAGACCATAGAGACATGTTAAACAAAGGTGTGTCCTGTTTATAGTGTCACAGGTGTCTTCAGACTTGTGATCAGTCAGTCTGCCTATTTAAAGGTTGAAAAGTAGTAACTTTGGTATCATGGTGTGTACCACACTGAACATGGACCACAGAAAACTAAGCTGCTTTGCTGCATCTGGCACAAGGTGTCTGAATCTATGCAGTGCACAGTGAAATCTCAAGACAATCAAGGAGCAGAGTGTGCTGCCCAGTGTCAGAAAGCTTGGTCTCATTCGCAGGTCATGGGTCCTCCAACAGGATAATGACCCAAAACACACAGCTGAAAACAGCCAGAACTGGTTAAGAAGAAAACCTTGGACTATTTTGAAGTGGTCTTCTCTGAGCCCTGATCTAAATCCTTCTGAACTTCTGTGGAAGGAGCTTAAATATGCAGTCTGGAGCTCTCCTTTGGTACAAAATGCCTTATGCTTTATGTCGGTGAACATGTGAAACTGACTCATTATTACATTTAACAAAAAAGAGATTTTTGTTCTTTAGCACATAAACACAGTGTCTAAGATCCACTGTTTGTAACAGCAAGTTTATTTCGGAGTTGTATTGAAATTTTGACTTTAATCTCGAAATTTCGACTTTAATCTCAACTTGCCCAAAATCATTTTCTCCTTCAAAGGTTTCCCTAATCTATGGAACCCAATTTCCTCCGGTTAAAAAAAAAAAAAAAAAAAAGATAGGAAAATTAAAATAATAATGATAAAAAAAAATGTTAAGTCATAATTATGAGATACAAAGTCATAATAATGAGATACTAAGTCAAAATTATGAGATACTATCTCATGATTACGCACGACAACTTCATGTTGCACGATTTTGACATTGATTCTTTCAACTTTTAAGGGTAGGATGGAAAATGTCCTCACATCCTGGAGTGTCCCACCTACATCTTGATCAAGCGAAGTATGAGAAGCCATCTTGAGCTCTTATTTTGAAGGCCGGTAGTTCTCTTACGATGTCATGCGGGGTGCCTAAGTGTTACTTGACGTTGAAGAAGAGGGTGTCCATGACTATAATTATAATAAAGCAGCAGCGCAGAGGGTGGGCAGTGATTTCTTGCTCACAGTCACTCGGCTGAAATGTTTTTTCTCCTCTCCGTGTCGTGGCCACATTGTCGTCTCCGTTTGGAGCTAGCTTAGCGGGCTAACGTTAGCCAGTGAGCTAGCATGAGCTCGCGCTCAGTCTGCTGTTGTTTACATGCAGTGACGATGATGATGATGATGGTGATGGTGGTGATGGGCCTGGAGAGGTGTGTAAGCTAACTCAACTACAGATCTGTGTGAGGAGGCAGAGTCATCAATTAACCCGCTCTGAGAGGACCACCTGACCCACTGCAGCCTCAGGGTGAGACAACCGGACAGCTAAGCTAACCCGAGTTAAACCGCTCTCATGAATGTAAGTTAGCTTCCGTGTTACAGGCAGGTTAGGGCACCTTTAAACGGGCCTACCTGTTCACTCTTATTTTTCAAAACCTCCGCTAAATGACCCAAAATATGTCATTTTTATCAATAATGTACTTAAATCATATCTATTGTATTTAGTTTGAAACACATATGACGTATTTTAAAATGAAATATATTCTTATTTTAAATGTTATTGTGAATAATATGATTTAACATTAAATGAAGCGTTTACTTAAAAGTACCTTTATTAAGAAATATTTATGAAAAAAAGCGGGTTTAAAGACGTCATTTTTGTCTTTTGAACATCTTGATTAGTTTTCATATGTTTGACAATTCATATAAAATGTTTGTTTTACCTACAGAGTAACCAGTAAGTTATGTGGTGCTAGATATCTAAGTTTTAAATGTATATTGTATTAACAAATCCCATAAGAAGCTGTGCTAAGGACATAGCTTCACCTAATAAAAACAGGTTAAAACACCTATTACTGATGTGTTATTGCATGTCTTGCAGTGATGGATGTGTCCTCTCAGGATCCATCTCTCCTAGTCATGGACCTTTCTAAGGGTTACTCTGCCCCTCCCCTGATCCCCCGACACACCGAAGCCAAGAAACCTGAGTGGTACCACCGCCGACCCCCCAGCTCAGAAATCAGCTCTTCCTACAGATCCAGGCCCTCATCTTCATATACCTCCCTGGACCCAGGTCCTCCTGTCCTCTGCAGGGACATGGATCAGAGTCCTGAGTCTCTTGGAAACTACATGAATTCGACACTCACTCCCAGACTTGATCTTTACCGCGTGGACGGTGCAGGTAGAGTTGGAGTCCATGGCAGCCTGTGGCATCCAGGTTTCTACGGACCAAATCAGACAGGGGATGCAGGTCCTGAGAGCAGCGGGGGGGAGGAGAGCGACAGCGGCTCAGATGTGATCTTTCTTGTGTCTTCGTCCAAAGAGCCGCTTTTGTGCAGTCCATTCATGCAGGACGGAGTAGGACACATGGCGGAGCCGCTGTCCCCCACTGTGTCCTCACTGGATGAGGGACAAGTCTGTTACCACCTCCCCCAGCCTCTGAGCTCCCCTAGTCCTGACAGCTCATACTCTGATGATTCGTCAGACAGCTCGGTGGACATCCCTGTCCATCACACACGGCCTGTCGTCCTCCTGTCAGACCTCAGCACTGGGTTCAGAAACCCTCCTGAGTCCGCAGGGGATGTCTCCAGTGAAGACAGTGATGTGATCGAAGTTTCAGTTTCCAACAAGAAAAAGAAAAGGGCATTTCTTTGTAAGAAGAAGGAAGTGGAAAAAGCTCCAGAGAGAGAGGTGAGACGCAGCTCCAGGGTCACAAAGTCCACCCCTGAGCCTCCAGCGTCCCCCTGCAGCACAAGAAGGAGCGTCTTGATGAGACGAGCCAAAAAGGATGCAGTGGGAATCTACAATGAAAGTGGGGACTCTGATGACCTGTTGGAGTATGCAGCCAGAATGTCCAGCTCAGACGAGGAGGAGACGCTCTTGGAGCCCAACAAGCTGCAGAGACTGAGTAGCAACTCAAACCAGTCTGACATGGACTCACAGACAAGTAGGAAGTCAGTGCAGAAAGAGACGGTGTCTCACCGTAGACTGTCTAAAAGCGTTGGTCGTAAGCAAAAGACAAGGCTCACTGCTTGCGAAACCAAAACGATAAGAAGAACTGAGCAGAAACAAAAGAGCAGAATCAATTCAATGGCCCAAAGCAATGAGTCAGCAGTCAAACAGAAACCTGCAATGAAGCGGAGGAGAAAATGTCGCTCAAAGACAGGAGCGTCTCCTCGTTTTCTTCCCAACGAGCCTGAGATCAAACTGAGACACATTAGCGTTGCAGAGAAAAAGAAAGAGAAGGAGAAGATGTCTGGGTTTTTCCGTCCATTCATTCACATAGAACAGAGGAGGTGTACTGTCATAAACTTTCAGAGGGAGGAAGAGACAGTGAGGAGCAGAGGAGAAAGACAGCAGCAAATCAGCAGGACTAAGTCTCTGTCTGGGTTTGTCCCTAACTCGTCCTGTTTCCAGCTGGGCCGTTTGGGACCAGATAGCCTGGGTCAGACCACGTTAAGATGCTGTCTGTGTGGTCAGACAGCCAATGCCATGGGCCTCGGAGATCTTCACGGCCCGTACATCCTCTCCAGCCCATCTGTGGACTGTCAGGTTCAGGACCAGGAGGAGAACAGGGCTTCGGGGACTGAACAAGAAAAGAGTTCATGTGAACTTGTAAACGGCGACGCAGAAAATCTTTCCTCTCTTAAAGATCTGAACCCTAAGGTGTCTCCTCACCTGGATGAGTGCTGGATCCATGAGGACTGTGGGATCTGGTCTGCTGGAGTCTTCCTGGTTCAAGGAAAGCTGTACGGATTGCAAGAGGCAGCTCAGCTTGCACAGAAAACTGTAAGTCACAGAATGAGATCAGAACTCTGTGTGGAATTTGCTTTGTGATGTTAATTTACAGAAATATGAAATGTATAGAAATGTCAAGGTCTGAGGTTGTCAAATTGGTGATCCTTTGATACTTTCCAAGCCCTGAGTTTTAAAGGGAAATAATTTCAGCTCTTTTATTACAATAGCATCAGAAGGGAATTACCAAAGCTTTTTTAAAAAACCCTGCAAACGATCAACCATACTTCTTTGCAATTTTGACCTTAGATGGAAAAAATAAATAGGGAGAAATGACTTTAAAACATTTTTAAAAGCACATCATTACAAAAGCCCTGAGGACATGCTTACATTTTATTCACCTCCATTTTCATGAGATAACACGTCAGTTTGGTTGTTGAGATTTTAGGAATTAACATATCATTGGTATGCCAGGTTTACTATTCTGAGAAAAGGACAGAAATAAGTCAGAGTCTCAGAGTCAGACTCTCTTGTTGAGGGCTTCTGCAAATCATTGACTTCTTACTAGGTGTGCAAGCCAACAGCTAGCTAAACTGTTAAAGGCAAATCACTTGGTACATGGCATCAGAATTACTAGTAAGTGAAGTAATTCTTGATATTTTTATCAGCTCAGGCTCAGAATCCCAGTCAGATGCTCTGTCTAGACTTCATCACAGCCACCCACCTCTACTAGCAACTGTAGCTTTGAGTGATAGCTGCTGTCCTGCTGCCATGATTTTTCAACCTGATGCAAACAGCGATGAGCTCATAGCACCAACAAAACCTTGTAGGAACTGTGCACTATTTTGATTCAGAGAATGAGGGTGAAGTCGTATGTCGTCTGTGCAGGGCTACAATCGCACATAACTGAAGGAGTGAGTGACAACATGTGGCACAGCTTCTAACTGCTAACATTCGCTTGTCTACCCTAATATCGCTATAATACCATCTTAGATAAATAGTACTTGATTTAGATTTTTATTGGTGTTTCTTGACCTTTGAGCAGTCAATCAGAGATGAGTATTGATATCCAGTACTGACACAGTACCGGTACCAACACATCCAGTACCTACTGGTCCAAATTACAACACAGATATTGATACCATCACCCGGCAAAGGTACAGAATTTATGAGACTGTGTGATTTATGTGCATGGACTTTATGTCAGCTAAAAGTGAACATCTTTGATTTGAGGAAATAATCCCACTGACTGACACTTCAACATTATTATTGTATATAGAAGTTGTGTGTATAGAAGTTAGACCGGTTTCCTTTTCTTATCTTATGTTCTGCTGGTATCTTTCAAAGACATTTTTGCAAATCATTTATGATACCCAGACAGCTTTTACTCCCCAGCTGACTTTCAACACGCTCATTTTTTCTCGAAACAGTATTGACTTTGGGCACCGGGACCTATAAAAACTGTCTATGTTGGGCTGAAAGATTTGGGAAAATAATGTAATTGTGATTTCTTTAACCTGACATTTTGATAATATGCAGTTATTTCTTAAGTTCCTCATCTCATGTATTTTCCAACAAAAACAAGCAATAATCCAATCTATACCACAGCCAACACAGTATAAAATAGATTAAACTAGGGCTGAACAATTGTAAAAAAAAATATCTAGTTGTGATGATTTTGACTCATTTTGCAAATTGGATATGAACTGTTGTATTAAAGATTGATAATTTTTATGTAATTCTCATATTTAAGATGACAAACATTTAAAAAATGAAGAAAATAGGATTTTTTTGTACACTATTCTAAAAATATGTCACTAGAATGATTGCCTGATATGTAATGTATAACAGCTCTGTTGCAAAAAACAATTTAAACTGGTATTTTGACACAAATTTTAGGTCAAAGAAATATTGCACCTTCTATGATTTGAAAATTGCAACAGGCCATATTGTGATTTAATCTAAATTGCGATTAATTTCCCAGCCCTACTATGTATCAGGAGAATATCAATACTCTGCCACAGTGATTTTTCACTGACATGGATTTGTGATAGATGATTAGCATGATAATGCTAAAAGAGAGTCATGTGCGCTGGGTTGGCTCAGTGGCTAGAGGCGGCCGCCCTGTGCAGAGGCTGGAGTCCTCTGGAGTCCATTGGTCATGGGATCAATTCCTGGTCTTGACACTGTTTGGTGCATGTCCTGTGTTTCCTGTCTCTCTTCAGCTGTCCTACCTGATTAAAGGCAAAAATGTCCAAAAAAAATCATCTTTAGAAAAAAGAAAAAGATATTTCTGCAGATATTATCTGGCTATAAAAATCTGGCTATATGAGCTGTAAAAGTTGGCTGTATGATTAAGTTTAAAAAGGGCTATGTATAATTAATGCTGTTATCACTGAATGATCTGCTTTTCATGATTCACCTTTAAATTGGTGAAAAACAGTAAATTACTATTTTGAATTTATTTAAGTTTTTTTTTTTGCCCTTATTTGGAGAGGACAGGGCAGAGAATATTGTTAGAAATCAGACAGAGAGGGGAATGACCAGCAAGAGAAGAGCCATGAGTCAGATTGGAACCTGTGCTGCCCACTTGGAAGAGTAGCTTCTGTTTATGGGGCGTGGTGTAACAGTATTCTGTGCAAGTCTTTCTTAAGGCCCAGTTTGAAGCCTGTGAAGTTAACTCAAATGGAAAACATCAAACCTAAATTTTAATTCATCTAATGATGATGCAAGACTGAGAAAATTCTCAGGTTTAAAAAGTTTGTAGATGTTTTCTCATTACCTCATCAAAATATCTTTACTAAATCTCTGTCTGTGTGTCCAGGTGTGCTCAGACTGCAAACAGACAGGTGCAATCATGGGATGTTTCCAGAAGGGCTGTGAATTAAACTACCACTACAGATGTGCCATCCAGTCAGGTACAGTTTAAAGCCCTTACAGTATAAAAGCATAAATATAAAAGTGAAAGAGAAGATGTGTCAGTATGTCATAATATTTTAAAACAAACATCACCTCTTCCTCACTGACTTTAAAGCTTTCACATGTAGTTTATTTCTGTCTTTGTTTTCAGGTTGTGTATTAAACGAAGAAAACTTTTCAGTTCTCTGCCCGGAGCACAAGGTAAACACTTGCAGTGTGAGGAGCTGAGTGGCCTCTGGGGGGCGCTGCTGTAGTCCTGAATTGTTCTACAGTGGTATAAAGGTGTAGATGTGTGTGTGAATTGTTGAAGTTGGTGCATGATGGTGATGTACTCTAAAGATAGAAAGGAGACTGACACACATCAGAATAGAAGTGTTTAAGATTTCCACAAAGATTATAATGAAGCAAAATAAAAAGTCAGTGTTATCTAATGTCAGACAACCTGAACTTCACACACTTTTAACCCAACAGTGTAATGTTACAGTTGATGTCACATTCTGCTCTCTAAAATCAGACAAAGTTATGATGTGGGGTTTATTTTGGTTGATGTGTGGAATAAAATAAAGTTTGTTTATATGTGTTTGTTTAAAACAGAACAGGATGTTCAGTACAGTAACCAGACGACACAGGAGGTGACACAGACGGGACACTGCAGGTATAATTTATTTCTATTTATTTGTCTCTCTGCAGTTGTAGCAGTCTGTTTGAATAGATTTCAAAATATGTGAACATTTTTATTCACATCCATTTTATTCATTGTTTTTCTTAAGTTCCTAACTGGATTGTAAAAATGAAGCACTTCCTGTTTGTAAAATCTGTGCTGGATGTCGTTTTCTCACTGGAACCACATAAAAGCTGCTGATTGTTCCAACAGGCTGAATCACTGAGAGAAAATAGCTGATGGATTCAAAAATTGCCTAACTTTAAATGTGATTTCTTGTCCTTTTTTTCAGATGACTCCACAGATCTCCTCAGGGTGCGACTAGTTGTGCCTAACTTCACCTCTGCTGTTTATAACACTGAGTAAAGTGTGCGTGTTTGTGTTGATGTTGAAGGAGTGTGTGTATGCGTGAGCGAGTGTATTTATTTCCCCTCTTGTTTCAAACTCACCCTGTCACAAACCCAGTTTATCTTATCAACATAATAAAAGTGATATTTTAGAGTTTAAATGATTCTGTTTTTGTTTAGAAGATCTTTGTATAAGCTAATGTTTTTTTCTACAGTTTTTGTACTTTTCTATCACTGTTACAGCTGCAGTTATCACACATAACACAAATATAACACTTTATTTATTATGAGCAGACTGCATGTTTGCATTTGTGCACTTTACTTTATAATTTGATGGTTAAATATGCCTTTCATTGAATTTGTTTTGACCTTTTTACCAAATGTATTTAAATTTTATTAAAGCTGCAAAAACATAAATATTGATGTAAATAAAAATGTGTACGTCTTGTTTAAAATCACACTATAGTTTTACAGCTGAGGACATCCCCTTTACCTGGGAGGCAAAGTTAACTTATTCATTTTACACTAAGTTTTGTTCCATGGATGTTTGATTCTGCTCACAACAATCGAAAATAAAGAGCCTCAAACATAACAGAACATCTGACAGAGTTCACAACAGAAAAATATGCAAACACCACAGTTTAGTGGAGAACTTTCTCTTATGTGACTGGGTCAGTTTAACTAAATCACAAATTAATCCATGACTTTGCATTGTCTGGTATCAGATGATTGATTGATTTAAATTTGTGGAATAACTCGTTAAGAAGCACAGGAGCAGGATTCAACCTCGATGATTTCTTTGAATTGACTTTTTAAAATGATGGATTTGTATTTGATGTACATTCTGAACATTTCTGTTTTTATTGCTTTCATGTGAAGCTGCAGCTTTGATTTCTTACTTTATTGAACCTGAATTGTTTCTGATTTCTTGAAAAATAACATTGATTTAACATTTGACACAGTGAAAGGGTTTCATCTGCAGCACCACTTCATTATTTCATATTCATTTTTTTCCTACAAATGTGAGCAGACCTTGTTTGTTGGACTCAAATTGGAAACTAATTAAACCTGTTTTCTGATCAGTGTGTGGCAATCTCAATTTGTGGAAATTTCTAAATATTTTGATCAGCATTTCATCAAAGTTTTAAGACACTTTTGCAAGAATGTAAGGATTTCTCTTTAAAATTTCAGATAATAGACAATTTATGTTCAGGCATTATCTAAAATTTACTCTGAAATTTCAGATTTTTAAAATGAAATATTTGATGAAATCTTCCCTGAAGAATTTTATCAAGATTTTGTGTGTGTGAAGATTTCATTTAAAAAATTTGACTATACAGATTTTTTTTAAAATTCAGAAGTATGTATTTTACTTTGTGTTCAAAAAGAAATTTGAAAAGATTTTTATCTAAATGTAGGTGAAAATGGGATTTTTTTAAGAGATTTTCTTTCTTTTTTTAATTTGGATTTTTAATGAGAATATTTAAAGCATAAACATCCAAAAATATTTGGAAAATTTGCAAATATCATCTGAAATGTACATGCACTGCTTAAACAAACAGCTTTCATCGCACTTTTCATCAGAATTTGTTGAAATATGTTTCTAAAATCTTAATGTAAAATTTTCAGCAGAAATTTGTGATTTTTTTTTTTTTTTTTTTTTTTTTTGCTTGCCTTTTTTTTTTTTTTTTTTTTTTTTTCTTTTTGACATTTCAGGATTTATTTATGTGTGTGTCTGTTTGTTTTGGGTGTTTTGATGTAAATTTTCATCAGCATTTTTGTGAGATTTCCTCAGTTATTGTCATTTCAAATTTTCTTCCAAAAATTTAGATTAAAGGTTTTTTATTTATTTATTTATTTTTTATTTATTTATTTTTTAAGAAAATGTTAGATATTTTAAAATAAGCTTTTTGTTGGGAAGTATCCAAACATTCATGGAAAATTTCCTGCCCAGTTTTTTTATGAGATATTTCAGGGAATTTATGTCTAAAATTTTGATGAGAAATTTCCAGTTGCTGTTTTCTTTGGATATTTCCACCAGAAATCAGAAATTCAAAACTCCATTCTCCCTAGAAGAAATGACAGTGGAATTTAGGCCTTTTAGTGTGTAAAACAGCAGCCACAACAGTCCTTGAGCTAATTCCAAATAGAAATGACAAAATGTGACAAAATCAGGACATAATTAAACTTTTGACACACACCCTGTGATATCTAAAGGTTAAAAAGCAAGAAGGGGGTGAGAAAGACAAGGACACTAATGACTGAATGGATGAGAACGAGTTATCTGCTTCTCTCTTGTTTTTGCTCAAAATAAGGTGCATCACAAAAGCTGCATCCTCATCTCATGCCAGTTCAAGAAAAAGGCCTGTTTGATCAATCTGTTGTTCCATCTCACAGCCAGAGATCTTTCTAGAGATCTTTTCTTCTTGCATTTGGCTGTTTTAGCTTGTGAGATGATAAAAAGAACTGAAATAGAGGAAAACACAACGAGGTAGAGAGAAAGAGACAGGGTAGAAATTGAGCTTTGTCTCCTCTAGCCTCATGAATCCTCAGAAAACACATTTTTCAAAACAATTTATTACTTTAGAAGAAAGGGCATGACATATATACAGTATACAATATATATATGTATATATAACACTCTTCAAACATACTATCTTTCCTTGCTGTATAATACATTTAGTACATCAGACTTTGCACTGCAAGTCCTGTCATGATACATACTCATACATTTACATATAGAGAGATCTCCTAGTCTAGGTTCATTTGCTTACCACAGGGTTCTTTGTCTTTTTCTTTAAAATGAATAATTGCAACATGTTTTAGCTGCCTTTAGCTTGTAGCGGCCACATAGAGAGTTCTCATATTAGGCAGCAGGAAGCCCTTTGCCCAGATAATCTTTCAATACTGGACTCGTTTGAACCCTGGGATAAACAAAATTGTCATCTGGGTTGAAAAGCAGACTCTGAAATCCAGCACTGGCTCTGGTCCGGCTCGTCTTTGGCTCACACACACTTTTTAATTTTACCGCAGTGACTTGTGCATCACATGTTAAAATATTCCTGATAGATTTTCTTGTAAATTTGGCCACTACATCCACAGCCCGTCAGGTAATACTGCTAATTGTAGCTAAGAATGTGTATTTTGTTGAGCTGGAACACACAGCGTGTGGTCAGAGTCCCTTTTCCACCCATTTTTCATTTAAAAATCATATTCTCTAATGTCTGCAAAACCAGCTGCTTTCAACAATTTAACTACACAAAATCCCCAAAGTATCATTCAATGCTGACACAGTCTGAATATAAAAAATAAATCCTTACATAGTATACATTTGCTTATAGAACCCACCTGGACTTGACATGGGGATATAAATTAAAAAGAATTAAACTATTTTCACATTTGAAGTAAAAAAAAAATAAAAAATAAAAAATAAATTTGGTAACGAGAACAAAAACTCCACAACATTCATTTTACACAAAAAAGTGCATCTGATTGAAAACTGATCCTTAAGCTATAAAGGGAGTGTTTGGTCCAGACACACTAGAAAATAAAACCTTCTAAATTAAGGCCTGAAGTTGAAAACCATAAAATAAGCATTGTTCGCCTCTTAACATAAAAACCAAGCTCATAGTAAAGCCTTTTACTGCTATTATCTGGCACTTTGTCTGCTGATAATACCTTCAACACTAAAGAGCTCAAGCAGGAGCTCTTAGACGGATATGTCACAAGTAAAGGACAGAAGAAGACTGGGGAAAAGGAATTTAAAGGAAAAGCACCCTCAGTTTGTCTTGAAAGGTTACAGAGCTAACTCACATTTTCTATGGGAGTTTATCTGGCTAGAATGGTGTGACACAAATGCTGTTGAAAACAAAAACAGTAGCTTAACAGCTGGGTGTTCGAGAGTCTCTACACATGAATTAAACATTTCTGCATCAGAACAAAATCTGTTTCCAATGTTGTGACTGAATTTCCACGCAGCTACTGTGCCCATAAAAAGAACTAACCCCCTTTCATTGATTTCATTAATTAATCTTAAACAATATATTTTTCCTTTTTGCCCAGACCTCAATCCTATAGAGAATTTGTGGCTGGACTTGAGAAGAGCCTGATCCCAGTGCAACCTGACCACGCTTGAGCAGGTTGGCAAAGAATGGAGAAAAAATGTCTAGCTGTGCTGTGATTGTGGCTGAGGGTGTTTTCACTTTAACATTAAAGGGATTTTTTTTGGTATATTTTGGTCAAAAAGCCAAATTATATTGACTGTGATTGATTTATAAAATCAATAATATGGTAAAACATAAAAGAGGTGAAAACATTTTGTGGCACTGAAGCTGGAAATGACATTTGTCCTTGTTGGCTTTGTGAAATAAAGAAATTTAAATTAAATTTTGTATGAACTACAAAAATAAAATGAATTAACACTGATGCAGTTTTTCACTCATAATAAGAATGACAGCTGAAAATTTCTCTACTTTATGAAAAAGTTATTTTTCCAAAAGTATAAAATTGGATATAAAAACTTGTTTTGCAAAAATGTAAAATGTCTTTCGTCCAGGTTATTAGCAGCATGTTTACATTATTCTGGCCCAGTTATATCTCTTCTTAAGGCTTGTGGCCACAGTTTTCTAGCTGGTAGGTCCGTATTTTCTACACAAAACCAACATAGGTCAACATTTTCACCACTTTCATCATCCTAGGTTAAAATATGGCCACATTAGCTGTGTTATGCACTGAGACCTCTCACAGTTTTGAATAGTTAAACTTTTGGCCACTGCTGCACTTCTATGTCCTTCTACCCCACCAACCAATCAAAATCAAGAAGGAGGTGGACCTCTAACAACAATTGACTGTCACACTTGTTTCTTATAGGGTAAAGTTTCCAGACAACACAATTCCTTTCCTTTTTGAAATATTAACTTTGTGAAATTTCCTAAATAATTCAAAAATTCAGGATATAGAAAGCAATTTTAAACAGACTTAAGCCAAGGACAGAGTGTACAATTTAGGCACAATTACACCTCATTTATAAGGATTCAGGTACTGTTGGCACCAAAAATTGGTAGTTTCATTCTTTACAGTAGTAAATGACAGTCAAGGCTATTTCATCTCACATCCTCCAATGCAAAAGCGAGCGTGTGTGATGTTTGTTTCTGATTCTCTGATTTGTTCTGTCACATTAGCTGAATTTTAAGTGCAGTCGTGGGGAGGAGGGTTTCCGGTTTGGGGACCTCAGAATTTAATCTCTACTGTTTTCATTTTTTTGTCATGAAAATCTTTCTGCACTGTTCTTTGCTCTTTATTTGACACAGAAATGTGGTCCAGCTCTGATAAAACTGCAAGGCTAAATGCTACACTGGCGACAGCCACCGCTATCTGCATTCCATTGCAACTAAACCCCGCCTCCTTCTCTCCTAAAATGATGCTGATTGGTAAGGTCCCTTCTCAGAACGGGCTTAATCGATTGGAGCTTTGCAAGATGTATCTACCTGATGACAGACATGGAATCTGGCCAGTCTGCTATTCAATTTAACTGCCAAAACATAAACCTGTTAGGGGTGTGGACACAGGCCCTTAGACATCCTTCTGAGTTTTCCAGGATCATCAGATAAATATTTCTGAGCTGCTTTATCACAAATTTAACAGTAATAGAAGGAGTGATGCTGCAGTGTATTATAGTCCACTAAGAATGCTGTCAGTAGAAGAGGTTGTATTGTTAATTTTGACTCAATGCTGTCTTAATTGCAAAAAACAAGGAAACTTAGCTAAACATTGTTCTTCTATTAAACTCCAGTGTAGCTGCTCTACACGTGTACATTACTCTTCTGTCTTTCAAACATGCAGTCAGAAATCTAGTCTGCATCGGAAATAGCTTAATTGGCTTTCATGGGGTTCAAGAGTGGAATTTCTTTAAAAAAAACAGACATGAGTGAAAAACAAGGAGAAAACCCTTCCCAGCAGGGTTTAAACCCCACTGGGCAAACTTGAGATTGAAGCTGCTGTAGCTTTAAACCGGTGCTGAGCTAAAAGTTTATGAAGCTCCTACAGAAAGTAAACTCTGGAGAGGAAACTTTGTAAAGACACAACCGGTGCATAAATGATGGAGGGCATCATTAGGAGTGTTTGTGTGACAGATCAGCAGCCCACCAGATGCTTAGTCTGTTTGTTTGCCCCACTGGTGAGCATGAGGGCTGTCGCTGGGCACGAAGGCACTGATGATGTAAAATGTCTGGATGTGTGCAAAGATCTCATTGAATCATTTGAACAGTTGCTAAAGTTTGGTAAGTTTAACATAACACTGACTTCTAGACCACTTCCTGGTCTCCATTCCTGCTCTGGATGTGTTCAGAGAGGCTACAGATACTGCTGAGGCGACTGTGCCAACCAGGCAGGCTCATCAGCACAGAATCTGGGAGAAGGGATGTCTGAGCAGCTCCTCTGCGCTGGGTCTGTGTTTGGCCTCCACAAAAATGCAGCTGATGAAGTTCTGCGCCTGGTCCGAGGTGTGCGAGGGCAGCAGAGGGTTGGTGGGCTGTGTGGCGATCTTGAATATGGCGGCCATGGCCTCAAATTCAGCCCAGGGAGGTTTTTCTGTCAACATTTCTACCACCGTACAGCCCAGACTCCTGGAAAAGAAAAAGTGCATTCTGAAGCAGAGTCACATAACAAGCTGAAACAAATAACCACGTATTACGTCTCAGCGGCCCCACATCTAAGCTCTAAAGGAATGTTTTGAGTGTAAACTCTCATTCTCCTCCTCCTGTCTGGGAGGTAAAAGCCCTCCTGGAAGGATAACTCCCCGTCCAGCATGGGACATACCAGCCCCTCATACGACCTGTCTGACTGGCTTACAGCCAATCACATCACTCCTCGTCACAACTTGTTCAGTACATAAGAGAAAATGAACTGCTCTGTGTGGGGGAGACATGGTGTGAAGTAGGTTACATACAGAAAACTATTTCAGCATTCTGCATGGCTCATCCTGACAACTCCTGTTGCAATGTTTCTCTTTAAATTAAAGCTCCAATGAGGAATTTTAAGATAGTGTGGAGTTTGGCACCCCCCTGTGGACTAAATGGTATCTCTAATCACTACTGCTTTTGTCTGTACATGTACAAGGTATTCTTTTTCAACCAAAAAGGGGGTGTAAAATAAATCACAATTTCACCATTATGGAAATAAAGGCTTTTACACTAAACACATTAAAAGAGTCTTGATTTATCACAATAAATAAGAAAAAACTACTCTAGGCAAAAAAGAAAAATGTTCTAACTTAGCATGTGTACATTTTAAGATGCTCTCACAGCATTTTAATGCCATCAGACAAAATTCAAGATGGGTTTAAGCCAGTGGTTCTCAACAGGTGGGTTGGGACCCAAAAGTGGGTTGTGAAGCCCTTTTCAGTTGGTCGCTGATGTGTGCCTGAGAAAAAAGTTGCGCAAAACTGTCTATGAGACGCTATAAAACATGCATTTTTTTACCTTTTTTCATTGTTTTTTTACACCTTTTGTACTGTCTTAGGCCCAGTTTGTACTATTTTTTATTCAAAACATCTGATTAACCAAAAAGATCTCCAAAATTTGGGTCGCGATTCTCCTTGAGGGGTTGATGGTGGGTCCTGTGACTCAACCAGTTGAGAATCACTGGTTTAAGCAACTGCCGATCCAGTGCTAAAAAAATAACCTAAAGTTATTTTGGATTCACAAGAACCATGTTGTAAATTGCTTAAGCTAATAGGACTCTTTAATATTAGTTTATCACACCTCATATCATTTTCATCATTTTGAAAATTGGTACTGCACATCAATTTTTTTCTCATATGGTGCAGGCCTAACATAAAAATAGAATATAAGTCCAATATAACAAAAATGTGATTGTAAGATTCAAGTTAATTTCCTATTTTTAAGCCTTTAGAAACTCCCTGAATTTATTTGGAATTATGTCACGTGTAATTTCATACCATAATATACAGATCAGAAGGAAAAGATTTTACAACGGCATCAGCCAATTCAGACACAAATTTTTAGTCATACAACTTGCTTGAAAGTTACGTCAACTTTCATCCTGATAGGGTGTCGTTTGGTATGGGTATGTTATCTAATGAACAAATTGTTCTGTCAGTTACATGTTTTTATCATGCACTTCCACTTTCAAAGAAGTTCAAGCACTTTCTAAACCTTAAAAACACAATATAATTCAGGCATTTCAAGCACCTGTATGAACCCTGTAAAAGGTAAATAAAAAGTAAAAATTGTAGTAAAAGTAGATAGTGACAGGAAAGGCAGCAGCATATATCTTCAGCTCTTACCAGACATCTGCCTTCCTGCCGTAACCCTCTCCACTGATCACCTCCGGGCTCATCCAGTAGGGGGTGCCAGTCACTGAGCGGATGCCCGTGCCAGACATGCAGATGGTCTGCAGCCTCTTGCTGGCACCAAAATCTCCGAGCTTCACATTGCCCGCTGAATCCCTCAGGATGTTGGCACCTTAACAGCAGAGTTGACAAGAAACATAAAAATATTATGTCACCACTGAGCTGCCGTGTCAGCAAACAGAAACTCCCACAATAATCCGGTGTTTAAAGAGGCCTCTGTAGTTCAACAGGACTACCTTTGATGTCCCTGTGTACGATCATGTTGCTGTGCAGGTACGACAGTCCTTCTAGGATCTGTCTCGTGTATTTCCGGGTCACGTTTTCTGTCAGCGCCCCGTAGGCTTTGAGCTGGTCTTTGACTGAACCCTGATAGGATGGGAGGGAAAACAGAAATTCAGGAAAGTGAGTTAAACATCTTATGTTCCACTGTCCCAACATATTTTGATTTGTCAGGGAATTGGGAACAAATCCACAACCAAAACAAAGTTCTTTAAAAGTTTCCTGGAAAAGTTCCTGCTTTTGAAAGAGCTATAAGTATTTCCTTTCAAAACATTGGGCACAATTTCAGGTAGAAACCTGATCAGCCTCTTCTCTGCATGTCAAAACATATTTATATCACAGAGTTAATTCATGAAAGCTTAATGTTTTAATTTGTTTTCCTTATTTCTTCACTTTATTCTATTATGTAATTGGCTTAGTGTCTTGACTTTAAATTACAGCCTTGCATTATGACTTAAAATGCAATTAGAAAGAAAAACAAAAACATACTGCTGCAGAATCCACTTCTTTGTCTCAACATGCAAACACTGCTCTAAACCGTTGTTTAAAGTGAGATATTAAAGTGGGTAAGACTCACCCCTGGCATGTACTCCATGAAAATAGTGAGGGTCTTCTCATTGCGGTCCCTCAGACAGCCGTAGTACTGAACAATGCGCTCATGATGCAGATTTTTTAGCAGCTGGATTTCACACTCCAAAGCGCCGACCTCCTGTAGTAAAAACAAAAGGCTGTCAAATAACACACTAAAGATTTAAACAATCCCTGTGTGATACTGGATTTTTGCTGATAACCAATATGCTCATATTTCAGCCGATACTATAACATATACAAATTTTTTTTCATTGTAAAAACACTAGCCTCTTAAAGTCTTACTTGTCACTAATTTTTGTCATCAAATAAAGCTTAGCTTCAGCTCATGCAGGAAATAAAAGCCAGCTGACTGAATTATTGTCTCCCAACACTCACAGCCAATCACAGCTTGTTCTCCCGACAAAAAGAAATTCAAATTTGGATTCATCTGACCACAGAACAGTTTTCTATTTTGCCTCAGCCTATTCAAATGAGCTTTGGCCCTGAGAAGATGGCAGAGTTTTCTGTATGGTGTTCCCATATGGCTTTTTCTGTGCATGACACAGCTTTCTTACATTTGTGACTAGCACAGGCAACTGTGTTGACAATGACTTCTGAAAGTGATTCTGAGCCCATTCCAGTCCAGAATCATGCCTGTTTTTAAGGCAGTGCCACCTGAGGGCTTCATATTCAAAATGAGCTAAGACTTTTTTATGAAATGGTACAATGTCTCAGTTTCAACATCTGATATGTATCTATGTTCTATTGTGAATAAAATATGGGTGTTTGAGATTTGAAAATTATTGCATTGTTTTTAATTACATTTTACACAGTGTCCCAACTTTTTTGGATTTGAGGTTGTATCTGTATCAGGGGTTTCTGGCACTGTGCTCTCTGGAGAAAAAGGGCATTCTTTGAATTCCACAAACTCTGTCCTATTTGTTTCCACTGATGAAAACCAATTAATAAACACAGGAAAGAAAAACAGTGATTTTAGACAACATGAGGAATCTACAAGAGTGAAACCAAAGGAGGAAAGCAAATAAAACCAAAGAGCAAAGTTTCCCAAAAGAGGTTCCTGTGTTTACTTCAGAGAAAGAGGCAAAACAGAGAGATAGAGAGGGGAATAAAGATGAAAAAAGGAATCCAAATGTTAAGAATTCCTTTTTAATTTCTTTTTTTTTTTTTTTTGCGGGGGGGGGGGGGGCGGGTATAGGACACTTTCTGTTTTATTCAGCTTCTAGAGATCTGCTGGTAAGGAACCGTCACTGGCAAGGTTATAAGAGTTTTTGATTTTTCATTATTTTAATTCTTATTTAGTTTACCTTTTGTTTTAGATTTCATTTTAGTTTTTCTTACTGGTTTCTCAGTTTAGTTTAGCTTTAATTTTGAAAAAATGCTTCATTTTAATGTCAGGGGCCAGACCCAAAAGGGCTCTTCACTTTTCATTTTATTTATTCAGTTTTGATGTTTGTATACAAATCAAGACCTAAAATTAACCGCTGTGTGAAGTCTTCTTCACACACTTCTTCACTCTCTCCAGGCCTGGGTATTTGTGTCAGACAGTCTGCTGATGTCAATGACAAAAACTAAGGAGATTTTGTCTCTAATTTTATTTTATTTTAGCTAGTTTTGTCAACACAGTATTAAGTTTTAATTTTTCTCGTAAAGCTCAGTTTTTATTTAGTTTCAGTTAACTAAAATGATTTTTACCTTTAAGTTTTAGTTATTTAATTATCTTTATATATATATATATATATATATATATATATATATATATATATATATATATATATATATTTAGTCATTATACTATAATAACCATGGTCACTGGACACTGGCTGTATCCTGCCACTACATAATCCATCAATATAGAATTATATAATAGTCAAGTATAAAGATGCATGCACTTTGTATTATGATTAGATGTATTAGATTCTTGCTCTTTGCTTCTGGACAGCCGTTTGACTGTTACACGTCCCGAACCCTTCCTTAAATAAAGAATAGCAAAAGACTTCACCATGGAGGCAGCTGAGTTATAAAGACTTTTAATAGTTAATTCTTAGCTAACTGTCCACATACCAGGATGATGACCACATAGTTAAAGATTAAAAAATGAGCTCATTGTTGGTGTTTAAAGATCCAAACGGAAGTGCTGACTCATGAACCGTTATTAATAAACAAATAAAGGTTTGATATTTTACAACAGACTGTAATGATTCCATTCTTTAGTTATAAAGCGAAATGTGAACGAGAAGAGGAAGTTATGCCAGCTACTGACAAATCAGCTTGTTTTAAATGGCCATCCAGATGTACTGAAAATGAAAGAACTAAAACCAAGTATGAAAAAAGGGATCTAATGAATTTATAATGATTAATTGATCATTTGCATGTATGAATAATAAAAGGAGTGGAGCACACTCACTGCATCAATTGCATTTGGTTGGTTAATTCTAAGTTCATGGAAACATTTCTCCATGATCTCTTACTTTCTTTAAGTCCTCTCAGTTTTCAGTTGAGCCCGCTTCCAGCATGTTTCAGCTTGATGCCAATTATAACAATTAGAATGCAAAGGCCATCTGGTCAATTTCAAAATAAAATACCATGCAAAAACTGTTCATCATTTACTGTATCAAGATTACATTAAAACATGAGTCAAATAAACAAACAGATCACCCTCCAACAGGTAAGAAAACAAGATGTTTGTATTTGATCCTCTTAATTCCTGCATGAACATGTGATTAACCCATCGAATGTTATGGTTTTCCACCACAGTTTACAGCAATTTAAAGCGTGCACTGTAACCATATTAACAACCAATTTAAATTAACAGCCCTAACAAATTAGCAGCAAGCGGTCTGCTCCTTTGCAGACATGAGGCTAAGTTTCTAACCTTGCTGGTGTCTGGACTCTCAGGATCAAACTGGACTTGTTTGGCAGCCAGCTCCCTCCCAGTATCCACATCATAACACAAATACACCCGACCGAACGCTCCCTGGCCAAGGAGCTTCCCCCGCCGCCACGTCATCGGGGCGCTGGGTGCTGAAGAAAAAACACACACTTAGCTGTTAATTTAAGGGTTTTTGTTCCATATAATAAAAAAGAGAGCATATCTTTGTTTCTTTACTTCAGCTATTTTGCTCACAGCCAGCTGGGTTTCCCCAGCCTGCAGGCTTTGTGGTATTCTGGGCTTTACAGAGCTTTCTCTGTTTTCAAAGCACAAAGTTAAATTTGTTACATTTTTACCAATCAGATTCAGACTAAGAAGGCAAACTTGTTTTTAAAAAGTCAGAGGGCTCTTTTAACATCACCCAACTGGTCAGTTTTGCAAAATTACACGTCTAAATTAATTTGTTCACCTAACAGTTTACATAAAAATCAAACTGAATTTTTGTATAATTACATAACGCTCTACAGCTAATCCTGAAGTGCAATCTAACTATTTTTTAAATTATTTTCATACTTAGAATTAAAGTAAATTATGCTGTGGGCATTTTGATCAAGACTGCAACACTTACACTTGTGTGCAACAGATCGTTCCTGAGGCCGGAGCCTTCCCTGCGCATCCACAAGCTGCCAGCTGCCAAGACTCTCCTCGCTACCATTGAGTGACCGCCGAGAGGGAACCAGAGTGAACAGGTTCCCCTGCGGGCGACGGATCCTTGGGAACGTTCGACGGCCTAAATGGAAAGGTAGAAAGCTGAGGGCAAGACTGCACGGAAAGGGCTGCGTCTTTTAAGAAAACAGAGACAGGATTGATAAACGAGGCAAGACAGAGATTGGGGTACCTTCACTGTGGTCCTTATGATGCAGGGAGACATGGTACCTACGGGGATAGGTGCCTCCTTTCCCTGCTACTCGGTCATACACATGATTCTCCCTGTCTGGAGAAAAAATATCCAAAATTCAAAGTCAAAAGAAGATTTCAAAAAGGTCTGCCTATGAAATCTCTCTATTACTTTGGTGCATTTCACAACATAGTTGAGAGTAGTTTGGTACAGGTTTGGTGCAGTAAACTTTTAACCTCATTTTTCTTTCTGATTTTTTTCTTACATTTTTTTTGGGTGATATTTCATGATTCTTCCATTATTTTTCAATAATTTTTTCTTTGATTTTTCCCATCTTTTTTTCCCGTCCTTTCCATCATTTTTTGCATATTTTTTTGTTTTAATTTTCCATCAATTATTTTCATCATTTCTTAAAGTTATTTTTTCATCAATTTTTTCTCCTTTTTTTATTATTTTTTAAATTTTTTTCATCATTTTTACCTTGATTTTTCTTTGTGATTTTTTTCCTTGATTTTTTGACAATTTTTTCATCTCCTTTATGCGTTTTTTTTTTTTTTTTTTTTTGGCATTTTTTTTCTTAATTTATTTCAGCATTTTTTTTTTCTTTTTTTTCAGATTTTTTTTTTTTTTCTTTTTTTTTACGATTTAGATTGCATTTCAACAGCCATCGTCTCTCCAGGCTCACTCATGATGATGGGAATTTAAGCTCTTTATAGAGACTAAGATCATTTGGCTGAGCTCAGAACCTTGCTGGATCGCTGACAATGATCTCAAGCAGTCGCATATGCACTTATTACAATATGTCAAGAACTGTAGGATAGATCTCTATGGAGTAATTTGTGATTGGAAGCTCAGCTTTTTAATCCAGGTGCAAAGAACGGTGTTTATTCAGAGCTCTGAAATGCACATTGCTAAATCCATGATAATTTGACTATTTATTATGTTTTTATGCCATGAAAAACATATCAGTCTTACTATCTGTCTTCTGTTTTGACACCAGAAGTAAAAGACAACAATTTCCTGTAAAGCCTTTCAGCCAATCACAATACTCCAGTCTGTTCTTCCATTGTTTTCTTGGCAGTCAGGGCCAGCCAAAGTTCAAAAAGAGACAAGACAGTTATCTGCAAGTTTGAAAGGTAAAAAAATTATCCTCTATGGCCCAAATGATTAACAGATAATGCTTGCGCTCCTAAAATGGAAATCATGTGCATTTTACGCACTGGAATACCAAATCTGCACAAAATGTGAATTGTTTGAAGATAAATGATAGCGATAGCTTCTGTTGTGTGTTTGTTATAAAGCTGTTACTTCTCCTGATAGGCAAGGCTTGTAGTTACTGAATGCAGATGTGAAAAAGTTTGTTCACTGTTGATCTGGGTGTGATTTGTATAAAGTTTTATGGGATTCAATCTCTGTTTTATTCATTTACTTGGTATTTTGAGCCATACAACTTTTGATACATTCATCTGAAATCCTTGCAGCGCACATATTCTGATAGTCCAGGCTGTCATGAAAAAATAGATGTCTTTAACTTGTTAGTGCTTAAATGGGTTGAGACTCTACAGGCATTTTGAATGAAAAATAGGAAAGCAAAAGGGCAACAGTACATGACTGTGTACACGTTTCTTTATAAAGATGAAAAAACTACATATCCCAAAATCCATTGGGATTCATTTTATTCCTTGTTTAGGATAGCTTAAAAAGCTTTTAAACCAAAAACAGCATGTACATTTTTTAGATGTATCTTTATTGTAGTGTTTACATTTTAAATGATAATCTAATATGTCATAGTTTGAGTATTTATTGCTTCAAAATGCGGTGCTGATAACCAAATCGGCAATGGAGAAAATTAATGGCAATTTTACTCCTAGAACCACACTCTTGAGCTCTCTAAGTACCACAAACAGCTGCAGTCAGCCTGAACTGTAACATTAAAACACTCAGGAGGGGATGGTGGAGAGCTGAGGGACAAAGGAGGTATGCCCAAAGAGAATATTTTGTCTAAGAGACTGGTGCTAAAATGTTTTATCTATTGAACATCTCTGAAAATCACACATTATACCTTTGAAGGTTCAAAGGAGCAAATCTTGAAGCTTCTCTCACCTGAGCACTCCTGACGATTATCGGGGTAACTCTTGGCTCTGTGCATGCGAGACTTCCTCAGTGAGGGGCTGTGAAAAAAAACAGGGAAAGGAAGAAGGGTGAGACATGTGGAAAGGCTTCCTTTGGTGTAAAAGGGCTTTAGATTACATGTATTCCTAGGATGCAGACTTACATTTAGAGTAAGGAATGGATAATAGTGAAATATCTATGAGTAGTAAGTCCCTGGTTATAGAGAGCAGCTCAACCTCACCTGTCCGAGTTGCTGTCCAGAGACTGACAGCTTCCAGAGACAGAGTTTTCTGCACTGCTCCAGGGATCCAGCACCTGTACACGACACAGTGGAAAATTAAGGGTTTGAATGAGCATTTTCTTTGTGTAAACAAGTTTCAGATTGGAAAAATCCTCAAAAAACAAAACTGAGGTTTTAATATTTTTAGAGAAAGAAGAAATAGTTTGATATTTCTAAAACTGCTATGCTGGCAAAGTAGAACTGTAAATGGTTAACACTATGAAGTCATCTCCAACCTTAAACAGCACCCTTTAACTTTAAGTATCAGGTTGGATACCTTAACAGTGTCAATTTAATTCATATTATATTAATTTGTACTGATTCAGTAAATGTTCATGAAGTCAAATCTCATTTCTCTGTCAGAGCCATAGCATATAAAATCTGACTTTAAAGGTGGATTTTCATCATTAAAAGCAGACCAATAACTTACACACTGATCACTGGTCTCAGGGATGAACTCCCCCTCACTATTGATGCTGGTATATGAACCTTGGCGGGCAATCCTCTGCTGCCGTTCAGGCACATAGCCAGGAGGCGGTGAACTACGGCCCGTGTTCTGAGAACCTGAGATTACACAACAGCTATGAGTATAAAGGAAACATTAGATACATGAAAAGAAGAACATCAAAAATTATCTGGAGTTCATAGGCAGTAGGAAGAGGTCAATGTCTATGATTCAGATTACAGTTGATGGCAGGATACTATGTGAAAAACTGCTTGATGTATTTCCACAGCAGACATCACTTGTGGAGCACCCCGAGGCTCAATTCTTAGACCCCCACTATACTACTTATACACGCTCCCCCTGATAATGTTATCAGTCAACACAATTTCTTATCCCACCCATACAGTGCCTATAAAGTATTCACCTCCTTGGATGCTTTACTTTTTTTTATCAATATTATAAATCAATAATGGTCAGTATAATTTGGCTTTTTTGACAATAAAAGATGAGCAAAAAACCTCTTTAATGTCAAAAGTGAAAACAGATTTCTACAAAGTGATGTCAATTAACAAAAAATATGTAATGTAGAATAAGACACTGCATAAATATCCACATATTCACAGCCTTCATTTTTATTTACCTTCTGCTACAATCACAACACTGAGTCTGTGTAAAAAGGTCTCAATCAGGCTTTCACATCTGGACAATGAAATATTACTCCATTCTTCTTTGCTAAACTGCTCAAGAGCTGTCAGATCACACAGGGATCAGGCGTGAGCAGCCCTTTACGAGTCCAGCCACATATTTTCTGGTGGATTGAGGTCTGGGCTTTGACTCAGCCACTCCAGAACATTCACCTTGCTGTCTTCAAACCATTTCTGTGTAGCTTTCGCTGTATGCTTCAGGTCATTGTCTTGCTGGAAAATATATCTTCTCCTAAGCTGTAGTTCTCTTGCTGACTGAAAAAGATTGCCCTCCAGGATTTTTAAAAATAACAAGTCATATTCATTTTACCTTCTAACTTTACAAGCCATCCAAGGTTGGCTGCCAAGAAGCATCCCCACAGCATGATGCTGCCACCGCCGTGCTTCCAAGTGGGGATGGAGTGTTTATGGTGATGTGCAGTGTTTGGTGTCCACCAAACATAGCGCTTTTTTTTGTGTGATCTCATCAGACTTGTCCATGGAGCCTCCCTCATGCCATTTGGCAAACTCTAGAGGAGATTTAATCTGAGTTTTCTTAAAGTTGGTTCACCCATCTCAGCTGCTGAAGCTTGAAACTCCTTCAGAGTGGTCATAGGTGTCTTGGTGGCCTTTCTCACTAGTCTCCATGGCCACTCATGTTGTGATGATGGCCTGATCTAGACAGATTTACATATGTGCCATAATGCTTCCATTTCTTGAAGGTGGATTTAATTGAACACTAGGGATGTTTAGTGCCTTGAGATTTTATTATCCATTCCCTGACTTATACTTTTCAATAACATTTTCTCTTAGTTGCTTGGAGTGTTCTTTTGTCATGTAATGGTAGCCAGGAAGACTTGACATTATTTTTTTTAGCAAAAAAGCCTTATTATATTGACCATGATTGATTTATAAAATCAATTAAAGGCTAAAACATCAAAAGGGGTGAATACTTTTTATAGGCACTGTATGCTGATTATACACATATATACTAACCTTTAAAAATGAGCATCTGAACTGCCTCAAATCCTTCAGAAACAGTTTAGAAGTCTCTGAAGTAAAGGTAGGGTCACACAGCCTAGTCTGTACTATTTTACCATAAAATAAGTTGAGTCATCTGTCATTTATTTGATTATATCCTCAGAAAACAAAGTGAGGGACAGTCCTAATTTTCAATGGTGCCAAGGTGTACAACAAAGCAGATATGGAGAAATCAAAAACAAATGAGAGTAATGATAAAGACAACAACTGAGTCAGCTCTCACTGCTTAAACTCTGACTGAAAACAGCAACCTCTTAGCAGAATTTAGCATAATATGAGCTGTTATAGTTTAGTTCTACAGCCCTCTAGCAGCCACTTCATACTCCTCCTCCAGGAAAAAAAACCAAAACAAACCAGGCCACTGGTCCACTGCTCTAATAGCATTCAATAATCTGATTGGCTGCTTTCCAGCAGGCATGGTCTAGTGATGGTGAACAGGAAAAAGGAAGAGGACCCATTGCTAAAAGGGGAAGCCAAAGAAGGAAGAGTTAGAGAACGAGTGAGCGAGAAGGTGACAGACTAGGAAGTCCAGGTGGTTAGAAAAGACGTGACATAGCACAATGACATGGCAGCTTATTAGTGCACATTTTTGAATATACTGAGACTTCAGAGAAAAAACAGTCTCCTTCTCGTTATGCTACTTTAAATCAGATTTTGAACTATTTTGTTGCAGATGAAGTGAGAGACAGCCTCAACGTACCAGTTGATAGGTGGCGCCCCCTGGGCTCAGGGGATTGATATACCGTGCTAACATCTCCTGTCGACTGGGAGGACTTAATTCTCACCTGCTTACATGACACAGGGTGTGAGGGGGAGGAGGCCTGTGGTTGGGAAGAAAAGGGGAGAACAGGATCTTTAAACACTACCATTAACTGAACGAGCTCTTCATGTCAACACACCTCTAAGTGTGATGTAAACCTGATGAGGAAATGGATCTTTTCACAACAAGTCTCTGTGGGGAAATGATGTGGTGCAACTCTGTAGTTCACCCGTGTTTGTGTCTTACATTACTGTGTTCCTGTGTTAGCAGAAGGATCCTGATGCTCTTCATGTTGGAGCTGCGGTCGAGCAGGTCAATGGCCTTGTCAAGGTCATCCTGATCTCGCAGAGGGATCGACAGCTACAGCAATACAAGAAAAAAAAAGCATTAACTAGCTTATGTAAAGCCACATGAGCACTGAGAAAATAAAACATAAGTATATATACATTCACATACAAAAACCATTAAGACATCTGTGTCATTATTTGCCATTTATTTTTTCAGATTTTTATATTTTATCATCTTTAATTACCTTTTTATCTTTTTTTCACTTGGAATCCTATCTTACTTTTATTATTCTTCCAATTGCTTTATGTCCCTAAAATCCTCCATTTCCCTTTATTTTTTACTTCCTTTGATTGCTTTTTATGTTTTCTTATGTTTGTTGCTTTTATTACCTCCACCAAGGAGGTTATGTGATCGGGTGAGTTTGTTCGTTTGTTTGGTCATTTGTTTGTTCATTTGTTTGTTAGTTTGTTAGCAACATGACTCAAAAAGTCATGGATGGATTTTCAGGAAATTTTCAGGAAATGTCAGAAATGGCATAAGGAAGAACTGATCCGGATCGCCATCTGGGTCCAGGAATTTTTTTAAGGGATTCTGTACTATTGGGAGATAGGGCAAATGGCGGAGGTCTGCGCTGTTACAACTTTACACCAGGAGATGGCAGACATGAGTAACTTATTCAAAGTTTTGGAGTTTATAGAGTTTGAAAGACGCCCAGTCAAGGAGATGAGTCTGGATGTAAAAGAGAGAAAGACGGTGAATTGTAGCGAGAATACTCAGTGCTGGGAGGAACAGAGGAATATACACCCTCTGCCATGGCTTCCACACGTAGCGAAGCTAAGGCTTTGCCTCACCGTGTCTCCACCCCACTGGGGAGGGAGTAATGGGCATATTAGATTTTTTGAATGATCCGGATCACCGTCTGGATCCAGGAATATTATTAAAGGATTCTGCACTATTGGAAGATAGGGCTAATGGTGGAGGTCTGCACTCTCTGGGTGCTTTTCTAGTTCTTGTTGGAACATTATTTCACATAGTTTGATTATATAAAATGTACCTATTTATTTATTTATTTATTTTTTTTGTTCTAATTATTGAAGGAGTTTGATATTGCAGTTGTAATTGTTTTGATTTTTGATGTTGAATTAAAAATCATAAGTCCAGTTTATTAGCTGTGGATGAATCAAAGGTTTGTATCTGTAGGGGGTTGGATGTTACCAGCAGAAGTGAAATGATAACGTTCAAAGAAATTCTTTATAAGGTATGACTGAGGCTTTTATTTTGATGGACTCTGTGGTTTTGGTACCAGGTGACATGTATATATATTATGGGCAAGTCAGGTTCTTGTAAATTGATGACACCAAATCATCGCTACAGTCATATCTGCATCAATGTTTTTTTTTAATAGTTTAGTTTTATTCATTTTAATTGCTTTCATTATTTAATATCGATCTTTTATTGCTTTGACTTCCTTTACTTTGTATTGGTTTTAACTCATTTTTTTGCTGCTTTTATTATTTCTTTATTAATGCTTTAATCTTTTTAATAATTTATATTTACTTTTAGGGCTCTTATTAGTTTCTTTTTTAATTATGTATATACTGTCTTTATTTCCAAAAAAATCCTCATTTATTAAGTGCCTTTCCTTCTGTACATGGGTGTATATGTGCTTTTCTTGATATGTCCAAGCACTTTGTAAACCCTCATATGAAAAAATGAAGATCAATAACATTATTTTTGTTCTTCTTTTAAACAAGTGATGCACCAATGCTTCAGATTAATATAGGCATCGGCCAATATCAAACCATATCAACCAAGATTGGTTTATAAAGTTTATAAAAGGGTGAAACATCAAAGGGGGCGAATACTTTTTATAGGCAGTGAGAAAGACAGCCCCTCCTGTAAATGCATCAATTATTGTGCAATATCTAGTGCTAAATCTGGAGTTTCCTTTCCTGTTATTGTAGCATTTTTCAGCAGATGCCCTCTGCTCTCCCAAACTCTTAGTTTTGGATGATTTTTGTAATACATGCATCATCATTTAGCCGCCATGACCACCTGTTGTGAGAACAGAATAACAAGAGAAACATTTCAAGATATATATATATATAATTGTTTGAGCATCTTTATAAAATTTGATGATGTTCAATATTGTCAAAAAGCATGAAAACATATAAACATTGTATATATATACAATATACTAAAGCAATAAGGTTCCCACACCCCCTCCAGTTCCCAGGTGCAGCACCATTTTGTGGGAAACAATGCTCCTGATTCAGAGAAGAGTTATGGTCAGACAATATAAAACACAAGCATTGTGGGAGATTTACACAGAAAAATAGGGAACAAGCAATGCATGTGAAAGCTGTAAAAATTAGTTGATTGGAACTTTTAGTCAATTGTTCATGCAAATAAAACCTCTTCTCCATGACTGACTTTCAACTTAAAAGATATTAAGAGTGGCAAATGGGCAATGATAGAGCACAAGAATCTCCACTTTACCTCATTGTTCATATAATTCAGGTCTAGCTGCTGGCCAAAAACAGTCTTGACCTTCTGCTGGATTTCCTCAAACTGCACGGGCCGTCCGAACATCAGGATCCTAGGTGTTGAAAAAATACAGAAGAGGTAAGAAATCACAAGGACAGACAGATGATGATAGATTTGTACTGTCTGCAGAGGAAACTGCTTTTTGAGTTACATGCACACGTGCAAGCAAAATCAACACAAGCTGCTCTTTTTGAGTGCAGATTCCTCTAAGTGCACCTAACATATTTGTGGTCTGTGCTGGCAGCCGCAGACTAACCACAGTCCTTTCCCGCTTCACTTCTCCATCTCACATACCAGTCTGAATTAAGAGCTGTGTTTGACTCCGAGATGTGTTCTTTCTCATGAGCAGGAGCATGTGACAAGAGCAGCATGCTTAAGTGAGGGTGTTTGTGTCTCTTTGAAAGTTCATACTTGCTCTCATTTGTGGAAATGTACATGTACAGTTGCAAGAAAAAGTATGTGAACCCTTTAAGATTTCTCGGATTTCTGCATAAATTGGTCATCAAATGTGTTCTGATCTTCATCTAAGTCACAACAATAGACAAACACAGTCTGCTTAAACTAATACCGTGCAAAAATGACATGTTTTCATGTTTTTATTGATCAAACCATTTAAACATTCACAGTGCAGGGTGGAAAAAGTATGTGAACCCCTAGGCTAATGACTTCTCCAAGAGCTAATTGGAGCCAGGAGTCAGCCAACCTGCAGTCCAATCAATGTGATGAGATTGGATGTGTTGGTTAAAGCTGCCCTGCCCTATTAAAAACACACACCAGTGTTGAATTTGCTGTTCTCAAGAAGCATTGCCTGATGTGAACCATGCCTAGCACAAAAGAGCTCTCAGAAGACCTATGATCAAGAATTGCTGACTTGCATAAAGCCGGAAAGGGTTACAAAAGTATCTCTAAAAGTCTTGATGTTCATGTGTCCACAGTAAGACAGACTGTCTACAAATGGAGAAGGTTCAGCACTGTTGCTACTCTCCCTAGGCGTGGTCGTCCTGTAAAGATGACTGCAAGAGCACAGCGCAGAATGCTCAATGAGGTGAAGAAGAATCCTAGAGTGTCAGCTAAAGACTTACAGAAACCTCTGGCACATGCCAACATTTGTGTTGACAAATCTACAATAAGTAAAACATTAAACAAGAATGGAGTTCATGGGAGGACACCACGGAGGAAGCCACTGCTGTCCAAAAAACACAATGCTGCACGTTTGAAGTTTACAAAAGAGCACCTGGATGTTCCACAGCACTACTGGCAAAATATTCTGTCCATAGCTGAAACCAAAATTGAGTTGTTTGGAAGGAACACACAATGCTATGTGTGGAGAAAAAAAGGCACAGCACACCAACATCAAAACCTCCTCCCAACTGTGAAATATGGTAGAGGGGCCATCATGGTTTGGGGCTGCTTTGCTGCCTCAGGGTCTGGACGGATTGCTGTCATTGACGGAAAAATGAATCCCCAATTTTATCAAGACATTTTACAGGAAAACTTAAGACCATCTGTTCACCAACTGAAGCTCAACAGAGGATGGGTGATGCAACAGCACAACGACCCAAAGCATAGAAGTAAATCAACAACAGAATGGCTTCAACAGAAGAAAATACACCTTCTGGAGTGGCCCAGTCAGAGTCCTGACCTCAACCTTGTAACGAGGAATGGTCCAAAATTCCTCCTGACCATTGTGCAGGTCTGATCTGCAACTACGGGAATTGTTTGGTTGAGGTTATTGCTGCCAAAGGAGGGTCAACCAGTCATTAGCCTAGGGGTTTTCATACTTTTTCCACCCTGCACTGTGAATGTTTACATATTTTGTTCAATAAAAACATGAAAACATATCATTTTTTGTGCAGTATTAGTTTAAGCAGGCTGTGTTTGTCTATTGTTGTGAATTAGATGAAGATCGGAACACATTTGATGACCAATTTATGCAGAAATCCAAGAAATCTCAAAGGGTTCACATACTTTTTCTAGCGACTGTATGTACCTGAAATGACTTCAAGCTTAACGTGAATTAAAAAAAGGCAGAGGGGAACTCACCTCCTTTCTCCTGAGAACTCAAACTTGATCCTGACATCATCCTGGGAGAAAACAGAAAAAAGTACTTAGAGTCTTTAGTGCTACATTATTTTTAAAAATCTGTCTGCACTCATTAAAAGTCCGAGCTAAGTAACTGAAACGATACAGAGTCTCTTTCCCAGGGGGGTAATCTCTGGTTCTAAGCAAACACTGCACTGTACATGACTTGTCTACTTTCACTATTCTGCAGCAGTGCTAAAAGCAAGGGTGGGTGGGCTGTGGGCTACTTTTTTAACTTGAGTATTGTAGTATATTTTTAGTGAAGAGGTTGAAAATAAATCAACTTAATATATTTCAGATGCAGAATAGAGGTGGGTGGCAATCCTGGGAATCCAGCAGTCATTATGCTAAATCATCAAACTGTGTGGGCTGGAGGAAATACTCTAAGAAACATGAATATCTGCATGGGTGATACCAAATTATGCAATTCTCAATGATAGCAGTGGTCCAAATGTGTATTTTATGGTCGACAGGCTTGTAAAAAAGAGGAAAAAATATTATTTTGTCTGGATTTAATGCCCACCTGACTTACAAACTCCCAACTCCAAACAGTCAAATATTCAACAGGCCCACAATCCCAGAGAAACGCTCCATCTAAACTGTAACGCAGCTGTCACTGCAGTAGCCACTGTAGTTGTTCATAATGACTACTGCCTTGCTGCCACAATGCTCCTTACTCTAATAATAACATCTGCTAACTCACAACACCGACAGCATCTCGTGGGAACTGTACAGTTTAGCACTATTTTGATCTATAAAATGGGGATTATGTTGTCAAGAGGCTGCAGACAGTAATCACATGTAACTGAAGCAAGAACGATTGCCTACAGTGCTGGCACTGCTAACAGACACATTCATGCACTGCTTACGTTACCTGCATTCTCGTTACAGTGCGAAGTTGTTTTTCTGTTGCAGTGTGAAGTTGGTTTACAGAATGTATTCATCTGACTTTTGACTTGTTGGCTAATCAGAATTATAATCTGTGTTTAGTCAGATGAGAAATATTTTTGCCTGGGAACCAAAACCAAGAAAAGTTTCAGAATAAAGCCCAATTAATAAAATACATAATCCTACCTATTATCAAAACAATGCTGCCTATATCTTAACTGTTCCTGTTATACCTTATTTACTGAATGACTTTGTTGTTTATATGGGTAAAGTGTTTACAGACTAGTATAACGAAGGTAAACCATTCTTAATATAGATATGATACAAATATAAAACATATAATATCATCCCCAGTAAAACTCAAATCCTAAATACTCTCCTGAAACTATTCAGTGCACCTTTAAAGATGGCTTACAAAGGGATATTCAGTTTACTTTGATTTGATTTTATTAATATTGCTCTTAAGTAGTTTCTTTTTCGTTCTTATCAATTCATTTATTTTTTTGTCTTTTACAAAGCTAGAAAGAAAACTGATGAACCCTTCAAGCCCTAAGCGATATCTAAACCATTTTGTCTCACCTAGACATACTGTCATAAAAAAGCTTGTAAAACATAAACCCTGTGGTGCACAGTCAAGCTCTAAACATCCTTTTTTCTGGATAACCCGGGCTTTAAGATCATGTGTGCTGCAGTAATGTCATTTGAATTTAAAAAGAGTTAGAGGACTATAAATACAAAGAAGATTTTTGTGTGACACACAGTAAACAATAAATTTGTTCTTCCATCTCTTGGACCAAAAAGTGAAAAAATATTCATTCTGTGACAGTCTTCAAAATGTTGACTCATTTTATCAGCTCTATTTGTGCCATTGTTCAAAGCAGTTCCTGTCTGCCGTAACACAAGCAGGATTTTCTACTATGACTTTGGATACCCCAATCCAAACCAAGATGGGCTGATTTACTTTTCTATCATCAGTTTAGCCGTGCAAGGCAAAAGTGCCCCTGCCCCGCCTCCAAGCGTGCTGCAGTGGCACCGTAGTGGTTCGTCATCATTCAGGGATACCTTGCAGATGTGTTTAAGTAGCAACCGCTGCAATAGACTTTGAAATACCTCAGGACAACAGCATGGACAGGCATGACGTAAGACAGCCAAACCAAACAGTGTTTCTTCTTCTGGTGGAACAAAATGCATACTGTAGCGCTGCTATTTTACGTCATCCACTCAAAAATGCCGCGTCACCAGAAACGGGTGGCTCGGGTGTGGTGGAAATGCAAATCCCCTGCCGTTCTGGGCTGCCATGCCAAGTCAAACCAAATAGAGCCAATAGGAGTAATGGGAAAAGCCCCAAGGGGGCCACATCACAGGCTCTCTGTCGCTCTTTCTCTTCGTCATGAGTTTTCAGGCTGTCTCCACCAGAGTTGGGCAGTTTGACAAAACATGATGCAATGACAATTGTCACAGCCCCTCACAAAGCATTCTGGGATAGAAAATGGTGGTAAGCCTTAGCCGTTAGTGGCAGAAACAATTGAAAATGTATTAAAAATGGATCCAGAGATTTTAGATATCAGATATACTGGTGTGGATCTTCAGTGACCCTGGGAAGTCACCAAAGTTCCAGGCTCACTAGAAACAGTTTGGTAAAGGATTTGAATGTATCTTTAGGGTCGTTACAATGACACAAGAGAAAAAAAAAAAGAAAAAGGCTGAAATTTATGGTTCAAGAGTTCTCTGACTTCTTGTCTTGTGTCTTTTCTTGATGTATATGACAATGCTGGCCTCTGTTAAAATGTTTTTTATATAATGTTCATGTTTTTTGTTTTTTACCAGTCTTTTAGTACATGCATTTCTTTGAGAGTCAGGGCAGTGGATAGACTAGAAAGTTATGGAAAGAGTGGGAAATGACATGCAAGAAATGAGCCAAGGGTCAGAGTTGAACCCACAATGTTTTGAGGACTTCAGCTTTTTAAGTGGCGTGCAAAAAGACTACACTACCCAGATCCCTGCAGATATTTTTGGGGTAAAACCTTGTAACTTTTTGGAGTCCAACATACTGATTTTTTAAGACACTGCAACAAAGATTGCTTCAAGTGTTTTTAATTCTTAGAAAATTTCAATAGATTTGTGTTTATTTTGAGTTAAAGACGTTTGAGCTCAAGCTCACGGTGTAATCTGGAGCTTTTTTATTGTAAACAAGAATTCTGACTGATGTGAAGCCTGGATGATAACAAAAATTTTAACCCCAGAAACATTTCTTTCACTTGTGTTTTCCATGGCTTATGAGAACTTTACACAAAACTTTAAAGTCTTTAGAAGTATAAAATGCTTTTCAGCAGCTATATACTGCACCTGTCTGTTGCTCTGGGATGGTGTCTTGGGTTTGCCACTATCGTATGATGACAGAGGCTGGCGCCGCGTCATTTGGAGAGCAACCAAGTCCTTCATTATGGAGTGGAGAGCCTGCCTCTCATCTAAAGAGGGTAATGGGTTAGGGAAATTCACAATTAGAGAGCGGACTGACGAATGACTGGCCTGTGTGCTCAAATGCAATTAATATTGTACTCTAAGGTGTGTGCAGACAATTAGTAAGAGGTCTTAAACAGAGACTATCCTGCAAGAGGGTATCAAAGCCAGAGAAAGATTACAGTGTTTTCAATATGCCTTTTCCCATGTTTGATGTAGGGGGGAAGCGTTGCTTTGGCTGAGCTAGCTCACGTAGAGAAATATTCTTCTTGTGTAGCTTGGACAGACATCATACAGCCCCTGGGCAGCAAAGAGAACCAGACCCCTGTCTCCACAATGCCAAAAACCAATCCTTCACCCAGCAGTGTCTGGAGCAGAAGCTCACACAATCTCTGGCCTCTGGCCTCAGGGATGCTGTTTAGTGTGAGTGTCTGCTTATATCTCGGGATTTGAGGAAATCAGGCTCTAAATGGATGTGCAACATCAGAAAGACTTACTCATTGTGGCGGTGTTTGTGTACGTGGTGTCCAGATCTTTCCTCAGAAGCTTGTGTCTGCTGTGCCAACCAGTCGGTAGCCTGAAGTGATAAAAACACAAATCAATTAGACACAAGAAAAAGGGAGTTTAAGTTCAGGATGACACTGTTTTATCTAATTACTTTAAGAAAATACAACCCCAATCTCAAAAAAGTTGGGGTGCTGTGTAAAATAAAAATAAAAACAGAATGCAATGATTTGCAAATCTCATAAACCATATTTCATTTACAATTGAACATAAACAAGTTAACTGAGACATTTTATCACTCCATGAAATAAACAGTAGCTTATTTTGAATTTCATGGCAGCAACACATCTGAAAATATTGGGACAGGACAACAAAAGGCTGGAAAAGTAAAAGCTGGAGGAGCATTATGCAACTTTTTATGTTAATTGGCAACCGGTCAGAAACATAGCTGGGTATAAAAGGAGCATTCTCAAGGGGCAGAGTCTCTCAGAAGTAAAGATGGGCAGAGATTCATCAGTCTGCCAAAACTGCCTCTGGAAGTTGTCAAGAAAAAATGTTCCTCAATGTAAAATAGCAAAGACTTTGTATATCCTACCCTTTACAGTGCACAATGTCATCAAATTCATTTTTAACTTTCTCTTGGCAAACTAACTATTTCATACTACCCTCTAAATAAGCTAACATCACCTCAGTGGTAAAGGAGGCCATAGGACCAAAACTTAACACAAATGAATGTGTGAATGCTCCTTTTATGCTCATTTTCTCAGCATTCAAATTAACAATTGAGATTTTCAATCCACCATTCAACAGAAAACTTAATCTTCAATCAGCACAGACTCCTCTTCTTGCATAATTCCTTGCAGGCATGTAAGAAATGTAACTTAACCCTCTCCAAAAGCTCAGACCCACTCTACTCTCTGACTCGAGTTCTGGGTGAATGAGAAAGTGTGCTGTGCATGTGTGAGAATGTGTGCTGTCTCTTTTGCCCATGAGAAAGAACGACAATTGGAAACGGCTGAAATTCAAGCTGCACTGGCAGCGATCAGTCTGGCAAAGTTTGTATGAGAGGAATGCTTTAAATGAGAATTTTTCTGCCCTTTTAAATTTTAACCAGCTTTAAATCTTTAATTGGCCCAGCAGCAGAATCCCCTCTGTCGTTTTTTTTATTTCCAAACTTTTTTGTTGATGGAAACAAGGCTGTATTATCTGACTTTCTAAAGGCTTCAACAACATTATAAAAAGAGGTTATAAACCGAGGCATTTCCTTCAATGGAGAGGGTTTTCCTACAATTTGCACCAGTGAACCACAGAATTCAAACCAGTTCAACAAAGGGGGAAGAAAAAAGACTTTGTGCTACAATTATCAAATCACTGGTGCCAAGAATTGATATTTAAACAAAAATATGACAGTCTACATTCACCATTTTGATCAGTCTGACTCACTATGTCACTACTTCATGACTCATCATAATGCTGCTTATGACAAGAATAACAGTAACGTGATTGGTTGTGGCTAAAGAAAGAGTTGAGAGCAGGATAAAATAAGAAGAAGAGGAAGACTGAAGGATTATGATGTGCAGCAAAATAGAATAGGTCAAAGCATAAACACTATCATGAAACTCTGCTGAACACATACATTTTCTCATAAAGTGAAATAAAGCAAGAATATACAAAGCCACAGCAAGGTACATTTGAATTAAAAATCCATGCAGTTTCTTTTCAGCTATATGTTATTAAACATGACAACATTTTCAAACAGTTACTATGCAATTAAGGAAGATTTTTCCTTTAATTTTTAAACAATTTACAGTAAAATCATCTAAAAGAAATTAGGGCCACCGCCAGGGATATGTGACATAACAATGCATGGAAAATATCAAACATTACTACATTATCAAAGCATTTCAAGACAATCTGAACAGATTTTCACAGTAATATCTGCATAAAGTTTTCTGTAAAATCATCTTAAAATTGACCAAGACAGTTTGGCTGGAGGACTCAGCTGTCAGACGCTTCCTCTTCCAGTATCCTTCAGAAAGGAAATACACGCCAAAGCTTTAAAAATAAAATTTAGATTAAACTTCTGCTTAGAGTTAGGGTAAGGATTAAGGCAAAGATTATATTACCAGAAGTTAAAAGTTAAAACCTGGCCTGCAAAACCTCATTCTAAAACATTTAACAAAGTCAGCTAAACAATGTGTTTACAGGAAACAACCTTCCTCCTCCTCCTCCGTGATAACATTCTAATGTGAGTTACGTAGCTAACGTTTAAGCTAATGGAGCTAATGAAACCACATTAGCTATGCAAGCTATGCCGTGAAATGAAGCTGAAGATTGTTCACGTTTTAAACTTTTGCAAATCTCAAATCCATATTTTATTCCAGTAAAATATCTACATAGTTAAAGCTATGTAGCTAAAGCTAGTGGTGTTCACTTATGCTACGTTTGCTAAAGCTCACAAAGCTATGTTAGCTATGCAACTTCTTACCTGCATAGCTAACATAGATCTGTAAGCATTAGCTAGTTTGCTATAGTGAACAAAGTTCCATTTGATTATGTAGTAACATTAACTACGTAGCTAGTGTTGCTTTGTTTCCTGTTTTATTCATGAAATGTTGCTTAGTTTGTAATGTTTGCGTTGTGGTTATATCATGAATGTGTCTGCCAGGCTTTGTTTATGAACAAAGTTCGATCAAAAAAATGAAAATACGATGTATTGGCAAATTACGTCCTTTCTGTCGTGACAGTGGTTGCCTCTCACAGTAGTGGTCTGCAAGAGGGAGCGTCAGAGAGTGCTGCAGTCGGCAGCCAGACCCCAGTCTTCTGAGTCATGAAGAAATTAAAGAAAAATTGGGCTGCATAATACATCTCAATTTAATCACAATATAAACATGAGTATTCACAAGTTTGTGTAGGGCTGTGTATTCATGTAGGGCGCTAAGGGTTCACTGTGGTGTCCAACATGCCAGGACTGAAGAGGGGGAGAGAGTGGTAAGAGTCAAGCTGATACAACTGTGCGTCACTTATCAGCCAAGGTCAAGCTCGACAGCATTTCTTTTGTCTACTTGTATCGGCTGGACGGTACCCTAAACTGGGCTTATGGATACATCCACCCCTTACTCCTCTCTTAAGGTGTGGACTTTATATTTTCAACAGATTATTTTCCCAGGCCCCTGGTAATATGCAAGGACATCTAGAACACAACTGGGGTTGTGTCAATCCTCCTCCTTCTATGACTTAATTCAGCCTCAAAACATGCCTAAAAGTTCTGCACAGTGTATTTCAAAGAAGGGAGAGGAAGAAGACAGTTTTTTCCTAATACTGTTCAGCCCTAAAACAGAGTCCATGGTATACTGAGCATTTTTTTTCACCAGGAATATAGTGTATTCCTTCCGTCCTTGGTATTACTGCACAACTATCCATAATGTTACTACTTTTGCAATTAGCAATAAACACATTGCAAATGTCATAATTTATCTTGAGCAAGCAACACATTCTCACTCAGCAGCATTTTGATTGAGACCTCAAGATATTGCTTTGCTCTCTCATCATTTTGATGCAGTCAAATGAAGCTAATTCTGGCTATCTGCCACCCTAAACTGGTGCCAATTTATGTGTTGGGAAAAGAGTTTATCTGATCCAGGTTCAAAAGCAACATGCTGCAGACATAAGTACACAGTGTAAAACATGAAGAACAGCAGATCAACAAAAAATAGTTATAGGTAATTTTTAGTCTTTCATTTTGTGTGTTCTTTTGCATTTTTTAGCATTTTGTGAATTTTCAACAGTATCATTGCATGCCTGTAGTGGTCAGGTTAGCCACGAGAACTATCAGCCCATTGGCAAAAACAGGAGGAAGAAATACCACAGAGCAGGATGAGCAGTGTTGGAGGATGGAGCACACAGGAGAGGTTATAACTGTCTCCCTTAGGGCAGACTGAAACAGTCAGAGAGTCGTCTGAGAAGAAAATGCGGATGCGGGGAAACTATTTCTGTGTATAAAATGGGCAGCATTGGCACCTGAGGCAACTCATTGACTCTGTGGATTTCTGGGTAATAATCACCCACAGGAATCCCAGGCATGTCCGTCTGTGGTCGGTGGAGCGTTGCCATGCTGCTTTCAAGCTTCTGCCGCTCTCGTGTTCACCCACCAATGGATGAGGTGCCAAGGACTTTTATCCTTGAACCCTTGTAACTTCTACTTTTTATCGTATTTAAATAACGTGGAGTTAATGAGGTGTGCCGTTTCCCCATTAGGAGTATGGAAGTTCGGTCACTTCAGGACGCTGAAGCCACTGTCCCCTCTTTACCCTCAAAAAGATCTGCAAAAAAAAATGTAATGGTGCTGCAGAGAAATGCTCAAAACATGCATCTCGGGGGGGGGGGTGCAGTACACAAAAACAACAAAAAAGCACCTCTGTCCATCGTTGTTGAATCCCCCCCCTCCATCTCTCCTAGTTTTAATGGCCTCCCAGGCAGAATTCAATGAAGAAAGAGGCTATGCTGTACCAGTCCAGTCAGCTGTGCCCACTTTATTTTCATTGTATCACATTTCCAGGACTAGCAGGATTTACATGGATTTCACTCCCCCCCTTTTCTTCTCTGTCTGCTTCAAGAGGTGTTTAGTCTGAGGCTGTTTTTCCCAGCCACAGTTCTGACTCTGTCTCTGGCCAGAGATGCATGTGGATTCAGAGCTCCTCAGCAAAATTCCCTTAAACCTGATGTCTCTCCTGTTTCAGGTGCACATGTGTTTCAGGTTCAGGGGAACAACCAAATTTAAATATTGCAATCTCAACAAGATACAAGCTTAAGTTTAACTTAGCCTTAGCTTAAGTTTCAAATACTCTTTGTGGTGTTGAATAAGTACCTAAAGTATATTTAAAGGGCAATATCAAAGGGGAAGCTTTGGTACAATCTCATGGTAAAGCTGCTCTGATAAATGTGCTTATTCTCCATGTAAACAATACAAACAAAGGGTTTCTCTAAAGCATTTACAGATCACAGCAGTTTAAAACTTTTCAAACTGGATAATTAAAAATTTTTCACTCCATGACTATTGCATTTTACATCAGGTACTAATGGGTTAAGTTGATATTGATAGCATCTCTTATTAACCTGCAGCCTCCCCCATCAGTGTTTGAATTTGTATGGTTGTGTTATAAATGGCAAAAGTTGATATTGACTGCAATTCTCAATAACCTATAGCTTTCCCCATCAGTGTGTAAATGTGCATCGACGTATGTCAATGGGATTAGTTGATACAGATGGCCAATCTGGATGGCCTATAGCAGGGGTGTCCATACTTTTTCCACTGAGGGCCACATTTAAAAATATATAATGGTGGGACCACTTTCATATACCGCACCTTGAGGACATTAAAGTTATAAACCAGTCTAATGTAGATTATTCTTAGTGATTGAGTGTGCTCATGTGGTTAGTTAGTGATTGGCAAGGCAAATAGCCAATCAATTTAAAGATTTTGGGGAGGCCAGTCAGATTTCAGGGGGCCCTAGTTGGCCCTAGCAACGCACCTGGAACACCACTGGTGCCGCAATTCAGTGGGGTAATTACTTAGGGCATTAAAAATCAAGATAACATTATTATTTTGGTTGCCAATATGTTTACCATTTACAGTGCCGCTTTTGTGTAGTCACAGATTGATAAAACATCAATAAATTATTCTTGTCAAAATGTTTGTTTACGGAATTAGCATGGTAGCACTGCCTTGTGCTGAAACTAAGAAGTACAATACAGTCAAGCAAAAGCTTCATGTTCTAATTTCACTTTATGTTCAAAATTTGCTGCGGGCCAATCAACAGTGGGCTGCGAGCCGCATTTGGCCCCCGGGCCACAGTTTGGACACCCCTGGTCTAGCCTTCCCCATCAGTGTGTGAATATGTATGGATGCATATCAATCTAATTAGTTGACACTCATGGCCTCTCTACATAGTGTACAGCCTTCCCTATCAGTGCGTAAACGTGTAAGTATGTGTATTAATGGTATAAGCTGATAACGACAGCCACTCTACATAGCCTGTAGCCTTCCCTGTCAGTGTGTGAGAGTGTACTGATGCATATGAACAGGATTAGTTGATATTGTTGACCACTCTACATAGCCTATAGCCTTCCCTATCAGTGTATGAATGTGTAAGTATGTGTATTAATGGGATATTTTGATATTGATGGCCACTCTACATAGCCTAGGTTATAGCTTTCCCCATCAGTGTGCTATTGTGTACTGATGCGTGCCAATGGGATATGTTTATACTGACAGCCACTCTACATGGCCTATAGCCTTGCCCACCACTGTGTAAATGCATATCGATGTGTGTCAATAGGATTAGTTGTGATGGCCAATCATGGTCTACAGCCTACCTCAGTGTGTGAATACGTATTGTCAATGATATAAGTTTATACTGATAGCCATAGGGGGGCATACTGAAGCTTCCATATAAAAACTTCAGTATCAATTTCTGTCTGTTTTATAAAACTCCTTGTACTAACCTTTAATGTTTTGTTTTTAATAAGAAATGTGATTTACAGACTTTTCAAGTGCATCATGTCTAAGTTATCCTTTTTCATGGGAGGTAGAAGTCAAACGCAAAAATAGTTTCTACATTTTGATTAATTTCTTAAAAACTCTCCAGGGGTTCTTCTTTGGGTTCATAACCTGTAAAAATCTGACCAGTATAAAACCAACACAACGACAAACTGAACTCGTCTAGACAAAAACACTGAGTTTTGTGTAACTGTTTAAAGTTAAACACTCTCTAGATACGTGTGGTATTTTGGTACATATGTTCAAATAACAACAGATAGAGCTTTATTATTGTATTTTATGGCAGTGACTAGGTGGTAACATAGTTTCCCAGATTCCCTGAAAGCAGCTTAATTCACTTGCCATATACCTATCATTGCTGTCACGTGCACCTCCCGCCAATCCTTACCTGTTACCTTGACGACCTTAATCAGGGCAAGTCTGGGCTTCTCCCGCGTGCGGCTGACTCCGGTCACCGGTGTCTCGCGGTAGGGATGACGCAGTATTTCCAGGTTTCCTTCACGTCCATCGATGGCATTAGTCAGACCGACACACCAGGGAGAGGGTATGTGAGGGAGGGGGCGCCATAGCGAGGCTGACCCCCCCAGGTAACAGGGGGTTGTCTTCTACAACGGAAAATTGAAGCACGCGCACAAACAGGTACTTTCCAGGTAGTAAAAACACCAGTGGTCACATCAAACAGCTTTGTGTTGACAGAGAAAATGGTCCGATGGAAAGGAGTGCATCACACTGCTCGCGCTCCAGCAAAACTTCTGCTCAGCTGCAGCCTCCAATCTTTGGAAAACTTAAATTTCCAAAACATTTTAAGAGGAAAAAAACTCGACTTCAACCACTTTCAGTCTGTAGAAACGGTGGTGTATCCATTAGTCTTATTACATAAGAACAACTATCCAATAAGGTGTAACAATAAGCGTATGGCCTGTATGAAATCCATTTGTGAGTATCTGTTCGCCAGAGGAAAAGACCGTACGATTTCCGTGATTTGATGGTCTCTCTTCCTGCTAAGTTTGCAGATTTTCCTTCTCTGACTTGCCAGGTTGGAGTACGAAAAACTCTAGGCCAGAAAAATCTTTACTTTTAAGACTGACGTGCATACACTTGCACCGCATTGCAAACTGAACATTAAACAAAAAGGCCCATTTGTGGCCTGTGACAACAGCAGAAGGGAATTTGATTCAATGCTCGATATAATGGGCTTCAAGCTTGCAACAAAGTGACCCAAACACGCGGACTTTAACCAAAAATATGCAACTATTTCCCTACTTTTATGAAACACGTGGCCTCAAAACTAAACATTTGCGTAAAACTGTGCAGCAAAACCAAACATTAACTTAGATGTTTACACTTCACGTAACTTCGGACTCAATCAGTTTAACAAGGAGGATTCATTTAAAATATTAACAGACTTAATAATGAAAAATGAAAAGAGACACAAAGCTTTCGTGTGCTTTCTGTGGCAAAAGGTTGTCCAATAAAACTTCCTTCAACCAAAACAAAGAAAGAAATAATCTTCAGCCGAAAACGTCAAACTTCCTGACAGAAAAAAATATCGCCACCGGAACCCGCTTTATGCTTCCAACAAGTCATGAAAACTGTAGTCCAAGACCGGATCCATGGTTTACCAAAACCAGATTTTCCGTCATCCACTCGTATGCAACAATATACATTTATTCCAGGGGAATTTCTGACTAAACTATTTACATTAGCTCCGAGCAGCCGCGGGAACGCGCTGTTACTTGGTCGAAGTCTTTCCACGGGAGCGTGCGCAAAATTATAAGAGGGGCGGGACGGCTGTGACGTAGTATAGCTAATGATGCCTTCAATGCAACAAGAAAATCGTTTTTTTATGCTCATTGTCATCTATTACTGCGTACAAACACAACCTTAAGCTAGTTTTAAACAATCTTTCACCGGAAAAAAAAATCATAAACTAAAATGTTATTTCAGTAGGAGTATTTAACCAAACTTATTTATTGTGGCTATTATATGAATGCCCGTATATAATTGCATACAATTGCATTGCTCTTTGTTAATATTTGTCATAAGCCTTGCACCTTTTTGGCTTTTGGTGTAAGATGATTATTTTTCGCACTAATGGGCTGTTTCCCCCCAGAATTTACCACCTGTATTTTAGAAATACAATAAATGAATAAACGCAGCAAGAAATATGGTCAAAAATATGCAGAAAACAAAAGTTTTACATTGCTTTTTAATCCATAAAAGTCAAAATTGATACAGTCATAGACATTAAAATTGGAAAAAATCAAAAACAAAAAAGCAGCACAACTTATATTTAAGTTGCTAAAACCATAAAATATTTCATATATATGATGCCTAGGGACTGGGTGTTAACAGCCCTTTTATGTCCAGCTATAAATTCTTGATTGGATTGAGGTCTGGGCTTGGACTCGTCTCCTCCAGAACATTTACCTTACTGTGTTTAAACTATTTCTGTGCAGCTTTCGCTGTATGCTTTGGGCCATAGTCTTGCTGGAAAAATGAATCTCCCAAGCATAGTTCTTTTGCCAGCTGAATAAGATTGACCTTACAAGCCTTTCAGGGCTGGCTGCTGAGAAGCATCCCCACAGCATGATGCTGCCACCACCAGGCCTCACAGTGGGATGGTGTGTTTGGGGTGATATACTGTACAGTGTTTGGTATCTGCCAAACAAAGAGTCTTGTCTAAAGGCCAAAAAGCACCATTTTGGTCTCATCAGACCAAGGAACTTTCTTCCACTTGACCACAGAGTCTCCCACATGCCTTTTGGTAAACTCTAGAGGAGATTTAATTCAAGTTTTCTTCGACAATGTCTTTCTCTTTGCCACTCTCCCATAAAGCTTTGACTGGTGAAGAACCCAGGCATCAGCTGTTGTTTGCAGAGTCTCTCGCATCTCAGCTGCTGAAGCTTGTAACTCCTTCAGAGTAGTCATAGGTGTCTCGTTGGCCTCTCCCTCTTCCTTCAGTTTGAGAGGATGGCTTGATCTAGGCAGATTTACACATGTGCCACATTCCTTCCATTTCTTGATGATGAATTGAAGTAAACTCCAGGGAATGATAAGTGCTTTTGATTTTTTTTGTATCCATCCCGACTTATACTTTCAATAACATTTTCTGAGTTGCTTGATGTGTAATGGTAGCCAGGAATACTGATTAACCAGTGAATGGACCTTCCAGATACAGGTGTCTCTATACTAAATCACTTGAGACACATTCACTGCAGAGATGATCCCCATTTCAGTCATTTTGAGACTACTAGCACTCTTGACTTGACCTCTGTTGAATTAGGTCAGTCACTAAAAGGGGTGAATATTTATAAGTAACTCATTTTACCATGCTAGTATTTGTTTATTTGACAGGCTTTGTAAGAATCTGTTTTACTTTAACATTAAAGAGTTTTTGGTTATTTTTGTCAAAAAGCGAGATTTGATCAACCATATTTGATTTCTGAAATCAACTAAAAGTGTAAAACATCCAGGGGGTTAGATACGTCTCACAGGCACTATATGTGTGTACATATAAACTGATCTCATCATTTTAATTCAACAATCTTCCTCTAGTTGTAAAGTATCTTACTGATAGCTGTTATTTTTTATGGAAGTATCGCATTTCTTGTGATCTTTCACCGACCTCCATTTGTTATGTCAGTGTTGACATGTTTCAGTTGAATATTGATTATTCTGAGCATGGTTGAACAGCAAATGAATTGCTCTTTTGGGCCAAAAAGCTGTCTGAATCTGAATCTAAAGAAAATCGTTATCAAACTGACAGATAATCCTTGAAAAAGAGTTAGAAGTTTGTCTCTTACATAGTTATTTGCATCAATAAACACTCTTAAATCAGTCTATTAAATCAACACCAGAATTTATTTTTTCTCCAAAAGCATGTAAAAAAAAAAAAAAAAAAAAAAAAAAAAAAGGGAGAAAATGCACAAAATGAATGTGTATATTGGCGTAGAAAGGGGGTGCTTACGTTTTTTAAAATGATACCACAGCTAAGCAACAGACAAAAGGATGAACAGAGGGGGCAGACTGCAAACACAGTTCAAGCGTCCTTTTGTTGTAAGGCCACCTCATCCACAGGTCAAGTCTTTAATACAAATAAAAATTTCAAAGATGCATACATTTAAAATGTCTCGATAACAACAGCATTGAAACGTAAGTCCACATCAAGTATAGCACACAAATGAAATGACTCACAGGTTTAACATTGAAAACGTTACACTGCAATCATTCACCTGAGCCTCTTGGCACCAGTGTAAAGTGTACCTTGTCTGCTCTGTTACATGGAGACGTTGCAATTCACAGATTCTGCAGTTGTACCTTGGCGAACTGCTAACAGAGAATGACAAAGACAGCATTTCTAGATACAATATCTTGATTTTAAAGCATTCTCAGGGATCCAGAGGACCATTTGAAATTTTTAAAAGAAAAATTAAAATATATACATAGTCACACAAGTAAAATTATTGAATGTACATGTGGATAAAACAGTGGTAAGATTGAGAAAGTGCCTGCTGGCTGGGTGAAGTAATCCTACATTAAAGAGTGGGGTTCTACAATAAGCCTGTGTTTTTGAAAAGGCGTTAACAGGACATTTCTCAGTCAAGATCTGTGGACTCAAAGATCTTGTTTGAAAAGAAATAAGGTCAGCTATTATCTCTAAGGCTTCTCCTTTAAAAACAACCAAATATCTATCAGTTTCTTTTCTGCACAGCATTCTTAAATTCACAGTAATCCTTCAGTCACAAAACTGGTTTGTGTCATTCAAGTGTCAGTCAAGTCTTAGTGGTAATCAGACAAAACTAGATATTTGAATGGCTTTAAACTCATTCTTTGTACAGAATGAAAAATAGAAGTGGAAATCTTGTTTCACTGGGTAAATTTCTCTTAGGTGTTAGAATTAAACAAGGTTAAAGTCGCTGGAGTGCAGTAGCTGCACAGCAGGCTGAGGCAATGTATTACAAAACTTTGAATAAAGGCTTCCTTGATTTCACAGGCAAAAAATATTTTTCTTTCTCCCTCTTTCACTTCCTCCAGTCGTCACTGTCACACTTTACCCAGTAGGGGGTGCTCTGCACTGGGTTTAGCATGCAGCATGCAGGAGCACAAGAGTACCAACACTGTGACAAATGCTCCCTCAGACACTAACTATTAATTCATTACTAGAAATAGGTCCAGATGCTAAGATGCATTTAGCTAGTAAGACGAGAACAGGAAGGCATTGATTCAAAAAGGGAACCTTGGACTGGGAAGGGAGAAATAAGGGTGAATGTTGAAGAGTGATGGGATAGCATCCATTTGTGAAACCTATCCAGTTATATAAACACACTTACACACGGCTGGGGAGAAATCACAAAACACCAACCACAGACAAGGGTGATATGACAAAGGAAAGAAGTTTTGTGATTTCCAGCAAGGCTTAAGCTTTGTCCGTCAGCATCCTCATCTGTGACAAAGAAATGCGTCCGTTTTACTAATCATCTAAACCTCCTCCCAAAATGTTTCATATGCAGGCGTGTGGGATGTTTACGAACAAAGCCTCAGTTTACCTGGGATTATCAGCATCTTGTCTGGTGATAATGTACGGTCATATGTGCAAGACGAGAGTAACGTTTGGTGGGGAAAGTCCACTAAATCACAAACTACATCTCTATGTACAGACAGAATACAAAACACAATCAGAGAATTCCATTAAAACTTCACCAACAAAAGCCCAGAGAGGATCAAACTTCTGCTGTAACATCGATTGAATCCAAACTCAAGTACTTTTAAAAGAAAAAACCTAAAAAGTGATTTGAAATGTATCATGTAGACAAATAAATCATTCACGACACAAAAAGATCGATACAGTCGTAAGATAAGGCTATTAAGACTCAGTCATCCCAACATGCATGGATAAGACTCTCTCAATAAAATAAGAACAAAACATGGGATGAAGCAACAAAAATAAGAACACAAATATTAAAAATGCAAGAGGTGAGCTGTTGCTGATGTGTACGGTTATGTTACAGTACTCTGTACCCTGTTTGTTCCTCAAATATATGAAAACTGACAAACTGACATAATGTGTCTGACAGCAAAGTCAAAATACTGAGGACTCTTATTAGCTTTGTGTTATTTTGCTGAAATGAATGATGCGCGTTAGAAATTCTTGGGTGAAATTGACCTGAGTTTATGCTCTACTGCAAAACATGAATGCTCTGTAACCCCTCTGATATGTTTGCCTGAGCACACATTACTTACTCAAAAATAAAAGGATGAAAAAAAAAGGAATTAAAAAAAAGAAAAATGATTATTAGTTCACTCCCCATTCCAGAGAAGGCATTTGGTCACAATCATCTAACAATTCAGAGCAGGAAATAAGAAAATACACATTTATTAAATCAAACCTAGAGTTATCCCCAAATTATTTCAAAGTGATTACGACTGGCCAGTCTTTTCCTGTCTGTTTGTGCATGTATCTGTTCTTACGGCCTTACAAAAGCAAGTGAGCATGTGGGTGATTTAACAGTGCCCCAGTACATGTGGCACGTGTTCATCGTGATGTATTGGAGGTGTAAGGAGGGGAGGAAATAAAGGAAGAGACAGGGCAAGGGATGGGGCAACAGGCAGACATGATTATGCCGTCTTTGTTATATTATCTGTCTCCTTGGAGGCCCAGAGCTCTTTGTGCTGTTTGCGTCCGAAGCCCTCATCGTAGTTGCCTTTGCTTTTGAACAGCTGCTGGAAGTGGGGTTTACAGTAGAATTCACCTTGAAGAGCCGCAAAGGTGCCAAGGCTGCCGGGATAGAGGGGAAGAACCAGAGTGTTAGACAAACTGAAAAGGAGTGAAGAAGGAAACAGAGAAAAACATTAACTTTGTGAAGCTACCTGAGTTTGGCATTGCAGTGCTTGCAGCAGAAGCATGTCGAATGGAAGACCATGTTGTTGGCAACCAATCTCTCCATTGGGTAGACTGTCTTCTCACATGATGTGCACACTTCCTTTGGGGTTTTAAAGCTGAAGGACTGAGCAGAGAAACAGACTAAACATTAAAAAACACAAGCTTGATATCAAAGATGGACAGAGAAACAGTCACTTACAAATAAGGCCAAAATATTTAGAGCACCCCCTGCTGACTGGTTGCAGTGTCACTCATAAACCTCACTGTACCCATGTTAACAGATGGGACATGGGGCAAACTATAATGTTGAAATTAGGGCTATCAGTATTAATGCATTAAATGCAATTCAACTAAGGTCCATAAGTGCATTAATATTTGTATTAATGGCATGCTTTATTAACCTTTTTAACAAACATTGGTTAAGCCACATCAGTTTTTTCGTGCAGCCACAGTGATGTACAATAAAGGCACCCCTGCTCCTCTGAATGTCTCATTTTACTCTAAAAAACTCACAGACAGCTCAGTGGACAAGTCAAAAGTCATCTGCACCATGTGGTATTTTCCTGTTCCCTTATTTTCCTCATTACTCCAGAACAAGTTCCTCTTTCTGTGGTTAAGTTAATGTCACAATTTTTGATTTCCTTATTCTGTCAAATAAAAGCCAGACTTATCTAGACAAGACATCATTTATCCTTAGTTTAAGAAAGTGCAAAATTCCAAAATGAAACAAAATCAGTCTAAAAAACAGTGGAAATTGAAAATCAAAAACCAAAGTAAATCAATCATGAAAATCATCATTAAAAATTCTAATTGTTTAACAAACCTAGATAAATCTTACACCAATTTTTTTTGTCAAAAGCCCAGTCTATCATGGTAGTTCTCATGTTTAAATAGGCTAATACAGTCTCTGTTTTTTATTGTTCTACAGTACTGAGAAGTACCAGAACTTAAAAAAATTATTTCTACCTAATATAACACATAAATTGCAAAAAATATTGGCAATACTTCTGTACTATTGAAACATTTGTGCAATTTCCATAATATGCATTAAGTTTCCTGCATATTTTGACAATTCAAAGTGCAGAATCACCCAAAATTGGAGAGCAAGGACTTGTATTTTTAATGTCATGATTTCAAAGTGTAAATATATCTAGTATGACTTACTAGACTTCTATTGAAGCATAAAATCCTGGTATTTGACAACATCTATAATACATTTCACACTGAGTCATGTCAAGTATTCATTATTTGTAATAGTTTTATATATTCATTCTTTTCAAAAAGTGTAAAATATCACAATGACTGATAGGTCTGAGGACAAATGCAGTTCCTTATAGAGCTCCTCTCAGTCAGATTAATGGAGTAGAGGAAGAAAAACAAAAATCAACTATACAGTTATATAATTTCAAGGGTGGAAAGTGACAAATTGCATTTACTCAGATTACTGTAATTAAGCAGTTATTTTGGGTGTTTTCACTTTTTTGAGTATGAGAATGATTCTACATCACATCCAGAAACAGCTGTTGTACACAGTAAAAACTAGAAAAGCACTTGGAGAGCGCTGACCTCAGCCATTAGCCCTATCTCCCAATAGAACAGAACCCTTTAAAAAATCCCTGGATCCAGACAGTGATCTGTATCACTCCCAAAATCTAATCAGTTCTTCCTTATGCCATTTCTGACATTTCCTGAAAATTTTTTATCAAAATCCATCCATAACTTTTTGAGTTATATTGCTAACAAACAAACTAACAAACAAACTAACAAACACTGCCGATCACATAACCTCCTTGGCGGAGTGAAATAGTGTTGATATCTCAGGGTTAAACACTTCAGAGTTAATTTTAACTTCCGAAGTGTCATTTTAACTCCACTCTGAGAGAAATAGTATTATGTGTTACGAGTTATTTGACAGTGTTGATCCACCAGTTCAGTTCAACAAGCATCAACTGATCTAAGCTCCGCCCACTGCAGTTTCATCTGGGAGGATGTGTGGGCAGGGTTCCTCATCATGACCTTGGGCAGAATGCTTAGATGTTGTTTAGATGTGTTTGGTTGTTTTCTGTTGTACAGTGATCCCTGCTGGTGTTCTTTTGCTCATGCTTCTGGTGGATTGTTGTTGTTTTTGATGTGAGACACATTTGCACCATGAGCGAAGTTATCCAATGAGTTAGACCCCGTGACTTTAAGTGCTCCTGAAGGATGCATAGTGCATATTGTTAGCCTCATATCATAACTGCCTTAGTCATATTTAAAGTTTTTCAGGAAAAAAGAAAAAACACATATCTTGGCAAACACATAGGATTTTTTTATTTATACCATAACACCAGATGTGTGAACAAGTTCCTTATAAAAGAAAAGCCACAACAAGGACTAGTAAACAAGTAAAGGTGACTTAATACATAATCAAGATTATAATTAATAGATGATTTAGGCATATAGTGATTATGGACTGTGGCAAACACTCTGATTTGCTGAGGATATATGCAATAAGGTGCAATGAATCAGCTGCGTTAGGACAGTAGAGTTAGGCAGATATCACAATTTGGCCAAAAAAATGACTTCGGCGATTATGCTATGAGGCTAACAATATTCTATATGTAATGTGGACCTCAATAGCCACTTTTCAAGTGTTAACTCCATATGAGCTTCATTAACACTGTCAACTTTGCTGTGCATTTTGCTTTATCATAGAGGTGCAACTTTATCTGAACAACCTGGTTGGGGATCTATTTGACAATAGGGAAAGATATTTTACTGTACAGCACCTCAGTAGCTACTTAGTGCTTTGAGTAAACTTTAAATCATTAGCTTTCTACTTGTACCCGAGTAGATTTATAGACCAGTACTTTAAACAGTACTTGAGTAAAATTTACCAGAGTAACTATCCTTTCACTTGAGTACAATAGTCATGTACCTTTTCCATCTCTATAATTTTCCATCAACATGTCTGCTTCAAACAGGTGTGTTGTATCTGTAACCAGCTCCCTAATGCCCATGCCATGGCTTCAAATTTCTTCACCTACATAAAATCTCTAACCTTGCAAACAGATGGATATGCCTGTTTCCTTGTTGTTCACTGGTGAATCCATCTAGCAAAGCACTCATCTGAACCGTTTGGGCCCGGTTAAAAAGTGACAGGACCAATCAGCGATGAGGGGTAGTACTTTCAGGCGCAGCAGAGTCGTGACGTAAACAAGCAGCAACAAGAGCTGGTGCAGTTAAGGAGGAAGAGATTAGTGTGGATGCTGCTAAAGCGACAGTTTTATCAGAACTTGACGACATTTCTTCGTTAAAAGAAGAACAAAGAACAGCAATGAGTTGTTGTCTCGCGCTATTCCCTGTAGCTGCACATGCGCACCTCGATAGCTGCTATGTCACGTGTTTTGTTGCTCTGATTGGCCCGTAGAGATGTCACAGACAGAACATTCACCAAATCACACTCCGAGTTTTTTTTCAAAACCTCTGCCTTTTCTCAAACGTTTCCTATTGAAGCTTTCCCAGATGGATGTGTGAAACAAATCCATCTGGCGTGTCAGGTTATAAAATATCTGCATCCTTGATGGGTGAATTTTGGCTTCACTTTCATACAACTGAGACATCCATTTTACTACATAGTCAATAAAGTAAGTAGAAGTCTAAGCTGCCTTCCTTCATGAGTAAAAAAAAAAAGCCAGTGTTAAAAAAGACATGACATGCAGGAAAGACTTCCTCTGTTCACTCCTGAGATCAAAGGCTGATGAATGTGAAGTGGCGTAGAGAAGCACAAGAGAAAACTATGAAGAGGAAGAAAAGACATGTTTACCTTGGATCGCTGGACGGGTTTCTCTTCAGTGGTGTTCCTGGTGTCCTGGATAAACAAAGGGAAAACAAACTTTAAACAAATGAAGTCAAATGTATTTAAAAAATATAAAATGCTTTCAGTACAAAACACTCACTGATGACTTTATAAGGTGCACCTGTTTAAATTATCATTAATGCAAATATCCAGCAGCCAATCACAAGGAAGAAACCAAAGCATTTAGGTAATGTCTGTAAATGAGCAGTTAAATGAGTGTACGAAATAAAGTGGTTGGTGAGTATATTCCTCACTGTCCTCATATTACCTCTAGTGGCGTGTTAGTTTGTTAAATCTGATCCCTTGTTTTCTACCTCTCTTTCTGTTTGCTCCATCTGTCTCTTTGCACCCCTGGGAGAGGATCAGGTGCCTTCTGTCTGGTCATGTGAGCTGAACTGTTGGGCTCTCTGCATGGGGCTGCCCTCAACATAGCCTTACAGAACCAGCCTTGCAGTCAAGGAACATTACAGAGCAGTATCACAAAAGTCCCTGAGAAATATAAGGAGTTTTCTTAGCCAAAATGTTTGTTTTTGTAACCCAAACATGTAATTAAGCATTTCTTTCCCCGAACCCTGCAACCTAATCTTTAATTTCCAAGTCTCATGCTGTTTTTTTTTTTTGTTTTTTTAAGATTTCCCCACATTCCTATTCTCACTCTGGGTGTTCATGTTTCTGTAGGTAATTACAGTTTAGGTCATGATTACAAGAGCAATGGAAAGACCCCCAACAACCCCCCAGGCTCTCAAGAGGCCAAGAAGAAAAAGATAAGCTTGGAGGAAGTTACAGAGCTATAATGGCAGTGTCTGCCTTCATGGTCTCCAACAAGAACTACATCTTTAACTAGCAGGTAGTTCAAGCGAATAATGCACAGAGAGAGGGGGGCATTCAGACGTGCATGCAGTAACTGCCACAGAAAAGCCAGTGTGCAGGAAAGAAGGGCAGCTTCTGTTTAGGCGAGGGAAAAGTCCACTGCAGACTTTGCTAAAACCCTGTTATGTAAGGCAGTTCGGCTGGAGCTGGAGGAAATGGTGAAGGGGGGTGAGTGGGGGCTGAGGGTCTGCAACCAGAGTAGAAGAGAGATGGTGATCTTTAGCACCAGAGGCTGCTGCTGATCCTTGAATTTTAGGGTCTATTATTCTTGACCTGCAACACTGCCTGTTGAATGCAAAATAAGAAAATAACAGCCAGCCTGAGTGATCCTTGATCCCAACCTGAAGTGAACTTTCTCATAAAAGTGTTGACCTGAAAAGGTAGGTATTTCTATCAGTTGTCGAATATAGTAATAGACAACAGTTTTGAACTCACCGGGATCACAGATTGTCAGTTAACATCTGGAGGTACATGTATTAGTGGCTGTAAAAGGACATTGTGTTTAACTTCAATGTTAATGCCGTCTAAGTTCAAACTACAGTTAACAAATGATCTAAACTTCTTGTTCTTGTTCTTCTTCTCTTTCAAAATGCATCACAGCCATGACAAGCATAAATTATTCAGTTTGCATCAAGCACTGATGTTTCACACATTTCCAAGCAAATGCAACTAGAGATAAGGTTGTCATAATATCAGATTTTTCAACCTTGATAAGGTTCTAGTAAAACCCAAACATTTTAAATACCTGCTTTGATTCCATAGCAACAAAAATAGAAGTACTAGGAATGCAAGCAAACCCCTGCATACAATCTAAGGCACACAAAAACTGACACATGCCAGTGTATTTGTGCCGAGACTGTCAAAATGTTGATACTTTTCCATACCAAGTGTTTTTAAAACAACAAAAACATTGTTAAAGATTTAAAAATAAATGCTTTTTCAAAGGACAAGTGCATGTTAGAGGAATGGGCCTCAGTCACCAGTTTCTTTCTCATTTTTTATTTAAGTTGTTCTTTAAAAGTTTCGAAGAGAAACCTACAATGGTTTCATGAAAATACTGAATTGTTAAAACCTGTGTTCCAACATTGATGAATGCCTGTGCATGATGCACATGCACTTTTGTCCTAACTAGCTTATAGAAAGCCTCTTTTATGCCTATATAAGGACATGAGGCTGCATGTCCATGCCCAAACACAGAAGGCACAGGATCAGTAATGTCCAAATTAGAATAAATCATAAAAGAACTACTATACTCTGAAATACCTGAATAGTTCTTAAGTCCTTGAAGACATTTTTATCCTCCATACACCTTGAAAGTTGGTGAAGTTGTGCCAGAAATACCTATTTCACAACCATACTAGAGTTAAGTCTTTCAATATAAAAAGACAGAATCTGTGATAACACAAATATGAAGTTTCTCAAACACATGGTGTCATAATGTCCTCCCTTATCTGTACAACAACCTGTCAGGTATGCCATCCTGCTGATATTATAAGCCAATATGCACCTGTCAAGTACAGCATATTGGTATCGACATATTTTATTTAGGCACTGATCTGAAAACTTTGTTCATTAAAAATCCTTTTAAGACAATAATGCTTTGGGGAATATTCTTTTCTGAGAGAATGTTCTACTTTTAAAATCTACAACAGAATTATTTCAAAAAACCCATCGCGGGTTGGCTTCTTTTGTAAACGATCACAGTGGCCATCTTAGATAAGTTAGATAAGCATCTAAAGTATAACTGTTCTTCCGTTTAGTCATTTGCATGATATATTTGAACTTTCAGCCTTAACGCGCTATCAAACAACTGAACAGGAGGAACACCATGGGTGTTGTCTGTGCTGGTGAGAACCGGATGACATGCTTTTGAAATGATTGGCTCATTACTAGTGAAGCCATGCAGCTTCCTGCAGATGCAATCAATTCAGTCTCAATAGTCTCCCTCCCCTTCATCCCTGAGTCCTCTTGAGCTCAGCTGATTTGATGCTGCTGTGGTGAGCGTACAGTTTACATTGCTGGTTATCGCACAGGCTGCATTCAACACCATTTCCTGTTGTGCTGTAACACCAGGATGACTTTGATCATCTCAAAATTGTCTAAAATTCAAGCAGGAAAGGGTTAAGTTTCCACATAGAAGTCTTAGACAAGGTTTACTTCTGGTTGAGGCCGTGAGAGAAGGAAAAAGAGGTCAACAGGTTCTCAATTTGTGTGTATGAAATCATGAAATTGAAGTAGCCAAATAAGGATCTGAGTGAAGGCAAAGAATTACCAAAGTTTTTTTTTCCTTTGGAGAAAAAACAGCTTGAGAAATAACCCTGTTAGGGGCCAGGCATGCCTTCCAAAAACACACATACACAGGCATCCAGGAAGACTTCAGATTAGCTTGTGCCATCTTGTCTTAGTTTGCCTTATATGTACACAAGTCTCCAAAGTCACAAACAGCCTGAAAGTGGCAGGAAGCTGTTGTGACACATGTGGCTTCCTCTGTCTGGTAGAGTTGAAGTCTTCACTCAAACTGACTTTCATCTTGATAAATGACTGCAAGGAACCATTTTTCCAGCATGACGGCTTCAGCTTATGTGAAAAAGTACATTTTTACAAAACAGCTTAAAAAAAATACATGAACAAGAAATGTAAGGCCTTCTACGCACAGAAAAAGGTGTTTCAACAGATACATAAAAGAAGGTTTGTAGTGTCATTAATTAGCTCTGAAAGTCCCAGCAGCACCATTTTAACCGTGAAGTAATTTGTGTGAGAAGCCAGAGCCAGCTGGAGAGTTGCATCTCACCAAACAAAGACCACTTTCACACAAGTGGTGAAATCTTTCTTTCAACAGAGGTTCTACTCTTAGTTGCTCACAGCATCAAGTCCTCGCCTCAGTTTCTAATGCCACCTGCACATGTCTGCATCTCTAGAATAGTGTTTCTGTGTGCCGATGCTGCAGGGATGTTGACGCTGATGTTATTTTCATAAATAGTTCTGGGAAAAGATTGACACCTCTACCTTGTTTGTGGGGTAAACATGAAGCAACCAGTCACTGTGGGTAAGCTTAGTTTATCAATAACAACTGAAGAGGGTCCTTCACAGTAAGAGTAAAGAACTAAATATGTGACAAGATTATTTAAAAGTGGGATTAGTTCTTGTGATCAATAAATAGTTAGAAATATTAGTGTGAATACTGACTGTTTTATTAGATCCCATTTATTTCTGCTGTGATGTGATATTATGATGCAGTATTTGTACAACTTGTGACATATCATTTATCCAAGACTTTGACTTGTGATATCGCCATTATAGGTCATTTAACTTGTATTACTACATGACGTTGTTGTTGAAAAGCAGACTGTTGTAAGGAATGTGGCTGTGGCTATGTAAACTAACTTCCTACTATAACGGTGCAAGGTTGGGTTGCAGAAAGTGGCCAACATTAGCAGTGCTTTCAACGCAAGCCTTCAAGCCCCTTTGTAGAATGTCCCAGCTCAATCCACTGGTTATCTGTGAGCACTACCTGACAAACCTGCTGCTTTAATTTCTTTGCAAGATGTCAGAATAGCCTCCCAGAGCTGCTGTTTTGATGTGAACTGCCTCCCTCCCTCCCTCATAGATCTTTTGCTTGAGGATGCTCCAGAGGTTCTCAATAGGGTTGAGGTCAGGGGAGGATGGGGGCCACCCACAAGTTTCTCTCCTTTTATGCCCATAGCAGCCAATGACAGAGGTATTCTTTGCAGCATGAGATAGTGCATTATCATGAATGAAGATAATTTTGCTACGGAAGGCATGGTTCTTCTTTTTGTACCATGGAAGAAAGTGGTCAGTCAGAAACTCTATACCTTGCCGAGGTCACTTTCACATCCTTCAGGGACCCTAAGGCCTTGTCCACACAGAGACGAAAATGTTATATTTCCGTTTTGTTTTGAAAAAGTTTTCCAAAAATGTGGGATCGTTTCAGGAAACGTCCATGTAAGCACGGAACCACTGAAAACGACTGAAAATGCTGTAGTATGTATGCCAAGCCTGTAAGTGGCGCTGTAACACTGCCACAGAAATGCACCAAAAGTGAGAGGAAGATCACAGACAACTGCAAAACTTTCTCCTGGTTGCCCTTCTGGTTGTTCTCTGTGTTGGATTTAAGAACAGCTGGTGTATGTTGTTCTTGGTGGAGATAAAGGAGCATCCGATTTTGCTATAAAAGCCATAATAAGCTCAATAGCTTCTGCAGCACGATTCTGCACCATTGTTGTTTTGGTTTGACATGCGCATGCATCGTCCATGGGCTACGCTATGTATGACGTAATCGCTTCAAGAAAGATGTGGTTGGCTGTCCAAACAGAGACCAATCGTAGTCGTTTACAGATTTGTTCACTCTGTGACCCGGTTTCAAAAAGTAGTGTTTACGGCCTCCCAAAAAGCCGTTTCTGTCGTGTCCATGTGGACGGGATCTAAAGGGGCCTACCAGCTCTCTCCCCATGATTCTGGCCCGAAACATGACTCCGCCACCTCCTTGCCTTGTTGGGACATGGTGGCAATCTACCAACCATCCACTACTATCTCCATCTAGACCATCCAGGGTTGCATGGCTCTCACAAACGAGACTGAAATTAAATTTGAAATTAGTCTTCATGTATTTCTGGGCCCACTGCAACCGTTTCTGCTTGTGAGCATCGGTTAGGGGTGGCCAATAGTCGGATTATGCACAACTGCAAGCCTCTGGAAGATCCCACACCTTAAGGTTTGTGGGACTCCAGAGGCACCAACAGCTTCAAATACCAATTTTCTGCTTTGTAAAGGCCTTTTAGCAGCTGCTCTCTTAATCCCATTAATTTGTTTGCCAGAAACCTTCCTTGTTATGCCTTTATCTGCACAAACCTGTCTGTAGGTTTCCCCCCAAAGATCTGGTACTTTTCTGTACTTTCATTCATTTTAGTTACAATCATTTTAACACAATGAAAAGTAGCAAAGTGTTGAAAACATTAACAAACCCAGACTTTCTCATTTATTGCACTTAAAAAATTTTTTTTTGCATTTGATTGATCTTGCATGATACATTGCAAAAATAGATAAAAAATGACTGCCCCTCTGGAAATAAGCTTTTAATTCTTAAATTTAAGATGTGGTATTTTATTCCCATATGGCATAACTGTATTTGCTCTTCCAAACATTCAAGTTTTTATAAAAAGCTGAGCAGCATACTTGCAATACAGACATGAGAGTAGTATTAATCCTCTGTTCCAGCCAGTGCATTTGTAAGAATTAAGTATGTTTCCCAACTAATCCTTTAATAAGCTATCAGTAATGGGCCACTACACAGTTTCATCTCCTCTTTAAATGTTCTGATTTGTGTTTAGCCTCCTGTATCGAGGATGTATTGCTTTCACAGATCCTAATGCCTTTCCCCCTGAGGCTGCAGGCCACCCATGTGACAAGAGAGTTAAATGACCTCAAATCTGCCCTTTTTGTGTCAAAATCAGGACAAGAAGTAATGAGAGGAGAATCTGAGGATCTAGTTTAGACAGCATGCAACATCAAAATAATGTGTGCAAGTTTTTCACTGCTTGTGATGTCAAACAGATGCCAAACGTATAAACCAGACTCCTCTTGTTTAATCTCAGTGTTTACGTAGGCTATCTGCTGACAAGAAAAAAAAACATTTGGAACACTTTGACAATTTTAAAGGCTATTAACAAAACTATATGGTCAACTTGTTTATGAATAGCTCAAATGGGAAAACGTACTTGCTCTCGTCAGTTTCCTAGCTCTGTTGAACACAACACCCTTTGATAAACCCCCCGCTTCACACTTGATCATAGCTGAATACCCACGATACACTGCAACATCCCCATAGAAGGGAAGGCAGGCGCTATATTAACAAATGTCTTATGTCATTATAACAAGGCTCCCACTCTCTCATACCTTATTTTTAGAGACATGATCATTGCTTAATCATTCAGGACAAGGGAGTGGAAAACAACAGAACAAATATGAAGAACCTCAACTAAACAGCACAGAAAGCCCATCTTTTAAGTCGTAAGTCAGACTGACTTTAATCAAAACAGAAAATTTCCAGCCTGTACTTGCGTCATAAACCACAAGCCTTCAGTTTAATATTTGTGCAGATAGCATCTCACCATATATTGCACTTTGTGGCCCTGCGAGCAATGGCACAGATCCAAGAGCTAAAACAGCTGCTGCAGCGAAGATATATAGGCTTCTCCTGACGGCAAGCTTCCATCAATAACGGTGAACATGAAGAGACAAAGCAAAATATGTGGACAGAATGCCAGAGAAGAAGAAAAAGTCTAGTACAGAAACTAAAAACAATACAGGGTCTGATGGAGAAGAAGCCTACTGTGGGGTTTTGACGCTTGACTTGCGTGGGAAGAGTGCACATGAAGGTTCACCACATGTCTGCAGACTAATCACATCTGGGAGTTTGTGTTAGCATGTTTGGTCAGTTACTGCATCTCCTTCTGTTTATACTTCCTGTATGCAATGAAAAAGTGACAGGGCAGTTTTCTGAGTGTGGAGGCAAACAGTGTCAAATGTCTGACAGACATGTCTTTTCCACTTCCTCCTGGGGGGAGGCCGTCAGGGTCAAAATGGAAACCGTTATCTAAACAGATTTAATGATGAATGAGTGAATACTGTCATCTTAAAAGCAGAAATAAAATTGTTTCCAGCCTGGTTCAAAAAACAGTCTTGGTCTTAATTATGGATGTCCGTGGTTAGTGAGCTAAATGGCTAAATTCGGATATTAAATTAGCTAGCACAAGGCTTTACGAGTTAGCATAACTAATTACGCATATTTAAAAAAAAAAAACGCAAGCCTGAAATCCCAGTCAAATGTTCTTTAAAAAAATGCAATGAAGCCTCCTGTATGTAGTTAGAACAGCGTGGTATGGCAGTGTTTTGAACTAGAATACAGAAACCAAGTTGTATATAGGCTTTAAGGATGCCGGAGCTAGCTGCTAACTTTAGCCACACTGTGCTAGGCACAGCAGCTTTACATTGTATACCCACTGACACAAAGGCCCTGTGATGAATTTGACTGTTTTCTGAGCTTTTCTTCCACTTTAGACTAGTCAGTTAAATGCAATTGAACTATCTGCTTAGCCGAAAATTGAAATGGCAGTCCGGTAACACCCTTAGTCTGAATGGATTATTTCTTCATTGGTACACACAGCACTTGGGGAAGATTATGTTATAAAACACCAATTTTTGAAGCTAAGGCCAAGTCCAAAACTGCATTTCCTATAAAATGGCATTTACTTGGGCAGTAGGGATGGTTGTTCTGTATGTCAAATAATTTGTACCTCTGCAGTTTTTAACATATTATACATATCATACAGATAGACTTATGATATCAAAAGCTCTTAAATGTGGCAACTACTGACCCAGAACTTCACATAAATACACTAGGACTATCCTCTGGTCTATTAATTATCAGAAATAGTAAAAATCTAAATAACACATTCTCTGGAGCCAAGGTAAGGTGTAAAATGTCAATGAGAAAGAACAAATGTGTACAAAACAGGAGGCTAAAACTTACAAATTCTTTACATTTTTGTTTAAAAAAATAAGAACAGTTGCAGATTACTTTTCACTTGATCCTCTTGCTGGTTAATCAACTAATCAGATCAGTTCTATATGATTTGGAGTTTAATCACATTTTCCATTAACAGAAGTGTTTTTTCTGTTTTGTTATGTCGACTCAAGGGAGAACAGCCGCTTCTCAAAAGTGAAAGAAACACAAAAAAACACACTACTTTACCATATATGACTGGTTTCAGAGAAGCTGGTTACCCTTTCAGACAGAAACTGTGATGCTAATTTTTCACTTGAAGTCAGCACTCAGTGAGTTTTGCTTACAGAGCTTTACGTTTTGCACTGCAGTGTCTGTAACTTGCATGGAAAAGCCCTCAGTGATACCTTAGTCAGTTCTTTGAAGAAGCTGCCTGGGGGTGGTCTGGCTGTTAATGTCAGGGTCATGTAATTAGCTTGTCTATTACCAAGCTATAAACATGGTTGTGGACTGTTTTTGATTCATAAACAGAAGGCCAACTACAATAGGTATCCTCAAAGAAACTGGAATCATAGATCATTTCTGTGCACTGACCTTTGCCCTACTGGAGTTCAGGTTTGTAATGCTCATAAATACAGATAGAGCAGGTATGCTGCAGCATCTTAAATTGCAAAGAACCAAACCAGAGATGGTTTGTGAAAGAATGTGCTTTATACCTGCTGCCTGTGATGAGTTGACACAGCCAGGGGGATGCTGCCTTCTCTACCTTACTGAGAGCAGAGAAGAAGTAACAGCCTCAAGGGCTACGGCTGATCAGATGTTATCACAAGCAAGAAAAGAGAGAAACAATTCACAACCAAGTTCTCCTAAAGGACAGGAATTCAGGATAACATGTCCCATCCCGTCTTTAAAAAATATTGCTTGAAAATATCAGCCCTGTGGAGTTTCCATCACAAACTAAAGCCAACAGAAAACAGACTGAGGAAAGTAAAGGATTGGGAATTAAGTGTTCCAAGACTTCAAAAGGTTATCTTAAATAGTCATTTCCCAAAGTTTAAAACTAGATTTTTAAAGCTGCTATAAATAGATTCTTCTGACTTTAATTTGTGATGGTGGCTGGTGTGGTGAAATGTTAGTTAACTAACTGACTACTCATACATTATATAAATACATTTTTTCCTATGTTGAGTACTCACATTATTTCAAACATTTCCAAAAGCGTCAAAACCAGGGAAATTCTCAATTCTTGAATCTGTAATGGCATATATCTTGCCATGGCAGCCGCCATACTAGAGCTGCTGTGACAGACACGAAATATTTAGCATTGCTGTGTAAACAGTGGATGTCAGGTCAAAGACTGCTACAATAAGTTAGTGTGAACTGCCCCTGGAGGCTGCCACCTTTAACACGTAACTCCAGCCCCAACCTCTACTAGATATAACTAGGTCACCTACCTTTGTGGCTTACTTGCAACTTCAAATTGAAATTTCTTTTCAAGAAAATCTACACTCAATTAGCATAGCACAGCATACTGATTTAAGAGAAAACCACTGTTTTTGTTACATGGAGGAGTCTCACATATTAAGGGAGAAAGCCTGCTAAAATGTCCATCCCTGTGAATGGTGCAAAAAGTCTGTGAATCCTTTGTGAATAGCTTGTAGTGCAAATAAGGAAGGCCATTTTTTATATGCCTTTATTTAAAGAAAAGGACTGTGGATAGATTTGGAAACAGGGATGAGAGAGTGGAGGTGAGCATGTGGGAAAGGAGCCACAGGCCGGACTTGAACCCGGGCCATACGCGCACATGGGGCGTGACCAAACTACAGGAAGGCCACTTTTAACTGATTTTCTCCCTCATGATCTTAAAATAATCCATGAATCCATTATGGTGGTTTATCATTTAGTTAATATACATTTTGTCATGCACTTTCAATAGAAGAGTCTTCAATTCAAAACATGAGGTAAGCAGAGATGGGCAGATCATCAGATGTCATATTTTGTTATTGTTTTGACTGAAAGCCAACTGGCAGCAGAGTTTGCATACTGTGCAACCACATAAGCGCAGACATTGATGGGATGCAAAGCAATGTTTGTGCCCTTTCATTTTTATTTCCATAATTTACACTGAGTACATTTACAGACAGATTTAAACCGTGGGCAAGTGCCGTTAGAAAAGAGGAACCACACCAAAATACAGAAATCTAATTCACGTAGGCACTTTAGCTAAGCGCAATAAAGCAATATCGGATTTGAACATCTCATTGATACTTGACTTAATGTAGGAACGCTAGTGCAGCTGAGCTGTCATAAACCTGATTTCTGTAAGTTTCATAGCATTACTCCTGAAAAATGCAAAATATTAAACAAAACAAAATGAAAGGAATAAGCTAAGTGTTAGAGTTGGTCTCAGCAGCAAAACTTCGTTACTGGCTTGTAAAGTCTAAGATGGAGTTAAATTTGCCATAGGAATTAAACAAAAAAAGGTTCAATTAAAGCTCTTGTAAGAACTTTTTGTGTTGATTTTGACTTTTCAGTGGACAAACCAGCACCTCTTACCTATTTGCTGATTTTTTTTTTGTACATGCAAATTAGTATTTTAAACAAAAACATCCTGATTTATTTTCATTCCACTGTAGAACTCATTGACAGACAATACCATGAAAATGTAAATCAATAAATTTAACAGAGACATTTAATCCTGGTTTTGACCCCTTCATTCTGACAGAGGCTTCAACCATTACAAATAATCAGAAAATTACTCAGTGTTTATTCTAATGGTCTTGTTTAAATTTGTAGCTCAAAAAAGAATAGCTTCAGTCCTTTTTATAATCAACTTAAAACTCCTCAAGTAGAGCTTTAAACAATTCTTGCTTCCTTAAAAAGAAGGATTAACAGGTTTTTGAATGCAGGTGTGGTGAAGTTATTTGTACACTTCTATATTTCAATGTCTTTCGTGTTTTTTTCCTTTTCCTACATTATTTTCTCTTTGTTTATTGTATCCACCACCAGGCAAATTCCTTGCGATTAAAAATGTACTTTGGTAATAAATCTGATTCTGATGACTGAAAAAAGGCCAACCGGCTTGCTAAAAATCTGAAATTCATGTGCTTCTTAACCCATAACACTATCGAATTAAAAAGGGAATATAAAATTTACACCACACTAGAGAACTTTCACATCTTTCCAGTCTGTAAAGTGCTTTTCCTCCTTACACATCAATATGGCTTTATAATGCATCTACTGACTAGAGTTAATGACTGGAATTAGGAAAGAAAGAGACAGGTATAAAAGAAGAGAAAACTAAACTGTGGCCATTTTGCCTGCAGCTCTGCGACCCATTTCTGCACATCTGAGAGCAGGAAAACACCCCTCCTCCCAGCATATGGTACTTCTGACATGCCTACCAAACCAGGTTTTTGTGCTGTTAATGATAGTTCTTTAACAGAGGAGCATATGGTCGAACAAATTAAACGTCATTAGTACTCACTCCAGCTTTTGTTCTGACTTCTGTCAAAACAAAAATAACTTTTTTGTTCTCTTTTTTTTTTTAATAAATACGTCACATTACAACAACAGGTTTTTAAATCCACCGGAACAGTGACGTAAATCATTCATCAGAGCAGAGTGTCAATCTGTGCTGTCAGCTCTGACTGGAATTACAGTCAGGCAGCCCACTGACAGAGCCAGGAAATGAAACTGACCATATACTTACTTAAGCCCAAGCCATATGCCAGGGCTGTAATGACAGACTGGTGTAAATGTGGTGCCCGGGAGGGATAAAAAGTGGTTTTAGCCGACCACAGAGCAGTGTGTAATATGTTTAACAAAACAAACACAGACAAAGAAAGTGTATGAAGAGTGAAAACACGTGTTTTCTTCCACCTGGGGTTTTAATCCGATACTGGTTTACGTAGACGTTTAATCCATTCACATTTGGTGTGACTCAGCTGAATATTTAAGCAGTTGTAGGTGAATTTCTTCACTGCTATGAATACTTTTGATCCCTACATGGGGGGGTAAAATCTATGCAGTGCAGTAAAATAAAAACATTTTTGCACTGCTTCATGATCTTATTTTATCCATGTAAAGAGTTGCTCTTGTTGCTCAAGCCCTTATATTGATGAATCTTGGTGTGCTATCTTAAGTACACTGTAACAAGGCATGCAAAATCCACATCTGATCACCTTCTCTTTCAAGCAGGAATGAGTGCCTTAAGGCAATGATCATTAACCTGAAGCTGTAACATAAGAGTAGTGTGATGTAGCTATCCAGGTTTCTCATGTTTCTTTAAATGGCAAATATCCAAAGTGGGATTAAAAGTAGGAGACCCAAACCAGTGCTAATGCATTTGTAAGCATTACAAGTCCAAGCTGAATCTTAATCATTGTATTGTAGTCAGCAGCATATCCTACATGTTTACCGTGGATTTCCTCCTTAAGTGCTTACTTCTTGAACTGTGTTTGCTTTGTGTGTAAGGGGTTAACTCGCTTGGAAATCCCTAGTTCAGACAACTTTACAGTGCTTGTTTTAGATACACCTTTATGTAACACTTTGCAGGTTGGAGTCTACTGTAGCCTATCACATTTGGCAGAGCATTATGGTGCAAAAACGAGATAAAAACAAACTACACTAACAATTTTATTCAAAATTGGTTGATATGTAGATAATGTGGGACACTTTCATACATATATGTTACATAAAAAGAACTCTCACCCAAAGAATTACTTGAATTACTTGTAAACTTTAAATAATTTAAATCAGCTAGTTGGTTGATTTTAATTAGCCAGCAAGCTAGCTAACTAAAAGACGTTAAAATAAGCGGCGCCTTGCTAGCATTTTAAGGAGCACGACGGCGGGCGTTTAAATTCAAAACAAGCCCCTCTCCAAATACCTTCCAATTATATCTATTTTAATAACCTCACATTGGAGTGAATATTTCAAGAATATCCTCCTGTTAGCGCAACGTAAAACGAGTGGACAGGCATCATCACCTCACCTCATCTCGTCTAAAAAGAGAGGAGAGCAGCAGAGGGAGGGGAGGCTGCAGACACACGGTGCAAACAGACGAGAAAAAGCACTCACCATCTGCGCTTCTTGTCTGCAACACACTGGCCGTTAACCTGGAGTCTGCTCCCTCTGAGGCTGGAGGTTTATAGCTGTTCTCTCATTCAATTCCACAGGAGGCTTTGTTGTAGACGCTGGCCCCGGTGCCGGTGAGTTTGTAGCCTCCGCTTCGCTTCACGTCTCGTTTTTCAACAGAGGGTTTTTTTTCTCTCTCTCCGGCAGGATGTGGCACGGTATTGGTTCTCATCTGCTCCTGGTGCATTCAGGCACTGTCGGACATATCACAACTACAAATGGGATAGAGAGAATCTTCGAAGTCTCTCTACACAGGGCTGGTAATTGTGGACTATAAATCGTATCTTGATATACTATAGCTGTATGGCGATAGATGATGTATACTTTGATACTATTTTATTTAAAGAAAAAAAAAACAAATGGATGTCATAATTACAGAACATACGCTTTGATATCTTTCATTTCTCATTTTTATGCAGAAGTTTTTCAACACTAAAAGCCAGGGCTGGCTCCAACCATTTTCATTACTTGGTTCCCCCCCATACTTCATAAAAATTATGTTTCTATATAATGTACTGTAGGAAAAATGCAGTTATTGTAATCTCCAGCATCAGTGTCACCAAGGCATACATGATAGATAAGGTAACTTCTTGTTTCCCTTCTCGGCTGAAGCATAAAGCTTAAAATTGACAGTTATGGTAATAATAGTAATTCACACTGCAAAAACAGCTCTTGTGAACAATGACTCTATTGTCCTGTGCAACAATAGCTTTTGTAATGTCTACTAGTAAATTTAACTGTCAAAACAGTTTAGATGTGGAAACAAAGGCATATGGTCATGTAAAAGACACAAGCAAGTGTCTAACCAACCTTGTTTCAAGTCAGACAGGGTTTATTTACAACCATTCATCTGATGACCACTCTCACCGACTGTTCATCTGACGTATATCAGAAAAATCAGAAATACAACTCTAAAACTGTAAAACAAGATTGGATTAAAATTCTATTTAGGGTTAGGGAAAAGGTCGAAGTAAGGATGAGGATACCAAAAGTTAAAAGTAATAAACCTGACCTGAAAAACCTAATTACAAAATGTTTAATAAAGCCAAGTAAACAGTCGCTTACAGGAAAAAAGCTCTTCCTCAATGAAAACATTATAACGCAGCTAGCTAGCAAGTTACCTCGATAACATAACTGCATGACTAATGTAGCTAAAGCTAAGCACACAAAGCAGCTAAATAAGCTACATTATCTGTATAGCTATATTTGCTAAAGCTCTTGTTGCTTAAGCTAACTTAGCAGTAAATAAAGGAGCTATATATCTGTTCGCAAAAGCTACATTTTCCAAAGCTCACATTGCTAAAGCTGACTTTGCTACATTGGTTTATGTAGTAATCTTTACTATGCAGCCATGTTCACTTTAGCTAACTAGCTTAGCATAAGTGAGCCACCATTTGTGTAACTACTTCTAAAATGGATCTATCAATTCAATCACTGATTAGACCTATGACCTTCTCTGTTTATTCATGAAAAGTTGCTTAGTCTGTAATGTTTGCAATGAGGTTATTTCCTGAATGTAACAGCAAGACTTTGTTTATGAATGTTGATCTTTCTTTTTCTTTTTAAATCTATAACTGGAATATGTTGTACCAGCAGAGCATTTCCTTTCTGAGGTCTTAGATGAACGGCCTGAGAGTGGGAGTGAAATGCAGCCAGACCCCTTTTGATCATTGTCACATTACAGTGGGAGTTATTAAAATATTATCGAGGCAGGATGAGGAGGAGCTCATTTGCATTTAAAGAGACACACACCAAAACTGGCCAGTCTGAGAAAGGCTGTTGGAGTGGGTTTATATAGGGTCTAAAACCTCCTCTGATGCTTAATTCAGTTGTATTTTTACCAGTGTGGTACAGTTATTTTGTTCAGACCCAGGAGACTATAGTATCAATCAAAATAATATCATGATACTATTTTGATTATCTGCCCAAATAAAATTAGAAAGTAATTTTTCCTTAGGTGAATATGAAAAAAAAAATTGTTATCAGAGAAAGTGTCACTTCCCTTATATCTAAACTCAGCTCAACAGATGTGAATCAGTCAAAGCAAGGAGATTCAAAGGTAGATGCCATACAAGTCTTTTTAATCAAAACTTCACATTTTTTTCTTATGTAGAATGAACAATTCAAATTCCTCTCATAAAAACAAATGCATCTTTTTGAAAAACATTTCAAAAGCATAGAGAGACTAAATGCCGTGGAAAGGCACTTCACTAAAACTTGAATACGAGACCAAAAGAAAACTCTACATTGTTTTTGACATGTACGTTTGACTGTCACAGAGCACTTTGAAAATTAACACTTGCTAAAGTTAGCTTTAATAAAATGCAAACACACAAATACAATACGCAAAAACTGAAAATAAAGCAATCAGTTTGCAAGCACAAAGGCATGTTTGGAGTCCAGTGAGAGGAAAAAAGACGACAACCATCACAACTGAACAGCAGGATTCATCACAGCTCTATTGCTCGACTCTACTGACTTAATAAGAACAGTCTTGATGGTTTATGTACAGTGACTGTCACTGAGTGGCTTGCCTATGCCTTACAACAAATGAGGTCCTAACCAACCCGACAGGGAGTCGGTATACATCTATTCACAGTCCTGTGCTTGTGTCAGCCCTTAAATGCTCTGTTACACAAGAGAAGAGCTCATTATGGAGCACTGGTCGCACGCTTAACTCTATTGATGATTTTTATTTCTTTAGTTGTCCCACCTGCTCTTTCTACGTTTTGGCGGTTCAGGGACAGCAAAGCTGTCATCTCCTCTGTCTCTTTCTCTGTCTCTGTCCCTCCCCTCCCCGCTCCCCCTGTCTCCCCAGTCCCTCTCACTCCTCCGATCATCTCTCTCCCTCCTGCTTCCATCTCCATTACGACTATCACTGTGACGGCTGCTGCTGCTGTAGCGATCTCGGTCGCTGTGGCGGTCCCGATCTCTGTCTCCATGCCGATCGCGCTCTCCATAGCGATCCTCTCCGCTGTGTCTATCGCTCCTGTCGCTGTGGCGGTGGTAGCTGTCGCGGCCCCGGTCCTCACTGTGTCTGTCCCGTGAGCTATCTCTCTGTGAGGGAGGAGCTGGAGGGGGGTAGCTCTGCTGAGAACTGGTTTGACTGGGAGGCACTGAGCTCAGAGAGCCGGCGCTGGTGAAACTGGCCAAAGACAGGGTGATGCCCTGGGGCCGGTCGGAACCATTGGCGGCCTCAGTTGGAACAGAGCTCAAGCTGCCAGCACTGGTCCAGCCGGATGAGCTGCTGGACTTGGTGCTGAGCTTTGGAGGGCCGCTGGATGCAGCCACAAAGTGACTCTTATACTGGGCCTAGATGAAGAGGAAACAGTGGAGAGATCTGCTGTCAGGGGGCAAAAGATGGAAATCCAAGCCTATTAAAATAAGTTAATTAAAAAGACAAATAAATCTGATTGACAAGAGCTGTGACAATGTTTATGGAAAAAAGTTTCGTAAACTTTTCAAGTAAAGGTGCGGACTGGCCGTCCACCTCAAAGTGTAATTATTGTCCATCTTACAGCTTGAGCACTCAGCGTGGAAGTTAGTACGCACATGGGCTATTAATGATTAATGATTTGTATCTGTAGTTTTGTTGTACTTGCAGGATAGTTATGGATTAAGAATAATACACAGCTGTCTGAGATGGTCCTCATCCAGGCTCTTAAATATTGTCTTTCAAAAGTTGTTCTAACTCCAATACTGTTAAACTTTTGGTGTCTTTAGACCTTAAAGTGAGTGACTGGTGGCACCAGGTATACATTCTTTACCCTTCAACACAATCTGAGGTCATTTTAGATGGCAGAATGCACCAAATACATTATATTTTGGCTTTGAGAAAGTGCCACAGGCCGGATTGGAACCAAGGTAGACCATGTACTTGGGGCGCGCCTTAAAACACTAGGCCTCAAAATTGAAGATTTTTAATTTCTTAAGATAATTCCAATTATAAGAAAAACAAATTCATATCAGTAGCTCTAAATTAATGTTAGACACAAGATAAAAATATAATGTTAAAGTGTTACCTGAAAGGCTTGTTTCATGGCAGACATCCGATCTCCCATTGCTCCTGTGGTTGTTTTGGTGAAGCCTTCATAGCCGCCAGAAGAGGACAACAAACTGCTGCCACTGCCACGTTCCTGCAAAGAAAACACAGGCTCTCAGACATGAATCTTCTAATTCCTAATGATAGAAGATTATGGATATTGGATTGTTTAAAGAGACATAGTTAATAGTACAACAGTGTGATGACTTACAGAACTTTCAGCCCCCAGACCTGGCCTCTCTCTGTAGCCAAGACCACCACCACCGATATTCAGCTTCTTTCCTTTCCCACCTTTGAAGCGGGATTTCCTGAACCAAGGATTCTGGGTGATGAGAACAAAGTTAAACCTGTTCAATCAAAAAACATCAACATGTTTGCTCAAGAGCTATTTTCCTGAAACTTTTGGACTTAATCATCTAACCTGCATAGCCAGGTCCATGAGTTCTTTGGAAACACTTTGATTTGCTCCCTCTAGATTTCTCACAAGGTCGCCGGCGAATGACGTGTCTTTGTTGGTGAGGAGAGTGTAAGCTACACCCTTCTCTCCAGCACGACCAGTTCGACCGATCCTGTGCGTGTGCGTGTCGATGTCTCGTGCCACATCGTAGTTCACCACAGTGCGAATGGATGGGATATCCAGACCACGAGCTGGAGATGAATGAAAACAAGGTAACAGTGGTAAGTAAACTAGAATTTCAAGATTCAAAAAAATGCTTTTCTGAACCCCCTCTGTTCCTCATCCCCTCTTGTGCTCACCAGCTACATCAGTGGCCACCAGAATGGGCAGATTCTTCTTCTTGAAGTCGGTGATGACTTTGTTCCTCTCACTCTGGTCCATGTCTCCATGCAGAAGGCCCAGACTGTAACCTTCCTGATTGAGGTTGGTAGCCAGCTCCTCACAGTTTGCCTTTTTGGTGACGAAGATCAGGACAGAGCCGGCTGAAGTGAACTCAACGAGCCGCTTGGTCAGCCAAGGCCATTTGTCCGACCCCAAAGGTAGCAGCTCCACCACCTGGGTCACATCCTCATTGGCCTGTTGACAGGAAGAATGTTAAAGCATATGACTAGGACTAAAGCCCTAAATAGATTTATCAGGGATGTGAATGGTCAAGGACAAAAAAAAACAATATACAGAGAGCAGGGCAAATGTTTTAACTTGCAGAGTAGGTTTAAATTTGGGACGTGCAGCCAAGGCTATGTCTGATTGTTAAATGTCAGTAAACGGGTGATATCACCCTGTTAAGGTGAACGATGGCAACCAGCTTGTGTGGTGTCCTTTTATTACAGATGAGGCCAAAATTATTAGCCCCCCTATGAAAATGTCTTTTATTAAAGTATTTTCCAACTGTTCAAAAGAGAAAGAATTTTCAACACAGCTTTTCCAAACATCCTAATTTTGTTTTGGATGCTTACATTGTTTTACTTTGCACACACAAACAAATTTATTTCACAAAAAAAAAAAAAAAAAAACTACCAGGGTCTAAATTATTAGGCCTCTTGGTGCTAATAGTCAGTTGTCTCTCCTGTTTTCTGGATAACAGTCTGCAGTCGTTTGTTGTAGTTTTCAACAAGTCTGAGACACCTCTCCTGAGGAATCCCAGTCCATTCTTCTTTGGTGAATGTCTCAAGCTCCTCCAGATTTGATGGTCTTCTGACATGGCCTTGGTTTTTTGTTACCCCACAGATTTTCAATGGGATCCAAGTCAGGGCGTTCGGCAGCCCAGTCAACAACATAAACATGGGTCTTCTGAAGGTAGTTCTTCACTGGTAACTACGCATGTTTTAGGTCGTTGTCATGTTAGAAGAAAAAGCAACAACCCAGACCCAGTTTTGCTGCTGACTGCTTCAGGTTTTTTTTTCAAATTCTCCACATATCCTTCTTTCTTCATGATTCCTTACACCTTTACCAGATTCCCAATTCCAGACCCATTAAAGCATCCCCCACTGCATAACCCTCCCACTGCCATGCTTCACTGTGGAGACGGTTTTGGGTTAAAGAACTCTCCCTTCTTTCTCCAAACATAAGCAACGTCTCTATGGCCAAAGAGCTCTAGTTTGGTCTAATATGACCAAAAGGGACACGCTTCCAGTATGCATAATCCTCCTCCAAGTTGTTATTGGTAAACTTCAGTCCAGCTTAAAGGTGTCTCTTCTGTGAAAGGAAAGTTTTTCTTAATCTCCAACCTCTCAGTCCATTGCTGTGCAGGGCTCTGTTGATGGTCTTCTTTGAGACTGCAGTTGACTTGGTTAAGTCATTCACTAGTGTCTTTATTAGATAGAGGAAGGACAGTGGATAGACTCAGAAACAGGGAAGAGAGTGGGGAGAGACATGCGATGAAGGGCCACAGGCCGGATTCGAACCTGGGCAACCCTCGTACATGGGTAGCACCTTAAACCACTTGACCATCTGCGCCCCCACGGCTCAAATCTTAATGCCATTTTTATACTGTGCAGAAATTGGAAGATATGCCTCAGTTTTAACATGATTTTACAAGCTTTGGGCAATACATTACTGAAGACTATTATACAGCAAAAAGGAGACCCAATTGATTATTAGCATCAAGGAGGTTATTAATTTTGACCCTGGAAGTTTTTGGTTTTTGTGCAATAATTTTGTTTCTGTTTGTAAAGTAAAATAATGTAAGCATCCAAAATATAAATCAGGGTGTTTGAAAAAGCCGTGTTAAAAATTCCTTGCAGTTGCTCTGTTTAACAGACCGTGGACCTATTATTTTAAAAAAAAGAATGGTTTTCATAGGTAGGCTAATAATTTAGCCCTATATCCTAGGGTTTTTTTTTAAGCCTTGCCTAAATTATTTAGTTTAAAGAGGCTTTAACACTGACCCTGTACATTTTGCAACTTTGCCTAAAAATAAAATATTTATATATTTATATATTTTTGAAAAAAAAAAAAAAAAATCCTCAAAAGCAGCAACTCTGAAAAACAAACTGTGGTAATGTCGTAATTGGCAGCAAACTTTGTGCCTGAAACATACAAAAATTTGGCACCTATTTAATGACCTCATACTTTTATGCTTCATGTCTTTGGCATTAGCTGTTGGCAAGGCAGGTTGAATTCAAGCTGAACAACTAATATCAGCTTCATAGGTTAACTTTTCAACTCTTAATTTCTTATAAATCTAGAAAAATGCCATCTCTGATTATGTGTTTCTATTGACTGTTTGATGCATACCTCTCCGATGTCTCCCTGCACCACACGGATCGGGTCTACCAGGATGTCTCTGGCCAGCCTCTCTATCTTCTTTCGGAAAGTAGCGCTAAAAAGAAGAGCTGTGAAAGAAATAATATACTGAATATGAAGATACTCTGAAGCCTTGCTTCCTTTGACATGGCATAAAGAAAGAAACACACTTACTCTGTCTGTCTGGGCGTACGTGGCTAGCAACGGATCTGACCTGGTATTCTGCAAGTGAAAACAAATAAGATAAAGAAGCATGAAACAGTTTAAAAAATGTACAACACTGAGAATTCCAACTCACCAAAGCCCATATCAAACATGCGATCTGCTTCATCAAACACCAGGTATGTCACTCTCTGCAGGGACGTGGCCTTCTTTTTGACGTGATCAATCAGACGACCCTGCGTAGACAAACGGTTAAGAAGACGTGCAGTTAATGATCAGCTGGTTAAAAAAAGAAAAAAGGAAGTTGTGATTTCTCTTACCGGTGTGCACACCACAATCTCTGCTCCATCCTGAAGAGCTTTGGCCTGCTCCCACATGCTGCCTCCTCCATACACAGCCACAGAACGCAGTGAGTAGGCTTTACCAAAACGCTTACATTCTGCATGGATCTGGGAAATGATCAAAATGACACAAGCAACATGTGAAATGTTCATTTTTACCTGACAGTGGTGCAAATAATATCCAAACATCAACAAAGCTTGGTGCAGGCTATTCCCATTGCTTACCTGCTGACAAAGCTCTCTCGTGGGACACACAATGATAGCGATGGGCCCTTCTCCTGCCTCCAGTTCCTTTTGGTCCATGATGTGAACCAGCATGGGCCAGATAAATGCTGCTGTTTTGCCACTGCCAGTTTTCGCTATACCAATCATGTCTCGTCCTGATAGAGCTATCGGCACACCCTGACATCCAGATAAGAACAAATATATGGAAAGATTCTTCGGTTGCTCATGAAAAAAACTGTATTGTGACCTTTATGACGAACTTGCACCCTACCTGGCACTGAATCGGTGTGGGCTGAGTGTACTCAGACTTGCGGATTTGATGCATCAGCTGTTCATCAAAGCCAAAGTGGGCAAAACTAGTACAAGGTTTAGGAGGGGCAGCACCAGACACCTAAGAGAAACACAAATAAATACAAGTTGAATCACATTTTGAACCTTTTCTACAAAGTTGCGCCACAAGCTTTCAGCCATGAAACCAGTGCAGGGGCCTGGGGGCAAATGACTTGAGGATGGTGGTGGCTACCACTGAAACCTTGTGGATATGTTGTATGGGATGTTTAAGACAAAAAATTAAGAAAAGCGGACATAGTATCACTGATTTTCCTGCATATAAGTTTACAAGGCAGATGCCTACAGCAAATTTTGTGCTCTCAAAGCTCTGACGTCATGAAAACTTATTTTCTGACAAGCACTGCACTAAGTAGATGTCATTTTTAACTGCAATTGGTGGTATTATGCTGTTGAAAACTGTAGGATGAGCGTATAAAAGCGAACTGCCCCTATATTTGCATGCATGTCCACTGCCTCAGTCTGTCACATGCACTGGCTGGGTAGCATGCTGCATTTATTTGATTAATATTTCTGCAAAATCTTTCTCTTAAATGACAAAACCTCAGTCTGTGATTACAAAGACTGTCAGTCAGACAAATAACTGAACAGGAAATACAGATCAGTATTGATAATTAGCAGTTATAAAAACATGATCAAAACTCCCTTAAACCCATTTAATGAGGAAGAGAGAGAGAAGACAGGCAGTCAAGTAAACAATGTGAAGCAACAGCTGAACTAAAGAGTAAGTGATTTGTCGGATATTTCATATTTCCTCCAGTCAGAGGCTGCAGGAAACTTCTCAGTTTAAATGGTTTTAGCTGGATTATTTGGGTTTATTTGGAAAAACATTGTTAATCCTTTTAGAATGTGAACTTAACCCAGAAATGAAATCACATATTTTGGAAATAGATGATTTAAAACAATAGATAATTGATAGACAATTAAAATACAAACATAAAAAACAATTCCAGCATAGATTAGGGAATAAAAATAGTATTAATAAAGGGTGTGACACAATTTTATGATGGAAATTAGTTTCAGTAAAAATTAGTGATGATCATGTAGGTCACATGGCCAGTATTTGAGATTTACACCGCCTGGCCAAAAAAAAAGTCGCCACCAAAAAAAGGTCATACACTCTAATATTTCGTTGGACCATCTTTAGCTTTGATTACAGCATACAGTCCCTGTGGCATTGTTTCGATAAGCTTCTGCAATGTTACAAGATTTATTTCCATCCAGTGTTGCATTAATTTTTCACCAAGATCTTGTATTGATGATGGGAGAGTCTGACCACTGTGCAAAGCCTTCTCCAGCACATCCCAAAGATTCTCAATGGGGTTAAGGTCTGGACTCTGTGGTGGCCAATTCATGTGTGAAAATGATGTCTCATGCTCCCTGAACCACTCTTTCACAATTTGAGCCCAATGAATCCTGGCATTGTCATCTTGGAATATGCCCGTGCCATTAGGGAAGAAAAAATCCATTGATGGAATAATCTGGTCATTCAGTATATTCAGGTAGTCAGCTGACCTCATTCTTTTGGCACATAATGTTGCTGAACCTAGACCTGACCAACTGCAGCAACCCCAGATCATAGCACTGCCCCCACAAGCTTGTACAGTAGGCACTAGGCATGATGGGTGCATCACTTCACCTGCCTCTCTTCTTACCCTGATGCGCCCATCACTCTGGAACAGGGTAAATCTGGACTCATCAGACCACATGACCTTCTTCCATTCCTCCAGAGTCCAATCTTTATGCTCCCTAGCAAACTGAAGCCTTTTTTGCATGCCAATGATTTGACCCTTCTTAAACAGACTAACATCTTTTCCACGACCACAGGATGTGTCTTTCGACATGGTTGTTTAAGAAATTAGAAGTAACTCATTGCATCAGCTGGGGTTAAATAACTTGTTGCCGGCTGAAAGATAATCGCCCATGCAGTAATTATCCAATAGGAAGCTCGTACCTATTTGCTTAGTTAAATCCAGGTGGTGACTTTTTTTTTTTGGCCAGGCAGTGTATTTTTATTAATACTAAGAAAAGTCAACAGACTGACAGTGTTTTATAATGGAAATAAAATTGAACATCCATTAAAGAAAGGGTTTTTAAAAAGCTCTTTCATGTCAATAACAGTTCTTAAAGACAAAATCTTAATCACAAGATTAAATCAGGACACCGTTAGAAATTAGAATTGGCCAATCAAATTGAAATCTGTGCATTTCTGGTTTAAGCATCACAAAAGCACAAATTGTTTAAAGAAAAAAAAACATTTGAATGGATTCAGCCTCTTAATTTTGCTCTCAAAATGGACTAGATTGATATTACCAAGTTCAAAATGTAAAAAATTTTCTCCTAGGGGGCACACACCCCAGATCCCCCTAGAAAGTCTGGAGTGAACATGATCAGACTAAACCAGGAAAAACTCTGATTAATAGCTTGATGAAGCATTTTCAAGCCCTTACACAAACACCTGGAGCACTATATCAATAACGTAAAGGAGTAAAGTTGTTACCAGAACTTCACACTGATGATGTTTAGAAGATAACCACTACCCTTATACAGCTCCAGGATGAAAGTCTACAAATGTGAGGACAGCTTAATGTAATTTCAAAGGTGCTGGGTCTATAAGGCTGCAGTTTGGAAAGTGAAGAGCAAGAAATTCATAATCATCAAAGCACAGGTGAATGCTAATTGCCTGCTATTTGCTAGTTAACATAATAAAACAGTATTATCAGACTTTCAGTCCATGTTCTGGGGCAGTAATTTTAGTTAAAAGGCTGTAATATTTTGTTCAAGTAAACACAATATTTTAAAGTAGAATTAGGAAAAAAATGGTTCCAGCAAACCTCCTTTCTGAGTTTCCTTTCTCACTGATGGGATTTATTTGAAATACAGCCAAAATTTTTGTCATTGTTAGTTAATGCATCCAATAAAACTTGCTAAAGGCACTTAGGTAGCAACTGAGACTGATAACTTCTCCACTGCATGCAGCAGTAGGAAGCTTTGCTTATCCAACAGGTTCTCTGTTCCTTAAGTTTGTGACATCACAAGAAAGCTATGAATAAGCTCTGTGTGTACTGTATAACTGAGCTATAAAGATTTTTGTTTACTAGTGTCAAAAAAATACAAACTTACCCTCAGGTTCAGTTTGTGCCGTAACTCCAACACTTGTGTCGCTGTCAGGTTGCCGAGCTCCTCATGTTCATTGTAGAAGTTTTTCTCGAATGGTGGGTAATCAATCTATAGAACAGAAAGTTTAACGAAACATTAAATCTGTTACATACATGACACAGGTCAGAGAACATTGCATTAGCAATGTCAAAAGTACCTCAGAGTGGTCAATGGGAGGAAGTGGTAAGATTATTTTCTTGGTGGTAGGAGCGATCGGGTTCCCGTCACTGTCATAGTCGACATTTTCCTCCTCTTCTTCTTGGGTCAGCCCAGCTGTGGGATTCTCTGCCATGTAGCGGAAGTAGGCTTCCTGCAGAGAGCATAGCCTTACATGTGAAAAACGGAGCTGGAGTCCTGCTTACGACTGCATCCAGGCATCAGAAAGTGAAAAATACCTGAGGACACATTCAGCTTATGACAGAGGGATAAATTACTTTTCACAATCTGGTATCAATGGCTAACATAAATAAACAGCTGCACATGCTTTTAAAATTTGCACATATCAGCATAATGATAAATGCAACCTGCATGATCAGATAGTGAAGAGAAGAGTTTTAAAATATTAAAGAGAGAAATGTATTGAATGTTTGCTCTCTGATCAACCATGTAGTGGATGAAGAACTTTGGAGGGCTCACTCACTTGTTCATCTTCCTCTTCAATGTCATCGCGAATACCCCTGAAATGACAAGCGGAGAAAAAAAAAACTTCCCTGCGGCTCGTTCATACACCCAAGAAAGCCCACATCCCACTATGACTGAGGTCACCTTGCTTACCTGATTATTTCTCTTTAGCCAGCAAAGACATTGCCTGATAAGCAATGTTTGTTGCCAGTAAGTGGAAAAAAACAACTTCTATATAAAACTGAACTGCTATCAGTGAATTGTACAGTAAAATAGGAATTAACATTAGGGTTGTCCCAAATCAGTGGGCTTTGACCTTCCATCTAATATGGGACTCTTAAATTTCCTTATTATCAAACTTTAATTTAGATCTGGTCATAAGGACCTGAGAAGAGACTCAAAATCAAACATGAAAAATACAAGCAAACCAATGTCTTACTTGGCTGACTTTTTCTCCTTTTCCTTTTCCTCCAGTTTCCTCATGTCTTTAGCTGCCTGGCTCTACAGTAGGAAAATAAAGCTTAGTTAAACAATCAATTCAACATCAGAGGCAAATGTACTGGTCAGTCCATTTGAATGTATGTCTTACCTCAACCTCTGCCATGAAAGCATCGAGAGGATCATCTTCGCTATCTGAGCCACCACCAGACTGCATTTGCTGCCGTGTTGGAGAGTTCTCAGCTGGGATGTATGGCAGGTCCATATTGCTGCTGGACTCCTCCTCATCGTCTTCAAAGTAACTTTTAGAAAACACAAAATTAAGATGTAAAGGCAGTTTCTGAAAGGGTTTAAATTGGGTTATTTAATGTATAATTTATTCCAGATGTTATACTCACGCATTTTCCTCATCAAAATTGGCTCTTTTTGTCCCTATTTTGTAGAATGATGGGAGCTGCTGGTTCTTCCCATAGCCTCCGCCTGATCCTGAGGCTCCAAATGAAGTATGAGATTTTTGAGGAAGCTGAGGCTCCTCTTTTTTCCCAGCAAGGGAGAATCCTCCGAATCCAAAACCTCGCTTCACACCAGGGCCGCCTTTGTTCCAGTTCATGGCTGTGCTGTTAAAACAGAGAGAAAAGTGTTTATGCCTACTTTAAATTGTCTTAAATGCATTTCTGCCTTTGTATAACATAAGAGGTGCTCCAAATGAAATAAGACTTGTCAGGAGGACATGTTTGAACCATCACTGTTTGGGTTACCATTCAGTCAATTGGCACCACTTATACTGTGATTGACAATGACAGTCGATCTATATAAGCCACAAGGTAAAAGAAAACAAATAATACTGGCACCAGTTCCTTTACCTGGTGAATTCATATGTTGGCTGCTTGCTTTACTGATTAAAAAGAATTGATTTTTTTTTTTACTTGTTAGCAAGTTAAACAGGGGAGAAAGGCATCTTGGTTTAACCAGTGATGTGTTTTAACAGACAATCTCAAGGGAATGTGTCTGGGGTTATAGCTGTTGCTCCTATCCTGACTGCTGAGGATGATATGGGCTGGATTCCCGGTTCAGTAAGGAGGAAATGTGACATGATAAGACTGCGGAATTGTTCTACTAATATGCCTGAAAATAGGATCAATAAGTTTGCTTTGCTCTCAATGTACAGAAATTTAACATTAAATATATATTTAAAAAAAAGAAAACTGAAAAAATATTGAAAATCAAGATTTAAATATGTACAAGCTCTTGGTTGATATTTTTTCTAGTATATACAAGCCATTGTGCATTGATAGTATAGTTTCAAGTTCTGCAAAGGGTGTAAGAATGCTGAACAGACATGATCAAAAGTATAAAATATGCAAGGATATGGGAAGATATACATGAGGTAGATTAGATCATTTCAGATAATTCAAATTAATTATTGCATATGAACATATGAGGTAAGGCATTTTACCACAGTGAGCTTTCTTACAGTACTGGCACTACAGTAAAGCAGTAAGAGACAGTGCAGGACATTTTACATTAAGCAGAGCTAAAGTGCTAGTTAAATTAAACTTCTGTTTTCTTGACGCTCTGTGACTGTTAAGTATTAATCAGAGAAACTCTGTGACTGTTAAAAAGCCATCGGAGTAACTCTGTAACTGTCAAGTAATTATCAGAGTAACTGTGATTTTATAATTATTATGACTGGGAATATTTTTGTAAGCATGACACAATAATGAAATAAAATAAAATAAAATAATACCATATACATTTAAAATGGCAAGTGTCTTCAACAATGCCTAGTTTAATTAAATACATGTCTGATAGATAGCCTATATGTTGTTAATAACACGCACAGCAAAAACAGACTGACATTCGTAGAAACCTTGTCCATCTTCAACAGATGTTTCATGACAACTTCAGAGTCACCAGTTAACACGGTCACTATTTACGTCGGAACACCAGCGTTAGGTATCTAAACGTGGTCATATCAGTATGGCAGTAATATTTACACATGACTATGTGGTTTTGACAAGTGGCGAATTCAATAATAAATACATACAGCTACCTTTAACTTAATTAAACAAATACAACAATCAGACATAATTTGAACTAAGTGGCTATAGCATATAATGTTCTTAGATGATAATCTGACAGAGGCGCGTAAATATAACGTTATTTCGCCGCATGCTAAATACAGATGCACAAAGCAGCACACCATTCAGACCCTCCTTCATGCTCGAGATGGTTGCTTTGCAAAATAGTGACTGAAACGCGTAAAATATACTCCGGCCTAATTTAAAAACATAATGTTAGCTTTAGCTTAAGGCCGCAAAATGAGGGCGTGTGACTCTATGGTCGACACTTAGGCGTGTGGATTAGTTAGGGTGACTTTTACATCCCCGTATGATACACGTCTATATCTATCGTTGCCTAAAGGTATCGACATATGTTCCAAATTAGTAATTTAGTTGTATTTACCTGTTTTCGATGCAAGAAAAAGCTCCCCTGTTTTCAGCAGACCGAGCTGTGCTTACGTCATCGGTGTGCGCACAATTTCTCGATACGTCGTTTTTGCGCGACACAACGTTCAGACAGGAAAGCGCATCGAAGAGCTGCCAAAAACATCCGCAGGAGAGGATGGCTAGCTAAAGAAGTTTCCCTTCAATTTAAGAAGCGGCACTGTTGCTCCAAATATTCGAAAGGTAAGTCATTTAAACAGTATAATAATTTAGTTTCATGTTTTTCTTGTCGATGGAATTAGTCAAAGTAGCTACTTAGCTAACGGTAATATATCATTGCTAGCCTTACATCATAGCAACACAAGTGAACCATAAGCAAGCCTGCTTGGTACGATTCTGATACAACTAAGTGGTTTCTTGGTTAATACACTTACCTCGTCTGCAATCCACGTCAGTCAGTATCTGCATTTATGCAGTATCATCATCTAATTCAGTGTGAATGTTGGAGCGAGAAAGATTCGAGGAAACAAACAGATTGAATGATCTTTCCAATCTGAAATATGAAGTGTTAAGCAGTTAACTGATGTCAGAGTATGTTACTTTTCCCTCTACCTCGACTTTGATCAAAATAGCTGATGATATATGTTAAATGCTGCTGGTTAAACCTGACATTCAGCCTGCATTCTGGTACTGAGACAGACTCCCTTACATATGTATAAAAGAATATAAAACAGTGACTTCAAAATGAACATTAAGAATGAAGCAAGTTAGACGTATAAGATAGCAGGTTGTTCTTACTCATGTGAATCTGTTATTTGGGTTTTTGTAGGCCTCAGAGTTTTACTGTTGAGACTGAAAACATATTGACTGTACTGCAGCTAAGACTAAAGTCTGGTACTACAGTGCTGTGAAAAAATAGTGCCTCCTTCCTGATTTTTTTATTTGTCTTGGAAAATAATCTAACTACGATTTTTTTTCCTTCCAACATTGCAAATGCGATTTTATATGCGATTTTTAAAAGTTCTTCATCCTATGTATTTTTATAAGCAATAAATCATTCTTTATTATGACCAACATACTATTGGATTAAAATATGGTTGAATACATTTTAAAAATATAGAATTATGAGTATTTTTAATCATATTGCAAATTTGATATGAATTGTTGTATTGAAAGGAGTGATCATTTTTGTCATTCTCATTTTAATTACGAAACATACAAAATAAGTAGGATTTTTGTAAACTATTCTAAAAAAGGACAATGAAAATTGCATGATGTGTATGGTTTGACATCTCTGCTGCAAAAAAGTTTTAAACTGGTTTTGTGACATGCATTTCAGGTTAAACAAGTATTGCACCTTCTGCAATTTGAAAATTGCAGCAGGAAATATTGCAATTTAATTTAAGTTTTGCTTAATTACCCAGCCCTAGTCTGGACATAAATCTGATTGAGATGCTTCATGCTTGAAGCCCTCCAATATGGCTGAATTTTAAAACATCTGCAAAAAAAAAAAAATGAAAAAAATTCCTCTACAGCAATGTTAAAGACTCATTGCCAGTTGTTGCAAATGCTTGTTTGCAGTTGGTGCCACTTGGCTGGCACAACCAGTTATCACATTTAGGAGGTAGTCACTTTTTCACATAGGGCCAGGTAGGTATGGATGTCTTAGCTTTTTTCCCCATCAATGAAATAACCCTTTTAAAATGGCATTTTGTATTTTCTAAGGTTATCTTTATCTGCTATTAAAAAAATTGATTATCTGAAAAATATAAGTGTGACAAATGTGCGAAATAAATAAATGAATAAACAAAAAACAGAAATCAGGAAGGGGCCAAATAATTTTTTCACAGCGCTGCACCGTATTTACATGCATGGTTGTATTATTTTTATGAGGTAAAATCTCTTGACATTCAAGCTACCTGAATGAAACATAGCCTATATTAAAACTCAAATAATAAAGGAATGAATAAAATATCTAGATTAAGTGACTGTATGTGACTTACGTCTCCTTGCAGGAAACAAGGACTTCAGCGTTGTTTCACTCTCACGACGCACATTCCTTGGGTGTGTTTTCAGCATTTCATATGTAACACACCCAAAAGGATCCATGTCTTTTCTTGTAAGTGTTTGGCAAGTTACTACCTTCCTCTTAATATGATTTAGGTTTACTTTGGTCCAGAAGAAACCTTGATTCCTGTACTAAAAACTGCAGAATCACATAATTGAAACCTTCATTGCAAGCATTTAAACACTGTTGTTGCTTTTACTTAAAATGTGCAGTTATGTTGTTAAAGACAAATGCTCTCTCTTCTCAAACAATAATTAGTACTGACAAGAAAAGCTGCATGACACTGTGCTTTCTTAACCATATTATTTAACTGCTTCAAATATATTCCTGTGGAACTTTTTCTTATTTTTGCTTGCACTCTCTCTCTTTTCTCCTTGTCTGTCATTAACCCTCTGTGTCTGTCAGCGTTGGGTAACTGAGAAATTAAGTGTGGAGAGCCTACGGGATTTGGAGTTGTTTGGAGGTGAGATACAAGGCATTTGAGATTCAACATTCTTAAATACACTGCTTACACATTTGGCCCTTCATCAGCACAGACAACGAAAGAAACCAAAAAAGCATCCTCTACATGTTGAATCTCTGCTCTGAGTGAGTAGTTGCTTTGCTCGGCTTCTCTGATAACATCTTAAAATTCAAATTGGGAAGATTTCTATTCAATCAGACATTTATTTCCCGTCTTAATTATTAATAATTACTGCTTCCTTTACCCGGTGACTTGCAATAATAATAATTTATCTGAGGATGGGCCCAACACAATCACTGTTGAATTTATGTCCCATTTTGTCTTGTCACATAAAAATTTAAGCCATTTAATTTGCTGCTTGAGGATTTGTGTTTCTTACGTGTAAAAAGGTTGCACACTCTATTTTGCCCATGAAGTATTAATTTGCCTTTGTACCTGAATTTGACTCCATTCTTGTCAATATCATTAATTATGTGTCTATAGCCTCATTGTTTATTGACTAGGCATCTCATTTCTACGTTAAACACAGTGTAGAGTAAAACTCATTGCGGTGCAGAATTTCAAAAAAATAGTTTTGGAATAACAATTGCTTGTTTATAGTCTTTACTATTTGAGCCAAATATTTACCTAAAAATATCTTAAAGCACTGAAATATTAAAATGAAACATTTAGATATTAGATTTGTGTGTATATATTAGCTTGTCATAGTAAAAAACCTTTGTGAATTCATTTGTAAAAGTGGTTGAACTTTGTATTTGGTTCTAGTGTAACCTCAGTTCTTTGTTTTTTAGCAGATTTTTAAACTTTATTTCAATTTGATTAAAAATCAAATACTATCAGTATCTTTTTATGATATGGCAGCTGCAGAAAACAAACAAACAAAAAAACAAAAACAAATACTGGTCACCCAATATTAAAGACCCTGTAAAATGAAAATAAATCTGTATTTAGGTTTGCTGTATGACAGGTCACTGTGTTGTGAATCCCTAGTTCAAATTTCAGTCAAATAAAACATCTCTAAGTTTTCAAATGTTTACAGAAACCTTATTCAAACATATCTAGTGTGTTAAGACACAAATTTGGATTTCACTTTACAGGGTCTTTATTAAGTGATTTCTTGAGATCTATATGCTGATCGCTCTCTTTCACTCACAGCGGCTTTTGGTGGAAAAAAAATGACCGAATATGTGAAGTTTTTGAAAGCTTACATACTTTTTGTTGTAATTGATAGTAAAGCTTCAGTGATTTTTTTGTTTTAAAACCTGGTTTGAAAGGATCCAGGTATTGAAATCCTTAACAACATTACTACACTCCATACAAACCTGTCCACAGAGATCATGACTCTGCTGACTGGCAGATTTTGTTCATGTTGTCATTGTTTGATGGGTATAAAGTTTAGCTCAACACATTTTTAGAAAAACCATTCTGAAACCGTGGATATCATAACTGTTAGACTGGGATTAGGGGTTGACTGATACTGATTTTAGACCAGCGTCCATTAATTGGCACTGATACGTGTCAGTGCTACTCAGGCTTCAGTATTGCTTGGCTATCCCATATGTGACATAAAGCCAATAAGATAGAAGTGTGGGTGAGAAATATAATGAGACTGTGACGACCGAAAACAGAGCTAAAGAACATGGCAAAATCACCAAAGTTAATTTAACTCTCATAGTGTTACATTTAATTCTCTTAAACACTCAGTGATATTTTTAAACATATTAAAGTGTACTGTTGACACATCACACCATTTTAATTTGGGTGTAAATTTGAGGTATTTATAACTTTAACTGTTGACACAGAGCAATGCACATACTTATTAAAAATTGTCACCTCACATTGAAAACCTGTGGCAAAGTCAGACAAAGGTGGGGCAAAGATACAGGACTTCAGGTTAGGCGTGCGGAGTTGAAAGTCAGTACTCCACCCTTTAATATAGACCAATGGTTTTGAGGTGATTAAGTGGCGTAGATGAGGTGTTTAATTAGCAAAGATGTATGAGCTAATGCCAGCATAAGGCTGCATAAATCCTGGGGTCAGTGTCTAAGCCAGGGGAATTTTTTTGAAAAAGTAAAATGAATTTCAGGCACTGAAGGTAACTGAGACATTAGGTACCAAAAACACTAAAACAGTCTGTGCAAGAGCAGGTTTTTGGTACCAACAATGGTCAAAAGTGAGTACCAAGAAAGGCTGAGTGTGAAGAATGATCTGCAGTTATGCAATCCTGCATCACCTACATATAAGCAAACCCATAGTTCCCACTAAATTATGCTTGGAGCATAATAATCAGGTAGTATTAGCATAAAGTTCATTACTGAAACCAAATAACTGTTTGCCTGGGAAAGATGGATGTTTAAAAACACATGCAGATCAAAATAACCAAAAATATAAAAATGTTAAAATAAAAATGCTTAAATATGAGAAAAATATGTTAGAAAATATATTGTATGGAGGTGGGGGTCCATGGACTAAAATATATTCTCTTGGGGGAGGCTCACTCTCCCACACTTTGAAAACCCTGATGTAGACCATCAGGCACCCAGTGTAGTGAATGAGTTCACTCATGGCACAGATGTGTTTAACATAAAAAAACAATAATATTCCACTAAAAACATGAGCAAAAGAATCCAGGCAGTGATCACTGTTCAACAGGAAACATCTTGTCACATAAAATATATTGAAATACATCTAAAACACAACCTAAACACTCTGCCCAAAGGCATGATGGGAAAACCCAGCCCCCCCCGATTTGAAATGGCAGTGAATTATGCTTAGATTATTGACTTTACAGAGTTGAATTAACACTGAAATGGATTAACACTGTCAAAGACTCCAACACTTACGAACATTTTACTCATAATGGAGTTAAAATTACATTTTGGGAGTTAAAATCAACTCTGAAATGTTTAACCCTGAAATTTCTATGTGCTCTACTTTTTAATTAATTTCACTGTGATCTGTGAAATAAAACACCAATACCAATGTTTAGCCAAGTGCCCGATAACACTTCCCGCTCTAGGCCAGGCCAATAATCTGTTTTTTAATTGTCACTTTTTTTGATTCCGGTGAAATCAAACAAAGTATTTAGCTGTTTCAATACCACAGCAATAAAATAAAAATCCATAGGATCTTGACATTTGGATTTTGTTTTGCTTTTGATTAAAAAAGATTAAGATCTTAACTTTTTCTAAGATTTGGTATCTTCTGATATTATCATTATTGAAATAATAGAGAATGTCTTTCAAATGGTTTTGTAAAGCTTTGAGGTCTCTGAAATTTTGGCAATCTTACCCTGCTGTAGTTTTCTTTAACTGTGTCATACATTTGTGGGAGCCAAAGAAATGATAATTGATTAAGACCAGTCTATGTAGGTTCTGATGAATGTTTTGATGTTTTATCATTGATTTTTTGTAATGTACAAACATTTAAATTTCTTTCTTGGGATTTTTGTACTGACCAGATGGCTACATCTTTTTATTCCTTACTGCAAATGATGGGGTTAATTTTAGGACCCTTCCTGGCCTGATAGTACTTTCAAGATTTTTAAAGGCTGGAAACATCATGTTTGTAGCTGTGTATGAGTGGTTTATTTATTGTTAAAAGCTACTTGTTTCCTAACAAAAATAACGGGTTTAATTTTGGCTTTTTTCTTTGAAGCTTTAATCTTTCAGGGAGATGATTTTGGGTGGGTCATCCTTTTTTTTCCTTTCTTTGCAAGCTTTGCCTCATTTTCATTTTCCTGCTGGCAGAACATTGCTGAATGTTGCATGCTGGTACAAATTTATCATTTATATTTTGGCTGTTCATTCTCATTGTCTTATGTAGTATCTTCAAAAACCTGCAGGGTATAGCTACATTATCTTTGATTTGCTTTGGTAAGACCATGTTTAATTAGTTTAATCAAATTACCATCAGTTATCATGACAACACCTGCTGCAGCCCCACCCTCTACCAGATGCTTCACCTCCCAGTTGAAGAGCTGCTCTAAACACAGATCCTTCTCCTGTTTGTGTGTACATGTCTTTGTGTCATTGATGTGGTTTTTCTACCCCAGAGCAAGCTCAGGGACTCTCTCACAGGAAAGTAAGTGTGGTACTTCTGTCACTGCATTATCATTCCTCACATGTGCCTTTTGTATATGTGCGTGCATGCATGAGTATGTGCGCACAGATTTATGCATAGAGTAACCCACAACCCCCTCCCCACCAAGGCTTCTGCACATTCATGTTTGCATGACTTTGTAGTTCACAAAACACGCTGTACATGCTCGTAGCTCAGATGGGTGTCTCACCCCTCTCATCTGGGCTTCTGTTGGGAAGAAACGGGGGGAAGGTAGCGTGTATAGAGAAGCCATTTATTTTTATCTTGAAATATTCTTGTTTGAGTCATCAGTGTGCTGTTAACATGCTGTGCTCCAGATTGTGGTGTCTTTGAGTCACCTCACTAAGAGTCTAATTTTTGTGTTGTGAGTGTTTGACACTTCCTGTCTTTGCTGACGGCCAGTTGTTGACTTGATGATGATCTGATAGTGTCACAATTGTTGTTCCACTTTAATGTCAGATGCGGTGTGTCCCTGCAGGAGTTCCACCTGTTCAGCTTATTAAGCAAAGCATGGCTACCCCTCTGAGTCTGATCACAATGGTAGTTTGTGCTCTCTGGTTAGATTACAGATGCTAGCTTAAAGTCCCTGTAAAGTGATAAAAAGAATCTGTATTTTAGGTTTGTTTTATGACAGGCAACTGTGTTATGAATCCCTAGTTCAAATATTAGTCAACTAAATCTCCAAGTTTATAAAATTAAGCTTCAAAATCGTAAAAATTTAGGCAGTGATATCTGCTCTAGGATGATGTGGGCGTGTCAGTTGAATGAGCTGAAGCCACACCCACTCTCAAGACATACAATCCTCTCAAATTAAAAAAAGTGCTACAACTGGACTGGAGGAATATCTGTCTGCTATGATGCTATATTACAACGCTCTTTATTAAGCCACCAGAGATCGCATTTTAAGGCTTAAGTACATTATGTCTCTTTCCGTTTATGAGATGTCTTTGTTAAATTGCTGCTGATAACACCACATTTCCTCATGTGGCTCTTCAAAATAAAAGTCTTCAATCATGATTAGCATTGAAGGCTTTTATTGTGATAGACTTGGCAGGAATAGGACGTGCCCATCATTGGATACTTTTCTAAACTTTAGCATTGCTATGCTAACAGACACAAGGGACTGAACTGTGGCTGCTTCCTTTAATCATGCAGGACTTAAGACAAGTGAAATATGGATTAAAGCACACCTACATCAGGTAAGATGTTTGTTCCTGCTGCATCTGGTTTAAGTGAAAAATAGATGAGCACTCCAGCAATTAGCCTGACCCCTTACTTATAGCTGCCTGGCTCTGTGCCAGAGCAGAGAGACAGATGTTGGGGATTAAGTTTATCGTTTCCTGGCAAAAATCTCTCTGTTACGATACTTCTAATTGCCCATAGGCCACGGTGGCTGATAGATTTGGAAAATCTACCTCACATTGAACAAAAACACAACGTGTAGCTGGCTCGTAACTTAAAACTGCTTGGTGATTTTATTTCGTTGTAGCATTAGGGGGCGGGTGGATTCCCTGCTCAAATTAAACCAAGCCAGGAAAGAGGTGGACAACCCTTTAACAGTCTTAATCCAAAATCTAGTCACACATAGATCTCAGTGTTTTCACATGTTTGCAGCAACCTTATTCCAGCATATCTAGTGTGTTAAGACACAAAGTTTGGACTTCACTTTACAGGGACCTTAACATGTGGCTGCTAAAGCATGTATGAGGCGAGTTTTTAACGCCCACTTACGGTTCAATATCAAATCCAGAGAAATCACCACATCTGGAACAACTGTTAAGGATATTTTCCAGCTGAAGTGTGCCCTTTATGTCAAAGTTACCTCTCATAGGATAAGATTATGTTTAACAAAGTGCATTATATTAATAATGAATGTGCGTTTTCAGTCGCCACAGAAACAAAACAGCTCGCGCTCATTTGCCTCAACAGCTTGCCTCTGCAGTCTTTCCATTTCCATCATTTAGGAGGGGATACATTGATGGAATTCAGAAGTCCTCACTGCTAAGCAGCACATTAGCTTTCCTCTACATATTACAAAAAGTCCTTTTTATATTTCTTTGATGGTCAGTTTTGAAGATATTTTCCTAAATTTAAAAGTTCTTCTGTCACACTGATGATGACTCAGGTCAGTGAAATGTGCATTTTTTTATTAAGTGAGACAAGGTAGAAGAAAAATATTTTATGCTTTTTATTTATTCATTGATTTAATGTTTATTTGCATTGGAAATTATAAAGCAAGTAAACTATTGCCCCAATTCATCACTTATAGCCTGAGATAATAAGCAATTCCTATAATGTATCATTAAGCTGTAGCACAGAAACTGACAAACCAATACTAGCTCCAGAATATTAAAGAATATCATCTTATGCCTAAGGGGCCAGTTTGTGTTACTAATATCTTTCAATTGAGGTTTTTATTTGTTTGTAGTTCTGAGAATCTGCTAACACACCCTGATAACACAGTTTACCCTGTCTATAGGGGATTCTTTAACACTTGTTTCACATACGACCAACCCTCCAGTAGTCACTCACAGGGTCTTTAACAGAGTCCTACTCTTTTGTAAAGTGCCACTGAACATTTTCATTTACTCTTCTTCCCTCTTTCTCTCTACCTCCAGACCCATGAGGACAGTCAGGAGAGTCTGACCTCCCTCCCGCGCCGGGACACCATGGGCAGCTTCCTCCCTGACAGCAGCTCGTATGAGGTCCTGACTGTTATCGGTATGTGAAGGCAAAGACCATGCTGAAAAAAATTTAAGAACACAAAACAGTATTACGTGCTTTCTTCACCAGTTTAAAGGCTTAATATGTGACAATCTGAATATCAATATAGCAATCATCATATATAACCTGTGTATATGCTGTAAGCCGTAAAGTAATAGCTTCCCTATATTTATTTCCAACATTTGAAAGGGATTGCATAAAAACAAACAAGAAATGGAAAAAGAGAGTAACCTCCATCTGCAAACATTTAAGCATCTCATATTTTTAGAATGAAGTCAGACTCCCTCTGGGTTTGTTTTGCCACTGCATGGAGAAAAAGTGACAGCCTAGTCCCTAGGTTCTCAACTGCTAGGTCTGGACCCAAAAGTGGGACGCAAAGCCATTTTCAGTGAGCTGCAGGTTTGCCTAGAAAGAAAACATGCTGCAAAAGTCTTAATTTTTTTATTCTATTTTGAGGAAGATGCCAGCATCTTTTTGTTCTGTTTTATATTTTGTTCCATCTGAACTCCAAAATGCCACATTTTTGTTAAAAACATTGATTTGATTGAAAACTTTCAGATGTGATTTGTCATTAAGGAGTCGGTGGTGGGTCCTGATGCCAAACAAGTCGTGAACACAGGCCTAGCCCACTCAGTGCCGTTGTTCGGGGGCATAATAAGGGAGCTTTGTTATCAGATTACAGCTTCAGGAGAAAAGTGAATGTAAAGATTTCCTATGACCAAAAAAAAAAGAGCGATACCAACATACAGATGCATATAGTCTGAAATTGTATGCTGCACTTCTTCTCCTAAATACTTGCTGGCAAAAAAAATTACAGGATGGTTTGGTGAAATGTGGAGGCAGGAGGGGAGCTGAGGGATGAAGGGGGTGTGTCCAAAGAAAACATTGGTTTTGGTCTGAAAATGTGCTCTGAAAGTTACACATTAAGTCTTTGATATTCAAACTTGGACTTAAAGTCTTTTAACACAGCTCAGGTTTTTTAACTGAATGGTATCCATTTCTGTGTTCTCACTTTGTCTTGTAATAATTTAACATTAGCTTACCATCACTAGGCTGTTAGTCGAATTCTTTTTAACCTTGGAAGGGCCAAGGTGGTTTTTGACATTGATCTTGTACTCCAACCTAAGGCCCAGTTGGCATTTTTACCTTTGACCTCAAGATCCAATCAGTTCTTCCTTTAGTCAGGGTGGACTTGAAATTAAAATGCCTCTAGTCCTTGCCATCCCAGGTGCAAAGGCATAAGAACAAAGGACTTGAGGAGGATGCATGATTATAAACCATTAATTTCAATGACCTCTGCTTGTGTTTTAGGACGGGGTCTGGACGACTTGATGACAGTGAACCTGGCCCAGTACAGACCCACAGGGGAGCATGTGGCCATCAGACGGATTGACTTGGAGTCATGCACTAACGACATGGTGGCTTACCTGCAGGTCTGTATCAGCTCTTGATCTCATCACATCTAAACTCAGCTCCTCGGTGGACGAAGCTTCTCTTTGTTTGATCTCACTGCTTCATAGTCAACGCCGGCTGTTGTCTCTGTGATCTGATTAAAGTCCTGGTTTTTACTGCTCACCTTTAAGTCTTACTCAGGTCAGAATCATCCTTAAACTGTGTCTGCTTTGACATGATAGTTATATGTTACGTTTATCTCTCTACAGGGTGAATTACATGTGTCAAAGCTCTTTCACCACTCCAGTATTCTACCTTACAAGAGCGTCTTCATAGCTGAAAATGAGCTGTGGGTCATCACCCCCTTCATGGCTTACGGTAACGTATAAAAAATGTTTTGATTGATTATCTCTACTTATACCATGCTTATTTTTTAGATTTGCCTGTATTTACAAATAAATGTTAGTTATCATTGCTGTTTATGATGATGTTTGGTCTGTCAGGGTCGGCCAGAGATCTGATCTGCACACACTTCACTGATGGTATGCCTGAGCTGACGATTGCATACATTTTACTCGGTATGCTCAAAGCTCTGGAATACATCCACCATATGGGATATGTGCATCGGTAATATACACTCTCTACATTTGGTTTGTTTTTCAAGGAAAAAACATGTCATGCTAGTTTTTGTGCTGCTTTCTGAGCCTTCCCAGTAGATCAGATATTAAGATGGACAGAGCAATAGTTGTCTGGGAGTGAAGCCAAAATATTTAGCGTTCCCCTTGCAGACTGCTGAGTAGGTTATACACCCTGCCTGTCTCATTTTGTCATGAGAAGAGGGGTCAAACTTAAGTTAAAATATACATCATACTTTTTTCCAACCCTAAATTCTTTATTGATAGCTATCATGCTAATATGCATTCAAGTCCTCATTTTTTTTTTTAAAGATTTTTTTTTTGGCTTTTTTGTGCCTTTATTAGAGAGAGGACAGTGGATAGAGTCAGAAACAGAGAAGAGAGCGAGGAGAGACATGCAGGCAATGGTGCCACGGGCTGGATTCGAACCCAGGTCGCCTGCGTATATGGTGCGCACCTTAACCACTTGACTACCTGTGCACCCCTCAGGTCCCCATTTTTTTTGAAAAGTTTTCTTTAATTAGTAATAAGATGCAAAAAAGAGCAGATGTAAAATTGTGATTAGCTTTTTACAAATGCAGCTTATTGTAGCGTTCTCAGGGCAATAGGCAGAGTAATGAAATAAAGACAAGAGAAAAATAACAAAAACTAAAAGTACAATTGTTGCAGTTTACATTAAATAAGTGAAAGACCTGTGAGGGTTTAACAGTTGGTTAAATGTGTGGTGTAGTTAGCATAATGGGCATAGAAACAATTAGGCAGTTTTATGCTAAGTGCATTTTGGCTTCACTTCTGTACAAATATAGAAGAGATGTACTGTCCATATTAATATTCAGCCAATGGCCTTTCTTTTTTATTTAGTTTAATAAATTGCCAATAAAAATAAATAATTTTGATAATTCTTCCAAATCTGATGTGACACTGGATGATCTTACTGACTCTGATGATGTGTAGGAGTGTGAAGGCCAGCCATGTGCTGATCTCAGCTGATGGACAGGTCTGCATGTCAGGTCTACGGAGCATCTTCAGTCTGATTCGGCATGGCCAGAGGGCCAGAGTTGTCCATGACTTCCCCCAGTACAGCGTCAAGGTGTTGCCTTGGCTGAGTCCTGAGGTGTTGCAACAGGTACAGTACTGCATTCCTCCAAAATAAAGCATTATGTGATACTGTTATGATCTCTGCCCCTGGTTTTCGAAGTGTCTGCAGCCAATGATTGATGGCATTAAGTATGCTGCACTTAGTATAAAAATGAAAGAAATTGTTAAAGAGGCTGTGATCAAATTGATGGTGAGTTTAATATATGAATTTTTTGTTTTTTCCCCAGAACCTGCAGGGTTATGACTTTCGATCAGACATCTATAGCCTCGGCATCACTGCCTGTGAACTGGCCAATGGACATGTGCCCTTCAAAGACATGCCAGCTACACAGGTCACACATCTCGCTTACATCCAGATATTAAGTTACAAATAAACTACAGTGCATCAGAAGAATGCAGAGTACAAAACTCTCCTTTCGTGCACCGTCTAAACTAATTTTCCTTCACAGATGCTGCTTGAGAAGCTAAACGGGACAGTGCCGTGTTTGCTGGACACCACCACCATCCCACCAGAGGAGCTGTCACTGAAACCGTCTCGCTCTGGGGCTGATTCTGGGATCTGCGAGGGCCCAGGAGCTGGAGGTGTTCGTCAGTCCAACGGAGAACCCTCCTCCTCATCAGGACACCCCTACAACCGCACGTTCTCCCCACACTTCCATGCCTTTGTTGAGCTGTGTCTACAGCGAGACCCGGAAAAAAGGTTGGCCTTTTGCTTCCTGCTAGCCAATTTGTTGTTTGGAAATTTTACATCCAGAAATCACTAATTGTTTTGTTTTTTTCCAGACCTTCAGCGAGCACCCTCATAGGCCACCCTTTCTTTAAACAGGTATGCAAAGCATATTCTGGCACTATCACCCATAAAAATGACTGTAAAAATGCAAAGCTCCTATGAGAAACTTGAGGGCAGTTTAAAATGTTTAATCTGCTGAGTCTGAGTGGAAGAATTCATTGAAAAAATACTATTCAGGGGCGCAGATGGCCTCGTGGTTTAAGACGCACCCTATGTACATGGGCGGCCCAGGTTTGAATCCAGCCCGTGGCACTTTCCCGCATGTTTCTCCCCACTCTCTCATCTCTGTTTCCAACTCTATCCACTTCCTCCTGTAAAAATATATGCACAAAAAAAGCCCAAAAATAAAACTATTTAAAGTTTTTCAAATGTTTTCTCTCTCAGATTAAACGCCGGCCCTCGGAGGCTTTGCCTGAGCTGTTACGGCCCGTCTCCCCGATCACAAGCTACGAGATCTCCCAGCCACAGGACTCTCCCTCTGGACTGGCCAGCCTGGAGTCAGGGCTCAGCCACCTGGACGTGGATGACTGGGACTTCTGACAGTGGAGGACTCTGTGGGGGGACTATCAGAGCATACAGGAGATCTTTTTTGTAAAAGCCCACTTGTAAATAATTCAGATGTGAAACTAAAAGGAGTTGCTGTTCTCAGACAGAGGTTGAAAGCCAGCAGCCGTCTTGCCTCGTTTTGATGTCTCTCACATGCTTTTGTTCTTAGATATGCACAGACTCTTGCACTGCACTGATGGCCTCTCTCTTCACAAACACACATGAGTGTTTACAGATTGTACCCACACTTTATAAACCCCCCTGGAGCCAAAAACACAACAGGACTCCTCTACACCTCATGCTGGGTCTAAGGTTTCAGAGGACGGTCTGTGGATGTCGATGAACTTGAAGTTCCCCGTGGAAATCATCAGTGGGAAGCTGCTACTTAATATTCAGAGGGGGCGCTCTACCTCCTGTTTGAACATGGCTGCTTAATGTGGCCCATCTGCTCCGTGAGACCACCATGAGGGTGCACACCGGTCCTCACAGCTTTCTCAGTTTGACCCTTCGTGCACCAGATGGAAGCTTCTGACTTTTCCCTGACTGAATGGCATGTAAATGCATTTCTTAGCTCTCTGCCTGTGTTCAGCATCACCTTTGTTACACAGAGGTTCAACACAACACCTATTTAGTTAACCTCCAAGCATAGAAGTGTATTTCCTTCAACTTGTTCTGAGCGTGATGTTACTAAACGTGAATGTTACATTGGTGCTTGTTTTGTCTGCTTGTATGAAAGTGAGGGCAGAGCAAAGTGTTGCAAATGTCAAACTTGACTTTTAACAATAAACATTGTTCACATTAATGTTTAACTTGATGGAGCCACTCGATGCTACATTTAACTATGTAGAAAAAGTTACTTTATTCAGAATAGACAGACAAACACATAAGGGAAGAGGCTGAAGAGGTTCAGATGTTAATCTTCCTCCTCTGACGGTGGCTGGTCTGTTGCGGCCTGATGTTTCTCCAACTTGGCCATCAGTTCTGGATATGGGGCAAAGTAAAAGAAACATTAATTTAGTTGAATATAAACAGAACCTTCTTCTTTTGTCTTTTCTGTCCATTATCACCATCTTACTTCATATAAAGATGGTGATTAAGTCTGCTTTACTGAAATAAAAAATATCAGTCAAATCTTCTGTTCCATAATGGAAAACACAAATTATACATGTCAGCTTTAATTTAAAGTAGCTTACTCTCGTTTCTCAAATCAATGTCCTCGACAGAACCTGCTCACCTTTAGCCGGGTTGAAGACACCATTGGTTTGAGTGTTGCACACGTAGCAACGCTTTGACCTGCGGTAATGCTGAAGAGCGCAGCTCTCACAAAAGTAGTGCCTACATCTGAGAAATACAGGACTGGTTAGCACAATAAAGATTATTACTACAATTAAGTACCCAGCCTTTCCCAAACTTCAGTTCACTGCCACCAAATTTAAGACCTGAAAATCCTCCATCAACCATAACAGAAAACTCAAATATTTACTTTTTTATCATATATTTGTTTCTTAAACAGGGAAGTTAAATGCAAACAATCTCCTTTAAGATACATTAACATCACTTGGAAAGTGTTTGTGGGGTCACAAAGTACAATTAATGAGCTACTGCTACTTATTTCGTTTTAATCCAGCATCTGCAAAGTCATTCAAACTTTATTTTCTAATATTTACCTCTGCAAACAAACTGTGGCCCTGCAAAATCTTCCCAAAGCAGATCAATGTCTCCAATGAGACTGATAAATTCTGAGAATCATGAAGCAACTGGCACAGTAGAATGTTTAATGGATTGTCACCAGTCAATCCAATACCAGTTAAACCTTGACATCAGTTGTACACATCAGACAAAGTAAATGATAAAAAGGTGACATGAGTTTAAACTTCTGGCTGTGTTTTGTTATTTCTGAGACTTAAAATAATAATATGTTAAAATATTATATGATCATCTGTGATCATGAAATCATTTCTGAGTTTTAGTCATCATCGTTAATGTATCTTGTGGCCCACCTACAGCACCTCCGGTGCCCCCCCAATGGTTCTCAGTAGGGATGCACAATGTCAGTTCGATATCAGTATCAGCAGATATTTCAGCCGATTTTTACCACAAATATTTGGCCTTAAAAAATCTGCCTATATTAGCTGTAAATATTGGTGGTTTAGAAAATATTTAGTGAAGTTTTAAGCAGAGCCAACAGATCTACATCAGCTAAAGTCTTTCTTTATTCATCATCATTCCTTACTTACACTTTAAAGTGACTGAAGTTAAAGGTCTGAACTACATTTAAATACGGGTATCAGCTGAAATTATTTTGTAAATATCGGATTTCAGCACAAGAACAATATTGTGCATCCCTTGTCCCTGGCCCTCCTTTTGGGAAGCACTGTTTTGGACTATTAAATGCAAAACTGGCATAAAACCATTAATCAGGACGGAGGCGTCAATGATCGTCTTCTGGACATGTCCAGTCAGTCAGCAGTTTTCTCCATGATTGTGGTTGTGTGTAATGAACCAGAGTGACAGGATAAAGGCTCAGGAACTCTTAGCAGCTGCTTTTAGTAAAAAAGCTTTTTTCAGAACCAAAAAAAAAAAAAAAAAAAAAAATCTGACTTTTTCACACTGTTATAATAATTTGAGATTCAGTTTCTTGTAAGCTCAAGCCGTAATCAAGTAAAAAAAAAAAAAAAAGTTTGAAATAAATTAAATTAATTAACGTACTCAGATCCAGCCCTGGGTTCCTAATATGAAACCACCCTTACAATAAAGAACCCTCTTCAATGCTCTTCAAACTCTTCTACTCATGTCACCCAGTCCCTCAATCAGTAATCCTACCAAAAACATTTTAATTCATTTGTCAGATCTAGCTTCTACCAGCTCATTGTCATTTAAATCATATCCATCTTGGGCTAAGTGTAGATAAATTTGATGTACATCAAAGTTTAGAATCTTTCAAGCGCTACAGTATACACCGTAAGTAATAACATCAGAGTCTTACTTTGTGATGATAGGATTCTTGAAGGACTCCCTGCAGATAAAGCACTTAAAGGGTAAATCCTCATCATCACTGCTCACCTCGTAGTTTTCATCATCTAAAAAAATAAAAATAAAATTAATACTGTGACAGAGAGCAGAAACAGGCCCAAAAACAGAACCAAATCTCCCTGCTCGCTCACCATTGGCTCCATATCTGCCCTCCTCCAGCTCCCTCTCGATCTGCCAGCCATGTTTGTAGTCAGATCTGTCGTGGAGGAACTTACAGCTGTCTGAATAGAAGGAGAGAACATGAAAGTGAGTGGTTAGGGTTTTTAGAAGTTTTAGCCATTTAAAATATGACAGCAGAACAGATATCCACCTCCAAAACCACAGAAACCAGTTTCCTTGTAGTCTTTGCAGATGTCTGGCTGGTAGTCCCACCTCACTGTGGCTCTCAGGTGCTCAGGAGCTCTGATTGGTCCTTTTCTGTTTGAAGGGTTGAAGGGAAATGTAGTGTAATGAAGTGTATCAACAATAATGCTTAGGGATGGGACAAGATCACAGTTTGGTAATATATAGCAGGATAAAAGAATTAGTAGACAGCGGGATCCTTTTGGGCAGCAGTAAAAAGCATGATATGATGTGAAACAGACACCATATTGCAGTAAATAACAAATCAGTCCTGCACTTGATCTTTTCTTCATATTTGGGTCATGTATTGCATATCGTATCAGTTCATGAATTACACTCTGACTACCTAATAATAGCGTTCGGTGGTGGACACATCCAAAAACATAGCCATCAAATTAGTATATTTTCACAAAATACTTGCCTGACCATGCCAGAGGAGGCATTGCCCATGGTGGTATCTTTGGGTTTAATAAATTTCTGGTAGTTGTTAATGCCACGGTAGATTTTATCGTCTTCTTTACCCGTCAGCTCCTGTTTGGAGACACAGAGTTTATACGGTTGTAAGGACAAAAGAGTGGGATACATTTTTAAAACCAGGTTGTCAAGTTTGGTGCAAAGCATTGTGATAAATGTCATTTGAAGGATAACATCCAGTAATCTTGTACCTCTTGGATTTTCTGACTTCTTTCAAAAATGGCCTGAGCATCTTTGTCTCTCTCTGTGTCCAGTTCGTATGTAGCAGTTGCACCCATGTCCTCAGGGCCCTCGGGTTTCTTTGGGGGGGCAGAAATGAGAGGAAAAACAAAGAATGAAAACGATTTCAAAAGAATTTCTGGCTCTGCAACAACAAAGAGTGTATTCACTAAAATTTTTTTTAAAGAGTAGTCACCGGAGAACCAATGTGAATGCAAATAAAAAACAAAATGGAATATTGAGTAGATAAATGGGCTAGTTAAGAGCATTGCATGGCTTTCTGCTACCGCAACAATAGATGCTTCAGTACCAACTGTTTCTTCATGGTTTCTGCTACTTTTCAAACTTTCAATCATAAAAAAGTCTCAACTCACTGCTGACCGAGTGGACTTGTAGGAAACTGTGATTTTCTGGTCTTCTTTGTCTTCTTCACTTTCACTTGAGGAAATGGTATCTCTCTCCACCTTCTTCGACTGAACAGGGATTAAACTGAAGTCAGGCTTATCTCATACGTAAATTAAAACAGATTTTATAAATTTGACATTGGTATTTTTTATACCGGTACCTTTTGAATCATGGGATTGACCCGAGTTTCCTTCTTTTCTCTCCTGACCACAGAGCTCTGGTCTTCATCACTGTTGCCATCTGAAAGTTTCACACATTTTCACATGGTGAGTTTCGACCTCCTGAGACCTCAGCTTTAGTTTGAAAAACATTTTTAGTTTCTCCCAATTATTTTGGATAGGGAGGACCTTATAAGTTTAAGAGCCCAGCCTTGTCCTTGAGAAGGAATGAGATTTTTTTTTTAAATTATGTCCATAATTCTCCTGAAGGCCCTGTTTTTGCAGAAAATATAGTACTAGATAGCCCACACAATTTCCCTAAATATTAAAGAAATTACCCAAAATTTCAGTGAAAATTTTTAATCATACTATTAAAAGTATCCCATAAAATAACCCAAAATGTCTTCAAATATCCTTATTATTCCACTTACAATTCAAGTAAAAATTCTGTGTAAATTAGGGAAAGTTTTCGAGGAAATTCCCCCAAATTTCAGATAATATTTCTGCTAAAATTTACATTTTGATGATGGACTACAAGTACCTAAGCAAGTTCCCCCTAAAATTTCTCATTAAATCAAAAAAATACATTCCTAAAAATTCCATGAAAATAAACAAAAATTCCCCAAACATTTAAAGAGATTCGCTGAAATTTTCTTTAAAATTCTTGAACATGTCAAAGTGATCTACTTAAAAAATCCCAAATTACCCAAATTTTTTCCTAATCTGACGAAAATACCAGAATGTTTCTAATAAAATGTCTAAGGAGATTAAAGTGGTTTCTGATTGGCCAGTGCATCTTCTATTTATTGGATTTAAGGAGCTAAAATGGATGTGGATTGAAAAAAATATGGTCATGTGATTTCATTTGAAAGTCATCAGAAATACAAATCTTTTATTCGTGTTTGGAGAACAGCACTGAACTAACATCAGAAGAGAGCAGAAAAAAAACAGACTTCCTATGCACATCCAATTTCCAAGGGGGCTTAAACGCAGCACAAATTACGGCTTTATAAATAATCTTCAGACCGTAAACTACTAAAATTACGGTAGTTTTTGTCTCTCCGTCGTTGGAAACGTGTTGTCTATAGGTAGGTAAATTTCAATTTCCTCATTCATTGCACAAATTAATTAAACGACCACATAAAAACACTTAAGTTAAGCAAATTGTTATTTGACATATCATGACTGTTTACTATGCAACATCGTTTCCACCAGTCACAGATATTCTACTGATCAAAACAGTGGATATGAGCTGAAATAGTAACCACTCCTACCTTTGTCGCTGTCGCTTGCCTTCCTCTTTCGTCCGGAAAACTTTTTAGTAGATTTTTTAAACAAAAAAGTGCATGGGCCCTTTTTCGTCTCCTCAGGTTCCGCCATCTTGCTTCTTTCAGTATAAAAAAAAGAATGCAGCTTTGACCACAGCGCCCCCAAGTGTCTCGGAGTCGTCAGAGTGAGCCCTGTTCGTTGCCCCCTGCTGGTCAAGAAGAGAATGACAACTGCCCATTTCCACTATCACAGAGGGATAGAGAGGTTGACAGAGACAAAGAGATGGACAGGGACAGAAGCAGAGCAACGACGACATTAACAATAATGGATATAAACAATGAAAAAGGGAGGGGATTAGATTTAGTAGAGCAGTTTTTATATTGACGTTAAAATTTACAATAATGATAATAAAGTTGGTAATAGACCTTGCATGTAAGAATAGATTGAAGAATAGACATAGACTGTAGAGAGAATGAGAAAGAATGGTAAGAACAAGCAAATCCACAACAGCAGAGACATAGGAGTTCAGGATTTTTTTTTAAATATATGGTTAGTTATTTAGATGTTATAAGTTTGGGGGGTGGGGGTGGGGGTGGGGTGTCTAATACTCCAATTGCAAACAAGTTCGGGCACTGTGTAAAATGTAAATAAACAATATACCAGATGGTGAAACTAAAACATTTTTGCATTTCATGCAAAATACTAGCTCCTTTTGAATTTGATCGCAGCAACACATTTGAAAAAGTAGGGATGAGTCAACAATTTGCTGGAAAAGCAAGTGGTATTAATGGGAAACAGCCGAAGGCGCGTTTGCAACTGATTAGGTTTAATGCCAAAAGGTCAGTAACATGACTGGGCATAAAAGGGACATTTTAGACAGGCAGAGTCTTTCATACGTGAAGATGAGCGGAGGTTCACCATTCTGTGACAAAAAAACTGAAAAATTTGTGGAAAATTTTCAAAAGAAATGTCATTAATGGAAAATACTGAGGACTTTGAATATCCAGCCATCTAGATTACATAATTTCATGAAAAGATCCAGTGAATCTGGAGAAATATTTGCACAAGGGGCAAGCCGAAGATCAGTATCGAATATTCATGATCTTCGGGCCCTCAGATGACACTGTATTAAAACGCAGGCATGATTCTGTAGAGGAAATCACAGCATGGGCTCAGGAACACCTTCAGACACTTCTGTCTGTCAACACAGTCCGCTGTGCCATTCTCAACTTAAAGGTGGATTATGCAAAAGAGAAGCTGTATGTGAATATGTTCCAGAAATGCCTCCTGATCTCTGGATCAAAGCTTATTTAAAATGGACTGGGGCACAATGGAAAACTGTTCTGTGGTCAGATGATTCAAAATTTGAAATTCTTTTTGAAAACCATGGACGCTGTGTCCTGTTGACTAAAGCTGTGGTTCCCAACTACTGGGTCGGGACCCAAAAGTGGGTCAAGGAGCTGTTTCCGGTTGGTCCCTAATATATGGCTCAGTCCTGTTGCAAATTAAACTAAGTAGTAAAATGCTCCTACAGCTGTTATTCATAATACCAGTTACTGTTCCAGATTATTGTTGCCCTTCCCTACTTTACTGAGATGTGTTGCTGCCCTCAAATTCAAAAACAAGCTAATATTTTGCATTCAATTTATTTACATTTTACACAGTGCTCCAACTATTTTGGAATTTGGGTTGTAGCTCTCCCTCTTTTTTGAAATAAAGAATAACATGAACTATATCAATTTAACAGTATTGGCTGATGTTATATGTTCTTTAAAAATATACAAAGAAACTCAAAAACTCGACGTTTCCCAACCCTACTCCCTAGCACTGATAAAAATTTGACTGAGCTTAATAAAAACTGGTTTTATACTGAAAGGCACAACCGGAAATTGTTCATGTAATTGTTTCTTGCTCGACGCTGGTCGTCGCTTTCCTGCCGTCCTCCTCCTCTCCTTCCTCCAGCAGCATCCGTGGCTCCCCGCAGAGGACAGCGGGTGTTTGTAGGACACAGGGCCCGCGAAGGGAGGGGTCCTGGCCTGGGCACGGATCCCGAAGAGGCCCCGGGGCCGCCGCTGGATGGAGTCGGGCTGCATTCAGACAGCAATGGCTATGGGTCTGACATCGAAAAAGGCGTCTGCACGGAGCGTCGGCGTGGAGCGAAAAAACCTCATCACGGTGTGCAGGTATACATCACGACACCTTCGACAGGCGGTTTTATCAGACACTACCTGTCACTGCAGGCTGCTCAGGTCCTCGTTTAGTCACATGACAGCAACAGAGGGTGTTTTTTTGAAAAGCTCACTATTTTTAAAGTCTTCAGTGATCAATGGCAGGAAACAGATGGGATGTAAGGTAGAATTGTTCTAGAAAAGCTCGTACAGGTTCGTTTTCACCTTCATGTACCCCTACCATCTCACCTACTCTTTAAAATGAGACCTGGACCATTTCCTCAAATCTCCAGTGGTGTTTCTCTGGAGTGCATAGCGACCTTCCTTGATGCACTTTAATGGTACACTCCCCTGAAGATCATATGTTTGATGTTATTGGTGCTACACAATCCTCTTCAGGAAAGTCTCTTTTATTTCTAAAAGGTTAGGTCATCACTTTAATGCCCCTCCTTACTGAAGAATACGGCATTCTAGAGCAGTAATAAGACCTGAAGGCTGTTATTGTTAATCCAAGAGAGAGATCTCCTCCTCCTTCACAGTCAGTCTGAGCAGTCTGACTGGGACAAGGACATTTGGAGCAGTGAAAGGACTCCTCCCCCCCAATGGCCCTCAGCCCGGCACAGTACAGTGAGTGCTGATCGACTGTGGTGTCAAGTCAGATAATGAAATATGACCCTGATAAATCAAATCCGAGAACAGTTTGAAGAGAGGTTAGTGATTTAAATTTGGTTCTGTGAGAGTATTCATGGTGCGTTGATGTCCTGTAGAGTAGATAATGTCTTGGAGTCAGTTTTTTCTAATGTCACACTGACCCTTACAGTCAGAGGTTCCTTTTGCAGATATGTCACACTGACATTAATTCTCACAACTGTTATTTCAGTCATGTACTGTGTCCAGGTATTTTAGGGTGCTTGCAGGTTTGCACAATACCAAAATTTTTGATGCCATACTGGGAAAAGCAAACCATATCAATACCTGATTGATGAGTCGCAGCAGAAATAGTCGTCCTGGGTATCCACTGATTGCTGTCAGTATGAACTCATTAACCATAAGGCCCTTTGAAAAATTTAACATTTTAATTAGGGCTGTCAAAAGGTTACTGTTTTGTAATTCCGATTAATCTTAAAATTTCTGTAGTTAATCACGATAAATCACACCCTTTTAATCGGACTCTAAAATTCCACTAGTTTGCATTAGGAGCTGTTTTTGTAATGTGTTTTTTTTTCTACTGTCTAAAACTAAGATTAATTTAATTCCCGTTTAGGTCCAGATCTTCTTTTATTGTTAGATTGAAGATTTAAACGTAAACTTAATCATGGAAAAATGAACTTGTTATGGATTGAAAATGAAATAAGAGAACTTCATAAAAAGGTTCAGAAGACTTTGATTTCTACTAAGCTGTCTGTAAATTTGAAAACGAGACATTATTTTACATCACTGTAGCTGCAAGTAGATGCTGACATGCCTTCACTTGAGTGTATTAAAAGGGACAGTTAAGAATGTGATTAATCACAATTTTAAAAAATGCACTAATGGGGGACCTTGATTAATTGCAATTAACTCAATTAATCTTGACAGCCCTAATTTTATTTATTTCAAATTTTTTATTGACAAAGTCCCAATATAATAGGCCTACTTACTTAATTGTTTTGTTTTTGATTTTTAGCCAAAAGATCTATGTATAAACGATCCATTATTACCAGTTAAGACCAGATGAAAAAATGAAAAATAAAATCAAATGAAACAAAGAAGATCTGTCTATCTTTGAGATAAAAAATTAAAATGTTAAGTTTTAAAAGTAGTTAATTTATGATACCAAAACTTGACATTTTAAAACCTTAAGTCCCAAATTTAAGTAGACCATAATGTTGAATTTTTAAAATTGTAGAATCAAAAATAGCTGATTGAGTGAAAGAAAGTTATTCCAGATGAAGCTGTTTACCTTTCATAAGTTATGATGTTGAGCGTGGATTATAATTATAGTTTTTATTGGAACTGATCAATAAGGAACTTGTAGTGATTTTAACGCAAAATCATCACATGATTATCATCATCAGGACTATTGAACCACTGCCAAAGTACCAAACCTTTGAATTATTGGCTGATGAGCTGGAAAATAAAATGTAAGTCACTGAGAAAACTATGAGGGAGTAGTTCTGATAATGGACCACGAGAACTTGTAAAGGCCAAGCATCAACCAAAGCTCTGCTAAAAGTTACGAATTTCTTGGAAATTTTCCTTTCTGAAATCCGAACAAAGTCCCTAAAATTGCACAGAAATGACCAAAAAATTCTTAAATGCATTTTTAAACTATCTTTTGAAAAATACCCAATGATCATGTAGCCTAAACATTCTAATAACAAATCAATGTAATTTCCTGATAATTTCCAAGCAAATTCTGCCTCTTTTTTATATATTATTCTCAAAAATGTACAGCTAAAATAATTCAATGAAGATTCCCCAAATATTTAACAGATTTCCCTGAGATACCCCCCCCCTAAAAAAAATCAATCAAATCCTTCTAAAATTTCCCAAAATTTTCCCCAAATCCCATCAAAAACTGCAGCAAATTTCCTCCAAAACCCTAGTGAAACTCTACAAAATATACAATCATATCCCCAAATTTCCATAAAAATGTTATTGCCAATTCTCCCAATATTTCAAGCCATAACTCAGACTAATGGACATTCTGGACAATTTTAACACAAATTCTAACAGCAGAAATGATTACCATTTCATAATAAAGTCAAAATGTAATGTCCTCATATGTGCATGCAGGTTAACTTTGTGTTCAAATCAGAAAAAAAATCCTATTTCTTTTTTCTAACTTTAAATTTCTGCTGTATTTGATACATCTATTTTCTAATTACCTTATATGGCTTTACTGGATTTTTGATACTCTGTGAGATCATGTTTAGAAAAATCCCAGCTTTATTGCGATACTTTAATGATGCTCCTTGTCGTCTAGACAGTGACATAATCATTTTAAATGTGATGTGTGCACACAGTCTGCAAAGGCGACATCATACATCCACATCCAAAAACAACAACAACAAAAGATAATGCCCAGACTCTCAAGTTAAGCACACAATCAAGCCTTTTATTCCAGTACCTTCCTGTCCAAGGTCCTGTCTGCATTTTAGTGACACTTACAGAAAAGCAAAACACACATTACACTCACAGCATGCCTGCAAAGAAAGAAATGTTTTCACAGAGACTTACAACACAGAGAAAGATTAGTGAGGGCACAAATAGACCGTTGTTTTCAGATTTCTCTGACTGTGCTAAAAACCAGTATAATCATTTAGGCATTTTAATGACACACACTCAAATGACAAGACTGAAATAAACCTCAAAAAGCTTATTAATGCTTACTAAACAGTTTCCTGCCATTTTCCAGGGATCAACAGGGTGTTGATTAGGTTCAGTTGGAGGGCGGCTTCTTCCAGGCGTGGCAGGTTTGATCTGCATCTCCTCATTCAGGATGTTTCTGGCCTCTTCATCTTGTGCTCTTTGATGCCAGTCTGCTTATTCAAGTAGTCGAAGGCTGTTGTTTGTACAGTCTTAGTGGAGAGGGATCCTGAATCAGCAGCATGAGAGCAGGCTGGATATGAAAGCAGACTCGGCATGATGTTGGTGCAGCTCCAGGCTCCCTTCTGCTGCTGATGCACACAGCCTGGCTACAGTAGCGAAGCTAACATTAATGCCTGTATTAGTACACCCGACCAAGCCTTTATTTCCATTTAATACATGTGCATATAGAAAGTCTGACCATTCTTCCCTCACTAATGTTTAAAATACTACCTGCACACATTGAGATTCACACGGTCTTCTCCCATCAAATCACTTGATGTCTTTTTGTGGGACTTTTTGCAGGATTTCGGGTCAGTTTAAGTGTAAAAAAATACATGATCTGGATTTATGTGGGTCACCAGTATCAGGCGCAGAAACTTACAGATGTCCTTCAATGTTTCATTGACTTGTTTACAGTTTTTGCTTAATAGAATTTGAATTAGACACATATATGTACAGCAATAGACATCTGTGTACAACAAAGAAAACATAATCAGAGAACAGAGTTCTCAATCAGGGTGTTACAAAAATAAGAAGTGTTTCATTATGGAGTGAAACTGACATTTAAATATAGAACCACAAGGTAAAGGGGAATAATTAAAACACTACTGCTGTCAAGTCAGAAAAATTGCAACAACTTTAAGGGGTATTTTTCAGCTTTAAAAGCCTTTAATTTCCAATATGTTCATTTTTATGCCAACCTGGGTTTAATGCATGGAAATAAATGATTTTAGCTGCTGCTTTTGACCCAAAAGAACAAAAAGAATTTTCTTGTATTGGCCTTAGAGAGGCTGGATGTCGTTTCATGTCCATGGTGGCAGCAGTGTCGTTGTGCTATAGTGTATCTCTGCACTGTTTCCACTAGCAACAGGTTTCATCTTATAATAGGGCTGAGAGGGATTTTTTTCCTGCAACTCTATTTTTTTCAAATGTTTTTGCCAGAGCTGAATTTAACAGGTCAATAGTCTAAATCTTTTACATGCCACCTGCTGTGACTCTTTTGTTGCTCAAGTCTGGCTAAGAGCTCTCACGCCGTCGTCCGTCACTGGAGGAGCGGTGTTGCTGTGGGGATCCTAAGGAAACATAGATAGATGGGTGAGACTTTAAAGTTCTGATTTAAGGTGTCGACCCTACTGATGCTTCTTGTTAACAAAAAGAAGAGGGGATGAGAGGAGGGAGAAGAAGGGAGATGGTGCAGGCTTGACCTCCCTTTGGGTGTGGCTTGAAAGTCTAAAATAAGATCTTCCTTGCTATAGTCAACATTTTTTCATGGGCATGCTTCTGCAATTTGGACACTCTGTGCTTTTTAAACAATAATGAAGGAGGCCACTTTCCACCTCTCTTTGTTAACATTTTCCTTTATTTCTGAAGCTACATTTCAACTCCATTAAAGACAACAGATAGGTTAAGCCAAGTACATAGCTCTCCTACTGTGACAGCACACTTTTAGCCCCCTTTCAGCTTCAACCATCTGATTTACCTTCTTATTACTTCTCAGCCCAACACCCTTACTGTCCATCTTGCACCTTCATCCTTCCACACCTCCTCTGACCATGAAACACTTAGCCTGAACACTTCACAGAGGGGGCCTGAGAGTGAGTGAGAGCACACCGTAGCATTTTTATGCCCTTTTTCGTCTATTTAAATTTAACCCAGATCATCATTCTTGTCCTACTATTCATCAAAACACATGGCATTCTTTCTCTTGGCTGATCCAGCACAGGACAGAACTTCTCCTCCGACAGTCCAGGATGAAAAGTACAGCACTGGCTGATGTTACACAATGCTGCAGCCAGCGAGGAGTCCGCCTGTGTCATCTGATCCTGCTGCTTATGCCAAGACTACAGAGACAGGAAGACAGAGAGAGGGAAAGGAGTCAGGGAAATGAGTATGGGGGATGAGGATAAAATGAAAGCTGAGAAAGTTATAGTGAAGCTTGGTGCCAAAGCTGGTAAATGTTCTGCTTATCCCAGGTGATGCAGCAGATCAAATGTGTAAGTACAGTAGAAAGGCAAGTGAGGAGAACAAGAGGGCATTTAAAGAGAGTGGGCCTGGCAGTGATCCAGGCCGAGTGAGAGGGGGCACAAAAGAAGCTTGTCAGAAGGACCTGCAGTTGTTTTTCAGTGTCAAATTGTACCAAGAGCGTGTTGCTATTCCACTCCATCCATTTGCATCTGAGGCATGCCAGCAATACCCTTTGAGATCAGAGGACCTCTGCTAATGTGCAAAAACATCTGCTTTAATATTCTTTTCAGATAAGACTGCTACTTTATCTTATGAGGGAGGCCTTTTGAGAGACTTTCTTCTGGTTATTTTTCTGGGGGAACGTCAACAAACAGTAGCTTGGCTATTAATCTGTGGTTTACGTACTTGGCCCTGGGAACCACCAGGGGAATTTGGTGGTTATCCATGTGCTCTGCATAAGATGGAATTTTTTGGTTTTAATTCAACTGGAAATCTAGACAAAGGGAAGTGTACATCTAGTGTTAATCAAATTTGTCACCACTAATATTTTATCTTGAATTCCAAATGGGAAGTAAAGTTCTCTTCGAGTTTGTATCCAAAAACCTATTATGGAAATCCCTGTTTCTGAGGCAGATCTCTTTTGGTAGTTTAAGTAAAACTTAATATATCCATGAAGATTCTCAGTCATCCAGGTTCATGGTTATTCAAATCTTTGTCAAGGGTGCAACTGACCTCCATGAGATCCACTTACCCCCTTGACAAAGTTTTGGATAACTTTTTATGCTCACTTCTGCTCAATCCAGAATTTTAGCCAAACAAAATTGCATCATCTGCATAGAGGATTATTATATATTATATAGAGGATATAAAACCTCGAAATCTGGTTGACCTACTTGGTCACTGGCAATTATATAAGACAGAATTAAGACACAACTGACCTGTTTCCTTGATAAATCCGGCATAAAAGAAAGAGTCAAAGGTCCCAAAATAAATTTAATCCAGTTTTGGCTCTCAGGTGGAAAAGACCCCGTGGAGTTGCAGTTGTATTGTCCATATGTTTCCTGTATTGATGCCGCTTTCTTACATTTCGTACCAGTCCCCCCACCCCTCGATGAGGTTCCCCCTCATCTAAAGCGTCTTGCGTTTCGGGAAGAGGGCTTTCCGAAAAGAGGTGGTGGTTGAGCCTCTGCTGAAGGAGGCGCCACCCAGGGAGATCTTGGTCTTCCCGCTGGTTATGGTGGAGGAGCCCAGAGATGTCGTGCTCCTGCCCCTGGAGATGGAGGAGTTCCCCATGGCCAGCTTGCTCTTGTCCCTCTTTATGGTGGTGTTGCCCACGGTTAAGGCCGTCTTCCCCTCGGTGAAGCTGGTGTTGCCCATTGGGGAGAAGCTCTTCTTCCTGACCCAGATTCGACGGCAGGGTTTTCGGAGCTCACTTGTTGAAAACCATCACACTCTCGTGCAGCACACCCTGCTCTACCCCACGGGGAGACCAGTAACATCAGCTGCGATCCAGAGCAGACCAGAATGCTAAGCGTGGATAGCACGACCCCCGTGTCACATAATACCTCCGTTGAGCTGATCAACGTGGGCTCTGGAAGGCCACATACCACCCATGTGTCCCTGTGAATAGACAGAGGCTGCCGTAGGTGGCCACAGCCTTTCTGGGCGGACCGGGACAGTGGAGTGATTGTCCCAATGCAACGACGACACCGGACGGTTGAAGGACACATTGTTGCACATGGGGCTATCTGCGGTGACATCACTTGCTTCAGGACCATTGTTCCCTATAGCCTCTGATTGTAAGACACTGCCTGTGTGTATGACTGTATACACCATATGTGGAATTAGTTGCTAAGTGTTAGATTTGATACAAAAAAGGATAAATGTGTCCCTGTGCTCCACATGTGTTAAAGCTTTGATTGCACATTTCCCTGTCGTTATATTGTCCTTCCATTAGACGTATGGGTGTGGCTCCATTAGTAGGTGCTTATTGACCATTCTTGTATTTGCAAGTATATTTTTTAAACTTGTGTGATTTAAATTAAAGAATATGTGGGAAAACTAAGATCTATATACAAACCAATCAAGCCAAGCGTGGTTTAGACATGTTACTTTTATAAGCATTGTTACATCAAGTTTTCTGGCTCAAAACTGTGGACAGTTGGGCAGTATAGTTATGGAAATGCATGCAGACTTTACAATATAATCCAATTTTATCAAGATAAACAAAAAAAATACCACATTTATACCAAAGATGTAGACATGTTGATGGCTGGATTTGCACAGGACAGTTGGTGGACAGTGCTGCTGATGGAAAACACACGGTCTCTTGTGTCTCCACAAATATCTCACATGCTTGTATCACAGATTCCCTCCCTGCCACGTAGCCACACCATAAAGCATCTTCTTGTCACTGTCACTTTGCATAAGAGCCTCAGCTTTGCTTCAGAAGATCTCACTCTCTATTGCAAACCCATCAGATCTACATCTCAATTCTCGTTTGGGAATTCCCTTTGTGCAAACAGGTAACAGATGATGCCACACTGACCTTTTCCTCCTGAAACACATGAATCACAACATAGCAGCTTTTTTTTACACTAATACTACTGACCTGCTAAAACTGACCAGATAGAAATATCCATGGGATTTCAAGTGTGTGCAGGAATCATGTATGAAAATCCCAGTAGATGTTGCTGTGCGTTTCTTTGCCCCTGGTGAGGGTGGTTTTGAACACAGACACAGACTTGGTCCCATGGGTAAGGGTCACAGTGGTGAGAGCACTCGTGGTCTCCCCTCGTGTAACAGAGGTCTTCCCCACTGCTAAGCTGCTGTTGCCCAAAGTTATGGTTGTTCTGCTCCAGAAGATCGCGTATTTGCCCCAGGAGATGGCGTACTTAGTCCTCAGGATCGAAACCCTGCCTTTAGTGAAGGAGGTCTTGCTTGACGAGAATGTGGTTTTCCACTCATTGTTAGAGTCTTTTTTGGACTGCTTGGCTGCCTTGGGTGTCTTAGCCCTTGCTTCAGGGGTCCCTTCCATCTAGGTGTTCCTGCGCTTGGACATCAAGGCTTTCCGAAAGGAGGTCGTTGTGGTTCCCCGGCTGAAGCTGGCCCGTCCCAAAGCCACAGTCGTCTTTTGCCTTTGGATGGTGGAATCTCCCATGGAGGTGGTGGTCACTCCCCTGAAGATGGAGGAGTTGCCTAAGGAGACGGTAGTCTTTCCCCTGGCTATGGAGGTGCGTCCGACTGCCAGGGCAGTCTTGCCCTCTGTTATACTAGTGTTGCCCATCGAAGCAGTGGCAGTCAGCCCAAGTCTGTCCCAGGATGCCCAGCTCCTACCATGCAAGCTGCATATCTGCCCGTAGTGCAGCAGGGAGATGGTGTGAGGTCAAAAGCCAAACTGAAAAAGCAACAGCGGCTTCCCTAAATAGATCAGATCACAATGTATAGATGAGTGGGAGGGAGTTATTTGATCATCCTTTGATGCTGGCCGGTCCCTCAGAGAGACAAGACCCAAAAGGACCTGGAAGCACAGCATGCACAAAGGCTGAGAAAGACAGGGTGTTAATTGTATTGTTTTCACGATAACATTGCCAAAGCCCTGAAGGGGTACATTGTGTAGTACACAAGACAATTGGGGTGACCTCAGTGTGATTAGATGGCGTGGTTCCCAAAAAAGAAAAAACCCTCCTCCCTGCTATTGTTGTAGGGTTCAAATACAGTACTACATTTGTCTGCATGGGTACAGTGCATGGTTACATTTCATTGGCTTCTGCAGCACACAGCACTTGAAAGACAGAAAATCCTTCGCAAATATAAATTAGATTTTTTTTACCACTGCAGTGTCTTGTTTGAATTCCTCTGTCTCTTTGTTCTTCTGTAACAGATTCTCTGTAAAGACTCTCCTCGAAAAATACACAACAGAGCCGATAGATGACTCATCAGAGGAGTTCATCAACTTTGCTGCCATTTTAGAGCACATCCTAAGCCACCGCTTCAAAGGTAACACTGCAGGTAACATACGGTGTTAGAAAAGATAGAAAGTCTGTTTTTATTGCTTTAGATTTTGCACAGTAAAAATTCAAAGGGGACTAAGAATCATCTGTGTAGTTTATGCTGTAAACACTAGAGGTTAAAGAGTTGTATCATGTTATGTTACCTGTGACTGACTCATTAATGTGTGCTAATCTTGGACCAGGTTCAGGGAGCTGGTTCAGCTCTGATGGACAGCGCAGTTTTTGGGAATATATCCGACTGGCATGCAGCAAGGTGCAGAACAACTGCATTGCCAGCATTGAAAACATAGAGAACATCAGCACATCAGGAGCCAAGGCAAGGGATATTTGAGTGCAGAGATGTGTGAGTGACTGAGTGTGTGTGGGATACTGCAAAGCAAGTGGAGCAAACAAGGCCCTCTGTTCCTACTCACTCTGAACGCTGTCTTACAGGGGCGGGCATGGATTCGAGTAGCCTTGATGGAGAAACGTCTGTCTGAGTATGTCTCCACTGCTTTGAGGGACACAAGAACAACCAGGTCAGACAAACACTGCAAGACATTACTGAAAATATCTGATTATGTTTCTTTCGTTATGTCATTGATTCTATATCAGGATGAATGATATTGTTGATATTGGGTTTGTTTAACTATATCTGGCATCAGCCCTTCAGGTCATTATAAAATCTCTTAACAGCTTACATGTTGTCTAATGTTGCATTTATAACAGTTTCTAGTTTTAAACTTGACAAGACAGAGGTGTCAGCAAATGTTGCTCAGCCATGGTAACCCATTCTATGAAGCTCCCGTCACACGGTTTTTGTGTTTAAATTAATGCCAGTGGAGGTTCAGAACTCTGCAGCTATGGAATCAGTAGAGCGTTGGTGACTTTTAAGCACCATGCGCTTTAGCATTGACCCTGCTCTGTGGTTTTACATGGTCTTCCACTTCGTAGCTGAGTTGCTGTTGCTCCTAAATGCTTCCACCATCTAATAATATCACTTACAGTTGACTTTGGAATATCCAGCAGGGATGACATTATTGCAAAGGTGGCAATTATCATAGTACCATACTTGAAGTTAATGAGGTCTTCAGAATGACCCATTTTGTATCATAAATGTTTGCAAATGGAGACTGCATGGCTAGGTATTGGATTTCATACACCTGTGACAATGGGTCTGTTGGAAACCCCTGATTTTAATTAGCACGTGTGGCACAATACTTATGTCCATATGGTGTACTATTAGATAGCATATCATACCATTAAGCACTTAACAATGCGATGTGATGCCAAGATAGAATATGGTGCCATATCTACTGCATGATGTGATAGCATACATTACCGTACAATACAATATGAAACCATACCAGACAGTACTGCTTGATACAGATCACTTTACTTGTAAAAGAGATGATAACCACCTCTCTACCTGACAGGAGGTTTTATGATGATGGAGCCATCATGCTCCGAGAGGAGGCCACTGTTCTGACTGGCATGCTGATTGGCCTAAGTGCCATCGACTTCAGGTAGAGACACCCTCTCACACAGTAAACTCTGATGTACAGGCTTTTTCAGTTCGTGAATATACACCCTTGCCTAGAGAACTAATGAGTCTTAAAACATTTGATTAGCTATTTAAGACCAGTCTTTCATCAATTTTTGAATATCATATAGAAAGAAACAGTCTTAAAACCTAATGCAGTGTTCCAGCTCCATGTTTGGTAACTAAACATTACATTTTCTGTGCAGTTTTTGCTTGAAAGGAGAGACTCTTGATGGGAAATCACCACCTGTGATTGACTACACACCCTACCTAAAGTTTACTCAGAGGTAAGGTGATGCCACCCTGTCATTTCACTTTTAGCAGCACATTTCTGCATACGTTCTCTTCTTCTCTGCTCTGTAGCTATGACTACTTAAGTGACGAGGAGGACCGCCGCAGTGTGGACAGCAGTAACAGTGAGGAGAGTGTCCCAGAGCACCCCTACATCCCGTTGGTGACTGATGAGGAGAGCTGGAGCAACAAGTGTCGCAAGATGGAGCAGAGGTTTAAGATTGTCTACGCCCAGAAGGTGACTCAGAGCTGCAAGGGCTGAAATTAAAGCTTTCTTCTTTCTTGATGATTAAACACAGACTTATACCTCCTTACTTTCCTGTCGCAGGGTTACCTGGAGGAGCTGGTTCGCCTGCGAGAGTCACAGCTGAAGAACGTTGAGACAGAGAACAAGTGTCTGAGAGCAAAGGTGGAGGAGCTGACGGTCCAGAGCCAACAGGAGAAGAAAGAGCTGGAATCCATAGTGCTGGAGCTGCAAGCACAACTGTGAGAGACTACAAGAACACTGTTTTTTCTGTTACATGTTTAGGTTAATATTTGCTCACTACAACTAAAGCAAGTGAGAGGAGTTTTTAATTTGTTCTAAAGCAGACTGAAACTCCTAGTGGTGCCTCTTTAAGACCTTCTAAAGCAAAACAGAACATCAGCAATAGACAAAGTCAAAGGTATTGTTATCTGGTTGTCCATCCTTCCATCTGTCCAGAACAGACTTGTGAGCAAAAAATGACTTACATTTTGACACTTAAGCAGCCATCTTGCTGCAGAAAGCAGGAGGATGTTTTTTGAAAAGAGAACTGACCCCAGCATGTACAGCAAAGAGATAAGGTGCACTACTTTGTCCATGGAGGGCACCAAAATCACCCCAAACAGAAAGTTCCTCACAAGAGCTTAAAAATGATCCAGTCTAAACTGAACTCTCTGTTCTGTGTTCCTCATGCAGCTCTGCCCTCATGCCCTGTGATTCCTCCCATCTGGTGAAAGATTTCTCCATCCCGATGGTCAAGCAGTGGTCCACCATCACAAACAACCAGGGTGATGTTAAGCTTTTCCGCAGGTAACCAATACAACATTTGCAGTGAATAAATAAGAAAATGTGTAAAGATGTTTAAATGATCTTAACCATGTGATGATATTTCCATGCAGGAGGAGTTTTCAAAGTTTGGAGCAGCTTTCAGATGAAGTCGGTGTGAACTCTGACTGCCAGAAAGTTGATGGGAGAAAGAACGGAGATGCAGCCTGGACTGCAGCAGGTAAAAATGACAACCCAGCAGACTCAATATGATATCATGCAGAGGAGCATTACACTGAGCAAAGAAAAAGGGACTCAAACCTTTATCCTTTAACCTCTATAACAATCTGATCTCAAAATTAGAGACAAGCATCACAAGATAATAACATTATATGGACAAAAGTATTTGGACACCTGACCATTGCACCAACAGACTCTAATGACATTGTGTTTAAATACATGTATTTACAACCCATTTCATGAAGCACTCGCTGCACAGTTTTTGTGCTCATATTAATCCTTAGAGATCCACTGGCTATTTTGCCATTATGTTTATTTTCTTTTGACAAAATAAAACCATTCAGAAAATGTTTACCATACTCATGTTTGGTATAATCTTTTTTGACACCACCTCAACTTTATAAATTGAAAACTATATTTTTTACGTTTAATTTACTGTATTAGATATAGGGCCTCAATAAAACACAACACCCCACAAAAATGGATTTTTAGATTTTTTTAAATTTAAAACAATATATTGTCTTTTTTAAAAAGGAATGACAATGTGTTGAAATTATAAAAAAAACACAGTGCCAGTCCTGTACAGCATGGTCCACTGCCCCCTATGTGTAACATTAAGTTTTATATCAAATTAAAATGAACATATTTCCTGTTTTACTTAGCCTACTGATATGAAACACCAACTGAAAGAAAGCTTAAAGAACATGCTTTCCACACTAAGTGATTGCAATGCAAAATGTGGCTTTGTTTTCATGCTGTCATGTGACAAAAGTAGCACATGATGGACCCTTAAGGGCTACTGCTAGTGGAAGTTCAAGGCCTCCAAAGCCTTGATTTGCTTTGAAAAGTCTTTAATTTCATTATCAAAGATCTAAATATCGTGCCATAATAGTGTCAATTTAATATAGTTTCTCTTTACATTCTTCCAACCTTGGCTTAAATTTTATACTAAGTGCACACCATGCACTTTTATGTCATGGGAATTATTAAACATTTTTGTTTAGCTGTGTTTTATTTTGTGAATTTCAGTACAGAAAAATGTTTGTAAAGCCACAATAATCCTGCTTGAGTAGGACTACATTTGTTCTCATTCCACAGCTGTATGAAGCTATTCAGAGTTAACCACCCATGCCCATGAACATACGTCCTCATACAAAGGCAGGCTTCAGTCCTGTTTATGGTGCTCCATGTGGGCAGCTTCAACTATGCATGATCAGCAGCTTGGTTCCACTAGTCTTTTCTCTGTGTATTCAGGAAAAGAAGACACTCCTTCCATGCTGGGTCTGTGCGGCTCTCTGGCCTCTTTGCCGAGCTCAAAGTCTCTGGCCAGCCTCAAGTCCAGCGAGTGTTTGGTCAGCATCAGCACCGAGCCCAGCCCTGCACTCTCTCCCAGCTAGGAGCTCCTAGACCTGCGAACAGCAACAGAGATTTAACCCCCAGCCTGTCTGCCTGGTGATGCTGCGTCGACCATAACCCTGTTCCCACAATCCACCCTCAACAGCTCCATGAGAACACAACCGGAAAGACACCATCTCTGGATTTTTTTGTAGTACACATTAGAGGGAAGTCATCATAAAGCAGAAATGATCCGCTCTCCTCGCCTTATCCGCTCAAACTCCCCAACAACCACTTCGTACTCTCCGTTAATCACCTGTTGTCCAAAGCACCCTTTTCCCCTTAAATGATAATCCAATGTTTCCCTTTTTTAAATATCAGTATTCCTCCAATGACATGTATGTTTATGTGGCCAGTTTTATTAAATTTTATTCTCATAATATAAGCAAACATCTCTCTTTGAATGCAGCCACTCATTTTAAGAGATTCAGATGATCTTATAAACTGTTCCTACAATGAAAAGCACCTAAAACACTTAAACGAGTGTCCAAGGACTGCAAACCCAACTCATGCATATCATTTCTGCTTGAGAAATCAAACAGTTTCAGTATGTTTAAATATGTGCAGCTATTTATTGAATCTATTAAATCTAAGTCTATCACATGTTTATTTTATCTTAATTTAATCCAATACTGCAGTATTTTCCCTTTACAGGCATATTTTTGTTTATCATTGTTTTGTGTTGCAATAAACTGCCTTTTTCCATTATGTGCGTCTGTTTGGATATATGTGGGGTGCGATGTGTGCAGGAAAAGGTGTCTGACTCACTTCTTCAGATTCTTCAGTGAACTGTTGCAACAAAAGAGCACAAAAACATCAAACTAAGTCAACAAGGAAGTGGTTTTAAATGGTTCCAGTATATCTGCTCCTGGAGATGCTGGATTGAAAAGTTCATAGTTGGGATATGTGCTCTGGCTCCATCTTGTGGTATTGTATTTGAAGGTGTTAGATGTTGAATGAAACCGTGAATTGTCATTATTTTAAAAATGAATAAAATATTGATTTGATAAAATAGTAAAGCGCAAATAATTTTTTACCCACAGAGCTAATTTGTTACAACCTCGTACATGATGAATGTTACTTTTTTTTAAGGTTTATTGTAGCTTCAAAACACAAAGTAATATATATCCTCAACCCCCCAAAAAAGTTGGGGCACTGTATAAAAACAATGCAATGATTTGCAAATTTCGTAAAACCACATTTTATTCACTATGTAGCATAAAAAAACATAAGATGTTGAAAATGAGACATTTTACCATTTCATGAAAATAGCTGATTTTGAATTTAATGGCAGCAACACGTCTTAAAGAAGTGGGGACATGGTGATGTTTACAGGGGAAAATAACCCCTCAGATTAAATGGCAGTAGGTCAGAAAACATCTTTAGCAAGGCAATAAAAAAGACATGTTGTGTTTTGTGCCTTAAATCAAAAAGCCATAATTTAAGTCATGTTTTGTCATTTTCAAATGACAAGAAGTGTGCCAAAGAATAGTTCTGTGCCTTTTGGCTAAAACTAGAGAGGACTAAGGCAGGCAAATGCTGGGCCAGTGCTGTCTCCTTAATGACTTTAAGTTAGCTGTCACTCTGTGACAGCAGGAGCTGTAGTCTTTTCACACATAAATTCAAGTGTTGAGATCTAACACACATATGGTATGTGATGTCGGTTTGACATCTCCAGTCACAAGATGGGACTGTTTGTCCAGTTTGAAGGAGGGACCCTGAACATACACTCACATACCTCTCTGATTTCGTTTATTTCATGTTATTACAGTGCAATTACTTTTTCATGAACGATCTAAATTATATGTTTATCTCACTGGCCCTTGGATTTTGGCTTTCAATGAGTGTTTAACCGTATGGCTCATATTTTAAACTTTAAAACTGTTATGACCCAATCTTTCCCATTGACTGCCATTCATTTTTATGGAATGTTTCCCCCAGAAACGGGAGGGGCTGGCATCGTTGGGCAAACTACCTTGATGGGTTGCTTTAATCAATTTCTCTCCCAAAACTCTAGCAACATGTAGCCTCACTTTACAAACTGTTGCTAAATGAAGAGGTGATGCTACACCACGGGGGTCTGAGAGTGCATGGTGACTGATTAACACTGCATGGAAAATAATAGAGGGTAAAAATCACACACCCCAGCTGACTATTTCTGAACAGGCTGCTCTAAGACAGGTTACTAAATTTGTAAATGATGAATCTCATGTTTTACATCCAGAGTATGAACAGGTAAGAGGTTCAGGGTTCCCCGCTGTAGACTGGACAGGCTTAAAAGTGTATTTATTCCTGTAATTAAGGCAGGTAGGGCGCTGAACTGGATTGTGATTTCTCTTGCATTTTTGCACTGGTACTCTGAGAATATAATGTTTATATTTCCAATATATGTTTTAATTGATACTCAATGTGTATGTCAAAGTGCTCTTTGTGTGTAATCTGTATGTTCTTGATTGTTTTTTATGGCTGCAGCATAGGTGAAGAGCTCAAGACAAATTTCTCACTCTGTGGGACGATAAAGTTTATCTTATCTTAAACATGATCCTGTCCCTACTTTTTTTTAGATGTGTTGCTGCTATTGAATTCAAAATTAGGATATATCTGCCATGTAATGGTAAAATGTCTCAAATGCAGTGAGTAATGCCTGCTTAGTAGTGTGTACAATATGAAAACAGAACAAATTCTGTTGTCTCTGAAGTTAGATAAAACTGTTTTGATGTGACTGGTTTTACCAGAGGAGTCAGAAGTTTTGTGGATGTAGATTGAAAACTGGGTTCAGTGGGTTCATTATGAAAAGAAGTACAAGGTTAGGTGAAATAGACAGCCTTTTGTCTGACAATTTTCCACTCAGGCAGAAAAAAGGGTACCAAAAACTGTATTTATAGCTCGTTATAGACATAATTTATGAAGAGTTCCAGTGTTTGGCAGCTTTTTGTGGTTTAGTATAACATTAGTTTTCTCTATTCACAAGGACTGTCAGAGACTATATTCACACAGGCATGTTCACTATACTTTTCAGATCTGATATTTGATCACACTGGGGTCACTTTGCACAAGATTTGACAGGAATCAGAATTAGAGCAAGCCCTGCAATTGACTAGCGACCAGTCCAGGGTGTACCCCACCTCTTGCCCAATGACAGCTGGGATAAGCTCCAGCCCACCCCCTGACCCGGAATGGAATAAGGGGTATAGAAAATGGATGGATGGATGGAGAATTAGAGCAAGTCCTCAGATTTCAGCTGACTTGTGCTGTTCAGACTACAATGAAAATTCTAATCTGAGTTGCACAAAAGCAAAAAAAAAAATCAGATTTGAGTCACTTTAACCTGCAGTCATAATCTCAAAAACAAAATCACAACACTGCACTGACCAGTTTGTTCCTAAGACATGGAGGAATACAATTTATTTGAGCAAATTCAATAATAAACTTTATGAAAAAGCTACAACATGAACACTTGGCTTACCAACATCTGAGGTTGATATATTTATATGTATGTACAGTGTGCCTTGTAATGGCATGCTACAAGGACATGACCCTTTAATAATTGAAAACAAAGAAAAAAAAGGCGCAGACACAGTCAGAAAGTTGTTTCATTCTACTCCCATTTCACAACTCACTCTAACACAAAGAGCTTTCTGAGCACAGTTTTCTACAAATGAAGAAGAAGAAGAAGAGTAAGTTTGAGCTAAAACCGCTGAAGACATTGCTCTGGTAGGTTGGTGAAAGTTGCTGTACAGGGCTGCCTCACTGCATCATCAGGCGAACTAAAAACACAGTATGATGACAAACACTGTAGCGACTAAATGAATCCCTCTCAGCTTATTTTACAATCAAAATAAATGCACAGGTCACTCGTTTGAACCTCCATACGATCAAACTGGACACAAACCATTCTGATGGAGATTTATATTACCACAGGGGTAAACAAGACTACAAACTACATAATATTAAGAGAGGTCATCTTCTGCCACATACAGTCATTTGTATCAGCCTTTACCAATTAAAACAGAAGAATCACACAACATCAAAACCCTTCATGATAATCTCACAGCTGGCTGAAATCACACCACTGAGTATAAAAATCAGATTTGAATAGATAACTGCTCTATGCTTCTTACAGCTGCGGTGCAGATGCGGACAAACACTACCATGTGAGCAAAAATAAATAAGAGCTCTAACACGTTTAATAAAGAACAATGGAGGGAAGAGATGAAGAGATGTAAACCAAGTTATTGTGGAGCAGGTGGTGTCGCACTCCAAACACGTTCAGGAAGTTCACTTGTGACCTCAACTTTCCTCTAAGGATGAGGACTGAAGAAAATAAGTCCAGATCTGAAACAACGCTCCGTCTCTTTTTCGTGAAGTGTTCATGGGTTTTAGACACGTAGGATCTCCAGGCAGTTGTTGTAGCAGATGGCGATCCAGTCAGGCTGCGTGGAGGCCCACTGCACGTTGTTGATCTCCCCTTCGGCGGTGTAGGCCAGGATGGGATCCTCGATCGCCCGAGGCATCTGCTGGATGTCCCAGATCAGAGCCTGGTGGTCGTCAGCTGAGGAGAGAAGACATAAATAGGAATGTGAGATCTCACATATAATTGAAAGTCTTTGCAAATATGAATAACTAAAATAGAAATGACATTAATATTCAATTTTTTAGCTTTAACAAGCAGATGGCGCTGTCTGCTATAAGCTTATTTTGTTCAATGTTAGGTAGGGTTGGGTACTGTTCTGGGTTTTTCCAATATCGGTGCTAAATCAATACTTTTTAAAAGGTGCCGATGCCTAAATGGTGCCTGAATGGATACTTTTGAGAAAAAAAAAGTGTGTTAAAAGACAGCAGCTAAACCAAAACTGTTTCTTTATGTAAACAGTTTAGAATAAAATTCCAATAGAATATTTAAGTAAAGGAAATAGGTGTAATTTTTTTACATAATATATTGGAGTGGGGAGGTACTGAAATGAAGTACTGAAATTTTTCTTTTAATTTGGTATGGTAGGTATTTAAATATGTTGGTAGAGGTACTATGTTGGTACTGGTTTTATAAAGCTGGTTTATGCTTCTGTGTTGAAACTATGCCATCGCTTCCATGTAGTGTCCTACATTGTTACTGCACACTTAAACCATGGCAACTGAAACAGACTGTATCATGTTGAAGCTGGAGCTGAAGATACTGAGCAGCAGTTGATTACACTGCTATCATCAAAAGGAGAAAAGAGAGGAGACACTGAAGAAAATGGAAAGTATCATGTTAGGCCAAGATTGTCTGGCTGCAGACAGCAGCTCTCTCAGACACCCCTCTTGCGGACCACTACTGTGAGACACCGCCTCTGTCAGGACAGAAATACACGCTAAAACTTTAAAATAAATTCAGATTAAACTTCCAGTTCGGGGTAGGGTTAGGATGCAAAAAGTTAAAAGTCAAAAACCGTACCTGGAAAATCTAACTACAAAACAATAAATAAAGCAGAATAAAAAGACTGCTTCAGGAAAAACTCATGGAAACATGTAGCTAACACACTCTAGTGCAGCTAGCTTGGCCAAGGCTGAAGCTAATGAGGCTACATTGGCTATGAAAGCAACGTTAGCTAAAGCCACGTTAGATATGTTTGCTTATGCTAAATTTGCTACTGGTAGTAGTATCAGTAGTATTGTTAGCTACATAGCTAGTGTAGCTAAGTTAGCTTTAGTTAAAGCTAATGATGCTAAAGTGAGCCACTAGTCATAACTATCTCTAAAACAGGGCTATACATGATTAAATCATAGATTAGACCTCTGACCAGTTATTGTTTTATTTATTTAATGTTGATTAGTCTGTGTTTTTTTGTGAATTCTTCATGATTGATTGACAAATTGTTTAATAATAAAGTTGTAATTAAAAAAAAAAAAATCTAAAACAGAAAATATGTTTTACCAGAAAAGCCAGAATAGCTACCTGTTTTCATGGAAGGCAAGTTTTTTCTGTAGCAGCCTGTTTATCCTGCCTTATTCATTGTTGCAGTTAGATTTTACAGGTTACGTTTATGACTTCTAACTTCTGGCATCCTAACCCTAACCCTAACTGAAAGTTTTATCTGAATTTATCTTTAAGTTTTAGTGTGTATTTCTGCAATGTCTCACAGTGGTGGTCTGCAAGAAGGGGCTTCTGAGATCTGTGGTCTCGAGCCAGACCCCTCTCAACAGGGGAATTTTTAAAAATCAATGGGCTACTCTGTAGCGTCAGCTACACGCACAGGCCTCTATGTGAGGTTCAGGGCTACTTGGCCCTATGGTGCAGAAGCAAGCATCAGGTTTAAGGCACTTGATGATTTCTGTCTTTGCAGGAAAAAGAGTTCTACTCAGAGCAGCAGTAAGTGGTTCATGATTAAGAAGAAGAACACAAACTGTCACACTATATGGCATGCCTAAAGGGTTTCTGCTCTGTTAGATAAATATCCAACATTCTCTAAATGTCTTTACCTGCAGTGCAGATGTGACAGGAGGAGTGAGGAGCCCAGGCGATGCCATTGACACAAGCACGATGGTTGTTCAGCCGAGCCACCGGAGTACAAGGCACGCGTACATCCAGAATTACCACCTATGACATGGAGAGAATGGTGTCATCATAAAAATGCAATAAAAAAAAATGTGTCTAGAAAATTGGATTTTACATGGTTTTCCTTTTAATGGAAATAGTTTAAAAAGAGTAAAGTCTACTTGCCTAAAAATCACAACTTACCTCCATGCCGTCCATGGCCATTGTAGCTAAGTAGTTGGGGTCCTGTTTGTTCCAGCAGAGGCGGAGCAGCGGGTGGTGCTGTGGGTCTTCATAAATGATGGTGCTGTGCTCCAGGTGCCGGAGGTCAAACATTCGGACAGATCCATCTGCTCCCACAGAGGCAAACATATCTCTTCCACCTCCTGCACGGCTGAAGGCAATGTCATACACCTGCGTAGACACACACAAGAAAGCATTGATCTAAATATTCTCTCAGGCCCTTAACACACAGATACACCAACATTTTAAAGCCATGCACACACACACAGACCTCTTTGTCATGAGCAATCAGCTGGGTCTTCACATGTCCTGACACCAGGTTGACCCGTCCTAAAACCTGGCCAGTCTCCAGCCCCCAGATGGTGCAGGTGGTGTCAATGCTGGAAGTGCCTACAGAAAAAAATAAAAACATACATGTTTGCATGAAAGACACTAGAGATCAGTTAACACCCCCAGCACAAGTACATGTTGACTTTAACTCTTACCAAGCAGGTTGGGGTCAACTTCGTTCCAATCAAAGGAGGTAAGGGGAGCACAGAAGTCGGAGTTCTTGTTGTTGTTCAGCAAACATTCAAGGCGTGTTTCTGTGTCACTGACCTGCATGATAAACATGAAGCAATGATCAGCTACAGCCAAAATCACCAAATCAGGAAAATGTGCAGCAAATCAAAATATGATCCACAGCCACACAGTGCAATGGGTCGAAACAAATAACATAATACACTGTAAATAAAACAGGCTGCAAAGGGGCAAAATTTTCCTACCATCAAATGTGCTGCAGATGCTTAAATGATTCTGTATGAAAAACACATTTTCAGAGAACATTTGCAAATGCTGCAAAACCAGACTAGAATGGAAATGATCCAGGCCTGACCAGAAGCTCAGAGAAACATGCAGATGTGCTTCACCTTCACTGGTAACCCAGTTAAGGGCTTTAGCAGCAGTTTGTTTTCTTTTGTCTCTTTTGTATTTGTTAGTACCCTAACCCTAACCCCATTTGAGATGTGCTGCTCTTTTTTAACTCAATTTCAGCTGCTACTGGTAATTTAGCCCTCATGAACCACCATACAGGAGAGTGTATATGGTCCACAATCAAATGTGGTGAAATAAAATGGAAACACGTGCAAAGATGTGACTCACATATGTACTTTTAAACATTTTTGGATAAAAAAAGATAAGAGTGACAAGTTACATCAGGTTATGGCCGCAATCAGTACTAGCATAAGAGATTGTGACTTTTTAAACATTTGGATCGTATAAATGAAAATATAAAAAGAGTTTTAATCGGATGGCTCACCCTCCAGATGCGCAGGTAGTCACCGCTGGTGGCCAGCAGGTCGGGGTACACCCCCTTGGTGTCTGGGATCCACATGATCTTGGTGGTGGGATACGGGTGGTCAAATGTGTTTCTGCAGACAAACTCTGAGCTTTCTTCTTCCAGACCCACCAGCTGGACCTGGATAAGATCAAACACAGTTTAGAAAATAAATCTATTAACTATAATATCCTTTTGAGAAGTCGAGCTACATGACCGTTCACGGGGCAGCGAGGGTCAGAAATAGCATTGCTATTATTTACTATTACTATTACTATCATGGCACAAAGACAGACGGGATGAAAATTAATAAACCAATACTTTGTGTTTTGTAACTGTGCAATTACAATAATAGAAATACTGTTAACGTATGCATCAGTACTGCGCAGGACAGTTAGCATTAGCATGAGCTCGCTAACGTTACGATCTCTAACATTATGTTAGCCAATGAATGGCTATGACCACACTGCGCACCTTGTTGTTGTATTCCTCCACAAAGCTTCCCAGCGCTAGCCGAAAGCGTTTGTCTGGGCGGACGCTCCAGTTCATCGCATACACCGTCCATGGCGCCTCGTATTTGTAGATCTCTTTTCTCTTGCCGTGAAGCGACATCCTTTCGAACTGCAGCTGTTGTCTAGGCAGCTAACACGCTAGTGTTAGCTAACTACGAAATAAGTAGTCTTGCAAGCAAACTGTTACCAGTTTCTTACGTCGCAGAAGCCAATGTCATCAGCTGAGGCGATACCGACCTTTCAAATCAACTGATCTTTAATTGGAGCGAGATTTCTCACCACTTTACTTAACAAAGAGTAGCATTTCTCGTTACGACCAAAAGAGCTGCAAAGTTTACGTTATTTCTGATAACTTCCGGTATCTTTGCTTTCAAAGTAAAGCAGGATTCGTTTTTTTTTTTAATATTCTATACGTTGAGAATGATGACAAATCGACATTTTGATCTCTTGATTCTTTTAAATTTCATATTTAAAGTTTTTTCTCATGCTGTTTGATAACACAAAGTCACAGAAAAAATGTCTTACCCGGGTCGTGTTGCATGGTACTTCCGTTTTTGCAAGTCAGCTGAACGTTTGATATGTGTACCTTACTGCGCGAAAAATATTATTCACATGAGCACACGCGCGATTTTAACTTTTCCCTGCCTATGGTTGTTGTCCATTATGAATTTTATTCGTGACATTTTAACCGGAACAGCTACGCAATTACATCGAACTTGCCAAATAATTGTAGTTACGCGCGTTGACCACTAGAGAAGGTCCAGGAAATGATTAAAAAACACCAAAGAACAGAGTCTGTAAAAACTCTTCACTACTGAAATTTAAAAAAAACCGATAGCATTGAATTGTTTTTATATAATAGCAACTGTTTGTTGTGGATGGTTGATATGCCATTCAATTTTATGTATCAATCAAAGATATTTACAATACGTTTTTGTTTATCTGTAAGTCATGATGCTGTGGATATCTGAAATGTTTATTTGGTATAATGAAATGATTCACAGATATCTGTAAAGTATTTAAAACCTTAATTTTTCATTTGTAAAACTGCAACTAAGTCGATTCTGGCTTTAGCTATATCTTAAATTTCAGTTAATGCTTGTAAATTTGTCATCACGAATGACTGTAATTGGAAGTCTAAGTGAGAATATGGTTTTGACTAAGGAAAATGCTATAACAGATATTCACTATATGCCATAATCTGGCAGTAATCATCCCCAATGAACACCAATCGCCCTCCATGGATACACAAACTCAAGAGCTGTCTTAAACGTCACGAAGTATCGCGATACTTCAGCTGTAAAAGGTCAATCCCCTGTCGCGTAGTGGGTGACCAGCTTCAATCGTAACACCTTTACAAGGACGGTTCAGGCCACTTTCGCTCAACTAGTGTAACCGTTTTTCCCGCTTTTATCCTTCAGGTAAGTTGTTTATTGTCTCCGCTTAGATACGACTCATTACACAAGTTGTTATTAACAGAAAAAAGTGTGGTTTTGGTTTAAGGATCGGCTAGGTTGCTCACAACAAGGTGCCATGCTAATATGCTAATACCAGATTTGCTAGTAGCTAATGATACAGTGAGAGAGTGCTGGGGGATGGGTTTGGCACTTAGATTTGATTACGGCTTTTAGTTTAATCCTACATGTACCTTAGTTCGCTACACGTTTTTTTCAGCGCCACTACAGCTACACAGAACCTGTTATTTTAACTTGATAGTAAGCATGTCGCTGAGATCATATCGTTGGCCAAAGTTTATAGTGATAGCTTTCTTCTTGAATCTTTTCACTGCCGTTAAACAAGAGATGAACAAATCCTTGACTTTAAGATAACATATTTCCCTGTTGTCTATTTTGATATAGTCAAGCTAGTCTTTGTGCAATGAAAATAGGGTGACATGTTTTTACTATTAGCCTGTGACCTAGAACGATCCCAACACGATTAGACACGACTTCCTGTTTGAACTGTCGATGTTTTAAAGCTCACTCCTGTCATCGGGGTATTTTTTTGTACCTCTTAGTCCTGTTGTTATGTAGTAGCATAAAAACAGAACATTGATCTGGACAGTGTAATATGGGACAGTTTTAGCTGGGCCCGGTGTCCCGGATTAACAAGGGACCGTGGTAACTGGTGACTTTCAGCCTGACGAGTCTCTGATTGTAGTAGCTGCAGCTCTGTCTCCAGCTAAATGTTAAGACTGTCGACAGGTGTTGATGAGCGCTGAACCTCAGTAGGATGAGCGATCAAAACTTCCTTCTTGCATTTTTAACCTCAGATAACTCTACTGGTCCCATATAAAGACATTAAATACTCAATGACACAGCATACTGTAGTCAGAGGGGTTTCCCTTACCATTGCCTTCATGCTTCTTTCTGCAACTGATGCAGGTCTGACCATGCGAGGGACATATTTCCTCCTGATCCCTGCTCTGCTGCTCCTCCTGGCCTTTCCCGTCTCCAGGGGACGCTACAATGATGATTTTGATGATGGGGAGGACCTGGCAGACTTTGATGACAATGACTTTGCTGAGTTTGAGGACATGAATGATGATCAGGCAGCAGAGACTGAAACTGCCCCGCCACCCCGTGTATCACAGTCCTCACAGCCAGATGAGGATGAGGATGAAGATGAAGCCACAGTGGAGCTAGAGGATGGCCTGGATGGTTTTGATGACTCTGAGACACAGGTATATTGTAAAATTTTACAGGCATCTACAAAAATTCTGTTGAAAACCATGTTGTGTGTAAAGTGCTATATAAAAAAGATGATTTGATTTTTGATTTGAAAAATTCTGTTGAAAAGCTAATTCCGCCTCCTGATTGCCTAGGATCAAGACATGTACAGCAAGTATGACCAGGAAGAGTTTGAGGGGATGGAGAAGGACATGGAGAAGACGGGCCACTCCATGAAGGACCCCCTCATAATCCACACAGTAAGCTGGGTTTATTACTCAAATCCTCTTGCATACTCTCATCTGCTGATTGTTACCTGCCCTGGCTCTGAATCTGCACGCAGTTACTGCTGCATGTTAAAGATATTTTACCTTAAATGTCTGCATTACAAGGTTTATTTGATGGTGTATGAGTTTACTGTGTAATCAAAATTGTGCAGACCACTAGGAAATAGAGGCAGCAGAAATGCTGCTTTGTAGCTGTTGGCTGTAGGATTTAGTTGGTTCTTTAAGATTCAGGCCATTTACATTAACTACTTCTATGAAAACTCAACAATGGCATCACTGAAATTGTCACCTCTTGAAGTTGACACCCTGTGATTTTTGCCTGAATTAAAATTGCTATATGGACTTTGATTCGCACTAGATCAATGAAGAGGGACCCAATATGTTTTATCACCTGGCACTATTATATTGTACTTGTCTGTATGGTGCACATGTTGGGAAACGACTCACAAAAATGACAAAAAAAAGTCAACATTATAAAGTTATCCTCCAAAAAGCTCTCACAGGTTAATTTTAAACAAGAAATCAATCTCCTGCTTGGTATGCGACTTGGATGCAATGAAAAAAAACAAAGCCTAAAGGAATGTCTTACAATCACTTAGGGGGAAAAGGGTCATATGAAGTGATCTGTTTTTGTTTTCAGTCAATATTGACCCATATCAATGACCACTCTCTGCAGGTCCCTGCACATCTGCAGAACAGCTGGGAGAGTTACTACATGGAGATCCTGATGGTGACCGGCCTGTTAGCTTACATCATGAATTACATAATAGGCAAGAACAAGAACAGCCGCCTCGCTCAGGCCTGGTTCAACTCGCACAGAGAACTTCTGGAGAGCAACTTTGCACTAGTGGGTGAGTTCAGCCATTAAACAACAGCTTAGGTGTTTTATTTCCTCTGTTATGTCCAAATTCATGACACAAGGATGTCCAGCATGAAGCAAATCTTCTGTTTTTATTGACTTATTTGTATTTTTAGGTGATGATGGCACAAGTAAAGAAGCAGTAAGCACTGGGAAGTTAAACCAGGAAAATGAGCACATCTATAACCTGTGGTGCTCAGGTCGTGTGTGCTGTGAAGGAATGCTGATCCAACTCAAAGTAAGAGCATTTTTTCTTTAAATGTTTTTTAAGTTGCTATGTTGTTTCCATAGTTGTGTAATGTTCTCTGTGGTCTGTTCTAGTTTCTGAAGAGGCAGGACCTCCTTAATGTTCTGGCCAGGATGATGAGGCCAGCCTGTGACCAAGTGGTATGTAGAGGTTAACTCAGATTAGTGCCTGTGAGGTAGAAGACAGAGACTTTTCATGCTTCATAAAGTAGGTCAAATTCACAATCAGTATCTCACTGGTTTGTTTTGATTATCCAGCAAATCAAAGTGACTCTTAATGATGAAGACATGGATACTTTTGTGTTTGCTGTTGGCACCAAGAAAGCCATGGCCAGGCTTCAGAAGGAGATGCAGGACTTGGTAAATATCTACCTCAACTGTGTGCTATGGGCCAAATGGTTTGGCCAGTTTTGATTCTTAGAAACATAGAGAGATGCACACATTTTTGATCCTGTAATTAATACATAGTTGCCTTTTCCAACAGAGTGAGTTCTGCGGAGACAAGCCTAAGTCAGGGGCCAAGTATGGGCTCCCAGACTCCCTGGCTGTTCTCAGTGAGATGGGCGAGGTCACAGATGGGGTGATGGACAACAAGGTAGAGCCTTTAAACTCTTCTTTTTATTATTTCTTTAAAAATAGTCCAATTTGTCAACAACATCTCACTCTTTTTAATACATATTCCTGAAATGTTTCTTATCTGTATATTTGTAGATGGTGCATTATATCACCAACCATGCTGACAAGATCGAGTCCATCCATTTCTCGGACCAATTTTCTGGTCCAAAAGTTATGCAAGAGTAAGAAATAATCCCTTACATAGTTATACTTGACTGTTTTTTTTTTTTTTGTATGTGGTACTAAAAGTTCTGGTGTCATTCCTCAGGGAGGGTCAGCCTTTAAAGCTGCCTGAGACCAAGAAGACGCTGCTGTTTACATTTAATGGTGAGACTCTTGTCTCTGATTGTAATGCATCTTAGTTTAAAACTTCTAATTAAATAATAAGAATGGGTTTAGTTTACACTAGGGTTTTTGGTGTCTTTTAGTGCCTGGCATGGGCAACACCTCTCCCAAAGACATGGACACTCTGCTTCCTCTCATGAATATGGTGATCTACAGCATTGACAAAGTCAAGAAGCTCCGTCTCAACAGAGAGGTGAGCAGATATACTCTCAATCCTATGCCAGCTTCCTTTGTCATAGTATTTTGTGCCTTAAATCAAAGTTCAAAGTACAGCTACAAGTCCCTTGTCCTCACTCCTTGTACATTCAGGGTAAAATGAAAGCAGACAGAAACCGCGCCCGTGTGGAAGAGAACTTCCTGAAGCAGACGCACGCTCAGCGCCAGGAGGCCGCACAGACACGCCGTGAGGAGAAGAAGAGAGCTGAGAAGGAGAGGATCATGAATGAGGAGGATCCTGAGAGACAGCGTCGTCTGGAGGTCCGAAATCAGAAATATTGAATGCAAATGCAGCAAAAGATGTAATTAAAAGGAAAATTTAGGGAAATTAACATTTTCAGTGTCTTGGAGTTAGGGTAATATCTTTAATGCTGAAGAGAACCTTTTGCAAATACATAGATGGAGCTAATAACCATAAAGCTGGGTATGACGCCTAGAAACAAGGCTCTCTCCAAAAATCACAGTTATCTCATAGTTCTACTTTGTTTCATTGGGTTACTTCGTGTATGTTGACTTCTAAATGTGGAAACAATAATTAGCAGTTTAATAGATATTTATGTGTCCCTAAAAATGCCTTGCATGTCAGGTGGTGGTTGTTAGCAGGCTTGGCAAGTCTTTAGGAAAATATTGCCTGTGAAGAAAAAGGCCCATCAAAAGGCCCCAGGTTCTATGTGCTTTTAAGTGATGCAATCTGTTACTTATTTGTCATTAATGAAACAGAATAGTAAAAAGTACCTCAACTAAAAAAGAGACACGCTTCATAAGCTGGATATGTAGGACAGGAAGGAGTCCATCTTAAAATGAAGGAAAACTCCTACATATTGTCTATATTGCATCACTGTTTGTGTGTGTAATCTAGACAGTGCAAAAGTTTGCCTATGTTTCTAGTTATTTAAACTAAAAACAAATCGCAAAATATTGGATGCTTTGGACCTCTGCTTTTGTTTCTTTGGTATCGAAATAGGTAGGCTATTGTCATTGTTCAATATTGTTATGTTGTTTTCTGACCCAAAAAAATTCATCTGTCTTCATTTAAAATCTGAAAGGTGCAGCTCACAGTAAATCTAAGATGGAATAATTAGGAAAGGCGGCATGCTTTAATGACTTAGTTGACTTGTATGTCTCCTACCCTGCAACAAGGATTAAAGGCATATAATCATAAACAATCAAAGCTCCCATGGAAGCTTTAAGTCTTTTTTTTTAAGCTTTGCTAAATCCGCTGCTAAGTATATATTTAGTATTATTTCACAAACCCTTGAAATGTATTCCATTTTAGAATTATGTGTGAAATTAAGTCAGTGTATTTTACAAAATTATTTAGAAGTCTGAAAGGTTGGAGTTTTGTGCCCCTAAAAGCCTTGGATAATTGATGGCTTATCTTTTATTTCAGGAGGCAGCTCAGCGCCGCGAGCAGAAGAAGATCGAGAAGAAGCAGATGAAGATGAAGCAAATCAAAGTGAAAGCCATGTGAATGATCACTACAGGGAAAGTGACACAAGCACACATGAAAGCTGTGCTCATTTTAGACAGTTTTCCTCCGGCTTCTCTCACCACAGTCCAGCTCCAAACAGACATCCTGTGCCTCTGTTAAGCTTAGCTGTCTGTCACCAACTGCTCCGTTTGGCTTAACCTTAATGACTGAGTGTGTGACCTGTCTGTATCAAGTGAAAGGGACTTTCTTCATCAAATCCGTCACCGTAATTCAAGCCTTTTTTTTTTTCTTTAACTGTCCAAATATCTTCTCAAAATGAATTGAAATTGTCTGAAAGCTGTGTAGCTTTTTGAGGTTTTTTTAAACTTAATCTGCTGGAAAGGATCAAAATGGTTGGGTGGTGTTGAGCCACATTTTTAAAGGAATTCAAGCATTGCTATGGTTTCAGTGGTTATTTATAAGCATTAATATAATCTTTCTCAATTTTTTATTTATACCTGCTATGAGATTGGTTTCTTGCTGGCTGGTTTTCATGAATATCTGAAAAACATAATAAAATGCACTGGATTCTGTCAAAATGAAATTTCTTGCTTGTGTTATTAATGGTAATTTTCTTATCCACAAGAAAATTCATGATAATGGTTAACATGCTATAAACTGATACTCAGATCTCTGGGTAGCAGGGCTTAAAGGAGTGAGGGTCCAACCGAGACCAGAATGGTCAAGGCTTACTACTAAATTTAGCCCTGAGGCTGTCAGCAGTCTGAACAAGGTTTGGTTACATCAGTGTGGTTGCCACGCTAAAATAGATACTGTACAATGATCAAGTCTTTCCAGATGCGAGTCTGGGTATGATCAAATCTAGAATTAGCCTGGAGTGAAACATTTGCTTCACAGCTCCTCAGAAGTATTTGTTAAAGAAGTTATGAATGGCATTATTTTTAAATGGCACAGTGAAATAGTTGTACTAGGTTGGTGTTTTTGAGATACAAAAAGGACAAATGACACTCAGAAAAAGTGTCTTTGGCGCACGTATCTTTATTGTTTATGGATCATACATTATTTGTCATTTTAAATTCAACACATTTGTATGTAGTGGTGTCTCTTAACATGCTACTGAAAGGATTAACTTGGTCTTATGCTTACTTGTTAATGACTTAAATTAATATGCCAACCCCACAAAAATGCAGCATGTTGAGAAAACTGAGTGAAAAGTTATGAGAAACCTGATGGTTAACTTTTTCATGTAGATTACTCTCCGAAACATCTCCTCTTAACAAAATAGAAAACTGCAAATTCACTCACAAGTAGCTCTGAATCCTCTAAAGCACCGTGTCCAAATTTTTTAACCACTGTTGGAGGCATGCTGTAGCCAGTGGTTCTCAAGAGGTCTAGGCTGAGGAACCAATTTGTAAAAACCGCTGTTAATTTAAGGAAAAAATATGCAGTTTGGATTCTGGATGTAACTAATATATCACTGAAAAAACAGGACAGGACTAACGTGTTTGACACCCCATTGACAGTTTGACAGTTTTCCTGAGATTTCAAGGAATGACCACATTATAATGAGAAAATTAGCTTTGATACTGCAAGAAAAGGACATTGGTGTGTTGAAATATTGTGAAAATGTTTAAGTATGCATATCATCACAGTAAAACACATTAAAATTAAATGTAGGGTTGCATTTCCCCTAAGAAAAGTGATTCATAATTTTTTTGCTACCATTATTCTTCGATAAACACATTCACAATCCAGCTTCGTGACCCACTTTTGGGTCAACCGCTGATATAGACCACTGGACAGATGCTTGTCTTGGTTCTGAATCCATCTGGCTGCAAACTATAACAGGAGAAAAGAAGTACACTTCAGTTGCACTTAACACATTTTGTTAAGTAGTTTATGTGGTGAATGTATTTTTTGTTTTATTTTTCTCACTAAAATTCATTTGATATCTTAGATATAAGATGGCAGGCAACAGAAAAATAAAATCACCATTTGAAATATAATACAGTTGGCATAAACTGCCAAAAGTATATCCAGTATGTAGTGAGCTCAGTTCTTCGGTTACAATCCAAGTATCAAAGTATGCAATTGAAAGGATCTGCAGTGAAAGCCTGGAAAAGCATCACAATAGAAGAATGCAAAAGTTTGGTTATGTTAGTGGGTCACAGGCTCAATGCAGTTATTGCAAGCTAAGGATTTTCAACTTGATATTAAGTCTTATTCACTTTAATCTATTTATGTTTTCTGTTCCAATACTTTTGCTCACCTAAAACTGTGGTGTTCTTTTAAAAATAATGCTATCTTCTAAACTGTGTATCAGATCCAGGTGTAAATACCTGGAAATAAAAGCTAAAATTTTAATTTCTTGTCACATATTCATCCTTTGATGTCAAACCCAAATGTTTTAAGTCTGCAGTAAAAAAATAAAGGAAATACTTTTGTAGGGGAGTGTAAATATTTTTAACAAACAGTAACTATTTCAGTCAAACCAAAAGTAAAAAATCTGAATGGCAAAGCTTGTTGAATACTTATATGTAAGTGTGTGCGTTTGTTAAATAGAATTTTGCACTTGTGCTTGCACATATGGCAATAAATATTCCACAATTTGGTGCCTCCAAATCATATTGAAAATGTATCTCTGCAATTACATTTCATTTATATAACTAGATATGAATGATTTGCTGATAACAGTTTTGATCTTTTTCAAGCATAAATTTTCCATTGTGTCTGTTATACAACAGATTTAAATGCAACACACCCACTTTAGTTTGTAAAAATGTTCGATTTATTTAAATTAGCTGGGCTGTCACTGCTCAGTCTCTAGGGGGCGCTTCGACCATTCTCGTTGACTTTTTGTCGTAGGCGCAGATTCAACATACATTTGAGCTTTAATAAATCGTCATTGCTAAATTCAGTTTTAAAGTCTATTGAATAAATAGATGCTAATTGTTGTGTTTGTGGGTGTAGATTTTGAAATAGTATCTCTACATATTGAATTTTCAGTATCAGGATTTGACGAAAGTGCCGCTTAGAAATAGCAGGCTGCATTCGCAAACACTGATGGAGAACAGGCGAGGCTTTCAGGTTGGTTACGCGATGGCGGCTCTCTCCATAATATAAGGATTTTACAGCAAAAACTAAAGCTTCACCTTTCGGAGAGGCGTGTTGTTGTCTTGACTTGCACCCGGAATGACAGCAGTATCTATTTGGCTCGTAAGTTTAGTATAAAAGCAGGGTCGGAGGTGTCCCTTCTGTGTTAGGGGCTCTGTGTTTTTCTTGTTCGTCTCCCGGGCCTGGCTGCTGCTGCCTACACTGTAGCGGCGGGTTGCTACTTTCGGATGAGCGGGCAGTAGGTCTCAAAGAGGTGGGGTCTGAATTTCGGCGAACTTGAGGCTAAGCAGAGCCTCCTAACAACGTATAACAAGTCAGTAGCTGATAAAACGCTATCGTTATGGGTGGAGGGTTTGTAAGGTCAGAATTTGTATCCGAACTTGCTGCTCTTGCTAGTTAGCATTAACATTAGCCAACGGCAGAATTAACTTGCCACAGCTAAAGCGAGAAAGCATAAGTAATTTATCTGCAGTTAGCGCTATCTAATGCAGCCTTTACCGATTTTATCGCTTCTGCGGAATAGTTCAGAAACACGACTGTAGGATTTATAACGCCAAATCCATCTTCGTATCGGAAGATGGTTTATTTGCATTTTGTCGGCGCAGCTAGCAGGTTGCTAGCTAAACTAACTGGTCAGTGACGTAACGCTGCTCATTGTTTTGACAGCATGCAACACCGTAGTTGACGCTACAAATGTCCTCGTTACCATCCTGTTTAATGGTATTTAATCCTGCCCTTTGAATAAGCACCACCAGATATCTTTTTAAAGAAAAGGCAGTGTTTGGCTGACTGATGTGACGCAGCTAATCTTCCTGTCAAGTAACCATACAGTCAAGCTATTGCCAGCTGTCTTGTACGTATATAATTGACGATTACGCTAATTACTGCAGCATTTCAAAGTAGTATTGCTCAATTTTGCAGATAGTTTCCAAAAGCTTTGCCCCCCCCCCCCCGTGTTCAGGCCGGGTTCTCACATTGTTTTTTCTACAAACAGTACCTGCTACAGGGGCTTTAATCATTATTTTTGACATGCAGTTGTAGGATGGATCCAGACGGTGGGGCAGATACACAAAAAGCTGTCAGTTTGCAGTGGAAGAGCTACAAACTTGTTCAGGACCCAACCATCCGGCGTGTCTCACAGAAAATCTACAGATACGATGGAGTACATTTCAGTGTGCCAGTGAGTTAATATCCTGCCCCTTTCCTCTTCATGATGTTCGTTTGTGTGTCTAAGATGTAATCTTTGAACTGAAACCTCTCTTTTTTTTTTTTTTACAGGACTCTGGATTTCCTCCTGTGGGTGAACTACGGGACCCTAGACCCCGAAGACTGTGGTCCAGGTACACAGAATTGTCCTTGCCAGTGCCGAAGTTTAAGGTGAGAATGGCTCTTCAGCATTAAATTCATTCAGTCCAGCAGCTGTACCTTTTCGAAGCCACCCTCTTCTTATTTGGACATTTATCTTTACAGCTGGATGAGTTCTATGTGGGTCCCATACCCCTCAAAGAGGTGACCTTTGCTAGACTCAATGATAACATCAAGGAGCCCTTCTTGGCAGAAATGTGTGCCAAGTTTGGGGAGGTGGAGGAGATGGAAATCTTGTTTCACCCAAAGACCAGGAAGCACTTGGGCCTAGCCAGAGTGTTGTTTACCAGCACCAGAGGAGCTAAAGATACAGTGAAGCATCTACACAACACTTCTGTCATGGGCAACATCATTCATGCTCAACTGGACATAAAAGGTGAGCTTAACAAACTTTGAATTTAAGGCATCTTGAGTTTTGAGCTGGTTTTAACATAAATGTGATTCAAGTGATGATCCAGGGAACTTTGTTTATTCTATAATGATATATGTATTATGTCATATTAAAAATAAGCTATAATTAACATGTAACTCATTTGACCCTCATTCACAGAGATGGCATAAGGTGAAATAATTCATATGTTTCCATAACTTTATCTGCACTAATAGAGAAAAAAGTAATGAATAGTAAAATGCCACCAAAGTATTTGATTTATGTTCCTGCTTATTATTTAGAAACTTGCAGTTTACAAGAAGATATTGAAAATATGTGAAAGTATCTTATTTTGCAACTTCTGTGTTCACTTTTATTTTAAATGGCCCCAAGAGAGCCTTTACCCACTATAAACTTTAACTGAAATTGATCATGCTTTAGTTAGAGTTACAAATTGGCCATCAAAACAACTTGACTGGTAAAACCTTATATTGTTTATCTTGTGAACATCTTAATGTGTGTCTGTTGCTGATGAATTTATTTATTTTACTGTTCTGTGTGTTTTCCTCTTAGGCCAGCAGAGGCAGAAGTATTATGACCTGATAGTGAACGGGTCCTACACCCCTCAAACGGTGCCCCTGGGTGGCAAGGCTTTGACTGACAGGGTCCAGCCACCAACGCCAACACAGCCACAGCCTGATACAGTAAGTCACAGAGTAGCTGATAATGAAGTTATTAAATGAACCTTTTAGGTTGATATGAGAAAGGATAAAGAAGCACCACAAAAAATAAGTTTTCATGTTTTATTGTACTCTAGCATATCTCATAGTGAATATTATATTGTAATCGATCGTATATTTGCATGGCCACAGATGTGTGATTCTTTATGGTACTTACCAATATCTTTTTGATTCACAGTCATCAGAAATCAGACGAAGGCTCTCCAGTGAGCTTGCAGTTTTGGCAGCAGGCGTCCAGGCCCTCACATCAGGAAGCATCACCCCCTGCTCCTCAGACACTGGTTACAGTGAACCACGTCTAGACACGCCCCCTTCCTCGATGTCTGGCCCCTTCACCCCAGGCTCCTCTGCTTCATCACAGGGCGGTGGAACACCTCACAGCTCGAGATCTGGGACTCCTTTCTCTCAAGATTTAAGCTACAGCGGTGGCAGGTCAGTTGAGCTTCCATTGGCATAGTGCTGCCTTTAGTAAGAGACAAATTCAGGTCCTTCAGGCACAGCTGAGACACTCAGGTCTTTATCAGAACATTATCAAATCAATGTGTGTGTGTGACCTTAAAATTTTTTTTCACAAATTATGTATGTTTAGATGTTATTCAAACCGCTCATATTACTGTAAAGAAGCTTTTACTTTGTAAAGGAAAATTGTCTTAACCCACAAAGGTAGGAAGGAGTTGATCCAATGTTTGCAGCAGTTTTGATAGAAGTTTGTACAGTGTACTGATCTTTTCCATTACTGAAATATAAGAGCACTAATGTATTCTGCATAGCCATCTATCAGTAGAAATTAAACACAGCAGATGTGTAAAATAACATTAAAGAATGCTGGTGTTTGCACCTTTGAATTACCAGTGGTGTGTTAGAAATAATCAGATAAGACAAGAAACTTTTATTATCCCCTATTAGGGGAAATTTGGTTATCAGTACAGAAAAGTATCGCATTATTCTTCTCAGTGGTACTATACCTTACAAAACCACTTTTCCGCCCCTGAAATCAATACATTGGATTGATAAAAATGTCCTTTTATTTCCATGAACCTTCTGTAATTACAACTACTGCTATTAGACTTGTAGATGTTGCTGCATGATTTATAGTGACTCCAGAGGAAAGCATTGGTGGTAGATTGACGAAGATATAACATGAAGGAAGTAATAAGACTTTATTTTTGTTTTCTTTCTCAGCCAATAAAAAACTTAGAAACACATATATAACCCTGCATTCGTGCTCAATCTCCATGTCCTGCAGTCACATGGTTTCACAGCAATACACTGTACTCCACTGGCATAGCCAGCAGTGTGAGTGTGCGTGGTTGGGGTTTGCTCATTTTGCTAGCACTTTACTTAGTAGCCTCAGTGGTGATTGCGGTGTGAATGGTTGAATGTGAAATGTAATGTGATAATGCTGAGTAGTCAAAAGGCCAGAGAAGTGCCATTTGTTCACCTTATTTTTGTATTTTAGGCATTCTGGCTACAACACTGGCACTTTAGGCAGTGGGTACCCTCCCCAGGACATGCTTCCTTCTTCCTCCTCGTCCTCTGCGGTGTCATCGACTGTCGGAGGATACAAAGTGTCTCGCTACCCTGAGGATGCACAGGAACCTGCAGTGTATCATCGAGGTCGCCCCATGTACCCCCCAACCCCTTCATACCGCTCCAATGAGCCACCGTGCTACCCCACATACCCAAGTGTTGGGGGGCCTGGACAGCACATCGGGCACCACTCCGGGATGCCTCCACCCCCCTTCACCACCCAGTACGATCAGCCCCTCATGTCAGATAGGGACCGGGACCGTGACAGAGACTCAGGGGGCCGTTATGCGGCCGGGGCAATCGGCTCCAGAAGGTCATCTTACCACCACCAGCAGGAGACAAACTCTTCCTCAAAGTACCATTCCCATCACTCCCATCACCACACAGAGCGCAGGGATGAGAGGGGGTACAGGCGAGACAGTCTGGGCTCTCGATCAGGCGATCACAGCCACCAGAGACACCGCAACCACCACCATTCGCACAACCACCACAGCGGCAGCAGCCGCAGGAGGAGCAGCCATGACCGGGACAGGGACAGAGATCGAGACAGAGACCGAGATCGAGACAGAGATAGGGACAGAGACAGCGACTACTCAAACAGCTCTGACCCCAGATACAACTCAAACTCTTACCGCTCCTCCTCCAACAGCATGTCTCCTCCCCCCTCATCGTACTCTGCATACACCTCCTCCAAAGAACCCACCCCAGCCCCTCCTCAGGGATTGGACGTTCCCTCCCGTCTGGCAGAGAGAAGCGCCCAGCCTTCAGTGGGTGCTGAGAAAGACTTTCACACTGGACACCACAGCGCACTGCCTCCACCACCCCCACCACCACCTCCGCTCCCACCAGCTTCTGTCATCGCGGCAGCTGTAGCAGAGACACTCGGAACACTAGACTTCAACCAGGATAGCCCTGCCCATGAAGAGCAGTGGACAAAGCCCAAACGCCGTCCCAGCACGCCACCTGTGCCACCGAAGACGCCTCCACTTCCCCCTTCCTCCCCACCCCTCCCATCTATTCCTTCTTCCTCTACTTCCCCTTCTTCTACCTCCCTCCCCCAACAAGTCCCCTCCTCCTCCAGCTCCCCACCGCCCCCTCAACGTGACTCTTCCTCACCTGAGCCTGATTCCACCAATGAGAGTTTACCATTTGTCTATCACAGCAGCAGCCTTGACTCTCGTATTGAGATGCTCTTGAAGGAACAAAAGGCGAAATTTTCTTTCCTCGCCTCTGATGAGGAAGAGGAGGAAGATAGAAAAGAGGACAAGCAAAGGGGCAGTCGTGGGGATGGAGTAGAACGGAAAGATGGGGTAGGTGATTCAGTTGTGGAGCACACAGTGGATAATGAGGTGGGAAACGATGAAGAGAAGGACCGTAGGAGGAAGGGGGAAAGAGACAGGGACGGACATAGGGGAAGGAAACGTGGAAAAGGTGGAGAAGGTAGGAAAAGTCCAACTGTACTCCCAGCAACACCCTCCTCTTCAAACTTCTCTGCCCATGTTCTGCCCCCAGTGGAACCCCAGCCTCAGGTTGGCCTCACTGGAACTGGAGCTCTGCAAGAGGAATCTTCACAGTCTGGATCTGCTGATACACAGAGTAGGACAGGAGCACACACACCACCTTACAACGGACAAAGTCAGGTAACTGAATAAGCACATACTGAGAATTCAGATTGTATGTTGATGGGTCTCAAAGACATTTTTTATGAAGGCTTACGGCATCTCAAGTAGTTTCCAATCAAAATACTTTGATTAAAAAGTACTCTTTAAAAATCAAACTTTGCAGTAGAGCACCACCTCTGAATGCAAAGGCAAAAAAGAAACTAATCATGGAATTATTTTTTAAATGAAAAATATTTGATTAAATCAGAGCTACTGTGATTTTTTGATTGGTTATAAAATAAGCTGAAGAAGAAGAGCTAACCACACACGAGAAAAACCTTATATAATAAAAGACAAATAACATACATCAAAAGAAATGCACAAAATGAGACACAATAAATAGCAGTAATAAAAACCTGTACAGGAATAAAAGTTCTTGAACAAAGTCCAAGAAGGATGAAAATTATTTAAGATTTAGTCAAAAGCTTGTGCAAAGATGATACAGTACAGATACAACAGAAACTACCTTGAATAAAAACCCGTAGAAATATGGACAATTTTAAATTGATTTGACATACATGTATCTTATGAAGCAGAGTAATGGCTAGGACACAGTCTGAAACTCTGCTTATTTGAAAATACTTTTACTGTTTGTGTGAAAATGTATTTATATGATCAAAGATTTGTTTTAAAATCCTTTTTTTTTTAAACAAATCAAACTACCAACTTCTACTGAGAAGAGGTCTGGAGTAATGACTGACTACCAACCTGAAAGAATCAGGGCTGATAACAAGGACCTTTACAGTGCTAAGAGGTGGTAGAGTGGAGCAGATCACCTTTGGGCAGTGTATAGGTAGACGATGATTGGACGCAGAATTGAACTCTTTGGGACTCCAAATAAAAAGGGAGCTGAGGAGGACACATGATTAACCATTAAGACCAGGGGTGTCAAACTCGAGGCCTCGGGACAAAATCTGGCCCGCAAGAACACATCATATTATTATAACTGGCCCACCAGTATGAGGTCTTCAGCTTTCCTCCAGTATAAAATGTAAACTTAACCTTGATGATTTAAAATGTTCTTTTTGAGTAAAAAAATGACCTTTCATGTTTTGAGTTTTGCATATTACCATTACAACTGAAATGTATGATTTTGAATTTTTCTTTCATATTTTGACCTTAGTTAGAAGAAAAGTTGATGATATTTTTGGTTGAAAAATTATTATATGTGTACCAGGCTAAATCAGCACAGAGATTACAAGTGGTACAAAAAATCTGCACAAACTGGAAGTTCCTGGCAGATCGTTCCTGCTATAAAAAGGCACTTTGACATGAAGGAAGGAGCAAAAAGAAGAGAAAAGTAGCATCTCAACTACCAAGAAAAATAAAAAAGATTGTTAACATCTTTTGTATAAATTACTTGTGTATTTTTCTGTTTACTTCTGTTTCACTTGGGCATCTTTCTAACCGAGACATGAACTCTTTTCTTTCAGTCCTCCCCTCATTCCTCAGGTGAAGACATGGAGATCTCAGATGAAGAGGAGCTGGAGACCACCATAACGACGGTGGACACCCACCAGCCCTCAGTCACCTCAGGTTCCTCGCCCTCTTCATCCCAGGCTGCCATGCCATCCCAAACGGCAGACCCTTCATCCTCACCCCCACCCATCACTGACTCAACACAACACTTCAGCACCTCCATGCACCCTCCCATACCGTCCTATCCTCCTCACTTGCCCCCTCCTCCTCCCCCTGGTTACTCCCTTCAGCCCCCACCCCCTCCAGGGATCCCACCTCTCTCCCACATGGAGCTACACCCTGAGTATCCCCCTCCTATTCCCCACCACATGTATGACTACGCCACCTCCATGGAGCTGATGAACCAGTACAGTGGAGGGGCTCCCATGTCCTTCCAAATGCAGACCCACATGCTGAGTCGGTTACACCAGCTGCGTATGTCGTCAGCTAACGGCACCCAGGGTCCTGGTGAGGCAGCAACTGCAGACTACTCCTCCTATCACCTCCACTCTATGCCCCCACCCCACACACACCACCCCTACATGGACCAAGAGGGCAGTGGGGCAGGCTCCCATTATGACCAGGACCACCGCTACATGCCACCCCACATACCATACCCCTATGCTGACCCCCACAGCACTCAGATACCTCCCCCTCCACATCACGGAATACCTCCTCCCCATACCGGGTGGCCGCCACATGTTTTACCACCACACTACCCCTCTTACATGCCTCCGCCTGGCTATGGCACCATGCTGCCCGGGGATGGAGGCGAGTACAGGGCTCCTGGGGAGGAGTTGCCTATGCTGGTTGAGAATCCACACGAGGCCACGGTACAGATGGTCCTGTCGAATCTGATCCAAGAAATGAAAAACATCATGCAGAGGGACCTGAACCGCAAGATGGTAGAGAATGTTGCTTTTGCAACTTTTGATGAGTGGTGGGATAGAAAGGAGACCAAGGCCAAGGTAAGGATGACCAATCACAGCAATAGTGGAATTGTCATACTTTCGAGTTTTGATGTTTTTTTGAAATTTAGTAATATTGACCTGTGCCCATTAGTACAGTTTTTCAATGTACCACCAATGCTGTTTGGTATTTTCAGTTCTTAGTGTTTTCAGTATGAAAACACTTTCAGTTGTTGAAGCTGTTTTTTGTTGCTGCGCTCATAGGACTCTCAGTTGAGAATAGCTGAACTTATAGATCACCTCTGCACTCATCAATGTCACTCCTTCCTCTCTGATCTATCAAAATTAAGGCAGGGCAGGAAATCAAAGGATATAATACGATTCCTTTACATTTCATGTTTTTGTTGATGAAATTTCCCCCCAAAAAAGCAAATAGTACAAAATTTAAAACAGTGCTAGTGGTCAAAGGAGGATGTGGAAGTGCTTGGAGGTGCTTGGATTTGATGACACGGATCCTACCATAACATATGTAACATATGTAGCACTTTATTGTTTTTCCTCAGTCTAAGGGGCAAACTGATACTGCTGACTCGGGGTTCTAGCAAATCCTTGAAAAGTCTTCAGTAGTCTTAAACAGCATGATTGAAATTTAAGGCCATAAGAAGTATTAGAAGATCTGATCTGACCAGTGAGAGGTCTTGAATTTTAGAAGGCACTTTGACTAAGACATGTCCTTATCCAACCTAATACGATTTTAATCATCTTCCTTCACAAATTGTTGAATAAATATTCTCCATAATTCAGGGAATTCAGTGTTGGATGCTCCAGATATTCTTGGGGAAGACCCAAGGATAACACACTACATATGTGTCAGTACTAGTCTTGATAGACCGATGTCACTGCCTTCATTGAAAGTTAACAGCCAGCTGTTTTTGTTCATTGTGAAGTAAATTTCCCAAATCTATCAGCCTTGGTTGCCTGCAGCTCATTTAAAGTATCATAACAGAGAGATTTGAACCAGAAAACAATAAATTGAACCCCCAACTTCTGTCTCTCTGCTCTGGCACAGAGCCAGGCAGCTACACTCTGATCAGCAGCAACTTATTTTTTTTACATTTTAAAGGATTGTATTTCTAGTGAGTGGGTGTGGCCTCAGCTCATTTAACTGTTAATTTTATAAACTTAAGGATGTTTTTCATGACTGAAATTTGGCCTGGTGGTCCATAACGCAGTCGCCTGTCATACAACAAAACTAAAATACAGATTTTTTTTATTACTTCACAGGGACTTTAATACACTCTGTACTGTTAGGAAACACTGTTCCACTTCTCTAACATCAGTACAGCCCACCTTTATTTTGATGGATCATCCCTGACAAAAAGCATGATTCTGCTTTTAAGTGTTTAAATTTTTAGAATCTGCTCAGCACACCTGCAAAAATATTTTTTGATAAATTTAACCATACAATATATTAATAGAATAGAGGCATTAAATGTGATAGAAATCTTCAAATGTGAACGTTTATGATCAAAAACTTATTTTGCCCTATACCATTTGACATTGACAGCAATTCATTAAATCAGAAACTTACGCCCTGGTCTGGTTTACTGAGAAATCTTATGCTCTTCATTTTTGACCATTAACCCAGGAAAAAGTGGTATTAATTTTTCTCCTAAAAAGTTTTAAATTTGATTTTTAAAGTGTGTTGTAACCCTGTGACTACATGATCATAAGCTGCGGAAAAAAGTTTAAATCTATACAATTTCACTGTTTTTTTTATTCCTCAAGCCTTTCCAGACAATGGTCAGGGGGGTGTCCGCCCTACGGGATGATGAGAAGAAAGAGGAGAAGGTGAACCGTCCGCGGGAACCTCTCACGTCATTGGTAGATTGGGCAAAGAGTGGTGGTATGGAGGGATTTTCTCTTCGAGGAGCTTTACGGTTGCCATCCTTCAAGGTAAAATCAAATATAGGATGTGATCTTTACAACCTATGCTGTGTTATGATGAAGTGAAACATGTGTTCACGAAGGACTTGTCCAAATTCTTGATACCATGTTATTTTAATGAAGGTATCAAAAACATGGACCTTTTAAAAACTGAAGTTCTTCAGTCAATTTTTCAACTGAAAGCCACTGAAACAGAACAAGAGAGAGCAGCGTCTAAATTGCACAACTACACTAGCAACACTGTTACCAACACATGGCCAAGGCATTTGTGCAGAGTGAACAGTGTGTAGGAGAACATTACCCAACAACAATAGTTCCTGATTTATAAGTACATGGAAAAGTTTGATTTATGCCAAATTTGTAGCATAAACAATCTCTGTGGAATCTCCGTGTCTGTAAAAAGTGCCTCCTTGCTGGGTTTTATTTCTTAATGAATATACATATTTTTGTAATTGAATTCTGAAAGGTGAAAAGGAAAGAACCTCAAGAGCTTCAGGAGGGAGACCTGAAAAGGCCACGGCCTTCAACCCCACCAGACGAGGATGACGAAGGTTTGCTAAGCTGATGCTGGATATTTTAAAAAGAAGGTTAAGATGAATAGACTCGCTGTAACAAATCTCGTGTCTTGCTTTCAGCCACGGAGGGAAGGATGCCAGAGGCAGACAGGCGTGGAGCTGAAAGGGACAACAAGAGGAGGAAGAAGAAGCCAAGAAGTCGTAAACCGTGGGAGCTCGGTAGTGAGGGAGAAGAAACCTCTGATGGGTCCTCAACAGAGAAGGTATACATTTTTTAGATTTTAAATATACAGTAGAAATCAAAGTAAAACACAAAATAACTTTAAAATACAGATAAATTTAGAGTTGCTTTTTTAGTTTTAGCTGTCTAATTATTTTGTTAAATGATAAAACAATAATTTATGATGTAGCTGTAAATGTTTAATCATTTTACAAGCAAGTGGGAAACTTATTTATGTTTTGTTACTTGATAAGAATCATGTTCTGGTGTAAAGTTGTTGCTAGATGGCAGCATTTCACAGCTAGTTTATAATGTTTTAATTCCTACCTCTCTCAACGTGCAGGAGGATGAAGAAGAGAGTGAAAAAGAATCTGATGGTAAGTTAAAAGCAATCATATTTCAGTCTTTTCTTTTTGTTTGAAGTTTAGGCAGTAAAGATCCCAGCTATTTTTCTTTCTCTTCTTTTAGATGATGCCCTTAGTGCTGACAGTGATGACGAGAGCCTATCCTCATCCTCTGAGGGCTCTTCTTCTTCAACATCCTCCTCTTCCTCATCCTCTGAAGATGAGGATGAAGGAGAAGGAGAGAGGGTGGAGAGCGAAGAGCCGGACTCCATGGATGAGTCGACCATGGACAGCACGACAGAAAAGGAGGATGACAGGTATGATGGAACAGGAAAACAGCCCATCTGCAATGTTAACATTTATTTTGGATCTACTTTCCATCATGTTGTTACTACTGGCTCAAATCTGAGTTTTGTATCTTTTTTTTAAGGGAAATGATCACAGCTGCTGTTCCAAAAACTGAAGTCAAACCAGGTCAGTTGGAAATCCACATCATTAGCCAAAGATTTTCACTTAAAAAAGCCCCCAGAAATTAGATAACATTTGCTCCACATAGACTAACCATTTTAAATCCTGAAAAAAGTCACTAGACAAAAGGTTTCAACTGACTTTTTGTTTGACGCTTTCCATTGTGTCAGGTAAAATACCACTCTTACATTGACAGTTGTGATACACAGGCCTCCAACTTCCTTACAATCACCTCTGCGGGTCATTTGTTACATTCAGTTATTTCAGTTTCTCAACAGTGCATCAACATTTTCTTTAAGTGCAGGATTATGAACTAATGAGGGAAAAGCTGTAAATAACTTGTGCAGCAAGCCTTGTTAACATTGCACACTTTGCACAGCAAAGTGACCGCTCGTGATTTACTATATATAATAAATGAATGGGGTCAGATTGTGTGCAATGTGTGACTGTGATGGCTTATGGTCAAAATACCAAATGTCTCAGTGCTCTATTCTGTCACATTGGTTGCACTGGTTCAGAGGATGCAGCCCATTTTGGAGAAAATATATCATATACCAGAGTTATGTAAATGTTTGAGGTTACAATGAGTTTTTCTACATCCTGTAAGCTGTTTCTACCACTGTTCTACATTATTTTTATTCTTATTGGCCTCTTATTATCATGCAGGTGACATCAAGGACATCAAAGCAGATACAACCACACCACCCACCAAGCGTCCTTCGTCGCCCCCATACCCACGTCCTTCATCACCTGTCGTTCTCGTGCCCCCTCTAAAGAAACGCAGGAAGACTGTCTCGTTCTCCACTGGCGAGAATGACAGCAAACCCCCGCTGCCATCTGCACCTCTATCTCCATCTCCTTCTCCTTCCCAGCTGGTGCCTGAATCTCCTCTCGTCTCCCCCAGCAGGCCTCCAGACTCCCCCATCACTGCTCCCACAACTCCTCCAGCTCGTGCCACTCAGGGCATACAACTTCTTCCCTTTGCATCCAAACCTGGTGAAGGCAACGCCCTTATCGTGCCACCGCCTGGACGAATCCACGATTCTGATGAGTACAAAAAGGGACCAGCCATATCCCCTCAGACAACTCCTGTCAAATCCCCCGGAAAACGAGGTGCAGGTAAAGAGTCGCCCAAATCTCCTGCTCCTCCTCCTGTTATGGTGTGTCGCACTGTGCAGAACCTGCCCTTGGACCACGCCTCCATGTGCAGGATGGCCTTCGAGGAGGCCCCCCCTCCACCTCCAGTCAACAAACGGTCCAGAGGCAGGCCTCGGACAACCAGCCTCTCTGCATCTTCTCTCCGAGAGGAGGATGACGAGGATGAAAATGAGCAGAGGTTAAGACTCAGAGAGCAGCTCGGGGCATCAAGCCTCCTTCAGCTTGCCTCTGCTTCAGCCACTGACTTGTCTGTGCTGGCTGACGTAGCTCTGAAAATGGACCCTGAGGCTGGGGACTCAGAGGAGACGGAGACATCTGATGAGGCGGAGGAGCAGAAGATGGAGGAACTCCTCTCATCAGGGTCAGTGTCTCTATTGATGAGCCCAGAGGGTCTCATTGTTCTAATGGAGCACAACTACTGCAAACCTCCTGTTTTCACAGCACCAGCTGGTTCAAAAAGGACTTCCAAAGCAGACTCGTCCATCTTGCTCCCAACAGACCTCAACGCTATGTCTGGGGTGCTTGAAGCTCCAGAGGAGGTCATTGGAGATGCACTGCCACCCAGGGGAGATACAGGGGAATACTTACCTACGATGGGGGTGCTTTGCGAGTCAGAGGATTCAGGTCAGGCTGCAGCTCTTTCTCCATCATCAAAGAAGATCAGAGCCAGCAAAGGGTTTGAACTTGAAAAGGACAAGAGCAAAAAGAGAAGGAGAAAAGACAAAGAGAACCTGGAGGTTGACCGCACAAAAAAGCAGAAGGAGCAGCCAGGCAAGAAACAGAGGAAGCGGAAACTAGAGGTGAGCGTTGAACTGTAAATATCTGCATGTATGCCATAGGTGTGTGACAAACAGAAACAGGACTCATTTGTCATAGATGTTATAGGAATTGAACGAAGACTTGTGATGTTTCTTGTAATCAGTCTAGGGTTTTTCCCTGGGAAGCGTTTGACATTATTTCCATTTTCAATTTGATACAAGGAAAGGATTTGAATATTTTTGATATAATGTTTTGAAAAACAATACAGTTCTCTCCGTTATTGTAAATATCAATAGTTCTGGGAAGTGCAGGTGATTTAAAAACATTTTAAACTAAAGTCATATTATAACCCAAAGCTGCTGCGAGAGAAGAGAGAAAGAACTGGTTGTCAGTGCATTCTTGCCATTTAGACAGTGTTTTCTTGCAGTTTTCCCGAGTTGTCTCGATAAGCATTTTTTGCTTCCGATCAGGTTTTTTTAATGAGTACAGACTGATTCAGATTCACTCATATTTGGACTGTACTTCCTCTCAAGCTTGAAGCATTTCCATGCCATGACATTTTAGCCACTAAAATTAGCCACTGCTAATGTTGCTTCTGCTGCTGACCATCCTGCCACAAGATGTCATGAGTTCACGACAGCTGTAATTAATGATCAGCTGGGCTGATGGGATCAAATTTCTGATCTCTAATTATGCTTATCTCTGATTAATGCTTATATCTGCTCCGATCTGATACACCCCATCAGGATCGGGACACCCAAGGTTATTGATAGTTTGTAGTAATATATTTAACTTTGAAACTTCACCATAACAACCCTTATAAAAGGTGGCTTCTGGTTGATGGAGTAAGGCAATGGTTCCCAACCTCTTTCCTTAGGTGCCCCCCCCATATCTAATGATACTAGGGTATGATGCTAGTAAAAACAATGTTGATGCCTGTTTCAACATAACTGATAAAATAGATGCTCATGGCAGCCAGTATCAGGTTATTTTGGTGTATAAATACAAAAAAATGACCCCATGCTGTCTAAATTGCACAAATACATTGGCATGCTTTGATATCAAAATGCTGTGCAATTCCAGCAACTTCTATTTCTTTCTTGTGCTGCAGCTTTTGTGTAAAAAATGATGTTTGGATGTTTTATTTGGTTGAAAATACCACTAAAGATCCAATTTTTTCATTTAAGTTTTACTTTTGGTTCAGTCAGTCATTTGATAATGAGGTTCTCATTCAAAATGCATGGTCTTGAGTATCAAAAAAATTTTACAGCTGTAGCTCATTTTGTGTTTAAATCAAACATGAGGTTAATGTCAGCCGTGTTTGATCACTTACCAAAGATTAAACAGCGGGATTATCATGTGACCATGTAAATGTGTACGCAGTAGACAATTTTGAAAGACCTGAAAGTCTGAGGCTTAGAAAACATGGATACAACTCGATATTGCATACACAATAAGGAAAGTTTCACTTAATTTTACTAAGGGGATGAAATGCTGGAGGGATGAAACAAAGCTTATTTGCTTGTTCATTGGTTGTAATATTCCTTTTCCTCTGTTCAGGACTCGGAGGAAGACGTCGACGTGGAAGAACTTGAATCTGGGGAGCTGTCCAGCTCAGACACAGAGGACGAGGTGGTGGAAGAGGTGAGGAAGAGCGAGCGCCTCTTTCTGCAGGAGGCTGGGGTAACATCATCCCAACGCTGGCCCAAGCCTATCCCAGCGCCAGAGCCTTTGCCCAAGAAGTTTGAAAACCGCAGCGAGTTTGAGCAGATGACCATTCTGTACGACATCTGGAACTCCGGTCTGGATGGCGAAGACCTGACTTTGCTTAAGAGGACATATGAGAAGCTGCTTCAGGAGGACCACAGCTCTGACTGGCTCAATGATACTCACTGGGTCAGCCATACAGATATCCTTATCAGTGACTGCTCTCTGTGGTTGTGTAACATTGTACATCTGTGTATTTTCGTTTATGTGTTACATTTTCATATCACTGCTTAATCATCTTCTTCTAGTATTGATTTGTTTATTTACTATTGACCTTGACCTTTGAGCTGCACTTACCAATTTGCCGAACCCTCGGCGAAAGAAGAAGAACGCCGGTGGACAGCTTCGTGAGCATGTAACGGGTTGTGCAAGGAGTGAGGGCTACTACGCCATCAGCCGCAAAGAAAAGGACGTGTATCTGGACCTGGACCTTCCTGAGCAGGTCATACGGGAGGTGGAGAATGTTGACACCTCGGTAAGCAAACTACTCATTTCACCCTTTTTGCCTCTCACAATATTTTGGTCTTTTTTTTATATGTTTAAGCTCCTGGGGAGAACCTCAGTTATTTAAGAATATTAGCAATTTTTGAGAATTTGTTCAGACATTTGCAAATGAACTCCAGACAACGAAAACCAATCAACAGGGTTACTTCAAACTGAGTTTTCTGTTGAATGCCAGGTTCTGAGAGGTTGCAGATTAACAGACATAAAAGATGTTTCTTTGTTTCACGTTTAGCCTGCATGATCAAAAGTCTGGATATTCTTGAATAAGACACATCTCACATGTTTTAAAATTACTTGAATGATGTGGCACTAGTTTAGCTCAGGGGTTTGAGCATTCTTCTTCTACATAGGCTCCTTTCCTTTATGAAACAGCCAGGGTTTGATTCCAACCTTTGTTTCTTTGGTCATATTTGTTGCTCTGCTCTCAGTTTTGGCCTTTCTCTCCTCAGCAGACCTGTCAATGAGGAAGAAAAAGGTTAAAATGTTCTCAAAAGGATAGAAAAGTACTCCAGTTTCACTTTTAAAAACCTACAAGGATCCTGAATGTTTTTCATATAAAGGATAACCCTGCTTAATCAATCACTTGAAGTGTTTCATAGTTGCTGTGGGACATGTGAGTGTTTAGAAAGTTAAGGAAAAGTCCCCATGATGACATGGAAGGAATGCTATTGTTCAGCTCTCTGTTTGTTCTGAAAACAAATGTCAGGAGTTCACTGGTTGCGGAGTAAAATTATTATTGGGGGGTAATATAATGCTTGATAATGCCCCCTAAGAATCACACTGGTAGGATTCTGCTGAGTCCAGCTGGCCTGCAGTCATTTGGCTGAGATCAGCTCAGGGTGGGGAGGGTTGTGTATTATGAGAGGATTTCCAAAGAGGGAGGATGATAGATTTGCTAACTGGCAATGTAGATTTTCCAAAGAACTGATGAACAGCAGCTTCATGGGCTTTAACATGTTTTTCCGCTTAGGGGTTTTGACACAACTCAGGCATAGAGTGACAGTTGGATACATCTGTCCATGACTTGGCGTAAAGTGAAACGTAACACAAGACATCATTCAGTAACTGTGATGCATCAGCGCTGTTGAGACGAGAGTCTGCACCTGATGCTGGTACTTAGTAATGTTTGTGTCTACCTGCTGGTCTGACTGTAGATGCATAAACAGCGGAAACATTTTTAAAGCAAAGGTGTGTGGTGTTCTTCAGAAAGAGAGAAGACGAGATGTTGGCAGTAAATGTTCATTTTTTAAACAATGCAGCCTTTCAGGTTGATTATTACAGGCTTTATGAACCACCTGCTCTCTGCAGACAGTCACGTTATTGAGTCAACAAGGCAGAAACAAAGCTGCATTATCTAAGATATGAAAAGATATACTTTTCCCCTTAGTGACTGTGCTTGTCCATTACATGTGCCTAAAAAATAAACACCTTAATCTTTTTTATCATTATTAAAAACAAAATAAGAAACAGAATTCTATAAACTAAAAAACGTGACTCTAATGAAACAGCAGGGTTTATACCTTGGATTAACAGGGATAAACATCTAATTTGAGTATTTGGATACCTAATTGGGTCTAGAAGGCTTCCTTTGCAGAGTTCACTCGCCCCTACAACAAACTAGACTAAGCCCAGAAAATGAGCTATTGTGGCGTGCAGTAAACGCTTGTTGACAGGCTTTACCTCTGATATCAAGGGTGGGGCAGCCAGCTTGCAAATGCCAGCACCAACCTATCGGTGAGGCCAGACTCGTGTTGGGTGTGTCACCCAACCCTGGTCTCACAAGGGTCAGGGCCCCTCACCTCACCTCAAATATGGCAGTGCCAATCCCAAGTCATGCAAGCTCCCTCTACTTCACAGCTACATGATAGTCCTACTGAAGAGAAGTCACATTCCAGGTGCTGATCAAACTGCCTGCTTCAAGTTGCGCTGGAGCAGATGAGAACCACACCTCAGTACTACCAGTAATGTTTAACCTAAGTAGGGATGGGTACCTGGCACATTTGAACCAGTACCGATTCCCGGTACCTGTGAACTGGTACCAGTACAAAACGGTACCCATTTTCGGTACTTTTGAGTGTAAATAATATGCAATATTAAATGTTATATAACCTTAAAACTTTTGAATTTTCAATATCAAAACACTATCACCTATCAAATATATCAAAACAACATCGTACACCATTTGTAATGTAACATCACAAGTGTTTTTAAAAAAAATTACTTCAACATAAAAAACCCAAACTACTATAACTACTCAGTGTATTTTCTTTATATTGCACAAATTAAAACCCAGCCCACTACCTCATATTCCTCCAGTTTCCCCTCTTGGAAAATTTGTATATTGGGATCCATGGAGGGAGACTAAGTTTAAAACAAATGAACAATAGAGTATGGAGTCAAAATAACTATATAAAAAAAGTGAACATTTTACCAGATTAGAAGTGTTTCCATGGTGTCATGACCTGGCTCAGGTGGTCCCAACAAAGGAGGGAGACAACACCATCCAAAGTTTTAAACAAGTCTTTATTTTCAAATTAAACCAAATGAAACCAAGTCAAATAATCAAATTAGGCAGTTTACTATTAAACTGATTTGAACCAAACTAAAGAATCAGAAAAGCCAAACTAGACCAAATTAAACCAAATTACTGAAAGTTACTTCAAATTAACCAAATTAAATATTTACAGCATGAAGTGTGTAAATCAGTAGAGTCGGTAGTGTGGGATGTGCATGAGTGAAGATAATGTGTGTAAATGTTGTAAAATGCAAACTGAACTAAACCTCAACCTAATCTAACATAACTAAACCAAACTGTGGTATACCTGTGTGGAGGCCAGGTCAGAGAGAGAGACTGTGTGACTGCAGAAGCTTAAATAACCTCCTCACTCTAAGCACAGGCATGTGACATTACTCTAATCACTGAGCTGCACTCACAGACACAGGCTGGAAACACTAAGACTGACAACACCAAACATCATGTGATGTCATGGACATCACAGTGGCAAGTCTTGAACTTCATGTCACAAATATTGCAGCGTAACCTGCATCATATTTTGAAAAGTGGAGTGCTACCTTCAACAGCTTCCTATCAGCCATGCTTGTTTTGTTGATTCAGTGAGCTGCTACTGACGTCATTACTCACGAGCATGCGATGCTGCGTTTGCCTTCTGCATGGAAAATTGACTACTCTTCCACTCTCTTGCAGTCACAAGGATGCGTTTAAGTACTGAAACGTGGTACCATTTGATTTTAAGTGAATCGTTACTCGGGAGTACTGATGGAATTTGGTGGGTACCTATAGAAGTACCGAATTTGGTACAAAATATCAGATGTAAATATCAGCAGAAATTTTGATATCTACCAATACGGATAATTGCCTTTTTTAAGCTAATACCTGCTGATACTGATACCAGACCGATAATATCGTGCATCGCTAATACAAACCATACCCTACCAAGGTTTATTTGCTGTATAGTATACAGTATACTTTTTTCCTTTAAAAGCATTTTTTAACAAAATGGGGAAGAAAAGCTGTTATAGAAGCACCCCTAGCTTCTTAGCTCATGGCCAGTTGACCCCATTTATTTTCATTGCCAATGGCTTCCATGCACACAGCATGCAGGGATGATATCCATTAAGTATGGGCTGCTATTTGCATAAAAGGGGGGCAAGTGAAAATCCCAATTGTAGGCTGTAAGTGACGACATATTGTAGTATGCAGCACATAATAAGTGCAGCATTCTGGTATCCAAATGCCCAAAACTGATGTTAATGCAAAGTAAAAGTCATTCATCATCCTCTCAGAAGCTTCTGATGATAACAGTTCATTACTGCCTAGTTCTTTTGTAATTTATTCCGCTAAACGGCTTGAAGAACAGACTTCTCTTTTCCACTGAGCCAGTTCCAGGGCTCGGCTGCTGGGCTAAAGCCAGAGCTGGCTCACAGTTGGTTTGATCTAAGGACCACCTGAAAAACAGTTTCCTTTTCCATGAGGTGGCCAGACAGCCACGTCATTACATCACCATAAACATATGAGGGGAAAAGGGGTAACAACTGTTCAGTTTTGACCTTTGGAACAGTTCCTGTAACAAAATTTTGTAGGTTTCGGGGCTCTTCTGATTGATGTAGGACAGATAGAAAGTGGACCCAAAATATCCTTAAAAAAGAAGAGTATGCGAGTGTTTAAGTCTGTATGAGACTAAAGAAGACCAGCAAAAATGTGCATCCATTGAACAGTAATCAATGAAGGCTTTAAAATGAGAGATGAAACTCTGAGCTCTGTGAAGCGATATCCAGGGAAAAAAATCATCTACACTGTGCAGCAACCAGACATGACAATCAGTCTCTGTTTACATTCAAACACAAGTAAACACAAGACACTCTGGCATATGTATCTTTTATTTACTTCAATTCAAAGTAAAGGTGGGATTTCATTCTAAAATGAAAACCCAGTGATGTTTAAATCTCTTTTGTCACTTTTTTGTCACTCCGCTGGCTATTTCCTGACAGTCTTATCTGCTTACTTAGTGAGTTGTATCTAACTGGCCTTTACACACACTAACATAATTGTCAGAGTGTTCCTCTGGTTCAGTCCCCTTCATGTCAAGGCCATATGATAACACAGTTATAATGACTGATCTTTTTAATCCTCTTCGCTCTCCGTTTCCTGCTAGGGAGCAAACCGGGTTTTATCAGAGAGACGTTCAGAGCAGCGCCGCCTCCTCACCGTCATCGGTGCTACGGCTGTCATGGACTCTGATCTGCTCAAACTCAACCAGCTCAAGGTACAACCAGTACAGCCATGGTACATCATGTACACACTTAATTGTAATACATTAACAACATTGATCCTGTTACTGCTTTTTTACTTTGCCAAGGTCTTTCAGGCAGTTTTGATTAAAGTTTGTGTGCTATCATTCATGTTGATATCATAATTTTATAATGTAAATGGCTGACTTGATTTCTAGCCAATCTTACTCAACCCAGAGTAAACACCCAAAGAAAGCTGCACTTTCATCCAAGTGAGGCATTCTGGTGCATGAAGGATTTGCTGTACAAGTTCCTTGGCACAAGAACTTGTTCTTTTCTGTTTTTGCCCCTTTAATTAACACAAAAAATGATTGAAATCCACACAAAACATTCCTTTTTCTCTACTTTTCAAACTCCTTGTCATTCCAAAGCAAATTTAATTGAAGTGTGACCTACAGGAACCCAACAACCCTTGTTATAATTATTTTAAAAATGAGCACCTTTCTTAGACTTACAACCTAGGAAAAGCCCATTTGTTTATGCCTTGTAGGGCACACTCACACAAGGCAGTCTGTACTGTGCCCAAGCCAGTTTGCTTTGTGTACTTACTTAACTGGGCTAAACATGTGACACTACTAACTCTTTGATGTCTAAGAAGCCATGTCAAAACATTCAGAGAATTACTCCTTTATACCATTGCTTGCATTCATGTGTCATGTTAACATCCTTAGCACTATGTTGTTTAATGCAAATCTTTTTTGTCACATTGTAGTTCCGTAAGAAGAAGCTTCGTTTTGGACGCAGCAGGATCCACGAGTGGGGTCTGTTCGCAATGGAGCCCATTGCTGCTGATGAAATGGTCATTGAGTATGTGGGTCAAAACATCAGACAGGTAATGCCTACTGTGTTGATAATGTGTAAAACAGCCATTGTATAACAATGTACACTGTGAATCTAATATTCTAAGTAGTACCATTATTTTAATCTATTATAATTCAAATAATTTTAAATAAACATCATTGATATGTTGTAGTTCTAGTGATACCTGTTGACTAATGAGCGAATGTTGTGTCCAGATGGTGGCGGACAATCGAGAGAAGCGTTACGCTCAACAGGGCATCGGCAGCAGTTACTTGTTCAGAGTGGACCACGACACGATTATAGACGCCACCAAATGTGGCAACCTGGCCAGATTCATTAACCACTGCTGCACTGTGAGTTCCATCATCCTCCTTTAATATTTATCTACACCTGTCATGTTTTACATCATAGCTAACTGGCTACAGCAGGTGTCTGATTCAGTTTTAATCATTTCTGGAGCTGTTTCTCAATCATCCGCTCTCTCTTTTCAGCCAAACTGCTACGCCAAGGTCATCACCATAGAGTCGCAGAAAAAGATTGTGATTTACTCCAAGCAGGCCATCGCTGTCAACGAAGAGATCACTTATGATTACAAATTCCCTCTGGAGGAAAACAAGATCCCTTGTCTGTGTGGAACAGAGAACTGTCGTGGAACATTAAACTAGTGGGGAGGCTTCTCTCTCTTTCACTCGCCAAATCCCCGTTGGTTCACCCTCCTAATAGTTTACCACCCTCTGATACCCCCCTCCCACTCCTCCAGCTGGCCAAACTGTCCTCACAATACCCAGGAAAACCACACACTTGCACTTTTTATTCTTTCTCTCGGCGGTTACACAATCCAGCATATGAGGGGTTCGTGTTACCTGGCATGTAAAAGCATTGAGGGGGGTTCTGTTTCATCATTCTGTGGCAGTATTGTTTGACTTGACTGGATAATGAGTTCCAACTGAGTCGCTCCGTGCAGCCTGGCATCAAAGGTCTTTCTATATCCATGCTAATATCCGTTTGAAGGAACACGATGAAGACCGACAATGTAACACACTGTTTTTTTTGTTTTTACACGTAATCCACACCTCAATCCTTCTTCAAATGTCAAATCCCGCTCCCTTACCCCCCCAGATCCGCACACTGACGCACAGGAATCTCAGAAAAATTCAGGGTTTTTAAAATTGCTTCTTAAGGGCGCACTTTTAAGATACAAAAATTTCAATTTGGTCTTCAGTTATGCAAGATTTCCAAGTGTTAAGATTGTTTTGAGTGTTTCTTTTACTTTCATTTCATAGTATTATATATTAATATTACTATTGCTGTTATTAATGGTATTTAGTTGCATTAGCTGTATCTAAACAGTGAAATAAACTTCACTGTACCCATCCACTGCCTTCAGTGGCTTGTGAATCACCAGCCCTATAAAACTTCCCTTCTTCACTGTGCGTTATTCTCCTGATTTGCCACAACCTTCTGTTTGAATGAGACAAGGTCCCTAGATTCATTGTTTTTAACCCAACATGGAAATATTAAGTTAATTTGTAGCTAATGGTGCATTTTGTTTTTACATGGCTGCTGAAATCTGTCTGCAGGAGTATCAGTCTGTTTCTTATTTTTCTGTTCTCCCACATTTTTAAGCTTTCAGCAACAAGTTTTGTTTGCAGGTCTCTTGTGTTTGTTTGTAGGATCTATTTGTTTGTTTGGTCTCTATTTCCCTGGTAGTTTTACTCATTTGATTTCATCAGCAAATGTCAGACAAGTATTTCACTAGGTTGCAAAGTCCCAAGTTTTTGCTTTAACTGTTGAACTCCTGCAGGTTCGCTAAAAACAGTGCAGACAGTGTTTAACTCTGTCAGTTTGTGTGCAACAAATGTTTTTAAAAGGCACATTTTAATTAGATCTGGTCCCTTCAAAGATTTAGCTTAGTAGAGTTTCTTTACCCCCTCTGTTTTATAGGACTCCCAGGATGAATTAGTGTATATTTTATTTGATTACTGAGTTATTCACCCCATGCAAAGCATCCCTCACTGAAAATGAATCAGCTTCAGGCAAACAATGTCCCACTTAAATTCTGTTTGCAGTTTAGATGGCTGGAAGGTATTTATAGTGAATTTTCAGCAGGTTTTTCTGAGGCTGCAGACAGAGGGATGCGCATATCCCATATGTTGTGTCATGTTTTTCATTTGGCTATGGCCGTCCAAAGTTTAAACTTTCACCTTGACTAGCTAAAGACTCTATTTTGTTCCCTCCCAAACAGGAAATGTGTAAAATATTTTTTTGTTGCAATGAAAGCCTTTCAGTACAAACCAACCCTTACTGACAACAGGATAAAAAGATGAAAGAAAAAAAAAAATCAAAGTTAATGTAAATATTGTAGAGGTGTTTGTTTCTCGTAGAAACACACTGATTTCAAGCTGTAAATATGTCGTTCCTTTTTCCTCTCTCCATGAGGAGGAAACATGTACATACCTTCCATTCATTTATTTTTTATTGTTTTTTCCTTTTAATTTGATGATTATTTTAATATTATTTGCAATATTTCTCTTGTATTAATGCGTTGGACCCTTTATTAATGGTGCATTAAAATATTTTTAAATAAATGAAAAGCTCTTTGTGTTTGTCCCACTCTGACAACAGTGTGACTTTGTTTGAAGATCTGAGGAGGGGGTTGTAATTGGTGTACAGGTATGTGAGGAGAACATATTGTAATATTAAGTGCACATTCAAAATGAAGGATAAAGCTACGAGGTATTTTTCACATGACTAAGATTTGATATTTAATGGGTTTTTTGTACCAAAGATATCTTCAATCAGTGGAGTTTTATTATGAAAGGTAAAGATGAAATAATAAAACCCTTTAAAGGCACCATTTCCTCGGAACATCATAATGTGTGCATAATGAATTTTAATCCTGTGATGAAACAAAGAAATTAATACTGATGCCTCCTTATAACCTAAAAGAGCAAGTTATTTCATCAGGGAGGAGATGCATATTTCTATACAGTTATTTGTAATGTCTAAAACTACAGGCAGGGGGTAGGTGTCAGTAGGAGTGATTAAATATAGGCTTAACTGGCCTTTTTTAAATATTTTCCATGGCAAATATTTCTACTGAGGGACGTATATTGGCATCCAAAGAATAGAGGGTGATTTTTCTTTCTAGAAAATGCAACCACTGGATGAGCAGGATAAAATTAGCAGAGATGAGTTACCATTTTGCCAACATGTGGCACCAAAAGAAATGAAAACAAAGTACGAGGCAAGAGCTTTGACGCCAACACTGATGTGTTTCAACATCATGCGGTGTTATAATTTTGTACACAGCTAAAACACAACTTTAATTGCCTCCTCTCACATAACTGCAACTCAGTAGAGCATTTTAAATTTTTCCCCATTATTGGCAGCCATGATTATTTAAAAGTATCAAAGTCCTGAGGCACAGATGGCATCTGGCAGCCTGACGTTAAGGCTGGCCCCCATTCCGTACCCTGTCCTATCTCTGTTAAAAAGGGCATAAGAAAATCCAAAAATAAATCTTAAAAAAAAGGAAAAAACACTTAAAGTTCCTGTGAGAACTCAGTGGCTGACTTTGATATAGACTAAAATTGATAACTAAGGGTTTTCTGACATCCTAAAGCAAACCTGTCAAGCATCAACAAGTCTGATTTCTTTCTTTCTGTAGAGTTATTTGTAGTTTCATTAAATGCTGACGGGGTTAGGTGCCAGTTATGGACTGTAGGCTACTAACAGTTTCAACTGAAAAGTTTTCAGATGCAATACATTTTAGTGATTTTTATTAAATAAGAAAACAGCTTTCCCATGTAGAGGGCAAAATCCAATTAGAAAAGATAAGATTTAACCTTTTTCAATGGGAGGTTCCAAAATCAACAAACTGAAAGTTCATCTCAGGAGCTTTACCACTTTGATTTGTGTAATTGCTTTGCAGTTTTATAATTAAGTGTGCAGCTAACATAACATGCCATTTTAATTGCATGATTGCATCCTGTCACCATACTTTAATAAAACATTTAAATTTTTTTCCTTGCTATAACATTCACATTTACCCTGGTGATTACTACATCTGCTGTTATTTTTTAATATTAAAGCTCCTGTTTAGACTTTCAAGATGGTTGTTTAAAAAACAACTGAAATCAGTACCAGTGCCTATGTATGACCTACAAAAGCAAAGACCATAGACAAGAAAACTGATTTTCTCTGTGGTTGTTTTTTTTTTTTTTACATTAGTCATTGCCACAGAGGGGGTAGGTGTCAAAGGGATAAACCTCATGCTGCAGAGAGTTGCTGTTATTTATTTTTTTACATAGCAGAGAATTCTCATCTATACCTGTAAATAAATAGAAGGATCATTTTAAATAGTAGGATATGATGAAGTTTACTTCATAAAATGTACCTCTGTGTCTACAGGGGGTACCAAAATCAACACAAATAAATTGTTATGAACAGGAGCTTTAAGTTTTCTATTTGTATCGTTTACTGTCATGGTGATTGTTTGAATAGTTTTCTTACAAAGTACTGCAGAAGCAGAGATAATCAGTTCATGTCTGAAGATGATGTATTTAGAGACAACAGAATTAAACATTTAGTGTCTGCTGTAAATATTACAACCAGTGGAAGTTTTGACCTAGTAGCTGAGAAAACATGTAAATAACTCATCTGAGGAAATATGTTTCCTCAGGAAGTTGATGCTCATTGGCAAATACAAAGTCCTATTTCCTTCTTGACATAGTTGAAATAAGATACTGCAGCTTACCTACGACATTTCCTGTTTAAGAAATAAAAAAAGAGAGGAAGTTTGAAACTGCCCTAAAAAGATGAGATTTCAGTCAGATGACGACAATAAAGGGGGAAAAGGAGGAAACAGTCAAGCTTGCAGAACAGATGGTGACCTGAGGGGAAAAAGATTGCATGCCATCAGTCTAGACTGGTAGTTTTTAAGTGCAAAACCACTTCACTTGTTTGCAGGAAATCCAGTCTGTGATTTTCCTTTGAGTCACAAGCAGGGTGGCCTCAACAGGAAACAGCAGGATATTTGTTCACCTGCGTAGTGATGATATAACCACACAGGTCTATACAGTTCATAAAATATTGAGGGTGTCGTGTAAAAAATCAGGGCTGGTTCTGGGCATATTGGCAGTTGCCTCGTGTGCTATGTTAAAGGGGGCACCAACAGACTGTCACACTTGAGCCTCATACACTAACCTCTGTGCCCCTCAGTCCAGCCTCTCTTGTCTCTCCTTATGAGCATGATTCAAAATAAAACGCCGTTTGAAACAGATTTTTTTGGGGAAAAAAACTACCTAAATGGTGTTCCAAATTAAAATGACATTTGAAACTGTTTCAAAAAGACACCGTTTGAAATGCCATCTTATTTCGAAACACAGAAGGGATGGTGTTTTTCCCACATTTTCTTTGAAGAACAGCGTGTTGCAAAGAACAGCATAAATCAAAGAATGGCGTAAAGCATCTTATGGGCATCTTATTTAAACCCAGAGTTTCAAAATAGAAATGTTCAGATGGTGTCTATACCACTAATACCACTACTACTACTACTAATTATAATGTATTACATTGAATGACTGGCCAAAGAACTGCACAACCATAAAAGTTAAGTGATATTGACTGTAAAGCAAATTTAAGGCACACATTTCAAATTGTTTTATTGATAAATTCAAACAAAGTGCCCAGAGTACATGCGTAAATACCATCAAAATATAACCTTTCATCAGAAATCCTGGGGGAAAACTTCCAGACCCCCTGAGGTCTAAGCTGTCTCTTAATAACCTACTGCCTCCCTTATGCTGTAGGCTATATTTGCACTATGTAGTTCTTAAATCATCTCCACTGAATTCCTCTTTTAACACTTCAGAGATGAGGGGCACTAAATTGGAAATCTCATCTAGAATGCCAAAATGGCTTTAGGGAAAATTCACTGGCTTTTTCCTCATAAGTATAATTTGTGTAATAGCCATAACTTTTAGCTTATCATTTGAAAACAATGCTAACTGCCAGGCTAGCTAGCTGCCATGCTGGTGATGTTAAGATTGAAATACATTAGCAACTGGACTACTCCGGACCACCATAAAATGTATTAAAAGAATTCATACCTTCCAGTTTAACTATTAAAAGTCGGTTCTCTTTAATTTCACACGATGTTCATGTCTTAATCAGTTTCTTTTACAGTTGTGCTTTGATTGCCATCAGCCTCAGCTTTACTTTTGAAATAGTGCCAGTTAGCAAATTTTTATACATTAACAAGCTAAACTAAGGCTGTGAACATCTACCTTTCAGATATCAATTTGCTAGCATTAATTTTGGGGAAGTAAGCATGCTAATCTGAGCAGTTAGCTTAAAGCTTTAAGCAGATATGTAATAGCAGCTCTGTGTCTAACATGGAGACCTAGTAGAAGTGCTACACAGAGCTGCTATTACATATCTGTGAGGCTTGTTTAAACCTGTTTAGGGGCACATACTCACACCATTTAAGTGTGTAACTCAGAAAAACATGTCTGCTGTCACTTTAAATTATGATGTTGGCCTCCTCCCAGATTTACTTGTTCATGCTTAATGCAGTACTTCCAGGCGTGCCAGGGATATGGGTTATTTGACGCCAGTTTAAGGCGCATAAGGAACCCTTACTAATGCTTCCTGACTTACTTACTCATTCCTTATAATATCAATACATTTAAATATTATATATACAGTATAGATATGCAGATTTGTATTTAATTTTTGTCTTTTTATATAGTCCTTAATGGACATGCATCCATGAATTTGATTTAAGTTTTTAGTTTTTATTTGTTTCGTTTTTGATTTTTTTTTGGGGGGGGGGGGTTGAACTCCTGAGCTTCATACTCTGACCTCTGCACCCCTCAGTACGGCCTCTCTCTCGCTCTCCAACATACACCACTGCCCTACATTTCAAAATAAAACATTTGAAACAACATTTCAGTATAAGATGCCATTGAAACAGCATTTCAAAAATAATGTATCACATTGAATGAATGGTGAAAGAAGTACACAGAAACACCAAATTTTAAGTTTAGTAATACTGACTTTAACACAAATGTAAGGCACAAATTTCAGGTTTTTTGTGATTAATTTGACCAGAGTGCATAAAATACCATGAAAAAGAATTTTATCAAAAAAATCCTGGGGGAGAACCCCCCAGAGATCTGGACTGTGCCTTAATAGGCCAAATGACTTCCTTTTATATATTTGCACTTTGTAGTTATCTCAAATCATCTTCACAAACTTCCTTTTACCATTTCACTGTGCATGATATTGTAAATGTTTCTTACAACAGACAAAGAGAAAGAAAAGACCCTGTGCTAATTTTAATGAGTAAACTTTGTTTACTTCTGCTGGGAAGTAAATAATGCTGGGAATTTGGGGGCACCAAATTGGAATCTCGCCTTGGGCACCAAAATGGCTAGAGCCGGCCCTGGTCTTCAGAAATTAATTTGTTATCTTGGGGAAATCAGGCAACATAAACAAGTCTGACCCTTGAGAAAAGGCAAACTTTGAAGTGTAATGCATTGTTAAGAGAAAATAAATTATTGCTTTTTACACATTTCTTTTTTTGAGTATTTTGTTTTCTTGTCATTATTTTTTCCGCAGAGAGAAAACCATAACTCAGAAAAACAGAATAGATCTTTCTCCCACGAAAAACATATTTCATAGTTATGAAATTGTAATATCACTAACTCACTACTATCACTAATTTTCAACAAATAAAAATTACCCGCCGTAAAAAACAATGTACAGGATGTATGTCAGTGAAGGGCTTCCGTATCTTTCTACACTTCACGTGCCATCTTCCTCTTTCATTTAGAACTAATTTCCTGCTTTAAGTCACGTAATTCAAATCCGCTATGTGCCGACAGAAACGTGACTCTTATACGCCTGTTTAGGCTACAGGATACTAATAAAGGTTTACAAAAAAAAAAAAAAAAAAACCCTCCCTCCCTCTCTCTCTCTCTCTCTCCCTCCCGCTCGCTCGTTCGTCTCAGAGTTTATAAAGAGAGGCAGCTGAAATGCCACAATATCCTAGCTGCTCTTGAGTTCCTGAGCATGTCTGAAAACCAGCGGGGTCTCGTTTATCTGATCACCGGGGGATGCGGCTTCCTCGGCAGGCACCTGCTGAGGATTTTACTGGAGAAAGAGGACAGACTGGTGGAGATTCGTGTGTTTGACAAACACATCGACTCAAGTTTGAATGAACTCAGCACAGGTAAGCCGATTCTCACGGCTGTCGTCATGGTAGACAAAACGCTATGCTGTAAACTTTAAATTGATCTCTATGTCATACCAGGCTACAAAACCCAAAGTTTGTTTGAGTGTTTCTTTAATTCAGAATTATGCTTCTACTTGTGAGATAGAGTTTCAATTCAGTTACGCCTTTGTAACAACAAAGTTACAACGGTTGCTGCCTGTCTGTTTTTACGTAACCATCGTGTCTGACTTTTAGCTTTTTTAATAAATCTTCCCTTTCTCTAGTGCATTGCGGTATTTCTATTTTAGTCCTATATAGTTCTACAGAGGACTTGAAATTGCATTGGTAGACATAAAGGGTATTGTACTATCGACGATAAACTCTTGAACATCAATGAATTACAAGGGTCATAGATATGTGTATCAATCATACATTTTTGAAAAGTAACTGTGCCTCTGTTTATTCAGCACAAGCACAGCCTGGTATTCATTTCCCTTACATGCCATTAGGTCAATCTGCAGATATGACAGCTGGGATGTGTCTCCAGGAAAGTTAACTCCCATACACATCCTGTGTCAAGCCCAGCATGTTGTCACCTGTCATTGTGTATTTCGCCTCTAAGTGTTTGCAGTTGCTGTGAACAGGATATGAGGTATGCGTGTGGTGACCTGATGTCACCATGCTCTCTCAGTCTGAAATAGGAAAACTACATAAATTAGGTTAATGAGACTAAGTTTCCCATGAGAAGGCATTACCATGAATCCATAAATTGAACAAGAGCAGGCCTTTTCCTCTCAATGGGGTCAGGAAAGCACCAAACCCTGAATGGTGGCTCTATCCCAGGGTGGAAAAGTCTTTGTTCAGCTTTCATCATTTATTGTTGGACAGGACTAAAGCTGGCTATTGATACAGAGCTCTTTGGGCCCCTGAGGGATCAGCTAACAGTAACAGGAGGGCTCAGTGTCAGTGAAACCAACCGTGGACTGCACGTTACAGAGAAAATGAGACATTGAGTTGTGCAGAGTTTTTATGGGCTTTAATTAAAGCTGATGTTAATTAGCTACGACTGAAACCTGTAATTAAACACTGCTGTACTTGGTGAAATAGTATTTGGAAACTTTGGAAGGAGCGTTTGACTTATGACAGGATCTCAACTCAATGTTCAAAAGTCCAGTCCAGTTGCACTCCAGCCATATGCTTTGTCTCTTGTTATCAGCCTGTCAAGGCCAGGGCATTTAATCTCAGATAAACCACAGGTGCATGGCCTTTACAAACAGTCAAGATACTCTACAGGGAGGTTTTAAGAATCTTAAATTCTTTCTTGAAGTCGTGTGGTTTGGAATTAAACAGCCTGTTGTTTTATCAAGTGATAGTAGAGATGCAGTAATTGTAAAAACTGGGCCTGAAACTGATAGCAGAGTTCAAAGTAAGCGTTTGACTATAGCGATGCTTTGCTGCTCCCTCTGCAAGACGCTTTTTGCAACCCTCCTCCACCCCAGCTCCTCGTTTATACTGTTTCTGACTAACTGACTTAATCAATTTCATTCTGTTGTCACTGATGCTGACAACAGAATGCTGTTTCCCCTCCCTGGCTCAGGCTTTCCTGGTAGGCACAGGAAAGGAAGGAGTGTGTGCTGTTCCTGCATGAAGCTCTCCATATAGGGTAATGGAAGGGCAGGGGGATCCCAGAATGGTCAAATATATATAATGGCAATGAGTTTGCTGGTAAAGAAACTATATTGACAAATGGAAAATCATGTGCAGTCCCTCTGTGTATGACCACATCATTGCCAACATTTCTCTCATGTTAGAACATGTAAAAAAAACCCCAGAATTTCTACAACGAGTCATGACTTCTGCCCAGCAATTGAAACTTTTCTGTGAATTACTGATGTTCAAGGGTAAAATATTTCACATCCAATTAGCAAGCTAGTCTAAAGCCAAGCAAACATATTGTGTAAATTAAGATCAATCCTCTCTGCAGGTTAACGTCCACATACCTGAGCTGAATATGGTCACTCAGTGCTTTAGTTATATGTGAGTACAACCTCACACATCTCAAGGGAACTTTATCCCCTTTATCTAGAACCAAATAATGCTAAACTTAGATGTTCTGGAGATGCTATCAGTGCTATTGGTTCACCTTAGTTTACATCAGACTAAAGAGTATCATGGCAGCAAAGCAGTAAGTCATTAGAGCAACTTCATTGGCTACTAGTGGCAGGCACCTGCATTTCAGTTTAAATTTAGCATTTGACTGGGTTTGTAGGCCTGAGGTGATAAAAAAAAATATTAGGATGAAGACTAATCACCTGCATCCCTTCTCTGAATCAGTCATCAGGTATACAAGATACAAGATGCTTGAACGAGTCTGAGTCATTGTTGCACAACATAATTACATCAGCTACTGTCACATTATCTGCTGGTGAAACAATGTCTGTCAGCATGGCTGATATTGGCCAGCGCATTGCTGCATTCCTAGAATTAGCTCATTATATGGTGCTTAGGATTTATATTTTTAATGCCTTTGTATTGAAAAAGGTATTGATATAGTTTTTTACAAGTATTATTGCAAAGTCTGAAATTCTGGTATATTACAATCCTTCTAAACACAATGACAGAATGAAACTATGATGTCTGGTGTCAGAGAAACTAAACTATAATACATATTTTTAAATTAAATTTCTTGTAAAACATACACTCCCTTTCAAATGTTTTTGACTGTTTTCAACAAATGTGTATGACAAACTTGTGCAGTCATTGACACTGTCAGAGTTAATGCTGACACTTTTACGGTGTCTACAGGGGTTCACACCACTGAGTGTTGATTTGACTCTTTTGGAGAGTTGAACACTTCTTGACACTAACCAGTGTTACTTTAGCTTTTTGCTTTTTTTGTAGTGTCAGAAATTCACTCTCTCAGGATAACATAAGAATTACTGTAAACTATCAAAGTGTTATCTACCTACCAGACTGAATTACAACACAGATAACAATACTCATTTTGATACCCTGCCATACCAATGAAAGGCAATTTACACCAATTTCCTTTTATATCCATTGTTTGACTAGCACCTTATAAAGACATTTCTTCAAATCATTTATGATACCAAGACAGCTTTTATTCTCCCGCTGACTTTCAACACAAGTTTTTTCCCCACAAAAGTAGCGACTAGGCACTTGCACCGTATAAAAAGTATTGATTTAGCACCGTATCGGAAAAAAAAAAAAACAAACCCAACCCTAGTTATCTTCATATCAACACTTAAAGGTGTAAATAATGATGCAAAAAAACATAACATAAAAACATTTTAAAATACATCTTTAGCACTTTGCCCAAGGGCATGATTGGAAAACTCCACCCCATGAGTTGAAATGGCATTGGGTGGAATTTGGATCAATTGACTCTCTGCAGAATTAGACTAAAACTGAATGCATCAACACTTTTAAGTTACTCCAAAACTGAAAGCTATTTCCAATAGAATGGAGTTTTGGGAGCTAAAATCAACTCTTTAATGTTTCACAGTGAGATTTCAACATAGTTCTTTGCTGTGTATGTGATCATAATGGCCTATGACATTGAGTACAAACACATTGACTCATGCATGCTATGGCAGAACAGGATCCAGATAATCTTGATTTATCATGCAAATCTTCATAACACACCATGCAGTGTTGCCTTCTGTGAGAAGGACCAAAAGAAATGGAGTATTGCAATATGTAGGTTAACAAATAGGTACATTTTTACCAGCCTTTTCCTGTTTATTTGCCTCTGTAGAATTCCTACGAAAGCATGTCATGTTTCAGGATCACTTAAAGTATGTTTTTTTTTTGACAGTGATTTCCTGTTTGTCCCTCAGAATCAACAAAGGTGGTGGTCGTTCAGGGTGACATCATCGACTACAGCAGCGTGTTGGAGGCCTCCCAGGGGGCCGATGTTGTTATCCACTCTGCAAGTTTGGTGGATGTTTGGCACAGAGTCCCGGAGTCTGTCATCTACTCTGTAAACGTCAAAGGTAAGACCTCAAGGACGTGTTGATGAAATGATTACACAGAACACAGACCTGTGCAAAGGCTGAAAGTCCAGGTTTATACCATACAGATGGCCACTGAAAGCTGGTCTCACTTGTTTCTTTTTTATACCCTTCCTACATTTCGTAAAACTTGACAAATGGCAGGAAAACCAAGACGTTTTAACAGGGAAAAGGGATGTAGAGGAAACTTCTGACTCAGTTTTCTGGATGTTGTATTTTTAGCAAACCACATAATGGAGACCCACGCCTGCTCCTGCTTTGCAGGAATTTCATTTTATGGATGGACTTCATGGATGAACAAGGCCAAGACTTGATACTGCATTCAGGGCTAGTTTTCAGGGATTAGAGTTTAAGTGTCACATCATGTGTTAAGACTTTTTTTGGTAAAATACATACACAGCTAAAGTGCACTATTTTAAGCATGTATGTTTGAAACATTGATGCTTCTCTTTGGAGCTGTAACGAAACAATCACCTGAAGACTGCTGTTGGCTAAATCATGTCGAAGCCTGTCACTTTGTGTCTCATTTGTTTTGAGCTGAAGGGTGCTACGTATTGGAGGCTGAATCAGGGAGAAAGAATGATAGGAAGAGTGCATTATATATGAAAGGTATTTACACTATTGTGAACACCCATCACATGTTGTTATTGCTGCTGCATTCATGTTGTATCAGACCTGCTGGTTTGCTGCAACTGACAGAGACTGACCTATGAACCTTGCTAATGTTTTAAAGACATGACATTTTTAGTTTGACTTCACTTTTGTGTGGATTTTGGCCACTCCCATTCTGTCCTGTATGTGTTATATATTGAATCTTGCCTGACTTAATTTTGACTCTTGAACGCACTTATCACTAGTAAGCATGTGTGTGCTGTGAATCACTTAGCTGGATTTGACCCAATGGCAGTGATGACAGGCATTAAAATAACCGGATAAGAATAGTTAATCCTCCAGGTTATTTGTAGGTTTGCTTTTGCAGAGGCATCAGTATTTAATAGGCATTACATGAATTCTGCCATCAGTGATAAAGAAGTATTTCATAAACACTCCAAAAGCGGAGGTGAGAGAAAGACACGAGACTAGATGACTTAGTTTGAGCTGTTTACTTAGACTTGTCTGAGGAGAAACAGGGACATCAACACAGTGAGAGGTTGAGGCCAGATTTCTAACGAAGCCCAAAGTAGTTCACACTCTTATACCTTCTGTTAAACCTTAATCTTGATCATAACTCAAAATATGATCCTGCAAACTCTGATGTACTGTAGCCAGACTGTCTCTGTTTAAGGTTCACAAACACACAGGCTGTGAGGAAACAATCCTTGACTATAGGAACAAACAGCATGTTATCAAACTCAAGAACGTTAGTTTAGACTATCAACCAGGGAGAAGAGGAGAGACGCCTAGAGTCTCCACTCCTGACAGTACAGTGTGACCTGGGCCTTGAGTTAGCATAACAGAACATCTATTCAACATTAGAAATGTAAGGAATATTGGAAATTCCCTTAACAATCAGGGGCTCTCAATCTCAATCTTTTCAGTAAAACTGCACTCCTTAAGTTGATTTACCAAACAGTAGCTGGCTAAACAGTTGGATATCAAATTAGATGGTGCAAGATTTACGAGTAGGGTAAACTAATTACTTATCATTTTTTATCAACACAAGCCTGAAATCCTGATTCAATGCTCTTTAAAAATGTATTAAGCCTTCTGCCACCAGTAGCTACTCTAGCTCCAGTTAATAGCCATTGTCTTCCTGTCAGAGCTTTCCGCGGCATTTTTCTGGATGTAAACATGATTAGCTTAGCAGTTAGCATGTCATCAGAATGGCACTATATGGCAGTGTTTTGAACTAGAAAATGGAAACAAAGTAGACTGTTCAGGGGTATAACTACTCAACACTGTACTACCTTTTTTTAAAAAAGTGTTGATTTAGAGCCAGTTTTGGAAAAAACAAACGATACACAGCCCAAGTCTGGCCATAACAAGACATGTCCTGTTACAACTATAAAAGATCAAGAATTTTCAGGGCGCACCGGTGGTTGAGTGGTTAAGGCGCGCACCATGCATGCAGGCGACCCGGGTTCGAGTCCGGCCCGTGGCACTCTTTCCTGCATGTCTCTCCCCGCTCTCTTCCCTGTTTCCGCCTCTATCCACTGTCTCTCTCTCTCTAATAAAGGCACGAAAAAGCCCAAAAATAAATCTTTAAAAAAAAAAAGATCAAGAATTTTTTGGGCTTTGAAAACTGAAATGTTTGAGTTAATGGAAGTACTCACTCAGTATAGAAATTCAGTTCAGTCAGGAACACTCTCATCATACATTTAACCGCAAAATGAATACACAGTTTTGCTTGTTGGAGAAAGCTCTGCTCAAAAAATGCTTCCTAGGTTAGTCAAGCAGCATGCTTTGACTTTCCAGGGAGTGCATGGCTAGAAACCCCATATGGATGGATACATTTATGACAATGCATACTGAATACGATAGAATTAGTTCAAAAGCAATAAATCCATAGTGGCATAAATCTCAATATAAGGGTGCGACAAGCTTTATGCTATAAAGGAGGAGGCTGGGGTGGAGGAGGTTAAGCTTTGCGAGCAGCATCTTGGCACATCAGCGTTAATGCAACCAGGGATTAGTGAGATGTACGTTATATTTTATTTTGTTGAGAGAAAGAGCTGCGACTGGCTGTGGGAGCTTGGAGGCAATAATAAGGATAAGCTGTCCGTCTTCTGATCACAGTTGGGTGTATGGCTACTGTATCATAGGCTTCATACAGTTTAACAAAAGAGTAGTCGCTTTAAGATTAATGGACACATTTCGGTGCGATAATTCAACATATTCCACCTTTAAATTTAGCTTGTTTAAAAACCATTAATAAACTCCTTATACTACATTTTAACTTTAAACCTATTTAACTGATCCTTTAATATTTTCCTTAGTTTAATGTGTGAATATATCTTAGAAATGCTTAGGCTCACTTGTGTTCCTTTTGTAGTAGCATTTCAGATGTCTTGAGTCAGTAATAAAAAACAGTCTACATATTTACTGACAGTGTCTGGGCTTGTGTTCACGTCTGCGATTAATTAGTTTAAAAATGTTTTTTTTTTTTTTGAGTTTGCTGTTTGCATGTTTAATATATTGGTTGCAGAAAAACAAAGTCATTAATTCTGCACATAGTGTCATCAGATTTTCACAGAGTTAATCTTTATCCACCGGTTTGAAGCCTCAGACACAAGGGAGCGATTTAATTCCGACCTCTGTTTGGCTGGGTGGTTCTGTCTAGATTCTTCAAAATATTAGAGGAATTTCATAACATCAGCCAAGGGTTGGTCCCAGAGGGTTCACATGCCTTTGCCCCCTCTTGAGTCCTAGATGTGAACTCTCACTCTGATTGTTAGAATAAGTTAAGACTTGCAGGTGCAGATTGTCTTCAGATAAAATTGTTCTATATGAAGGTGCCATTTCCCAGTTAAAATTTACTGCACTAATAAAGCTGGGGTTTTTTTTGCAGCAGTATCAAGTGCATACCAGAGATTTCAGCCCCCTCCCCATGAGCCAGACAAGGGTTGTGCCACATATTCAGGCATTTTAAGTACAAGTCTCCTGGCACTGAAGTTCACTTGTAGATCTTGTAAGACGTTTAACTGTGGCCTAAAAGGAAGTAAAAAAAAAAAACAGAATTCAGTAGGGGTGGGTAAAAATATTGATTAATCAATGCATTGCAATAATCCCCCCCCCCCCAAATTCAATATCAATTCAGCAAATCCTCCTGGCCTTTCGGGGTCGCTGTGTGTGTGGTTCGTGTTGTATGGACGGAGGCCACACTCGACAAAACAACCAACTGTAACCATGTTATGTGAGGTTTATCACAGTTTCCAAGAGGAAAGAAATATTAAGTTTGCATGCACTTTACTTTTTCAATGTTTACACAGAACTGTCATGTTTTTTACTTTTGTATTCCATATGCACAAATAAGTTATATTGTACAATTTTTTTATTTTCAGATGTTTTATTGCTCAGACATGTGAGGTGACTTACCACATATGTTCACACTGGCATGATAATTATTATTAAAAAATTGTCAACAGGTTATTTGTGTTTTTCTACTTCTTACTGAATTGACATCAAAGCATTTAAATCAATATCGAATCAAATCGATATTGAATCGAATCGCAACCTAAAGAATCGAAATCGAATTGAATTGTGAGGTTCTTAACAATACCCAGCCCTAGAATTCAGTGGATTGGTATAAAACACATTCATGATAAATCAATATGAATTGCAGACAATTTTTAACAAACAGTTTATGAAGCTGCATTAAATGGTCAAAATGCTCCTTTTAATACCCCCGTAGCTTTGAAAAAAGTGTAAAGTTCAAAAGTTTAAGCTTTATTTGAGAATGTTAGCAGACTTGCTTTGTATTTGAAGCATCAGACGTTGGCTCTTTCTACAGGTGTTTCAATGCCTGTCTGTAGTCCAGCAGCTGCTGAGTGGCTGAAGCAGTGAACTAATCTACACATCAGCAATCATCATTCCTCCAGCAGATGCAACAATGGACTTCTTTTTATCTTCTGCCAAACATTGCCTGATGTAACTTTACAGCCAGTGGACCTTGTCCTCCTACCATTTACTCTCGATGTGACCCAAGTGAAAGTTTGGATACTTCAAGTCCAAAAGTCTCCAAAAGGAAAAGAAGAAGACCTTCAAAATAGTCAATACAATGACAAGACATCCTACATCTCCACTCAACAATAACCAGGTTTCAGGAAGACATGTTGTCTTCCTCTTAGCTTAATAAAACCCACATGGGTCTCATGCCTTTCTTTTAGATTAATTTCCTGTTGACTATCTTCTCCATCCGCTCCCTCATGCGTCTGATTTTAATTTTGTAAGAGTCATTTCTTATGGCATGCTGTGGTGAAAACACTCTGTTTGGATTTGCCAACTCAGCAAACAGATCAAAATGGGTTTAAAGCAGAAATGGATTTGAAGGATGGCGGGTGTGGCTGGATACATTTGTTCATTCACACTGTAATGTATTACTTTGCTTCAGGAACGGAGAATGTGATCAATGCCTGTGTGGAGTGTGGCATCCAGTCTCTGCTCTACACCAGCAGCATGGAGGTGATCGGCCCCAACGTCAGAGGAGACCACTTTGTCAGGTAACGCCCTAAACTTAGGATTTCATCTTAAATTTTCTCTTAAATCTGTGCAATTTTCTTCTTCTAAAGCACATGTGGCTGCACGTTTCTCTCCCACTTCTGGGAAATTCTTTGTGTCTTACAGCCACATTTCTGTGGTCTCAATCTTCTCTCTTGTTTCTTCACTTTCTTCAACTATATTGTAAACAGAAGTCCAGAACAAAAAAGATAGGACGGGGGTTAGGGTTAGTCAGGAATGCAAAGGTAGTTCAACAGGATGCTTGTTTGTCAGTCACCCTGACTTGGTATTTTCCCACTTTTTCATGTCTACTTCTGGCAACATGCCAACAGCTCTAACTAGTCCAGACACACTTTAGTGATTATGGGGAAATAGTCTTAAAGGTGGCAATTTACTAAAGCATAGGGAAGCTTTGTTAACTGACAGTGTGTTGTGGTCAGAAATGACTTTTAGATGCTTATGATGCTCTGCCTATAAACCCTTAGGAATTTTGCTTGAACTTCTGCTGCACCATTACATGTGTCCTCTGTTTGCTTGCATTTTAATGGATGCTAAACAATGACTGTCTCCAAGGGCGTCTGCACTATTCAAGAGCATGCATTGTTTTTTCCTGAGTAAAAGATTTCAGAGAAGGATGCACGGAAACCACAACAAACAATTGTGGAAGGAGAAAAAACAGAGGATTGGTGGTGTGAGTCAGAGACACTAAATCATTGCATTCTTCCTCTGTCTCTCTGAGTTTGTTTGTCACAGGTTCAAGGCGGGGTGTGACAATTTGATACTATACATAGGTATATTTAGGATGGCATAGGCAGCTTTAGAATACTGAATGACAGTCAATTACAGCTATTATACAGCATATAATAACTCATGAACTTAAATTATACACAATTTCTTTATAGAACTTTAAAAGCCGCTCTTTTTAGGTTATTTCTCTGAATGAATGTTAATAGAATAAGTCAGTGGTTGTCTAAAAAGTGGTTAACCATGCTGCTAAATCTAAAACGCTCACAGGTGCTCTCTGAAAGATAGTTTCTGCTAGAGCAAATGAAAGTATTTATGGTTAGAGGGGTGGAAACTGCAAAAACTGGAATATGAACCTCAATAAATGGTACTGATACACACTAGGCCTAAGAACTGATTATGTGTACCATTGTAAAGTGTTACCCTTCTTTTTGTACTTGTCTTATTCATTTCCATTTGCATCTCTAGATAAAATTCATTTCTATTAGAGGGGCATGATGTTCAAGTTTTTGCTGATATTTTATGAGTTGAGATTTACAAATTAATTTTAAGCAAAACTGACAATGATGCAGATTCTGTATATAATTGTTATTCAGATAAAAAAATACAGTCCTTTAATATTTCAATACTGGCAAACATACTGACAGAAGTTTTCATATGTAATGATGCTGAAAATTAACTTTATGAAGCTGATTTCTGCTGATATTTATATCATGCCGTTTGTACACCCCCTGATTTCAATGGCAGATTCAACCCTCTGGACTGTCGACTGTATATAAATATGGACTTTACATCTTCATCTCCCTTCTGTACAAAATCAAAGCCAAAATATCCCTGTGGCAGGCACTGACATTTTGCTCCAGTGATGTGATTTGGAGCCAAGACATGCTCAGAAAGGCGCTGCATGATGAAGGTGCAGAATTGACACCACATCTCTTCTCCCAACTCAAGCATATACTATGTTGACAAAAGTATTTGGCCACACCTGTTGATTATTGAGTACAGGTGTTTCAATCAGATCTGTCAACCACAGGTGTATAAAATCAACCAATTAGCCATGTAGTCTTCATCTGCAAAAATTTGTTTTCTAAAATGGGTAATTCTGAAGAGCTCAGTGACTTCAAGTATGGCAATAAGACAGTTCTGAATTTCCCTTTTCTATTCTAACATGACTGTACCCTAACCTGACACACCAAATGGATTTGTTTCACAAATCCATCTGGAAAACCTTCGATATACAGTGTTTGGGAAAGGGTGGAGCCTTTGAAATAAAACTCAGAGGGTGATTGGATGAACGTTCTATCTGTCACATCAATATGGGCTGATCAGAGCGACAAAACACGTGACGTCATCGCCACTACTGAGGTGCGCATGCGCAGCTACCAAGGAATGAACTCCATATAGAACTGCATGATGCGAACCATGGCGGCTATAGGCATGTCAGCACACCACTTTTGCCGTTTTTGAATAGAAAACAACTCACTGCTGTTTTTTGTTCTTCTTTTAACGAAGAAATGTAAAGTTCTGATAAAACTGGCGCTTTAGCAGCATCCACGCTAATGTCTTCTGACATAACCTCTTGTTATGTCGGCCTCTTGTTGCTGCTTGCCTACTTCACGACTCCACCACGCCTAAAAGTACTGCCCCTCATCGCTGATTGGTCCTGTCACTTTCTAACTGGGCCCAAATGGTTCAGACGGGAACGTCGCAAGATGGATTCGCCAGTGAAAAACAAGGAAACAGGCATATCCATCTGCCCTGCAAGGTTAACTGTGCTCCAGTGCAAAGGCTATAAAGACATGGTTTGATGAGGTCAGTGTGGAAGAACTTGACTGGCCCGTACAGAGCCCTGACCTCAACCCCTTCCAAGAAGAGTCGAAGCTGTGTTAGCTATAAAAGGGGGGCCAACTCCATATTAATGTGCATGTATTTCAGTACAATGTCATTACAGTCCCTGCTGGTGCCATGGTCGGGTGGCCAAATACTTTTGTCCATGTTGTGTATGTTAAACTTTCAGATAAAATGTCAGAGATTCCACAAACAATTCCAAAAAACAATGAGGAGCCGAATTTTTCAGCTGAGCTATCAATTATGTGACACCTACAGCTTTTTTGGTATCAAATAACCATTGAAATATAAGGATCTCTGTAAAAGTGATGCTTGATCATAAATCAGCAGGATAACAACTAGCAACCCTGATAGAATCCAGTTTTAAGGAAAAAAATTAGGTTTATTTCAATTTTTAAGTCTGACCCACATCCCATCTGTTAACAGGCAGGGTTGATGGCCAGAAAGAACCCCGAATCTTTTAGTTTTACTTTGAGGACTGTTGTTTCCTCTGTCAATTATCCAGCATCAGTCTACCATAAGAAAAAATTCTGACATTCTTCCATGAACTGTTTGTGTTTGTTTGAACTACATTTGGGTCTGAAGGCACAAAGCTACATCTGCACCTCAGACAAATATTTGGCCCTCTCTATTTGCTTATAACAAAAGTTTTTTTTTTTTTCAAGTGAAGGAATGAACCTTTATCTGCTCTTGTTGGGGGAACTGATTCTGTCTAAGAGCTGTAAAACAGTCAAGATGAAAGCTGCAGTAATTAGTCACCCAAACATGATGGCCTCATTTATTTTATCCTCTTTTTTTCATTTCTAGCTCTGTCTCTATTCCTCTCTCCCTCCTTCTGCAAGTCTTTTCCAGTTTTCCGTTTGGCGTCATTCGCACACATTCCTCTCATGCATGTGGCAGGGTTAAGAAAAGACTATCTGCTTTCTCCTGTGACTGTTGGTGTGTCTTTCTACAGGGGCAATGAAGACACACCATACAACATTTACCACACCATGCCCTATCCCAAAAGCAAGGCCAAGGCAGAGAAAATTGTGCTTGAAGCTAACGGCACCAAGGTAATAATGGATTTACAATATTCGTTCGTGAAATAAACAGTGTTTGTTTCCAGTGGTGTCAAATTCCCTGGAGAGTTAACATTTTCCAGCCAGACAACAGCAAATGCTGATTTATTAGCAGTGCAATTAAGTGTCTGTCAAAGTAAGAGAAATGATGCAGTGGGACTTATAAAATCTGCAGACACACAATTGAAAAATAATTATTGATGTCCTAACTATGTTAACTACCATAGAATAATTAGTACTTAAATCGCAATTTTCTGAATTTAGACTTTAACTGTTAAGAGTCAGTCTGGGTAACATATTTGAAAGGCTGTTCCTTTGTTTTGTAACAGTCGTGCTTCTGATTTGCCTAAAATGTGGCAACAACAAGACTCTTTCTTGAGCAACATAGCCACACAATTCTGCATCATCTCGTTGCAACGCTGCTGTAGTGTCCCTCACAATTCTAAGAAATTCAACCATTTGCCTTTACTTTCCTGTTTGCCTTGTGCTTATTTACTTAAGCAACTTCTTTTGTTTCCCATCCAGGTGAAAGGTGGGAAATGTTTATACACGTGCTCTCTGAGGCCGACAGGGATCTACGGTGAGGGGCATGAGCTAATGAAAAACTTCTACGAGCAGGGTGTTCAAAGAGGGGGCTTGATCATTGGGGGTGTCCCAGATGAGACTGAGCATGGAAGAGTCTATGCAGGTAAGCAGATCTTTGTGAGTCATAACCACATCCTTAAAGGGAAGTCTCACGTCCCAACAAAACTCTGATCTATTTTTAGCCTTAAAAGCAGAGGCGAGTAAACCAGACTTTAAAGAAGAACATGATAAAAGCAGGCTGAGTTATTTTCACACAGGCTAGAAGCAGAAGTACACTTTTCACAGAAGGTTCCTCTCCACTTCACAGAAACTCTCAGAGCTGATAGTATCCTCACCACTCGTCTAGATAATGGCCTAAATGTTCTTCTTTAGCTCTCTCCTCCATGTGGGGGGAGGTTAAAGCATCTGTGATTTAGCTTTTAAAAGATCAACAGATAATAAAACACGATAAACATGAGCAAAGATAAATGCTCTCAGTTGTGACACCATGTAAATACTGTCATCCAGCATCAACCTTTGTGAATGCATCATTAATTATAACTCCTGCCAGATGTCAAGATGACATCATTTAACCAGCCTCCACGTGTTATTTTTACTTCTACTGAGTTGTCATTATTCAGTCTTGGCATCAGCTGTTCCTTTTCACCTCATAATTGGTCACAGAGCTTGCATGTTAGCATGAGTAACAGCCTCCATGGAGAAATATTTATAGCACACAACATGCTGATCTTAAAGAACAAGAGCATTTAATTCTGAAAAGGTTGGCAAACCAGAGAATTCTTGTTCCTTATTTGGGAATCAGGCAATATTGACTTTGTAGATTGTAAAATTCTCCCAGGAGAGATGTATGATAATGTCAGAGAAATGTAGTAAGAACTATGAAGCAATTTAACACACATATTGTAGTGTTGAAATTATGCACAATAAATATATTTTTACTGTTTCACAAGCAGCAGCCTCAGGCGTGAAAAAATAAAGGCATTTTTTGAGTACTTAAAACCTCTAGCTTCTTTGGTGTCCACTCAAGGCTGACTCCTAGGCAGATCATTTATTTATCAGTAAAAACAAACCAGCTTAGAATCTTTTTTAGAACTCATTATTTTGCATTATATGAAGCTAATAGCATGATTAAGGGCGTCACTGATTTAAGTAATAGGTGAGTGTAATATAGCCATTTGCCTTGAAGCTGAAAGCTTGCCTCAACTCCACTAATTTGCATGTTGCAAATTTGTTTAAATAATAATTTAAATAGCATTTTCAATAGGGCAGCCACCATTTTTAGCATCAGAATTTCTGTTAGAAACCAGTGTGGGATCCACTTTGTTAAACTCTCTTTTAGTAAGATAATACAAAGCACATAGCATTTAGGCTTTGCAAATCTTAACAATATCATCTCTCTCTTTTTTCCAAACTACAAACCGATTTTTTTAGTAAATATAAGAAAATACAAGACATAGATCAAGAACTGAAAACAAGACGCTATAACCGCCCCTGACTATAAGTCGAAAGTCATTAAAGACCACATTTCACTAATTTTCCTCTTTGACAAGGTGAAAACAAATTTTTGGGAAATGTTTGCAAATTAAGACAAAAAAAAAAAAACCATGAAATATTACATTGACATAAGGATTCAGACCTTTTGCAACAACACTTGCAATTTAGCACTTGATCTTTGCTGAGATGTTTCTACACCTTGACTGGAGAGCACCTGTTGTAAACTAGATTGATTGGACATGATTTGGAAGGGCACACACCTCTCTATAGAAGGCCTCACAGCTGACAATGCTAATCACAGCAAAAACCAAGCCATGAGGGCTAAGGATCCTGTACTTGAGTTCAGAGACAGGATTGTTACAAGGCGCAGATATGGGGAAGGCTACAAAAAATGTTGTACAGCACTGAAGGTTCCCATGAGCACGGTGGCCTCAATTATGGCCTGACCAAACTGAGCAATGAGTGGAGAAGGTCCTTAAGTATGAGAGGTGACCAAGGACCTGATGGTAACTCTGACTGAGCTCCAGAGATCCTCTGTGGAGATGGGACAAAGTTCCAGAAGGACAACAATCATTGCAGTCCTCCACTAGTCAGGGTTTTATGGTAGAGTGGCCAGTGTGAAGTTTGCAAAACACCAAGTAGGCTTTCATTCTCAAGCTCGAACATTTGAGAACTACTGGTTACACAGTACACACTTCTGAAAAATACAGTTATATAAGAGTGCTAGGAACTAATTTCATTATAATGCAACCTATACAGGATATTAGCTTAAGCATTAACTAATGTAGCTTGATGATTTAAAAAGTACTCCAAAAGATGAACTCAAAAAGCTGAAGTCAAACCATGTGTGTCCTATTTTTAGATGTTACAAAACCAGATCAATGTTTTTCTCTCTGCAAGATGACCACAAATGTCAGGTCTAGTGACATATTAACAGTTGGTACCGACAGGAATCTATTACTTTTTGTCTGATCTGAATAACACAAGAGTAGAATCATTTCTAAATGAAACATCTTCCGTCCACCATTTTTACAAGGCACAGGATGTTAGTTAGGAACTCTGCATGTGATCTTTAAAAGCTCCAGTGAAGATTTTTAGCTGGGTGTAAAACTGACCAAAATGAATACTGGTGGCTTTTATGAGCTATAAGAAAACAATAAAGGCAAACAAGATCATGGAGACAAGGTTGGTTATTTTTATATGATTATTTAATGCTTTGAACCCCTGCTGCAGGGAAGTTGGCAGACAAAGTCAGCTTCAAAACAGAACTTCCTAGGGAAATAATCACTTTTTATATATATATATATATATATTTTTTTTTTTTAAAAACTACAGTAGCTTTAAGTTGTTGTTTAAAACTTTATTTATTTTATCTATTTAAATCAAATTAATGAGGAAAACAGCAGCACGTTTAACAAAGACACAGGAAATAAACAGAGAAATACAGATCAAACAATCCAGGGTCATCAGTAAAAACACTTTCAACCCGATGCATCTCCTTCCAGTGCTGTCAATCTACTTCTCCAAAAATTCAAAGAGAGGAGAGCAGCTCTCCCAGACCCAAACTCCACTGAGATTCCAGACTCTAGGAGCAGCGTACCTGAAACTCCTTTTACTCCTTTTACTCAGGGGACAGATAGCACGAGGAAACCTTGTGACTCAATCACGGACTGAAGACTGTAGCTTCCAGCACTTTCCACATGAGTTAAATCACACGAGTATGGCAGAGAAAGATTTAGTAAAGACATTTTATAAAATCCAGGCTCCAGAAAAATGAGGATATAATGTGAAAGGGTGTAAAATAACTGCAAGGAAAATAAGGCATATTTTTTTATAACAACACGTAAGACATTTACCTGCATGACACCTCCACCATGTTTGTAGTTCTCCTTTCACACAGTCTGTTATTCTTCTTCTTGTTTGTGTTTCTAGGCAATGTCGCGTGGATGCATGTACTCGCAGCCAAAGCCCTGCGAGAGCAACCACAGACCGTTGGAGGAGAATCTTTCTTTTGCTACGATGACTCACCCTACAAGAGCTACGAGAATTTCAACATGCTCTTCCTCTCAGCGTTTAACTTCCGGAGGGTCCGTATGCCCTCACTGGTTCTCTGGTTTCTGGCCTTGTTTAATGACCTTCTCCGTTGGATATTGAGTCCCTTTACCAACTACACGCCGCTGCTGAACGGTTACACATATGCTGTTGCCAGTACTTCCTTCACTGTCTCTACAGACAAAGCCCTGCGTCATTTTCAGTACCGCCCTCTGTATGACTGGGATCAATGTAAGGCCCGAACACAGAAATGGGTTGACACATTCCCTTTGGAAAACACAAAAGACTCTTAATGAGACCTCAGCCAATGCAACATACATCAGATGCTGCTACATTGACATGCAGGACTCCAGATACATATATGAAGGAGCTCTGAGCAATAAGATACCAGAATACACCAAATAAATTGAACCATTTTATGGTGCAACAACGTAATTTAAATATATTTTTACATTTGTTCTACTCAAGCAGGGCTGCCCATAAATGGGGATGAAGGGGAGACCTTTCTCAGGCCCAGAGAAATTGGGCAAATGTAGAGCTCAATCGTGGTCCATTGTAAAGCTAGGTGGTGAAAACCGTGTCTTAATTTTTACCTGAAAAATAACCATTCTTATCAAAGAAAATAATGGGTTTATTTAGGTTTATGGGTTTATTAATTTATGCCTCAGTATATAGTTTTCTTAAAAATGTAAACTCCTTTTCTTAAAACATCCTTAAAACAGGATAAAAATAGGGGAAAATGGCAAAAATTGGCTGAAAAGTTGGTAAATCTGGATTCTAAAAATCTTTTTGAGATGGCAAAAATGGGTTTGGAGTTGCAAAAACAGGCAGAAAATTGTAAAAAAGTGTTACAACCTGCAAAATGGGTTCAAAGTGGTAAAAATATGCATGAAAAGTAGGGAAATGCAGTTTAAATTGGGAAAAATGGGCGAAGAGAGTGGTGAAAGGGGTCGATAGTGGCAGAAATGGGTCAATAGAGTCAGCAACAAGTTGAAAGTGGCAAAAAGGGGAGAAAAGTTGGTGGAAAAGGATAACAGGGTGTGGCAAAAATAGGTGGGAATAAGTGATGAAAAGTGGTTAAAGGGGACATATTTTACCTTTTTAATACAAGTTTATATTGTTCTCAGAGGTCCCCAAAACATGCCTGTGAAGTTTGTTGCTAAAAAAACACTAGTATAGGATTTTTGCATGTCTAAAAACCCCTCTCTTTCAGCCCTTCTAAGAACAAGCCGTTTCTTTGTCTGTGGCTTTAAATGTTAATGAGCTGTTGGAAATCTGGCCCTGACCATGCCCCTCCCAGGAAATGGATGTGGCTCTCTTGATATTAAAGACACTTTTATCCAAAGTTTAGGACCTGACTGCGATTTGAACTTTGAATCTCCCAAACCACAGTCAGCAGCGTAACCCACAGAGCTATCCAGCATTTCAACTGGTAGCAGAGAGGAACATCAGGAGAGGAGGGTGGAACTTTCTTCCAAGCGGGGAGGGCCAACTGCACCTTGGGACGGGTGCTTACTCACCATGTGAGGTCACAACAGGGAAAATCTGAGAACGGCTTGTTTCAGCACACATTTTCTGAATGGTGGAGAAAGAGAGGGTGGGAGGGAATGGATTTTTTTTTGGGTACTTGAGGGGATTATGGACAGGCCAGGGGCACATATTTTTGTTAGAAAAGCCTGAAAAAGTGTTTTTGCATAATATGCCCCCTTTAAAATGTGCAAAAACTGGTTTAAAGTGGTAAAACTGGTAAAAATTGGGCAAAATAGATGAATAGTGGCAAACAGTGGCAAAAATTTGTTGTAAATGTTGATGAAATTGTATCTCAAAGGAAGGAAAAACTAGGGAAGAGAGTGACAAAATAGGTTTGGGGGAAAAGTGAAGAAAAGGAGATAAAAGAGGCAAAAACGGTGAAAAAGAGGCAATTCATAATGGCAAAAACTGGATGGAAAAGGTCCAATGGTATCTTTAAAGGTAGCAAAAATGGTGAAAGAGAATGGAAAAAATGGGTGTGGGAAAAAAGTGATGAAAGGGTGTTAAAATGCGGCAAAAATGGGAAAAAACATGCACAGAATTGATGAATAATAACAAACAATAGTGGCAAAAATGGGCAGAGAGATGGTTGAAAGGGGTGAAAAAGTAACAAATATTTTCAAACATCACAACCCAATCATAGGTTGACACACTTCTCAGCTCCAAAATTGGGTAACTGTTTGCCAACACGCATGCAATGATATCATCAATTAATCACAGCTGGGCAGGGCCCATTCTCTGGGTTTGTCAGTGAACCCAGCCAAATCTGCAGGCCTGTACTCAAGTATATCATCTGAAGCTCGCTTATACCAAACATGATAAGAGAAATATTTGTTCAAATGAGGCACATAAGTTCACACCTGCATTAATAATGATTTGAATGCATTAATTCCACTATATTTATATACTGTTTGGTAAATACACCTACAGATCAATATATTGAGGATGTAATGGAGTATTTAGATTTTTAAACAATTTAAATGTTTTTGATTATGGCTATTGTTAACAACTGACAGACATTGACTACATAAATATGGAGTAAATTCCTGTATTTTAGTAATATATTTTAGTTTTTATATTAAATAATTTAAAGATTGCACACATCTGTATTATATTTCTAAATGTATCATATTTACAGTTATTTTGTAAATTTTATTAAAGATAATTTACTATATTCATTTTTGTGCTTCTTGTTATGTCATTCATGTTAAAGGGAGAGGTTCTCTCTTACATAACAGATCTTACTGAATTACGTATGTTCAGCCCGGAGTCTCGTGTGATTTAGCTTCTATGTTTATACGTGTCCTCGCCATCTTCAGATGGTTGCTGTGGGTACTCCACATCTGGATTTCCATGGAGACAACAAACTTTGTTTACCCACAGCACAAAGACCTTATTTTCACTCCATGATCTTGTGGAAACATGTCTGTGGACTCTATGACAACAAGCTGGTCGACATTTGTTTTTATGAGTAAGACTGAGTAAATGGGAGTTCCCTTTCAGAGTAGAGTCATATTGTTTCAATTTTGCCTGGGTGTCCCCTATTTCTGTGGTTTTCCATGAAAATCCTCATAACATATCAAGTCCTCTGCTAGTTTGAAAAGGAAAGCTGAGAAATTATTCAGAATCTCCAGGTAAAACATCAAATGCTCTTCCAAAACAGAAAAAATCAAGTTTTGGCTCTGTGGAGGGTGAGAAATATTCACTGATTAGTCTTCTTAAAAGGCAATGTAGTATAATCAGTGATAGTTTAGTCTGATAAGACCTCTGCAATCATATCTCAGTGATGTGACTCAAGAGACCAAAGGACTGAACAAGAGACCAAAGGACTGAACACTCGTAATTAAGGGGGATTGCGCCATCTTCTGGTGTGACTTCAACATGCACGTAAACGGAGACTTGGAATATTAAAGGGATTTTTCAGCATATCTATCTTTATAATAATTATTTTATTTTATTATTGGTTTAACTTCACACCATCTTGTTTTTTTATCACACTTTTTGAGACAATGTGCAAGGTTTTTGTAACTTTTTTCTTTTTTTTAATTGAATGAAATAAAAATAAATCCATAAAACCCAATAGGAGTGGCTTTAAGATATGCTATGAAGGTACAATTAAATCATATGTGAAAGGAAAAGTCAAGAACAACTAATATAAACCACTGCTAAACATAAACAGAAATTATTCATTATCATGGGGAAAACGGAGTAAATAATATATGTGAATGTATGGCCCTTTAGGGCTTCCGTAATGATCTAAAATAGTAAAACAATATATATCTTTCAAATAGAACAAAGTAATTTCGTCCTCCCACTGGGAGGGTGGTGGCAGGTTAAAACCGTTTGTCCAATTCTTTCTACAGTCAATGGTTAGAATAGTAAAAGTTAGTTGGGGGGGGGGCTGTTCTTAATTTAATATTTTTAGTGTCAAATTAAAGTAGTTTTATTATCTAAAAAAGCAAAAAATAAGGCAATAAGTTATGAAAAGAATAAAGTTATTTGTCTTCTGGTCAGAGGGGTTGGTGGCGGGTAAAAATAGTAACAAATATAAATTTCAAGGTAAATATTTGTAAAATCATATGAAAGTAGTTTTATTCTCTAAAAAAAGTAACATGATGTCTTTATTTTCAAAAATGATAAAGTAATTCGTCCTTCCATGAGAGGGGTTGGTGGATGTCATGATAAGGAGCCATACTTATTTGATTGCATCAAAACTATTTTGCTGTCTTTAGCTTATAAATGAATGCACTAGTTTTTTTTTTTTTTTTTACTACTGACTGCACAGTTAAACATTTTTCCTTTCAAGTTGTTAAAAAGGGCTTGGTCGACGAAGAGCATTCTAAGATCTAGCTCAACAAATTCTGCCCTAATTTTTACCCTACCCTAACACAATGGCCAATAATATCTTATTCACACAGCAAAAGTTTCTTTATCCAAAGACTGCTACTTGTGTGAAGATTTGTTTGGTAAGTTTTACATTTTTCTGTTACTGCAAAAGTAGGGATTATTTAACAATTCCCCTGAATCTAAGGTGCTGCTCTCACATTTTTTTTCAGTTTTAATGATTTTATAGTAGTGTTTACTTGCTGTACTCTTCTCCAGTTTGGACTACTTTGGGACATTATCTACCTCTGATAACCACTCAAATCACTGTAATCTCTCTGCACAGCAGATGATTTTATGCTGTTTCAGTGACCAAGTAAGTCCTGGTTATTTTAGGCCTTCGAGTGTGTTTACATTCTGTTTTGTTTTTTCTCAAAAAAAATCTCAAAACCCTCTTTTGTAAAGTACTGTAAAAAGAGGCATGTTTTAATAAGAGCAGGGTTCCATTATTGAATGTTTGTTAAATGTTTCAGGACCATAAGGGAAGAGCCAATATTACGAGTTCAGGGATCAAAAGTGTGAACTTAGAGAATTTTCTGATAACTTCAAATTATGAGATAAGAAGAGTGAAGTAAATTTTTATTGTTCATTTATTTGTCCAAAGGAAGCCACTGCAGATTGCAATATGATCCTATGTGGCTTTGTTGTCTCAGGTTTCTGACCCCTCTCCAAGGCAAAGCAACATGAGATGGATTTCTCAGTGACAGTTCACTGTGGAGGCCAGGTTTAGGCCTAATATATCATTTTTATTCAGTTTTGTTTTCATGCAGTGTCCTTTGAATAACAAACTTTTGTAATTCATACCACTTTTTGTGCAATTTAATCAACAGATGTCAGTGTTGATGAAAATGTTGTATTATGTTTTGTATTAAACGTTTTATATTTCACTGTTTGAAACATGAGTTCCTCTTATTCTTATTTTAAAAGAAAGTTAATGATTAATCTTATGTATATTGGTTACTGTCCTGAACATGTGGAAGGAAAGAGACCAGAAGGACTGCAACTTCTTACATACTGTGCCTTACTTTACTAATGCAGTGAAGCTTTCAGTTGTCTTGAAACTAGTTTAAAATAAACACATATTTAAAATATAGTTAGCTATGTAGTTAAGGGTGTTTACATGAAAATTCTTTGATTTTTAAATCAACCTTTCTGTAAATAGTTCATCTTTTAAAAGGAGTTAAATTTGTAACTGACTTTAACATTACCAGAGACATATCATTCCAAATAGTTTTTTTTCCCAAATGACACAGTATTATTGGATATTAGAAGGATTCTGGTGCGGGACAAGATTCATCTGTACATTAATCAAAAGTAAATATCTTCCTACAGTTGCCAAAACAGTCATAAGATAAAAATAAATCACCTCTTGGTTTGCCTTGATGTAGACATTTAAAGCTATATACAGAAATTATTAAGATTTAGCAAATTAATAATGACAATGTTCTATTTTTAAATCTGATGGGGGCTTGATCCTCTTAGATAAACTGAATAGTCATGGGGTGACTTTCCACACAGGGACTACTTTCTATTTACAAAAATATCCAATTAAAAAAACTGAACTGCTTAAGTCTCCTATTGGATGCACACTGTAAAAAAAATAAAAATAAAAATAAATAAACATGCAATAAGATCAATTTTGCTGTTCATCAATGACATCCCTTAGACTGTGTCATCAATGAAAAAATATTGCCATAAAGGATGCAGAAATCAAGCCCTTTTTTTGTTTTATTCCATGGACAAAATCTGTCCCATGCCAAACTTGTAAACAGGTATGTAAAGAGTCAAGCCATTAAATACCAGACATTCATATCAACACAATGAAACCATCTGAGTTTCAAACATCTGGTATATATATTTTTTTCATCCCTCTAAGAAATGCCCTACTGTAACTAGGAAAATACCATGTATGTATCATGTATTATTTAAATACTACTACTACCAATAATAATAATAAGAAGAGTGATTATTATTATTATTATTATTATTATTATTATTATGTTACCATCTGAAAAATAGTGAAGAGAAATATACGAATAAAAAGTGGAACCTTGGCTCTAATAGTACTCGCGATAATTCAATCAAAAACTAATATTACAATGGTTACAAAAGTTATTTGCGGTATTTTTGTTCTTAACATGGTAAGTGTCACTTTTTAGAGTACACAGAGTTCAGTAGGCATGTTATTGGAAATTTTTTCAAAATTTAGAGAAAAAAATGCCCACCCCCAACAAATTCCAGGTCATAGGTATCATAATTGAAAAAAAAATATATACAAAATGAAAACTGCACTGCACTGGGAAAAAAACTGCCTTATCTGACCAGAGTGTTAAAATGCCAGTTGTAGTAACTGAAGCATTTTTCTGTCCTCGAAGGGAGGCTCCTGTACAGCCTACGTGCGTGTACCACGGTGTTGTCGAGAACGCGCGCGTAGCTGTCAGTAGGAAATGCAGGCTGCGGGTGTTGGATGTACCCTTACCGCTGCGCTTTGATGAATTAAACAAAGAACATTATATTTGTTTCGGGATGAAAACTACACTGAACGTTTCGTGAATTTGGTATGAATAGTTGCAGTGAGTCTGAATGTCTATCCGCTGTAACCGAAACATTTCTCTTGCTAGCTTGGCTAATAGAAACAGAGCTCTATCGGTGCTAATGCTAATAGTTACATTAGGCTAAAATAAGCTAACTTAGCTAGCTGGTAACTTAGCCAGCTACCTCATCGAGTGCAGGACGTTTGCTTTTCCAAGTCCTCACCCAGTTTAGCGGTTCCTGCTCCGGTCTCACTTTCCTGTGTTTTCATTTTAACGGTGGAGGTTGCGGAACCGGAGCTGTGGCGGGGGGACGTGTGAACAGGAACCCCCTGGCTATCCAGGCGGACGGATCACAGTGACACGCCGGGTCGTGGGTGAGTTGTGCAGCCGAGGAGAAGTTTTGATTGCCCGGGGCAGCGGGGTGGACAAGGCCGTGGACGCTGCTCGGTCGGGGCCTGGCAGTCTGTGGGGGTGTTGACTATTAGCTATTAGTAAACAATTGCTTCTGTGTGCTGAATCGGGAAGTTGAGACGGGCCGAGTGAGGCCTCTGGAGAGGATATGACAACAAAGTGGCTGGTGTTATTAGCTGCTAGCATGTAACCAAGAGCGGTTTGGTACTTCTACAACAGCATTCACCTGCTTCGTCAGCAAACTGATGGATGACAATGGCTGTCGGTGCTACTTTGTTGAAAATGTCATAAGTAATTCTACTTGTACAGACCAAATATAACACTGACTTCACACTGTATACGATTAGTTTTACTGTCAAGTTGGTTTGCCTCGTAAAATAGCCAAACTGTTGCAAAGCTACATAAAGTTGAAACCGTTAGAGCTTGTCAAAGACACTGTTTAACATATAAGGCAAAGCAGAATTGTTTTTCGTGTGATTGTATAGAGAAGGTTTCTTAAAACAATGTTTCTGTACGATTCTGATTTATGTGACAAATGAGGAAGCTAAAGACATTGCTAACTTTTTATTTGATTTTTTAAAAGTACTGTAGACACAATAACACAACTGTCATATTTGTAGCTAATTTAGAGCCATTTAGGGCTGAGTTAGTTCTGGGTTTATTCCATCCAGTTTTTTAATCTAACTTTAAAGCCTCTGTGTGGGACTTAAAGTTTGTGCTGCTTCGGGAGCTCTTTGTAGACAAAATATGACACCTTATGTCTTATTTGGTCCTGTACATGTTTAAATTTTCTTACAAACAGTCTTACACTGGTTTGTTTAAACTCTAAAATGTATAACTCATCAGTAGAAGGCTGTTTTAATAACACAGCTGATCATTTTTGCTGGCACCTACCTCCTGCCATTACAAGTAATGTAGAAAAAAATAGCCTTGTTGCTGACAGTCTAGGTAGTTTTTGTTACTGCTGATGACATAAATATTCATTTCTGTATGTTTCATATCCACTTGAAAACTCCTCAAAGCAGCTTTAGGAAAAGAAATCATGCTCATGAGTCATCGGTAATAAACTATAGGAAATATTTATGGTCATGATACCCATTACAGCTAAACTAATTACTTCTTTTCATTTCCAAAGGAGAGATAAAAGTGGAACCATGGCTGAACTCTCCACCTTATCCCCATCACCACCTGCACTGGGTGATCCACATGCAGCCCCCTCCATACCGCCTGCTTCATCAGCAGTTCCTGCACCAGAATCTGCTAGGGAGAAGCCCATACCCAAGTCTTCCCTCTTTAACGACAAAGCTCTGACTGGAAACACACTAGCAGCACAGACAGGGAGCTCATCTCTGACTCCACAACCATCTGCAAGTCCTCCCAAACTCTCTCCGGAAACTCCCCTTGCATCATCCGTACATGATGATGTGCCACAGAAAGAGGACTCAGTAGGGGGAGAATTGGAGAATAGAGCTCAGGAACCTGTGATGGGTGACCCAGCTGTCCCACAGCCCCTGAGTACTGAAACAGAGATCAGTGTACAGTCAAGTGAGACATCAGCACAGTGCGAATCACAGCTGGCATCCCCGTCTCCTGATCCAAATCCTGGACCCAATCTCTACCCCAATGTGCATGTCACCCACAATCCAAATCCTGTCATGGATGATGGTCAGCCCCACATCTCTGCAGCTTCCAATCATGCAGCCGCTCCTCCAGCATTCAGCGACACAGCAGTATCTTCGACAGCTGAAGAGGAGAAACCTCAGCTGCCTCAACAAGCACAAAACCCTCCTAGTCAGCCTCCTCCCCTCTCTCCAAAGCTTGAGACTCTCAGCGAAGAAAAGAAAGCAGAACTTCCTAGCACCCCCACAAGAGCAGAACCCCCTAGCCCTACCGTTCCACTCATTAACGAGCCAACCTCTATGCTCCCACTTCCCAATCCCAGCCCCCGGCCGGCACCAGACACACTCAGCTACCTTGAGTCCGCCAGCCTGATGTCAGGGACTTTGGAGTCTCTATCTGGGCTGGGAGAGGACGGCAGCTCTGTGGGCTCAGACTCTGAGATCAATGGGCTGACTGTCAGACGCACTGACAAATATGGCTTCCTTGGTGGAAATCAGTACAGTGAAGGCGGGTGAGTATCAGGACATTAACCAGCTACAGTGCAAAGTATTGATCACCCACTGTGTGATTCCATTATCTCCAGCAGAGATTCTTAATTAGAGATACATACGGTGTGGCTGCTTGGGAAAGGAAAAACATCTCTTTCTCTGTGCTATGGTTCCTTGCTGACACTTGACTATTCGCAGAATGAGATATAATTAAATCACGGTCAGATCATTGGTTAACAGACAAATGTAATCCTGATCCTCCTTTTATTCGGCCACTTTGCCTTCCTTGAACCCTTTATTTATTCTGTCATCCATCTGCTTCCAAAAGGTCTTTCTCTCCTTGTGTTACCCTTCCCTTCCTGCCCTCCTCTTCTTTCTCTGTTGCACTAAACATATCCATCCATCCTTTATCTTCCTTTGGTCTGACTCAGATAGTGCTGAGAGCGTTTTTGTGACTCAATATGTACTGACTGTGTGTGTGTCAGCGGTATCAACCCTCACACCCATCTGCTCTCTTCCTCCCTCTTTTTTTTTTTAGACATGTTCTATTTTTCTGTCACGCTAATTGCCCTTTGGCTGTTGAATAATTAAAATGTTATTGATCTTCCTTCAGTTGTGACTTCAGGTCCATGTTAGGGATGCCCTTCATTTAAGCAGTTCGGCATAATGTTGTGCAAATAAATTTAAGAGAAAGAAAATAGGTCATTTGTTTGTGCCGTCAGATTGGAGTTAAAAATCTCTACATTCATTTCAGAGTGCTATTTTTAGAAAAGAAAAACGTACTTCCTATTTCTGTCATTGATGAGGACATGCTGTGTTTTATACTGTTGCAGAGAAAAGGAAATTCGAGTTGAAGTTGCCAGACAGAGGGAGGTAAAATGGCTTGATATGTTCCACAATTGGGATAAGTGGATCAAACATCGCTTCCAGAAGGTATGCATGCATGACAGCCTTTCAGATACGCTAAGGTTGGTCATACCATGGCTAATACAGGTTGTATTTGTTTGTTATAGGTGAAGATGCGCTGCAGGAAGGGGATACCATCTTCTATCAGATCCAAAGCCTGGCAACTGCTGTCCAACAGTCAGGAACTCCTGGATGCTAACCCTGGAAAATTTGAGGTATCACTGCGACCATATTTTTAATTTGGGTAATACAGAGAGGCTTTAAGGTGTATGAAGTCTTCAAATCACATAGACAAGCACAAAGGCTCTGTTCATTACACATGGAAAACAGATCAAACCATTCAGTGTCTTTTGGTATTTTTCAACTTTGCATTTCTCTGTAGGCTGATTTTTACTAATGCTTGGATTTGGTCTTTTAATCCAACCTTTTTATTTCCCTCTGTCAAATATAATATCATCAAAACCAAACGAAGCAGAAACATGTTGCGTTAATGTTCCCATACCTCAAAATGGTCTGCTTTTTTTCTTACAGTAAAAAAAAGTTTCATGAACAAGATGTAGTTTTGGTTTAGTAATTAGCTCAAATAGGAACCTTAGCAACAGGAAGCTGTGGCTGAGAAAGGCAATTTCAACTCCAGGGGTGCCAAAGAGGCAGGTGCAAACTTAAAGAGCTGTAAGCCTCTTAACAGGACTGGTAATCCTGCCTGTCAGGACCCTGGCTCTGTCCATGCTGTAGGGGGTCTGGCCTCAACTGGGCCTGGGTCCCAGCAGTGGGTTAAGTTTTGTTTTTGTCTAATGTTGTTTCGTACAGTGCTTTGGTCAACTTTATGGCTTATTTGGAAACAGGAATGGACACTTTATAAAACTTTGTATTACTTTCTTGTTTCAGGAGCTGGAGAGAGAACAGGGGGAAGCTAAATGGCTGGACATAATAGAGAAAGATCTCCACAGACAATTCCCCTTCCATGAGATGTTTGCTGCACGAGGTGGCCATGGGTAAATCATCTGTAAAACATCTGTTGTGCATCAGCAGCAACATATAAGACTAATTAGACTGAATAAATCAGTCCTCAGAGTGTATATGTTGATCTGAACTGATTGACATGCTGTACACTATTTATCACTAAGTATTCACGATTAACTTGGGGTTGCTCATTTTCTGGGTTACGGGTGTCATGACTAGGGATCCACAGATGCATTGATTTAACATTGGTATTGGCTGATCTAGGCCTTGTTGACAAACATCAACTATAAGTAAATACTGTTTCATGACTAGATATTGGTAGACACTGTTATCTGTTGTGTCCAGTCAGTTTAATGCTAACATTGAGCACACTTCCCCGCTGAATAAGATTAGATTTTTAGAGGGTGGATGAAGTGACCTGTTGGACAAAAAGTGTTCCCAAGTGTGAGAGCAAATGTTGGCACAGTGGGAGTGTTACACCAAATAAAGTGATGAAAAAAAACCACTATTATCATTATAGGCCATTGTTTAATTGTTATTGTAAACATCAATATCAGTCCTAATTTTAACAATAGGTGCATCGCTAATCATGACACAAATGTGAGTAATTTAAGAGCGAATTGTTCAATCAGAGTTGTAGTCCATGTACCAACAATATCATGCAGGAAATTATGCCAATAAAGACTCACAAGGAAACAATGAAACATCTAAATGCACAAATCTGAATGTGTAGATTTAGCTTCTGGTTCATGTAGCTCTATGTTCTTGCAGACAACAGGACCTGTTTCGGATCTTGAAGGCTTACACTATCTACCGGCCTGATGAGGGTTACTGCCAAGCCCAGGCTCCTGTGGCTGCAGTGCTGCTCATGCATATGCCTGCTGAGGTGAGGGAGTTGTGTACAGGATTTCAGGTTGGAAATGTGTGTGGGACTTCAGCGCTGCACACATTAAAAACTAGAAATAAATAACAATCTGTATGTGAACAAAGAAGCACATGCTAAAGAAAAGACTGTTCTAAGTCAAATACCTGATGTATGATTTATATGTTTGAAAAGAAAAAATTTCACACTTGATAATGGACCCGTGAGTACACAGGAAGAGTAAACATCACTATGTTGAACATCAGAAGATGCATTTCATTTTTGAGTCATAATGCTTGTTCTGTAATCATATTTATATATATAATTAACGGTGATCTCTTTCTGTATATGAGTCTTCAGTTGATAAATAATGAAGAGACAACATATGAGAAAAGAAAGTGCGTGGTCAAGCAGACTAAACAAGCTGAGACTATTTTGTTCTTTCAGGTTTATTCAGCTAATTGCTGTCATTATAAATAGACTCACATCAAAGTGATGACGCTGCTGAAACTATATAGAGCAGACTGTCAGAATTGGCAAGGTGTCCTCCAAAAATCAAGAGTGTGTGATGCAGACAGGTCTCAAATTCCAGCTGAATTGCTCTGTAACAATGTGGGCTGACCTTTCCTGCAAGGACCTGCCTTTTCTGACAGTTTGAAATCTGAGCTCATATTCAAAAGTGTGTCTTTATGGCGTGAAAAATGTAGTGACTCCCAAAGAGCAGTGGATGCTATTGCCTAATGACTCTGGCACAGCTGCTGTACTTCACGAGGAGAAAAAGAAAAGATTAAGTCAATTAATTTTGTGTTCACTGATCTATTTTTAAGATGGCACAGACATAAGTGGAATCAAAAGAAGGAATTGTGTTTAATCTCTCTTCTTCCTGATGAAATCTGAATTATGATTTGCCTCTGCTTTCCAGCAAGCGTTTTGGTGCCTAGTCCAGATCTGCGAGAAGTACCTTCCTGGCTACTACAGTGCTGGACTGGTGAGTGAACGAACTGTTTCGTGTCTGTTTTAGTCAGACGATTATGTTGTCTTTCTCAGCCTTACTGGGTCAAAATTTCTGTGTTTTAGGAAGCAATCCAGCTGGACGGCGAGATCTTCTTCTCCCTGTTACGCCGTACATGTCCGATGGCGTACCGTCATCTTAAGAAATTCAAGATCGACCCCATTCTCTACATGACTGAGTGGTTCATGTGCATCTTCTCACGCACCTTACCGTGGGCCTGTGTGCTGCGTGTGTGGGACATGTTCTTCTGTGAAGGTACCATTTATTGTTTATGACTTTACTGTGAACAGACCTACAGTGCCAATAAAGGCATTCGACCCCTTGGGTGTTTTGCTCTTTTATTAGTTTAATTAATCAGTTATGGGCAATATAATTTGGATTTTTTGACAAAACCCCTCTTTGATGTCAAAGTAAAATAAAAGATTTCTACAAAGTAATGCCAAATAAATAAAAATATGTAATGTACAATTAGTGACTGCATAAATATTCACTGCCTTCATGTCAGTATTTAGTTGATACACCTTCCCCACAGTGTGATGCTGCCAACACTGTGCTTAACAGTAGGGATGGTTTGTTTTTGGTGATGTGTTTGGTGTCTCACTAACAGTTTCTCGTCTGATGGCCAGATAGCACCATTTTGGTCTCATCAGACCAAAGAACTTTCTTCCACTCGACCATGGAGTCTCCCACATGCCTTTTAGTGAACCTTGTTGAGATATGAGTTAACTTCAACTGTGGCTTTCTCTTTGCCACTCTCCCTTTGACTGCTGGAGATCATGGGCAGCAGTTGTATGCAGAGTTTCTCCTATCTTAGTGTACATTACATGTTTTTATTTGATTCACATTTTTTTGTCAAAAAGCTCAATTATATTGACCATAATTAACAAAAAAAACATAGGTAAAAGAGTTAAACATCCAAGAGCGTGCATACTCTTTATAGGTACTGCATTTAGCCGTTAGGGATTTATTATAAAGCAGAATGCACACTACAAGACCATTTTGCAGATTTTGGGCCTGATAAACCCCTTCTGAAAAAAATAAACAGACTTGATTTTAGGTTGTTCTTTATATTATCTTGCAAGATTCCCTGTGGTCTGAGGTGTGTTAATTCTTGAAAGATCATTCAAGACCACACGTTTTTGAAATTGTAATTGTTAGACATGATTAGTTATTTTAATGATTTGAAATGGTTGTTAAAAAAAAAGCTACCACTTTTTCCTGCTTATCTGCTGCCATGTTTGTTTACTGTAAAGTTTTGTCTGATAGTGGGAGATTTTGCGAGACCTCCAGGTTTTAGAGTCGGGTCTCTAGGTGTCCGTAAAGGATATTTGCCAGTGTGTGGTTTACTGTTAAGGTCACATCTTTGCTCTCCACACTCTACAGAACAAAACTGTTGAATTAGTTTTTTCTTGTCATGTGTGGGGTCTCATATTTCAACATATTTTTAGGTTGTTGCATGGGTCAAGTTTAACTGAAAGCAGACCTTTTTTTTTTATTCTGTTTAGTATTAATGAGTTAGAAGACCTTAAAGACAATCTATTGGGATTCAAATACAGTCAATTATTGTTCCATTGTTTGGCAGAAAAGTGACTCAACTCTGTTTGTAGGGGTGAAGATAGTGTTCCGTGTGGGCTTGGTGCTACTAAAACAGATGCTTGGGTCTGTGGACAAACTTCGGGAACTACAGGGCATGTATGAAACCATGGAGCGGCTCAGAAACATCTCCCCTGACATGATCAGAGAGGACTTATTGGTTCAAGAGGTCAGTGTCTCTTTTTGCTCTTGGCTTCTGTTTTTGAACAGACACATCAGTTATGAGTCACTTTGCCCTCTAATGTCCAGTCTTGTAATCTTCACTTCCTCTGTCTGTCTCCTCTCTGTCTGATGCGACATCCAGATCGTCACGCTTCAAGTGACCGAGGCGCTCATAGAGAGAGAATGCAGCATCCAGGTAAGGAAGTGGAGGGAGTCAAGGGGGGAACTGACACACCAGCCAGGTCGCCGCCTCCATGGTACGAGGGCCATCTATGACTACAAACGCAGAGCCGCCTCCATCAGCTCGGGCGGCAGCTACTCTTTTCTTGGAAGCCCGATTCCTCCACCGGGACCCCTCAGGGCCTCCTCCAGCCTCCTCTCGCTGCCTGGCTTCCGCAAATCAAAGGCTCCTTTCCACTCCCAAACCAAGAAGGGCTCCTTCTCAGGACCGTCGGGTATGGAGGTCCTGCCTCATCAGTCCCCGCCTGCAGCAATGTCAAGCCAAGTACGAGGCCCAGCCCAAAAACCTCCCATTCATCCAGGAACAGGTCAGAAAGCACCGGCACCTCATGTTCAGAGCCCATTAGTTGGGGATGCTTCATCACGGGGGTCAACTCAGGCCTCAGAAGAAACCTCAGCACAAGACCAGGCTGCACCTCCAGCACCAACGCAAAGCACAGCGCCCCAACCCAGCACCCTGTCCCCCTCCCCAGTGATCGTCTCTGAGCAGATCACCCCGACTATCCCTTCTCCTACTGCGAACAACGCCCCTCTACCACCTTGTCCCGATTCAAAAAAAGAAGCTGCACCAGCAGCTGAAGCCCCAGCTGTAGAGGAAGAAGGCAAGAAGAAGAAAAGGAGCAAAGAAGACAAGAAGAAGGAAAAGGAAGACGAGAAGAAAAAACTGAAGGAGAAGAAAGAGAAGGAAAAGGCAGAAAAGGAGAGGCTCAGGAAGGAGAAAGAGAGGCTAGAAAAGGAGAAGAAGAAAGGGGGGAAGAAAAAGGACAAGGGGGGAGGAGAGACTGAAGACAAAAATGGAGCCACAGCAGCGAAAGATTTGGCCTAGTTTATCACTTTGTCATTCAAGAATCATACAAAAAAGGGATGCCGAAAACAAAAGAAGAGGTCGGGGGAGCAAAAACCCCCATAAACAGAGTGTTAAATAAAAAAAATGGGATGGCTTCCTGTATTATGTCATTATTTTGAAGACTTAGTGGACTGTGGTGGAGAAAACTGGATCATGGTTTTAATAGCACCTCAGGGGGCTTTTTGCCTCTTGCTCAATGCTTTCTTTTTCAGAGTTTTATTAAGATGGGACATATTTTCTTTTTTCAACTGGAGCATGGACTGTGAGTCTGGATGTTTTCTCAGAATATTACAGTCATCTTTTAGTTTTTTTTTAATTCCTTTTTTGTTCATTTTTATTATTTTAATCAGATCAATGGCAGTGGTTAGATCGACTAGACAGATTGTCGAGGAGGGTTTGCCGGTATAGCTGTGGTGCCATAGTGTGTAAATAAATGATAAGTCTACCTACAGTACATAGGATCCTGTTAGTGCTCCATAAAAGCCCTGTCAGTTCTCATCTGTGGACAGTGTTTTTGAGATGCCTGGAACAAAAAAACAAAAAACAAAAAACAAAAAAAAAACAAAAAAAAACGAAGACTCACATCCAACGCAGGCACTGTGGACAGAAATCTTAGTAACCTTGTTGAGGATGTATTTATTGTCATGTTAAATGTTGTGAGTGAGTGTGCCTTAGTAGTATAGTGAAATGTGTTACTGTTCTATGTGTGGCCTCCCTCCGCCTGCTTTTTTTCTCTTATTCACTAAATCCTGGTAAATTATTTCATCATTGGAAAATGTCTGTTTGATGAAAATTGAAGAATGCTGACGAACAAATGGAGGGATACTTTAAAAGTAAAACCACACATGCAGTGGTGAAGGGAATTGTTAATGTAAGACCTCATTTTAACTTCCAGGTTTTGAAAAAGCAGGCACAACATCATTAGTCCAACTGACCAAATGTCCACCTTTAAATTAGTATTATTTTGATGAACAAAATCCTACGTTAATCGGTATTTAATTCAGCCAAATCTCAATATGGGTGCATTCATTAACCCATTAGAATGTGATTTTAGGAGAATGAAGGATTATTTTTGCACTTGTGAGTTCGTCACAAAGCACCACTGAAGTCGACCACTCCGTTTGTGTAGTTTCGTAGAGATCGCGCGTCTCAACAGGCTGGTTTGAAAGCCTCCAGGACCTATAGGAAGCCACTTGACTGGAGGTGCCAGGTGTGCCAATGTAGCATGAACCTCTGATCTTTTACCTTCAGGCTCTGATGTATTTATGTACAAAATGGTTAATTTAATCAAATATAGTATATTATGAATTATTGTTATTATTTTGGATCCGACTATTTTTCTATGTGAGTAAGAGACACCTGGTAGACTGGAACGATGGCTGGCTACACTCAGTGTAGCCGCAGAGGGATCATTTAAGTGTTTTTTTTTGTTTTTTGCTGCACAGGCTGAATCTTCTGTTTTGACACAACAAACTTCATGCATGTCTTTGCTATTTTAATGTTTACGGCCACTGTTGGTTTGGTCAACTTTAGGTTCACGAGTCTCCAGTTTACTGAAGTGCAGTATTAAACAAACTAGAGTGGAAAAAGTAGCAGAACAAAGAGTGAGACGAGTGATTCAGACACATGAAGGTCTTAATTGTACTGTAAAATATTCTTAGAGGGGATTTTTGAGCTTTGAATTAGTTGTTTGATTTAAGATCTTAATTATGTCTGTTTCACCAAGTTGTGTTGTAACATTCAGAGTAACTTATGGACTAACTCCCTAACCTATTTACACTCAGTGTCCTGTACTGTAAGATATTTATGCATACATTAAACGCACTGAACCCCATCAGTATATGATGAATAGTGCCAGGTAATTCATGTAAAACCATTTGATGGCAAAAAAAGGCATTGATGCTCTTAATCTGTACTGTTTTGTAGTTCAGGATTAGAGGGACTTTCGTGTAGCTTTGTAGCCAACATGTCCTCCATTTTTAGTTTTTTTCAGGTCTTTATGTGGCTTTCTTCTAAATTAATAATTATCACCACACTCCTTTCCTTGCCTGTTTTGACGTCAGTGCATCAATTTAGGCACAGATTAGTGTAGTGTTAGTGAGGAGGACCTGAACACATCTATGCAAACTGTCCTCCAAAAAGACTGTTCATTGATCGGTGCCATTAGTGCTCTTGAAGGTCTTTTTTTTTCTGAGCACACTTTCAGGCCCGTGGACGACAATATTTTATGAGCAATACCGTCGATGATCAAATTAATCTCTGGCTTTCTTGTGGAATCAGCGCTCCGATCTGCAATATCATGGATGAATTTAGGATTACATTTCTGCAGGTCCTTTGAACATTTCTGCATTGATCCTGAAACTCTCGATAACATTTGATCGGGAATAACTCCACTGATGCAAATATATAAAAAGATGTTTCAGCTGTTATTTCTTCCCCCATGCCGTTATGTCTTCTATTCATATTTTTAAGTTTACATGTCACTCTCTCTCTGGCGAAAGTGAAATAAAAATCATAGCTAATTGAATTCATTCCTTCAGATCTACAACTGATGTATTTAATTGATGATAATGACATTTGTGATGAGTAATAAACCGTAATATATTAAATCATCAGGGTGTGTTTGTCTTTTCTGTTTGTATGACTATTAATGGGAGTCTGAGGCTTTTTGTCAGGAAAACTTCAGCTTATAAATATATATAGTATGTATATACTATATTGCCAAAAGTATTTGCTCACCTGACTTGACTCGCATATGAACTTAAATGACATCCCATTTTTTAATACATAGGGTTTAATATGACGTTGGTCCACACTTTGCAGCTGTAACAGCTTCAACTCTTGGAAGACTTTCCAGAAAGTTTAGGAGTGTGTTTATGGGAATTTTTGACCATTCTTCCAAAAGATGGGACCATGGGTGCTCATGGGGAAAATTTGACCCAAAACGCAGCACCCATGGCCCTTTGCAGATTTTGGTAGAAAAATCAATCGTTTTTTAAATGAGTCAAAATATAAGCCAAAATGTGGTGACCGCCACTCCATTGGTGAATTTTCGACAAAAAGTTGATCTTTAAACAAGTCAAAATTTCATCCAAAATGCAGTGAATGTTAACTTTGCAAAGCAGATGGATTCACCCGTTTCCATGTTTCTCACTGGCAAATCCATCTTGAAAAGCTCCCATCTGTACAGTTTGGTACAGTTTCTCTCCTAAGATAACTAAATGATTAAAAAAATGTTTAGCTCTTGAGAATGTGTAGTATGGTTGCATGTCCACCAAGAGTTTTTCAGACAGAGCAACCTCTTGGATCCATTAAAATTACTAAAGACAATGAAATCATGTTGGAAAAAAGTGTTCATTTTAATTTGTTTTAGTGTCAAAGACTTCATCCCTGAGATCATGCTGGGCATCTGTTTATGCAACTGTTGATCTTGTTCCTGGAAACATGATGAATTTGGATGGCATTAAATAGCCAGCGTTTATTTTTGGCCATGGAAAATGAGCTGTCTCCATCCTAATACAACAGAATGTTATTTCTGCACTGAATTATAAATAACTACAGTGCTGTGAAAAAATATATGCCCCCTTTCTGAATCCTGATTTTTTTTTTTTTTTTTTTAATTTATCACACTTAAATATTTCAGATCATTAAACCAATTTTAATATTTCACAGCCAAGTCATGCTTTTGGAGACACTTTATCATGGCAATTAGTTCGCATCTTTTTAAATAAAATAATGAATTATGAATGAAATCAAAAGATAAATACATGTAAATGAATCAGTGTTGATTTTGGCATTGAAATGTCTTCTTGTTTTTGTTATATTTTTGTCACATTTTTAGTCCAGTTGTAGTTGGAAACAAATTAAATAAACCGTCGCCAGTGTTTACTTTTAGTTAAGGCATTTATTTTCTTTGGACTAATTTAAACAGCTAAAATGCATTAAGATTTTTTAAAATAACATTTTATCTCGTTTTAGTCTCTGACAAAACTAAGCGTACTTTTCACAACCGTTTTTATCTCCAAAGGTGTGTTTAGCTAGTCTCGTCTTCCTCATTGAAAAATGTTTGTCATCTTATACTGTTAGTCATGGTTTTAGTTGACAAAAAGAACACTGGCCTGAATGATTTTAAAGTTTTCAAGCTTTACATTGTCATGCTCAGGGTATATCCTAGCTTATTCTAGTTGCATCCAAGAAATCCAATTTATTTATTAAACCACACTGATTTTTTAAATCTTTAATTATTCATTTATATTTGCCATATTGCCTCCATGATATTAATGAAATGGCTTTTCATAGCCATGAATGCCTTTTTCATCCTGAGTATTCATGTGCTTAATACTGATAAAAGAAACACAAGTATTACTGCAGATGTATAGTCCTGCATTGGGGCCTGCAGGTGTAAAAAAACAACACTAGAGGTCACTAAAGACACGTTTCCTCCCCTGAACCCCGAGAGCCACTGAACAGAGACACTATTTTACAAAAGGATAGAGATTTTATTCACAGTTTGTCCCTTTTATTCATTACAGAGGAAAGGCGAGGAAGATTCCAGTTGTTGAAGTGGAGACAGCTTATGGAAAAGAAGAGGATTTTAATGGATGCTGGAAGGAGCGGAGGGAAAGACCACGAAGATTTGAATGTTTTCTTTCGTCCCTTTCTCTCATCTCCTTCGTTCATTTCTTTCACTTTTCGAGGACAAAAGCTGCCATCGCTTTTAGGAGGCAAATTTTGCCCTCTCTACACCTGCTCTCTCTCCTCCCACCTCTTCCACCCAAGAGGACATCTTCAGAATTTGGAATGAAGTCCTCAGATTTTGTAGACCTCTCCTCTCCTCAGATACCGAGGAGAAGCAGAGGGACACATTTCATTCACACAAACACCTCAGGATGAAGTGACCAGGCAGGCAGACATGAAGAGGTGAGAAGACAGAAGAATGGTTGCAAGGAAAGAAAAGGTTTTTAGAAAAGCTTGTTCATGGAAATGATGTTACAGGATAATTTTATTGAAAATCACCCCTATTCCCCATAAGCAAACATAGACACCTCATGGGCGCCGACCCTCTCATGAGTCAGTGTGACAAAGTCTTTGGTGTGAACATGAGCAGGTGAGCACATGGGTTAACACAAAAGGTGAGTGGGAAGGAAGAGGAGGAAAGAAAAGGGCAGGGAAGGCAGAATAGCAAAGGGATTGCTGTCTTTTATTGTCCTCTAGCTCTCTCTTTACTCCTCCTTCTCCTCTCCGTGTGTGATGACGTAGCAGATGTTCTTGTAGTCTACGTTGCCAGCAACATCTGGGGGGAAGGCGGCCCACATGTTCTTGATCTGGGGGGAAAACAACAATTGGAAATTAGGTAGGAAAGGATATATGCCAGCTATATCAATTCATTTGTAAAGTTAATGTTAAAAATGTGAGCGATTACGAAAGCTGACACCTTAAATCACACAAATAATCAACTTAAAGCTCCTGTGAGTAGTTTTTAACTGATCATGAAACATAATGAAATCAACATTTATGTCCCTATATGATCTACTAAAGCTACAGAGACAATTATTGAGAACATTTATTATTTCTATATAATTATTTTTAATTCCTGAAATCACTGCTGCCATGGGGTAGGTGACAACAAGGTATTACCAGCATGCTGAGGAAACAGTCTGATTTTAACTTGCCCTCATGTTTGAGATGTGTCACAAAACTTAAATGTACTGCTTTGTCCACAGGGGGGTGCTGAAATCATCACAAACTTTAAAATACCCTCATGGGAGCTTTAACAAGTAGGAATAGGAAGTAGTGTGAGTAGGAATCCTGATCTTTAAGTCATAGATGTTGGCTGATTATAGTTGAGGACCTACATTTATAATAGGGGCGAGACACCACTAAAAATTAGATTATTAGTATATGTAAATAAAATCTGTAAAGCCCTACACTTACCTTTAACAGTGTAATTTTCTACATTAAAACTACATAAGAAAACAACAGAAACACCATCATATCTACATATTGTTTAGCAGCTACATTTAAAAGTAACATGACCACATACCAACTGTCTCACTTTAATTCACGTTTTCATTTGCAAAATATGTTTAATTTGTAGTGGTTTATAAAAATTATCTTGAAGTTTATTTGTGCAGGCTAATAAGCCAATATTTCTGGGCTTTTAAAACAATTTCATCCAAGTGCATCTGTATGTTTCAGATTGATGGTGCTGCACTCGTTGAACCAGGATATATTGAGTTAAATGATAAAGGCAGTGAGGCTAATGAGCCGGTCTATTCCTTTAAAAGGTTTCTGATTTTACCTCCTCCTTGTTGAACCTGTCGCACTGAGTGGTCAGAAGCTCCTCAAGGCTAAAATGGAAAAGCAAAGTAGCATTAAATTTAAATTCATCCTCTTTTGGAACTAACAAATGAACAATATTTATTGTTTTTTATTGCTTACAATTGCTTCTTGATAGATCCAGTACCCTCGGGGTCCAGGACCTTGAAGGCGCTAAGAATAACGTCCTCGGGGTCAGCACCTGGGCAGCAAAAGAGCGAGATGAATAAAAAAAGCAGTATAACAAAAATAAAATGATCTGGTATCAGACACCTCGATTCAAATGTTAAAAGGGTGTGTAGGCAGTGTGTCACTGGCATCAGGCCAAAAACCATGTTTTGTATATGAAATGTTGATCTAAAAGCTAGCATCCAACTGTTAATTTGAATAAAAGCACAATAAAGTTAAATAACGTAGTAGCTCAATTAAGACCGCTGTAATGTTATGTAGTAAAGGTGTAAAAAAAAAAGCCGCTTGATCAAACTACGTCTTAATGTAATTCACATATGACGTATATCAACACATGAGTGACAGATGGTAAAATCAGCAGCCCACCCTTCAGCTTCTCTCCGAACATGGTGAGGAAGACGGTGAAGTTGATGGGGCCGCTGGCCTCCTTGATCATGGCCTCAAGCTCCTCATTCTTCACGTTCAGCTGGCCTGAACAGACAAAGAAAATCTGATTATTACAAGAAAATATTAATACACATCATCACACATAAATGATAGATTTATTGAGCTCACCCATTGAAGCCAGCACGTCCCTCAGGTCATCTTTGCTGATGATACCATCTCTGTTCTGGTCAATGATTGTGAAAGCCTGTAGGGTAGAGAGAGAGGGAGAGCAGACACATAAGGAGGGGGCATGTTTGGATCCACTTGGCCTTGGGGGGGGTTGCTTGAGGTGGCCCCAAGTTTATCCTTACATGTTAATTTGGGAGAGTATCATTAGTGAACAGCTGTCTGATCTGCTCACCCGCTCAGATTTACACCCATGAAATTCAAGATTACCTCTTGGAATTGAACTTGAACTCAATCCCTGACCCCTCACACATACAGAAATCCTCCGGCAGATAGAAAATCCATTAACCCCTGGCTGGTATCTTTTCCATCTGTGTGACGTGCTAAGATCATCCTAATCATCAAGTCATATATTCCCGGAGTGGCACTCAAGATGCTCGTATCACTTATCACAGCGGGAATGTCCCTTCTATTCGCAGCACTTATCTCTCTGCCATCATCATCCAATGTCTTGACAGCCCATCCTTATAAAATCCCCATGACCTTACTGAACTATCACCCAACACTTTCACACTTCCTCCTTATCCTTATGGGTCTTTCTTTAAGACACAAAAAGCTTGAAAAAAATAACACAAATGTACACTCCTCTCTCTCTCTCTACATTTCTCCATGTCCAGCTGTTCCTCCAAACTTCCAAGCCTTCAGCACAAGCTTTAAGGAGACATCTGAGTGACAGCTGGAGGGGGGCTAGGAGGTCAACAAAATGTGGAGACTCAGATGGTGTCAGAAATTTCTGAGCTCCCTCCTAATGACATTCTCGCTCTTATTAAACTGTCAGGGGAGAAGATGGGGGGCCCGCGAAATAGCAACTGCTGTGAAAATGAATCTGAAGGCCGCTTAACCAAACTCTAAATTTGGCAAACACTCTTGAGAAATTGAATAGAAATTGCACAAGCTTCTAGTCAAAAACATGTCTCTAACAGATGTGTGACTCTTCCGACAGGACTGATGTTCGTACGGTAAGAAAAAGGGGGGTCATAGAGGGAAGGAGTTTGGCTGGAAAAACCTCACCTCTTTGTACTCCTGAATCTGGCTCTGCTCAAACATGGAGAACACGTTGGAGGAGCCGCTGTCTCCTGCTGCCTGCCTCCTCTTGGCCTTCTTTGGTGCCTGGAGGACAAAAACATCAGAAATTTTCCGGTGAGTTTGGCTAAAACACACAATAGTGCAATTAACATCTGCACATGTGGTGAAAGTCAACTTTTCAGGTGTTTAACTACTTAAAATGAGGTATATATTTACATAAAAAAGTGAATTTTCCCTTTAAACTTGTTGAATTTCTTTGGTGTAATTTAAACAATTACAGGACAGCTTCAAGGCTAAAACTACCCAAAACTAAGATTGACAAAACCGTAGAAAATGTTGATAATTTGGTGAAGCTGATCACTTTTTCCTCACTTATTTATCTGATCAGTCATGCTTTGACCCCTTAAAGAGGTCTTGACCCCTTTGTCAGGCCAACTAGTTAGCAGACATGTCTCTTATCAAGCATCACATGCATCAAGTTAAAGAAAGGTTCAGAAATTTGGCTCTGCAGATCTATGATTTAGCACAAAGTCTGAATTTACAGCATCAAATCAAAGCATCCTTAAAACCACATCAACAAAATGGGAAAAATCCACACAGAATATCCAGAATCATGTTAAACCAAAGGGCAACAGATCCCATTTTTTACATTTTTTTTTCCTTTTTAAAGTTCAGCAAAAAAGCTTAAAAAGTGGAGTTTATTCCAGTGTTTCTGCAGATATTGTAGGTGTATCCACAAACACAGAGAGCAGGGATGAGAGCACCCTGGTACTCACCATCTTGAGACGGTAAGAGCTGAGGTTTGGCTGATCAAGAGGGAGAAGACAGTGTGAAGCCGCGTTATACCCACATCCCGGGGGGCTTATATACTTGTGCGCAGGCCAATCTAACTTTAGCCACAGCCTCAAGTTTGGATGGGGATAAAAAAGAGAGAGAGAGGATGGTCCACGATGAACTGAAAAGTGAAGGAGACAGATCGGCGGGATGGCGTATCACCTTACAGGAGATCAGAAATAGACCCAGGAGTCTTGGAATTAAGTAAACCTGATAGCGGAGGGACCGTGCTTTAGGTTTGCAGTCCCACGTGGACTAATAAGGACATTCAGGACATTAATGCTTGTTGGACCAGAGGACACTGTCCCTCCACCCTCCTTCTGATCTCCTCCATCAGCTTCGAGAGACACAGCAGCCACTCACTGATTTTATTTTTGGTTTGTGATGTCCATTGCTATATCACAGGCTGCGATACACATTCTATACCCTCAGCAACTGATTCAGCTTTTACCCTGTATGTGCACTGCAGGTCGGCTTTCTTTTTTTAAATAGTGACAAAGATATGATGCTAATGTCAGAATTAGGATTTCCCAAGAAAGATTTTACTAATCACATCTCTGTATTCATAAGTGCATGGCAGTGCCTGGCTCATGCCTAAGATTAATCAAAATATCTCTTTACACAACAAGCAATATAGACGAGCAGATATTTATATGGTGGCTACATGAGCCAAATTTTAAAATAAGCCATGTATAGGTTCATTATTACTCATCCAGTATCTATTTTTATCTTTGGATATGTGTACTTAGACCATCTCTCCGTTTGTACTAATGAATTAATGTTAAAGCATACTTTACCTCAAACTATTCTGCTCATTTTTATTGAATCACTTGGCTTTTTTCCCCTCAGTTCTTCACACTTTTCTGGGTGTTCTCTGAAATGATGAGCTATGGGTATGAATGTAGTCAGCTGTGATTAATTCTTTAAGTATTTCTTTAAAATAAGAAGTAAAAAAACCCCGATCAAACCGTTTATTTTAAAAGATTTCAATCAAAATCTTAGCTTATCACTGGAAACATCCTTATTAGGATTTGCTTGATTGGGAAGCACAATTCAAAACTCAAGAAACAATGCTGTTATATTAGAAAAAAAATTTTAATAAATGTATTTTTGTATCAAACTAAACAGACTAGTGTGCTAATAATTTTACATATCTGATGTGGGAATTAAATTTTGTGATGTATCAGTTAAAGTGAAAGTTATTAACACTTTAATCTAGTATACAACAATGCAATAATTTCTATCAGTCCAGCTTTTGAGCAAACAAAAACAAGTACATGAAGCAAATTGTACTTAGAATATCAAAATGTTGGAAAGTGATCAAAAAAGGCCAGTCACATTATCGGATTCATTATATATGTGTGTGTGTTTTGTGAGGAGTTTTTAACTAGTTAAAAAATGGATAGAAATGAATCCTAATGTCTCTTTACATGCTTCAAAAGCAAACAAGACAGGGAACAAATTAATAATTTCTATAAATTTTTATTCTAATACTTAAATCTTAAGCAGCAGGGTAGGCACCAGGCAAACATTAGCAAAACAGCTTTTAGTTACATTTTATAAGGCAGAGATTCACAGTTAGGAAGGAGGATTGGGTTTTTGTTGGAAAGAGCTACTTAGACATACTGGGGACAAAATTGGCAAACAAAATATGCAGATTTTTCCATGGGGTTGCCAAAATAATGAAAATGTAAGTTCCTCAATTCAGTTCAGTTCAAGTTCAATTTTCAGTGGCATTAATCTGGATTAACTAAGCTCTGCAATTAATGCACAGATTATTTTATTTGAGATTAATTCTGATTGAGATTAACTCTGCTGAGTGGTTTCTGGATTGGTCCTAGAAGATCTGGGTCTTCAAAAGGTCATGCTGTAAAATTTGGGGGTCTTTAGATCTTTAAAGAAAATCTGAAAAAAAAGGGAAAAAAGAAAGAAAAAGAAATAAAGCTTCTAGGCCTGTACAAGATTGAAATTTTTAATGGTGCCCGATGCCAGAATTTCTTAAGTTAATTGCAAGTAATCACACTCTTTTTTTAAAATCCCATTTTAAAATTCCACTATTTTTCCTTTAAAACTGTTTTTGTGTGATTTTGTATTTTCCTACTGTCTTAAACTAGGCATGATTGACTTCCTGTTTAGATACAGACAAACTTTTATTGGTAGATAAAAGGTTTTAACTTGAACCTCACTGGAAAAAGGAACTTGTTATGGATTGAAAATGAAACACAAAAACATTGAAAAGGTACAGATTTTTTTTTACTTGTCTGCTGAGCCGTCTATAAACATTTTTCAACAACAGGAGCAGCAGTGGACTTATTTTACATCAGTGTGACTGCAGGGAGAGGCTGGCACGGCTTAACTAAAGTGTATTGGAAGGGACAATAAAACATGAGATTGATCATGATTTAAAAAAATTGTGTATTAACTGTGGACCTCGCTTAATCATGACTAACTTGACTAATCTTGGCAGCCCTAAGGGCTTCTCAAAACTGTGCTAATTTTGAAATTACTTGGCTTCAATGACATTTAGAGCTCTCTTCAATTTTAACTTTTCCTCATTAAGAGCCTCAAAATGTGTTTACTGGAACTATCTGAGAAGATTTTAAGGGTGAAAACTTAACATAGTGGCATTGGTTTAATATTAAAAAGGTTTAACAAGGAACAGATTAACAAGGAATTTAAAAGACAGAGCATTTGTTAAATCCACAACACTTCAGCCAAGTGAACACACCATTAACGTCTGGCTGCAGTCCTGCTTTATCACCCCTACAACAGTGTAATTTACAGTTATGAACACCTCCCTTCTCCCACTCAGCCCCCCCCTGAAATAAAAGGGGATTACTCTGCAGCCTGATGGCAGCACACATTCCCAGAGAACAGAAAAGGAACAGCTGAGCGTGACCAAAATAGCTAAATAAACTTGGCGGTCTGTCAATGTGGCGGGCCTCAGAGTGGAATCCTCTTCTTAATTAGTGTTTTCATGTTTTTATATCCAAATTTACCTCAGAGATAATCCGTTTTCATTTCATTGACATCTTCGTTAATCCTATCGGTGGAATTTATTTTTGCCCCTCCGGTATCGGTTCTCTGATCAGGACTGTTTGTGTTTCCATTCACTCAGATGTCCAAAGAAGAGTCCCGTCTTTGCTCTCTGGCCATGTTAATGTGGATAAGACAGACGCTTGTTTGTCTACACAGCGTTGGTGACAGTCAGGCCTGACCCAAGCTGTCAGTCCTCCACTTGACCTTTCACTTGGGCCACTTATTTATCACCACCTTGTTACAGGAGAAAGGTGTCTTAGCGTTTGCTCTGACTAGAATCTCTACTGTTTTAAGTAGTTTGGGAAAATATTTATTGGCTCTGCTGGCACAGTTTGAACCAAAACACCTCAAATATAATCTTAAGAATATCCCTTTGAACCAGCAACCATCCTGCAGATTTTGGACAGATGGGAGTAAGGTGAATTTTGATGTTTTCTACTATCTCAGGTCCAAATTGCATTTTTTTAAATTGGGTCGCCATTTGTAATCAAAGGTACACTATTAGACCAAACAATGAAAGGTTGTTAAAAAATGATCTGTGCTGACTTAAAAATCTAAATAGATATTTCAGCTCTATTTTTCTAAGTCAATACAACACATTTTTAGTTTTAAGTAGCCAGTGCTCAATCACTTTGAGTGTTTTTTGTCATGAATCTGCACTTTTCCCAGAATGCCTTTTGCCATTTGACACTTGCACCATGAGTGAAGTTACCCACTCAGTTAGACAACTCCCACCTGTGGGAGCCATCTTCAACATTACAAAGATGATGTGAAAGACAAAGCCATATGGACATCATAGGGACAAGCCCCCACAATAAATCTTGAAGTTAAAATAATGATTGCAATAAAATAATATATCTTTTTAAGAGAAAAAATGAGAAATAGGAGCTCTTTCTCTAAAAACCTTGCATATTTCATCTTTTGCTCTTAGAACCTGGACTTTGGGTGGGAAATATCCACTCATTTCTAGATTTATGAGTCACCATTCCTTAGTAATGAAAATGAGCTGTCACATGTCAGACGTTTCACAGGTGTGTCAGCTGTTGCTGTTTGCTGACGGTCTGTCACGGTTGTAAAATAACAAAATGCTCTCATCACAATGTGTTTACACGCTGCTATCCCGAGGAAGTGCTTCCATGTGTTTCCAGATGTGTTTGTACATTTCTGGGGGCCTTTGCTGTAACGTGAGACATTTTGGCACGCTCCTCTGGAGCCATCCATCACTTTTAAGGTGATCGGTATGTCTGTCTGTAGGCAGGGGAATGTCAAGAAGCTGCTGGGATGTTTTTCTCAGCGGAAGACAGTCGTAAAGAAGAGCTGTGACAGGAGAGATGTCACCGCTTTTATTGTGTTTGGTTTTCTGCCGGCCTCAGGTAGCTCTGTTTTGTTGTGAAGTCTATTCAGGATTGTGTTACATTAATTGTCATTCAGTAGATTCTAATTTGAGATGCCACTTTTTTTTTAACTTTTGCACTCTGGAGGGATTAAACATGGGGGAGATACGGCAGCTGAGAGAACAAATCATTTAAAACCCACTAACACTTAATTTTTTTCTCCAAAGCTGTGGTGTAATTAACACAGACAATGAGATTGAAAGGACTTAACAGACACGTTGTAATGAGCTGCATTCATGACTAAATGACTCCATTAAACGCTGATAGTTTCTCCAAATACTATCAGTTTTAACAGCAGCTAAATTTTTATACTCTTGATACTTTCATAGATTAGTGAGGTATTTCTGACAAAATAATTCTGCTGATATAACATTCTTTCATTCAGAGTTCACAAAGGCCTAGACTCCTCAAAATTACAAACAGCTCCCTCTGCTGGAAATATCCTGCAACTACAGCCATGTAGTTCATACCTTTGTGCTCCTGTCAAGGCTTTTTTGGTAGCATAACAGCAGGAGTGGAAACTGGCTACATTTACTCAAATTACTGTTACTGAGTAGCTTTTTGAGCACCTTTTCATTTTTGTGAGTATTTTTTAAAATCAGCAATTTTACTTTAACATAAGTACATGCACATGTGAGGACATTTTTCTGTTTTAATTGTCCAGAACGTCTGTTGAAGTTTGAGTAATTTGCTTGACATTTTTAGATAAATTGCTATGAAATTTTCAGGGAAATTTAAGGATTTTTGGGTTTTTTTCGTTTTGTACTTCGGGAAGTTTTCAAGTATTTGAAAAAATTTGGGGATATTTTTGTATATTCAAGAGTTGCATTAAAAGTTTTTTGAGAAATTTTGCTTTAAATTTTTTGACACTTTAATAGGAATGTGGGACATTATTTGTAAATTTTCGGAAATTTCTTTGTAAATGTCAGAATTTGTTTGGATGTTTATGGGAATGTTCTGGCTATTATCACGTTCTGCTGTTAAACTTACTTCTCCATGCGACTGTTAAACACCTTTTTGTTACTGTTTTCACCCATTTCTGACACTTTATTCCATTTTTGCAGCTTTTTGCCATCTTTTTCTCCCACCCATTTTTGCCTTGCTTAGCCCATTTTTGACAGTGTTATCTCATGTTTGTATCTTTTATCTAATTTTTGCCACTTTCTGCCAGTTTTGCTACTTTTTAACCGTTTTTCACCATTTTTTCACGCCCATTTTTTACTTTCTCAGCCCTTTCACCTCATTACAAACACAGAGGCATCTGCACTTGGTCATTCTTGAACAAAAGAGCTCAAACAAATTAAATCATCCAACAGAACTATTAGTAGAACTAAAAATCTTTACTAACTTCCAGACTGTGATATTATTTAAAAAAAAAGACAAAAATGATCATTCCCTTCAAGAGGTATTAATTTGTCCAAAATCAACACAAACTTAAAGTTTCTCTCTGAAATATCAACAAAATCATGTCTTTGATTCCTTTGCTAAGTTGGAAATGACTGGGATGCAGCCTGGTAAATCTCATGGTCTGGAGGAGAATCTAAAATAAAGCTCTGTACCTTTTTATTGTGTATTTAAACAAATTGAATACAAAACATCTACGTTATCAGCTGTATTTTATTGTCCATGCAGTCAAAAATAAATAATAATACTTTATGTGTAAAGCTGCATCATACAGTCCATATTTGAGTGATTCTCAACTGGTCTAGTCTCAGGACCAGCCACCAAGTCCTTAATGAGAAATCACAACCCTTATGTCTTTTTTTAGACAGTTTGCAAATGTTGCAGTTTGGACCTCAGATGGAAAGAAACATGTCCCATGTTATTTTGTTGTTTGCCTGACCGTTGACTAATTTATCTTTTCAGATAATAAAGCTGGTTTTCTAATGATGCTAAATCATTTTTGACAAACAACCAAAATGTACATGCAATCATGGAAAATAAAGTAAAATAAAAAAGTGTACATGCATGTCCACTAATGGACTTTTTCCCCATCATTTAAAATCAGGGGTGGGAAATGTACACAACTGTATTCAAGTGAAAGTACAGTTACTCTGTTTAAAATGTGCTTAAGCAAAAGTGCTGGTCTATAAATCTACTCAAGTAAAAGTTTGTAATTTAAAGTTTACTTTTAGTACTGAGTATCTGGTGAGGAGCTGGATGGCAAAATATGATTTTTCTTTATTGACAAGAACAAAAGAATAGATCTCCAGCCACGTTGTTCAGATCAACCACACCTCTATTATAAAGTAAAATAAACTGCAAAATTGACAATGTTAATTTAACACATATAGAGTTCAATTTAACACATTAAAAGTGTAACGCTGGAAAATCTGTGTCGAGGTGGGTCTCCTCTGGCAAGAACCAGAGAGTCAACTGTCAACCCTAACTCAGTGGATAACTTCACTCAGTTTTTACTGTGTACAACAACATTTCTGGGATGTAATGTGGAATCATTCTCTCTTTGTGTCCCTGTGTCAACAGAGGTGGAGAAAGTATAAGAGTACTGTACTCAAGTAAAGGTACGGCCACTCTGGTAAAAGTATTAATTTCAAAATGTACTCAGAGAAGTACAAGTACCACTCAGTTCAAGTAATTTGAGTAAATGTAATTAGTTACTTTCCACCACTGTTTAAAACTTAATCAGCAAAATCTCCCAGACTGAGTCTGGCTTTATGGGGTGCTTTATAATTTTATTAAATTATTTATATCACTATCATTGTTCTAGTCTTATTTTGAATTCACATTTTAATGTCTATTGTAGAGTTTTTAGTGCCCATATGTATTTATCGTTGTGACTGTTAATTATTTATATCACATTTTTGACACTTAATCATTTTAGATTTCTTTTAGTATTTTTTTTATCATTGATCTATTAAATGTATAGGTTTTTATCATGTTCTAGTTTTTATCAATTCATAAATGTATTTCTTCACAGTTTCTTTTTTAATAATTGAATGGTATTATATAAACTTCATATTGGTGTCATGTAGATTAATAATCCTTTTAAAATTCTACCTTTTTGCAAATCATTTTTTCTCTCTCCTGTAAAACAATCTGAATTGCAACTGAATTTTTCCCAAAGGCGCTAGATAGATTTTCCAGGCATACATTTGACCCACCAACCCACTGAATTCAGTGTTGTGTCACACTTTTGAGGCTTGACCCACCAGTTGAGAACCACTGTTTTATAATACATAGCTGAGATTGATAATTGCACATGTGAATACACAACTGCACTGGAACTGTGTTCATGTCAATGCAAAGCAAGTGCATAGGATTCAATTTAAAAGGTCCTGTGAGAATTTTTTTTTGAATGAAATAAGTACTGGCTCCTCTAAACAACCTGCAAAAGCAAAAAAGACCATCAGTTACATGGTTTTTATTGATTTCTATGTGTTGTTATTCATTTATCTTGGTGCCAGATGCAACAATTTAGCTGCAAAACAGCCTGTTCTTTTGTGGCTAAAATGTGCTTTTTTTAAAGAAACACAACAGATACGTGCATGATATTGTCAGCTGAAAGATAAGAGGTACTACTTTGTCCCAGTATAAACCTTAAAATTCCTCACAGGAGCTTTAAGATGAAAAAAGCAAATGCAAACATTCTTACCTAATACTGTTCAATATTTCCTTTCATGCCACATATGAAATTTTAGTTTCACTGAGACACATTTGTGCATTGAAATTAAATGAGTAAACAAGAAAAAGCAAGGAAAACTTGACTTCTTGGAAGACATTTTGCAAGAGAAAGTGCACATAAATAAATAAATTATGGCTTGATTCCATTTAGCTGCTTTAGTCTCAGGGTTTTGTGCATGCCACCTCTCTTAAACATCATCACAGCTTACTTGGACAAATGATTAAATTAAGATAAATTATGCATTGATCTTATTTGTAGTTACATTCATTAAAGGCTGTGAAAAGGCCATACAGAGTACTGTTTCATGTCTAAAAGGTAGATTTACATCCTATCCCATCCCATGGACACTTTAAGGCCACCTTGGCTCAGGAAATTACAGCTCTCTGATTCAGAAACACATTTGAAACATTTAGCACATTTACAGATAAGTAGGTGTGAATATGTTCTCATAGTGACTGAATAATTAGAAAGACGTCAGGTTCAGTTCCTTTTTAACTCACATGAACCGCTTCTTCACACTTCCTCTTTAACTGTCTCTGTACTGCCTTTTGTTTTTTTTCCTTTACCCCAGGTCGATGAGATCTCCATCCCTGCGCTCCTCTTCTGCTCGTCGACTCCTCAGCCACTCCTCCCTTGCTCTCTTCACCTCCTGCCCGTAATAATCATGAAGCCTGCTGAAGTCCTCAAGAGGGTCGAAGCCCACCAAAGGCCATTCCCCGTACAAAGGTGCCGGCCCGTTGATTGGTGTGACGTGTGCGTTTCTTCTGTGCCAAAGTTTAGGGGACTTTCTAGCGACCACTTTAGAAGGTCCTGAAGAAGCATTCAAAACAGTGCCAGCACTGAAGCTTCTGCTTTCTCTGACCACCGCTGTCGAGCCCTGTGCAGGGAGGAACAACTGGGACTGTTTAAGTCCGCTGATGGAGGAGCTGTGGTGGGATTCACCAGAGATGTGTGTCTGTTTAGCCTCTGTGGGTAGAAAACAAGAAAACAACACAATCTTAGCTTAATCATCCTCACAGGTGGTTATAACATTAGACAAATGGCTTTGGGCTTTAAGGGACATCAAATCTGAAACACACATTTACTTTTTTATTATTAGGATGTATAATTTAAGTTTAAATTCAGAGACCAGAAAGCATAAAATAGCATCAAAATAGAGCCAGATCAACTAAAACCCTGGGGACTGGGAACCCAGCAAAGATCAAACCAATCAAAAAGCTCCAGAACTCCTTCATATCACAGCATATGAGTTTGCTAATCCATATAGCGTTTGTTTTGTTGGACTTGTATGAGCATCCATGCCCTTCAGGAGGTCATGTAGGGAATATTTTGGTAGTATGGCGTTCCATACTAGCCATTAGTTCCCTGTAAGATCAAAGAGAGCTGTGTGTGCATCCTTGGCATGGTTCTGGTGTGTGCATTGTCATGCACTGTCTGTGATTTTCATGGACAGGAGCTCAGAGGATTTCCAGCCAAGTGTGAAGCGATTGGGGTCAGAGTTAGAACCTCCAAGACCGAGACCAAGGATCTCTCCCGGAAAATGAAGGCTTGCCCCCTGGGGGTGGGAAGTGAGTCTTTTTCTCAAGAGGAGGGGCTCAAGTATCTCTGAGTCTTGTTCACAGTTAGAGCAAAATGAAGATATTTTTTAGATAGATTAGAGCAGCATTAATATAGTATAACAGACTCAGCTGAGCTGAAAGGCAAAGCTTTCAATTAATCATTCCATCTACATCCAAACCCTCCCCTGTTGTCATGTGCTTTTGGCAGTAACTGTAGAATGAGTTTGATCAGGCTGTTTCTGCAACATGCAATTTTTTAACGATTATAGTCTTTTTACCTCTGTAGCTTCAGTATTGATTAAAATCTGTTTCATAATTTACTATACACTCCTCAAAAGAGCTTGAACTAATCAATAAAGACACACCAAAGCCTCATAACCCTCAGTGTTTATTAACAGTAACATATCTCACCTTCATACTGCCCCTGCAGGTCTCTCAGCAGCAGCGAGAGGTAACAGTGACTGGCCGAGAGCAAAGCTTTCACCCAGCTCTCCACAGTCTGATGATCCCCTGCAGAAAATCTGTAGGTTCTCAGACCGGGCCCTTCAAACACCAGGGAAAAGGCAAACTGTCCCTCAGACTCTGAGCGCCTCACTGAGCACCCCTCCAGGACGATGACTCCCAGAAGGTGTCTGTCAGCCGGCCGCTCCTGATAGAAAAGCAGGTTAGCCTTCAGCACAAACCAGCGCCGGTGGTAGGTCGCAGTTCTCTCTTTCTATGGGAAAACACGTCAAAGAAAAGCAGGATTAATATGAAATATGTGTATGCAGATGTTATTTGATGTAGTGTATCTCTATCCAAACCTTTTTATAGAGGTAGCCCTCTTTATCTACAGGAGAGGTGCATGAGAGGTAATGTGTCAAAATCTTCTCATGGAGCTTCATCCCAACACCTACAGAGGAGAAAAGGCTTTTAGAAACATGTATTTAAAAAAGGCTCACCTGGCAAACCAATGACCAGACCTGTCTGAGATTAATATCTGTGATGTAAACTGACAGGAGAGACAGAACGATTGAAAACTTTAATTGAACAACTAAAGATTAAAAGTTTGTTTAATTGGAATCGTATCTACATAACAATTTCGAACACAGTGTAAAATTCAAGCTAATTATCGGCTACCTTTAGGGCAGGTGTTCTCAACCTTCTCAGCCTGCGACCTCCAAAATAAAAGTGCCAGGGACTGGGGACCTCACTGTACTGGAAGATGGTTGAAGCCAGCCATGCACAACTAAGAATATCATAAGTGTGTGTGTGTGTGTGGGGGGGGGTCTCTTAAAAATGTAAATCCCTTTTGTTAAAACAAAAAGATTAAAATAGGTTAGAAATGGCTAAAATTGGTTGATAATGAGAAAAAAATGTGAAAGGGCGGTGAAATGGATTTTAAAGTAGCAGAAATGGGTTATAAGTGGCAAAAATGGGTAAAAGTGGCAAGAATGGAAATAAATAATCATAAAAGGGAGTTCAAAAGAGGCTGAATTGCTTCAAATGGGCAAAAATGGGTGGAAATTTGGTGAAATGGGATGGAAAATCTATATAAATGGCAAAAAAGGGTTAACTGAGGAAGAAAAAATAGGCAGATGTTGACAGAAATTGGTTGAACTACCAAAATTGGGCACATCAAATGGTGAAATGTGGTCAAAATGGGAAAACATTGGGTGTAAAAAGGGTTTAATAGTGGCAGTAATGGGTCAACAGAGGCAACATTAAGCTTAAGTGGCAAAAATTGGTTAAGAAGTTGCAAAAACAGGCAGAAAAAAGTGGTGGAAAGAGTTTAAAACTGACCAAAATAGGTTTTAAATGACAAAAATGTGCTAAAATTGGTGGTTAAAAAATGTGACAAAATTGGCGTAAAGTGGCAACAGGGTAATTTTAAAAATATATATAACTTATACTGGAGGTACCCTATTGAACTTTAGCTGTGCAAAATAAACTTTTTTTAAAATTAAACTGTCAAATTTTTCCTTAAGTAAAACAAACTAAAAATGTTTTTTTCACTTGATAGCCATACTTTTACCTGCATCAGGTATACCTAAACACATTCAGTTATTGTTTTGATCTGTTTTAATCAAAATCAATGAGGAAAATATTAACCACTGTAAGATAGATAGATAGATAGATAGATAGATAGATAGATAGATAGATAGATAGATAGATGTTGTTTTAGTTGCTGTATTTTGCCTCAGACAATAGTGACAGAATAGAAAACAGTGACTCAGACTTACCTCTGCCGATGCTGAATGCCCCACAGGGTCACTTCACTCTCCCACACAGTCTTTTCATTATTTACATTAACAGTCAGATTTTTCTTCTTCTCTTTATCGTTCCTAAACGTAAAGACAGTTGTTCTCCATCACTTCGTTACATCCAAAACCAGACAATGTTTGAATCTATAGTTTCAGGTTACTAACACTGGTTCTCCCACGGGTACAAGAGGACGAGTGTTGAAATATAAATAACTCGACCCACTTCCTGGTAACAAAATACTGACACATTATATTCTCTCTCCCTTACGCTCAAGTCTACCCTACGCGGCTAGATCGACCAGCAGTGGAAAGTGTCTAACCTGCCTGAGGAGAGCTGCTACCTGGAAGTGAGATGCTGGATGTTGAAGTGGAGGTTGATGCATTTGCCTCAGCTTTCTCACTTCTGCTTCTGTGTTACTTTTTAAAAATGTAGGTATTTTTTGTCTCAGTCTAATCTGTAGATATAATGCCTTTAGGTAGATTAGGTTTGCAGCTTTTTTCAGTGAAAATAAGTCATGATGTGTGGGGTATTTAAGAATATTTTCTCTGTCTGTTTTAACATACATAACTCTCTATGATGTGAAGACAAATAAATATAACCTCCTCAGTATGCAATTCCTTTGATGTTGCACTATTTTTGACTGGCATTTATCCTCTGAATCCCTGTGGACCTTTAAGAATTTCAACTCAAGAAGAGTTTGAGCTGAACAGATTGACAGGGCTTCATATAATGTGAGGCCAGTACACTGTCTTCAGTTTGGATCAAACTTAATAATGCCAAGAGTTTCACTTTAAACATTCCTCTTCTTTTCCTGAGCCTACCACAGCAGGCAGTTTTACCACTAGGCAAAGGTAGGCAATTGTCTGGGGCCTGGCGCTCCAAGGGGCCTCAAGATAAAATTGTTATAGATGTGTATCAATAATGAGGTATACAGTATGTCTAAATTTACTTCCTGTAATAAATGTCTGTATTTGGAATGTAACTGGAGGTCAAAAAATGAAAAAAGTGCATCAAAATATAGGTTGATTACCAAAAAAAGTCTCTGAGCAGGACCTGAGGCCCCAAACAGAAAGGTCCTACCAACCCCCCAAAAGCCACTTATCAAGCAAATGAAAGAGAGTTACATCTCTAAATAAATAATAATTTATGATTTTTAGCAAAAGAATGAACAATGAACACATACATGTTTTATAAGTGACACCTTGCCAAGAGATTTGTGAAACTACAACCTAAAATGCCAAACATTTGGGCCCTGTGTAAGAAGTAATCATAAACAGAATGCAGTGACTGTCAAATTTCATAACAATAAAACAAGAACAACATATCAGCTGTTGAAACTGAGACATTTTACCATTTCATGAAAATTATTTTATCATTTTGAATTTGATGGCAGCAAAACATATCTAAAAATAGTAGAGACAGTGCTACAAAAGGCTGGAAAAGTAAGTGGTAAGGATGAAATAGCTGGAGGGAGCATTTCTCAAGTAATTTGATTATTTGGTAACATGACTGGGTATAAAAGGAGCATTTTAGAGTGGCTGGGTCCCTTAGAAGTAAAGATGGGCAGAGGCTCACGAATCTGCAAAAACTGTAAAAACTGAGGAACAATTTCAGAAAAAAAGATGTAAAAAAATTTAATGTAAAATTGTGAAGACTGTTAATATTCTCACCACAGACAGTGTGTAATATCAAAAGATTGAGGGAATCTGGAGAAATGTCTGTGTGCAAAGGATGAGGCCAAAGGTCAATATTGGATGCCTTAGATCTTCAGGCAGCACCGCATATAGCTAAAACAGACATGATTCTGTACTGGAAATCATGGCATGGACTCAGAAACATCTCTGGAAATCACTGTCTGTCATCACAGTTGGCCGTGCCATCCACAAATGCAAGCTAAAGCTGTATCATTCAGAGAAGAAACGCTGCCGTCTTCTCTGGACCAAGCTCATTTAAAAATGGACTGAGGCAAAATGGAAAACTGTTCTGTGGTCAGATTAATAAAATTTGGAATCATTTTTGGAAACCACAGAGGCCATGTCCCGTGGACTAAAAAGGAGAGGGTCCATTCAGCGTGTTTCTAGCACACAGTTCAGAAGCCTGTATCTTTGATGGTATGGGGTTGCATTAGTGCCAATGGCTTAGGCAGCTTACACATCTGGGAAGGCACTATTAATGCTGACAAGTATATAGGTTTTAGAGCAATAAATCTAAATATCTATCACCTTGTTCAGGTAAGGCCCTGCAAATTTCAGCAAGACAATGCTAAACCACATACTGCATCCATCACAACAGCATGGCTTCACAATAGAAGAGTCTGTTGTAGACTATAGAGACTGTTGTTAAAAGAAGAGGGGATGCTACACAATGGTAAACATGGCACTGTTCCTACTTTTTTGAAATGTGCTGCTGCCATCAAATTCAACATGAGCTAATGTTTTCATGAAATGGTGAAATGTTCCAGTTTCAACATCTTATGTGTTGTTCATATTCTATTGAATATAGATGAATGAAATATGGGTTTTTAGAAATTTGACAATCATTGCATTCTGTTATCTGTAAATCATATTTTACACAGCTTACCAACTTTTTTGGAATTGGGGTTATAGTTTACATGATCTAGATAGAAATGTTTATTAGTAGGATTTTGTATATCTTATTTCCGTTTGTCCTACAGTTTTCAGGCTTTGTTGACTGAAATGCTATGATTCCAAATATTTTGTTCACTCTCTATGAATGCTTTTACCTGAATGTAGAAAGGGTATCATACTGGTCTCTGCCTGAGGCCTTCAAATGACTAAAACCGCCCCTGACTATCAAACCGATTTTTTTCATTAACTTATAGCACGATTTCTGACGTAAACCCCGTAAACATTTATTATGTTGGGCTCTCCCTAATACTGTTGGACTCTCCATTTAATGTAATGGGTCATCCTGCCCAGGTGGTGGCGGTAACGCAGCGCGTCATGTTTACCAACCACTGTACACAACATGAAAATGAAGAAGAGCACCAACGAAGAACGTACTCTAACGTCGCTTGAATTACTTTCGTCAGGTTTGGCCACATTTTATGCTTAAATTCACATGTAAAGCAACATTTATGTATATTAACACCAACAGAACACACAGGTTATATCACTTAAGATAACTGAATATTTCCTCTGAGCCTGTGCTAAATGCTTGTTTTGCATGAACTGATGTTGCTAATTATTTTAGCAACGAAGCTAACATGACTCGCTTAAACGCGCGTGTTTTCAACGTCTCAATAATTTGCTCATTGAGCGTGCAAAAGGAGTATGTTACTCACCACGGCTGCGTTTGTGTGGTAAAATATACCCTGTCGTACCTTCCGCAGCACCATGCCGAAGAGGAAAGTAACATTTGAGGACGGGAACGGGGAGTTCGACCTGGATGACGACCTCCCAAACAAAAAGGTAGCACAGTCCTGTTCACGTCATTGCTTAAAAATAAATCACATTATCTAACATTAAAAAATTCACACATAGTGCCACTCAACACGTACCTTACACAGCCCAAAACCCGGACTAATGTAGAAGTTGGCAGGTCAAATAATACCATACACGATACAATATCACCGATGTAGTATAGTGACTCCAGGGAGGACCATTTCTACGAAAACCCTGCAGCTCTGCATAATTAAAATGTCAGTGTATTAGTGGATAAGGAAGTAAATATTCGTGTTTAACCTTTGTGTTGCACCCTTTGAAAAAGAAAGATCGCTTCTTTCCTGTCAACGTTGATGTAAAAATGCAGTAATAGACTTTCCTGTCAAGATATGCGTCTTTTTGCAAGAATATATAGACCGATATAAAGCAACATAGTTGCTATTGCAATGAGGACCAGGAATTAAGTCGCCATTTATAAAGATAATTGTGATACCTCTATAACAGGGGTATTCAGTTAGTATGGATTGGGGCAAGGCCATGAAAAAACTATCCCAAATGAAGGGCCTGATAGACAAAGCATGACATATGTGTAATAATTCTCATAGCTACAATCATCAAGCCTTCACACCTTTCATAGTCTCATCAATTAACATAATTGGGCTTTCATAGTTTCAGTGTCTGTTCATGGCTTTTTCCTTTTGCCTAAAATCTATGCCACTAGTGCCGATACTGACTTTTCTCTTTCTTGTTCTGTACAAGTCTGAAAACGTTGTGACATCTTTGCTTATGGCCCCAAAATCCACCCCCAAAATGTTCTTATGGCAAACACTGTATCCAGATGGACATGTGGTATCAAGTTGGGAGGGGTTGTCTTAGAAAGCCTTCCTTAGTTGTAAGCTTAGCACACCTACAGTGTATGCATTTATTGCAGAGTAAGAATACAGGCCTAAACATTCACTGTTAAACTGTCCTATGATTCAAATTGATGTTTTTAAGTCAAAAAAGACATTTTGTCTGGCTTACTGGTTTGCATGCTAGCACAACCGTGACTACTGGTGACAACCATTGAGATGGTTGAGAGGAAAAGTACAGGGATAACTGTGACATCATGAAGGGGTACAAACAAACTGCAGACAAGTTTGACAGAAGATAGATCATAGAAATATAAGAAACACCTGTTTAAATTAAATAAAAACTTGTGTGGATTTTTTTAAGCATCAGTAGTCTGCTCAGTGGGTAATAAATTGACCTTGAGGGCCTGACCTGGCCCCGGGGACTACAATTGAATAGCTGGTTCTGTAACTTTCTACCCTGTGAAATAATGTAACTTTTGTGAAATTTGTTGTTTGTGTTTAGTTGCAGAGATGCATGATATACCAAACCCATTCCAATTGATAACAAGACAGATGCACAGCTTTTCTTTCGATACAAGGTCTCTCCTGTACCAGAATTAGCATTTTTACCCGCGCCGATGAAATCAGCAGGTTGTTATGTAAAGGGTTCTGTATCTTTGTTTGCTCGTTTCTTTTTTTGTTCGTATGTGTACAAGATAACTCAAGAACAGAAAATCAGATCTTCACCAAACTTTCAGGGAATGTTGGGATAGTGACAGGGAAGAATCGATTAGATTTTGGTGGTGATTCGCACACCTGTTCAGTTTTTGTCGGACTTCGAAATTTTGAACACCATAGTAATCAATGGGAGCATGAGTTCCTCGGTGGCACTGCTTAGGCGTGCCATTCTAGTATTTTAATGTTTCCCAATTTTATGGAGCTTATACTTTCAAATTAAAACTGATTCTCCTAAATAAACAACAGATTTGCATGGTGGGTCCATGGTAGAGTGCTTGAAATAAAAACAACATATTCTCCTCAAATGCAAAAACTTAATAAGCTGTTGTTCAGATTCAATACCCAGTTCTGACTGGGTGTGTGATGGCCATGTAACAGCTGCATCATGGCTCAGTTATAATTTCGATTTGGATGCTAAGTCTGCCAGTGTGAGCACCACTCCTCATGTGCCTAATTGGCGCCTCTCATGTTTTGAAAATCCAGAGCTGTGGTTTCAACCTTTTTATTTGAAAACAGAAATCACCAGCAACATTTGTAGATCAGAGAACAACTTTATTCGTTCAACACATTTCGGCTTGGAGACTTCATCAAGGTCATGAAGACTTCATCCTCCATGCACCTTTGCGGTTGGTGAAGTTGTGCCCAAATTATCTACTTCAACCTCTTTTGCCCACACCTAAGATCAAGCCAAAATCTCAAGGCCCAATAAAAACCAGCCTCTTAAAACAAGTAAGAGTAACTTAAGTAGTTGTATAGTTGTAGTAATAATGAATGGTTGTACAAATTCCCATGGCACACCAAGACTTGTTGCCCCAGCATTTGAGACCATTTCACCTTTTCAAAGTTAAGAACTGGATATGCATTTATGAGGGGAAACTTGTATCGTTTGTACAGAATCTCTTTTGGCACTATCATCTGATGATACTGAACCCAAGGAGATGATATTTTGTGTCCCTAATTAGCTGTATATTTAGTTAACTATTTTGAGTAGAATTGTTTGATTATTTTTCTGTATTTGGGTAAGAGTTTTGATACTTTCTTGGATAATTATTTAGCCTATTAAGTTGTTGCATACCTAGTAATTTTGTTTAGGTTCTGAAGTCGGGCAACACTACGTGTCCGTTGACAGCCAAGTTGGAAGAAAACCAGCATGCACATCACATTTGTTTATTTATACTGTCAGTTTTTATTTTTTTTTTTTTTACCAGTGCAGGTGGGGCATTAACCATGCCTTGTTTGCTTGATAGTTTTTTTTTTTAAATCAAACATTAGGGCCGCAGAACTTTTGCACAGACAGTGGACTTCTTTTGCCCTCATAAACCACATTCCCATGGTTAATCTGTACCAATTTGTTTATGTTTAATATACTTTTAGCTTTATATGGATCTTTTTCTTCCAGACATATAGCTCTTACATTATTCATGCTATTTTTTCGCATTATCTTTCAAACTAGAGCTTCGAGGCTGTGAGTGGACCAGGCTCCAGGTTTAAAGGCAAGCACTCCTTGGATAGTGACGAAGAAGATGAAGGGGATGACACAAAGAGCAGCAAATATGATATCCTTGCTAGTGATGATGTGGAAGGTATGTTTGTTAATAATTTCAGTTCTAGCGAATATGTGAAAGATGGTCTTGCTCTCTCTAATGTGCCATATGATTTGTTTTTTTTGGTCACATTTGCATCTTCTAAAGAAGTCCCTTAAGCTTTTCTCTGCAATAAATTTTAAATGTGATAAGTAAGCAAACTCTGAACAAAAACTCCCTAAGTCCTAGCAAGATGGTATTTTTCCCAATTAAATGTCTGTGAATATTTCACTATGTTTTCAGGCCAAGAGGGAGCGACAATCGACTTTGACGAGGGAGTTTCTATTACACCGTTCAATCTGGAGGAGGAAATGCAGGAGGGACACTTTGATTCAGAGGGAAACTACTTCATCAAAAAAGAAGAACAAATAAGAGACAACTGGCTCGACAACATAGATTGGGTAATTGCACTTTAAGGACTTAAATTCATGTTTGAGAACTTTTTAAACAGTTTGCATTAACATGTGTTACTTCTCCCAGGTGAGAGTAAAAGAACAGCCTTTCAAACGAAAGAAGAAAGGCCTTGGAGCCAAACGGACCCGCAGAGCTGGTGATGAAGATGAGGCTGAGGAGGAGAAACAGAGAGAAGAGCAGCAGGCAGACTCAGGAGATGAAGAGGAGGAAGAGGAGGAGAAAGAGCCTCCAGTGGACCCGCTGGCATCGTACACCCAGCACCAGCTCACTGAAGCTATGATAGAACTGATGCAACCTGGGGAGACAGTCGCAGCAGCTCTCCGTCGACTTGGAGGCCTTAAAGGACGGAAGAAGGGGAAGCTGAGGGAGGAGAGCGAACCCACAGAGGAGACGAAGAGGGACACAGAGAAGCTCGACAGGCTCACAGCTCTAGCTGACAGATTGGTCGGGTCTGGGATGTTTGAGATCTATCAGCAGACTTATGAAAAACTGGTTTATTTGATGAAGAGCATGAGTAGCAAGCGGCCAGCTGTGGGGCACAAAGAAGGTGGAGATGATGACGATGAAGACGGTGACGAACTTGACATGTTTGCAGATAAATTTGATGAAGCACACAGTGGAAAGTCAGACAAAAAGCAGGAGGAAGAAGAAAATAGAGGTTATTAAGCACTACATGGAAACCTTTCTCTTCAATATCACAAATGACCTCGTTTTGTTTAATCAAGTTTTGTCTCCTTCTCAGTGAGTGATGAGGTGATGTGGGAGTACAGATGGGAAAATGAGGACAATTCAGAAGTTTATGGCCCCTTCACAAGTCAACAGATGCAGGTAATATCTTTCCCCAAAATGTGGTTGAAAACTAGGGTCCTCGTTTATCAACAGATGTTCACAAGTTTGTCTTATGAGTAAAATGCAGGATATGCTTGAGTAGCAGCAGGCTCATGCACCTTCTGAGACATTGAATTTTGAAATAGCTTTGATAAACCATACTGCCTATGGTAACAACACACCCACTGAAATACAATGTTAATGTTACACACCCATTAAAAGCTTTCAGAAACGAAAAGATGTTTAAATCTCAGTGCCAAAATAAAATGTATCATGGAGCAAAAGCAGAAAGCATGCGTTTTAGAGGCAGGGGGAAATCGGCGAAACTATCTGCCTTCCTGTCTCTCAGCACACCTTGGTCATGAAATACTGATAAACTGAAATTATGTGATCATTTAAGAAACCCAGGTGATGAAAGTTCATATAGTCCTATATATATATACTAAATATATAATGTATATACTATATATAGTATTCGCCCCTTTGAATGTTGTACCCTTTAATTGATTTTTTAATCAGTCATGATCTATACAGTTTGGCTTTTTTGACAAAACGTTTCACACAGAAAACCTCTTTGATGCCAAAGTGAAACCAGATATTTTACAATAATGTCAATCAATAAAAATATGTTAGGTAAAATAAGTGATTTCATAAATATTCACCCCCTTTTAAGTGACTGACCTAATTCAACAGAGGTCCAGCAAATTGTTGTTAGTAGTCTCACAATTAATCAATCAATCATTGTTTTTATAGTACCAATTTTTAACCGAAGCTATCTCAAGACTATTTGCAAAGAGGGCAGGTCTAGACCATACTCTCTGTTGGGATCTATAATAGACTAGCATTAATTATTAATATTATAATACAGACTATACCCTATTATAGTAAAGATCAGTGTTAATCACCATGAGTACAGCACTAACGGTATTTAGCCCCATTACAGTGGCGAAATAAACCTTCCCTTTAATGGGCAGGAATGTTGAGCTGACAGCTCAGTTAGTGAAACTGGGATCACCTGAGTGCAGTAAATAAGTCTTAAGTGATTGTAATATAATGACACCTGTGTCTAGATGGTCCAGTCACTGGTTAATTAGTACTCCTGGCTACCATTACATCATGTAGACAATAGAACACTCCAGGCAACTCAGAGAAAATGTTATTGAAAAGTATAAGTCAGGGGATGGATACGAAACAATTTCCAAGGCACTAAACATCCCTCAGAGTTCAGTTAAATGCAGTACTATGGCACATGTGTAAATGTGCCTAGATCAGACAGTCCTGAAAAACTGAGTGACCATGCAAGAAGGAGACCAGTAAGAGAGGCCACCAAGACAGCTATGTTCCATACAGCTGTCTTCACCAGTCAAAGCTTTATGGGAGAGTGGCAGAAAGAAAACCACTGTTGAATAAAACTCATATTAAATCTCAACTTAAGTTTGCCAAAAGGCATGTGGGAGACTCCATGGTCAAGTGGAAGAATGGTCTTTGATCTGATGAGAACAAAATGTTGCTCTCTGGCCATTAGACAAGACGCTATCTTTTTGGGGGGCACCTCATACTGCACATAATCACAAACAAACCATCCCCACTGAGAAGCACGGTGGTGGCAGCATCATGCTGTGGGGATGCTCCTCAGCAGCCAACTCTGGCAGGCTCAAAAAGGTAGAGGGTAAAATGAATACGGCAAAATATAGGACAATCCTGGATGGCAATCTTATTCAGTCTGCAAGAGAACTACAGCTTGGGAGAAGATTTTTTTTCCAGCAAGACAAGGACCCGAAGCATACAGCAAAAGCTACACAGACATTGTTTGAAGGCAACAGGGTGATTGTACTGGAATGGCCGGGTCAAAGCTCAGACCTCAATCCAATAGAGGGTTAGCGGCTTTGAAAAGAAGAATGGAGTAGAATTGCAGTGTCCAGATGTGCAAGCCTGACTGAGACCTGTCCACACAGACTCAGTGCTGTGATTGCAGCCAAAGATGAATCTAACAGATTTTTTTTTCGTTTCTTTTTAAAGAAAATATTGCACTGTTAATGAATCTGAATTATTTTACACCCACTTCAGCTTCAGGTTTTTGCATACCAACATTTTTAGTCTGGATCCAATGCTCTGTTTTGTAAATGAGCTCTCTTTGGGATTAATAATCAAGCAGCAAGACTCTCCCAACTGAACAAGCTGAACCAAACAGATCAGGGTGCTCTGTGTTAGCACTCTCTGCACAGCCAAATCTTTTAATACATAAAGATGAGGCATGGCACTACGTTTCAACTGCCAAAGCTTTCACTTCAGGGTTTTGACATCAGTAAAACTTTTTCATCACAGAAAACTGGAAACATGCATGGATATTGGGATCAAAATGGTTTCTAGTTACATTAAATACTAAAGAGTGATTTTGTTAAACTGCATAAATTGATACCCTTTTTTCTGCTTGTTCCCACAAACTTTATGAGTGAAGCCAAGTGGACGTATACGCTCACTGACCAAAAAACCCTGCCACCTCCTCCCTCTGTCAGAGCTGCTGTCAGGTGTTTACAGGCAGCTGTGTGCTGGGATGGTTTGGAGCAACCATGTTGACAGATCATTTGAATATTAATATTTGAAATACTGACTGTAAATGTGTTGTTTTACCGAGACTTCAGGAGCATCTACACTCGTGCATATTCTGTTCCATATTTTATTCTCATGCAGCCCAATGTATGTATGTATGAATCAGTAAATCTCATTATGTTGTTTCCTGGATTATTTGGCTACCGGCTGCTTCTACCTTTAACCTAAATCTCTCCAGGTGGGTTTTAATCTTCTTATTGTCTGTTTTGCAGGATTGGGTGGATCAAGGCTATTTTAGCAGTGGTGTTTACTGCAGGAGGAAGGACCAGGAGGGAGCTCAGTTCTACAGCTCCAAGAGACTAGACTTTGACCTCTACACATGACTCATGTCAAGCATCAAACGAATCACAACTTACACTCTCAGCAATAAAGTTTTGACCTTTTATCTCTCCATCCAGGGCTGTCAAAGGGTGTTGGATGTTTAGTTTTAACTGGAGCTTTGTTTTCTGTACATTGCTTTTAAATAAAAAAGAACTCATTTATGTGTTGTCGTTGTAAAATATTTTTGCTTTTACTCATTTCAGACTCCCTGAAGAATTTAATAATTTAAATAATTTAACTTTGATCGTTTGGTGTTTGGTTTGGCTTCAACATGATGCCATATGAATGATTGAATGAATGATTTTTCAAGTTGTGCAGGCCAGAGCAATCAGACTAGGTGGCAAGGAAAGTGCCACCACCAGGTTTATGGATGCAGATGTGTCTGCATATAGCATGTCTTTGTACTCAGTCTTTAATTTTATGTGATAAACCTGAGTACTGTTAATTGTTAAAGGTAATACATTTTTAAAATTCAAACACTGCTTTCAAAAATATTAATGTTGAATGTCACACTTTATGATTTTGTTTTTTGTCCTAGGGAGATGGATCATAACATGTAAAAAAGAAAAAAAATGCTAGGATACATCTTCAGAAATTCATTTTTAAAGGAGTGATTCTCAACTAGTGGGTCAGGATCCAAAAAGTGGGTGACAACTGAGTGCCAGGAAAAACTGGCAAAAAGTCTATAGCGTATGGAGGCCCTACACAGACATACATCCATATATTTTATTTAACTTAGCTTTCCCTTGATAAGTAAATATTAGTTGTTTTCATGAGATCTTGACTTATTTACATTATCTTTGGTGAACAAGGCTGGTTTTCACATGATATTTTGTTAATTTCTGGAGATCCAAAGAAAAAGTGATGGTGAAGTGGATGAAAGTTGTCGGAATTTGAGTTATAATTTCTCATGAGGAGGTGGTAGTGGGTCCCACGGCCAGACAAGAATCATTGGTTTAAGTAACCACAGATAGTTTATTTCTTATATTGATGCAATCAATAAAGCAGCATTGTCTCCCTGGTTTTAGCAAAATTAACTATCATGAAACTTTATACTATCCATTATATTATGATTGACAAGAAATTCATAAACAATCCATGTCACCTTTACTTCACCAAAAGATAATCATTTTCAAATTAACCACTGTTTTATCCAACTATACTTTATGGAAAGTAATTGCATCATAATATTTGCACCTGTATATGAATTTATTTTGGGGTACAGTGTACCAACTTAACTTCGATCATCCAATATTGTTTCATGGGATAGTGAGTGCAGAAAATCGTTACATTTACCACTGAAAAGAAAATCGTTTATTTGAAATCATGCAGTTTTGGGACAAAAAAATATGTATTAAATTTTCTATGTGCCATATTATGTGTGCCATATTATTTTTTTCAAATACATTGCCATTTCAGCGCTCCCGCTTAGTAAAATGAGGTCTATTGCAGTACTAGGTCACCCGAGGACATAAAAGAAGACTGTAATTTTACGAGCCATTAGCCTTCTCCCATTGGCTGCCCTTCATTACGATGCCTCATAATACTCTCTGATTGGACAGATTTCAACCGAGCTTTCTGATCGGAATGTGAACTCGCGCTGTGATTGGTTGAGCCGCCTGTCTGGTTGTTGGTTTGTAAAAACGGATACATCTACCAGTCGCTGTAGGGCGCCGTCCGTCCGGCATGTCTTGTTTACGGTGAGGTCGGAATACTACGCTGGTTTAACCAAACACGCCAGGTAGGTTAAACTTATTAACCTATTTTGCACTAATAATCGTTTGTGACTACGTTACAAAAATAGGGATGTGTCCAGTTAGCCCATAGAAAACAAGTGAACGTTGGAGATGACAGCTCCTGGGCCATGGCTATTCCCTGGTTCAGACATTGAATGCCACTGTGAATATCGGTGTTAGCCAAACCATTCAGCACTTAAGGAGTATCAATACAACTCAATTAAGATAGGTTAAGCAAAATTATATACATGGTTTTGTTTTTAGGTAACTGAGTCACGACACTGACGAATAACGGACGCTTACATGACTAGAAATATAAAAGTTTTAAAATGAGACCGTTGGTTCCAGCAAGTAGACATTGCTCAGTGTGATCTCACCGCCGCTTCGAGTTGATTAAAAACCTTCACTTCAAACGCTGTAGTGTGTCTTTAGCCTCAAATCTAGGTTTATCTCCACTCTTCGGAAAGATTATCTCTTTCTTTCCACTATAATCTTGAATAAAAGTGCCTTTTCGTTTAAACGGGTGAAGTGCCAACGACAATGACTGGCAAAGACGGAGCCTAAAATCAAAACACGCGAGCTATTTAAATCTATCAAACCTCAATGTTAAGATTTTGACTGCTAACGGCGTTTCCAATGTATATAAGCTTTATTATCCTGCTGCAAAACATTGATTAGCTACAATAAAATTCATTTATAATGTTCTCTGCTCATACAAAGCTGAACTAATTGAATGTAAACACTTAATTTTAATTCGTTCCCTCTTCACATCAGCACAGTACATTACAAATTGGATGGAAAACAAGATTAAACATGATATAGCAACATTAAACTCCACTGTTAACGTTCATCAGAGCCGGATTGACATGGTGTGTGTTAATCTAAGGACTACCACGTATTCATAGCTGAACAATGATTTTAAATCTCTTTGTTTATTTATCTGGCCTTTAAAGTAAGTTAATGCTTTAAATTTAAAAAAATGATAGCTCTTGCTACTTGTAAGCTGGTTATGAAGCTAAGATTAACAGTGATTCCTCTGTATGACTAATAAAAGACGACAAGACAATATAAATTTAGATGGATTTTAAAATTAGACTGGCAAAATAGCTTTTGGAAAATGTTCCACTATAAAGAAATATTGAGTGGGACTTAGGCCGTTTAAAGTATGCAACAGTGTTTTTTCTTTTTGTTAGGAAACACTTAAAATCATAAATTCATTGCAGTAGCTTCAATGATAAGATCTTCTGTTTTCTATGTGATCATGAGTTGGATTTAATCAGAGTAATTTATAGTTTTGTCAAAATGATATATTTGAATAGGCCATAGACCATTTATCTTTACAAATGTTGGCAACCTTTTATTTTTTATCATATTTTCTATTCATTCAGATAAATTAAATGGATTTCAGTGGACAAAACGAATTGCTCCATAAGGGAATCTTCTTTTTTAATCCCCTTTTATGCTCTTAATTTCAGACAAGACCCCCATCCCATAGACAAGAGAAGTAAGTGAAGTCTCATTTTAAACCCTTTTTTGACTTGCTTTCATACTGATATGATACCCTGCATGTTTTTTTTTAATTTATGCTATTTACAGAGAGACAAGGAAGAGAAAGAGAGAGCAAGGGGATGTTGACTTGTCCCTCTGACCCGCTCCCTCAGATAGTTTTTCCAATGGATGAAGATGCTATTCCCCCAAACAGTTTCTGTAGTGCACCTCCCCACAGTGAACCTCCACCACCTCTCCTCCCCCTTTCCTCCATCACTCCCAGGTATAGTTGTCCTCGCACCTCTTTGGTTTATTTTTTTTGTAGCTGTATTTTTTTCTACCTTGCTTTTTTACACCCTTTTGCTTCTTTGAACGGCATAATTTAGGACTTTAAGACCTAGATTTTGTACTTTAAGATTACGTTTTCTTGCTTTGAATATGCACCTGTCCAATTTAGATGCTAACAAAGCATTATAATTGATATACCTGACCTTTTTGTTGGGAGTCACTGTCACACATATACTCACCTGTGTCTTCATTTGGTACTCTTGTTGAACTGCTACTAAATGCAAATATCTTATCAGCAAATTACATGGCATCAACCAGTGTATTCAGGCATGTGGACATGGTCATCTGTTACTACAGGAGACATGTTGCACAAACTCTCTATTCGACATTTCAGAACATTTCAGTTTCCAATTAATTGGTCTAGTAGCATGTGGACAATTACATTAGCTATCATTTGTGTTTGTTATATGATGACAGATAAAAAAAAATAGGCTAACAAGTGTTATTGATCCTGTGTGCTACTTGCATTTAACCACTGATTTTCCATGAGGTAAAAGAATCCAGAGGATGTAGACATCAGTCACACTTACTTTACAAGTTAAGCCATTTGCTTTAACTTCTATCAGGACTATATAAATATCTATCTATACATCTGTTTCTTTCCTGTTAAACTTCTGTCCATGCTTTATCAATAGTCATAGCTGCAGGTAACTACGATTTAATTGTGTATAATCTAATCAAAATACATTCAAGTAAATTAGACTACATTGGTCTATACCAAATAGAGATAGACATTTTTCCAGGCCAAAGATTGGGATCAAATAATGCTAGATACTGGCCAAATTGACTTTTTCTTCTAACGTCCACAGCTGTGCAAATGATGGAATATCTGGACATAGAAGAAGCGGTCGCATTCAATCACAAACTCCTAAAAAGACGAGTAACACAGACAGTCAAGCAGTGCAGAGACCATCAAGACCAAACCGGACACCCTCAAAGAGAACTAGAGACACAGGCAGCATGGTAGGAGTTTCACCTCATTGTTGTTGGGTTACTCTTTTGATTACAAACAAATGAGGAGATGCTCATCCAGACATGATTCTTTCTGATTTGCAGGTACAAGTGCCCCGGTCTGAGCAGCCAAGAGTTGAAAGCATGCACAGACGTGAAAAACAAAACGAGGTCAGTTTAATCTTTTCTCTACGTAGTTTTCTCATGCTGTATCCTCTCTGTTACAGTCACAGTCTGCTAGCATGCCCTCAGTCTTAATGTCCTCCTTGTCCTGCAGCACTCAGCGTCTAATCTGTTGCAGCAGCTTTACAGTATGTCTGTGTATGTCAACACTGAAGACCTGTACAGTCAACGGGGTGTGAGGGTTAATTGAGGGACTTAATCCTCCTTCACGGTCTGCTGCATCAGACACAGACGGGCCATCGTGTGTCTAATGTGACCCACTAATGTGAACATCACAGATATTACAGTGTGCTGTTCATCGTTATTGACTACTTCTCCCTGAGTCTAGTGAAACCAGAGAGATGAGCGAATATAGTGTCAATAAGGCAGCATGACTGTAGGAATTGTTTGTGAATCGGGGCTGTTATCGCTACCAGTCATTTATTTACAACAGCCGGCCAAAGGAGATCGTAAGGTCAATGATCACAACTTTAGAAACATTTAGTATAAAACATCTTTATGACAATAGAGGCACGTTTTGACTAGTAGTCATGAAGTTCTTCCATTCTCCAAGCATCATGAAAATGCATTAAGATGTGCAAGAAACCCAGACTCTGCTTCTGGCACAGTGGAATTATCATGATTTCCAAGCAGATATGCAGTTGGATTTCTAACCCAAACCTTCTGTGAGCAAATGACAAAGATTGTGCAGGGCTGTTTGATTGACTTGGACTATAAGTGCAGTTGTTTCACAGTGGATGCACTCAAGTACTAAGCAACACAGTCAAACCTCCACAGAAGCGTGTCCGATTTTATTGGTTTGCAGGTGAAGTTGCTGTTCAGTGTAGTAGTTCCAGAGATTTATGGTGCATGAAGCCAGACAAAATTTCCCCACGAACAGACATTAAAGTTTTATCAATGCTCAGTCAAACATGGTTATACGGGAGGTTTCAGGATGATAAAGAATTTTCTGTTTTTTCTCTTGCAGGAGAAATGTGACTTCAGTTTTGCAGCAGAGCAGCAGAATAAGTAAGTGTTGCAGTAGATATGTCTCAGCGATTGTGTGCTAACTTGTGCTTGTTTCACACATGACCTCCTGATAATTTCTACAACATTTTGGGACAGACTGCCCCTAAAATCTTCTTGAGTTGCTTATGCACATATGTCCCTCACAGCATGAAGTGTTCTCTGGTGAACGGAAGGGAAGAGGGGGGCCTCAGATGACAGGACATGACCCAAAAGAGATTCTGTGGAAATTAAATGTAGTGGACAAACAGAGAGGGCTGGACACTATAATGATCATTTTCACCTTCCAGTGAGCAGGAAGAGTATAAAGCAAGATCACACCGGTTGTGTGATACAAATGCTGTTACCCTGGCCAGCTTTGTCACAGTGCATTTTTATGAATATATCCTGCTGCTTTTCTACACATGCACAGAATATGCCCTGAAATCTTGCATAAGTTTGAGTTTAGCTGCATGTGTAAACAAAAGCAGACAAATTTTCCACCTTTACCTGGAATTTTTTTTCCCAACCCCCTGTTGAATTCTCATCATGGAGTTGGTTTGAGCAATTGTGTGAATACGGCTAAGATTATTCAATAATATTCACCATATATGAGCAAGGAAGGGTGATAGCATTTACATCCTGCCATTGGTGTGAGATCATAGATGGGAATCTGAACTCCACATATGAAATGAAACTGCTTCAGTGCAATAACTGTTTCCCAGAATGTTATTCTCTGCACACAAATGATTGTTTGAGGGCATGTGTGACAATGATTTTACATCAGCTCACCCTGACCATGTAGATGTTAAACTAGAGCTCTAGAAGGAAAAAAAATGGTGAAAATTTAGATGTTTGCATACATACTATGAAAGTAGTATTTGCCTCCATCCTGATTTGCTGTGATTTTTCGCATATTTGCCACACTTAAATGTTTCAGTTCAGCAAACAAATTTTAATATTAGGCTGAGATAAAATGCACCTGACGCTTTGTGAAAAACAAATTGCTCCCTTAAACCTAATAACTGGTTGTGCCACCTTGGCTGCAACAACTATAGGCAAGCATTTATGATAACTGGCAATGAGCCTTTCATATCGCTTTGGAGGAATTTTGGCCCACTTGTCTGTGCAGATTTGTTTTAATTTAGTCTTTCGGTCTTTGGTCTTTCTGATCTTACTCAACTTTTGTGGCATCTGAACGTTGATGACTGGACTCCTTTGTGGCGACTTTTCTTGTGTAAATATGGGTATAGTTTCACTTCAATGAAGTCATCATTTAGAAACTTCAGATATTTACGCAGGTTATCTTTGTCTAATATTACAATTTTTTGATGATCAAGCTGGATTAATAACACAGTTTGTGCTTTTTGAATGTTGTTAAAAGTCTTACTTGCCTTTGTTGTTTTTATTACAGGCAAAATGATCACAGGACTTCCCAGAAGAACCCAACTGTCTCTGCAGCAGAAAATCTAGAAGAACAGTTTGCTGATAAAACCTCACAGAACTGTAATGCTACCAAAGTTGAGATGGATACATGTGGTGGTTTGACCGTTGGACATGGTGTTGAAAACGTGCCTGTCCCAAAAGGATGGGTGATCGGCCCCTTGTTTCAGTCTTTCAAGTCAAAGATGGCCAGTTTCACAGAGATCGTCATGAGTCCTGTGAAACTCTTCCGTCCTCCACTCTCTTTGGACCATCCAGAAAAGATGGATGAGTGTAAGCTTCAGGCTGATGGGACATCCGACATGGATTTATCCAAACAGAATGGTGCGTTTCCTCCAGTTACACAAAGAGAGAATGGGGATCAGGATGCTGCTGAAGACGAAGATGCACAAAATACAAAGACTATAAAATATTCTAAAAGGTTATCATTCGACTTGGCAGCAACACCGTTTGAAGATGAATGTTTGATGACTCTGAAGGAAAGAGATTCTCCTAGTCCTGTGCCTTTGTTACAAAATCCCCTACCCCACTTTGTTTCTGAGGAAGTTTCCGATTATGTAGGGGCTTCACCCCATGCAAGTGCCTCACATGAATCAGTGACAGAGATAAACACATTTATGGAGGACCAAAAGCGCAAATTAGCTGTTCGACTGAAACCACTACCAAGGAAATGTACTGGAAATAGAAGAAAAATTGCCTCTAAAACTGTATCATCTGATATTATAAAGGAAACTCCACCAGAGGTTATTCATGAGCAACTCTCTCTCATTAATTCAGTCAAATCAAATAATGATGAATCCCCTTTATTATCTGTTCCAGAGTCGTCTGACAAGGACTCTCCTCACATTGTTTGTGATGCTGATGTCGGACAAACAGAAAGTTGCAATCTGGTTCGTCCAAAGATTCGGAATAATATAAATAATAGCGCCAAAAAAAGGATGCTTAAGTCTGCTCTGGGAACTCTGTTAAATCCTGAAACATCTTCATCTGTAAGTCTGGGGAGAACAAAGAGGGAGCGCAAACTAGACTGCAACTCCCAGGACTTTGTGAAGAGAAAGCGATTGGCTGCTGAAATACATACAAAGGATCCACACAAACAAGCGATATCAGATGGTGGCATGCTGACAAGGCTAGGATCACCGAAAAAAGAAGTTAGCAGTATGGATGACAAAGATACTCTAAAACCTGCTAGAAAAGGACCAGCTGTTTCAACAAGAGCAAATTCGAAAGGAAAAAGTGCACAAAGAATGCCTGCTGTGCTAATTGAAGAAGCATTACAGGCACAGACTAAAAATTCCTCTAATGGGATGATGGTTTGCTCGCTGGATAAAAACAGTGATGTGACAGAAACCACTAAAACAGGCAGCAACAGAAAGGTGAAGCCCTCTAGTTTAAGAAAAAGACCCCAGAAGACAACAACAGATCTTGGTAACTCTGTTAACAGTATGGATCTCGAAACCACAGTGGCTATCACCCAACTCAAGCAGGAGCCGCTGTCAGAAGTCCTCACCCGTCCTGATATAAAGCACCTCCAGACACCAGGCAGATCCACAGAGATAAAAAAGAAACAACTAAAGAGAAAATCGCCAAATCAAGCAGAACCAGACAGCACGCCAGTTTCTACCTCATCCATGACGCTATCAGTGCAGCCAATGGAACTCACACCGACTGATTCTAATGCCTCTCAACAGGAAGACAGCAGGAGCACGGAGCCTAAGAAGCCGTCCAAAAGACCCAAAAAGGGTCCAAGAGGTGTTGTTAAGCCATCTGCGTGTGCTTGGGATGGAGAGACAAAGCAAAGCGTTCCTAATGTTTTGACAACCAAAGAGAACCAGTTTGAAGATGGCAAAAGTTCAGTGGACCCTGTGTATTTTGAAATGACACCCTCTGAAAGTCAACCTTCACTTCCCCAGCATCAGTTAGACTGTTATGTAAAATTAGATAATATTGATGAGCGTGTAATGAAAGAGAAAGAAAAGAAAAGCACTCCTGTGAAAGATGAAGCTTTTTCTTCAGATGCTGAAGCTAACATCGGCAGCAGTGTCTGCATTTCTAGGCTACGTTCGACTGCAAGAGGGGTCACCTTCAGGCCCAGGAGAGTAGACAAACAAAGGAGGAGATGTAGGGTTGTCCACAGTTGGAACCGTAAAGGTACAGACTTGACAGACTCTGTCACTATGGAAGATGCAGACCTGGCTACACGCTCATCAGAGAGCAGCCCTTCAAGAAGCCTGTTACGCAGCTACTCCTGCCCAGAGATACCATCTCTCCGTCACCACGACACATCCTGGACCTCCTCCCTGCATTCGCCACATCATAGCAAGGTCCACACACCACAACAGCATCAGTCCTCACACTCTCACTTCACCCATCACTCCCACAAATCCCTGCGGCGGGCCCGTCGACACACCGTCTGCAGTCTAGAAGTGGAGAGGGAGATTGCCCCCCTCTGCCTTCGTAAGGAGGTGTACCCAACCAGGAGATCCGTCCCATACGACAGCTCCACCCAGCACCTGCCTCCAAGTGTAGCACTTTCTCCCACCACATCCCTGACAGCTCTTGCTTCCTGTTTCCTCTCAAGCCCCCTGGCTTTCCTCTCCAAGAAGGACAAAGCTGTAGGGAGCCCCAGCTCCTCCTCTCATGCTTCCTCTCCCTCCTCCTCTTCCTCCTTTTACCCACTGAGCCCCTCCACGTGGCGCCTTCCAGGATTCCTACAAAGAGCTGACTCCTCTTGTGCTTCCTTGGAGTCTAGTAGCAGGTAAAATCTCTAACGAGATGTGTCATAGTGTCAGTTGTTTTTGCACATTGCTGATTATGATTCTCTGCAGTGGGAACCCCTTGGAGTGTGAAATCGAGAGGAGAGGGCAGAGTGAAGAGGAGGACGACGGTGAGGACACGAGCTCATCCAGTCAGGAGTTTGAAGATGTGGCGCTCAGAGAAGAAAAAGCATTGTCTGATTCTGAAATCAAGGTAGGCATTATTTCCTAAAAGTGCAGTAACAATGTATTATTGCACATGTTATAAGTGTAATTTAAAAGACACTTTTGTTAGCATTACTGGTGCTCACACCACTAGCCTTTTGTCCTTTTTGTCTGCATGCCATTGCAGAATGTGACACTGGACCGGGAAGAAAATTTGACCCTGGCATTGTTTGTGCCAACCAGCCTTTTACTTTGTTTAACTGACTAGTAATTCTAGGGATTAACAGTAGGGATGACAACGTCTAATCCTTTAGTAGACTAAACTTGCACATGAAAATAGTAAAACTTCATGTCAAATGGGGTAAATAGTTGGTAGTCATTGAATAAACTCTACTGTTTGATGCCATTAATCATTTAGTAATGACATACAAAGTACAATGTAATATTTGGCACTTACAAATCTTAATTGTTATTCAACAACTGGGGACAATAACTAGAAGGGGATTTGTTATGATAGTTAATTAATGGGTTACTTTCTTAGTCTTAAATTCTGCAGTCATTCCGTCAGAGATATTTATTGATAATCTTAGGCCTAGTTTTCTTATTTTTCATGTAATCACTTTATGTTTTCACCATTTATGTTGGAATTCTGTCAAAAACAATTAAAGATACTGTTTTTTGCTATCGCAGGTGGTGCAAAAACTTGAGGAACGAGGGAAGGTGTCATCTATCAGAATTCGGAAAACATTACCCAAACCTCAGAACAACCTGACACCCATGGGCCTGCCCAAACCTATCAGGTAAACCCTGTTTACATGAATGAGCATCTTAGCAAACTGGAGACAAAGGATTCTGTATGGTGACTGTAACATTTTGATGAAGGTGAGAGTAGCATGGGCAGCAAATTCAAAGGGAAATCTTCTACTTGTTGCTAGCACTACACGTCTATCTGATTACATAACACTGTGTCACACGCAAAGGCCGTTAAGATCTCCAGGCATGCAGCATTTCAGTACAAGAAATTCTCTGCCGACTAAATATTGAAGGTGCAGTTTTGGCATTCACTCACCTGCAGCAGTGGAAAACATAGAATAGTAGTAGAATCTCACTCTTCAATAAAAGTAGGACAGACTGTACCAGGTCACAATCTGTCCTCGCTGAAAGCTATTGAACAGAAATGTATGTCACTGTCAATATATGTTTGTTTACTATTGAACACTCTCTGATCAATATGCATTCTTTTCAACTACTTTTTTTTTTACATATGTTCCAACACAGGCTGAAAAAGAAGGAGTTCAGTTTGGAAGAAATTTACACCAATAAGAATTTCAGCAAACCACCTGAAAGGTAAGGCCAACATCGCTGCATTGATCTGAATGCATGTAGAGCGATGCTAAAGACATAAAGACAGCATTGGTACACCATATAGGTTAATAGATCACAATCAGCAGGGTAACATTAACTTCACCCTCTTACAGTTTGGAGCACTCAGTGTAACTTCACCTCTGACTCTTTTGATTGATTTTGCTATAAATAACATGCAAGGAATCTTTTTTTATGGTATAAAAAACTGTTTTAACTACTCAAGATGCAAATGCATAAGCTTGTTGTGTCCAATGCTTCATACTGATTAAACTAATGATTTTACCGTAACAGCAATAGAAAAAACCTAGATTATAAATGTTATTAAAACATTTTAAGCTGTGAGAAATTCCTTTTATTACTTTCATGTTGCACGAGGGAGAGTTGTTTTGTTACTCTATTTTGTTCTTCCCAAGTTTAAAGATACTCTTAAGGCTAAAATCAACATCCTCCTAAGAATGAGGATGAAATAGGATTTGAAACTGCTCCAGCTTCAAACTACTCTGTTACTTATTTGACCAGAGGGTGGCACCAAAAGAAAGCTTATATCATTGAGTAAATTAGCTGTATTAGCAATATCAATAGTAATTTAAGGTGCAGAGCACAGTCCATAACAGATTCAGCTCAGTGTGCTTTCAGTGCACTATTACTTCAGTATTCATAAAGTGTGTTTAAATCTCACACATTAAAGCATTTCCACATTTACCCCAGAAAATGAATTAATAAAAATCCAAAAATAAAGTAAGAAGGAATGTTGTTAAAACTTGATTAAAACATAGCTTGTTATCAAGGCTAACTATTAAGGACACTGCTGCACATGCACCTTACCTACATATAGTTTTTATCTTTATAATCATATAGAAAATTGTTAATTACTCAGTAACTGTCAGAAGTATATCTACAGATCCTAAGATTTATGCTGTCCTGAAATATTAGTGACCCCACCTATGAAATATATGTCTAATTACTCTACAGTAACAAATAGAAAGAAGACTTTACCAAAGTTAAAGTGTAAATCATACTCAATCATGTATTGACACCATCTGAGGTGGAGCAATAGTTATTCTACTACCTTATCATCTGGCATTTGTTGCAGCCAGTATTGTGAGTAGGTTTAGTAGTGTACAGGGTGTCTACAGGGTATTAAAAGTTGATCAATCAATAAAGCAATAGCAAGGCTTTTGAAAAGTATTGAAAGGTCATAAATGCAAAACTATACAAGTGAGATGCTAATGGGGCTCCACCAGACCCAACGTCAGTCTGCACGCTTGTTTCTGTTCTGTGCATCCTTACAGCTCCACTGTGTCCCTAGCTAGCAAGTTAATTATGTGATCTAGTGATGAGTGCCTGTAAATGAGAGGTAAATTTTTTGGTTTGTTTGGGTCATAAATTTGATTTTAAAAAAGCATGCATCAACCCTGTACTAAGCCTCTGTTTTTCACTTGATTCTATATTTTCTGAGGGATTTGACACATAGCTGCTAACTTCCAGAATTCACTTATTGATCAGAGTTTTTTTATTTTATGTTTCAGCCGACTGGAGACAATATTCGAGGTTCCTCTCAATCGCCGGAACGGCTCAGAGTCCTGGTTCGGCCAGAGGCGTCTCAAACGGTTTTTGGAGTTCCTGGAGGTGGGTGAGGTCAGAAAGCCAAAGAAGCCTCTCGTCGGTGCTGGAAAGGCAGGAAACTCATCGTCCAGGACGAGAAGGGGGGCCTTCCCTAAAGAAGAACCCTCCCTCAGTGTACAGGATGTGGACTCGCTTCTCTGTGCCAAGCTGGATCAGCTGAATTTGTGGTTGATGCACGATCAGAAAGACAGCTGACGGATTTCTATTAAAAGTTGATTTACGACAGCCATGAAAGAACACAATTCTGTTTACTATTTCTAACATGAAGATTCACAGGAGTCTTCCAGATCTATTTTTATCACCTCAGTCGTGTATATTTATTGTGGTGACAAACAACTGAAGAACTTATTTCCGTTCCTTAGCATCTGGAGCTTGCAAGCTGAAGAACACATACATGCATTTCCTCAAAAGTGCAGGCTGTAAACATAGTGGTTAAATTTATTATACAGTGAGCCTTTTTGTGTCATCACTGCCCTCAAACATCTCCGTCCATCATTCCCTGGCCACTTTCTCAGTGAAACCGTCTTGAAAGAGGATTTCAGCTTTAACTTAACACTTCTTAAGTCAAAATGTATTTTCAGTATTTGTTAAATTAAAATCCTGAGTTAGAAATCCGAACACTTTTCCACATTAGCGATTGATTGTAAGTTTTGTCTTTTCAAAAATGATCATGCAGATGATGTTTGTTTTTCTTTTGCACTGTCTCTTTTGAAAGAAAGCTTTGCATTACATAAGCAGTGGTGCTCTTTCACAATCCTATTAAGTTATTTTGAAAAGGCAGCTACTTTTTATTCAGTGCAGACTAAAACTTTGTAAAATTGCCAGGCAGAGATTTGTTTTCACAGCAACCAATTTCAAAACCAAGACTTGTTCTCTTCAGCTCGGGGCAGAGCCTGTTCTATTAATCAATTATTTGTTGATGTTCTGGCTGGAGTGGTTTATTGTTGTATTGATTTTATTTTTTAGCACTTCAGAGAGCATTTCTAACCAAGAGTCGAGCTTTCCTGGTTGTTTTTTATTACCTGTGGATCTCTCTGGGTTCTTTTGTGGTGTTTATATTATAACTTCTCGATAAAATGCCTATGAAAGTAAGATCTTATTGGCCAAAATTTATCAGGTTGCCTTAACTGTAAACTTTTCTGGTTTTAAATGTTTTGTAGGCGTATTTGTAAATGTCGCTGGTTTTATGAGGGCATGTCGAGATGTTTCAAGCACAAAAAGCACAGAATTTTTCCTTGTTTTGTTATAAAATTGTTTTATATGTTTGTATAAAAGTACAGCATACTAATACATTTATACTATTTACATGGTAACAATGCAATAATGTCAAGAAACCATGGCAACTGGAGCAGAAACCTATGATGTCCTGATGAAGTGCTGCCATGCCATTTTCTTTCTAGCAATGACCCAATCCTCAATGATCACATTTATATTGATACGTTATTGATTGACTGTTATTTATTGCATTAAAGGTGCAAACATGTTGAGGATTGGGTCATTAGTGGGCATAACATTTCTAACCTTTAATATATAATGTAAATGTTCTGTAGTGTCATAGACTTTAGTTAATGCTGAATTTTATATGCTCATGTAGATTTTGCATTGTCCATATGTTCATACATTGTTAAATAAATATTACAGCGTATAAAAAACAAAGTGTTACAGTTTAATACCATTTTGCATGTAAAGAAATGGTGTAGCAGAGTGTAAGTGCTGGTTTCTTCACACCTTTGTGGCCTTTAGGAGTTGATGATCTGCTTTGTACTGTCTTCCATCAGTGTATCTACTCAGCCAGTATCAAAGGAGAAATTGCCGTTGTTCTCTTCAATCTATCAGTGTGAAAATATATGAGATCAACGCCATTAGAATGGGAATTGAAACCAGAATCAAAATCCATATCATGATGGAGGTGATGCCTAATTTTTTGGCCCGTCTCAAATGCTTCGCAGCTACTGTGGGATCTTCTGTCTTCTCAGCCTGTTTAGAATTGGAAAAGAAAATAATTTTATAAAGGAAAGTCAACATATTTAAGACATAATTACATCAAAACAACTGGTTTCTGTAGTAATATTAAAAGTTTTGCCTCATTACATTTTTTCTTGTTGCCTAATTGTTTGCTGACTCTACCTCTCCTGCTTTCTCTTGGCCAATGTGCCAAATGTTTAGTCTATCCTCGTCCTCCCTTACTGATAATCGTACATTTATCAAATGTAGCTTATTTCTAGTTTATCGGAGGCACTTTCCCGACTGTAACTCATATAGTGGCTCCAATGTCAAATTCACTCTACCAGAGATCTCTTACATAATCTTTAAGTCACACATTTTTTGTACAGAGTAGTCTTGTATGTTTCTTGTTCAGTGTGAAAATACACAGAACAAAAATGTGGATCCTAAGCCACCTTCTGCTTTCTGACTCCCAACTTTTTCATTGTGGTGCAGACTCATGCTACAGTGTCCGTTTTTCAAAGAAATTTGAGAAAAATGTGCCTCCGTTTGCAGAAGGCGTAAATTCCCTTTTGCTTGCTTTAGTTTTCTAAGGGGAACTTGAACTTAACCCTGTTTTTGTAGACTACACAAGCCTGAAAGCATAAGCAGGATTGTTCGACATGCATGTTAGAAGAGAGTTAAGAGTGACGGGCTGCACAGGGACTGGGGAGGATTCAGTGCCTGACTGAATGGCACCTTGGCATTGTTCAGGATGTGAATGTTCTGTATCAGGACTTGAACAGATGAGCCACTGGTTCTCAACAAAAGTCCTGACAGACTGCTCCTGCTAATCCTAGCCTTTTCTTTCATTGAGAGGGAACAAAGGTTACGAAAGAAACGAAAGTGTCAGAGTCAAGTTAATATGAAATTCATAACTTAGAAGTTTAAGTCTGTAGCCTGCTCAAGTATGGTAAAAAGCAGTGCTGCAATTGTTTCTGATGATATTTAAATCACTAGGGAGACAGGTTGTAATCTGCATAATATTGTCAGATGTTAGCTGAAACAGTATATAATCTGTATCGGCAAATTTAGACATTTCTGCTGATGTTTGCAACTAATACATCTGTTCTTGACTGAATATACAGTATTATCAAATGTTATTGGCTGTATATATAGGCCTATTTTGGCCCTAAATTGGCTGTAAATATCAGCCTACTTCTAAGTGGAGGTTGTGCCGTGGCTGCCTCTGCTCCTCACTTAAATCAAAGTGAGAGCTGTTTTGGTGAGAGGACAGAGCATATTTTGTGTTACAAAGGAAAGGAAGCCGGCTCCATTTACCACGTATGACAAAACCTTTGGTCAAAATGCATACAGATGTGGGAAATTGAAGTCTTCATTGAAATTAAGACCCAATGAGTTGCCTTGCATTAGAGGCTGTCTTTTCTTTGTGTGTTATTGTCTTATAGCCTTGGCTAAACAAGCAGATACTACCTGTTAAGTACAAAAAAGAAATATAAAACTAAAGATGAGTTTATTTTTCTTATCCACTTCAGCTGAATTTTAGGGAGATTTTTACACTGAATGAAGACGGGATCTGTCCTTCCCTGTGGAAGTATTGGTCGTTTCCAAAACATTGATTGTTTCGTCAAAATAAGGTAACCACAAAAAGTGGGACGCAGCCCAAAATCATTTTATCCTCCCAGAACTCTTTTCCTGTCCTCTGGTTATCACAGTAACAGTGACAGCCTGAACTTATTTGATTTCCGTTTGTCAAGCTGACACCCAGCTGCAGCTCAGAGTAGCAGGTAAAGAATGTGGAATGTGCAGCTTTAGGCCTTGACATTTTGACCAAGGATCAGTTACCTTAACTGAGTTTATCAGAGCCTTTATTCCAATGCAGGAGATCCCACAGATGATGCTGCAGATGGCGAGCTTCCTGTGATGTTTGTCATCACAGCAGATGGCAGCGTGTCGTTCAGTACTGATGGTTGCTTGGTGAAAATCGTCATTTTTCTGCATATCACCGGAGCCTGCGATGAGATTCAGGGGTATCTCTTCATCCACTGGGATACATATCTGAGGTTTATCAGACATTTCTGCAAACAAAAACACATCTTTAAGAAAACTTTGCACGCCACATTTACCTAACCCTCTTCATGTTTTTCATTTGAAGCCGGAAAAATAAATCTGAAATACAGGGAGATTTTGCTTGGTCAAAATAGATGAGCCAGAATGATGTTATCAACTGGCAGCAGGACTAAATTGATTCTGGTTTGCAGCTTTTCAAAGCAAAAGCCCTACAGTATGTTTCATACAGTACAGCTGAAGATACACTTCCTGTTTCACTTTGTATTTGTTAGGATCATACTGAGGTCAGCGGTCTGCAGTCAGACTGTCTTGCTATTTGTTTTGAAAGATTTTTATAGGGGGTCCTTTTGCTTTCCTGTCCAGGACAGCTGAACAGAAAATGGAGAGAGAGTGGGGAAGGCATGCAATTAAACAGGACCTGTACCAACCAATCCCATAACCACTGCATTGGGGGCTTTTTGCCCTTTTTCTATTTGAGAGATATGACAGTGGATACAGTGGGGAACTGAGATGAGAGAGTGACATGCAATGAAAGACTTGAACATGAGGTGTGATCTAACCACTCAGCCATACATGCCCCCTGGGAATAAATGTCTTGACTAAAGGATAACTCTAAAATGTAATGACTTTTGTTGAGTAATACTGGACTAAAAGCTTTTGGAGTTTCGTCACCTTATTCAAGACAAAAACGGTTGATATGATGAAAATGTGACTAAAACTGATAAGGAAGATCAAATCCAAAAAAGTTATCAAAATTTACCCTGTAATACAAGCTACTGAATTTTCTAAATCAGAATCCTCTACTTTTATACTGCAGATATGGTGTGCATACTTATTCAAAATGAATGAAACCACCTATTTTAAAACCCTTTCTCTTCCACTTTTGACTACAGAAAAGAAGTTAGATGTTTCTATTTAAAACAAAGACAAAATAACCACCATTTTTATTATCTGTTTCAGATATGAATTCAAAGACTAAAGGATCCCAGGACTGGAAACAGCCTGTTTGTTTTTCAAGATAAAGAGACATTGTAGAAACTGGTTTCACTTTTTGTCTTACCTTTGCTAAGTAAATGTTTGCTTCTTCAAAATTCACATACTTAATTGCCTCAATTCTAAGGGGAACTCTGTTTTTTAAGGAATCGTATACAAAGATGAGCTGCTATATTGATCACAACTAGAAAGAATGTTTTCAATCTGGTCTTATTATATTCCTGCTTTTGTTATGAATATAATGACATGATTTTCAGACGTCATCTCTGCTATGTCAAAAACGTCAGAGTCTCCTTCCCATATTTAACTTTAATTAGACTGCATGCTCGCTGCCAAAACACAGCCCAGGCCCTTTTCTACGATAGTTATTTTTTTTAATCTGTCCCTCAGTTGCTCTTTTGACAGTTGTTAGCCTTGGCAACACAATTCAAGCATGAAGAATTTGAAATAAAATTCTGTTACAAGTCTCAACATGTCCTTCAAAATATTCAGACAGCACTTCCATCTTTGGGAACCTGGGGACTTTTTTGATCTCCAAAAAGGAAACAAAAAGCACCTATTGTTCTGCTCTACGTAACAGCAGTGTCAAGTGTTCTCTTTGAGCTTTACACAAAAAATATACTTGAAAAACTAGTATGATCACACTTAAAAATATGCCAAAATATCTCGCTTGGCTGGCAGCTTGTTATGACGAAGAGAAACGTAACGTGTTTGATCTCTGATTTGATCTCAGCGTCACAGCAGCATACTCTGCATGTTTGGCTCTTGAGAAATCAACTTTCTTGGCAGTTCATAATACTTGTTTCAATGTGTCTTGTTGCACAAACCTGTGAATCATTTGTAGGAGAGGTGTCATGCTTCTTTACACTACCCTCAGAAGTTGGACCTACTGTGTTACAATGATAATTTCCACAATGGGGCTCTCAGATTGGGAGTTAAATGAACCAAATGTTAGTTTTAGACATAATTAAAAGTCATGAAAGCATTAAATTCTTACAAAATGATACAAACCTGTTCAATACCAAGTGGAATCTCACAGTGTCTCCTCTGTAAATCAAGCAACTTCTTATCTTGTCAAGTGCAGAGATCCTAAAGATATTAAAGCAGGTGTAATTCCTTCTTGTTTGAGGATAAAATCCCAGTTTGAGGTTTGTTTCCATATGTGATCATCCAAACACCACTCCTGTCATTGTAGTCTAAGCTCAACAGACACCAGCTCGGAGGCTGCCCCGTCCCTGTGAAAGCCCAGGGCTGTATTAGTTGTTAAATGACAGACAGTGCTGCAAGCTGGGACTGAAACTCCTGCCCTGTGTGTGAAACTTCCACACCCATTCACAGTGCAGGCTCTTTCTTTTGACGCTTACGTCTTCCCTCCCACTCACACAAGTCAAACCCTTCCTTCTCTCATTAGTTCTCATGTTCTGTTTCTTGTACGTGCAGGTCAAACGTCCTGTTTTGTCCTTCTGACATATTTTCACAAACTGAAACCTTTCCCTTAGTTTTATCCTGTGCTGCATTCCTGTGGAATCAGGAAAGGTGTGTCTGCACTTGTCTTGCCTTGGGGGTGAAACACACAAGGATTCCAGGCTTGTTTGTGTCTAAATCTTTGAGTTTTTTACTTTTATTCACCAAAAGTTCCACTGTTTTGCTAAATCCCTGCTGTTTTAAACACTATTTCTTCAAACCGGCTTCTTCTTGCTATTTTTTCAAGTCATACCATCTTCCTGCTCTATGACCCAGAGATAACAAATCTCTCCTCCCCCTTGGCTCAACCATTGATGACTACCTGGCTGCATTTTTTCAGAGCTGACACCACTCGCTGAGAGCTCTGACGATGTAATACAACCGGATCTTTCCTCATTGGGATAAAAAGCATGGGAGTGTTTTTATTGCTGTGGCTGTTTATTTATTCTGTGTCATACCCTGATCATTAATCACCTTGCAGTCTATTATGAGATACCGTTGTCACAGGTGTATAAAATCACCTAGCCATGCAGTCTACATTTGCAAACATTTGTGATACAAAATGGGTCATTCTGAAGAGCTCAGTGACTTTAAACATTGTGCCTTGATGGATGCCACCTTTGCAATAAGACACTTCAAGAAACTTCATCCCTGCTGGATATTCCATATTCCAAAGTAAGTGGTATTATTAGAAAGTGGAAGTGTTTAGGAACAACAGCAACTCAACCTCAAAGTGGTAGACCACGTAAAATCACTGGGAGAACTTGACCGGCCCACACAGAGCCCTGGCCCAGGCCTGCACACTTGGCTGGGCCCCTGGAAACCCCCAGAGAATGGGTCATGCCTAGTTGGGATTTATTGATCATATCATTGCATTTGTATTGGAACAGTGGGATTCTGTCCATTTTTGCCACTTTTTTAACCATTTTTCACCACCATCTTCATCCAATTTTGCAACTTTTTGCCAATTTTGCCACTTTTAAACCATGTTTGCCACTCTCTACCGTTTTTCTAAATATTCCTGTACATGTGCTCCCATTTGGCCTTCTTTTAACCATCAGATGTATCACTCTGTCAATATTTGCATTGAAAAATAAAAACAAGCTGTTTGGATAGCATGCTGGTCTTCACTGTCCCTAACATCCAATCCTGCAGCAGCTGTTTTAGACATCAAAATAACTAATTAGAATCTTGATGTCTTATTTGCTTCTGCAGCTCCTAAAAAGGCATCTGCATTAGTTTAATTCTGTTTCATGACCAATTAAAAGCACATCACTGGAGCTTTAAGTGTGCCCACATGTCTGATCTCCATAATTTGGGGTCTTCTACTCTGTCTATGATCTAAGTTGTGCTTCTTGGAGTAAAAATAGTCATCAGTAATTAACCAGTCTTGCTTAAAAGTAGTAATAAAGTTGAAAATTAACTGGGTGACTAGAGTTACGAGGTCCAGTCAAAACAAAACTGGTGAGGCTTTTTTTTTTTTTAAATCTGAATGAAATGGCTCAAACAGACGTCATCAGGGTGGATCATTTAGTTACAACCAGTCTTCCAGTCTATCAGCAGTTGCAACATGGCTGTTCTGACTCATATCAATTTTCAGGAAGGGTTTCTTCACCTGGGGGTCCAGACCTGCCTACAGAAATGGCTTGGCCCTTAAAAGGCTTAGGAAATTGGCCCTCCCCAAATGCCATTAATGTGTATTCCCTCTTCTTTTAACCATGAGTTACATGGTTTAGCATTGTCTCACTGAAATATGCAAGGCCTTCCCTAAAATAGAGATCTGGATGGGGGCATACGCTGCTCTAAAACCTCTATATACTTTACAGCATTGATAGTCTTTCCAGATGTGTAAGCTGCCCATGCCATAGGCACTAATGTAACCCCATACTATCAGAGATGCATGCTTTTGAACTGTGCACTGTTTACAAGCTGGATTGTCCCTCTCCTTTTTAGTCCACAGGACACAGTGTCTATGGGTTCCAAAGAGAATTGACCACAGAACAGTTTTCCATTGTGCCTCAGTCTAATTTAAATGAGCTTTGGCCCAGAGACGATGGAAATGTTTCTGGATTGTGTTCACATGTGGCTTCTTCTTTGCTTGGTACAACTTTGACTTGCATTTGGGGATGGCATAGTGATCCGTGCTGATGAACAAAGACTCTTGGAAGTATACCTGAGCCCATGCAGTGATTTCCAGTACATTTTCCAGTACTGTTTTTAATGCAAGGCTTAAAGATTACAAGCATCCAATATTGACCTTTGGCCTTGTCTCTCACATTCAAAGATTTCTTCAGACTCTCTGAATCTTTTGATGATATTATGCACTGTAGATGATGGGATATTGATAATAAATCAACTTCATAAAATCTTGAGAAAGAGACTGTAATGAGATTTTTATTACAGCAAACTATTATTGTTATCCCAAGATAATGAGAAAATAACCTAAACATAGTTATTATCTCAGCCATAAAATGTCTAAATACATGTTCATTAAGGGCTTCCGTACAGTTTTATGTTTGTGCTGTCTTATATGGTCGGCATATGATCTCAAATAATATTTAGCATTTCTCATGATTTTATTAAAACTGTAATATCTCTTTAAATATAAAAAAAAGCATTAAATCACAGCCACGCCTCAATCTCCTAATCAACCAATGAGGCGTCGACAAGCCGTGAGGGCGGAAAAAACACGGAAGCGCTTCAATGAAAACAGGACAGGAAAGGGTGACACGTCGGCTGCACCTTGTTTTGTGTTCTGCAGAGCCAAAATGAACTTGAATTAAATAGATTTTAGTTTAGTAAGGACTGCAGTTGTGTCCTCTTTATTAATTTACCCAGCACTTCTCTACTTCTGCGTTCAAACACCCAAAATGGACAAAGAAACAGGTGTGGTTGTGGCGACAGAGAGATATGGCAGCGCAGAGTCGTGGAAGTATTTTGCAAATGATGGTGTGATGGAGAGGAGAAGAGATGGGAAAAAAGGAGAAAAAAGAGGAAACTCTGTTGTTGGAATTTTTAAAGTAAGGATTTAAGACATGTTCATGAATCTAAGTTGAATGTCTTTATATATTTACTCCCCTGAGTCATGTATTTTCTCTTCAGAGTGTCTTTCTGCCTCAAGGCTACCCTGAGAGTGTCAGTGCTGACTACCTGCAGTACCAGCTCTGGGATACTGTGCAGGTACAGTGCTCATTACACTACTTTCCAGGGCGACTTTAGAATCAGATCTTAGAGATAGTCAGCTTTGTAGACATTTTTACAAGTGTTCAGCACACCCACCAAAACAAGTACTTTTTTATGTGTATCATTTATTAACTTTACAATAATAAAACCAAGTGGCACGAGTTTACCTCACAATATATATATTATTTACTTATTGAAATCAGCATGCATGTAGTTACACCATCCCTTTTCAGGATTTTTATGCATTTTTTCATGCATCTCATGACCTAGCAGCTTTACCTGCCTGATCACATGACCATCACATCATCCGCTGATTTCTGAAATGGGCATTTAAAAGAGGAAATGAAGGTTCTGAGCTATTTTTTTTTATTCTACTTGTGGTGCAAATAAATAAGTACACCTACATTATTGCTGTATTTTGATACATTTTGGGGTAAAAATTAGGGATGCGCTGAAATAACATTTTTCCAGACCAAGTGCAAGTACGAGTACTCACCGATAGCACATACAAATATGAGTACATAATAATGCCATAACTGTTCTTAAACGCTTTTGAAAGTTTGTTATTTTCATCAGATGTTCTTCATCTCTCCTCTTGACAGTTTATCTGTGCATAGTTTTTATTCTCTTCTACTTATTCGTCATCATTTGTGTTAAACTATCTACAAATATTAGAAACTTTGTCAACATACTCTAACATCATGCTTTAAAATGAGGCTGAGCACAGTATCTACATTGTTTTATTCCTACAAATACTTAAGCTTGGTATCAGCATGGATACCTTTTAGTGGTATTGGTATCTGTGCATCCCTAATAAAAATGATTTATTTCTGAGCTGTAGCCATTGTTGTCTGCCTGCTTTTTTATCTATGCTCAACCAAATCTCAATAGATCTGCATTAATTCTTACTCATCTACATTAATCTAGTAACAGAGCTTTTTCTTCTCCATTTCAGGTTGATTGTGCAAAATATGCTTTTTTTCAGGCATGATCTATTGGCACTGAAGTTTGACTACTACTTTTTATGTTAAGAAGAAAAGGCCAGGAAATAAAGTAGTGTTTGGAAAGTATCATGCAGATTTAAAAATGGCTGGGAGATGCAACCATAATTTTTGAGGAGTGTTATGGCAATAAGGGGTGCTTCAGCACTCCAAAAAAAGGTTCTAAAATTGCCTTTGCAACTGTCAAACAAGGGATGTAATGATGCTCTCAATTTAAATTACGAAATGCATCATGGTACTGTGTTCAAGATACAGTTTTATCAGGATTTTGTACGATTTTATATAGAAATGGCGAGATTTAAGTTGCTTTTTGAGCAAATGTGATTCAGTTCTCTGATGATAAAAATACCAAATATCAATAATTCGAAATAAAGTTTATTCCATGGACACAACTATAACTTTTTCATTTCAAGGTTTTTTGAAATGTTTTATGAGCCTGCTAGGTTAAAAGGTGAAGCTAATGCAGAAGTAAAACAAACTGAAGTATAGTATATATTTGGGGCTGGCTGTAGCAGAACCAAAAGTCACTCACGTGAAACAATTTACTGTATACTGTAGGAATAAATGTTGGTTTTAAGGATACAAGTGATGGGTTATTAGGGGAATGGTTAATACGCCTGCAATCTGGCACTGTGAGGCTGTTTGCTGGGAGGTTTAACTTTCTTCCACCTAAGCTATTTTGAGGCAGTTTGGCTGCCACTGCTGGCACGCCTTGGAACCTCCTTCAGCAACCAGATATTTTCATCACTAATATTACCTCCAGCACTTTTTACGGTCTATGGGTTTTATGGGTGATGTAGAACCAAAAAAGAAAAGCATCCTGAAATGTATGTTTTTGTCAAATTAATTAAAGTATCCATGTTTGCACTGATTTTTTATTATATTGTAAGATATTATCACATCTTTTTATCATTTCCAGATTGAAACTATCTTTTCACATTCCTCTGTCTCTTCTTCTTTCCCTCAGGCTTTTTCCAGCTCTCTTTCAGGGACTCTCGCCACTCAGGCCTCACTCAAAGGTGTTGGGGTTGGAAACCAAGAGGCAACAGTAGCTGCAGCCACTGTCACCTGGTTACTCAGAGGTGATCCCTTAAAATAAATACTTTACATCTAATATTCTATAACTTTAAAAATGGCATTTTTTATAGAATTTCTGTTAATTTAGTGGTCAGTAGAAAGGAAAACATTGATAACATTTTGATGTTGAATGACTGAAGACAGTAAGTTTGGTGCTTAGGACTGCTATTTTTGTACCATGTTATCGGATACCTGAATACAATTTCATTTTCACTGGAATCATACCAAAGCTTTAAATCCTGGTATCATAACAGTCTTGTTTACATCAGTCTTTAAGAGTGTCTGCAGCTTAAAACAATAATTTTACTCTGTAGATGGAACTGGCATGTTGGGCAGAATCCTCTTTGCTTGGCAGAAAGGGTAAGTTCATGTTTTTCCAATCCATTTAAAGTTTTGGAAACTCTTATATTTTGATGAAAACTCTGATTTGTTTCTTTTCTTTTTGCTCTAATTTCTCTTTATTATTTTAACAGGAATAAACTGGACTCTGAGGCCAAAAAATGGAGGTATGCTGTTATGGCTTTTTAGATCTTTGTAATGTCATTAAAATGTACATTTACATATTTAAGCATGTTTACATTACTGTTAAAAGCCTTACTTGTAGACTTTACTTTTAGGTTTAACTCTATAAATCTGATAAACTTAACTTGAGGCTTTATTGGTATCTGATGCTAAGTTTTGGAAGCATGTATTCTTTCTATTTGTTTGGTTGTAATTATTGTATATTTATTTCTGTTGCTTTATTTGCTTTGCAAACATGCTCCAGTAAGAAAAAAAATCCCAGTCTGGGATCAATAAAGTAAATTCATCCAGTAATATCTCTGTGCTAAATCATAAATCTTTATTTTGAACTTATTTTGAGGGATTTTGTTCAATTTCTTTCAGACTGTTTGCTGATGTTCTCAATGACATTGCCATGTTCATGGAAATATTGGCTCCATTTTTTCCTGCTTTTTTCACCCTGATTGTGTGCACAGCCGGGATATTCAAGGTAAAAACAGCTGGATATAACTCCAGCAGCTAAAGTGTAGAACTCAAGGGATGCTCATTATTTTATTTCATTATTCCTTAACCTAAAAAAGAAGTTAAGAATTCAGCAGGTGCATGTCACCGTGTTGTTATTTGCTCAAAGAAACAAGCACAGACCTCAAACAGAGAGCCTTTAGAGAATTATTTCACAGCTGATCTTGCAGGATAAACCTTGGTTGCCGTGAGTAAATAGATTTTAAATTTTAAAAACCTGCTTCAGACTTTTGTGTTCTTCTCAAACAGTGTATAGCAATGCGCAAGTCAATTACTTAAAAACAATATGCATATATTGTATTATACAACAGCTCGTTCCAGCAAAGGAATCTGGTTGGACAAGAGGTGTTCATTCAAGATCTGATAAAGAGTACAGCATCATGAGGTTATACAGTTAATAAACACTGAAGTAGACAGTATTCGGCCAAACTGACACATTATAACAGGCATTTCATGATAATGGTAAAAAACATACAAATAGATATTAGATTTCTGTGGTACAGAATCACAGCGGTGCTGAAATCCAGTCCATCTTTCTCTCTCATGTCCCATTACTTGACTAATGTACTGTCAAACATAACAGTTAACCAAGGTCCCATTATCCCCATGCAATGCCTTTTTGATCACCACAAGCTGACTTTGTTGATTTATTTGTCTGTCTTCATCAGTCTATCGTTGGAGTGGCAGGCGGTGCCACCAGAGCTGCTCTGACTGTTCATCAGGCCCGCAGAGACAACATGGCCGACATCTCGGCCAAAGATGGCAGTCAGGTACAAATCAATTTAATTCAGATGATTTCTTTTAAGGCTGTGAGTTTCATATTTTTGTTTAAATTTCACAGGAGACTTTAGTGAATCTGGCAGGCCTGCTGGTCAGTTTGATACTCATTCCTCTCGTCACTGATAACCCAGTGTAAGTACTGTGATATACAGAGCTGTGAGAAAGTGTTTGCCCCCTCCTGTTTTTTAAATGCATATTTGTCTCACTTAAATGTTTCACAGCAAAAGAATATTATACCAACAATCAAACAAGGTGGTGGTAGTGTGATGGTCTGTGGCTGCTTTGCTACTTCAGGACCTGAACAGGTAGTCGTAATTGTTGGAAACCTGAATTTTGCTCTCTACCAGAAAATCCTTTAGAAGAAGAATGTCCGGCAGTCAGTTTGTGACCTCAAGCTTAAGTGCACTTGGGTTATGAAGCAGGACAATGATCCAAACACACCAGCATGTCCACCTCTGAATGTCAAAAAATACAAAATGAAGTTTTTGGAGTGGCCTAATCAAAGTTTGCTCTCAATCCTATTAAGATGCTGTGGCATGACCTTAAACAGGCAGTTCATGCTCAAAAACCCTCCAGTGTTGCTAAAATAAAGAATTATGCGAAGAAGAGTGGGACAAAATTCCTCCACATAAATGTGAAAGGCTCATTGCCTATTATCGCAAACACTTGCTTGCAGTTGTTGCTTCCAAGGATGGCAAAACCAGTAGTTAGGTTTAGAGGGCTATTACTTTTTCCTCATAGGGCCAGTTTGGATGTTTTTTTCACCTAATAAGTGAAATCATCATTTATAAACTAATGATCTGACATATTTAAGTGTGACAAATATGCAAAAAATAAAGAAATCAGGAGGGGGAAATACCTTTTCAAAGCTCTGTAGAAGATTACTCAGAAATAAATGTGAAGAGTGTTTTTTTACATTATCTGCCCCTCATTCTCCTTCTGTCTTTCTCCTCTCTCTCAGACTGACACTCAGCCTCTTCTTCCTTTTCACCGTCCTCCATCTCTTTGCCAACTACAAGGCTGTGAGGTCGGTTGTCATGGAAACCTTCAACGAGGCGCGGCTTTCGATCGTTCTGCAGCAGTACCTGAAAGACAAACAGATACTGAGTCCGTTAGAAGCCAATCAGAGAGAACCAGTTTTCTTTGGTATGAGTCATGTTTTTTTCTGGTTTTTTTTCTGTTGCAATAGGAACACATTTTTGCTGCAGCAATGATATGTTAATTCTTGCATTTAATGACATTTATTCTCCTGTTTTTCATCAGAGCTTAAAAAAACAATGCCTGTCAGACTCGGAGTGAGGCTACAGGATGTTCTACAAAAGTAACTACACTTCCCTGTTTTTCTAATTTGAAAAATATGTGAAGACACAATACACAAATTGACCAGTTTAATATAATTTTGCTGATTTTTTAGCCCAGAGGAACTTAATTTGGCTTTGAAGGAGAACAGCATGCCTTACATGTTAGGAGTAAAAAATGGTATGCCATCTCTCTTCTCAAACAAAAACTGACATTACGATGCTTGTGAAATACTTTGACACGTTTTTAACTAATTTTTAACTAATCTGTCCTCCCCTCAGGTTGTGTTTGTGTTTGTTTGGGACCAGGAGCATCAGTACATGACGAAATCCGAGCAATGTGCCAAGCTGTTTGGCTTAGCAGCAAGTTGAGCAGTTCACCAGAAACCCCGACACAAACGCGGTTAGGTGAGTTTTTACTTTTCCTTTGAAGTCACTTCAAATAGGAGCTACAGTGTATGGACAAAAGTATTTGGCCACACCTGTTAGTTATTAATCTCAGGTGTTTCAATCAGACCTGTTGCCACAGGCGTATAAAATCAAGCACCTAGCCATGTCTCCTATTAAAGTATATGCATTTAAATACAATGCCCTTATGGTCACTGTTGGTGTCATGGTCAGTCAACCAGATACTTACTCAGTATTTTTCTTCCATTAATCTTTTTTTTTAAAGGTCACTGGGAACTTGTGCACAAGAGTTACAAGCAGATGGACACAATTTTTGGTCCATTTCTCAAAGGTAAACACTCAAACAAACTTTTTTGAACCACAAATCAACATCTTATCATGTTCTTAAAAAAACATGAATATTATTTGTAACCATAACAGTCTTTGTTTACGATTTCCAGGAGTGGAAGCTGCGGGATGGGACACAAAGAGAACTCTGTTAGACTGGGATGAGTGGAGAGTTGAGTGGAAAACAAAAAGCAACTGAGCTGAAATGCCTGCAGCCATTTCAAACTGTTAATATTCCCTTTTACAATGTTTTGATTTTTAATAAAGATCAGTATTTTCTTGAAATTCTTGTTTTAATCATTCTGTGCCATAAAAATAGCAGAACTTATATATGTTTTATATACTCTATTATTTCTTTAAAAGACGAATATATTCAAGCTGTAGGTTTAGTTAGAAAGTTATTAATTGAATATTCTTTCATGTGTGTTTTTTGATTAGTTTACTGTCATCTTTATTAGACGCACCCATTTAAGACGTTTACCTGTTTGGCACATATGACAATAACACTTTCTTCAGTCCGCGAGATGGCGGTGTGGCACATTTGTGTTCAATCAACACGACACGAAGAAGAACGAACGGCGTCAGCAAGAGAAATGTTTAGTCAAGCTGTCAAGATTATAATGACTACCAGCGGAAATGACCATCCCATGTCGGTGAAAACAACGCACAAATGCCTTGGAACATACGTTTTCTTTTTCAGAATCAAGTATTAAGACAATTCACGCCCAATTTGTCTCGATTCAAAAACGAATAACACCATTGTATCTGTTAATATTCGTCAGGCGTAAATCCAGACACAATGAATGTTTTATTTTGAAAAGTCAGACCGGACATAGAAGTGGTGGTCGCGTGTATTTGTCTAAAACAACTCTAGTTACAAATTCACTCTATTTGACCGCAAGTTTTATGAAACTGTGTACAAAATGGGGAGATATAAATGTGCATACAACTGCGAAAACTCCAACGATTCAGATATGAAGTATTTTAAGTAAGTACTGCCACTTCTAATCTAAAAAAGCAGGACAAAGCTTGCATTATAATGCTATTCAGGCTAACTTGGCTAACGTAAACATTAGCATTACAGACACTTTATCTGAACGTATTCATGTTGAATACTTACAGAAGTTTTGGCACAAGGCAACACGTTTATAGAGTTTGATAAAATAAGTAAAATTGGATATATTCAAATAGCATGTAAATGAAGTTTAACCCCGAAGAAGTGTTGCGACAGAGACTAAGGAGTCATATATCTTCGAATTTTAAATTAAGTTCGAATTTCCCCTATCAAAGTGAAACCAAACAACAAAACAATATTGTAATTCGTGATGTTTTAATGAGTGCTTTCTCGCCGTAGGTTTCCACTGTATAATCCCCGAAAACTCAAGAAATGGCTGAACAACATGAAGTGGGATGACTGGACTCCTTCTCGCTTCTCAGTGCTGTGCAGTAACCACTTTGAGGAACAGTACATCGACAGGACAGGCAAATCTGTGACACTTAAGGACGATGCAGTGCCTACTATATTTACTCCTTCTGATGACACACAGAAGACTAAGGTTTGTAATTCATACTTTGATTTAAAAGACTGCTTCATTGAAGTTAAGGAGTGATTTTGACAAACCACTCTGATTCCACCTGATGCAGGTTTCTACCAGCTCAAGAAGGAAGCAAAATAAGGTGAGAGCAAGTCTTAAAACCTAACAATTAAATATGTGTTACTCACTTGACAGTTTGGGTTATTGTAGCAGGCTTGTCTCATATTTGATATTAAATCATGCCATTTTCTTACTCTTCACCATGTTTTGTTTCTCCCTTTTGTGATCCCAGCCATCTGCTTTAAAAGCCTCCAAAACAAGTTCAGCTCAGTCTCTGCCAACCACTTCTTCCACTGCAAAATCAAGCGTGCACAACAAAGAGCCCAGGCTGACGGAGGACCCCTCCGGGTATGTTAAAGTACTCAAGTCAAGATCTTAATTTGTTCGAAGCTCATACAGATGGGCTGTGATTTTTGTTTGTCTTAACTAGAGCTTACCAATACTGGAAAAAGATAACACCAGAATATCATTTTGTACTGTGATATGAAAAAATACAAGTTGCTATTGGTGTTCATATAGGCAATTATTATTTTAAGCCTTCAGAATGATGCAACTCTTTTTATTCATTCATTTGTATTTATTTAAAAGTGACTGAACCTAATTATTTATTATTGTTTTTATGAAAAATCACCTCTTCTGCCAATTAATTTGAAATGTGTTCAAACATGCAAAAGTTTATTTTAAAAAATTACTGTGATCATAACAGATGTATTAAAATTGAATTAAAATGAGAAATTTTGTCTATACAGTTACTTTTTAATAAAGTTCAGATTTTTCTAAATTGTTCTCTCTGAACAGCATCTTTCAGTTTTTCAATCACAGTGATTGTCTGCAATGAAGGAAACTGCTCAGGCAGAAAAAGAGGAGCAACATTTCTAGTAACATGTCATTTTTGTTTGGAACATACTTATTTAGACTGTTCCATCTTTGATGAGTTCACTTTTAATTGATTCTAGAGACAAAGACCCAAACAGGCCAGGAAGATGGAGGATTATAGTGGATGAAGCTCTTATGAGGATCGAGTCATTTCCACATTTCTTCCATGGGGATTACTGTGTGCCTCAGGTAACTGGTATAATATGTTGTAAACAATCTAACTTTAAACTTTTTTAATTTACTGGTATGATGTTATGATTATGTTATTTCATATTTGATTAAACTTGTTTTTAACCCTTTGCATACACCAGCGCGACATCCAGTGGGCTCCAGATAATAATTCAAGTGTAGGTAATCCTAGTTGGAATATATTACATTCGTTTTTTTTTAATTTATAACCAGCTTTATTCTCATTATTGATTATGGTTTCCACAGACAGAATGTAAAGATCCTGAGAAAATGATAGAGGTAAGTCCTGACATGATTACTCGGTGTATTGCACTGCATTTGAATTAAACTCAAGCTGAATGAATTGAGATTATAACTGTTTTTCCATTTTTTTAAATCACTATGTATTGTTGCTTTTGCAGGTGACGGAGCCATGGCAGTGGCTTGGTCTTGATGTTAGAGGACCCTTGCCTGAAACTCTGAACGGACACAAATACATGCTGACTCTGACAGACTATTATTCAAAGTGGGTAGAAGCTCTGCCAATGGAGGCGTTCCTTCCTGAACATGCAGCAAAACATATCATAGACATTATCGACCACTTTGGATACCCTCTCAGGATCCTCTCCAGACTGCCGCATGACATGGTCCAAAAAGTGAGTTCACTATTGACTGAAGTGTTCATATTATATCAGAAAAACACTTGATTATAAATGGCAGTTTTATTTGAGATAATGCAACACCAAACACAGTAACACTGACAAGAGTCTGCCCTAATGAAGACATCTCTACATCATCAAATGAGATTCTTCTCCATTTCCACTATTGATGCCATAAAGTGTGGATAAAACTAAAGATTTGTTGATTCAAACGCAAAAATATTTGTGTCTTTTTTTAAACTGTCAAACGATGGATAAAAATCACAAGCTTTATCTCAGAGACACTCTTATGGTTCATTTTCTTTCTATAATCATGTTTTGATGCCATTTTGTGTCATTATCAGCCAATGTCTCAAACAGTTCAACTTCCTTCTAGATCAACAAAGAACTAAAGGAGAAGCTGAAGGTCACCATTGCTCTTGTCGTCTATCATCAGCAGACAGGCTCCACAGATCTGATCACAGAGCAGCTGATTGACAGGTCTGTGCTTTAATGGCTTTTTGAATAGTTTGATACTAGTGACATGTAAAGCTATTAGTCAAATGTAGCATTCAGATATCAGCACACTTTGAAATGATTAAAATCAGTCTTTTTGGATTGTGATCTTAGACTGTGTATTAAGATGGACAGAACAATGGCTGAAAGAGAGCAATGCCCAGCTACATAGAGCTGTACCTGCTGGCTAGCTGTAGTATGGGTCGTAACTCTCACCTCCTATATTTTAACATATGGTACATGAGTCATTATAACATGCAAATAGCAGATTTTGTTGTAACAGTTGCTGACTGGTATTTGATCTTTTTTTTTTTTTTTTAGTATTTTTGTATTAATTTGACCGTACATTTCTGACGGCCACTCATTTCAGACACCATATATCTCAGAAAGGAAGTGCTGCAATTTGCAGTTATAATGTATTTACTGTTTTAGATTTTTTCTAATTCAACTTTATTCATAAACAAAGTCTGGGAGTTGCATTCATGAAATAATGGTAAACATTACAGGCCAAGCAACATTTAATTAACAAAACAGAGAAAAGGGGTCTAACCTGAGATTAAATTATGTAGAGACCTATTTTAGAAGTAGTTACAGGAACAGTAGCTCGCTTTAGCTTCGCTAGCTTCGGCTAAAGCTAACTTAGCTACACTGGCTATGTAATTAACATTACCACATAAGCCAATGTAGCTAAGTTTGCTTTACCAACATAAGTTTTAGTAAACATTGCTAAAGCTGATGTAGCTACATAGCTCTGTTATCTATAACTAAGTTAGCTTTTGTAAAAGGAGCTTTAGCAGATGCAGCTATAAGCTAACTTAACTATGTAGCTAATGTAGATATGTAGCCTACTTACCTGCTTTTGAGCTTAGCTTTAGCTACGTAGCTATGTTATCCTAACTTAGTTAGCTTTAGCAATGTGAGCTTCAGTAAACGTAGCTAAAGCTAATTTAGCTACATAGATAATGTAGATACGTAGCTCATGTAGCTGCTTTGTGAGCTTAGCTTTAGCCACATTAGCTACAGAGCTACGTAAGCTGTGCTTGCAATGTTGAAATGTTTACATTGAGGAGAAGCTTTTTCCCTATGAGCAGACAGTTTACTCTGCTTTATTAAACATTTTCTAAAAAGGTTTTCAGGTCAGAATTTTGACTTTTAACTTTCGGTATCCTAACTCTTACTTTAACCCTTATCCTAGCCCTATACAGAAGTTTAATCCAATTTTATTTTGAAAGTTATAGCTTTTATATCTGCTCTGAGATGTAAACTTCTTTTGACAATGGCTTTTCCATAGGCCTGACAGTTCTCATTTTAGTGCAGAAAAACAGGAAATGACACATTTAAGCTTTGTTACTGCAGAAATGTTGTATTTCCACTCAATGTTAATTTTCATCTTACCATATATGTTCTTTATCAATAAATATCAAACTTTTATTGAGTATATCCTGTATTTTTCTCTTATAAAGTGAAAAAGGATTCTCCCTAATGTCTTCCTATTACTGCTTTAACTCTTCAAATGCTGCAAAAGGATGGTAAATGATCTGATAGAGGAGCACACACCTGACTGGGATGTCTACCTGCCTGCAAAGGTTTTCAGTCTGTGCTGTGCAGAGCATTCACAAACAAAGGAAAGACCTTTCTCGCTGCTCTGCTGTAAAGAAGTGGAGCCAATCAAATCCCCACGAGGACTGGATGTAAGTGTAGTTTTTAAACTTGAGTCTGATTGTTGTATAAAGTGTAAGTTGACTCTTGTGTTTTTGAAACTCTTCACAGTTTGCTAACTCCAACATCCAAGAGAGTGCTTTCGTGGTCAGATAGAGTGACTTTATTTGGTGAGTATGATTTATTGAAAGTGTTTGCATTTGAATAATACACTTTTAAATAGCATTCCTTCATTTTAAGGAAGTTATGGAATTTAAAAACTTTGCAAAAGGAGCAACAATTTGTATCGAGTGAAACAGTGAGGTGTATTTTCCCTCTCTCTCTCTCTCTCTCTCTCTCAGATTAACCTATGGAAATCAGAGCAAGCAAACCAAGAAGGTCGCCGTGATTTTGTCATGGTGAAGTGCTGGGGTTTTACATCACAGCTTGGCAACTTTGTGAACCAGGATGAGAAGCATGAGGATTTAGTTTAAAGGATGGATATGACCGATGAAACTCCTCAGTCTGTCTTTAACCAGGAGCTCAAGTATTTTTTACATAAATGTAGACAAATGCATTTTCAGTCGAAGGATATATTTTTATTTAAAATGTCATCATTGTGCACCAACAAATTTCCATTAAATACTCAGAAATGTGAAGAAAAATCTATTTGATGTTTTGGATTTTATTTAGATATGAGATCTTAAAAAGTAGAGCTGTTTGTCTATAGGCCTTTATTAGCACTGCAATATACAAGTACAGCAGAGTAAAAACTGGAGGGATCCCCTTAGTGGTGTAGCTGGCCTTTACAAGAGAAATACAGATAAATAAATAAGTTAAAAATCATACTAAATCCACAAAATAAAAACACAGTATTGGACTCTAAGCAGTGGAGACACATTCTCTGGAGTGACGAAGTACCGGGAGAACGGTACTTGTCTAACTGCATTGTGCCAAGTGTAAAGTTTGGTCTAGGGCAGATTATGGTGTGGGGTTGTTTTTCAGTAGCTGGGCTTGGCCCCTTAGTCCCAGTGAAAGGAACTCTGAATGCTTCAGCATACCAAGAGATTTTGGACGATTCCATGCTCCCAACTTTGTGGGAACAATTTAGGGATGGCCTCTTCCTATTCCAACATGACTGTGCACCAGTGCACAAAGCAAGGTCCATAAAGACATGGATGAGAGAGTTTGATGTGGATGAACTCGACTGGCCTGCACAGAGTCCTGACCTCAACTTGATAGAACACCTTTGGGATGAATTAGAGCAGAGACCGAGAGCCAGGCCATCTCATCCAACATCAGTGTGTGATCTCACAAATGCGCTTCTGGAAGAATGGTCAAAAATTCCCATAAACCCACTCCTAAACCTTATGGAAAGCCTTCCCAGAAGAGCTGAAGCAGTTACAGCTGCAAAGGGTGGACCGATGTCATATCAAACCCTATGGATTAAGAATGAGATGTCACTTAAATTCATATGCGAGTCAAGGAACTAAGCTGTTGAAACTGACAAAGTTAAAATAAGTTATTACACAGAGGGCATTTGTATCAGAGGTAGCAAAATGCAGGAGAGGGGAAAACCTTGGTAAAAGTATGAAATAAATGTAGGAACAGTGTTATCTAGGTTGAACTGATACAAACGTACTGTTCTGTAGCGCTAGAGTTATCCACTAGGGGGCGGTATATGCCTGCCTGGTGGCTTTTCTCTATTTAGAATTAATAAAAGAAGAAAAAAGGTCCTGTAGCGCCATCCACAGGTAGGTTTTGGAGTTTCAGGTGTGTCCGTCTGATGCTGTTGTGATCTCACGGTTGTCGCTGTGCAGTAGAAGATTTTTTTTCTGTGTGCAACCAACCGCAAGAAATGGTGAGTGAGGAAAACAGACACAGCTCAGTGTGTTATGGCCTGTTGACTAACCAAACCTCATTTTAGTTTGTTACCAAGTCTTTCTCTTTGTGTTAAGATGTTTGCTGACAGCAGGAGACAGAAACATGTCACAGAAAGAGACCATCTAAAAGCTTATGTCTTTGTTTAGCTAACCCGTGCTATCGGGGTTAGCCTCTGAGCGTTGGTCAACAGACCTGCTAATGATCGGTTGACATTGCTCTGTGTTGATAATATTGAGAGTAAATGTTGACGGAAATGACTTTAGATTAAAGGGCGACAGAATTACCTTTGTCTTCTATTGGTGAAAACAACCAACTAACTTTGCTTTTGGTCAACTGGCTAGCTAGCCGTAGGCTAACTACCTTAACTTGACAGGAGCTGCTATTGCTCGGCTAAAGTCGTTATAAAGCAAAAAACTTGCGTGTCTTTAACTGGTTTATGACTCTGTGTAGTGTCCATACGTTCAAACTCAATAAAAATGAGGAAAAATAAGACGGATTAATTTAAATAAGCTTACATTTTGTTGAATAGTTATCTTAGCAACAGCTAGCGTCAGGAGCTAAGCTAGTTCATCATGACGCTACCAGGCAGCTGCCGCACTGTGGGTCTTTAAACTCTGCTGCAGCGATAGCTGTGACGTTATGGAGCACATTTCTCATAAATCTAATTCGATTGACGAGTAGATCCCCCAAATACTGTAAAGCTACTGTCACTGTCAGTTTCGCCAACACTGCTGTCACACAACTGAAACCTGTAAACTTGTGTTAGTACATAAACAAGAAGTCAGATTTGCTTAAACTTTTTTCTTCCATCTGAAATTTTAACTGCTGGGATCAAAAACCTATGAACAGTAGGACCGATTCCTTCAACTTTAATTCAGTTATAGCATTATTTCTTTTTTCATGAAGTATGAAACATGAAAAGTATCAAACACCTTTATTTAAATAATCTAAGTTTTGTCTTAACAGCTCAGTTTTATTGAGTCTCTCTCTCTCTCTCTGAACAAAATGTATGCCACCTTCAGTGAGAGTCAATGACAAGCAAAACCTACCTTACTGGCTATAGTAAACCGTTTTGCTAACTAAAAATGTCAAACATTAAATGTTTGAGAGGAGAACATGCTTAAATATACAATATATATACATATTTTTGTTGTTGAATATGTTTCAATTAAAACAAACTCATCTCTGAATCTTCAGTCTCTCAACTTGAATTAAAAAAAACAATTTGCAACATTTGCTTTAAAAGATAAACCCTTAAAAAAAGGACAAAGATAATTTCTGGATCCTAGATCTCAGGGTGTATAATAAACTGAGCTCTTGTACAAAATTAACAGTTGTGCAAAAAAGATGCATATCTTGCATGAAAACACTGTTGGTGTCATTTTTTGAGAAATGAAGCAACACCTTTTACCGCTTTAGCCAGTTTTTGTAACAGTCTGTCATGATTACTTCCTTGACTTCTCTTTTCAAGACTGTTTTTCGAGGCATGTGGCATGCCTTAGGCCTTAGGCATTGATAAGAGAATTGTCAAGATTAAATGTAAATGATGTTGATGGATTTAACCAATTGAAACCTATTTTCCATTCCCATGCCTACTCATCTTAATTTTATTGATTTGTTTTGAAATGGACAGAACAACACTCTGAAATTTTAAGAATGATTTGTGTCATTTTGTGTGGCTTTGGAGGACTTACTAAACCACCACAACATAAGTCAAGTGTTTTGATAGATAAAATAGTTAATCTGAACCTTACAGCATGGCTTTTGATGTAAAAACATGAACACATCTAGCAGCTGTTTCTTTTTAATACTGATATTCCTCAAAGACTATGTCTAATTTTCCCAATTTCCTCCTTTCCCATATCTCACAGGATGTGTTTCTAATGATCAGACGTCATAAGACGACCATCTTCACAGATGCCAAAGAGTCTACCACAGTCTATGAACTGAAGCGCATTGTGGAAGGTATTTTAAAGAGGCCACCAGAAGACCAGAGGCTTTATAAGGTAAAAACGGGAGCATCATTTTGATGTAGAATTTCTATGTTGAAAGGATTAACTTTGAGAACACAAAGTTATTTATAATTTACCATGATTATATAAGAGAGAGGATTCAAGAATCCTAGATCATCAGTCTATACCACATAGGTACACAGTAGAATTAATGTGCTACATCTGTCTCAGGACACCTAAAGCAAAGCAAAATGTACACACATATGATATATACATGTGTGTATACACATGTGTAACAGGCATGTTCGTATGGCAGTCAATAAAAATGAAGCCGCAGCCGGCATAAATGCCACCATTTCCATTAATTATTGTATTTGATACGCTTCCTAGATATTACACTGGGCAGCTTCGACATCTTTTTGTGTTTGCTGCTTGTCACATTAGTAAATATTAAAACATGCCATTTCAAAATTAGTTCAACTCCTTACTGGGAATTGGGTATAGAAGATGACCCTCTGGGGGTGATGACCCCCCCCAAGCTAAGAAAATGACCCTCTGGGGATCAATTAAGGATTATGTCATTGCAGTGTAAGTTAGTTTAATGGATTTTTTTAGTGCCAACAAAATATTTAGAATTCTTACTAATTTGTTTGTTCTAAATAAGTTAGATAAAATATAAAATGTTTCACCATCATTAATGTGGGATGTTTTGGGACTTTTGGTCCAAAATGACATAATGAAGACATCATCCTGGGTTTTAAGCAATTTTGTCTTTATTTTGTGTTCATTTTCATGTTGTACCTACAAAATGATCAACCAACAATCCCCAGAAGGTTAATCAATAATGACAATAACATTTATTTCAATTTAATAAGCACAACCACTGTATGGTAGTATTAATGGCTAATTCAGTGGGATAGTGGTAGAATTTATTTCACTACTTAAATGCTGAAGAAAGACAGACCATATATTTTTTTAAACCACAACATCTTTCTCATTTTATGTACTCTTATGCTTATTCTATTCTGAAACAAACTGCTTGTTACAACATTAACTTGCATACTCTGTGCAAGTTACGGTAAATGTAGTGGCCTAAAACTGTTTCTGACATTGGCACTTACTTTTTCCACCCTTAATAGATGGTTTCTGATGTTTCTGTTAATGAGTATCATGTAATATGAGGAATTAACAATTATTGCTTCTGTCTTTCTGATATCTTCACCAGGATGATGTGATGCTTAATGACGGACAAACTCTTGGAAACTGTGGCTTCACAAATCAAACAGCTCGACCTCAGGCCCCGGCCACAGTGGGATTAGCTTTCCGTCAGAGTGGTAAGTACTTCATTCTTTATTTAGAATCATCTTAGACCATTTGTAGTCCTGGTTTAATTCAATCACTTCTTGTGATCTTTTACTGTGGGTCATTTTTCCTCTCCTTCTTTTCTCTCTCTCTCTCTTCCATTCGCTCTCTCCCTGTCGTCTCAGATGATTCATTTGAGCAGCTGAGGATTGAGCCGTTCTCCACTCCCCCAGAGCTCCCTGACGTCATGAAGCCCCAGGACTCGGGCAGCACAGCCAACGAGCAGGCTGTTCAGTGAGGCAGGGGGGCGGGGGAAACAAGAGGGACGCACAGGGGGGTTTGGAGGGAGGATGCACGGGGGCAGGGAGGGGTTGACTTTTGGGAAGTGACGCCTCAGCGGGTGAGTTTTACCTCGCCGACAACAGACCTTCAGCTGAGCATAAACAATCACAAACACGGATTCTCCCTTGTTGTAAATTTGAGGAGGGGGTTTCAAAGTGGTTCATTTGTCCTGAAATGGGTGAATGCATGCTAGATAAATTGATAATTTCACACGAGACCCTTCAGAGATACCTGACGGACTTATCACAACACTGTCAGTCATCCATGGGATTGGTAAAGGCTGAACGTTAAGAATTGTACCTCGTATTTAATTAATTCTAGTCTTTTTTGGGAGTAAGGTTACGCTGCCTTACTTGTGTTTTTTATTTTGCTGGCTTCAACGTGGGAGTTAACAAGGTGTGACATTTTTAGGCTTTTATGTTTGTGTGTTACTTTATTAAACTATTACTAGGATTTAACATGTTTTTGGTCGTTGGCCTGAATATGTGTTGCAACGATAGCTAGGAGTTTGTGAATTTCTAAGTTACTATCTGTATTTCAACAAACTTTTGGACAACATGAATCTGAAAATAAAATAGATTCACTTGTTGGCAGAAGATCCGGCATTAAGATGAACATTTCTTGGTATTTTACTTACCAGTAGTTGTAGTTTTCATACTGTAGCTGCTCACACTAGTTACTGAGACTGAATGCGCTCAGTCGTGGGTTTCTACAACACATGCAACACCAGTGTGGACCTGGTGTTCAAAGTGACATGATCCACAGGCAAAACAGCAATCAAAAATGAACTGATAACTATTATCGATTTATTTTCATATCATTTTACCTTATTAACAAAGGTGGGGACAAACCAAACCTTCCTCTCCAGTGTTTGATTGTAGCCCAGGGCATTTTTGAGATGTCGCTTAATAGTAAACCTACACTATTTTAAGTTTTAAAAATGTAGTATAAGTGGCAGGCTACACATTTGACTCTTCATTATCTCACAGTCATTGCTCATAAGGGTTTATTTCATGCTGCAACTGTGTCGTAATATACACCAGGAATACCTTAATGCACAATGTTTTCATAAAATTAAAAGAAAATTGGTGATAAACTCCTCTCCACATTAAAATATTAAATTGTACAACACTGGTTCTCACTATTCAAAAATCTACAAGTAACAAAAATATCCCCCATTAGTTCTAACAGGAATCTATTTTCTGATCTTGGGGTGTTTAATAAAATAGTTGACATAAACCTATTTAAAAATTGAGGCTGTTAAACAGTGGAACATGATCAAAGTTGCACTTGTGACTGATTTAACATTAAAACAATTGTTTTTCATCCTTGTGCACTGTTTTCATTTTTATGTTTTGTGATCAGTGTTTTGCTTGTATTTGTGCATGTTATGTTGGAGGAAAAAGATGTTTTGCAGTACATCCATGGAAGTATCAAAAATCTCCGTTGGGGTATTTTAACTGCTCTGATTTTTTTGTCCCAGCTATGTAGATTAAGCCATTGAAAAAATTAACCTATCCCAGAAAGAGTGGAAGCACTCTACTGTGTGACCATTTGGGGTCTAAATGAATAGATATTTGGCTGGTACACAGTACAACAGTGATGATGTGCTGTGTAAGCAGGAAATATGTAAAACTGCTCTCAACCAAACTTAAGATGGCTGTAAATTCCTATTTACACATGGAGAATTGGTGATTGAAATGGTAAGTTTTGAGCAATTCAGGTTATTAGTTAAAAAACAGATGAGATAATCTGTCAGGCTGGTCATTCATTCAATGAAATGTTCAGTTTATAAAGTGAAATACTGTTAAAATAATCCTACCACATCTAGGGAAATAATTAGAAACAACTGTCAATTTTTTTTTTTTTTTTTTTTTTTTTATCAAGCAGAAAACCTCATATTTGTACAGAGCCCTAAAGGGGACATTAATGTGTGTATATATATATATATATATATATATATATATATATATATTTTTTTTTTTTTTTTTTTTTAACAAGCATGCTTTATATGTATCTTGCATGCGGGATTCCTATGTATATGTAGCAATTCTTATTTGTTTTTCCCAACAAAATGAGTCAAAACAAACAGTATCTGTATCAATTTTTATCAATTTCAAAGTTTTTTCAAGAAAGTAAATAAAACCAACAGAATAAATGGATATGCATCCATTCATATGTTTCATTAAAGGGGTACTAGAATAAAACGCGCCTGCAAAGTAAGAATTAAATAAACTAGCATACGAGACATTAAAATGTAAGAAAGAAAATAAGCACGTTCATGTTCCCTCACAGGCTCCGAAAATTACACATATCTTGATAAATGTTCATTTATTACTCTGGTTTTGATTACTTATACGAAAGAAACTCGCAAAATTGATACCTTTAGTGTTTGTTTTGGTTTGTTCTGTTGGTGAAACTACTTCTAAATTTAATATACTTGTAAATCCAATGTGAGAAATAAAAAATAAAATGCGAGCGTTTAAAAAAAATAAGCATGCTCATGTCAACCCTGGGCCCCGTATTAATTAAAAGGTGTACTGAAATAAAATGCTCTCCCGATTCCAGAAAAAAAGAAAAGATAAACACGTTCATGTCACCTCGTGGAGTCTGCAATCTGGAAACAAAAATATTTCACCGAGGTTTATTTCCTGCTCCGAACTTTCCGACTGCGCATGAATGCAGCATGCGTTAGCACACAGGCTAGTGTAGCATTTTGCTACCAAAGTTGTTTGTGAAGGAGCGAAGCTCAATTGAAGAAACGGCATTTCTGTAGGTATGAAGTTTTAAAAGTTAACAACAAACTCATGTCTACCTAATTTGTAACTAACCGCCAGCCCTATGGACGTTAGCGAGTATGTTTTATCGGCTGGTAGAGCCGTGTTAGACATAGTGGAGAGAGAGTGGCAGCCTCTGTCCTCGGGAGAGCTGGAGCAGCGGCTGGATCAGGCGGTGGAGGAGATCCTGGAAGCTGACCTGATAGCAAAACTGAAAACTCAGCCCCCTCCTACCATATTCGTACAGTTACTACAAAGTCATGCAGAGGTGCAGCCTCAAGTTGTACAGACGACTACATTCAACTCTGAAGAGGAGGAGCAGGCACCGGGGCATGGAGAATCTCAGCATGCTTTGGACAGTGCTGCAATACAGGTATCAAACCGACTACTGCAGATCACAAGGCTGTAAAGCTGCATTATTTAACTGTGCAAATCTCTCCAAGCAAGACAATACTATACTTATATCAAATATTCATACAGCACAAGGCTGTAAACATATCGATACATCTTGATACCACATGTTTAAAATGATAGGACCGCATTAATAGTTTCTTGAATTAGACTGTTGTGCAGATAAAACAACTTGCAAGGAACCTCTTGCATACCATGTAAAAATGTCTATATAATATGGGACATCAATAATATCTCAGTAACCGGATGTTACTTTCAATTTTGACGATTGAAAGAAATCACCCATTATTGTGTGCCTTGGATCACACTTTAAAGTAAATACTAACATATTTGCAAATCTGTATTCTTTCACTGAAACAAGAAACATGATTTTGTGCTGTCAGCCACTCTTTTCACCACAGTATTTTAAGCATCGACTCATCATATTATTCCTATTTTTACACGATGTTATTTGATAAATACCATTTCAATGTGTTCAATCTACTGACTGACTGATTCAGCACATCGCAGACCTTCTTCAGAGCTCAAAATCCAGAGCTCGAATGGCAGGACGGGCCCGTTTATCCCTCTCCCACACTGTCCTGCTGTCCCTCACACTGCTCTCTGAGCGCGTCAGCTACCGCTGCGTTTCTCGCCGCTTCCACCTGGAGAAAGGAAACATCCATCGGATCTTCTTTTCTTTCTGTGAGCGCATCAACATCCTGGAGGAGAGGCTGATCAGATGGCCAGATGGTGAGTCCACAGTGCCATGCTTGTGCATGACTTGTAATAAGCCCTGCTTTGTTGTTTAGAGTTGTTTCTTCTTTTAACTCTAGGCCAGGAGGCATTAGAGGCCCTTGTCCCACTTGTTAGTCCAGAGAGGGAGCAGGAGGAGCATGAAGTCCCTCTGGTTCTGGGAGTGTTGGGACATACCTGCATCCCGATCCGCCTGCCACTGGGGAAGCAGAACATGGAGAGCACAGTACCTGAGGTGAAGAGGATGAAAATGGAGGCCCACGCTGACTCTTGGCTAAACCTTCAGCTCGTATGTGACCGTAACGGCCGGTTCTTGCACTGCAGAATCAGCAAGGGCTCAGACATGGACAGAGGCAGAGCTCTGAGAGACAAACTTAAACAGCATCCTGCACTGATGCCCTCTGGTTCCTGCATTGTGGCCAGAGCTGGCTACCCTCTCTCTGCTCAAATTTTAACTCCATACTCAGGAAGGCTCAGTCCAAAAGAGGAGCTCTTTAACAAAACACTGGAAGGACATTTTCACATCCTGGATCAGGCTGTTGCCAACCTTAAAGCCAGATTTCAAAGGCTCTGCTATCTGGATATCGGGAACTACGATCGAGCCAGGGTTGTTGTGCAGACTGCCTGCGTATTGCATAATGTGTTTTTGGACATGGGACAGGTGGTTCAAGGAGAAGTTGAAAAAGAAACTCTAACTGTTGAGGTAGAGGGGGAGATGGAGGAAGAGGGGGTACAGAGACGGGACACCATTTCAGATTGGTTGTTTAAAAGATCTTATTCTGGAAACCAATGATGCATATGTGGATGTAAATGCACCGTTTTTTTAATTTTTTAAATAAAGGTTTATTTTAACAGAGTCTCATATAACCTGTCTACACACATAACACTATAATTGATATCATAATGAGCTAATTTCTGCTGCAGATCTGGGTGATACATAGTAAGAATGAATGACAAATGTTTATATTGGGGAAAAAAAATTCAGTGCACTTTCCCTTTCTGCTTTAAACAATAAAAAAACATACCACACTGTAAGAACAGAACAGACTTCTGGGCAGATTAGGATTTACCCTAAACTAAGGATAACTGAAGTAGTACATAAAAGACTTATTGTACTTGCATTGTTTATGAACTCACATTTAAATGGAAAAATGACAGGAACTGACTGTTAGGATGAAATGAATGTCTTAAAGCTCTAATGAGAAGATTTTACATGGTTATGAAATAGGCTGAAAATTATGTAGCAACATTTTAGTGATCTACAAGAGAAAATTAGACCATTAGCAGCAAAATGTATTATTTCAATTATGTGGTTTTTAATGCCTGAATTTCCTTATGTTGGGGGGTAGGTGTTGAATGAATACAGCTACCAAAACACCCTTTTATGCATTTTACAATAAAAACGGATACATCTGAGGACCATATTTTTCAACAGAAAACACGACTTAATCATACAGAACAAGCTTCGGAAAGATGCATCACTTTGTCAACGGGGGATGCCAAAATTTGCCCAACCCAAAAGTAAGTCACAGGAGCTTTAATTAATCTATGAAACTCTCTCATGTAACTGTTATCTTGTATATTCCACTATACTGAGTTGTACGCTTGTGCTGATATTGTCTGCAATATTATTTTAAATCTACCTAGCAAAAAAAAAGAATAACTAATATATATATATATATATATATATATATATATATATATATATATATATATATTGCACTTCCCCACTGTCACCACAGGGGGGCAGCAAAGTACTCTAACATTGTCAAGTACTTTAGTGACCAAAATGAGCCAATATCTTGCCTTGTGTGTCTTGTACAACCCCTATGTTGTTACTCTTATGACCAGTTTATTAGATGAAGCTCAAAAAACAAAGAAAAAATTGTGTTTAAATCTTCTATCCATAGCCTAATATCTATTTAGGAAGGAAGCAAAACACTTGCAAAGGTTAGATTTAATGTATAATGTCTGTTTATTTCAGCAAACAGTGAATTTGTTCAATGTGCTCCAACTATTTGCTTGTGTTGCTTTATAAAAATAGTCTTTGGAGAGCATGATGGCTTCGTGGTGAAGTCAAGCTTCATGTACAGAGGCTATAGTTCCAAGTGGGTGGGCTGGGTTTAACCCTCACCTGTGGCTCCTTTCCAGCATGCCATCACAAGCTCTCTCTCCTAATTTCCTAATTTATCTACTGCCCTGTCTAAATGAAGGCACAATGCCCAAAATTAATCTTGAGAAAAGTCTTTGGTTAGAGAAAATGACACGCAGTAAGCTCAGATACTCTTCTAGTCTATTGTCCATCTTTTGAACTGTCTGTGCAGCCGTTCCTCTGAGCCAAACTGGAGATAGCCTTGGCCAAATTGTTAATAGCCTCAATCTTCCTCTCCTCCAGGGCTTTCTGCTGCACCCACATGTTCATCTTCCTCTCTTGCAGCTCCATGTAAAGCTGTAGGACATCCTGAGGGGGGCGGGGAGTGCAGGGAGCAGCTGTGGCAGGAGGTGTAGGGAGAATAGGGGTGAACCGTTTGCTGGCCATGGCTTTGGCTACTCTGGTGCCACTGAGCTTTGCCCTTCGCTGGGCTTCGATGTCCTCCCTGCTCTTGTCCAGGACTTCATGCATGGCTTTGAAGAACTCCCAGTGGACACTAGCTGCCCCGAGTCTCTTAGCCCTCTCTGCATTCCTCCTGTATGTTGCCAGTACATTTCTCCATTTTAGATCACACTCATACGCCTTAACAGCTACGTCAGTGATATCTGACTCTCTCAGTTTTGCGTTCACTTTCTCTGCTACCATCTCCCAAAGTTTCTTTTTCTTGCAGACTGGCTGGTCAAAAGCAGCATCCATTTCAAGTCTGGTGTTGACAAGGTGCCAAGTTGCCTGCAGTGTCCATATAAATTCTAGGAGGGAAAAACAAAGGAATATTTTCATTATTTGATAAATTTCACATCCGTGGATTTTATTTGACATGATTATCTTCATTTGACAACACTTAGGCTATCCGATTTAAATCAACAATTCAAAGCCATTCATTACCAGACGTAATTTCTATGTTGCTGACGATGAATGAATTTATGACTAATCACTGCGGAGACTGCGCACACACCAGGCCCTCCCATACACTGTATAAGCAGGGCCCTCCTCGCTTCATGCGATGACCATTTCACTTCAAGCTTAACGTACTAACCTGCTTTAGTTTTATCCGTGTCCACGGTGGACACGACTGTTTCCTTTCCTTCCACCTCAGAACTTTGTATTACAATTGTCTCGAGTACTTCCATTGTGTTAAACAATAAAAACTGAATTTAATCTTGTTGTTTTGGGGATTAGCGATGTATCTATCGTGGAATTTAACAACCTTTCAGGAGCAGCGATGCAGCATTTCGCACCATATAAAACGATGACAATAGCAACGGCGCTTAGCATCATGGGAAGTGTAGTCCAGTTTGGGTTGATATATGAAAGCCTTTGAATTGTGTGGCACACTATTTAAACTACAATCCCAAAACCTTGGCATTTCGTGGTGAGGTATTCCCTTTGCGGTCGCTACTGGAAATGTAGTTTTCTTATAGATTAGTTAATTTTAATAGCATATGTGACAGCATAAAATTTGAACTACAAGTCCCAGGGTATATCTACCGCCCCTCCCCTTCACTCCCTGCTCCCTCCCTCGTTCGCCCCTGTTTTGTTGTTTGGCTAAAGATGGCGTTAGCGGCTAACACAGGCGATTGCATTTTGTTTCCACAAAATTATTCGACCAGTGTTAACAAAACATTGACCAAAATTAGCTTTAATTCGTTATTCAGGGTGTAAAAGTGTATTATATTGAGAACAAGGCACGTTCAGTACGTACACTAACGTTTCGTTCGGCCTTCGCACGATGTAGGCCTATTTTAGGGAGTGGACCGAGGCTGCTGGAACTCCATCTCCCATCGGCGACTGCGGCGTCAGGTGGTACACGTTTGCTTGTCAATGGTATCTGTAGTTTCATGAACCTAGAAGTTTTTGCAAACTTTGAAAAATGAGAGAATCAAGGCGGGAAAAATATTCACGATTCGAGTAGCGGTTTTAAACGAAATGATGTTTTATCTATTAATATTTCCTGTAAAATCCATGCTTGACCGTGTGTAAACAAAAAAAACCTGTCTGAACTAAGAAGAAACGAACCAGAGGGACCATGGCCGTATCACCTGTTCAGGGTGACTGGAAACAATCCCGAATACCTACCAAAGAAGGGACTCCATCATCACCTGAGTCCTCTTTGACGTGGTGTTTGGCCCACCTTTTTAAACCCAAATCTGGAGCTGAGCATCATGGGCATGAAAAGTCTGACTCAGGTGGTGGCAAAGACATGGACAAGAGGTTCAAGGTCTCTCAATGGAGAGCCCTGGTTGCTATAAGGACGCAACATATCAAAGGTGACAAGGCTGGCATTGCAAGATTCAGAACTCAAGGTGGTCTCAAACCACTGCTGGACCTTCTTAAAGACCCAGAGTGCTCCAGGAAAACTCTGGACTTGGCTCTCAGCATCTTGGCAAACTGTTGCACAGAGCTTGAGACACGAATAGAGGTTAGAAGATCAGAGGTTGTTTAAAACACTCTTATTCTAAAACCACCGTTAAAAATACTCATATTAAAAATTTCTCCTGCTACAGGTCCATAAACTTGATGGAATAAATATTGTGGGTAAGTGACAATTTGCTTTCTAATGCTGATTTTTTATCTTTGAAATCAGAACACTGATAACAAACTTAGTGTCTTGAAACCTTTTTGAAAAAATTATTCTCTGTTTTATTAGTTGAGATCCTGAAGAGAAATGTGGCCCTGGTGACTGTCCAGAACAGAGCAGCCCGCGCTTTGGGAAACCTGGCCATGGATCCAGAGAGTTCTGCACTCATCCACTCAGCTGGTAAGTTTGAATCATCAGCTTTTCTCACAACTTGAGGGTTAGTTGAGTTTTCACCTTAAAAGATGCCAACATGTAGGTATTGTAGGTAAACTTTAAGTATAATCTGTGAAATTTCTTATCTTCAATTTCAAACTCTTCCCACACATTTAAATTTTTCCTACAGGTGGTGTTCCCCTTCTCCTCCTCTGTGTGTCTCTTTCCTCTGCCCCGTCATCCCCTACTGCTGCTCCATCCAAAGACCCCTGTCCCAAACTGGAGTGCGCTCAGTCAGCCGCCCGAGCTCTCCTCTACCTCTCAGATACGCCCTCTAACCGCCTGTCGCTGCTCACCCAAGGGACCTTGTCTGCCCTCGCCCCGCTTATCGCCCCAGAATACCCACAGGGCCTGAGGCGGACTGCACTCAGGACCATCCACGAGCTGACCCGAGGCTGTGGCGTTGAATGTGCCAGGGAGGTATCCCGTTCTGGAGTCCTAGCTCAGCTTGGCGTCATGGCCACCGAGGAGTCCGGAAAACCTTTCGAGGAGCTGGCACTAAAAACTCTGGCCAACTTGTGTTCCCAAGGTTGCCTGCGCCCTCTTGTGGGGTCTTTGGGCGTCATAAAGAAATTCACTGAGGAGGTGAAAAAGGATCAGCTAAAGTCTGGGGTCTTCTTCAAGGCGTTGTGCTTGTGCTGCAAGGAGGCAGTTAACCGTGCCAAAGTGAAGGAGAACGGCGGATTGGAGGTGCTAATAGGCTTCTTAGCCTCCCATCAGAGTCATCCCCTTTCCCGGCTGGCCATCCAGGCCTGTGTGGACTTTGTGTTTGACGAATCCGCCATGGAGCAGCTGCAAGAGTTGGGGCTGGTCCCTCTGCTTGTTGCAAGACTTGTCGAGCTCAGCAGAGGCGAGGAGCAATCTACGGAGAAGACAGATGTTAACTTCTCCTCCACCATGTCACCCACTGAGCTCCTGCCCTCGTCTTGTTTTGACTCCTTTGACTTTCCTCCTCCTGAAGGCTACAAGAGGGAAGAAGCTTCTAGAGAGCAAGGTCTATGTTCATCAAGCTTTTTAAGTCTTAGGTAAGAAAATGAGACTTTGTCAAGTTTATCTGCAGCGCTGGAAAAAAAAAAAAACCTTTTTAAATTATGGGTTGAGGTATTTTATCTTACAATAGCAATACATTAAAACAAAATGATGCAAATGAAAGATGTTCCTATTAACTTGTGATCCACAAAGAACACCTGGGAAATACTTTTAAAATTTTGTCCTCAATGGTATATTTTGTACAAGCTTGAAATCTTTTTGTTTTCCATTGTTCATTAACAATCTTATCCTTTGTTCAGGTCCTGGTTAATGTCTGAAGGTTTGATCTCTTCAGAAGGAGACCTGCTGGACTCCCCTGGTGTTGATGGTGAATGGGGGAATCTTCAGATACCAGCATCCTCCCCAAATTCTGATTGCCTTTCCTCTCTTAAAACCTCATCTTCACCCAACCCAACTGCCTCTTGCATATCTAAAAAAGTGTCATCAGCCAAACCAACACCCAACACATTAAAAACCCCTGATCCAGCTCCTTCTAGTCCCCAACCCTCTGCACAGCCCAGTTCCTCCGCCATGTCCTCTCCCACTAAAACACCCCAAACACCGGTTTCTCCATCAAAGTTCTCCTCCCCTCAAAGGAGGAGGCAGCGTGCTCAGTCAGCAACCTGTATTAATAAGTTAAACTTGGACACCCCTCCCTCTGTGTCCCGCCCTGCTACTTACCACCACCCCTACCACCCTGAGCCCTGGACCCCTGAATCGCCCATCCTGCTGCTGCTTTCCCGCTTTTCCCACGCCACTGACCCAAGTGCCGCCCTTGTCAGCTCGAGCGTCATGTCCGGCTTGGTCTTCTACCTCACCCAACACCAGGACCCCAGTGGCAGGTGCCTCCGAATGCTCTGCAGACTGAGCTGCAACCCGAACTGTTTGCAAGCACTTGTCCGTACCGGCTCAGTCGTACTGATTCACCACCACCTTTGCCAGAGAGGAGGGGAGAGAGAGGGAGAGGAAAGGCAGACTGGGCGAGTGAAAGCCAAAGTTCGACAATTTGGTAAGAAACAGAGCTTAATACCCTCACACATGCACTTCTGAAAAGAAAAACAATCGGGGTCTCAGGAGACAAGACATTGGATCATTTTGTATGAATTCCAAGAGTTTATAACTGTTGCGCCCACTGTTTCTGCAGGTGTCGCTCTTCTTCATAATCTGCGTGTGCAGTGCGAGTCTGGATTTGGCTCAGGGGTGCTGGCCCATGTGATGCTTTCAGGCTCTGAGTCTGACAAGATGAACTGTGCGTTGTCTCTGCCATTAATCAGCAGGTGAGTGGTTCATTTGTTTATATATAAGCTTGGTGACATTAGATTTTGCTCTCAGATGTTTGTAAAGCCCAAAAATGGGATAGATGTTTTTTTTTTTTTGGTAGCTTGATAAGTCAGAGTTGTCTGGCTTTTTTCACCAACAGCCACATACAGAAAAGAAATATGAATGACTTTGATATACTTTACTTTAAGTGCATTAAATTTAGTAAAACAATCCAATCTAGGTAACTATAGAATAAACGTTGTAATTGGAAATGCTTTAAAAACTCACAGATTTCTACTGATGGGTAATAAGCCAAGTAGCACGTCGTTGTTAAGGATTTTTTTTTCTGGGTGGGGGTGCCTTGTCAGGTCTAACTACTGCTTCATTTGAATAAAAATGACGCTCCTTGCAGCAGAGAGGGGAAATTCTGAAGATTCATCCCCACAATCAGACACCAAACTGCATGAATTTACTAAATCTTATAGGAGTGTTGGTGGTTAAAGATGATAAACTTGATGGGCTTTGTAAATCAGGCCTTATGAAAATTACAGAGTAGATAACAGAGCAAAAGAGCTCTTTATAGGTACATCTCAAAAAATTAGAATGTCATGAAAAAGTTCAATATTTTTTGTCACTCATTTCAGAAAGTTAAACCCATATATTATATAGACTTACTACACATAGAGTGAAATATTTCAAGCCTTTATTTCTTGAAATGTTGATGATTATGGCTTGCAGATAATGAAAACCCAAAATTCAGTGTCTCAGAAAATTAGAATATTACATAAGAGCAATTAAAAAATGATATTTTAAACAGAAATTTCAGGCTTCTGAAAAGTATGTTCATTTCTATGCACTCAATACTTGGTTGGGCCTCCTTTTGCTTGAACTACTGCATCAATGCAGCGTTGCGTGGAGGCGATCAGCCTGTGGCACTGCTAAGGTGTAATGGAAGCCCAGGTTGCTTTGATAGCGGCCTTCAGGTCATTTCACTTAAAAGTTTAAGGAATGATGAGGAATAAAGAAAACGACTTCAGCTGAGGTCTGTTGGTCCAGCCTAAAACTACTTTTTAAGGTAATATCTGCTCATGCCCATAATATCTTGCATCCCTAGCTTTAGTCCTTTTGTCTTTATTTATCAAAGTGTCATGGATATAGATATCTATTATTTTTCTCCATTTTTTGCCATTTAGTATTGTTGTCTTAATGTGGCCATGAAAAAGGGTGAAATTAAAAATGTTTATTCACAGATCAACTGAGCAGCAACACTGCCTAAAGTTAGAAGTTAAGTAAAGCACAAGCTTCATGTTCTAATGTTGACCATTTTTCATTTTATTCATAGAATATTTTGTAGGCCAATTAAAAATAGGCATTGGGCCAGAGTGTGCCCACAGGCCATAGTTTTGACACCCCTGCTGTAAGTGATCTTTGAGGGCTAAAATACAGCTGTAAGAGCAGATTTTCAGACAAAATCAAATGCCATCTTTGGACATATTTTCCAGTCTCCCCACCCAATTCCCTTCCTGCCTTCACCCACTACTCCCATCCTGTTTTCTGAGGTCATATAAAAGTAATAAAATACATTTCAAAGTACATATAGTGTCACCAAGTAGACAAGCCTGTTTTTCCCTGCATTAAGGCTGATGGCTAAATAGGGAAGGGTTCAGATTAAAATAATGTATTTTTGCTCTATTGACAATCAGAATAATTCATATTAAGCCTATTAGGATGTTTGGTATAAATTATGGAAGAGCTGTGTTCCTTGTGCCTTGATTTAAAACGTTTCTAGTTTAAATGCTGTTAAAAAAATGTTTTTCTTATAAGGTGATCTGGGTTGATGGCTGTGACTGTGTTTGTAAAATGTCTTTTTCTCTACAGCAACAAATCTCTGTTGAAGAAACTTCTCCTGGACAGCGGTGGACTGCTCTTAGTTTTACAGCTACTCTGCTGCCATGACGACGAAGACGAAGAACACCCGCCTCATTGTAGCAAGTTGCCCTCTGATTGGTTTAATTTACCAAATTCCAGTGCGACTTCTCAACCCCACGCGTTGTACTTCTCCCTCCTTAACGGATGCCTCTCCGCACTTATGAGTTGCGCCAAAATGGAGCTTAACAAGAAACTTCAAAGCCCATATACAACACCACCAGACAAAGTTTTCCCTCCTCCTTCAAAAAAGCCTCGCCTGGCTCACACCTGTCCTTATGGAGGTTCAGACTTTGACCTTCTGTTGCTGCTGGATGATGGGACTCAAGTCCCAGCTTGTAGGAAGGCTGTAGCCGGGGGTGAAGAGACAGGTAGAGTAGGTTCTGAGTACTTCAGGGCTCTGTTGGGAGGTGGGTTTGGAGAAGCTCACGGGAATGCAGAAGAGCCTATTTGCATTAAAGATGTTAGCATAGGTATGCTGCTACCTGTACTGCATTACCTGCATGGATGTCGACTTACAAAGGACAAAGACACTACAAGGGAAGATGAGGAAGACATAAAAGGACAGTGTCAGATTTTGGAGAAAGTAGTCCTTGAAGGATTGAGAATCTGCCAAAAGCCGACAGATGATCCCTCCGCTGAAGATTTTTCTTTTCAGAAAACATCTTTAGGCGAGATGATGATTGGAGCGTGCAGATTTTTGGTGACACAGCTGCAGAGTGAGTTGGAGGGTCTGTGTGTCTCTCTCCTCATGCCATGGTCCTCTAAGGCTTCTTGTCAAGAGGAAAACCCTGCAAAGTCTGGGTCTAAAGCTAACCAAGAATGCCTCGGGTCTGCCGGGGAGAACCTGGGAAGTCCAGCGCCTGAGTTTACGAGTTTTGGCGTGCAAACACAACATTTAGTGGGGCAGACAAAGAAACCAAACAGCTCAGAACATCAAACAGACAGTCCTAAGAGTTCGTTATCAGTAGACAGTAAGACAATCAAGAGTGCAGCTCCTGTTTCAAAATCAACCGTTCAAGAACTAAAGGAAGCCAGCACAGCTGAAACACTCTCTACTCTCCTCCCACACTTGTACTGGTTTTCACAGCGGTACAGCTACCCAGTACTGGGTCGAGCCTGCCTGTCTTTGCTGCTTGGCTGTGCAGACTCTTCTTGGACTTTCTCATCCTCCTCGCTTGCTGCAGATTGCCTTCGCAGACTTGCCAGAGAGGCAGATTGCATGGAGACTCTGAAGCAAGATCTAATAAGCATGGCCACAGCAGCTCTGAGCTGAGCGAGGAGGGATTAGGTGAGTGGAGAGATCCAGGCATGAACACAGAGGGCACAGATTAACACTGCCCATTTAGCTTAACGCTTCTGGAAAAGTTGCAACTGCTGCAACTATTACCTCAAAAACAAGCTGTCTGAATTTCATCAGCACAGGACCGTTGATTTATTTTCAGAAACTGGAAGCATACTTTTTTATTTTCTTTTGACATAATCTGGTAGAAACTGTAGCCTGCCCCGACATGACATGCTTTTTTTTTGTTTATCTTCTGATGACGTATGAAATGTATTCTAATTTTTATTTTAAGTTGGGTAAACTGAGCACACATCAATGCATTTGATAAATGTCATGTAACTGGAAGTACTGGAATGCTGGTTTTGGTGCCAGTTGTTTATTTTGTATATAGAGATAATATGGATTAGCAGATTTACTGTGTATAGAAAGATTCCAACTGTCCCATATCATTAATGCCTCTGAATATATTGTTGGAATATCACTTCTTGGCTCTTGTTTTCTTATTTTTGTCTTGTGGGTTTTTAAGATGGCAACAAACACCAGACATCGTAGCTTTCAGTAAGTTGAAATTTTTAACCTCTATAGGACACTAGTAAAAATGATTTAGATCTGTTTTGATGCTGTGGGAAAAATAGAAATCCTTGGTGGGAACTTTTCTGTTTTAACCTCCAGAAATTGCAGGCAAATTCCTGTACATTGTCTAACTTGCCTGTTTATTTGTGCTATTTAAAACAGTGTCTTTAGTCATCCCTAAAAACAGCGTATAAGTCCATTCTATAAGACAGCAGCAAGTGACAGTTTGTGGGATTCTGCCCTTTAGGTCACAAACACTAATGAGTAACATTCAGAATTTCCAGAGTAAAAAAAGACTCACTTAAGCCCTGTTCGCACAGGATTAGTATTATCTATGGACCTCTGGTAATTTGTGATAATCGCGCAGGGTGTCTGTGCTCAATCCAGTGGGAATCAGCCAATGTGTGCAGTAATAAAATCCAGGGCAAATTACCAACCATATTTCAGCATATGCATAGTTCCACAGGTAACCCTAATCCCCTGTGAATCGGGATTTCTGTGATTAAGGGTAGAAATTGTGGTTTTTTTACGCTCCATTTGCCTTTTTCTGCTCCTTTATTTCTGTTCAAAAGATAATACAGAGGCTGCGCAGGAGATGGTCAAGGAAGTTTTGATGACTTTCTTCAGCTTCCTCTGTCTGATAAGCAGCAGATACGCACAGGTCGCATATGTGTGTGTGTGTATATATATATATATATATATATATATATATATATATTAAACAGTGCTTAACAAATTTATTAGACCACCAGTCATATTTGTCTCAAAGACCATCCAGCATCATGAAGTGCTTGAATGTGGACTCTTTCATTTTCAGTGAGCTCTCCACGTTTTACCATTTTGAACAGGAATGAGGAATTTCAAACTGAATTTTCCCAAATTTGAGCCAGCTCACTGGGCTTCTCTGAGAAGTCAGAAATTAATCAAGCACAACATTCAACCACTATAACTCATTTTTCTGTTCAGGAATGCAAGTAAATAACTATTATTTGACATATTAATCAAGAAATATTAATGTGCTTTACATCAAACCTAACACCCCCTGCCCAGCCCTTCAGCATCCTTGTCCAGTTCTTCAGATGGCCATCCCCTATCAAGTCCCACATCATTCTTCACCACTAGTGTCTAGACTCGATGGGTTTTTTTTTTGTTTATCATGCTGTTGACCTCACTACCCCTTTGGATTCACAAAGACAACAGCATGGTGTCTAATTGCCAAATATATTACATATTTCCTAACTTGTACAATAAATCGCTTGATAAAAATGAAGTCTCTCATAATTGACTTTAACCAAAATTGGTCAGCATTCTCTGAGGCAGTGGTGCTGTATAGAGGGAAAAGTTAGGAAGATTCCAAAAGCCCATGAATGACAGTGGCCCTAAAAATATTAAAATAGTGATTTTTCTATTAAATAGAAATATGGAGACTTATAAAGACTATAAAGCCTTTCTTCACTATATTAAAAAAAACTGTGTGTCACTCCCTTGTTTTATTGCAAAAATTAACTTCCTGGTGTTGCAGATGCAGAGATCATCACATTCTCTCTCGTATCTATTCAAATCGTAGTGTTACACAAATTTAGAGTTACGTAAGCATAGAATTACTTTTTGCACAACAGAGATGTGCTTATAGTAAATATGCAGGGTTTATTTGGGCTGTTATGGTTGGGCCCACAGATTCTTGCGGCATCCCTGTTCTGGGCGCAAGTATTGACTACAATCTGAAGTACCATCCTGGTGTGAGAAAGCAGGCATGGCCTATCATGTTTACTCATAGCTCAAAATGCCCTTGGTCAACCATGATGAAACTCACTGAGGACATCATTGGCTGTCTTCTAAACACACACACCACATTTGTTTGAAATCTAATGAAGGGAAGACAAATAGCACAGCTTTGAAAGCACTGGAGGCTTTGTGGTGATGAAAAGAACATTTGCTCTCATGCTTTCTGTACAGTTTAATTAAATCCACAGAAAAGCACTATTCGAATGGGATTAGTATTACCTGTGACCTCTGATAGTTTGTGTATAACCCCAGATGTTAATGTTTGGAGCAGTTTATTTGCACAGGATGAGCGAAGCTTAATGAAAACATGAAGGTGCTGCATGGCTGCAGCAATGAAAACTGATTTTTTTTTCTAAAATTAATATACAGTGCTTAACAAATTTATTAGACCACCCTAACCCTAACCAAAGTAAGGTTTATGTCAGAGCTGCCCTAAATTAACAGCATTGGTAATTACCAAAATCATTTTTTATGTTTCTACGATGGTTAATACACCAATATGTAGAAGCTCTTAAGCCGAAATGATATTTTTAATGCTAAAATATAATTATTATTGTTATCCATGAATTTTCAAATTACAAAAAACAGAAAAAATAGTAAAGCACATTAATATTTCTTGATTAATATGTCAAATTATAGTTATTTACTTGCATTCCTGAACGGAAAAATTAGTTTTAGTGGTTGAATGTTATGCTTGGTTATTTGGGACTTCTCAGACTGATACATCCCCAATTTCAAAAAAGTTGGGGCGCTGAGTAAAATGTAAATACAACCAGGAAGCAATGATTTTCCGATTCATCCATCCATTTTCTACACCGCTTATCCTTTTGGGGATTGCAGCCTATCCTAGCTGTCATTTGGTGAGAAGCAGGTTTAAGGAAAAAATATTCACTCATTTTGAATTTGATAGCAGGAACACATCTCAAAAAAGTTGGGACAGGACCATGATTACCATGTTTTTTTGTGTGGCGACCCCTCTATTTTAACAGCAGCCTATAACTGTGAAGTGAGGAGACTGGAGGTTGGGAGAGGAATGTTGTCCCATTCTTGTCTGATGTAGGATTCTAACTGTTCCAACAGTCCTTGGTCTTCTTTTTGGAATTTTTTGTTTATGATGTGTCCTTTTTTTTTCTCTTGGTGAAAGGTCCGGACTGCAGGCTGAGTGGGTTTCCAAAAAGAATTTAACTTTTTGATTCATCTGGCCCCATAACAGTTTTCCATTTTGCCTAAGTCCATTGTGAATGAGTTTTGACACAGCCTCTGCCCATCTTTACTTCTGAGACTTCCATGGATGCCGCCATCTTGGATTTTTACATGTTTCCATGGTAACATAGAGGAAAAAAGGATAAATAAAGTTATTGTATTGTATAGTATTCACATTACAGCTACACATTAAATTCAACTGGTTGCCACAGTTTCCAGCAGAGAAATGCAATCTAGAGCCCACTTCTAGATGTTGATATTCAGTTTTACACACTGCACCTTTAACTGTTTTTCAAAAGTACCACTTACTTCTCCAGCTGTTTGTTGCCCTGTCTCTACTTTTTTAGGTGTTGCTGCCATCAAGTTTAAAATTAGCTAATATTTTCACACAGCACTACAGCTTTTTTGGAATTGGGGTAAAATAAATACATGCTCTTTTATAGTATCTATGACGATTTAGCTGTGATACAATGGAATGAGATTTGTCAGGCTTTGTGATGATCCATGTTTGGAGGAGCAATAAGGTGTTCTTTTTGGTGTTTTAATATTTGCTCTGACTAAAGGAAAACTATGAACCAATCCTATAAAAGCCCTAATTACATCACTGAGGTATTAAATATAACGACACAATAAAAAAAGAGAAAATTCTATTCTAGTGTGACTCTAAAAAGATCAACTAGGTCTGTGTAATGAGATACAAAACACATTTTGACATAAGGCTTGATTAAAATTTTGTGTTGGAGACACAAACAAAAAAGCACTCATCATAACTGGACATATAATACATTTATTTCTGTCTCGGTGAACTGTTTGTTATATTTGGCACTGCGTCTTGGCCCCTCGGTCAGCTAATCAAGCCAAGTATACTGCAGACTGGAAACACAGCTGAAAGATGTGACCGTCTCAGTGATCGTGGCCCTCATAGCCATCAGGCAGAGCATTGGTGTGAGGGTTGTGGAACAGACTGTGGTTTCCATCTCCCCAGGGAAATTTCTAAAATAACAACAACAACAAAAGAATAAAGTCAGAACCAGATATTTATTCTTAAATACTTCTGAAATACCTAAAACAGACTGTGACTGTGCATCAAGATTAATGACTGGATATTAATATGGATGAATCGTGAGAAGTGAAGCCAAAATATTGCATGATGGGTATTGGTGATGTAATTACAGCTGGGGTGTGTACAGAAGGAAGATGGATGGTCAAGCCCCCAGTGATATCCAATGTCAGATCCTTGAATCAGTTTTGAATATGTTTGTATTATTTGTTAACATTATATTTTCTCTCATATTTCCTCCTCCACTCTGTTAACCAAGCTGAGAACTCTGCAAAGAGATGCATTTGTCAATAGATCAAAGTGAAGCAAAACTGCTCAGTTTGACACAAATCAGCATGATAATAACCAACCTGTAAAATGGAATCCATGGTTGATGATATTTATTAAACATGTATTCAAAATTTGATCTATGTCCCATCTGTTAACATGGAGGAGGCAGGGTTCATAACCTACTGCACCCAGTCAGTAGGGAAAGCCCTAAATCTTGGCTTCACTCTCAGGCGGCTCTATCCCTCTTAATACAATCTGTGGATCAGACAGTCTGAGCCTTACCTTAGTACGAATACGCAGGTGAGGGTATGGCACAAATTCTGGCTGCTCATGTGAGTGGGCCTGGCCCTTCATGTAGGCGTTTGCCATGCAGACACCAACGCCAGGAAAGGCCAACACAATGGTGAGCATCTTCCATGTCTTTGCTGTGGGAAACACAAGCAGATAAATAGCATGACTGTAGCGCTATGGAAGGCATACGGCCATTTAAAGGAAAGTTACAGCAGCGGTGTCTGCAGAGCTCATATCAATAATATGCTGCAGAATCCCTGATGAAAGTGCAGCTTCAGTTAATGTTCAACAAAAGTATGCATGACTCAGACACATATAAGCTTTGAATTTTTATCATCTGTTGCATTTCTGTTTGTATAAGGTTGAATATCACAGCAAAGACACACTAACCTCCCCCCTCATGGCTCGACTGTGAAGCAGCCGCAAACACCCGGCGTGCGGCTAAGGCAGCAGGAGAAAGAGACATCTGTGGAGGTGGTGAAGAAAAAACATTCAAATACACTTCCTTAATATGTGATAGCATGCAAAATTATAAAAAAAGAGACTGACTCCAATGTCTTATGTGTTCAGATTCGAAGATATTTTACTGTTATGTGCCAATAAAGAAAAGCTTTGACAGTAATTTCAACATATTTCACATAAATCAGTCATGTGGCTCTGTACAAACAACACTACTAATGAAGCAGCAGGTAGGACTAAGGCCTACCAGTTCAGCTGTGTACTATGATTCCTAGAAGCCTTTCTGTCTCTGAAGATGGAACCAAATCATGCAAGACTTACTGTTCTTCAGGTGGACAGTGTCCAAAATGAATTATTTTCACCACTATTTTTAAGCAGAAGCCGTTGTCGGTTCAATTCTCTCCTCCTTCCTGCTTGTTTGTCCTTCAGTCTGTCCTGATCTGAACTCTGTCTGTTTGAGACTCCTCCCCATTACAATCTGTCTCGGTGCCAACAAACTCAGTTTATATTGGGCATGTGCAAAGGCAGGCTGGTTTGTGACGAGGAAGAGGAGGTTCTGAGAGGTGGGGTGTTCTGCTGCTGAAGAAGATATGCTGTCTCTGCATTGCAGAGACAGAAATAAGGGCAGAAAATGGTTAAAATGAAAAGGTTTATTTAGACTCTGATTTAGCTTTCACTTTCAGTTTTAGGACGAGAGAGTCAGTTAGAGCCAGTCTATCTGTACAGTTGTTCATAAATGCACCTGTCAATGGTCTTGTGAAATTTTATCAGCAGTTTATGGATGTTTTATGTGCATTTATTATCTTTTCTACCCACTTGATTCATCTCTCCTCAGGATTAAATAAACACTGACATCCTAAAGCATATTATCTTTTTAATGATACCAATCACTCTCTCCATAGGATACCACACATTACATTAAGATATGAACTATGTGGTACAGTCCTAAACAGTACAGCATTTTAATTCATACATTTATCATCTCTAGATTTTTTTTCTTTTATACTTTTATGCATTTAGTTCTATTGTGCTTTTTAACTTCATATCATACCACTGCTTGTTTAAAGTCTGATGTATCATAACTGCCTGTCTGTGAAGTAGCATATGGTTCGATAAGTTACAATTCGATACGACACAATTTGATGTGATGAGATGCAATATGATACCATGCGATATAATACGATGTTATACAATATAACATGATACACTGTGATACGATACATGATGCGATGCGAGCTAATTATATTAAACGTGATATATGATGTGATACAATGGGATATGATGTGCTGCAATTTGTTAGGATATGATATGATAAGATGCGATACGATGCCATACATTAATACGATGCGATACAAACTGAGGATCAGATGCATACAATACAATATGATTTAATGCAATCCAATGCGATTTGATACCATATAATATGTGATACAATTTGGTAAGATAAGATGCGAAATGGTTTGATACAATGCGATATGATACAATACGAAGAGACACATGACACAGTACCATAGGATAAAATATAATATGATACGATAGGACAGGATATGACATGAAAATTCCCAAGTGGACACAACGCGTTGTCATATAAAATGATATGACATGGCATGTTATTTTACGACACTATGCAGCCTGATGTTATACAATATGAGAAGATAGACACAATACAATGCAACATGATTCAGTTCGATGTGATACAACATAACACGACACAATACAATGCAATAAAATACAATACACTTTGTCCCTTGTGGACATTTTTCTTGGGGTCCTTACAATTCTCTCATATTTGTAAACTCGACCAACTTATCACAGTAAATTAACCTGAGAACATTTTACTCAAATTTAATAAAATTTTACTCTGAAAAATAGAACATTTGGTCCCAGTCTATTTTGAGTAAAATTCACTCTGCTTGCAGAGTAATATTTTCAGAGTTGTTTTTACTCTAAAAAGTGTTTTTATTTTACTCTAAGTGATGAATATTTACCCTGCAATGAACAAGATAAAAACAACTCTACAGCAACTGTACTCTCTACAGTGTTGTATTTAGTCCTTCTAGAGCTGTTATTCATTCCCTATAGAAATGTTTCCTACTCATTATGGAATTATTTCTTCTCCATATAGAATTGGATAACACTTAGGGAGAGCTGTATCTTTATCTAAATAGATTGATCTTCCTCTTTATATAGAACTACATTTTTCTCTTAAAAGATAATTCTGATATCTTTCTACCTATAAATTAAGGAACAACAAAAAGGGGCATTTGCATATATATATATATATATATATATATATATATATATATATATATCAGTATTAGAAATAGTGTCCAATATTAAAGAAACAATTATGATGAACACAAAGGAGCAGAGCATGAGATGAGGCAGTAAGGTTAATTATTATACAACAATAGTACAGATGATGGTGTCCTGGCTGTGGTTGGCAGAATCACTGGCAGAGAGATGGAGACACTGTAAAAAAGGACAAAATGGAGTTAGACAAGGCAAAAAAGATGAGATTTAAAGGTTAAAGAGGAGCCAGGTTACCTGATAAGATGCTGTAGTACACTGGTGTCTCAAAGTTCATCACCAGGCGTGTAGACCTTGATTGCCAGTGATTAGCTGCAGCTGAGGAAACTAACGAGCTGCAGCCATGTCTGTCCATGAGTGATGGCAGCTGAGTTAAAACGTAAGTGGGTGTGGTTTACTCAGGCAGAAATTCCTCTGTGTTTTTACTCAGACTCTGACAGTGGCTGGTAATAAATACACCCAAAAAAGAGTCAATTTTACTATTTTTGAGTAAAATAATTTTACTCGTGAAAAATTTCTCCACAGATTTTCCTGTGTATATTTTGGGCTATTTCCCTGTTCTTGTTCATTCAACAAGTATCTTCTTTACTGATGTGTCTTTAGCATCTGTTCTGTTTGAAAATGTGTCTTCTCAGCACAATAATATATTCTGTATATCATGAAACAATAAGAAACAGAACAAATGTAACAACATACAAACAATAACTTCAATCTTTAAAAAATGTTAAAGAAAGTAGTTATTTAGAGACATGGGCTTGAATGTAGAATTCAATCAGAACAGAAAAAGATAGAAAACATGACTTTGACTCATTAACTCAAATAAATTTAACACACATGGGGTCTTTTGTCTAGTAGGAGTTACCTTAAGTCCCATCATGACTGCTAAGCGTCAGCTAATTCCAGTCTTTTAAATACTTTAATTAGTTTATTCAAACCAGCGTGTGTGGAAGGGCTAATTTTTTTTTCTTTTGATGAAGGGAATCCAGTATCAAAAAACTTGATATTGAAAAGAAATATGTTTAACAAATAAGAACAAGCATCCTCGTTTTAACCTTTAGGTAGATTGCCCACTAGATGGAGTAGAGTTCTTGCTGTAAGGAAGCTGTCCTTGAACACGTCTTTATACACCTGCCTTCTCTTAATTTTCTACATGTTCACTTCTGCAGATGGTTCCTGCTTCTGGTTAGTTTTCTAGTTGAATTTTTTAAAGTGATTTTGTATAACTTGGGTCACACGTTTAATTCTAGCCAAATTACTTACTTAGTTTACAAACTTTTTTCACTTCTCAGGAAAGGCACTGTCTCAAGGTAACTCTGTTATTTAGGATTCTTTCCTTAATTCTGTGTAAATTTGTGGTTGTCACCCACTTAGACTAGTTATGAATGGGTATTTAGTTTCTGTCTGGGCGGCTTCAGGCTGCAGTGCAAACACCTCCCAGAGCCAGCGGTGATGTCAGACAGTCATCCAAGCAGCCAGTCTGAACGTCTGCCACTTGTGTTTTTGTAGGCAGATGTTAAACACCATCTCACTTTCTGAAGTCTCCATGCGTAGATATGTTCAGACAGGCGGACACATGGAGGTGTGCATGTGCTGCAGGTGTGCTGATGGAGTCTGGGAGGCCAAAAACAATTCCTACCCCAACACTATACAGATCATGGCTCCATTTACCATTTTCATATAGCAGCAACTTTCCTCTTTTATGCTCAGAGTGGAAAGCTTGAATGCTGTTAAAATATTTTAAGAAGCAGTATTCCAGGCTCTAAGCCAGAGAAATGAAAGAAAATGGCAAATTATCATTTCTATTGCTTCCTATTTTGACAGTGGCAGAAAAAAAAACAAAGAGAAAAAGCGGAAAAATCTAGAATAACTCGTTAGCTAGCTCTAACTAGCTATATAGCTAAGCTCTGACCGAATACAGCATTCAGCTTCTTACAGTTAGCAAATATTAACACTATAAAAGTTTAACATGACACAATAGGAAAGGGGTATTTTCCTTTTTGGTGAAATGTAAGCTATCAGTTTACCAAAGATACCTACATGAGTTTAACTACCAAATGTAATGTAAGCTAGGAATTGTTTGAATGCTTGCTTTAGCTGTTTTAGAAGTTGTTAGCAATTGCCTTTAAAATTACAGTAGTTTTTAGGTTTATTTTTCCTAAAGAAAAATCTGGTCAAAATTGATATTTGATCAATTAATGGGTTGTTTTACCACTGAAACTACTGCCATTCATGTTGGCATTAAGCACACTTGGTAATGCCAAACCAATTGCTAACAAGTATACATGGCTAATGCAGTAAACATTGCATTAGCACACTCCAGATAGACTCATGCATTGATATATTTCAAATTCATCAGGGAAACCTCCCATAAAAAGCATTTGGGAAGGGCAGGACTTTTGAAAATATTTTCAGAAGGTGAAGCGTTCTGTCTGCAGATCGTACATCTCAGACAGCCACTTTCACAGACGGTTCATCTGAGACACCATATATCTCCGAAGGGAAGTGCAATATTTCGTAGATAAAACATCTTTCCAGTTTTAGATTTTTGTTAAAGGTCACACGTGATGCAAAATATACTTTTTCAGACTTTTCCAGCAAAAATATGTGCCATGCCCACAATCCCCCCAAGAATCGGAAACTGTTTAGCTAAAGCTAACATTACTACGTTAGCTTCGTAAGTAACATTATCACATAAGCCAATGTAGCTAAATTAGCTTTAGCAATGTGAGCTTGAGTAAACCTAGTTAAAGCTAAGGTAGCTACATAAATAGCATATCTATGTAACTTACATAACTGCATTGTGAGCTTAGCTTTAGCTACATTAGCTAGGTAGCTACATTAGCTAGTTAGCTACATTCGTTTTAGCAACGTGAGCTCATGCACACATAGAATAAGGTAATTTAGCTACATGGATGCTTTCTTAGCTGCTTCGTGAGCTTATCTTTAACTATCTAACTTTGCTCCTTTTTTCTACATAGCTATGTAGCTTTATTATTAACATAGCTTATGCAGCTAATGCAGCTGTGTTAGCTACACTGCTGCGTTGGAATGTTTTCATGGGTGATGAACTTTTTCCTGTAGGCAGACTGTTTACTCGGCTCTATTAAGTTTTGTCACCAGGATTTGCAGGTCAGGCTTTTAACTTTTGACTTCTGGTATCCTAAGCATTACGTTAAACCTTACCCTAACCCTAAACAGATGTTTAATTGAATTCAGTTTTATTTTGAAAGACAGGTCCTTTTTCAGACCTGGCACAATTGTTTCAGATGGTTTTGTCTGATAACAGACAACCTATCTTTGCAAGGTTAAGTCTGCATCATTAACCTAGCTAACATTAGTTAGCCTACAGCTAGCTCATTATTTAACTTTGGTCACAAGCCTTTTAAAAGAAAAAAGCTCTTTATGAAAAGCTGTAGCATAAACTCTATCTAAAATGGTTGTCTTATCATTGTGTTATAGTTAAATACAATTTGAAAACAAACTCTTTAAACTATTATTGTAATGCTTTGAATTTTCATCGGCCTGCTCATGCTTGCAGCGTTGACAGGTTTACTGTTGCCACTAGAAATAAACAGAAAGACTTCATCAAAATGTTTTCTAGCAAAACTTTCTATAGAGCATTTAAATCATCAAGTGTGGAGATTACACACATTTGCAAGAGGAAACACTGTAGACTCAACAGAGCAAGACACACAATATAGAAAAACTAAAACCTCAGTCATAAAGCAAACTCTAATTATTGTATTTTCCAAAAGTAATACAAACTTCTCCCCATTTTACTGACTGAACCTGCTCATAATTTGTTTGACCCCACTCAAACAAATGATTAATTTACATCATAAGTCAACCTAAAGTGTGGGCAAACTGTTATGCAAATAGAAAGGCGTGTAAACACCCACAACTGTCTCTCTGTCTGTGTATGTTTCATGCCCAGACAACTGTGGATGGTGTGCGATGCAGTAAGTGTGTGTGATGTTGGACGGAGGTGAAAGCGGTCTGTGTCAGTCGTAACAGTCTGTCCTAAATGTCTGCGTCTCTTTTTTCTGTGCACTTAGCAACCATATTCATGAGTTCATCTCAGAGCAGCTCACATCAAGGTACCAAACTATTTTACAACTATGGGCTTAGATGGATGCTGTTGTGTTTTTGCTACTACACTGCAAGACTGTTCAGAAAATATATAATGTGTCTTTAATGGATGAGCTGGTATAAAAGTGTATTCAATGGACACTTACATACACTGCTCATAAACTCAGCTGCTCCTATATGGAGTGAATGGAAAGCTAAAATGTGTGGTGTGCATGTTCCTCTACGGTCTCATAAAGCATTATAACAATTTTTAGTTATGAGTAGAAGGGTCCACCTGAAACACCTGCATGAATACTGTGCCAGCACCATAGCTCTGTAGGTCTTTGTCTTTGTGTTCTTCCATTAACGTGTACATGCTACATAGAGCTGAACACTAATATTAAGCCCCCTGGAGGTGGAGCTATGCTGAATAAACTGTTGCCTGGCTAACATAACTAACATAGCATAACCTAATCTTTGAAATTTGAATTAGTTTGAAGTTTTAAGCCTGCTTTTGTTTTATAATACTGTATGACTGAGTTGAATTGGTGTGCAGTAAATCTTGGCATATATTTGGCCTAAAAGGGTTGCACCAGATGGATCATTCATCTGCTGGGGACGGCTAAGCAAACCCTTGTGACATCTTCAAATGCACTCTCCAAAGAATGCAGCCCCTATGTTGAGTCTCAGAGCCCATCAGCTTGCATTTGGTGACAACATTACCTCTGGGAGCAAGGGTCTCTGTTGTGCCAGTGATTAGCCACAGAGGGCTTCAGGCTAAGATTTCCTGTCTGTGTTCTACTGAACCCTTTGTTTTTTTTCTTTTTTGGGAAAAATAATCTCCATGGGTCACATTTGACCCCGTCTGGTTTTACTGTTTTTAAAGAACGGCCCCATCTGGTTTGCTTGATAAACAAAAAAATACTAAAACATATCCCATGGGAACCAAACACACCACTGATGAGCCAGGTCAAGATCCAGACCTCTTTACATTTCTCTCTTGCTTTTTTGGTACTTAAAGGACATGTAAGGACAGCAGGCAGACTCAGAATATGATTTTTATGTATATATTTGGACACAGATTGTTTCTAATAGGGCAGACCACAGTGAAACTGCCATCCAGATGTGTCTCCACAGAAAACGCACTCTCTGTTCTTATTGTTAAATGGTTAAATGAGCCATCAAGTCTCAAACTCCTGTCAAACTTCTGATAATGAAGTGCTCACTTCTTAAAGCTACAAGTCTAATTTATATAAAAAATGCCACCTTTCTTATGAATCGAATTTTTTTTTATGATTTAATGGGGACCTCTGAAAAATGCAGACAGATAAATGTTTAGAGGTGAATCATGGATGAAAGAGTAGTGAGTCAGACGTGGGTTATATTATTGTCTTATGCTCAGTACCACCAGGGGAGTCGATGTGGTGGTCTGCACATGTGACACCAGCTTTCCTCAGGTAACATTAAAACATCTGAGTCCTTTTTGACTAGAACCACCATAGGTGGCTCTATAGCAGAAGTAGAAGTAGAGACGTACACATTACATCAAGAAAGGAGACCTCCCACGCTATAGATCCTGGAGCTTGATGTTAAATGGATAGGGACTAATGCTTAGTGTGCACAGTCTCAACAGACTGTAGTCACATTTATCCCAAAGAGCCCTGTGACAACAGACGGGTTGTTTAAGTTCACGTTACAAAGGTCTCCTGTAGAAAATCAGGGAAACTCTTAGAAATTAGGTTTAATTAGGATGTCAGGCCTAAATATACTTCTACAGCAGACTTGTGTTTCCACGTTAAGCGTTCATTGATGCATTCACACACAATATGTAAACAAGGAAGGATGTAATGTTTACTCTACATTTGCAGTGCGACTTTTTCACAAGGCTGTTTACGCTACATAAACGGAGTCTGTTTGCTTTCTCTCATTCTTTTCCCTGTCGTGTTTTCAGAAGCTGTAATGTTTACTCTACAAAGTTAAACAGCTCTGTTGTTTACTGTTTATAACACAGGCGAGGGTCCTCGGAGAACCCATCTCCCAAAGAATTTCACTTTTTTATCCTAATTTTGATCTCACATACTTTTTATTGAAAACAGCTAAATATTATCCCCCCTGAGAGCTGAGCTTTTATTTGGAAAGGATTTTTAGTTTCAACGCCTTATTTGGGATAAGAGACCTGCTGAGTTTGAAAGCTCAGACTGGTCTTTGAACAGAATTTACTTTGACCAAAAATTATTACCACAAATCTCCCCAAGGTCCTGTTTCTATAGAAAACACAGCACTTGATAAGTTTTTGATAGACTAGCTGGGACTTCAGTCGGTAAGAAATGGTGCCAGTCATTGCTGAGTCATTTTTCTGTTTTCTTTGATGATGGACCACAGGAACTTGTTAAGGTCAAGCATGAACAGAATTTCCATTAAAAGCTCTGAATTTCTTGAAAATTTTCCTTTCTAAAACCCTAACAAATCTGCAAATATTTCAAATTATTGTCTGAGTTTTTAATGAAAATTCTTAAATGTTTATTTCAAATATCTCATAAAACGTACCCCAAATTTCTCCAAATATTTCCAAATTGTTTCTGTAAAACCAAAACATTACAATTTAAATTTCCCAAAATACAAATACATTCCCTAAAATAAAAAAAATCATAGTAAACTCCCCAAATATCCAAACAACCTGAAATTTCTTTAGTTTTTTAAATTCAAATGGACACCCCCCATAATTCCCAATTACGTTTCCAAAATGCTCAAATATATTTCCAGAAATAACATGAAAATACCTTTAAATCCTAAACAATTTCCTCCCAGAAATTCAAATCAAATTCCTCAAAACTTCAATGAAAATGCCTTAAAATTTCCAAATGAATCTCCTAAAAATATCCAAACAAATCTCCCAAAATTTTTAAATATATTCCTTGAATTTTCATGAAAATATTTGGACATTTCGGAACAAATTTTCCATAAAAATACCCCAAACATTCCGAGCAAATTTCCCCGAAAAACTTTCAGAGAAACTCTCAAAAATGTATAAACATATTTCTGGAATTGCGAAAAATTCCTGAAATTTTCTAGGCAAATTCTCCCAACATTTCAAGCAAATTACTTAAACTTCAGAAGACATTCTGGATAATCTAATGGCAGAAATGATAAGTATGTTGCAGGAAAGCCACAATATAATATCCTCCTTCCTACGTGCAGGATCTTAGGAGTTTAAGACTGTTGTTTTAAGCTGTTATGTGTAGTTAAAGCTCCAGTGAGAAACTTTTAGTTTGTGTTATTCAGTGCCCTCCAGAGGACAAAGTCACACATTTGATCTCTTTGCTAATCTTGCAAATGTGAAATTTCATCCTGATGTCATTTAACTCTCAAATATTTCACTTATAGTGAATCTTTACTTCAGACAGAGTAAAAGGGATGTTTCAGCAGTAAACAGCCTCATCTGACCCCCTCCCTAACCTGCAGCAGTGATTAGACATTAAAAATAATAAAATAAAAGTCATAAATCATGTTGCTGATGGGTTTGTTCGCAGTTGAAGCTCATCAAGAGCCTTTAAAAGTTATTTCAGTCTGTTCGGCAAACAGCTAAAATCCCATTACAGGAGCTTTAATATATGAGGATGGATTAATCTGCTGCTAGCTGCTCTAACTGTTTGGCACCCTCATCTAATTGTGATCATAAAGGAAACATGTTTGCATGAAGATATTCTGCTGTTGTTTTTTGGAAAGCAGAGCTTTAAAAAGAGAGGGGTACTCAGTAAGGGCATCAACTTAGAATAACAGGGGAAAAACTGCTGTAGTTGCAAACAGAGGCCTGGAGTTGTCAGTGTTGTAAAAAATGAATAAATCAACAAAAAAGGCAGACCATGCCACAGTTTTGCCAAAAGGGGCTTATCCATCCGTAGGCTACATTATTAAACTCTTTTTTCTTAGACCTCTGATTTGGATGAGAAAAAGAATTCCCAAAAGAGCATTTAAAGCCTCTGTGAGTAGTTTTTAGCTGATTATAAAACAATGTATATCTTTTATTTTCATGAGTTACACCTGTTCTACAGACATGTTGAAATTTTACAATGCAGTGAGTTTGTGTTATAATGTTCCTCTAAGAGGCTATGAGCATGTTCTGTTGGTATTTGTATATAAATATTAGATATAAGTATCATGCAGTTCTCTGGCTTTGTTAATTGAAAAAATATGCTTCTAAGTATTTCTGCTTTGGCTGTCATCACCAGTAAATGGTGAATGGCTCTTATATTAGTCTAAGGCTCCACTTTACTAGAACAATCCTGGACATATTAAAGTTACTGAATGAATCTCTGTCCTCTGATATGAGCACATCCTCTGCATTATTTAGTACTAAAAGTAAAATGGAATTTAAAAACTATCATATTGTCCTTATTTAACTAAGGCTTTTGGAAAAATGTGGCTGATTCTATTTGACAAATTAAGCACAGAAGTTTTGAAAATTTTCAGGAAAGACTGAAAACACAGCATGTCATTTCCCATGTGTGTCTCTGCTTAATGGAACTGGACCAAAACTGGCCCAGTTTGTCCAGCACGTGTGAGTGCAGAGGGCAGGACTGGGCAGTGGGAGTGTTTCAAAGCGAACACCGTATATAAGACGTAAGGGTGGTCATCTTGCTTAATGAAGAATCCATCTTTGAAATCATCTATCAGTTTACCTCTCTGCTAAAGTTTTTGTAGCCGGTCTCCTCCACCATGCTGGGTCGCGCTCTGCTGCAGACCTCTCTGCTTCTCTGGTTGGTTCAGCAAACTCTACAAGGCGGTGAGAAATTTTAGCTGTTTTTGAGCTTGTTTTTAAAAATACTTTTAATTTCATCTACTGCTGGAAATGTTGTTCAGGTATTAAAATTGTGTTATGAAAACTAACCATATCTATGTCATTTTCAATAAATATGACAACTGCTGAACATACCTTTCTTTTAGAAATAAAATGAAAGTAAGATACCAATCTTAACCGTATCAAAAATGTTAACAATAGTCTCTTGAATCTTGTACAATCTTGCAATCTTTTATAATTAATCTTAACTGTCATATTTTAATAGTTGGTATCTTAAAGTAATGGCTCTTGTAATTTTGAGCGACAGATTCCCATTATCAAAGAGTGTATATTTTACCTTAACCCCTCAACCTCCACCAACTCTCTCTCATTTACTTGTTACATCTCATGTCTGTGAGACTGAGAGAGAAAAAAACTCCTGGACTCTATTCACCAGTTCCTCCTCTAATAATCCTGCCAACTCACTGCGGTTTTGATTATTTAATACCTTTGAATCAAAGGATTTGAGAAAAAGATGGCAAAGGGGGACAAAATCTGACAACCGAATGTGAGAAAAAAAACTGGGCTCCAATCTGTCGCTCTTCCATCAATGGATATCTGTTCCTTGTCTTCTTCTGATGCCCTGTGGAGTCGACACTAAAGTCAAAGATACAGTATTTTGTACTGCTCTTAACTTTTTTTAATATTATTTTCTTTGCTGAATTTTCAAGCATTACAAGTAAAACAATTTTTTTTGACAGTCAAGGCAGCAAAAAGAAAGGCTCCTTGAAGGAATTCTGCATATTAAAGACGTTTTTATTTTATTCAATCAACATTGGGATATTTGTGTGCAGTGCAAAGAAACAACTGGATATCTGCAGTTTGGGGAAATTAAAAAAATAAATTCACATGTGGGCTGTCATTTTTGTGCAGTACACTCTGGATAGTGATGTCAAATGGTTGCATTTGTCATCACTGAAGGCTTATAAATTTTAACCCAATCACAGTTTTTGTTGAATGACAATAAGGAAGACATTGCCATATGTACACGAAGGTGAATACCATAATAATTTGTGGGAAGAAGAACAATTCTATCATTTGACATCATTATCCAGGGTGCACTGCAAAATAATAACATCCTACAAGCAAATATGTTCTAACTTATCTTAAAATTTTTAAATCTAGTCTGTTTCTTTCTAGAAAATACATTTTGGAGACACACATGTTGATATAACAATAACCAAAGGTGGACTTTACTAATAGGCAAAAGTAGGCCATTGTCTGGCCCTGGATTACTAGGTGCCCCGTGTACATGTCAATAATTTAACACTTTCTCCTGCACCAGCCTGTATTCTGTCCAACATGTGAAGTTTTATTATATAAATTTATCATCATATATGTTCCCACTTTTTGAGGTTTTGGTTGGTAAACATGACCAAAAAAGTGGAAAAAAAAATGGAACAAAGTGTTTTTCTTTGAGTAAATTGTCATTTATTTTTAAAATTTTCATTCAAACTTAGCATTGATATGCTTTGATTTGATGTCATTTGGTCGTGTTAACTCCATTATTTATCTTTGATAAATAAATAATGATTAAAAGCAGGGAGAACATGGCCACGGCAGGCCCCATGCCCGTGTTTGCCAAGTGCCCAAAAATGCTTAAATCTGGCACAGCAAATAACAATAACGATAACAAAAACAATATGTTTTGATATACAGCGTTCACGTTACATAAAATTATATAAAATGCATCACTTTGAAGACAAAATAGTCAAATCTGTAGTTTTATAGACACTTAAACAGTATTGATATTGTTTTGGATGAGTGTATATCACATAGGATAAACTTCAAAATAACTGTAAAGATGTCTCAATGAACTGAAGAATAAGGTCTAAGCTCAGGCTCAGTTCTGACAATTCATTTATTTGTTTATTTCTTTTAGTCCCCACTAAAATTAATCTTTATTTTGACTTTTTTCCTCTAACTTTCAAATTCGACTCTGTTTGCTCATTTTAAAATCAACCTAACTTAGAAATGCCATGAAGAAATGGGCTTCAAGTTTTTTTTAATTTAATTTTATTTAATCTTTCCTAAAAAAGTCTTTTTTTTTTTTTTTTTTTCAGCAATTAAACCTCAAAGTGTGTCTTGGGGGAGAGTGATGCCAGCCAGAAGTGAGTCACAAAGTTTTAATGTATTTACCCTCTTAAGTGTCAATAATATGTCTATACACGATCATGAAAAGTGAACAATAGTTGTTTTTTCCACTTTATGGCCTTAAAATGTATGAATTTAAGCTATGTTACCAGTTGTGAAAGTCCGTTATGAATCTGTTAACATCGAAAGTTAGCTGGAAAGCTAGGCTACTAAGTTTTCTAGCTAGGCTACTAGCTAACATTTATCTTCATTTTTGTTAATTTGTACCTCTTTCTGTTGCTCTCTCTCGGTCCTTTTTAGGTGTTGGCATTGGAGTAAAGCCTGGAGGTAAGTAGTTTCTTTGTACGCTTCAACTTTTGTGTTAAATGGCTAAGGGAATGATATGCTAATATCTGTTAAATAAAGATAACACAAGAAAAGCACCAGGTTTGTACTCAGGTTAGTTTAATATATGTCTGGAGAAGTCAAAAGACAACTATTGTTATTAAGTAAAATGTCAAAATGTATGGTTGAAATGGTTATTATCAGTTAATGTATTAAAACTAGATATATGTCAGTAGTTAGTTTATTTTTTCAGGATGTCAAAGCATTATGAATGCAAACTATTTTGCACTATTTTTTTAACACGTCATGAGGGTTTATCCTTAGATGGATATCAAATAACTCTCATTGGAGGACCATATGAAGAATGCATCAGAGTCAACCAACAAAAAACTTTGACTGCAGCAGTTTAAAACAAATTTGATTAAGACTAAGATACAGTTAACTATCAGAAAAGTAAAATCCATTATATCATATTGTAGTTCAAACATTAACAATAAATTAATATAAGTAAGGCCTTGAAACAAACAGTAGTAACAGGCATTCAGGTTTAAGAATAAAAGCTTTCAGCTTCATGATAGGCCTTACATGACTGGATAAAATTGGATTTTTTTCTTTCTTTTCTCAGGTACAGGAGCCCTTGGAGCACTTGGAAACAGATATGGCAGCAAAGCAATGAAGGCTGGACGTATGTTTAAATTTTTGTGAACTATACACAATGCATTGTTGTTACACTTAAGTTATGTAATGTTTTTTTTTCCTTTTTATAATCGTAGTTGGACGCTATTCAGGGGCACAGCTTGGTCATGGTAGGTTATCTTAAGAGCAATATATTGCTGGTCTCTTGTTAATGAAACCTGTGCAACTACTGCCATGTTAAAGGCAGGGCAAATATAATCATATCGATCTTCCCACCCATGTTTGACATCATTATTAAAGGTTCAAACAAAGCACAGATTTGTCAAAAGACAAAAAAGGCAGTGTACTTAAAGTAAAGGACCCTCTCTTATTAAGAGTTTTCTATAAGGCTGGAGATAAACGTGCTGTTAACTACACATATGCATGATGGCTGCCACACCTTTCCTGCGTCAGTTTGTAGCATTGAATAGTATAGGGGTAGGGGTGGAGGTAGAGGAGGTGTGAAAGTTGACACAACAGCAGAGACAACAACAGCTGAATGTTTTCAACATATACTGAGAGACAAAGTCTCCACATCTAAATGATGTGTTATTGTCAATGTGTAGAGACAACCATGTCTGCTAAATCAGCAGGGGACGGATACATTCAGTATTACAAGTCAGTTTAAACCTGTAAGATCATGAAAATAAGATTGGTGTTCCAGTTCAACAAGTGACCATGCAACCAGTGACCGTACAAGTGACTGGTGACTTATTGTAAAGTGAAAGAAAAACCAAACAAAGACATTCACAAGAAGTCTGTTCTCATCAGCTGTTATAACAATTACATCTATGAACACAGTTGGCTTAAAGTCACCAGTTAACTTGGCTGCTTATTAGACCAATACACTGGGAGTACTACATCTGTATGCAGAGGAAATATTGGAAAAACAAAGAGCAGGCTGTGTTTTGACAACCTGTCATCAGTCTTAAGTTGTTCTTATGTTACTGTTGTTTATTGATGTTGATATGTTTGTTCAGATCTCAGATTTAGCAGGGTAGTCCCATCCTTGAGCGTTACCATGCTTGTAGTTTACATCCTACACATCAGGAAGTTATGTACGGCTTGAGCTTTCTTGTGAACCCTCTAGAGGTGTCTCCAGTAACACTTGTTGCATATAGGCAAGTATATTTACAAAAGTGCTTAGCCAACTGTTGCCAGACGCATACATAAACACAAGCATAAGAGCGAGCAGAAACAGCAAGTTTATCTCTGGCCTGATCTTAAACTTTCCCTCCAGTACTGATAAAGGGCAAAATTATGTTTGCATGATGTTTTTGCATGATGTTTTTTCATGTTTCTACTGTTTTACATCCCAGTGAAACATGTTTCTGATGTTGTTTTATACAGGAGGTTACAGGTCTCTTGGATTAGGAGGTAGAGCCGGCCTGAAGCAAGGTGGATATGCAACCCCGGGTGCCTACGGTACATTACAGTTTTTCAAAATCTCTAAAACTATAAATCCCATTCTTTGAGCCAAATGGTAAGTGTTTTAAACACATTTTTTGAATCAGTCACTCCTTTGGCAAAATCTTGAAAATTTTACCTGATAAGGGATAATTTGCAGCTTAATTAGCTTTTTGTTTTATACAAAACTCTTAACACATTCACCCTTACTACTTCAGATGCATAATGGTGATCACTGGTGGCAAAAGTTAAACATTATTGTAGCACAGTACACGGCTGAAAACACTTGTTATGGAACCAATATGACAGAGAACAAAAGAGAATGAAAGTTAATATCAAGGGTGTAAGGAGACGAGGAAGAGTGCATGTGAGACTATGAGGAGATTAACTTTACTGAACCTGCTAATTTACTTGCTGTTGTCTCAAAAACAAACTGTGCTTGAAGTGATAGGTTATTTTTTCTTTATTTACTTTTTTAATTGGGGGCTTTTATGCCTTTGTTGATAGAGATAGATCAGCAGATAGAGTCAGAAACATGAATTTGTGTGGGGAATGATATGCAGGAAAGGAGCCACAGGCCAGAACTGAGCCAAGACTGCCCCCATACATTGGGCTTGACCAAACCACAAGGCCATCTGTGCTGCACCTCTATGTGTTCTATCTTGTCATGTAGTTTGTTATTCCAGCTCAGTTGTGTTTTAATTTCCACCTCTGTGTACGATGTAAAAGCGTTTTTTTCATTCTGAGCACAGTCAAAACTGTTTTGATGTGATTGATAGAAATTGTGAGAAATTGTAGGCTTTGTGAGTGTACTAAACTGGGCTTTATATTCACAGTTTAAAGAAAATAAAATAGGGGATATAGAAATGTGTCTTAACAAAACTGTAACAAAGCAATTTTTCAAGTTAGATTTTAAATTATTATTTTTATTTATTTGACTGAAAAAAAAAGATTTTTGAATGTTTTTCTTGTTATTGCAGGTGCCAGTCTGGGTACAGGAATGCCTTTAGGGACTGGACTTACAAATGGACTGGGACTGGGACTGGGCCAGGGAGCAAAACGAGGTAAAGCATACGTATTAAAAGAAGATGACTTAATCTAATTGATGTTTTCTGGAGGTAGTGATAATGATTTTTGAATGCTGGATACACAACAAATCAGTGACAGTTCTCACTTCATGTGACAAGTTTTTGCACCTCTTAGATGTAAGTAAACATTTTGCTGCAGCTAATCTCTATGGACTTTTGCTTTAAAACTAATAAAAAAGCTAAAAGAGCCAATAAAAGATACTTGCTCAGGAAGTAAGATCTATATAAATCTTATTCGGGTATATTTATTTACATTCTCAAAAAGCTTAATCATGAATTTCCTAATATTTTATGGTTAATTGTCCTGTTTTTTTAAAAAAAATTGGTATTATATGTGTGGTCAAAAGGGATCTTGCTATAAAGAAACTAAAAATGAAGATGAGTCTCACATGAACACTGACCTCAAACTGACTCTATGTTTGATGTTTTCCAGCTTATGGTGCCGGTGTTGGTGCTCTCCCAGGTCTGTAATCCCCCCCGCATCTTATTTTCTAAAGTGAGAGTTTACACATTAAAGTTCAAACAGTGCTAACCTTCTGCTTGTTTTTTGATAAATCTTAGCTAAGTGGCACTTTATCACTGTCTGTGAACATGATTTATGGGGTAGATTTAATCTCAGTGAATAAATCAGGTCCCTGTAAAACAGAGAAAAACCCAGGGATTGAGTGACGTAATCAGAGTGCACTTCCAGATTTATAGATTTTCCTGACATCCTCTGAACTTGGCTTTTTGTTTTCCTGCCAGGTTATGGAGCTTTAGCTGGCATTGGCTATCCTGGACCCCGACCAGGTAAGTGATGAATCAGTTTTACTCTAGAAACTATTTTTTCTTCTCTTTCTTTTTTTTTCAAAATTTTCTTCTTCTCCCTGAGAAAATCATTACTTGCCAAAAAACACAAACCTGCCTGCTGATCACTCATATAAATCAAAATTTACTTAAATTGCATAAAAGAGAATGCAGGGACCAAATTGTTACATGTCTCCACCTGCATCTTTGCAAACAAACCTGAAGTCTTCAGGCCTCTCCAGGATTAATCTTGCCCTGAGTTTTCCTGACAGACAGTTCATACTGGGGGAAACTCATGACAGTTCCACCTTGTGCTATCAATAGGGACTGGACTTGGGTATCGCACTGGACAGAAGGCTAAAGAACAAAAACCTGGTAAAAGCCACACAACTGCAATCTAGTGCTGTTGTGTTTGTTGGTGTTTCTGTCTTTGTTCAGTGTCTGTACGTCTCTGTGTTTGTCTGTAACCTCAGTGAAACTGGGGTAACAGATGTTACCCCACATCTGTGTTATTGTCATCATCTTTGTGTTGCAGTTTTTCTCACAGGGCTGATCTGACCCATAGAGGTTAGGTTCTAGTATGGATGCAGTTGTCTGTAGTTTGATGAGGAAAACTGTGCTGTAAAGAGCAAAAGAAATGCTTGCAACAAAAAATATGACCCACTGAACACCCAAAACTGTTTAGATTATTTTATTACCAACCTTCACATTAGACATACCAAGCCATACATGTTGTTGATAATAATGAAAGGCAAGATTTTCTTAAAATACTTTATGCCTTAAATTAAATTTTTTCTCTAAGATTATTTTTAATAGTTGACAAGAAGTGGATGCAGTGATTCTGCTCACTGTGTTTTCTAAATTCTTTATTTATGACATTTTATGGGCGTCATTTTTTGTCCTGGGGTATCAGACTGTCATCAGTCCACAAGACAGGATTTTAAAAAAATCAAAAGGAATTGGTGCCATCCCGGACTCTCTTTGCACACAAATCCAAAACCTCAGATTCATAATTCGAAAAAACGTCCTGCACTCCAACGTTACGCACTGTTGTGTTTTATTTTTATCCACTGCAAAAAAAAACTGTAGAATGTGGCAATGTTTAGTTCTGCGACGTACATAGGCAGTGAGGATGAGCCTGTGGCGCTGTCGCTCCTCAAAAATCCCACTTGGTCCTTCCATCCTGACACAGAGCTTCATACAGCACCAGCTCTGACACCACAGCAGTGCCAAGTTAGAGAGATGGAGAGCAACTTTTTAATTGTGTCTTTGTTAGGTGGCTGTGAGAACAAACTTCTGCCTTCATCAGTTATTTTTTCATGGTTGATATCCACGTTGTACACGGGCACGTCACACTGTTTGAATTGAGGTTTCAGTGTGAGAGAGTGAGAGAGTGGAGGGGTCAGGCGGGTTGAGCAAGTGAGTAAGAAAGAATAAGCAGGTGTTGATCTGAATCATCAACCACCCATTTAAATGACTTGTACCGATGCAAAAATTTGCATAAAATCAAACCTGTTAAAAAAAAAAAAAAGACTGTAGAAAATTTTGGCATCAGTGTACAAACATGATTAGAACAACATGAGATCGATTTTATTTTCTAACGTGCAAAATTTGGACAAATAACATGGACTCAGTATGCCTTCACCCAATGTTTGCATCTTTATGAGATGCTACAAGGAGTTAACAAAATGCTAGTGTTGCAGTGGCTGTGATGTAAGGTGGAGCAGAGATACACAAAGCACAAGACGGTCTACTAGCAATGAGGCAAAAATGCTGCTCCTTCCTGCATGTTTGTGCGGAGGTGTCGACATGTTTCTAATTTGTAAAAAACTGAGCTGTGAAACCATCAGTTATTAAAATATGATTTCTCCATATCACTGCTTTGTCACAAGTGGCGCTCTCGCTCTCTTGATTTAACCTTAATTGGTAGTTGTCCACTTCTGCCTTTCCTCTCTCTCTCTCCAGTTCACAACAGGTTTTAATAGGAACATTTCTTTAATGTGTTTTTTCTTCATAGCACTGATACTTTTCAGTTATATCAAACATAAATACAAATATTTATTGAATTAATTCAAAGTGTGTGGTATTCAGAAGTATCAAAGTATAGAAAACGTTGATGACTTTATTCTTTGGACACACTTCCTTCATCCCTCCCATACAGGCTCCTCCCCTCATTACACCACCAAGATTTTATGAGATGGACAGCAACAGAGAAATGCTGATAAATATCTGAAAATAAGATTCTTCAGTCAATTTCAAGTAATGATATGAAAAGGTAATCATGGATTTTATTCCAAAGAAAACTATTTCTCCAGTTTTGACATTCAATTGGTTCTCATTCAGTTGAACTGTCATGATGACACTGTCATTATAATCTTAGACAAAATAAAAAATTTTGATGCTCTGAGAGACACATTAAAAAACTGAAGGAAGCGCTGTCTCATCAGTGTAAACACAAAGCTGAGAACAACAAACCTAGAGGGAGTTTGACTTCGCCTTTGTTTTTGAAAGCCTGTACTCCATGTATATAGGATATATTTGATCTTTGATATATTAATTTTCAATGTGTTTCACTTAAAGTCTTTTAAACTTCTGCCTTGTTCTTTCAGTGTCTGCTTTCATATCTCATCAGTGTTTACTAAACTGTGTTGAAGTTGTCTGTCACACACTGATGCCGTCTGAGTCAGGGAGTGTCTTTGTCTTGTGTTTGTGTGTTTTATGGTATTTCAACAATTTGGGCTGGCAGCCTTTTGTTGTTCTGTCAAGCTATATCTGTTGATGCCATCACTCTGACTCGCTGAAAAACAGTGTGTGCCATCTGAAGAATGGCCTTGGTTGTGTGTTGTCTCCTTGTTGACTCACTTCCTTATTATGGTGATGATTGTGTCCTTTGAAACTGGACTAACATCACACCATAATGGATTTTGTCTTGTCTCCGTTTGGTGTTAAATTACTTCCGTTTGAGTGCTGTTTACTCTGTGGATGATGTGTTATATTGCATTTAATGCTCTGATACACACATCAATGAAAACACAGAGCAGTGCAGATTTTTGCTACTGGCCACTACAGTGTGCATTTGAGCCTCCAAGAAGTCATGAATACTTGATGATATTTCTCTGCCAGGTGTGTCGACAGCAAATTTGGGTGGACCTGAGATAGCCAGTCTTGGCCAAACTGCTCAAGATCTGAAGAGAGAAAAAAGCAGTCAGTCATATGGACACAGGGCTGTTGGACTTGAAATACCCAACACTGGGAGAAGCAACGTACTTGGTCCTGAAGCTGGCCATAGAGAGGCCAAAAGCCTCGATCCAATGCTTAAAGCATCAAGTCTTGGACCTCTGACACCTCTTGATAAACAAAGGAAAATTCTGGCCCAAGGAGGAGAAAGTTATGATCCCACGCTCTTAGAAAGAAGAGGTTCAGTAAACCACGGCTCCACACTTGCTGCCCGAGGTGTTAGACCACAACTACCTCTTATTCAGGCTAATGTCAGGACTCAGGGTTTATCTCAGGTGCAGCACCCAGGAGAATATGATTCATTGATCCATCAGCAACGCCCAAAGTGTGGATCAAGTAGAGATTTGTCTGGTGTTTTAGGGATCAATCACCATGAGCTTCTTGGTGCAGAAGCACAGCGGACTCCAGGCTTAGTGCCAAGGCCTCACGCTGGTAAAGAAAGCAAACATCTGGGACATGCACTTCAACAAGCACAAGGAGAGAGAAACTATCAACCGCTGCTCCCACAAACTCAAGATGTCAAAAGTGGTGTATATGCTCTATCACAAGGTCAGGCATCCAGAAGCATTTTATCTGCTGTAGCAGATGGGCAGGCGGTCAGAGACCTCGGGCCCTCAGCTAAAGAAACGAAAGGTCCCAGAACTCATGGGGCAATCGCCGTGGAAAACCTCAGTCCTGGATCCCTTAGTGTTCATGTACAAGGAGCAAGGAGCCTGGGACCTGTGAGTACAAGAGGAACCCAAAATGCAGGCATCCCTTCACTGGGAAGGCAGGAAGGTGAAGGTGTAACCGTTGATGGTCAGGAACAAAAACCCATTTCTCATACTGAACATGATGTCATTAAGCCCAAAGCCCTCAACATCCCAGGAGAGGCTGGGAGGAGTGACCAGGCAACAAGTAAGAGCAAAGCTTTGTCTATACATACTATCACAATGTCTTTTGATTAGCTCTGAGATTGCCACAATATTTCTTTTCCTAATTTCTGCTTTTTATAACATATATAATTGCCTTATTACAGAAAAATACAGCAAACTTTCATTTTGATTTCTACCCATCTATGCTGGGTATTCTTTTCTTGTTTGACAAACTAAAGCCATTACTTTAGGTGACTATTTTCTAAGTTTAAAGATCTCCACCATGTTTCTTTTCCTACATTGTGCTTCCCATAGGTTATTCAGACATGTAAGGGCAATCGGGTACAACTGGTTCTCATTTGCTTCCACCTCTTTTTTCAAAATCTTAATTTACCAAGGACACCTTTTTCTATTGACTCTTTTTTTTTATTGAGTGATGAGTCTCTTTAGCTTTCTTCTGATTTATCCTCTCTTTTCCAACTTTTGATTATAGAAAAACTCTGATTTCATATTTTCAACCCTGATGAAAAATGTTCCCTGCAGGATAGCAGTTGTCTTCATTGTCATGTCATTTATATTGAATTTCTTGTCTTGCTTCATTTGTGATTAAACAGAACAAAAAGGTGGACTTTTATTGGCCACATCACTTATTGGTATGTGACCCTGTGTTTTGAATTAACAACTTTTGCATTTCGGCTGGCACTGGCGTTTTTCTTGGAGCAAGATATGGCCAGATTTAGCAGAAATGGTGTTACCTAATAAGTTTACTGATGCAAATCAGCTTACAGAAAACAGGCAGACTGTTATTCTCAACTCCAACATTAAAAAACATGCTTAAAATTAAGCAATATCTGAAGCTTTGTATGATAAAGTACTTAAACCCTGAAGAGACACTGGCAAATGGAATTGTGAGCAGGAGAAAGTTTTGTTCCCAAAAACCCACCTCATGCAAAAACAATCCCGTGAGCAGGATGTAGTTTCTGGTGCGCACAAGATATTTTCCCACAGACAAAAGAAGGTTTTGGGTGCACACCAGGACCTTATATATTTATATTTTTCTGCCTGTGTCCCTAAAGAGTCTCTATAACACAAAGTGGGTATTTCTTTCATTATAAAGGCCAAACCTTTTTGTACTGGTTTGTAAATATGTATAATTTTCTACTTCAAAGTTTGGCATTTTAATTTTGGGTCAGTCTTCTCACTTTGGAAGTCAGCCCCTTGTGGTCATTTAAGGCGTTGCAGTTTTGACATAGTCGTTGAAAGTTGCCACTTGGTAGACAGCTTTTACATAAAAATCAACTCATAAATAAAGGTCATTTAAACATTAATGGCAAGCTAGCTACATTTTTCTACCAAAATGATCAGATGTCTCAAATTTACTCATGTGCTAAGTATGTTTGAAAAATGTTATGAGCTTTGATCTTTCTTAGTTTGATCATTACTGGAAATGTACATTGGATGTTTTTTTAATTATTTTGTCTGTGATGTATATCTGACACAGAAAGACTTTCATAGGTGGTGGTGAACTTTTGTGAGTTTTGCCATTCTCATAGATGTTTGCTTTTAACCATATACATCATGAAGTTGAAAGCACAAGTTGTTTATGCTGAGCTGCTTCCTTGTTTTCCTGTCTCTAGTGATGTCTTTAAATATTCATATAACAATGCCTCCAGGCTTGTTGGCGCTCTTTTTGTGTGTTAAGTTAGTGCTGCTGTTGTGCTTTGGGCCATTAGAGCAAACCAACAGTAAACTGTCATCTGCATGCCTCTGTGGGCCAGTATCAATGTGCGTCTTAATCCATATCTACTGGTACAACAGGTAGAGATAAAAAGTTCATTGAGGGTGAAATGTAGAGCATTGTCTGTTTTAGTGATGTGGAAATCATAGCTCATGTTGAACCAATGGTTGTGTCTCATAGTGTCTTTGCGATAAATGAAGCTTCAGGTAAAATGTACTACTTAGACTCAGATTCAGATTAAAATGCTAAAGGATGATGAAAAGATTTAGATACAGAAGGAAAAAAAAAAAAACCTGATGTTGGGGTTTTTCAGATACAGCTCAGGCACACAGTGTCCAGCGGAGACATTGTTTGAAACCATCTGACGCTGGCAAAGATGGTTATTTTTATTCACCTGTCAGCTGCACATGTTAAATATTGAATTAAAAGCAGCCTGTGTGTCCACTTTGTATGGAAACAACTGAATAAGCCTGGCTATTATTGCATGTGTTCAAAGAATGATTCTGTCAACTCAAAAAAAAATCGGAATATAGATACTTACCTTACATACTACTTAAATTGCCTATAAATGCTGCAAAAAAAGTGTTTTATATATATGTAAAAATGCATCCTCAGCCTCTAGCTCATAACTGATCCTGTATTAACTTCCCTTGCAGGTTACATCGGTGGAGCAGGAAACTATCTGGGAGCAGGCCTGGGTCCTGGGGGTTATGGAGCAGGTAATGTTCAGCACTGAAATAATCAGAAGTAACCAAACAAATAGTGGTAAAATATAGAAGTGGGCTTCTTATGCCTTACATACCTGTGAAAAAAAAAATCAATGTTGTTTATTGTTAACAGTAAGTTAAAAACCATCTGACCAAATAGACTATATAGTTACATTTCTACCCTACTGAACACCGTGATTAAGATTTACACAATTACTGATCAAGATTTTACATGCACTGCTTATAGGTGTGGGACAGGGAGCATACCTTGGTGCAACTGGCAAACTTGGAGGTTAGATGCATTTTTTTATTTCGATTTCTTTTTAGTTGTAACTCAGGATTATGGTGATATTTTTCTTTTTTTTTTTTTTCTTTTTTGTTCCATACCCTTACTTCTTACTCTGTAGCCCTATAGTACATCTCAGCTGCTGGATGAGTATCCCCATGAATCTGCAGGGATGTGGGCTGGTGAGGCTGTGAAATACTTGTACCATCAGACTACTTTCTTGAGCTTTTGTAATCAGACTTTGTATTGTGGTCTAAGCGTAAGGGCCTTCATAAATCTAAAGACGATCCCAGTACAAATGCAGATGTTTTTCTCACTGAGAAGGCATATTTTGTCTTAATAACTTGATTATGTGTTTGAAAACTGAGTGAGAATTTAAACCTGCTTGAAAATTTTGCTAATGTGCTAAACGTGCTAACTCAGTAATGATAAAGAAAAACATAAAACCAAAGGTGTGAATCTTCAAAGTTTAGTGAGCAATAAACAATTTATCTGAATACTTCACTGAGTGGTTGGTGTAATCCATGTGCCACCAGAAAGTAATCAGCTGTTACTGCTACTTTGCCTTGTAAAATAATAATTTGCTTGTGAAAGGAAAAAAAAAAGTGAACTGTGCCTGACCTCACTTCTTCTTTCCTCAAAGGCAACATGAGAGTCTGCTGCTTTTTCTTCCTTTTGTGATAACTTACTGATAACATATGAAAAAGGAGACAAGAGCTTAAGATGTCGTAACATCTGGAGAACAAGTTTCACCAGCAAAGGTTTAAACTGTTTTCCTGTGGGTTGATTACCATTTCATTCACCTAAAAACCACAGCATGCAGTTCGTGCAGCTGTGCAGCTCTTTTAGTACCATCTGTTTTCTGAAATGCAGTTGATCTCTGAAGCCTGATTTATACTTCTGCACTGAATCTTCACTGTAGCGCCTGCACAGATCTGTGTAGCGCAAACTCTGGGTCACTGCCAGTCTCTGACTCATTTCTGTGGGCACATTGTATGCACTCTGGTTTGAGATAAATGGCAGCAGATGGCGATATATCATCTGATTCAGCAGCTGTGCATACCATCTCCCCTCATGTCTCCTAACTTTTCTTGATTGGAATAACTGTAGTATAATAAACTGCTGCTCAATATTTATCAAACCCAACCCTAAAATACTGTAACCTTGCAAAGCAGATGGATACGTCCATTTCCTTGTTTTTCACTGGCGAATCCATCTTGCAAAGCTCCCATCTGAACCGTTTGGGCCTGGTTAGAAAGTGACAGGACCAATCAGCCACGAGGGGCAGTACTTTCAGGTGCAGCAGAGTCGTGACATAAACGAGCAGCATCAGTTATGGAGGAAGAGATTAGCGTAGATGCTGCTAAAGCACCAGTCTTATCAGAACTTGACGACATTTCTTCGTTAAAAGAAGAACAAAGAACAGCAGTAATTGTTTTCTTTTCAAAAACAACAAAAGTCGAGTACTTACATGTCTATAGTCGCCATGTTTTGTGTTATTCCTCAGTAGCTGCGCACCCGCAGCTAGCCAGCGGCTACGTCACGTGCTTTGTTGCTCTGATTGGCCCGTAGAGATGTGATGGACAGAACGTTCACCCAATCATACTCCGAGGATTTTTCAAAGCCTCTGCCTTTTCTCAAACGTTTCCTATTGAAGCTTTCCCAGATGGATGTGTGAAACACATCCACCTGGCGTGTCAGGATAAAAATGCCATGTTTGGTTTCAGTGTCCATGGTTTAAAAAAAACTGGAATATGGAGGTGGGATCAACAAAAAGTATACCAGTGTTTTCTTTAATGAAGAACTATGACCTAATGTGGGAGAAAACCTGCTAAAAAGTGGCACTGTTAGCCTGGTCTATATTTCTTTACTTTATTAAAGGACGGTGGTGAATTTGCAATAGTGTCCGCTTGTGTGATGCTATAGTTGTGGAAATGACAGTGTATGTCTCAGCATTTTGTATTGGTATATTGGCTGCATTGGTGTATCAGATGTGGACAATGTTTTGGATCTAAAATAGGTATCAAAAGTGCGTCTTATAGTATGTGACATTTTCAGATCTTATCTTGTCGATGCCTAGTTCGTGTCTTTGTAATCAGCAACAAATCATTTTTTTCACTTCCTGCAAGGTGTTTTTGTCCCAAGTTCTATACTAGTTTGTTTTGCTAAATAGACAATCCTGTAGTATGTGTCATATGAAAATTGTGTATTTTATGTGTGTTATCACAGGCTATGGAGAGGGAGTAACAGGACACCTGGGTGCTTTGGCAGGCAATGGCTATGGTAAGAATAAACTTATTCATAGAGAAATTCAAAGTCTAACGGTCACCTTCAAACTTCATAAGTTACCAAGGATATCATAGAAGATAATTTTAAAAACATGTTCAAATACAACACTGTAAACTCAGACAGTTGAAGATTGTTAAAAAAAAAGTGTTGTCAACTACTCAGTCAGTCAGACAAGTCCAGCCTGTGGGGGGGACAACAATACACAATGGATGATATACTGAACAGGATGGAAGAGGACTTCCTGGTAAAGTAAAATTGAATTGATATCAACTAGAATGGCTGAGTGCATGCTGCTAAACAAATATTGTTTTTTCAGTTACTTGAGATTTTCCCTTAACTGTAATGTTTTGAGTTTTATGAACTCACTGGGGATTACTTAAAAATGTATTTTCAGTACTTAAAAACATTGAACTGTAAGTAGTTTCAAAAATGTTTTGAGTTATTTAAACTTGTTTGGTTTTACAGTGAATGAGTGGAGAAAAATGCTGATGCTAGCAGAATCTAGATGCAGAATAATATACGTACAAGTTCTTTTTTCAGTGCTGAACACAATCAGAAATGTACTGTAGTCAGAAATGTAAAGTACAGCACTTTATTGCCTCTTTTAATGAAAAATATATCTTCTGACGTTATAACATAGAGCCTCCTGTCTCAACAGGTTATGGGAATGGATACAGCGATGGTTACGGGGCTGGTGAGTATTGAAGTTGTTTTTTGTAAAGGGTTGTTTGGGAGATTTCTTAAGCCATCTTTAGCTCAGAGAAATATTGATAAAGCTAATAAGGTTTATGTTTCAGGGCTCAGTTACCCTGCAGAGTTATCTGACGGTGCAGAGCTCAAAACAAGAAAGAGTGGAGGTAACAAATTTGAGGAGCTATACCTAGGGCTGCTTCATACAGGAAAACTCTATTTTTAAATGTATTATAAATGGGTTAATTGCCAAAAGAAGAGCAATAGGTTTTGCCAGATATGTCTGTGCAGCCTTAGTTATAACTTTCTCAAATCTAAATCAGGTGGTAGCACTAACCTGTAGATGCCTTAACCTTTGATATTTGATAGCTGAAAAAAAAATAAGAGGCCGTCAAGGACTTGTAGTGATAAACATGTCCAGTGTGATCTTCTATCCACTGGGTGTAGCTATTGTCTCTTATTAACAGAAGCTTACCAGATTAATCTGGTGGTTTCTGACTTCTTGCTCCCATAGATGCTTTTTAAAAACAGATTATTAGTAAATGAGTTTGCTTTGTCTGATCTGCATGTCTGTTTGTCTGACTTTTCCAGCCCTCAGTACAGGCGGCTATACTGGGCAGGTCCAGGGAGCTTATGGTAAGCAGCATCCTAGCAAACTCTGAATCCACAAAGTGCTTCAAATAAAACAACACATGGAAACACTGGAAACCACTAAGACTATAAATGTTTCCAACAAGGCTGCACAATCCGTTTCATTAAAAGTCTAGCTATAGGGAAAAGGGATGATTGTTTTAGCACCCAAGTTTTGACGTTTAAAGTTTTTCACGGTATATTAGTAAAGGCAAAGAGCCATTTAGAACACAAATGTAGCATAGAAGTGCGGCTAAAACAAGTTTTGTACATGCCACTGTTGTGAGAAATCATTATTATTCCAAAGCAATACAAAGATTTGCCTGAGGCGAAACTAGCTGGTTGAATATATTTTCTGTACTGTTTTAAAGCCTGTCAATGACTCTCTTCTATCTTCTGTCAGGAGCACTAGGTACAGGCCTGGATTCAACTGGCGGCAAATATGGTGAGCTGTGCTGCCATGACCTCATCTCTCCGTCACACCATTAGTCAGGCTTCTGTTAATGTGACTCTCAATGTGTGTCAGAGCTGTTTCACAGCATGTGCAGAAAGACTGTGGAAATATAAATATTCCATCTATGAGTTAGTTTCACTCTTTCTTGTTCTCCAGTAGGAGGAGCTGCTCAGGTTCCTTATGCTAGTGCTCCAGTGATCCCAACTGGACTGGAGGGTAAGAGCCTCAAGTTTGTTGTTGTCCCTGTTTTATGATATGTGGCTTTCAGAGTAGATGTCCGGTAGATTTCAAACTCTAGCACCAGTCTCTACAACCAAAACAAAACCACTCTTTGGCTATAGCTTCATGGTCCCTCAGCCTCCCAAGAGGGCCAAGCTATTCCATTGTGTGGTGGCAGGGTTAAATGGTTGGAAAAGGAAGGTGTTTATGCCAGAAAATGAATGTGGGAAACATTTTTGAACCTGTGTGTGATATAAACTAGCTATATGTCAGGAACATGTCTTTCAGTTGATGCTGTGAACAACATGCTGAGAACAACAAACCCAGATGGAGTTTGACTTCACTCCTCTTTTAGAGTACCATTACTTATAATTAATTAACATAGAATAGTCATTCCTTAATTTTGCATATAATACCTTTAAAGCTTTTTTGCCAAGATAAACCAGCTGCTAGCTTGCTTCAGCAAATACATCTGTCCCAAAAAGCTGGTTACAGTGATACCACTCAGCATCTCTACAGTCTATTACATTTTGGCATTATGGAGTTGTGGTGAGTGCAGATATGGTTATACTTTAAATTTATGTACTCTTTTTGTGTATACCATCTTTTTAGAAGTGGGTATGCTCTATGGAAACTAAAAAATTAAGAGGGTATACTCCATAAACCCACATATACCCCACACTACACTACTGATAGTGGTATGGCAAGAGAACACGGCACTGTGGGAAATCCACTCCGATATGCACACACACAGTGCTGTGTTTTCCTGCTGGGTCTTGTTTTCACCTATGTAATGCCTCTGTTACCTTAGATCACCTTGTCCTCCGTAAAACGTCACTGGGCTGTAAATATCATCGCTGTGAATTGGGCTAAAGGTGAAGCTATGACTGGTATTAAGCTTCTTTACAAACAGCTGCACCAAGCTGGCTTGCAGTCAAATCAGTCATGCCCCTAATTATTCATCACCATGTATCCTATCCATAAATTGAAATGGGCAAAGAAAAAAAATCACCCCTGCACACTATGTACTCCTGAACTCATGGATGTTGTTTTTTGAACCAGCCTGTATACATGTTTATTTCTGCTACACAGAAAAGTATGAGTTTTAACATGGGTTTGTCTGAGACTTCCTGTGCTTCAAGTGGATTCACAAGGAGCTGAAGTTTTGGCTCTTCCACATTGCCTTCATTTTCCGACCCCTACTTGCTGTTTGGTTCCTACATCCTAAAATGTAGCTTAAAATTTCCCCTGTGGCACATAAATTATTGCTCCTCTAATATGAATATTTTGAATCTATGAAGGTTGGATCATTTCAAAACTTAACTTCAGAGCACTAAAGCAATTTTAAAAATAGCTGATAATTGAACTGCTTTTATCACAGAACAAATCCTAAGAAAGAAGCTATGCAGGGCTGGCTGGGAGAGGGGTATCTTTGGGTCCCATATCCTGGTGTTATGACCTTGTCATCAAGAAGCTACACTAGATCTAGGTCATAACCTACAGTAACGCAAACAAATTCAATAATCCTAGCTCACAGATCCTTGAGTATAAAGAATTAATAAAACAGAAATTTGCAACTTTCTTTGATTGTGTTGACTGCAACAGCTGTAAGTTTATCAAAGTTACACGGCTACCAGAAAATGAAAACTTTGTCTTATCCCCTTAGGTGATGGTGGCTACCCATATCCTGCTCAGCCGCTGGCCCTTGGTGCAGAAGGTGCCAAAACCGCCAACAAGCTTGGTGAGGATGAGCGACTGTGTGAGCTGAAAACTGTTAGAAATGATTTGTAATGGAACAAAAGAGTTGTCTTTTTCTCAGAAAAAGAAAGGATGTCAGCTGGGTTTTTTCACTGCACGACTCTGTGGTTAAAAACCTCAAACAGGTCATCATCTGAACTGATAACAGCACCTTATATAGGCAGAAGAGTTTCTGGTCCCTATGTACTGCATGTGTTTGCTAGAGTCCTTTTTTACAGAGAACAGGCGTCACTGTTCTACAGTTTAAGAGTCTAAAAATGCTGCATGTATCTGTTTAAAGTAAAGCATGAGTCTGTGTCTAAATCTGTTGTACATGTTGATCAGTAGTATCTATTTCTGAGTCATTGTTACTCTTACTAAAGTTTCTACGTGTTTGTGTTGTTTCAGTGGCTGCTGCAGGCTATGGAGCTCAGCAAACTGGTAAATATAATAGACCTCACACGGAAACATGTTCTCACACCATGCATGCAGCCTCAGCTGTGAAATTTTACACTTTTTTTACCTTGCCCATGCATTTTGCTCATCCTTTCACACTGCCTATCTGCAAAAAAATTTAATTTCTATTGTAGCCAAGATATTTTCATTATGTGGGTATAATTGGTTATGTTTAGATGTTTCAATCCACATTTTATATCCAATATTTTTAAAATATTTTTATTTCATTTTGTTTATTAGGGACAACTCTTTTTTTTAACAAACAATGTGTCAAAGGCCTGTCATCACATTTTAGTATCCTCAAAGTGGATTTATTATTCCTTGTCAGCTGGTGAAAATGTTTTCTTTTTCATCAGAATAAAAAGTGAAAAACAGAAAAAAACTAATTTTCACCTCCACCCCCAGCTACAACCCTCCCAAAGAGTGCCGATTGATGTTGCATGTGCAAAGTTCAATTATTTTACCTCTGCACACAGATCAATTTGAGCCAAATCTTCTTAAATTTCCAGTTTGTTTTGAGGAATAAATCTTACTCTCTCTCTCTGCGCATTAATTCAGCATGGAGCAGGTTAAGCAGAGCAGGAAGTTACGCTGAAACCACATTAAAATATCAGGTTAAATGCCAGAATAAAATACTCTGTGTTGACGGCAGACATATGCCATTACTGTTACTTTACCTGAAGTTCCAGCCACAATCATAACTACAATTACCACCCAGGAATTTGAATCTATCTTATCATTGTTTGTTCAGCATTTATATCTATAAAAACAGTCATAACATGACTATAATGTATATTTGCTTTGTTACCTGGTGTGTTTGAAAAATGTGACATTTGTATTTGTGTTTAACAAGGTTTTGGTGCACAGCTAGGAGCAACTCAAGATGCTCTAGGTAAGCAAGGAACCCCCACATTTGCTCATTAAAGATCAGTTCTGACTCACTTTGCTGTTTCTTTAAGACGCCATTTTCAGTAACAGCCCATTCTGTTTTTCACGCTGGGCCTCAACACAAATAGTAACATGCACTCATACTGCCTTCACTTAAAAAGTACAATAGCATGCATTATGGATTATTTTTCACTCGGAGATGTGGAGTCTGCAGAGTGAGTGGGCTGAGTCAAATAATGACAGATTGTCTTTTTAAAAGCTGTTAGGTTTTAGGGAATCAAACCCCTTTCTCTTATTGTTGTAGTTTTTCTCTGAACAAATTCAGTGTAATGTTTTAAATTTTTTATGTTGACATTAAACAACCAATGTGCTCCATGCTTTTAAAGCTGGTCAACCAGGCAAATTTGGAGGAGTTGATGGCGCCCTTGACAGCGGATACAAAGGTGAGAACGATAGAGGGTTAACAATCAGTGCATCATGTTTATGCTCATGTTTCCCTGCTAGACAGTATTTATAGAGACCAGGAACGCATTTGTTTGGCTCAGTGGGTTGATAAGGTGCCTATATACAGAGGTGATAGTCCTCAACGCACTGGTTATGATTCCCTGGTCTCTGCGCTGTTTAGTGCATGTCTTCCCCCCACTTCTTTCTCTTCCTGTTATTGCGGTCTTTCTTCAGCTGTCTTGTCGAAATGAAAAACAGCCCAAAAAAATGATCTTAAAAGGCATAAATCAATGTCACTTTCTAAAGCAAAATGTATCCTGTTTTGACATCCACCAGTCTATCATTTTCTATCATATCCACACAACTGCAGCTCACTGGATATTTTCCCTTTTTTCAGGACATTCTCTGTAAATTCTAGGGAAAATCCCAGCAGTTTTTGAAATAACCTAAATGCCTTAAGTTGCTGCCATGTGATTGGCTGATTAGCTATTTGTGTTAACAAGCAATTGAGCAGGTGTACCTAATAAAGTGGTATGTGAGTTTATTTTCTGAATGTGCCACTTATTTGAGCCATACAGTTAAAATATCCTCTTCTCAACACTGTAAGTGCTTTAAAATCCCACCAAAAAGCTTCTGTCATCTTTAAATCATAAAAAGTCATAAACAATAGATTTTAAATTTACTGTCTTTTTTGCCCCCTCTCCTCTCTGTCTTTGTCTTAACCAGGCTAATTCAACTGACCTGACATTCTTCATGTGGATCAGTTCCATAATGTGTCCAGTGTTATGTGTTTTTAAGGCTTTTTGTGTGTTTCACTCCAGTTTATCCTGTTGTGTTGTCTGTTTATCTTTTGTTTTGTCTTTCATAAATTCCCTCTCTTTCTCTGTGAGTTTTACCCTCATCTGTTGTCTTTGTCCAAAACCAAATGTACCCCACCATTCATGAGCATAATAAAATTGTCTCTATGTTGTAAAATTAATGTTGAAATGATTTTGCTACTTTAGATTATGATGCTGATTTGAAATATCTTTGAAAATACATTGCATAATGTTTACTTGTTGCGTATATTTCCATTTAAAAGCATCAGCAAAGCCTCATCCGTTGACAGGAAGTTTTACCACTTCCTTTCTCATATCAGGCAACAGCCCATGAGCACAAAACTGAAACAAAACTAAAAGTAATAAGATAAACATCAACACACTCAGAACAATGAAGAGTGGAATTTTTATTTACATAGACAATTACTAAAATGCAACAGGATAGCAACATTGTCAGAGAAAATGAATACGACGAGATGGGTACACAAATGTTTTATAATAAAATGTAATTAGGTGACTGCACAACATAAAAAATCAGAAACATAAAATCTTTCTGTGCGTGCACAAAAATGAACTTTAAAATGTGGAATAAAAAGTTCATAACATGAACATTACAGCTGAAAACCTACACAGTATAAATTGAGTATGCTTTGAGTAATGCGTAGATACAAGATGCTCTGCCACTGCTTTACATTCAAACATCAAATATACATGTTTTAAATATTAGAGCTCATTTAGGTCATTTAAATGTTTGCCCAAACAAAGAATTACAGTGTATAGAAACTGTTAAAGGTGCTAATGGTATATAGGTACTGAGGACCTGTGTTGACAGCTGTCATTTTTTCCCAACACTCATTTTCAAAACAGAATCGATGAAGTCCAGCATTTTCATTGCTCAGTAGTAATAATCAGTAATAATGATGGACAGATAATTATTTTTACACATACACATGCCAAGACTGGGTCAGCATCATAGAGGCTTTATATCACATCAACCTTTGCACCCAGACTCTGGTTTGTCTGAGAGCTAATTTGGTCCATGAACACACCCATCTCTAACAGCATGGCCTTTGGAATAGGATGAGCATGGCGAGACACATACAACTTCTGCAGACTTGGATCCATAGGGGTAGGTTTGTAGTCCGTGCACAAATCACCACTCAAACTCGGAGCACATTTGACCTCCCATTTGAAGAAGAGCCGACCATGCTGCAAGACGCAGAGATCTTCCTTGACTCCGGCGGACAGAGCACGCTCACAATTGCCCAACAGATCATCGTCCCATTTACTGTCCTCATCCCACACTTCAAATCTCACTTTACTGCCCCCTGACAAATCCTGGGTGCCAAGGTCGACAACCATTCCCCAGTGTGGGTTGTTGTTGTTCTGAATGATAGGAGAACGCTGAACCATTTGCCCATTTAAAGAAACCTTAACATAGCCATCTGTCGCCGTGGTGTGGTCGCCCCAAAGGCCGGAGGCCCGTTGGACGGTTATGATCACTCGCGCCATTCCTTTCCGGGTTGGGCAGCAGTCTTGGTTTACAGCTGGATCATTGTGACATTGGCAGACACAGGAGTCCCTCGGGTCACTCTTGATGCCCACCTGACAGCGACCACTGCAATTCTTCAACAAGCCTTTCTCAAGGATGTAATGGCTTATGGCAGAGCGCAGGTTCTTCCGGGCAGGGGTGTCAGTGGGCAGTAACTCATGGAGTGAATCGAGGGAGTATGAAATTATGTCTGGATTCTGTGGAATTGTAGTCAGCCATTCTTTGTAGGCAGATGGATCTTTGTCAGCAGAAAAGAGAAGATCTGGCTCTGTTGTGTGGCCACCTTTTATGTCTGTGAACCTGTGTATAAGAGAGTTACTTAGAGAAGTTTGCAAGTATGGTTGAAATTTAAAAGAGTTTCAAAATATACAAATTAGAAAAAAAAAAAAAAAAAGTTTATTTAAGAAAAACTTCCTTACCTGTCATTGTAGAGGCTGGAAAATGATTTCTGATTTTCCATCTTGCTAATATCACCCTGGCAATGTTTTGATTGAGTACTGATGGTTGCTTTGATGCTAACAGCTGCCTCAGCTTCCAGGCACATCTGCACCTCCTCCACACTGAGGCCCTGGAGGCTGGCCTTGCACTGGCTTATGCTTGTCACAGTTTGAACACTCCCTCCCAGTTTCACCTGGAAAAATGACATGAAACACAAATTTAGTAAATTTGATTTTTTGACATACTTGGCTTATTGGAATGAGCAAGAATAGGAGCTCACCTTAGTGATATAATGGGTGCCAAAGTTGTCTATCAGTTTGTAGAATCGTTGCTTGTATTGAGGACTGTAGACTTTTGGTAGAGCCTTCACTGCTTTGCGAAACTCTCTGTGCAGCTTAGGAGTACCGGACACTCTGTAGCTGATCACAGAAAAATACCAGACATGGATTTCAATAAACATTAAATCAAAACAGGCTCATAACAATGCTTTAGTCATTCATAGGGGAACATGCAGAGGTTTAACACAGTTTTTCTTGTCTTACCTGTAGTACTCACAGGCCATACTCTGGCTAGAGAAGCTGAACTTGTCATTCTTTGTTTTTTCCATGGAGTATTCGGCCAGTTTTGAGTTGGTACCAGCAAGCATCACTGTAGCACCTTTTTGACCCACATCAACATCCAAATTGGTCTGCCAGTTGTTTTCAACAGACGAAGTGCTACTACTGACCAGAGACTCGCTGGATTTGTGAAGTTTACTGACCACTTTGCTGTTGCAGGACTGCATTGCTCTCCAGTCAACCACTGACAAGGGCAGCTTTTGCAGTTTGTCCTCCATAAAGTTGTTCTGACACAGGGTGCAGGTCTTGTCTTTGTGTTTCCACAGATTCATGTCGATCACAAAGGCCCCTTTGCGTGCCATGGTGGTGATGTCGAAGCCTTCACCAGCCAAATTTATACCTGGAGCAAATTCTGCCTCCAGGCACTGTTTAGGTGTTCCCTTCATGCACGATTGATGTGTTAACTGAGGGAGGGACAGCAGGAGGATGGCAAAGATGCTCAGCAAAGACATGCTGCTGTAAGTTTGGTGGTGTAAGGGAGCTGATGGTTTACCCTGGAAAAAAGGAGAGGGCCAGTCAAGGGTCAGGAAACGCAACAACAAAGTCCTTCCTTGAATGATGTTCGTCATGAGTTGTCTATGGCTAGCACAAAGTCCAATAACAAAACCCCACTGAGCTGAAATTAGGCACAAAATCAGGAACAAAATAAGAATAAGCACTGCTGCATGATCCTGTGGCTTGTTTTGGAGTAATGTTGGCCAGCTGGTAAAACATCTCCACAAAGAAAAAAAGTCTAATTTAGCTTTGAATAAATTGTATTTTATCACTGAAAAAAATAAATCCATATACTTACAGTATTGCTTTCTAAAATACCCCCCCCCCAAAAAAAAATCAGTCAAAATCAAAACATAATCAATCAATCTTTGTTTGTATAGCGCTAATACATAACTAGAGTTATTTCAAGACACTTTACAATGTCTGCTGTGGCCTATTATAATAGACCAGCGTTAATCATTAATATGATAATAAAGACTATACCCTGTTACAATATAGACCAGTGTTAATCATTAATATTTTATTAAAGACTTTACCCTGTTATAATACAGACCAGCGTTACTCATTAATATTATGTTAAAGACTATACCCTATTATAATACCTACCAATCTTAATCACCATGAGCACAGCACTAGCAGTATTTAAGTATATAAACCTTCCCTAACTATAGGGAAGGACTGTCGAGCAGCCCAGACTCATATTGACGTATCTCTGCTGAAGTAAAATAAATCTACAAAGTGCAACAGTAGTACTATTTTACACTTAACAGTCTTTCTGCAGGCGTTTTATACACCTTCCAAATACTTCTTAATACAGAAGTAATTGTAGCCTTTTATAGGATTGTGTAACAGTAAAACCTGGCATTACAATTGCAATTGTGATTAGATTAATTGTGCAGCACTATCAGAGAAGGGTCCCCTCACTACACCTTAAACAGCACTGCTTCCTCCAACAGACCCATGCTCTCTGTCAGCTTTATGACAACTCTGATCTACCAACTCCTCCAGCACATATTCCTAATCATGACTACCATAGCCACAGATGGGCAGCAAGAGCCTGGACATTAACCGAGTTATCTGTGGGCACGTTCCAACACCCCAGTGAGACTCAGAAATCAGCTTTGGCTCTTTGGAAACAGCCTGCCTCCATGCAAGCTATCATCACCCATTATATCCATGTTTTGAGAAAGAGAAAATGGGAGGGAAAAAAGAAGAGTTTGAAGAGATATGTTAGAAATTAGGCAGAGAATGCAGAGCTAGGGTGAGAAGAGCTCACCTCTGATGGGTTAGGCTGTATGCTCGAGACCACCCGCAGCTCTATTTTCATATAGGATGAGAGTAGTGAAGAGAGAAATACAAAGATGACTTGTTTTCCTTTTACCTTAGTTTTGGTTGTAGGTAAAGATCAAGATGTTAAGGTGACAGACTGTCATAAAAACACTGGACTTCTTTAGACCAGGAGACTGTCCAACATATTTCCATCTCCTTGAATATCAATCAATCTTCATTTGTATAGCTTTAATCTATACCCAAAGTTATCTCAAGACACTTTATAAAGAGGGCAGGTCTAGACAGTACTATCTAATCACGATAAAGACCTGGCACAAAGTTGATTTTACATCTTCTGAGTCATCCTGATCTTGCCCAAGGTTTATGAAGTGTTCAGACCAGGCAAGACACCCCTGACTTTGAGGTTTGACTCCATGATAGTGCAGTGGTTTAAGTACTGCATGGATAGTAACATGTAACTGCCATTTTAAAGCTCCTCTTAAGTCTTAACAATTCAATTTGTAGACTTCTGCTTTTTTCTGGATTTCTTGTAGAACTGAGTTACTTACTCTCAAGCCTCACTAGATATGAAACGACTGTACAAAAATATGGAAGAACTTAAAGACATGCTAATCCAGACGTGAAAATGATATAGGCTATTTAATTTAACAACAATTTAACAAATAAAATTCAATGCAAATTAAGTGAAAAAATAACTCATTACCACCATATCAGCATAGACTCACCTTTATCTTGCCTGTTCACTCAACATTTGCGGAACTGACTGTTAACATGAGTGGTTTGTGTTATATGGTCTGAAAAGCGGGGCAGGAGGTGGTGAGGTGGCGGTGGTCTTAAAGAGAACAGGGGAAAGATGTTGTCATCCAGTTTCGAAGAGCTGAACAGATCAGGTGTGGGGGGAGGAGGTGGTCTGCAAACAGACTCATATAGATAGTATCAACATGAAAGCTAGTATGGCTTTCCAGTCAGTTGTGAACCAGAAACCACAAACCAGTCATTTCTCTGAAGTGGTGATGGGCTTTGGACATACTTTGCAAGACAGTGTGGTTGTTGCAATTTATTGAACAATTTCCAAAGTTCAGCACAGGAAAAAAATTTCTTTGATTGCTGCGTAGCTTAAGTGAGCCATGGTACAGACTGTTTTAAGAGCAAACATGGCAAAACATTTCAAATAAAACACATAAAAATGCATTAGCTTTGCAGATTTATGAACAAATTTATAAAGAACACAAAAAAGAAAATTCCCAAACTTTTATTTTACATTAGCTTCAAAGAGACATGACAAAAATCTGTGTAAGTAGGTCTGAAATGGTACTCATTTCATGTGAAGAACTGAAAATGACATTTGAAGGAAACCAGTGTAACTCAGTGTGTGTCAGTGCATGTCCCACGTATTGAGGCTAGGCTCTTTAAGATGCTTATGTGGGTTTGGCTACCACCATTTTCCATTTTCTGTCATGTCATCCCACTCTGTGATTCCTCTTTTTGTCTCACTCCTTTATTCTCAACAAAGGCATAAAAAGCAAAAGAATTAAAAAAGTGAATGTTTAAATGCCTGTATAGAGGCTATAGAAATACAAAAAATACAGGTTAAAGCCTGTAAGAAATAAGACAAAAGCAATATTGCCGATAAACACTGCATGAAATCCAGAGGTGAAAAAAGAACACAACTATTATACTCAAGTAAAAGTAAAAATTTCTGGTGTATAAATCTACTCAGGTAAAAGATAAAAGTATTTAAAGTTTATCTAAGTATTGAGTATCTACTAAGGAGTTGGACGGTAAACTATGATCTTGCCTTATTGGCGAGAACAACAAGAGAACAGATCTTCAACTGAGTTGCTAAGGTAAAGCCACACCTCTGTAATAAAGTAAAATACACAACAAAATAGAGTGTTAATTCAACTCGTAAAGAATTGAATTTAACACTGTAAGAATCACAGATGGGAACTCTAACTCAGTGGATAACGTCATACATGGTACAAATGTGACTCACATCAAAACAACAACAGTCAAGTAGAAACAAGACCAAAAGAACCCCTGCAGGGATCACTGTACAACAGACAACATCTCATCCCAACTAAAGACATATAAAACATCTAAACACTGCCCAATGGCATGATGGGGAACTCTGCCCACACAACCCCCCAGATTTGGGATTGCAGTGGTCGGATCTTAGATCAGTTGACTCTACAGAGTTATATTTACACTGGTGGATCAACACTGTCAAATAACTCCAACACAGAAGGGCATTTCACTACCATGCCATATGAAATCATTCTCTTGCTGTGTGCTACTGTGTATTCAACAGATGGAAAAGCTACAAGAGTACTGTGCTCAAGTAGAAGCACAATTACTCTGGTTGGAACTCACTCAAGTAGAAATGAAAGTACTGATTTCAAAATATACTTAAAAAAGAATGAGTACACAAAAAATACTCAATTACAGAAATCTAAGTGAACGTAATTGAAGTATGGGGCGCAGATGGCTCGGTGGCTAAGAGCCTGTGTTTAAGTCTGGCCTATGGCTTCTTTCTCAATTTCTCTCCCCCACTCTCTTATCCCGATTTCAAACTCTATCCACTGTTCTGCTCTGTAAAAAAGGCCCAAAAAATCCCCCAAATATATGTTAAAAAGTTACTTGATATGGATTAAACAGAGTAAAACTAAGCAAACAAAATACATGTTATTTTTACACAGAAGTCAGACACTTCTAAACAATACTGAATTTCCTCCTCACTTGTTTATCTCTTGTCTTTTGTTAAAGTTTACAAAATGCATTCTGCTTTAAAGGTCTTGGTAATACAATGATAAAGGATTAAAGAAAACCATTTATGAGGCCAATTAAGGGTTTTATATCACATCAACCACTGGAAACTCTGTGCTCAGACTCTGGTTTGTCTGAGAGCTAATTTGGTCCACGAACACGCCCATCTCTAACAGCATGGCCTTTGGAATAGGAAGAGCATGGCGAGACACATACAACTTCTGCAGACTTGGATTCATAGGTGTAGGTTTGTAGTTCATGCATAATTGTCCGCTGAGACTAGGAGCACATTTAACCTCCCATTTGAAGAAGAGCTGACCATGCTTGAGACTACAGAGATCATCCTTGACTCCGGCGGACAGAGCACACTCACATTTTCCCAACAGATCATCGTCCCACTTGTTGTCCCGGTCCCACACTTCAAATCTCACTTTCTTGCGCAATGACAGATCCTTGCTGCCAAGGGGGGCGATCATTCCCCAGCGTGGGTTGTTGTTGTTATGAATGACAGGGGACTGCTGGACCATTTTGTCGTCAAAAAACACTTTCACATAGCCATCCGTGGAACTGAAGTAGTCCCCCCAAAGACCAGAGGCCCGTTGGACAGTTATAATGACCTGTGCCATACCCCTGTGGGTGGGGCAGCAGTCTTGGTTTACAGCTGGATCATTGTGGCATTGGCAGACACAGGAGTCCTTCGCATCACTCTTGACACCAGCATTACATTTGCTACTGCAGTTCTTCCACAAGCCTTTCTCAAGGATGTAATGGCCTAGTGCAGTGCGCAAGTTTGACCGCACAGTGTCGTTCTTGGGCAGTAACTCATGCAGAGAGTCAAGGGAGTATGAGATTATGTCTGGATTCTTTGGTAAGGTTTTCAACCACTCTTTATAGGCAGATGGATCTTTGTCAGCAGAAAAGAGAAGGTCTGGCTCTGTTGTGTGGCCACCCTTTATTTCTGTAAACCTATAAAAGAGAGACTTGCTCAGAGAAGTTTGCATATTTGGTTTTAAAAGTTGAAATTTACATGCAGCTTTAAAAATGATTCAACATCTGAGCCAGAGCTTACAATTGGACAATCATAAAGAACCCAATAGAACATAAGGTTCCAACTTTAATACCCTCAAAATCAAGGTGTTGTTTGAGTTATTCATGACGTAGCCATTTAAGACACTGAAGGCTTACACCATTGTTGCAAACAGACCAAGGAAAATTATGTTGTTGCTCCATACCTGTCATTGAAGAGACTGGAAAAGGCTGCCTTGTTTTCTGTTTTGTCAATGTCCTTTTTGCAGTGCTTGTTTTTAGTTGATATCGTAGCATGGTAGGTTGCCGCTGCCTCGACTTCCAGGCACATCTGCACCTCATCAATACTGAGGCCCTGGAGGCTGGCCTGGCACTGCCTAATGCTGGTCACAGATTCAACACTTCCTCCCAGTTTCACCTGGAATCACAGAGGCATGTTACAAAATTTTATCTATCTATCTATCTATCTATCTATCTATCTATCTATATATATATATATTCATTTGTTGATTCTAGAAATACTAGAAACTAACGTGTACCATTATTTTTCATTCACCTTGGTGATGTAATGGGTACCGAAGTTGTCAATTAGTTTGTAATATGGTTGCTTCTGCTCAGGGCTGTAGATTTTGGGTAGATCTTTCACTGCTTTCAAAAATTCCCTGTGCAGCTTCGGTCTACCGGACACTCTGTAGCTGTTTAAAGACATTGCATGTATATATAAGCATTTTATTAGCCTAGTCATTGTCTTGATTGGATACATTTCTATCTCCTTACCTGTAGTACTCACAGGCCATGCTCTGGCTTGTGAAGCTGAATTTGTCATTCTTTGTTTTTGCCATGGAGTAATCAGACAGTTTTGAGTTGGTACCAGCAAGCATGAGTGAGGCACCAATCTTCCCCAATTTAAAATCTAAATTGACCTGCCAGTTGTTTTCAACAGACGAAGTGCTGCTACTGACCAGAGACTCGCTGGATCTGTAAAGTTTACTGACCACTTTGCTGTTGCAGGACTGCATTGCTCTCCAGTCGACCACTGACAAGGGCAGCTTTTGCAGTTTGTCCTCCATAAAGGTGTTCCTACACAGGGTGCAGGTCTTGTCTTTGCGTTTCCAGTGATTCATGTTGATCACATAGGCCCCTTTGCGTGCCATGGTGGTGATGTCGAAGCCTTCACCAGCCAAATTTATACCTGGAGCAAATTCTGCCTCCAGGCACTGTTTTGGTCTCCCCTTCATGCACGACTGATTTGTCAGCAGAGGGAAATGCAGGCTGAGAATTGCAAAGATGCAGATGTTTAGTAGAGACATGTTGCTTTGTGTTTGGGGATTGATTCGCATTGATGGTTTATCCTGAAAATAAACAAAACAACCTTGAGCAAGTAAATCCATGCTAGTTAATGCAGTCTAAAAACCAGGTTCTATTTCTGAATCTTAAAATCAAAGTACAAATTCATCCTCCGAGATTTTGGCCTAAATTTTGGAAAAAAAATTTGGCTCATGTTTTTAGTTTCATATCTGATTATGAAAACGCCACACATTGAAAAGCAACAATCTCTTATTGACTTTTTAAAAGCATTTTGTACCTTTCCAATTTGAAAACATTGTTTTTTAAGTCTCAATATAAAAAGTTTAATAATAGGAATAGTTATCATGTACTCACGTCTATCCTGTGTGTCCACGCTGACTAACTGTAAAGCAGATCTGTCTTTCGTTTTCATAGGGTGGACCAATTTGAGGCTTAGGTGATGGTGGTCGAGGAGAGAACAGGCTGCAAAAGGAGGGTTTCACAGCTTGATGACTTCAGAGTAAACAACTTATCTTCATACTGACTAATATGCAGCAGCCCAGAAACACAATGAATGGTCACTGTGGATCCTTCTAAGGTTGTCCTGATTGTTAGCGTGATTAAGAGCTATAGTTCTTCTTTATTTTAAATGTTTACCTCCCCAGTAGAGCTACCACACTAACATCAGGTGCTTACAGCAACTCTGTCTAACTGTCCCATCATATTCAGTGTGATCTTAATGAGAGAAGCTCATAAGTGTGACTTGACCTTCATAGAATCCCCTCCATGTTACTGCCTGCTGAGTTGGTGGCCTAATGCTTTGCTAAGATGCTCAGTTTTGGCTTCTCTTGTATTTTTCATAGTATGGAGGCTTGACTACAAAACATACTATGGTATTCTCCACTTCTCTCCTACATTTGGAAATCTTAAACATTTGAATAATTTGTTGATTGTCAGAAAAAGGAGTTTGATTTGTCAAAGTTCCACAGAGGTTTGGATTTACAAGTGAGAAGTTCGATGCAGCAGAGAGGGTGGGAAAGATGGAGGTGGTGTGAATCATCTTTAGCTCTAGTTGTCATTTCTCATTGGAGGAGCAGATAACCACAACTACCACACTGGCGTGAAGTTCACCATGACTTCTAACTAATATACCGGTAGTTTACAAGAAAGTCAACCATGCACACATTAACTGTTGTAGTTGTGTTTTTTTTTTAAATCAGAAGTGAAGCCGCACAGTACATGTAGAGAAGTGTAACTATAGACAGGGCGGACAGTGCAGTGGATAGTTCAAGCTGTGTCAGGTGACTGTGGGATAGAAAGTTGGCCCCCATGATGATGATAAATGATGAAGTCTACATGAAAGGGTATCAGATGGTGTCATCTATAATATGTGGGTGTATAGCACCTATTGAAAGTATTCACCCCAGTATTTTATTTATATTATAAATCAATTATGGTCAATAGAATTTCTTCTTTAATGTCCATGTGGTGGAGAGGGTGTCTTTGCCCCAAGTGAAGGAGTTCAAGTACCTCAGGGTCTTGTTCATGAGTGACAGTGGAAGGGACTGTGAGACCGACAGGCGGATTGATGCAGCATCTGCGGTATTGCAGGTGTTATACTGCACCGCCGTGGTGAAGAGGGAGCTGAGCCAGAAGGCAAAACTCTCAATTTACCGGTTGATCTTTGTCCCACCCATCACCTATGGTCATGAACTCTGGGTAATGACCGAAAGAACAAGATCATGGGTTCAAGTGATCTAAATGGGATTCCTCAGCCTTAGAGATAGGGTGAGGAGCTAGGACATCCGGAAGGATCTCGAAGTAGAGCCACTGCTCCTTCAGGTCGAAAAGAGCCAGTTGAGGTGGTTCGGGCATCTGATTAATGTCTCTTCAGGGCACATCCAACTGAAAGGAGACCTGGAAGGGTGGACCCAGAATTTGCTGAAGGAGATTATATCTCATCTGGCCTGGGAACGTCTTAAAACCCCCCAGGAGGAGTTGGAAAATGTTGCCGGGGAGGGAGATGTCTGGGTTTACTTGCTTAGCCTGCTGCCTCTGTGACCTGACCCAGGAGAAGCAGAAGAAAATGGATGGATGCATGGATTGATGAACAAAGTAATATCAATTTAATAATTTTTTCAGGTAAAATAAGTGATTGCATAAATTTTCACCCCCTTCAAGTTGGTATTTATTAGATGCACCTGTGTGGATAGGTCTCAATCAGGCTTTTACATCTGGACACTGCAATCTTACGGCATTTTTCTTTGCAAATCTGCTAAGGCTCTGTCAGGTTACACAGGGATCAGTCATGAACAGCCCTTTTCAAGTCCAGCCACAAATCCTCTATAGGATTGAGGTCTGGGCTTTGACTGGGCTACTCCAGAGCATTCACCTTATTGGCTTTAAACCATTTCTTCGTAGCTTTTGCTGTATGCTTTGGGTCATTGTCTTGCTTCCCCCAAGCAGTAGGTCTCTTGCAGACTGAATAAGATTATCCTCCAGTATTTTGCCACATTCATTTTACCCTCTACCTTTTCAAACCTTTCAGGGCTGGCTGCTGAGAAGCATCCCTGCAGTATGATGCTGCCCCAACTGTGTTACACAGTGGGGATGGTGTGTTTGTGGTGATGTGCAGTGTTTGGTGTCTGCCAAACATAGCGCCTTGTCTAATGGCCAAAAAGCACCATTTTTCCACTTGACCACAGAGTCTCCCACATGCCTCTTGGCGAACTCTAGTTGAGATTTAATATGAGTTTTCTTCAACTGTGGCTTTCTCTTTGCCACTCTTCCACAAAGCTTTGACTAGTGAAAAACCTAGGCAACAATTGTATGCAGAGTCTCTCCTATCTCAGCCGCTGAAGTTTATAACTCCTTCAATGATGATGGATTTAAATGAACTGGATTTTTTTGTATCAATCCTCTGACATATACTTTTTAGTAATTTTTTCTCCAGGTATGCTTTCAAAGTACACTTTGAACTTTAAATTAAATTCAGTTTGTTGGAAGCATCGGTCTTTATTTGAAAGTGTGACATGAATTACAGAGTACTGCTGGTTAAGGCGCCCCAGATTTCTCAAAGTCCCTGGTTTTGTTGTTCATCTCTCTGTTTGGTAGAACATTGCAACCTTAAGCTGAACTGTGTTTTCCAAAGCAGGGGTAAATGATCTAAAGAGTATGTATGCAATGCAGTCAGGGAAGACTGTGGTGAGTAATAGGGCCGTACCTGTCCAAAGACAAATATTTGCTGTGGCCCCTCCTAAAGGTCCTCCTCATCATCACTTTTGTGTGTTTGTGATGTTTAAACAAGCTCAACTGAACATGATTGTCCTCAGCATACTGTCTTTGTTTGTTTGAAAATCTAGAATATTTCAGTTAAATTCCCAGAGAGTCTGTTGTACGACAGGAGCCAGCAACCATAAACTTGGTTTGGGCTAAACTGAATTTAATTATTTTTTTCATGACAGCATTTAAACACTGCAGCTAGTATTAAGTTGAAATATCATGGATGTCACAGGAAGCAAGTGCAATACTAGAAGGCTATTTTGTGCTTCAAGGAAAATAACAAAAAAGAACAGGGATGAAGTTCTCTAATGCTTAGGGATTTCTTGTTTTTAAGACCTGCCTCATAACAAAGTGTCTTTGGTGTTTAATAAAACAAATGCCACATTTTCTTTACTCTAACAGTTTTTTCCCAGTACAAAGCTGTGATGTGGAAATTAACCATTCATGCTTACTATGAATGATTTTATTATTGCGGTTTGAGAAAAGTAATACAGTAGAACAGGCCACATGAGCCCCCCCACACCTTCCCATTTGGCCCCCAGAACATTTTCAAATTCAGAGCATGTGCATAGGAAAAATAATGTGGTATTTCAGTTACCCTTTCTCCTTCTTTTTCTTTGAATAAACTCCCTGCAGCTATTAAAACAACTCAAAAGCAACTGAGATTGAAACAGTTTAATCAGGAATGGCTTCATGCTTCATCCATTTTTCAGAAATCCACCTGTCAGCCATTATTAGCAAATACGATGCATGTTAAGCACATATTTATCAGTCCATTAGTGATAAAAACTGTGTAATCTATGTCAGCTCTTGCATATTAGCATCAAACCCAGTGATGGACAACATGAAAGCCACAAAAACATTCTGCTAAATTGTTCAATCGCCCCCTTGTGGCTGGCTGCGATATAGGGACTGATCTCACTGTTAGGGCCTAAAAATGACAAGTTAAAAGAAAATAAAAATATTTCAACAGAATATGTTATTTTGACCAATTTGAAAATTCCTTTAGTTTTATCAAAAATCTGCCCCCCAGATTTCCTGTGGAAAAAGCTGACCCTTGCACAAATGAAGCTGATGACCGCTGCAGTACAATGTTTCCTCTATAAACTGCTAGTAAGGGTATGAGAGACATGCATGGGGGTCGTCATTGTGCATTTCAAAAAAAAGTCAAAGGCTACGTTCACACTGCAGTTTAAAATGAGACAAACTTGATTTTTTTTCATATGTGACTCATATCTGATTATCTCTGACAGTGTAAACAGCACAAGTAACATTGAATCTGATCTTTTCATATCAGACGCAGGCCACTTTCATATGTGTTTCTAAATCAGATATGTATCTTGATCCAGATCTTGATCTTTTGGAAGTCAACTACAATGTGAACAGCCAAACAAAAAAAAAAAAAGATCTGAAAAAGATCAGTATTGAGCATTAAGGCCTGCAATGTAGGCCAAATGATTAGAATAAATTCAAAAGGTCAAAAAAAGTTAAAAGGTCAAGAATAATGTTAAAATACAGTTGAGGAAATGACTTTGTTAGTCTCGTTTTTACTTTTCCCCCATATTTACATATTTGCTATACCAATTTCAACTTTTTCTTGAATATTTAGACTTCTCTCAGGGCATTTGAATTTTACTTTTTCTCCCTAAATTGACATTTTTCACTCAACATTTCAACGTTTCTCTAAGCATGTTGGCTTTTTAACATTTTAGCTTAAACACAATATTTCCACTTTTTTCCTATAAATTTGGACTTAATTACATATTGAAAAAATGTCTCCCTCCTCTTTTTTATTCTCATTTCTTACCCTAATACTCTGCAGCGAACTCTCTGTTAAACGTGGTATGTTCCTAGGTGTGAGTTTATTTTGTAAACAATGACCGGAAGTATCGTCATCAGTAATCCATGTAGCTTGACAGTTGTGTAGAGGCGATGCAGGGGACCTGAGGCCGCCAGGGGAGACACCGGATTTCAAGGAATACACCCAGACAGAAATAATGATGGAAAATAAAGGGATAAAAGAGATGTCGAAGAAACTGAATGTAAGCTTTACAACGTGGACCACGAGTGCTTTGAGACACCCGGCTCTAATATCAGCATCCTCAGTTACAGGACATCGGTAGCCGACTGCCCGGCTTGCTAGCCCGCAGTCCTTCACTAAAATCTCCGCTCCACATTCACGGATCTCTGATTATATGTAATAGCATAACAAAAGCCAGCCTGTGTCAAACGGAACAGACCGGATGGAATAACACCCGTCTGCTTAAATTCTAGTGAAGGAATGACCTGCTAGTCCTCTACTGCAAATCTGACCGCTAGGATCAAGCTAGCATCCTCTGGAGTTGGATGGACTCGCGGCTCTCACTCAAACACCCACAGCATCCCTGCCCGGGACGCGTTGGAGCCTGTACGGCTGCCGCACAGGAATGCTAACTAATAAGGAAGTGGCTTTAAAATGATGAGGGACGCTGTCTGTCATCCACTTCTGGCTTTTAGGTGCTACAAGGACAGCTTTTAGATGCCAAATGTGATGACCGTCCTGAGCTTGCACCATGTATGTGGCTGGCCGTGTCTGTCTCCAGCCCTGCGGATGACACTCACACAGACACCGGCGGTTAAGAGCGAACAGCGGCGGCGCGGACACACCGTCACCGGGTAGTGCTGAGAGACTTTACGTGAGCCTGTTAGCGCCAAGCTAGGAGGCTAATCGCACAATATTGGAAGAGACCCAAACAAATACCAACACCAATGGTATCCCATAAGGTTTTAGTCGCAATAATATTACTAAATGTGTATATAGGTGTACAGTCTGTTTTTTACTTATTCGGCGGCGTCCTTTTAACGGTCCTGTTTGCTATGGCATTTTTAAATGGACCCAGGCTGCTGGACTGGGCGAATTCACCTCCACATCTTCAGTTTAATAAATACGTCCTAACGGGATACCGGCCAATCTCCTCGGTGCAAGACTGCATCAGAAGCCTCTTCTACCTGCACAATGAACTCGGAAACATATACACTCACGGTGAGTACAACAGCCAGCTTTTACTGCTTAGTCAGCACCTGAGATTTGTGCTGCTGGTGTGACTTTGACTATTAACCCACACAGCCTTTCAGAGAAGGTACCTGCTGAAAGGATGCCAAGCCAGAGCCCAGCTGCACTAAACTCTGCACACATGACTTAACCCTTTCTGTTCTGATTTCAGCCATACTCAAATACTGATTTGTAGAATTTGTCTGTATGATCATCTGAAAAGATGAATCATAAGTTCAAGAAGGTGGAGATCCTAAGTAGAATTTATTTATTGTTTATGTATTGAATTTTTTACTTAAAGTGATAGGAAGGTTGGTTAAAGAGACACTACATCAGTCCTAACTGTAACTTTAACTATACATATATATCAGGAATAGACAGTTTTAGTCAGTGCCAAAGGGCCACAGTGTTACAAATTATCAGATATTCTCAGTTTAACTGTTGTTATTACTAGTAATTCAGTGAGAGGAGCAATAGTTTGATTCCATGATCATTTATAATTCCAACATTTTTTTAAACCAAGTGCAAATAGAAATAGAGTTATTTTATGAGATAAACAGAATTAAATTGATTTCAAGCAGTTTTTTTTTCAATACAGCAAACAGGACAGTTTGATATATTTCACTTCAGTATTTTTTATGAGTGTCTTTAGTGATGCATATTATAAAAGTTTTACAATGCAGCCAATTATATGTACTAAATTTTTTCAAAGAACTAAAAATATAAGATTGTAAGACAAATGTTTCTATTTGCATGTTTTCTCTGCAGTTTTCTTACTGTTTATAACTTATTGGTATTTAAAATTGACATGGGGGCTGCACTGTGTGAGGTGGAGAGTCACATGTGGGACTCGGGCTGCAAGTTGCACATCCCTGATAAATACTATATAAATATAAATGGTGCAAAGTTGAGGTGCTTGACCGTATTAATGATATATAATAGAATTTGTAGCTTTAATTGTATAGTACGTATAAGAATAGGGGTTTACAAAGTACTTTAAGACCCCAAACAAAAACAGAAGACTAGACCAACAAGATCATCCACAGCATATGCATTAAGAGAACCCAAACAAAAACCAGGCCAGTATATTGACACAAAATGTTATAAAAACACAGAGAGATTAAGAATCCAGACACTACAAGAACCAGCTGAATAAGTTCAGACCAAGAGGACCAAAGATTTAAGAAGATGTGAACGGTAAAAAGATAGAACAACATAAAGAGATCAGAACAATATAAAAGGTGGGAAGAAGCACTTAAAATGAGGCAAGACAAATTCAATGAGAGACTAGAGAAAATTAAACCAATTTGAAAAAGAGGTGAAAAAAAATGCATTCGCTAGGAGCTGTATACAGTAAGTAAATTGATTAAACTTTAGTATTTATATGCAACTTTTATTTTAGAAGGAAATAATATATTAATATCACTTGATTTATTATTCTTTGAGGACTTTCCTAGTAGTGAGCTGAAGGTGCTTAGGGGGAATTCAAAACAAAAGTAGCATTAGGGACAGATGAGTAAGGTCAGTAATGAATAATGCATTTACAAATACCCGTTAAGGGAAATTCCGTCACAGACTTAAATGCAGAAACATAAATGCACATGAGAAAAAATGTAATGATGGAGGTTAATATTAAACAACAGGTTATTTAGAATTTGATTGGGGTGCAGGTGGCCTAGTGGTTAAGGCGCACCCCATGTACAGGGCTTAACAAATTTATTAGACCACCTGTCATAAAAACGGCAGAGACCATCCAGCATCATGAAGTGCTTTAATGCGGACTCTTTCATTTTCTGTGAGCTCTCCACATTTTACCATTTTGAACAGGAATGAGGAATTTCAAACTAAATTCACCTTTTTGTACCCAAATTTGAGCCGGCTCACTGGGCTTCTCTGAGAAGTCAGAAATGAATCAAGCATAACATTCAACCACTAAAACTCATTTTTCTGTTCAGGATTGCAAGTAAATAACTAATTTGACATATTAATCAAGGAATATTAATGTGCTTTACTATTTTTTCAGTTTTTTTGTAAATCAGTAAATTTGAAAATTCATGGATAACAATAATTATTAGATTTTAGCATTAAAAATATCACTTGAGTTAAAGAGCTTTTACATATTGGTGCATTAACCATTGCAGAAACATAAAAAATGATTTTGGTAATTACCAGTGCTGTTAATTTAGGGCAGCTGTGACATAAACCTTTCTTTGGGTGGTGGTCTAACAAATTTGTTAAGCACTGTATGTGATAGGCCCGGGTTCCAGTCCAGCCTGTGGCACTTTCCTGCATGTCTCCCCCAAGCTTTCATCCCTGTTTCTGATTCTGTCTATTGTCCTCCTCTGTTAATGAAGTCATAAAAAGTTCAAGAATAGATCTTTTTAAAAAAGAATGTATTTGACTGCTGCATTCATTAGTTTGCTTATCATGTTATTTTCAAAACCTGGAAAGCAGCACAGTAGTAGATTCAGGATTTTTTTCTCTTACCCATCAGTTGGTGATTAATGTAATCTGAAACAGGTAATAAAAACACCCACAATTTCAGAGAGTTAAGATTATTGCGTTGATAGAATACAACAAACATTGACATACTTTACTTTCTTAGGAAAACGACTGGAAGACTTCTATCTTCATTTTTATGCACTCCTTAGATCTAAAAGTTGACATTATTCCAATGAAAATTAGAACAAATTTCAAGGCACTCTTTCTTCATTTAATGCACCAAACAGTGACTAGATACTTAGTTACTTTATGTTGGCGAAAATGTAGGTCAGATAATGATTTAGCATCAGGTTTTTTGACAAGTAAAAGGTGTTAAAGTTTGTATTACTCTGAACTGAAATAATTAAGGTAATCATTAAGATCTTCTTCATTTTGTCAGTGTTGTCCTTGTCATGGCTATTGAGCAGAAAATGTTGTTGAGTACAATCCAGTGAAGAAAGGTGTTCACAACAATGCTATTGTTTGGCAGCACCTGTGGTTTTTACAATTCAGGCAAATTTAATAGTTATATGATTTGTGATTGTAATTTGTATTCAATATTTTATTAAAGAATAACACTTTTAAAAAAAGATGCCAAAACTGCGGCTCCTATCCCACATGTCATTGCCCATTCTGTCTCCATGATATCCTTCTCTTTAAGGCTGGATAGCTCACTGGTTTACATAACAGGCTTTATTGCAGGAGGCTGGCTTTCAAAACCACAGAAGGGGTCCTTGGGAAATGCCCCTAACATCAGGAGCACATGTTCTTGCATTGGATAAAAGTGTCTTCTAAATGACGTTCTATTCAGACCAGAGCTGTTTATGAACCAGGCTGCAGACATGTTTATTTCTGCTCTGAAATGTTCCATTTTAAAATGTGCATTAAAGGTACATTATGTAGAAATAAATTCTTCATTTTATAGTTCTATACTGGGGCAAGTCTTGCCATGGAAGCTGCCATGATAGGCATGACATGTAAATGAAGTCCATGGAAGCACTAGATTAAATGTTAAGGTCTGCCCCATAAGGAAGCAAGAACTGCCACTGGAAGCTGTTGCTGTATCTATTATTCTTGTTTATGCTGCTGTGACAATGCTCAAGTGCTCTTCTAGAGCCCCTTAGACAATTAAACACTTCTTTCATGGCATAGAGGAATTTTATACAAAGAGGGTGAAATGCTGTTGAAAGCAGCTGCACCAAGATCGAGAAGTATTTTATACCATGCCGCAAGGGGAGCTGTGCCATGCAGCAGTAAGCATGTACATATGCCCTTAAACTTTGTGGATTTGTTGAAGCTAATAGCATAATATTAGCCAGTGCCAGATACAGTAGTTGTCCTTCATACTAGTTTTGTCCACCATCCACCTCCATATTGCATCAATACATGTTGTACGCATGTATTGACAGTTTTTCTTTTTCCACGGTAGTTCTGTGATGATAGTAATTTCACACAGCCAACCTTCCATGCTTATAGTAATGCAATAGCCAGTCACATTGAATGATAATAGAAGGTGTGATCCCTGATCCAGCTGCTTAGTCTCAGCTCTTCATAAAGTGAGACATTTGTGGATCTTATTTAACATGCTTTTAAAGATTGTCCAATTAACCTGTCTTATATTAATTCACAAAGTGTGTAAGTGGCATGTTCTTACTGCCTGATATTAAATAATTGAATGAGAGCAACATCACCACAGGCGCTCCTTCGGGAGTCCTCAGATGAAAGAAATGGAAAATACACTCTGACTCATATTCTTTTTTTTTTTGTCTTTTCTGGATATTTCAGGACAGTCCAAAAATTAAAAATGCACCTGCACAAATTTAATGAATAGAGAATAGATTGATTAAAAAGTGACTGAATGAAAAATATGAACTGCTGTGCTTCCTTATTAGACAACAATGGGTCAGGGAAAGTCAAAATTAATTGCGGTTATGTGTTAATCTGCACAGCCAGAGGTTAGACTGATGTGTCAGCGTGTTAGCAATCTGCATGCTGTTATTCTATTCTCAGACTGATATGATGAGACTGCCAACTGCCTGGCAATGTATGTCTTTGGCCCTGTCCCTATTATTATGCCCATTAAAGTACATCCTACAGCTGTTGAGAGTGTACTAAGTTCATCCTCAGTGTACTCGCTTCTGACAACTTCCTCAATCTGAAGGTCGTCATTTTATTGCACCTCAGTCGGCAGCAGTTGCTCATCAAAACTGCAGTGATCACGAGGGAAGTGGCCCTTGGAAGTCTTTATAAAAGTCCAGTGACGTCAGATGGGCATGTGACCTGAAAATGCACCTTTAACATCAGTGTCTGTACAAAGGTGTGATGTTTAATCTGGTGAGCTTCCGTCTAGCTAGAGTGGAAATGCAGAGGAAAGCTTGTTTTTTTTTAATGTTCTGACATTTAAGATCATGTTTTATGAGCCTTATTTGCATATAAAATCCCTTTACACAACTCTGATCTCAGACACTCAGTGTAGCCCTGATTGGAGCTGAGAATGGCCGGTCATCTGTGCATGGATGAGTGGGGGAGGAGCAGCGATAACACACTTAAAATAGATGTGTTACAGTAGATGGCATTGCCTGTATCACCTGGCCGTGCATTGACATTGGAAAAGGCAGAGTGAGCAACATTAAAAAAAAAAAAAAATGGGGGTCAGGGAGTACGATGTGTGATAAATGATCGTAACAACTGGATGTGGATCAAATTTCAAGGTCTGGATTTTGCTCACAAAGCAGTGAGTGTCTCTCCTATGCCAAAAACAGACACATAGATTGAACCAAGTAGCATTAGCAGTGTTGGTCCTTTGCTGCATCAGTATAAAAGCCCACGGGGAGCCTTGTCTTTTCCTCACAGGGTAACACGGATACATTTGTGCCAATCATGTCAGTTTCTGCTCTGCTCCACAGTATTCTTGCTGGTGTCTGCACACACTCAGCATTGTTGGAGCCCTTTGCTGCCACTCGCTCTTGGACTGTTTAAAAAAAGAAAACAAAAGTGTACCTATGCTTTCAGAAGTCCTGAGTTAAACCGTCATCAGGCATTGCTCTCTTCAACAGTTCTTAAAAAATGAAGCCAACACAGATGTGCAGAAACTTGCAATTTCTCAAGTGTCCACTTGAGGCTGGCTCCACAAGCTAAAGAAGTCCTATTAACACTCATTTTAAAACTCTCATTTCGACAGCAGAGATTAAAGTGTCAGCAGCCTTTTTAAAAAATGTTTTCGAGCTGAGTAGCAAATTTTTTTTATCAGCACATACTGTACAGAGATAAATCCTCAATGACTGGTTCATTTTGATTATATTGATGCTCACAGTTATGCACAATAAGGGACATTACTGATCTGAATTACAGGTTGATGCATTGTAGCTGTTTGCTGGGAAGCTTAACAGATGCTCCAACTCCACCTCTCAGCTTGGTACTGGTTGACCATAAGTTACAGCTGTGAATGAAACAGCACACTTTTCAGCACACTAATTCTATTAGGACTTATTCCAAACAGCAATGCGTATTTCACATAAACTTCCTATTAAGGCGTCAACAGCAAGTGGAGTGGGATGAACATCTTAGTTTGTTAGCTTGATGCTAACACATACTGTAAAGTGCCTTTAATGGGCTAACACAAATTTAGCTCCCCATTCACAGTAATTTTAGATTAAGAAAGAATGCCTTCTGAAGCAGGTATTTATGTATTCTTTAATCAACAGTATATTATAAAGACTGATCATTTCTTAAATGACAAGGAAATCTTTCTGGGACCACGCTGTGTAGCATTTGCATTTGGAGGTTTGCAAAGACACGGTCCACCCTAAATTCAAGCAATATTTACCCTTTATTTCAAGCCTAAATTAATTTCCTTGTAGGCAACAAAAATAGGAGGGCTTGATGAGTTTAAATGTCAGGATGGTGATGTCTGTGTGAATGGCCATGCTAAGACCAGTGACAAACTTTTTCATCTGCTCCAAAGCTGATTAGAGCCAGGCTCAAGAGGCAAATAGCCAGAAGGCTAGCACTTATGCTATTGATCCAATGTAACCCACTGATATTATTACCATTTATTATTAAATGACATCTAGAGGGCCTGTTTACAGGGCCTTTCAGGAACCAAGCCATTTTTGTGAGCAGTTCTGTGTACAGACATGATCTAGATGTAGTAATGCCTTACAACCAGGTGCTAGTAAAGCTCATTTAAAACTATTCTTTGAAATATGAGATGAAATCGTAATGAACACTTGAATTTTTATACAGTAATGTCTGCTAGAATATTCAAAAATAATGTCCCATCTCTAGTTCTGAATTAGTGGTATGTATGTGTATGCTTTGTGTGTGCGAGAAATGCCAGAATGAATACTAAGATAAATCTTAAGCATGATATGCAAACTCACTCCTGATTCTCAGCTGCATTAAAATGCTTTGTAACCAGCAAGTGGTGTAAGAATAAAAGCACTTAACCATGATACATTTTAGAATTAGTAAGAAAAAAACCAGAGTCAAAAATGCATTAAGTATTTTTGTTAATGCATTCTAACCAGCAGGTTAGAATTCTAATACACTAATCCTGTTTGAGTATGTTGTAAGCAATATGCAAGTATGCAGTTTTGGCCTAAAGCCTGGCATACAATAAGATTTGTTAAATCTCTGAATTTTCTCAATGTGTGAGACCTTACATAGCCATATGACAGATCCAACCATGTTGTCCTCATAGTGTGTTGTGTGCACCAACAAGACCAACATGGGACAAAACTCAAAACTCCAAATCTGTCATGGATATATGTGGCTTTAGAGTAAACAAGCTAAATATGGCTGTTACCTGCTACATCCATTGTGGTCCAATTAACTTAAAATGGGGGTATTATGCCTTTTTTTTCAAGACTTTACACCATCTCTCTGATACGTAGTAGCTTATGAAATTCCCTACACAATACATGCCAATTTTTTCCTCAAAAGTAACATACAAGCTTGTTTTTTATTTTCACTGGAACAACCACCTGTGCTATCTCCGTTTACAGGCATCCCTCTGGTTTGCTTCCTGGTGCTGCTGCCTCTTAACATTCCCTGGTCCCAGATCAGCGTTACGTGGCTGGGTGTGGTGCACTTCCTGGCCTGCCTATCGCCTCAGCTGGGCTCTGTGCTCTATCACCTCTTCATGAACCACGAAGGAGGGGAGCCCGTGTACCACACCCTCCTCAAGCTGGACGTGTGTGGAATCTGCATGATCAACACGTTGGGTGAGTCTCAGTGCATTTTCTTTACTGCTTATCGTTTTGCATTCATCCTCGGCTGCACTTGTGTTATTGCTGCTGTGTATTGTCTGAGGGCGGAACTTCTCAGTATTGATTGTCAATGATTTACCATGAGGTGGTTTGCTTGGAGGTTTACCGTTATTGATTCGTCAGAACAAATTTGACAACTGAGTTGAGAGGCCAGTGTAAGCAATAATCCAGGTTCTGTAATGATTGCTGATCTGTCCATGCTGCCTGTATTAACACAGTGACATGGGCTATATTTTACTTTTATTTGTGGAGTTTAAACAAGCAATTTAAACAGGCAATAATCCATGAAGATGGGGTCAGGATTTAAATTTTGACCTCTGACTTCATATTGATATTATATTAAACTAACATATAAAATTGATGTAAATGGGTTTTTTCCATAGGGGCAGTGTTAATGCAGCAAAGCTGCACCTGTTAAGTAAAATGAGCAGTTATGGCTTGATGGTCCTGACCTGCTTGTTCACATTATGAATATTTTGAGACAAAATTAACTTTAGCTTTGGTGCTGTAAAAAATCCTGCATTAATTGTTAAAAATGTCTGGTTAAGGGTAATATATGTCCTTTAAAAGGAAAGTTATGCCTGTTGCAGTTCCTCAGACCTGAAGGGGACTGATACAGATGATTTACAATAGTGCATTTATAATATTTCTTTGGCAAAGTCTCACATTCCTACAGCTACTATGGCTGAGTGTTTCTAACCTGATCCCTGTGATGCATTTTACTCCCTCGTTCTGTCTTCCCCTTCTCATCTCTCTTCATCTGCTGAAATAATAACAGCACTTAATTTGATAGTTCCAGGTTAGTTCACTTGTTAGTTGCCTATTGATGAATTGATGGAACAATCAACTATTTTCTAATTTTTTCAGTGTTTTTAATCCTCAAGTTTAGATACTTTCAAGTTTTCTTACTTGATTTAATGTATTTTTTCTCCAGTGTTTTGATGCTGTTTTTGTTCATTTTATCAAAATTGAAAAATCTGAAAGGTTTTGCTTTACCAGCTTGTAAATGACAGAAGTAAAGTGCTGAATTCAAAGACCTGTCTGCGGTGTTCTGCTCTGAGAGCAAAATAACCCACAGTGCTCAAACATCTTGACCACTTTGGGGTTTTGTTAGCAGCATGTGTTGCATTGATGCTGTTAGGTTGAACATCAGCGCTCCTTTTTGTATACTACCTCAGGCTGAGCCATAGACGTGTGCCACACGTCCTACTGAAATTTTCAAATTGCAGAGGGTGAAATATTTAATAGTTATATACATTATGCAAACCTTCAAGTGTCAGTTTCTCAGAATAGTTTGCAAAATCCAGGGGTGGAATTTCGTTTTTTGGGGTAGTTGTACTTTTTTGAGTACATTTCAAAATCACATTTACTTTTTCTTCTACTTAAGTAACTTTTAACCAGAATAACTTTACTTTTATTTGAATGGAATACTCTTGAACTCCACAGTAGCATATAGCGAGAGAATGATTCCACATCACATCCCAAAACAGCTGTTGTACAGAACAAAAAACATTAAATCTGAAACACATTTGCACCATGGGTGAAGTTATCCACTGAGTTTGAGTTCAGAACTGTGACTCTGGGTGCTTCTTTGGACGTACAGTGCATATTCTTCATCAGTATGCATTGCCTAGGTATAAGGTTGACTCTCTGCTTTGCTCTTTTCAGAGGAGACCCAACTTTCAAAAGTTACTGCAGCTGTCATATTGTTAATATTCGAGTGTAGTTTAAATATATTTAGTGTGACACTTCTAAAGTGTTTGAGTACTTTTTAAAAAAATCCTCCTTTCATTGTTTTTTGTATGTTTTTCTTAATCAAAATGAGAATGAAACAAAAATGAGCATTTCCTTCAATATAGAAGTTCATGTCAAAATTGCAATATTACTTAAAATAGTCACAATGTCTTTTTTCCCCTATCACAACTGCTTTTGATTATTTTCCCAAATTGTTGGGCCCTGGTTCTGACTTCCCCCTGTATGTTTTCTTGTCTCAGGGGCGCTGCCCATCGTCTACAGCACACTGCTGTGCTACCCGTTCATCCGCACTGTGGCCCTGTTAGTCTACATCCTGCTGTCCAGCCATGCCATCTACTGTGCCGTAACGGCTCGGAGCAGCGTTCGCCGGCTGCGCTCTTTTGCCTGGCAGGCGCTTTTTCGCTTCTCCTTCTTCCTGCTCCGCTGGGTGGGCGTTGGCGGTGGAAGCCCCACCTCACTCCGCCACTTCCTCACGATGGACGCGCTGGCCGTGCTGGGCGGGGTCATCAACATCACGCGCATCCCGGAGCGTTTTCGCCCAGGCCTCTTTGACTACTGGTGCAACAGCCACCAGATCATGCACGTACTGGTGGTGGGCTCCATCCTCTACCTGCACTGGGGTGTGCTGGACGACCTGCTGTGGATCAACAGCTACAACTGTCCCTCAGACTGACTCCCCCGAAGCCCCTACCCCCTATCAAGGAGTACCAGGATGCCAAATCAAAGACCTCTGGGGGGAGGAGGGTGACCAGGGAGGGAAGGGGAAGGGAGGGGGGACTGATGCTGCGAGGTCAGATGTTGTCTGTGCATGTGTTTGTCTCATGCCCTCCAACTTAGAATGTTCATATCTACGTCCATCTTGGTACTTTGTGCGAATGTTTGTAACACGCACAAGCAGTTTGACTCTCACACTTGCCGCAAACATGGACGCACAGGTGTAAACAAACACAAAAACACAGGATAAAGGAGAAAAAGTATTGACACTGCAAAGTCTTAGGTAACGGCTCTAGTTAAAGGCTCCTGCTGATTTTAACGCCTTTACTTAACAGTAGAAGTAAACTTGAGCTTAAGTTAAAAGTACGTTCGTTTCAGATGGATAAATGATATCACGCTCAAGTCCTCTCAGATGTCACTGTTGCTACCTATGCAGCACATCCATATCTAAACATCACATACACAGCACAAAGCTCACACACCCTCACTCCTATATTTTTATACTACATGTACATAAAGTATTGCACGCAGCGCTCATTGACTCTTCACTATGTCCACCAGACTGAGTTTTACTGAACCCGTTCTGTCCGTGTTTCCTTGCGCTCTGCCACTGCCTCCTTTTTTGTTTATGTGTCAGTGTGTCGGAGTTGTCTGTTAGATAAACGGCGATGGGTGACAAGGTTCATTCCTGAGTGTGCTAGCTTGTTGGCCATGAGTTTACCTGTGTGAGGACTGCATGTTGAAACTAATCGGGCAGTTTTTTATCGCTATCTTTTGCACCTGAGCAAAGTGCCAATGAAGCTGAGGCATTTTAATCAGAAAAAAGGAAGTGCATACGTTTACAAGCTGTGTTGTTCAGTAGAGTTTCTGTGTTATTTATTCTTTAATATTTATAAGTTCTAAAAGTGAGGAGGATCAAACCTATTGTCTTTTATAGAAGAAAAGTTTTTAAGTTATTAACTATGGAAGCCTTAAATGGACATGCAGCCATGCATTTTATTTTTCTCAGCTTTCACATGAGATCTGGGTTAAATTGTCCCATTTTCTGTGAAAACAAGGTAATCTTCTGGATTATGAGGTAACATCTAGAATTAACCCTTTAACCAAAAAGAACGAGATAAGACAGGGAAGGAATGAGTTGTATTAAAGAGTAACTGAACCCCAGAGTTTCAGTTGAGGTGGATCTGCTCTAGGATAAAAAAAATGCTTTTAGAAAAGGGTTGAAAGGATGGGGGATAAGACACACCCACTTCCCCCTTCCTACGGTCCCTAATCAGCCACAACATCATTCAGTCTACACTGCTTTTTAGATTTGATTATAAACCATAATATCACAGCCATTCGAGGTAGACTTACCACAAGCTAACTGAGTGTGAAACAATGAAATATGGTCACATAGAAGCAGGGTTGGAAAGTAACTAATTACATCGAGTACTTTTTGAGTACATTTTGAAATGAGTAATTTTACTTCTACTTAAGTACGTTTTATCCAGGGTAACTGTACTTTTACTTGAGTATGGTAGTCGTGTACTTTCTACCTCTGTCAGGGCGCATTTTTGATGTCAATACAGAAAGACAAAGCTGTATGACGATGTAGAAAACAAAAGCAAGTATTATTGACTTTGTCTAAAGAACAACATTGTTTATTACAGCAACATCTCTGATTGGTGGAGCTGCAAATTTCCACTGTCTACTGCTAAGAGTGACGTTAATGGTGGAAAAGTGGTTGCTAACTGTCGAGATCTGTGGTGATGGCAGATGGCATCACTCTGCACCAGATCAGCCAATCAAAAATTTTAAAAATAATTCATTTGCAGTACATGGTTTCAACCTGTAGAGGGAAGCCACTATTCATATTTTAAACACAACATGTAGAATTTAAATGCTTTGTGCTAAGATGCCAAGATGTGGCCCCGAACTGATCAACAGTACTGCCAAAGCCAGAGGTTTTTCCCTGAAAAAAAAAGTCTCTGAGGGTTTAGTTACTTAGTAATGATGTTTTGAAGCATGTCCATGTAGGGCTTCCATAAATTAGCTATATGTCACATTGTTTTAACATATATTTATTCTGTTGAAAACCTCTCTGATGTGCACTTTAAGACAACAGAATGGACAAAAGACCACTCTGAAATCTCAAAGAAGATGACACTTCCTGCACTATTTGAACAACAGATCTGGATTAGCATGTGGCAGCATGATGCACTTGACCTTTGCGTCAGCACACAGTGCACAGAATACTGTAATAGAAAATGTTAAATGTATGATGCTTTATTTATTTGTTTGCTGCTACATTTAGAGTTGCGTTTCCGTAGGCTGGCAGAACAGTTTACATTGATGCTGTGCAGGATCACTGGCTGACAGGTCGAGTTAGAGGTCAGAGAAAATCTTTTGTTTTATTCAGAGCATGCAAATCCAGAGGATTAGCTGCTCATCCCCCCACCCTACTCACACTTTCACAGATTTTTGACTCCAGTAATATTGCAGAAATAGATCTATCTCTGTTCACATAACAATTTTACATTAAGTAATTAGAGTAAGTGTTTGACTTTAGAAGATGTAATTTCAATCTCATTTTCTCTGGCTCTAAAGAAAGCGTTTACTGTGTTTGGGTGTTTACTGTACATTGACCCTACTTACTGAGGGATTATAAGGGTCAGCCATTATTGCTACATAGCAGGTCGCATTATTGCCACTGTATGCTTTCTTATTTAAATGCACTGCTTTTGCTGTGCTGCAGGATTTGTGTTCTGCTACAGAGCACAGCTTGACTTGCACTTTTATTTAAACATGTTTGAGTTATAATAGGGTTGTATTTTAAAAAGCTGGCCTTGCCAAACAGGAATGAACCCTTACATCCTCCAGTCATATAAAAGTCGCATCAGTTGTGCGCAGACGTCCATGGTTTCTCTGCAGCTGATTCCCTCCATGCTATTTCCGCTCATGAGTACCCCGTTCCTTAATGCTCGAGACTAGTTTCTGAGAAGCGGAGTCTCCTCCAGAGGCTGACTTTACTTTCCTTAATGACATTGCACGCTCTTCCCCTTGCCAACAGTCACAGCCGCCCACTTGCTCGAGTTGCCAATTCCGTCGGCCCCTCTACGTCTTGCCAAACGAGCTGCGTCTGATGTGTAGCACATCCTCTGCTTCCTGTGCTAACACTGACTCATAGGTGAAGAAGGATTTCCCAGTCTTAGTCACGTACACTTGCCTCTGACTGCACCTCCACTCTACTTCACCCTCCCCCTTACCTTTCTCGTCATTACCTGCAATGACCGTAGTAAATCCAATGTATTATTGGCCTTTGAATGAAACAAAAAAGTGCATGAAAGTAGCTTAGAAACTTACAAATTGTTAGTGAATAGTTTGCTCATTTTCCACAAGCTACATCGCTCACTCTTGTGTGGGTATTTAGGGTGGGTGGGTTGGTTGGGGAGGGGATGGAACAATGAGGCATTACTCCCTATCAAACAACATGCACTGTTCATCGTTCTCAAAAGGGCTTTGGATTACAGTAAAATAAATCCTAAAACCTAATTAAAGTCCATATAAATAATGTAAATACATGTATGTAGATGATATATACATACAGTGCAAACCATATACCCTAACTCTGTTTTGTAAAGGATAGAAATTTAGAAATGGGACTTGCCACATAGAAGCTGCTGCTCTCTTTCACAGCCAAAGCTAATTATGAAAGAGGGAAGCAGACGCGGCTCAGTGCGGCACTTTGGATTCATTTCAGAGACGTGAGTCTGCTTCGCTACGTTCCATTTGTACGTGATAAAACAAAGACAAAAACATAGTTTCAATGTTGTGTCCCTAACCAAAAATGCTTCGGGGCATTTCAATGTAAGAATTTGAGAAGAGACATTCGTGACCATCGTGGGGTAACCTTGGCGGGCATGTGAATACCTCGTGACTACCACTGGTCTATCTATGCATTATCAGCCGAAAAGGATCATAACAGTGATTTGTGTTTCTTTGGGGGGGGGGGGGGGGGGTAAAAAATAGCTCTCTGATCCGCTGAGGGCTCCTTCGCTCCAACATCCTGGGTCTCCCACTTCTCAGGGTGCCATAACAGTAGCTGTAACATCCGAGACCTGACCTCCGTGGCGCATAATGCAGCTGCGAGACTTCGCATCTACCTCCACCTGCACCTCTTTGTCCAGTCTGTTCGTGCTGGGGACTGGGTAACAGATTGGACAGAAGGGAGAAAAGAAGGTGGAAAGTGATATTTTTTTGTTCTCATGTCACAGGAGTGGAACCTGGCCTGAAAATTAATCTCTGTCCTTTTTGTCTGTATGTTAAAAGATAAAAAAGAAGATGACTAAACACTAACAAAACAAAAGTTCTGTTTTTTTTAATATAACACAGGTGCCGGATAGCCTGTTAATGACCTGTTTATAATGGATTACATGTATTGTTATATACTGATTACTGTTATTCTGTAGATCCTTATGATGGCACTGGTCTATGTGTACAGGATATGAGACAAGCCCTTTGCTTTTGAAAGAAGGGAGCTTTCTGGAGGGTCTGTCTGTTATTGTCTCTTCATATCTGCACCGTCAAACGTCTAACAGATTGAGTGTGGCTCCATCTAGTGGAAGCTCATGTGCACTGATGCAGGCGTTACTGTAGCCATACTGCGAGCAAATGAAAAGAATTTGACAGGCTGTAACACTGTCAGCTCTGGCTTGCAGTTCCTCTCCAGGGTTGTTTATTTCTGTTCCCTGACCATGTATGTATGACATGTGCGTACGAGCTCTCCAGCAGAGCTCATACAAGCATGAAATGTGTATGTTGTCGACTTTACTTTCTCCCTATGCACTGACGGGGCCCTGATTGCATCCCCAGAGTGCCTCATTACCCAGTCTGTGTGCTTGCAAATGAACGTGCATGAACACAGACGAGACAGTTTGTTCCTATGCTGTAGCTCACCTGTCTGTCCAACATTAGTGTCCTGTGTAACAGACAGGCTCTCACACTCCTCAGTCTCCAGCAACGATTGTGCAATAAACTGAAGTCTATATTTTTAAACCTGTCTCTACGGCCTCTCTTTTTTTGTCTGGGTTTCTTTTACAGAGATGTGTTTTTGTGCAGAGGATGTCAAGTTTTAGGAGAGGGAGGTGTGGATAATTTAGTTGTGTCTCAATTCAGGGGTAGTGTCCTATGACAGAAAGCAACCGTCATACATCATGTAGACAAGAGCCCAAAAAATTTAAGCCTAACCCTACCAGAGCAGGGCCGTCCCATAAGCTTTAATTACGGGCAATAGGACATTAAACCCCATCATTTTTAGTAAATTGGCTATGATATTAAAGTTTAAACTACTAAAATAACTTGTTTTAATGCCAGAAATCTGTTCATGAGATCTTAACTGTCAATCTTGGTAATAACAACTATTTGAGATAACTGGCAATGAGTCTTTCAGATCACTGTGCGGGAAATTTGGCCTACTCCTCTTTGCAGAATTGCTTTAATCCAGCCATATTTGCGAGCAGATTTCATAAAATCCATCAATTACTGAAAGTCCTCCAGGTCCTCACACTACTACCACCATGTTTGATTGCTGGTATGATATTCTTTTTTGAAATGCTCTGTTAGTTTTACACCTTCCAAAATAGTTCAACTTTTGTGTATTGAGTCTGTAGAATATTTTTCTGTGAAGTCTTGGGGATCATCAAGATGTCTTTTGGCAGATATGAGATGAGCCTTTGTGTTTCACACCTCAGAAGTCGTTTTTGCCTTGGAACTCTCCCATGGATGCCATTTTTGCCCAGTCTCTTTCTTATAGTTAAATCATGAACACTTCCTTGAGTCAAGTGCAGTTCTTTGGATGTCGTTCTGGGTTCTTTTGTGACCTCCTGGATGAGTCGTTGATGCACTCTTGGAGTAATTTAGGTAGGCTGGCCATTCCCGGGAAGGTTCACCACTGTTCCAAGTTTTCTCCATTTGTGGATAATGGCTCTCAACATGGTTTGCTTGAGGTCCAAAGCCTTAGAAAGGGCTTTGTAACCCTTTCCAGACTGACGATGTCAATGACTTTGTTTCCCATTTGTTTTTAATTTCCTTAGACGACAGCTTAATGTGTTGTTTCTTGAGATCTTTTAAGGCCGGCTTAAACTCCATGAATTCAGACAGATTTTGGCCCCACTGCAGTGTGGCATCGTGAAAACTTGGGCCTGATTTTGAGCATTGGGAAGGACACTTCTCTTTTAACCTCTGTAGACCTGACCTTTTGTTAAGAAAACATTTTTTAGTTTCTTCCACTTTTTTTGGGATAAGTAGGTCCTATCAGACTAAAACCTAAGCCTTGTCTTGAAACAGGCAACCAAAATGATATCTGCAAATCTCCTCAAGGTCCTGTTTCTGCATAAAAAATAGAGCACTGGATAGGTTTAAGAGATGTTTTGGCTGAGTGTTAGCCTGTTGCTCAGTCGTTGGTGTCAGTCATTAAGGTATATAGGTATATTGAGGTATATAGGAGTAATTCTGATGATGGGCCACAAGGATTTGTCAAGGCAAGCTTGGACAAAATTTCCACTAACAATTCCAAATTTCTTGTAAATTTTCCTTTCCAAACTCTAAAGAAAATCCCCTAAAATTTCAAAGGAATTAACTACATTTTCTGTGAAAATTCTTTAATATATTTTTAAAGCATCCCATTAAAAGTATCCCTTTTTTCAAACATTCCCCATATGTTTTAGTGAAACTTAATCATAAGGTAAAAACATTAAGACAGAGAAGATTTCCTCAAAATTCCATGTAAATTCCTGGAAATTTTCAAGCAATTCCCCTAAAATGTCTAATGAAATTTAAAAACAAAAATCTAAATACATTCACTCAAATTCCATGAAATAGTCAGAAAATTAAATAATTTAATAAAAGATCTAAGATCCTAGAAAGGGTACTACATGAGTGAAATAAGTAAAAATAAATTTGCAGAGGAGGCTGCATAAAAATCTAGCTGCTCTCAAATGTTTCCTGTTTCCAGGCTTAATTACACCTCCAGTGTTCAGTCGAGCATCTCGGTGAATGTGCAGTGCTGTGAAACTTGACAGATGTTTTCACTTTAAGAAAAGTAGAGCTTCTGATTCAAGGCGTCACCTAACCCAGCTTCATCCAGGAGTAAACTGGACCACACAGTAGCATTGTTCTGACATTTTTATCTTACGAAACATCTCAATAACTCACATTGTCTTCCCCTTCAAGTGGCAGTTTTCACTCACCCCAATACGTCACCTCCCACTTCCACCTTCATTTGAAACTGTCACTTCCTCAAATGTTGTGTTGTGATGTACTTTAACCTATCGTCTCCTCTGAGCTATCATTCTGGTGCCAGGGTGTTTGGTGCACTGCTGAGACTCCTGAACTGCTGAAAGGCCCCCACACGACTCCCAGGTAGGCCTGTGGCTCTAACCATTAACACTTACCTGTATGATGTAGCTTTCATTCATAGGACATTTGAACCTCATTGATTTGAATTAGCATCTCTGATCTTCTAGTTCCATGTGGCTCAAGTTCCTCCTCTTTCAACTTAGTGAATTGTTTCCTACTTTGTCTGAGCTGATGTTTCCCATCACGATGGGGAGGGAGACACAAATTACTGACATGCATTTAGACTCCTGATAAAATTACAGCTCACTCTGTAAAGGGTTATTGAATTAGACGCAGAGCAGAGAGAGGTCTTGTGATGCACATGCAGCAAAGCTGTCTGAGCAGAGGCGCGGCTGCAGATTTCAGGAAGTCGATTCGCAAAAAATGGAGGTAAAGCAAAACATATTCACTGTTTTTGATCGGAGGGTTGATCGGTAAATAGTGCAAGATTTGTTAGTTTTACAGCTGCGTGATTTGAAACCATCTAATTTGCAGAGTTCTGATTTTATTAGCTGATAAACAGTGCATTTATTGCATGCATCATGTAGACTTCCTGATTTTGATACATCTGAGAAGATATGATAGTGGGAAAATGAATGAAAACATGAGTATGTGAATGACAAGTAGAGCAGGAGAGAAGACTGGTGGGTTTCTGCTCTCTGAAGGATGTGGTGTAACTGCTGCTTCAGGTAACTCATTTCCTTTTTAGATCGGTGCACGTGAAGCACAACTGATTATTAATAGCAAAGTTTATCATGCTATCCTCATCCCATTGTCTTACATGATTGCCTTTAGCATGCACAGTTATTAAAGGAAAGCAAATAAAAAGGAAAAGTTGTAAAAAAAAAAAATGAAAAGGGGGTGCGAGTACCAGCCAGAGACAGACTGGAGGAAGCAGTTGTGAAAGGTTTTGCTTCCTCTTTTTACAGCTTTCCTCGGTTGTGTCTTTAAGCTGTGTCGTCAGCTGTCTTTGCAAGTTTAATTTCTACATAGGAGTATCAAATCTATGTTGGTTACAACTAGCTATTTATGATATTTGGCTTAATTTGGCTTAATTTGAATTGCAGGTTTAATTGAGCTTGAATTAATATTGATTGTTGCTTTTTTTCCAGTTCACCATGTCCAAAAAAGTTGTAAGGACCAGTAAGTTCCGTCACGTCTTCGGCCAGGCTGCAAAAGCCGACCAATGCTACGATGACATAAGAATCTCCCAGATGACATGGGACAGCTTCTTCTGCTCCGTCAATCCCAAGTTTGTGGCCATGGTTGTTGATGCCAGCGGTGGAGGAGCCTTCATTGTGTTGCCTCTGAACAAGGTGATACGCTGACTATGACTCTGGTTGTGTTGGCATAAAGACAGAAAACATATCTGTTCTCTTTCCTTCAACTTCTCATTTGACCATTTTTGGACATCACGATAACTTTTTATGCAAATCAATGTGCTCCTCTTTCGACACCATGCTTACATCTAAAATTTTGAATCCTGCCTCTCAAACACACGCACTCTGCTAAATAAGGAAGTTTAATGCAGACTTAGAGTCGTTCTACACGTCACTCGCTCTGCTACTGAGAAGTTTTCACCATATTAGGAGTTAGTTGTCTGCTTAGCGAGGGCAGGATGTTGCCTCAACACGGTTATTCTTTACTCACTTACAGACTACATTAGGTGGCTTGAAATTTCATTATTACGCGAATGTGCCAGAAAAAAGAAGGAAATTACAAACCTTGTGGCCTTGTTTATACTCATCTGAGTTTGTCAACATGTTTCAACTCTGACAAGCTTCTACTGCAAGTTCCTCTGGGTCTAAGAAATGTTATAAACAGATTATTTGCAGGTCTGAAAATCCTGAATGAAAGCGTCAAAAGTGCTTATATATAAAGAGGAAGTCTTACACTTAGTTTTTCTCTTTGATGGCCTGAAAGTCTTTAGGAAGTAGCCCTTAATGTCACTACCTCTGAGACACTGCTTAGTGCTATCATAGTAGGCAAAACCATGAGTGAGGGACGTGTGTTGCAAAAAAACAAGCAAATATAGATCTCTGACCAGGTTATTGACTGAAGACATACCTTTGTGATAAAGTGAAAAGCATGAGCAGATTGTGGGTAAAATATGAAGTCATTCTTGCACTGTGTGCTGCTGACCTTCTCATTCAAGCATCAACCACATCTGTCCAGTTTTACTTCATTGATTGAAACACTACTCCTCTTCTTTTTACCATGTAGTTGATCATTTTTACCCAGTAATGGCTTCATCCAAACATGCATGCTTTACATGCCTGCACTTAATAAATCAGAGCAAACACAGTCTGGGTAACAGTTAAGCTTAGGGTACAATTCTCACTATTAATTAGCTGCTTATTTGCATGCCAATTAGTAGCATATTAACTGCTAATTAGTCATGATTAGCTTATTAGAGCCTTATTCCACAAGACTATGATCTTTGGCTAATAGGCTGTTATCTAAGAGTTTTTCCTTGACAACCTGCTTTTTACTGCATATTTATAGCAAATAAGGAAGCTTTTCATATTAGTTATGACCTTAATATGCTTTGCCAAGTATGGCCCTTGAGAGCCATAATAATCTTTGACACAACCATACTGACTGGCACTTACACCCAAGTCTGGGGAGTGTAAAATAGCCCGATTTGATTGGTTAAGACTTTACACAGTGGTAGTTTTATGTCTGGAGTTGTATTCAAACATCATCTTTAAATAAATAAAATGATAACTGAAGAGTAGTCTGTTTGAATATGTTTTAAAATGTATGATTTTCACTCAGCCACATCTATCTGAAAAAACCTAAAACTAACACTGAATCTAATAAAAACTAAACTAAAATGAAGCATTTTTGCAAAAAAAAAAAAAAAGTTAATAAATTAAACTAAACTAACGAACTAGCAGTCAAAACTAATTAGTTCTTCTCCCTTAATTACTGAATAAATCATAATTAATGTGAAACAACTTCTATATTTAAGATAAGCTTTTAATAATAACTAATAGGCAGTTTGTATGCTACTAATTAGCATGCTAATGTGTCCCCACAGTCTGCTTACAGGAACAAAGCTTGTCATCTATGAAAACACTTTAAGATACCTTATGTAGCTCAGTTAGCTGCGTAAGCTACGTAGATTATGGAGCAAACAGGAAAAGTTAAAGCTCGCAAAGCTCATGGATGTCTATGCTAACAAAGCTATGAAGCTAATGTTAGCTGCGTAGCTTACAAAGTCACATTAGCTGTAGCTATGTTTGCAAGAGCTTGTGTAACTAAAGCTAACATGGCTGCTCTTGCTTATGCTAGCATAGCTATGTTAGCTTTAGCTAAAGTTTGTTTATGATAGAAGTTGAACTGGAAATACGTTTGGCCAGCAAATAACAGCCACTCTGTTAACCTGACAGACACAGCGTTTCAGATTAACAGTCCAAGACAGTGTTAATTTTGGCAGCTAATTTTAATTTTAGTCTTTAGATTAAATGGCTTTTAGTTTTAGTCACATTTTAGTCATTTGTACCCCGGTTTTAGTCCATAGTAGTCCAGTTTAAGGCTTTAAAAATTACTACTTAAAAAGGATAAACTTATGGTCTTACTCACTCATATAGAGACATAAATGTTAAAATCAATGAACTTCATAGACTCCTCCTAAGGTTACATAGGTCCTACATGATACTAACAGCCACTCTGGAACAGGTATGAATTAGTGTTATATGATGATTTTAAAGGTGATGAATAACTCAGTGAACCTTGCAGTAACCACATTAGTCATGGTCTTATCTCTGATGGATTACATAACTCTCTGGGGAGGCAAATTATTCAAGGGACCAGTGGGCATAAAATTACAGAAATGAACTGCAGAGACATGAAATGACTCTTCCTGTTTTGAAATAAAAGTTGGTGATGTCAAGGTTGTGTTGTGTTGCTTAAGAAAACAATAACTGGTAATAACAGATCAGCTGATCAGATGGGACTCATTCAATCTGCTATTTCTAGAGGTAATGTAGCTGGTGCATAAATATCAGGTGACCTTAAACTTCTGCCTCTCATACAAACTAAATCATTGAGTTTACCCAACTTGCTCTCATTACCTTTAAAGCAGCCAGGCTTCCTTTTACGCTAAAGACTTTTGAAGTGAGATCTTAATCCTTTCTTGATGTTCTCTTCATCAGACAGGGCGTATCGACATGTCCTACCCAACTGTGTGTGGCCACACAGGACCAGTCCTAGACATCGAGTTCTGTCCTCATAATGACAACATCATCGCCAGCAGCTCCGAGGACTGCAGCGTCATGGTGACAATCTTTGTGATTTTACACTTCCCTCTAATTTCATACATGAACATCTGAACAGTGCCGCTAATGTTTCCTTGGTGAATAGATTTGGGAGATCCCAGACGGCGGGCTGACCGCACCCCTCACAGAGCCAGTTGTTAAGCTGGACGGACACTCCAAACGTGTGGGCATCCTGAGCTGGCACCCTACCGCCCACAACGTGCTGATGAGTGCAGGTATAACATTCTGAACTCACGCAAGCTAACAGACAGTCCCTGTGTTGAAATATATTTGTAAAGAAGAGAAACCAGGCTGGAAAACTAATACATCTCAGACCAGGGCATTCAAACACAGCTCGGTTCGTATTCACTTGGTGTCTGGCCTCTTTATTTAACTCAAAACAACTAAGGCTTGAACGCAAAAGACATGAATGGCACACATGAATTGATGCCATGGAAAGAGCTGCAGGATTCAAAATCAGGCTGCTCGATTTGAAAACTCTGTACATCTGGTGCAATCTAACCATGATGCCCTCAGCCCTGCTGAGCCCTACTACCACTGCTGAGCATTAAATGTATCTATATTTATAATGGAGGCTGTGTTGTGTCCTCACAGGCTGTGATAACGTGGTGATCCTGTGGAACGTGGCTTGTGGGGAGGCAGTGGTGAGGATCGACACAGTGCACACTGACATGATCTACAGTGCCTGCTGGAATAGAGATGGATCCCAGATTCTCACCTCCTGCAAGGACAAGACCTTGAGGGTGCTGGACCCCCGCAAGGGCACCGTTCTTCTTGTAGGTTTCCTCTGCAAATTCTACCCTTTTATTATTGCTGACACTGAATGAAACAGGTCTTGGCAGGGCTCAAACCTGGGATTATTTTATTATTATACGCCATTACTCCACGAATGTGTTGTGTAAAACTGCAAGCCAATCAAGATATATCTGCTAATGTATTAAATTTCTAAGTGTTTCCTTGTCAAAAGTATAGAATAAAATACAGCTCTTTAATAATAATGTAGAACACCATTATTTTAAAATTATTTTCAGTGTGTTGTGTGTACTGGTCTTGGGTAAAAGAAAAAAAGAAGAGGAATAGTGCATATATATTTCTTAATTTCATAGTTTAATAGTGCCATCTTTCTGTAAAAGCTCCATCTGTGCTCTGCCCACAGGAGAAGGAGAAGCCTCATGAGGGCTCCCGGCCAGTCAGGGCCATCTTTGCGTCAGATGGAAAGATCCTCAGTACTGGCTTCAGTCGCATGAGTGAGAGGCAGGTGGCGCTGTGGGACCCGGTGAGTGTTGACAACATCCATGTCAAGAACAACATCACATCCATCCACCCTTCATGCTTCTCATTTTGATCCTTAGAGCAAACATTTTCAGATCTCCTCTGTTAAATAATCATTACTCACTTCACTGCAGGCAAAGATGCCTTTAGAAAAACTCTTTTAGGTCTTATTCATTGAATTTATGCACTCGTCAACACAGAGCCGTGTAACATGAGCAGCAACCACACAACTGTCATCACTGTTTGATAAAAGTTTAGCATGATTCTGTCCTGGTTTTGGCCTGGAGGTGTCATCAGGTTTTCTGCCCACTTCAAACCTGATAGAAGAGGGCCCCCCCCCACAACAAAACAGAACAGAAAAGCTTTCATACTGCAACTGAAACAGCTCAAATCATAGACCGTGAAAGACAGCCAAGCTTAGTAGTCGATTAGTTTAATTGTACAGTGAAATGTAATTAAATGTCAACTTCACCAGTACTCCTCAAATACTGCTGCTCATAGTCAGCTGGAGGGTGTCCCCTTCCCAACAACATGATTTGTAAGTTAGGCGTAGAAGTGGCGAGTAAGCCCACCTGAGGGCAGGAAGGAGGATTGACACAACCTCGGTCGTGCTCTGGGATGTCCTTGCATATTAGCAGGTGCATGGGAAAATAATCTGTTAAAATAATAACAAAGTCCACACCTTTAGGGGTTGATTTGGCAAGTATGCATGGCCTTTGTCAAGAAACACGTATGATTTATGGTCATATTTGTTCTTTATTTATTGATTTGCACTTATTGCCGCGATTTACATTTGGCGATGTGGCTGTTCTGGGATGCCCTGCCCTTCCACGGGCCTACCTGGCATCAAGCGGGAACAGCACACATGCCTGCTCTTCCTGTTCTTACAAGGAAAATGTGAGGCAGAGAGAGAAGAATCAATAAACCCTGAAGGAAGCAGGCATCATTGACAACAGAATGACATTTATTAAGTCAGAGGCAGAATACAGGAGGAGCTGGGGTGAAGGAGGGTTGCAAAAAGCATCTTACAGAGAAGAGAAGCTGGGCTTGGGCAGTTTTAAATGGGGCAGTCTGAGTGTGATTAGCTAACAGCATGCTTAGAAACAAATCAACAGGCTGTCAGCTGAAAAGGGCTTGAGATGAGCTTACCTCAGTTAAATGCCATCGCCTGAACTAATGCTTTGCACTCAGTTTATCAGATTGTTGTCATAATTTTCAAATCTTATGTGAGGAAAAACTACCTCCTTCTATACTTCTTTTGATGCTGGAACAGCCATCTCATTGATGATTTGCAAGGCATTCTGGGAGATTTACCCTAACACTTGGTTTGCAGTGTGCCTTTGTAAAAAGGCCTCAGTCTACTCATCATCAAAGTGTGCAGTGAGACTTTCTCATTTCTGAAAGTCTATTTGAAATGAGTGTGATAATACTTTAAACTCATGCTCATACACATAAGATTTAATATTTAAACTTAAGTGAGCATAGAAAGGCCTTCATCCATCTGTAGAAAAACCTGTCAACAAGGTCAGCATCAATATGAAATAAGTTTAGGACCAAGGAAAGGTGACTATAAACTTTGAATATTATGTAACGATCTTGACAGGTGGACATTTTGCTTAACTTTAGACTTGCTAAAGAGTTATTTACTGTATTAACCTCACTGCTGTTTCACAATCCTAGCTTACAGCATTGAGGGCGTGTAGTTCTGCAATATCTCGTCTCAGTATCAATTAAATGAATCCTTGGCTTACCTGCAGTCTGCTCTAACAGCTGTTTTTCTAACAGATATTATATCATATATAATTCTAGCTCTAACTCTTTGTATGTGTTTCTGTAGAAAAACTTTGACTCACCGCTGACCCTGCAAGAACTGGACACTGGCAGCGGCGTCCTCCTGCCCTTCTTTGACCCGGACACCGGAATCATCTACCTCTGTGGCAAGGTGAGATTCTGATGTTGACATCAAATTCCTTTTTTATGCATCAGTCTCACCCACATGGAAGCACGTGGCTGACTTTGACATCTGCATTACAGGGAGACAGCAGCATCCGTTACTTTGAGGTGACAGACGAGGCTCCATACGTCCACTTCCTGTCCATGTACAGTAGCAAGGAGAGCCAGAAGGGGATGGGGTACATGCCCAAGAGGGGGCTGGAGGTCAACAAATGTGAAATAGCCAGGTAGTGACTTAACTGTGGACAGACCTAAACCCCGTATGTCTTTCCTGATCTCTTCTGTAAACATTTTTGTAGTGTTTGATGAAAAATCTCATCCTGATGTATTATAATGGTCAAATGTTGCATCCTGCAACTCATCTTGCTGAACACCTTCTCCACAGATTCATAATTCATAAACATTAGAAATGACAATACTGATATTGGCAGTGCCTTCTCAGATAGCCTTGCTGGCTTTTGTAGGCCATGAAGAGGCATCAGTATTAATTCCAGTCTGTTTCATAACCACTTAAATAATCCTCCCAGGAGCTTTAAGGTAACATCAAGGCTCTGAGTGTAGGTCAAACATTCAACCCACTACTGTGGCCCAGACTAACATATCCCAACAAATATTAGATTAATCACATGTAAGCTTTGTGAAAACAGAGATACTTCCAGACAATGAATCATACTGACACTGGTGATCCTTTTGACTTTTATCTACTGCAAACATTCAGTCAAATTCCCCACTTCTACCTTCCTTTCATCTGTATTTAGCCTCAATTAGCAATATTAGCATGCTAACAAGAAATAAATGAGGCTATGTCTGAAACCTCAAATGACTACAGTAACTAACAAAAAACAAACTTACACTACAAACAACATTTAGTGTGCACAACATATGGTTAAACATCAATCAGAAACTACTGCTACACTCTTAGAAATAAGGGTTCTAAAAGGGTTCTTCTTGAAGGGCAGAAGTTCTACCCAGAACCATTTGCGTCTGAAAAACCTTTTTATTGGAAAAAAGGGTTCTTCAACGGTTCTTTGTAAGACTAAGGGTTCTGTAAGAACCATCTCAATACAGACAACCCTTTTTGGAAGAAGGAGTTTTTTGAGGGCTGTTGAAAACATGGGTATTAGAAGATCCTCACCCTCAAATATTCAAATGTTTAGCCATGTTTCAAATAGTATTTTTAATGCAGATGTATCTGTAATACCCTTAACAATTCATTGTACTTGTTCTGCCACAGTCTTAAATGTCTTTTCCATCATTTTATGCCATACAATCCCAGCCAGCATGTCCATATAGGCACCCATATGGGTTCCATGTTGGTTTGTCTGTGGGTTCCATGTTGGCCCCTGGGCTTGCCCATGTCTACTACTAATACACTGTAAAATCCAATTAGTTAACCTCACTTAAAAAAAATCATGCAAACCGATTGCCTTGAAAAAACCAAGTACCTTTAACTTTATGACCCTAGTAGAGTAAAATAAAGATTTTTGCGTTGTACTTAAAAAAGCCTTTTAAGTAAAGAACAATCGCACTTCAGTTCAAATAACTAAAATTCTTTTGTGTAGTGTTCTTAGGTAAGGAAGTTATTAGTGCTCAAGGTTTAGTACAGACTACACTGTAAACCCGGAGTTTGGGTGGTCTGCAACAGGGTGGTCTGCAACACTGATCCCCTCGCTCATGGTGACACACTTCAAAAAACACTTCTCACTAAAAACATCAACTAATAGACTAAACATGCATCATTTTTATGTTCATGTTCATTGCAAAGTTGTTATTATGCATGTTTAGTCTATTAGTTGATGTTTTTGCCTGATCTGTAGAATACAATGTGGTTCTTCATATAACCATTAGAAGACAAGAGGGTTATTGGTGAAACCCTTATAAAGTGGTCCCTGTGTGGGTTCTAGATGAAACCCTTGAAATATAAAAGGGTTCTCAGTGGAACTCCCTTGGGATCTAGATGAAACCCTTAGAGGGTGAAAGGGTTCTGGATGGAACCCTCAGTAAGGGTTTTCAGTGAGACCACTACACCCTTGCAGGGTTCTTTGTAGAACCTCTCATGGAGGGTTCTGGGTGGAACCTTTCACAGATGGTTCCGGGTATAACCCTCCAGAGGGGTTCCCAGGTGAAACCTTTATAAAGGGTTCTAACAGGCACCAAAAGGGTTCTCCTATGAGGATGGGCCGAAGAACCCTTTTTGGTTCTATTCAGCACCTTTACTTCTAAGAGTGTACATACTTGAATATGCTGTTTACTATGCCATGAATTAGCATACCTTTCCACCATAATTATAAACCTGTCAGCTCTGCATTATGTTAGCGATTAGCAGTATGGCTTTATTGCTGACATATTTCTGGTATGAGCTTTTCCAGCTAAGCTAGCATCAAGCTAATGCAACAGAATTCAACAACAGTGAATATATGCTAATCATTAATACTGCTAACTAGTTTTTATAGTGTTACTGAACAACATAAAACATGTTGAATTAAAGCTAACTTTATTTTGATTCCTCTTGTTAGCTGGCCTGCACCCTGCTATTGTATAGTCTAAGAGCTGCAGTGCATTGTGGGGCAGTTTAGTATGATCAGTGTACATCAGGTATTCATCTTTGAATTTTTTGCATACACAAAATTCAATTACATGAATTTGGCTTGTACGCCATGGTCAATATGACGTAACATAGCATATGCTAACGTTTGCTTTTGCTACATTAGTTGTGTAGCTACGATGCTGTTTTGGATTTTTGTATCTTGCATTTTTCTACAGAACCACAAAAGGAACTAAATAAAAGATGCACTTTTTAAAATATTCCACTAATTTCCATATTCACCCCCGCAATCTAGAATCTGACTGTTCAATGTCACCAATATTCCCCAGTTTACACACTGCACCTATAAATACTAAAAGGTCATCTGCCATGAACAAGACATTTCTTTCTTCTCACCCTGTTTCTTCATAGAGGGGCTTCAGTTTTGTCAGAACAGCAGGTCAAATACATTTTTTTACCAACTTTCAATTGTTTTACTGGCTCCAGGAACTCTCAAGAAAAATTCCCCTGTCGGGATGTAAAGTACTAATATTTTTGACACAATGTGAATGCATGGTTTGACTTGTTTGGATACTTTGTAATTTTTTTTACCATTAAATATGTTAACTTCCTCTTAACTCAAGCTAGGCAGACAATAATCCTTGTAATATTTTACATCTTTCTTTCTTCAGGTTCTACAAACTCCATGACAGGAAATGTGAGCCTATCACCATGACGGTTCCGCGCAAGGTAGGATGTAGTCCCACGTTATATGGACTTTAAAAAGGATGGCCAATAATTTTTTTTTTTCTTTTAAAAAGATATTTTGGGGGCTTTTATGCCTTTATTTATAGAGGACAGTGGCTAGTGTTGGAAACAGAGATGAGAGAGTGGGAGAGAGGAAAGTAGCCACAGGCTGGACTTAAACCCAGGCTGCCCTCCTACATCGGAAGCGCCTTAAACCACTAGGCTATCTTTAACAACTGTAGAATGTTTTGATATAACATTTTCAAAAGTGAGTACTACTAACTGCTGCTTTAGAGTGTAGTGAAATGAATAGATATGTATAGCAACCTATAGTAGCTTTATTAATTTAAGGCCATTGTAGAAATGTAATGTGAATCACTATCAATGTTGACATACCAGTAATATTGCACTGTTAGAATTCAAACATAGTTTTTGTCAAAATTAAATGTCATTTTTGACATAGCTGTCTTTAACTCAGTGTATCTTTCTCTGCCTGTTTAGTCGGATCTGTTCCAGGAGGATCTGTACCCAGACACCATTGGCCCTGAGCCTTCAGTAGAGGCCGAGGAGTGGTTCCAGGGAAAAAATGGCCAGCCTGTTCTGATCTCTCTAAAGGATGGGTTTGTAGCAACAACCAAAGCCAAGGAGTTCAAAGTCCACAAGAGTCTGCTAAAGACCACAACTACTTCTGCTGGGAATCAGTCAGGATCAACTGAGGTAAGACAATGGGTGATTAAGATGTTTCATTTTCAGGCTGTCAAATCTATATGGGCAGCTGGATGAAGAACATTTATTCAAGTACTTAAAATAAGAAAATATAGCTTGAAATTAAACGCCCAGTATGTAAATTTCTACGTCAGACAAAACAATAACAAAAGTTGATGGGTAGAGACAACATAATATATTACCCAAATTAAGGGTCTGGATCCTCCATCCTCCTTTGATTTGTTTTAAATAGTTGACTTATATCAGTGTCTAAAAGCTTGTGTGTAATCAGTCATTCCTTGTCTGTGTCTTTCAGGAGGTTCAGTCCCTTAAACAGGAAGTCAAAGACCTGAAAGCAGCGGTCGAGGAGCTGACCAAGCGTGTGCGCGAGCTAGAGAGCAAGCATTAAACAAGACAAGCTGTTAAAACAAGAAGTATAAATCAGGAGCTAAAACAGCGGAGCGATTATCAACGGCTCTCCTCCAAGAACTTCGGATTGAATGAGACAAAGGGAGAGATTTCGCACAAAAATCATGTTACTTCATTTGACTTTGGCTTGAAGCTTAAATTTGTTTGAGTTTTCTTGTCAGTTTTGAAATTAACCTTTTTAATAATATATGCTTATAGAATGAAATAAAGTCTTCTGTTTCTTATAAAAAAAAATTCTGAACCTCTTTTTTTACACATTAAATAAACACTGGAAACACAGGGTTGAGTTACGCCAAAGTTTATTAATTTATACTTATCAACATACAAACAGAGAAATAAAACACACTGACAATGATAAACAAAAAATCTGAAATGTGGATGTTTAGGGGATGTAACATCAGAGAAACACATACATGCAGACTCTCCCTGAGGCTGAATGAGGTGAATTTGAGGTCAGATGAAAAGAATAGTGATAATAGCGTGTAATATTTATACTGATAGATGATACCACCCAGATTACAAGGCGCTAAGACATCTAAACAGGCTGGACGGTGATTTAATATAACTGTTATAAGATCATTCTGACAAACAAATATGCTTTTAAACATTAACACCAACTTGAAATTTATATTATACTTGTGTGGATCCTTGAGTTATTCTTTAAAAAGTCCAACATTGAGGAAGATGATAAGAACAGTAACATTTTTGTACATAAAAAAAACTTTTTAAAGCTCCTGTGAAGTGATGCCTCTTGATTAGCTAGGATTATAAACAAGGCATCAGCATACTGCTATTGCTATGTAGTTATTTTTAATGCCCTTAACACTTTGTCCAGAGGTGGCGCCAAAAACAACACAAATCAGATGTTCCTCACAGGAGCTTTAAAATGTTAAATTTGACTGTTAATTTACAGCTTGCTCTATTTTTTTCCCTTTTAAAAGCAGATCTTAAACCCTACACCAAGTAGTAAAACAGCTTTCAAATAAAAAAATCACCACTTTAACTATGAATATGTAGGAAAACATTTAAGACACTTATTATCAGTATTTACAGCGGCTTTATGCTTTTTTTCGAGAAACAGTTTTCTTCACATTACAAAAATTAAAATCTTAGTCAGTGTATTTGTCTAATTTATTCTAAAAATGTACAGTGAAGCTTATTATAAGCCACATCCACCTGATATGCCCAGATTAACATCATATTTTAAGATACAAGGAAAATAAAGGCTAGTTACTTATTACAAGCAGTATGACCTTGTTTTTTGACTTGGTGAATGTGGCGTTTTTAAGTGTAGTGAGATATTTTGACAATAATTTTCCAAATACATTTGCTAAGATTTGAGTTTTTGCAGCTCATCTACTCCAGTCTTTAACCAAGCTACCCCCCTGCCCTCCTCCCCTTCATAAAGACACTACACGTAGTTTTTGTTGGGAGCGGAGGCGCCGCTGCTGTAGTATTTGGCCGTTCCTCCAGAGCCGCCGGACTTGGGCCTGCTGAAGCAGCAGAGCAGACCACCAGCCAGGAGCAGCAGCACGCCAGCCCCCCACCCAATAAAGATGCACGCTCCCAGCTCCCTCTTCAAAGACTGGGCCACCATTGGGTTGTTGAAGTCTCGCACTGCGATGTGAGCGGACCAGCTGACGGGGATAATGACCAGGAGGCCGGCCAGCAGCAGGCCCACCCCGGACACCAGGCTCATCTTGGGCTTGGCGTCCTCATTCTGCATGCAGGTGGTGAAGTCGGCGCCGCAGAAGAGGATGAGGAGGCTGAGGCAGCAGAGCATGCAGCTGATGATGGTCATGGCACGGGCGGCCTGCAGGTCGGAGGGCAGCACCAGGAGGGAGTCATAGTTCTTGCACTGCTGCTGGCCGGTACTCTGCACCACACACTCCATCCACAGGCCTTCCTGGTTACTCTGCACAGACAAACACAAGGAAAAACATCAGTCACCTCATATTTATCACGTTTGCATGCCACTTAAACTCAACTTTTACACCTCTGCAAATAAAGTTGTCATATCAAACATCAATCTGAGAATTTAACTGATTTTTTTTCAGCTCAAACATTTACATTAGAGGCTGCTAAATCTCTACCTACTATACACGAATCCCAGCAATCCCACCCAAAGACAGAAACAGATCACAGGAAGTTGTCAGGTAAACAACATAAGCCTTTTTAAACATTAGTAGAATTGTATTTGTCTATGTAGGATCCCATCACGCCTTCATAGAGTCTTTTTTTTCTTATTTGTATGGCACCAAATCCAAACCAAAGTTCTCTCAAGGCACTTAACAAAGAGGACAGGTCTGGACTATACTCTCTGTTGCGGCCAATTATAATAGACCAGTGTTAAACATCAGTATTATCTATCTATCTATCTATCTATCTATCTATCTATCTATCTATATATATATATATATATATATATATATATATATATATATAAACGATTGACGATTGGCTGGTACTTCCTCAAGCAATTAACAGAAGATTAGATATGGGTCTTTAATGAGCTAGGGTGCCTGGATCAAACAGTGGCCTTTTAAGTAGAGGTTTAAATACAGCTGCTTTAAAGGACTGTGGCACATATCCTGTCAATACTGATGTTAATTTTGTCCAGAATAGACTAGCTAACAAGCGGAAAACTGTCTTTAATAGACAGGTTGATGGTGTAGACGAAGAGATATTTGATCTGAGTTCTTAAAGATTGATTTGGGAGAAACATAGACGAAGCTGCTAATTTTGTCTCGAATATTTATCATTTAATCCTCTAAAAAGTCCCAAAAACATCACAGCTAAGAGATAAAGCAATGCAGAGATAATGCCAGTATATATGCTTATTTTAAAGATCCTTTAACATTTCTTAGCTGGTAGATTAGGATCCAGAAGTGGATTAGGAAACTGGTCACAAGTTTCTGTGAACCACAGCTTTAAACTACTAGAATAAACAGTTAGACTGACCTGATAAAACTGCAAAATAATACTCACATTAGTATAAAAAGCTTTAAAGCTCCTGTTTGCTGTTTTTTATCTGCCATTTAAAGTGACTGAATTTCTCACAAATGCTTGTATGTGTTACAAAAGAGACCTAGAGCATAATCAACAACACTGATAAGTTCTATCTTGTCATCTTTAATGCCTGAAGGTGCTGCAGTGGGGTAGGTGTCAGACACAGTACTGCTTGCTGCAAAAACAACCTTTTTTCTTTTTAAAGCATTAAGGGATGTCTTTGACTATTAAAAGAAAGCAGGATGATTTTTTTTTATTCCAGTAAACACTGCTTTCACGTGTACAGAACAAAACCAGTAAATAACAAGAGGTTCAACTTTGTCCACAGGGGGCGCCAAATCAACATAAACCAAAACTTGCATACAGGAGCTTTAAAGTAAAATATCTTTCATTTTATAGATCCTTTTTTTCGTTCTATGTGATGAACTTTCTCAAGACACTTCAGACGTAGGAACATTTTAATGCAATTTCAGTATGTATTTTTTTCTACACTCCATAGTTTCTTTATGATCATTTAGTTTTTCCTTACCTGTGCAGTCACTATGTTTGCTCCTGTGAAAGAGGACACCTTCCAACGTGGGACAGCGCAGCACACAAGCACCCCGATTAGGCCGAGGACCCCGAGGGCCACACACACAATCTGAACTCCCATTGATCCCATTCTGGAAAACAAGAGAAAATGTTTTTAATCAGACTTTTTTTTCTTTAAATCTTAAGAGTCAAAAATCTGTTAAACTTTTTCAGTTGTGTAGGAACAGATTTGTTTTCATCTGTTCTCAGATCTGAGACATTTTTTGTCTTGTTGCTGTGGTGTTATTGTTGATCTGTGGGTGTCTTTGTTGTGATGGCATAGCTGAACACACTTAAACACCCGCTCCCTCAGACAGGCCTTCACAAGATTTTATGGCTCAGGGCTACATTTTAAAACCACATCAAGTCCTGACAGGTCCTGGGACTCTTGGATCTCCACCCAGACCTTGGCTCAGCCACTCCCTCACAACTTTTTACATTGAACATCAGACTTTTAAGGATTTATTATATAAAATCTGCGTCTGATGCTACTTCATTAGGATGAGAATTTAAGTTTTAAGCCGATAAGGTGGAAGGAAAATTGTCCTACACCATGTAGCTTACCTTTGACGATGTTTCACCCCATTACAGTGTTGCAGTTAAAAAAGTTCTTTCAGTGAAGACAGGATGATCTTTACTTATACCATTACTTATATCATAAATCCAAAATTTTAAAGTTTTACATAAACAGATTTGATGGTTCTTTCTAGACATATTTTACATGCACCACAAAAAAAAAAACAAAAAAACTCAGATCCCCTTTTGGGCGTCATCAACACTGAAGAAGTCATAATGCATCTGTTGTGGCTTGTACACTACCTCATTCTAAAATAAAGTAACCCATTTTCTTTGTTCTTCTTCCATGCAAACAGTTCATTATACATCCAATACATGCAAGAAAGCACAATTATTAAACCAAATTACCCTAAAATGTGACAGAAAAAGAGCCAAAGAAGCTGGTCTATGTTGAATAGAGTGATTTAGATTAGACCAGGAGGGAAATATGCCTTCCTGACCCGCCTCAAGAGGAACCTTTTCAAAGTAGATGGAGCACCAGAAGCTCAACAGACCAATTAATTTACAATAAGATTTGTTTAAAAAAAAGTAGCTGTTTTATCCTGTAGAAATTTTAAAAATTTAGTTTTAGTTTTTGTTAATTCCATTTTGAGGCATGTGAAGTCTCATTAAGGCTCCTTTTAATAAATAAAAAAAATCACAGTTCTGCAGAATGGCTCTCTTTTGCTCCATCTAAATGAAAAGCGGTTAAAAAAATGAACCTACCTGTAATTCTTTAGTTCAAGCCTTGAGCTTCTTCCTTGTTCTTCTGCAGATCTGTCGTCTGATGCGTAAATGTGGAGGCTGCAGGAGAAGATGGGGGTATTTGTAGAGGAATGTGAGGTGGAGGGTGGGGCCGGACTCCTGGAGGAAGGTACACAGTAGGGAAGGAGCTCAGGACCAGACTGGACTTGTCTTTTCCATATCTTTCCCTCTCTTTTTACCGCCGTAAAGCTACCATGGAGATCAGAGGAGTGCCTACTTCACTCTGAGGGTAAAATAGAGAAGTTTTGGTTTTCAGTGAACAGTGATCAAAAAAAGAGAAGTTGTCATGTGTCAGGTTTGGTGTTTTTCAGTGGATCAAAACAAACAACTTTTGTGATTACTGATAAAGATGTATGATTCATTTTGTTGTATCCAAAAAAAAAAAAAAAAAGGTGCTGGAAAAAGAAATCTGAGTCATCTGAGTCAGACTTTTTTTTTTCTCCACCCACATTTCCATACCTGCGTGTCACAGACCCCCAAACACACCTGCCTGTGTCGAAACCGTGACGGCCAACCAGAGGAGACTGATTTAGGAAACCGAGACAAGAGGATTAGGATTTTGCGTAAGATGAATCATGGATCATGGGAAGGAATGAGTGTGAGGTAATAAAAAGTCATGTTGTGAAACCAAAAATAGTAAACAGTAACACATTCATACAAAGTGACACACTTTAACACAGTTTTGGTTTGCATAATAGACTAATTTAGACTTTACCTTAGAGGAGGGTTCACTGATGATGAGGCATCCTTTTTACTTTTTATATTAATCATAAACTATTTATATTTTACATAATATACAACATGTAACATGGATATTAGCTGAGTATAGCCAACTTTAATGTAAAATGAAATGGCTCAATAAGCTGTCATATATTTCATGAGAAAATCAGAGCCTTTGAATTTAAACTGGAGAAAAAACAACTCATGTAAGACCTCTTGACAAGAAAATATCCTTCAAAGTGTTGCAACTGTTGAACACTGACTCCTAACCCTTAGTCTTGGGGGTCCCCTTTACTAATACCTAAGAAAAGCTAAGCCCCCAAGGACCCACCTGGAAAAAGTAAAAATAGATTTTAAATGTTTTCATTGACAAAATCCCAACATAACGGGCCTAAATACAAATGTTCTTGACTAAAGATCTATGCATAAACTATCCATTATTATGATAGTGTATTGGGGCCGCTCTAGAGAATAAATAAATGAATAAATAAAGATGATTTGTCATTTTATACGAAAAAAAAATTCTCATGTGTAAAAAGTTGTGTTTAAAAGAATATATAGATTATATAATATTGACTTTATAATCCCCTAAATTTTTGCTGAAAAATGAAAGATGAAAAAAATTCTATTTCTTTTATCTCCTAGGTTGGCCCTTATGCACCATTGTAAATTATGTTTCAAATCATGATTTGAAAATATATTTGAACATCTAAATTTGAGAATAACAACACAGGGTGGACCGTAATTGATTACATTTACAGTCGTTGTGTACTTTTTCCAGCTCTGCACACAGCAACAACGTTCTTCAACGTGCAATTACAAGGACTATATAATTTTCACCAACTACTGTCAAGAATATCATCAAAAGATTCAGAAATGTTTGAATATAAGAGGCAAGGCCATGAAACAACATTGAATGCCCCGATGTTTATTTTTTACTTTTATTCAACCTTTTTTAACCAAATGAAGACCCGTTGAGATCAAGGGTGACCTGGCCAATAGGTTAGAAGCCCATGTCATAATACATGATACATATTCAAGATCTTTCAAGAGGCAATACTCTGTGACAGATATTACAACATGGACTCAGGAACACTTTTGAAAAACAGCACATCTAAAAATGTAAGACAAAACTCTACCATGCAAAGTGAGGGCCACATATTAACCACAGCTAAGAGTGCTGAGTCTGAGCTCCTCTGAGATAACCTGGTCTAATGTAGAAACGTGTGCTGTGGTCTGATGAGTCTACATTTTAAACTGTTTGGGGAAATAATGGCTGGTCAGTCCTCTTGACTAAAAAGAAAAGGGCCATCCAGATTGTTCTGAACGCAAAGTTCAGAAGCCAACATCTGTGGTGGTATGGGGGTGTATTTGTGCCCGTGGCATGGGTAACTTACACATCTGGGATGGCACCATTAATACTGAGAGGTACATACATGTTTTAGAGCAGCATGTGTTCTATCTAGATTTAATATTCAATAATAATAATAATAATAAAAAAAAATAATACCATTATTATTATTATTTGTGGTAGGCCTAGTAGTAAAACATCATCAAACCACAAGTCTTTGTGAGAATTCCCATAACCAACTCTATTTATACCGTTTAAACCCCAGAAATTATCTTGTGTAAGATACTAAAACTAAAATCAGTATTCTAATTCTCATATGCACTAAAATTTGTCAAAATATGAGTCAAAGGTTGAGGTAGTAGATTTTTTTTTTTTTTGCTACGGTTTAATGGTGCAGTTCAAATTGTAAACACTGGGTGGCGCACGCTGAGCTCTTACTGTATTCTCCATTGATGCAGTTGTAAACGGCAGAGGTAGGAGTGTATGACGGACCCACCACGCACCCAATCAAATTCGAGAGTACGGGATCTGAATTCAAGAATGGACCAATCAAATGCCGTGAAACGTGTGAAGGGCTTGGTTTGATTCAGCCTCCTACGTTACCGTAGACACTTCGGTAGAAACGGCCCTCTTTTAAAGTTCCTGGGGGAAGAGTGGAAGGACCCGGTCAAACCGAAGGGAAGGGGCCAGGCTAGAGCACAGAGGATTAATATTTACAAGCTTTCCTTCCCTGGGGTTCGTTGTTCAACAAAAGTCAAGGTTCGGAGCTAGTTTACCGGTCTATAAGTAATATAAGATACCGAACGTCAGCTAACTAGCCGTCATGTTTTGCTACAGCTAGTTTATGTGTAAGCTAGTTGGCTTGGTAGCTAACTAGCTAGCATGCTAAGCTCCAGCTCTTATAAGCTCATTCATTGTTTCAATTCGCTTGTACTGGTCTGTTTTTAAATGCGAGGAACACTTAAGCAAATATATGTGATTTGAACGCGAAGTATGTGAAGCCAATCTAATTCTATTTCTCTCTCTTCTTGAAATCTAAGGTGCAGCACAGAAAACCAAGGTCTCCACTGCCGAGAACGTCAGAAAATAAAGAAAATGGCGGAGCCAGACAAATTAAACATCGATTCTATAATTCAACGTCTTTTGGAAGGTAAGGGAGACCAAATCTAATGTGTTGCATTGTATCTCGTTAACATTATTGCTCTCAATTCTGAAACACTGAATGTGTATTTAATCCTCCAGTGCTGGCTGAAGTTAAAGGCAGTCATGTTGTAGTAACGTCAGCCTACTTAAGATTGCTCTGATCTCAATCTCGATGGTTCAGTGAATTCTGAAGAAAGACTGCAGCCAGTTCAGCCCGACAGCTAAGCTATGTCATATTGTCATAAACACAGAAGTCTGAAGTGTAGTTAGAGTAGAATTACTGCGACTTTGTCTTCTAAAGAAGGGAAAATAGTTGGATGTACGAAAGAGGAAGAGCACAGCAAATGTATGCAAATCGCACCTTCCCTTGCATGTACTTTCCTACTGTTGAATTATTTTTAGGAAGACATTTGATTTTTTCAGCCAAAAGGGTATACATGGCTAAGATTTCATTTTTTTAATACAATGGAGTCTTATATGTTACTGATAGCTGTTTTGGGGGTAAATCTGAGACTATTTGTATTATTTTCCTTGTGAAAGATCATAATTTACTATTTTTTTTCACACTAATCAACACTCTACGACTGTTATAAGCATTTTTGTTTGAATCTTTTCAATTCAACATGTTATACAGTGTGAGCTGTTATTTCAAAGATGAACAGTATTAAAAAGCTGAATGTAAAACAGATTTAAGTAATGTTTTTATCCCAAAACTTCTGCAAGCATTAGAGAGAACACTTTGTGAATTTCACACATGCACAGCTCCATTGATATAGTTTGACTCTTGACTAGTATCATATTGAAGTTTTAATATCCAGTTGCTGCAGCAGCTTGGTATAAAAGAGTTCTGTAGTCATAGTTTTTTGAACCCTTTTGTTGCCTCTTTCCCACCAGTGCTTCTCAGTTACATGGGTGGACTGTTCTGTGTTGTGCTTACTGTTCATCTATTGAGGATCTGATTACAATTTGCAGCCATTGCCTTCCCCGGAGAGCCTTGTTAATGAGGTGTACAAACAACGATGCTTTGATTGGCACATGCTTACTCTGGTACTGTGCGAAACTGCTGATCGGCCCGCTTCACTACTCCGCAGCCAATTTTTCCTTTTTTTAAAGCGAGATTTGAACTGCTTACATCAAACACACAGCAGCTTTATGAATTCTACAGGTGCATTCGCTCAAAGTGTTCTGAAGGCAGTGCTCATGTGTTGCATAAAATGTGAGCGTTATGCATAAATGATTTAGGATGCAAATGCATTAGTGATTTTGCAACTTGTGACATGAACAGCCGATGTAGCGTGACTGGTGTTAAGTCCTGTCTCTACAAATGCCACCCAAATTGCTCCAAAACAGGAGGTTTTGCACACCCGAATGTCCACTGTATACAATGTGTGTAGACAGATTTGTTATGATTTGAGCTGTGTATAAGGGAAAACAGGCCTGTTTCTATCTTCACGTCCACATGATGATTGTGTAACAGGAGCCCAGGGGACATCAAACATAAACATAAATCTCTTCACTCTCGCAGTTCATCTGGAGAGCACAAGAAATATAGCTGTGACCTCTGTTGTCGTCCTTGCAGGGTGAGTGCTCTGGGTGCCGAAATAATGTATGCTTCACATGTACACATACGCTTTTCCCCATTGATCTGCTGTCACAGAGACTTCTTTGTCTGATTGTTTCACAGGAACCACATCATGTAATGTTTTGTGGCTAGAACAAGATGTGATGCATAAAACTTCCGCCTTTAATCGCGGTATCAGACATTGTTTTGGCCTTTACGTGAGGAATGTTTAGTGTCGAGAATTTTCCCAGGCCTAAGGATATAAATGTGACCTTCGCCCCCTGTTTATTTACCGTCTTATGCACAGACCCTGCATGATCAGACTAAGCTGAGCCCTTGTAGGTGATCAGGATTATTCACATATATGCTCATGAAGTCATAAAGTTTGATTTTAACTATGGACCCTCCTGACTTCTGCTCTTTTTTTGAACATTGATTGTTATACTTGGGCCGTGATAAGGTTGTCTGGCAAACGCAGGAGAAGACAAACAAGCCTGACTCTGGCAATATTTATATCCTCTTATATAACTCCCTTGACCTTTTTTGTCTGTTGTGGTTTTTATTGCTGAGGGTAACCACTCACTAGTCAAGATAACTGTTGTCTAGATCTACCTTGTTAAGACTTAAATTCTTTCTCCTCTGCCAGCACTGAATCAAATGATTGATAAATTATAAACAGCTCAATCTTGTGTGGACAACAAGGTAACCCTCCTGCTGGCCGACTGTGTTTCGAAACCAAACCAATTAAACGTGTTTGGATAAGAAGGGCTTTCAATTGGATTACTGTCGTAGATCTGGATCTAAGTGAACTCAGAGAGTGTGTGTTGCTGTTAACATGTCTGCGGAGCATGACATCACATTAAGCTCAGCCTGGGCAGCCAGCCCCGGGTCAGGAGTGTTGGACTAAACCAACTGTTGATTCCTGCATCCCGGCTCCGCTTTTCTGCAGCGTTGGTCCTGCTCTTTGTTTCCGGACCCTGGTCAGTGTACTGGAAAGTCTTTTGTCTGTGACCCCTGGATGATAAGCCCAGTGTAGCCCACTGACTATGTGGCTAACTTTGGAGTAAGCTCTATCAGGGCTTAGCCCTCTGTAATCCAGGTTTAAAGAGAAGAGCAGCGATGCTGTATTTATACTCACTTTTTACTGTTTAGAACTACAGGACTTTGCTTGGAGTTGCAGCAGCAGGAAGATTGTGCTATTCTACATGTGTTTGTTTCTGTCTACTCATGCTTTAAATTAGCAGGTAGTTTTAACAATGGATTTGTTTCACGGATAGATAATGAGGTTTTAACAGGTCTTGGGTACTCTGTAGTTTTGACCTAATGATGACTTTCCTTTTTTTATTAAGTAGACATTGGTTTTAATCCAATCAAATATGTTTAAAATGGCCCATTATTTCCCAGAACTTGAAGTGATGTCTTTCAATTTTAACTTTAATCCCAACTAAAGTAAAAAAAAACCTCAAAAGGCCTTTCATTTACAAACATGTAGAGAAAAAATTAACATTAAAAGAAGCAGAACCCAACAGGCAACTAAATTTTTGCTAGGAGAAAATGCTATTGAATCTATAATAGTACAATAGTTGTCTTCAATTAGTTGACTTATTGATGCTGTTACTCTTGTAGTCAAAATCATTTAACAGAGAATACAGGGGTCTCATTTATGAATGTTGGGTACCCAGAAAACATGACCTGAAGTTGGTGTGTGCCACTTCCTTTGCAAAATATGTTATTTATAAAAAAACAGACCTGACAGTGAAATGTGTGCACCTGTGAGCAAACTCTGACCCATACATACAAACAAGGGGAAAGTTGGCAACACATACAATGAGATGGTGAATTGAACCCTATTGAAACAGTTAACTTCACTAGACGCAGAATTTATTTCATCTATCCATGTCATCATTAGCAGACAGTCAAATTTTACACATGCAGAGTGAACCATATTCTACTTTATGGTATGAATATTTATCTTTTAAAAACACGCCATGCATTCCCTTATCAAAGTCTCACCTTCATTCACCCTGAGCATAGGTGGCCGAACCATGACTTACTTGTTTGATGTAGAAATCCAAACACCAAGAACCATGAAAAAACTGCAGACCATAGCACCAGTACTGATTTAAAACATTTTTGTTGTTGTCATAGTGTGTTTTTAGTCCAAATAAATGTTGATGTGCTACAAGACGCGCAGAGTAAATAGAGACAAGGTGATGTCTACTCCACAAAGGTTCATCTTTGCCCTCATCTTTATCACCTGTATGTATTCAATCATATAACTGAAAAAAGTAGGTAAATGAAGCCTGAACAGCTCACACACTAATATTATATAGTCTCAAAATCCACCATAGTTCAGTGTGGAAGAATAAAAAATAGATAAATAAAAGCATTTGTACATCAATCAAAATTCTCTTTACTAATATTCTATACTGTCTTTGGTAATGTCTTATAGTGGAGGAGAGATCAGATATTATGTGAAGAAATCAGCATGGATCCTGTAAACAAATAAAAGCTTTAGTCACACTCGTGCTGAATGATAAATGGTGGATTTTTTGGCACTTGTTTTATTTATGACCGTCTCCACTTTAGCAGACTAATGATGGGTGTTGTCTAACCACCCTTTCATTCACAAGCACCTAAGTTTCGGTGTTATAAAGTTTATTTTCCTTGACTTCATCTGTTGGCCGTTGTGGTTCACAGCTGAAAACCTTTAATCTGCTGATGCATTTTTATTCAGATTGAAACAGGAGGCAGCTCTGTGTGTGCACATTTCCAGGTGGATCTGGATTTATAAAGAGAGAAATGTGTGAAGGAGTGTGTGGGCACCGTTTTATAAATCTGAATTATTTCTGGCGTATGCCATTTCTGAGGTTTGGTCACACGTGCACTTTTAGTCTGTATTCTACGCACTGATTTCTAAATGAGACCCCAGGACATATGTTAATTGACAGGAGCAACCATCCAGGTAATTCGCCCAAATAATGCCAGCCCTGCTCCTTCCTGGGTGAAAACATTTCATAGAACAAATAATGGTGGATGGAAAAGACCTGGTCTTTATAGGTGTATGAATGTCTGTTCAGGCTCCCTCCATCAAACAAGGCGCCCTACCTTGTGACCAGAGATGTCATAAACTGACACCGCGTACCTTGTGTGTGTATTTCAACCATGTTAAATCAGCAGGATCTAAACTTTTTAAATGTCATTAGTAGGTTATTGAATCTGAAATATCTGTTAACAGGCGAGCAGACTGCAGCTCCTGCTGTCACACAGTGATTGCTTGCTTAAAATCAGTAGGAACACAGTAACAGCCCCACATTTGACACTTTACTCCTGTACTTACAGCCAGATACACAGATAAGTGATCTTTCACACTCCTTCGGTTGAGGAAAAAACATACCAGAAATGATGGCTTTTTAATTATTTGAAGCACAAAACACAAAGTCATAGCATTTAACTGGGTTGCTACTAGGGATGCATGATATTATCAGTTTATTGTTATCTGCAGATATTAGCTTAAAAAGTGAAATATTGGCCATGGGGCTGCACCAGCAGATTCTTTTTGCAGTCGAGTATTCGATCGATTCTTCTGACGATTAATCGAGTACTCTAATAAGAAATGTTGCATTTTTTTAATAGGGCACTTTCGCTTTTTCAAGAGAAGTAGTACTAGACAAATGAGAAAAGAAGCTGGGTCCCTTAAATGAACTATTTCTATATTAAAATTTGGTATTAACAGGTTCTCTAAAGAAAATATATTTTACAAAGTGCAATGAAGTTCTGATGACAGTTTACATTTCTTAAAGTTACAAGGAAAGGAATTTAAATAATGACATTAGATTATACCATATTTAGGGTTTTAGGGATCCTTTACCAGGAATTGTTTGGTGCCAACACTCTATTTCTTTCATTGTAGTTTATTTTTATTCTCCAACTTGTCATTAAAGTAAAGGGACACTTAATCATTTTAAAATCGTCTATTTTATGCATGAATGTAATATAGCAAGAATAAAGCTCCATCATTCACACAGCGGTATGTCTGAATGGTGACCCTTTAGATTTCAGGAATATGGTCTATTTTTGAAAAGGGTGTTCACTTTCAATTTTTGCACATTTTCTTCTGAGTTCATCCACCATAAGATAAAAATATTATATATATATATATATATATATATATATATATATATATAAAGACCACCCACTGACATGGAGAACACATTTAAGGGATAAAGCTGCTTCTATAACCTATTGAATCCTGACTGTATGATGATAAACTTTAACATACTTAGTCTCTGTCACTGTCTGTGGCAATAATGTGTTTCTATTTAATTGGTGTCAGTACATTATCAATATAAGTCTTATCAAATCATTCGGGGTGCTAAAGATTTTGAAAAATATGCTGCATTCAGGATGTCAGTGCGCTGAATTATAGATCATTTATAATTCAATGTATAATGTGTGCACGCGGAAAGGAAAGAGAGAGAGAGAGAGCGAGGGAAAGGGGGAAGCACCAAAACAGGACTTGAATTGTACTTTTGAAAGTTTATGAAATTCCCTGAAGTCTGCAGACACAAAATAAGCGCTGCGAGTCATATGAATCATATGAAATTTCTGCGAATGTTTACAACAGATGTTTTTGCAAAATCTGCCTACATCAGCTGTGAGAGTACGTTGGCTGATTTCTTTTTCTTTATTCATCATTATTTATTACACTTTAAAGTGTGGTTTAAGGACTAAAGTTTGACCTCTGAACTACATATAAATATTGGTATCAGCTAAAATTAATTTGTAAATATAGTCAGGCTGTTAAGTGATTCAATTTTTAAAATCACGATTACTCTCACAGCTGTCATGGTTAACTTGCAACTAATTGATTTAATCCAAACCGGTGCTTGGCCACTCTGGAGATCAGGAGGTGACACTGGACAGCTCTCAGTACCTGAAGTAAGGGGCTTTCCACTTGGATAAAATGTTAAATGTTAAAACAAATGTGGGGTGCTGGATGGCAGGTTGTTGTCCTTGATGTGTGGAGGTTGTGGTACTTAAAATGGAAGGCCATGCTTCAACTCTGACCCTCTGCACTATTGATGCTTTTCCACTTCACAGTTCCAGCCCTACTCAACTCGACTTGACTCGACTCGACTCGACTCGACTCGACTCGGCTCTACTCTACTTGGTTTGGGTACCTTTTCCACCAGCCCTAGTACCTGTTGTCGTTTTTTTAAAAATGGCAGGTTTGATTCCTGTGTCAGGCGTCATGCTCATGACTCTTCGGTGACGACATTCTCTGACCAATCAGTGGCCGGCAGTCGGTCAACGTCACCTTTTAGTATCGGCTCAGCTCGCTTGGAACCAGAGCCGAGCAGGTACTAAAAAATAGTATCTGGTACAAGGTACTGCGCCCGTGGAAACGCAACACAAACCGAGTAGAGTAGCGTCGAGTCAAGTCGAGTAGAGTAGGACTAAGACGGGCCAGTGGAAAAGGGCCATATGTCACAACTTTCCCCACGTCTTTTCCAATCCTTGTTTCTGGTTCTTTTCACCTTCCTCCCCTCTCAATAAAAACATAAAAGCACAAAGAATTAAGAAAAAACAACAAGAAATACAATCTTGGACACAGATTATTGAAGGTTGCATATAAAGTAGGGTTGTTCTGATTCCGATAGCAGTATTGGAAATATGTCCGATACTGCTTAAAATGCAGGTATTGGTATTGGCGAGTACATGAGTTTATGCACAGATCTGATACCATTTGGTTTAGTTTTATATTTTACTTCGTTTAGTCATGTGAATGTTAGCGCTATAAACCAGAAATCAGTTCTTCGCTACCGGAAAACACTTCATGCACAGACTACTGTTTTTAGAGCAGCATAGAAGAACCAAAGGACCCACTGCTGCAGCAAAGAATAGTGGCTGTGGGACAGTTTTTCTCAGAATGTGATTGTTAAAATGCTTTCCAGACCAGGGCTGTCATACACGACAAAAATTGACACAGTTTATCAAAAGTTAAATAACTTTTGAACCATGCATACGCTACCTCTTACTTGTTTTTCTTCTTAAAGCTAGTCGTTGTGTCGTCCTGTTGATGCTATTGATGCCTTTGAATCCCTTGCGGCAGCATTTTCAGCGAACCTGGATTCATGTGGCTTTTGGGGACATTAATGATTAAATCCACACCAGTAAGCCCAATATTGAACATCTTTTTATCCACTTTAATCAAATTACAATCATTTATTACAGCTAACTCAAATGCTAACCGCCATATTTGTTTGTTCTGTCAGCCAGTTGCAGGCTGTTCTGTAATCACGTGATGCTGCCTGAGTAGAACATAAAGGAGAGAGAGAGAGCCTGTGATGCAGCCCCCTGTATTTGTTATTTTAATATTTAGGAATAAAACTCAATAATTGGCAGATAAACAACTTAAGGGTCACACAGATGCTGTACGTTATGACTCTATTTGTTGAGCCATTTTCCGAGTCAAACATAGGTCGAACGATACCAACACCTTGGTATTGGTATCATATTGGTATGGAAAAATGGTATCAGAACATCCCTAATATAAAGAGCTCAGTTGAACCACTTGAAGTTTTGATTATGAAAATTGTTTTTATTTGTCCTGATTGTCCTTTTGCCATTCTCATAGTAATTGTTAAATAATTGCAAAAATTTAAGATGGTTTTAGATACAACTGAGCAAATGTTTCTTGTCAAAGACCATGAAAAAGGACATCTGTTTATGAGGAAACAATTGAAACAATCAATGAAATTTTATCAGTCACATCTTTTCCTTAAGGCTTGTTGTGATTGATTGCTCTGTGCTGTGCAGTTTTCTTTAAAGGCGAGATCAGTTTCTCTACAAAGGAGATGTGAAGTAATGAAACGGCAAAGGGGAAGGGTACATTTATTATGTGAACAGCTTTTAGCAAATTATCTTCTAGTGTCAGTGTGAAAGTGGTGATATTTTTCTGCCAGTGATCAACAGTAATATCTTGTTTTTGCATCATGACTAACTGTGATCTCAGTTGAACACAGCAGCTACATTTTGGGGCATGATTTGGTATCTCTGCCTCTGAATTTGCTTCTAGTTTTGCCAGCATGAGCAGCTACACTTACAGTCTCAGTGATGTGAAACAAATCTTTAAAGTCACAGTTTACCTGTTATTATTCATCCTGGATCTGCGTCACTTTGATTGTTTGGCATTTAAAGGTGAACTCATTCATCTGTCTGTCTCTTTAGTCAATGCTCTGTTCACACCTTGCTCCAACGTAATTGTCACTGACAGTTTGAGGTGGCTCTGTCTCTCTCATCTTTGTTCCTCCACTACCTGTTCAGTAGGTTGTGATAGCATTGCTCTGCATGGAACTAGACCTCTCAGAAGGCTTGTACAGTATGTGTTTAGATCTGATCTGGCTTCAGGCGGCCGGCACATGTAGGAAAGGGGGTGTGTTTGATTCTGTCAGCGATACAAACAGCCCCAATTCCAAACTCCATTAGGTTCACTATTGCGTAACACAACAAAATACACACACTCAGCAATATACTGTTTTATGGAATTATGTCCACACCCTGTGGTTGGCATGTCAGTGTGTAAATATTATGATCTCAATTATTAGAAGTCTGCTAGTTTGATAGAAATGATTTGCAACTATCTCTCTGTCACTGTGCACTCATACCTTCTCCAGCGATTAGATGAATGTGTCATCTGTCAATTAAAGGAATTTGAGCCTTGTTCAAGTTTGTATGATTTGTGTTTGGCTCCACTCACCGTGTGGGGATAGTGTGAAAAAGCGTGACGAAGAGACTCGACAAACCTGCTGAATTCCTTAGATAGCACTGGTGGAAGTAGATGACAGGAACAAAATGTTACCTCATTTTATTACTGTTAATATTTAATTTGATTCTGTGTTACAACATGTCACTTGACCTTAATTTTCACAGTGTTATTACAGTCCATTGCCTTGCATTCTCTGTTTTATAACAGTGCAAATTAAGAGAGTCTAATTACGTGTTTGCAGTGTGTTTGCTGCAGCTAGAAGGGAAGTGGGTTTCAAGTGTTTCCCGTAGCTCAGAGTTGAACCGCCACCTAAGCAGAAATACGTGCTTTTAGAGCTGACATCAAGCTAGTTTCCACTGATCAGGGTTTTTTTTCTCAGATGCTGCATCTTTATCTGTGCTGGATTATCTTGTTTTTTTTTGTAGTGCTGTAACCCTTGACAATGTTAACTTACAATTTCCTTAACTTGGAGCATAGTATTACCTCTAAACTGTGTAGTTACCTGCTGAAGTGGCTGTTAGACGAGGATGAGAACAGAAATTGCCAGCAGTTGGCTAGTGGGAGGTGTGAACTTCCCAGTCTGTAAGCCTGAAGCATCACGTTTGGTTGCTGTGCCTCATGTGCATCTTCATTCAGTGCTTCAAACAGCTCTTAATAAAGGTGTGTGTCTATGTGGCGTTATTACATCTCCCACAAACATCCCCCCACTCTGACATGTCCAACGTGTGTGTTTTTTCAGTCAAGGGTTCTCGGCCAGGGAAAAACGTCCAGCTGACCGAGGGGGAGATCCGTGGTCTGTGCTTAAAATCCCGTGAAATCTTCCTGAGCCAGCCGATCCTGCTGGAGCTTGAGGCTCCTCTCAAAATCTGTGGTGAGTTTTTAGAGTTTCAGTGATTCATCAAGACCAAATGTAAAACATAAACCCTCTTGATATGAATCTTTAGATTGGTTCTAATGCAAGACAGGATAATCATTGTTTTGTCTGCTCATCAGTAATTGCCTCTAGTTCAGGTTGTCAACTGTGCACCAGCATGCAGAAATCAGCTACACCCAGTAGTAGTAAAAGAATGATGTTTAATCTGTGCTCCTCTGCTGCCCCCTGCAGGTGATGTCCATGGTCAGTACTATGATTTGTTGAGGCTCTTTGAATATGGAGGCTTCCCTCCAGAAAGCAACTACCTGTTCCTGGGTGACTATGTAGACAGAGGAAAGCAGTCACTAGAGACCATCTGCCTGCTTCTGGCCTACAAGATCAAATATCCAGAGAACTTTTTCCTGCTGCGTGGAAACCACGAATGCGCCTCTATTAATCGAATCTACGGATTTTATGATGAGTGTGAGTGCAGAACTTTAAACATGCTGAATGACTGATCTCTTCTCCTGAATGTTGCAGTAATGTCTTCTCTTGTTTGTAGGTAAGCGACGGTATAACATAAAGCTGTGGAAGACATTCACAGACTGCTTCAACTGTTTACCTGTGGCTGCCATTGTAGATGAGAAAATCTTCTGCTGTCATGGAGGTATGACTTGTTTAAAATGTTATGATTCATGATTGTTTATTGCAGTCAGACTAATGTCATTTTTGATCTCCCTACAGGCCTCTCTCCTGATCTTCAGTCCATGGAGCAGATCCGCAGAGTAATGCGACCCACAGACGTGCCTGACCAGGGTTTGTTGTGCGACCTGCTGTGGGCCGATCCTGACAAAGACGTGCTGGGCTGGGGGGAAAACGACCGTGGTGTCTCCTTCACATTCGGGGCAGACGTGGTGGCCAAATTTTTGCACAAACACGACATGGATCTAATATGTAGGGCACACCAGGTAATGTTCAAGACTTTGTGACCAGCTCACCGAGGCTTGTATATATGTAGTATGACTGAAATGATTCTATATCCCTATGGGGTTTTATATCAGTTCAATATTGATATGCTTGCTTAGCAACAGGCACATTTGTCTGGTTTAGTTTCATTATGAATAATCATGGCAGTCAGTTCTGAGCGTATTTATCAAATAAAAGGGAATGAGAGTGTAGAATATGACTGATTTTTCCTTTTTGTTCCCAAAATAAAATACTAGACCCATTTTTTTGCAAGTTGTAAAGTTTCTAGGACTCTGAAACTAAGAGGACATTTTTCAGACAGCCACCCAGAGAAAATTAACTTTATCTCAGACATCTCTTCTCCTGTGAGATCCTGCAGCTGATAATTCGTCTCTATATTGTTGCTTCCTATTTTTTTCTGTGAAACTGGTTGTCTTTTTCATTAGAAACCATATACTTCACACCTGAAAGAAAACCTGTGTTTCTATTGTTTCCCTTTACTTTAAACTTGTGTTTTTTTCCTCTTTTGAGTGGAAAGAATAGTCCTTGCCCATGTTTAACACTCTAAGTGTACCTCTTTTCATCTTTGGAGTAGCTTGTGAGGTATCTTTGACTGTGAAGTCTTTGCTACCAATGACCAAAAGGAACTCTCTCCCATTGACAGGTGAAGTTTTCAGAAATTGGGGTACACCTTACAAGATAATCAAGATGATTTTGATCCTGCCTCCCACTTGTAACAAAACTTGCCATATTCTTTAAGGGTGTACTCACACTAGGCCATCTGTACCGTGCCTGGGCCCATTTCAGCCTAAAGTCTGGTTCGTTTGGCCAGTGTGAGTGCAATCGTTCTGTGCTACGGCACGGCACGCTTCGCGGCCCCAGCACTGATGGACGAGGTGGGCCTAGGCACGGCATGGATGCAAATGAAGGAGCACAAGCGCGGGAATGTGAAGTAACTACTAGAGGACCCATCTCAAGAGAGCCCACCAGGCAGCAGCTGCATGCTAGAAACAGCAGGATCCCAGTCCAGTCCACATTTCTGACCAGTTTCTGGCAAAGTCAGGCTTTAATGACTATAAGAGGATTTTTGGTTTGTAAAATAAAGCTTATTCCCTTGTTTTAGTTACAAACAGCAGCTCACAGGATAACAAACACCTTTCATCCTCCGTGCGTAAAGGAGAGTGCACACACGTGGACAAGTGTGTGCCGGAGTTAATCACACAGCTGATTTAACCTCTCTTATTAAAAAAATTATAATGCCAAACTATCACTGAAATAACTTACCTCTAATTCTATTTCATGTCACCAAGAAGTGAAAGTGGGATCTTGATCGCTGACATTTGAACGGGGCATCGTTTATTAATCCTGAGGTGTTTTCACCTCCAGCTCTCATCAGATGGTTAAAATTGCTCTCGTCATGCTAAAAAAACTTTTAACTAAACATTGAATCCTGCTCTGGACACATGAGAGCTTGTTTGATGCATCAGGCATCCAGGATTACGCTGAGAAAAAGCACAGTTCGTGGCGCATAAAGGAATGCCAAGGAGATTCAGATAGTACAAGGACACACAGAGGAATGACTGTAGGGGCTCATATGAGTTAAAAAGCCTGGGTTTCATTCAGCAGAAGTGCTTCGAACTCTGAGCAGGTTCCAGATTATATGCTGTGAGTGATAACTCACAGCATGTAATGAACCGCTTTTTCTCTCTCTGTCCTCACTTGGCTCTATATAGTTAATGTAGCTTCCAGGTCAGGGGAAATAACTCTGGTGTCAGATCAGATATTGTATAAATCTGTAACTATTTTACAGCCTAAAAAACAACACTTATGTATCCTGAGTCATCAACAGTGGATGCTTCATGTGATGACGTCGGCCTGGATGTGTTGAGCAGTGTCAGTGCGGGCCAAAGGGGGGACAGGGGAGGGGGTCAAATGGGCTTCAGCACGGTTATAATACGGCACGGATGGCCTAGTGTGAGTACACCCCAATTCTTGATCAGGGTTTCTTGAAGATCTTTAAATAGTCTTAAATTGTATATTTGAAATTTAAGGCCTGAGAAAGTCTTCAAAAGTTTGATTTTTATCAGTGAGAGGTGTTCAATTTTAGAAGGCACTTTGACTGTTCTAAACTAATCTTTGTTATCTAACCAGCCTTAACAATTTTAAACATTTCCCCCACAAATTGTCACATAACTGTTCTCTAGAATTCAGAGAATCTTGTATTGGATGTTCTAAATTGCTAATTCTAAAATCAGACCCCTCTGATTTATCTGGGCCTCTGTGAGCAAATACACTCTATACAGTTGTGAAACACTTTTCCAGTTCTCTACCTCCTGGGCTACCAGATTGCAAACGTAAAAATCCATGCAACCCATCCTTATTTTAAGAGGCTTTCCCAGACAAAAAGTGTTATTCTGCTTTTAATTGTTCAATTGTTTAGGATTAGCTTAGTACACCTGCTAAAATGTGTTATGATAAACAAAAGTACATGGTATGTTGGTAGAATAGAGGCATTAAATATTAAAGAAATCATCAAGTTTGGGCGTTTTTGGCCAGAAAATTCTACCATTTGACATTTCGTAAGAAGTTTGTTAAATCTGATAATTCACTCCTGGTCATGTGCACCAAGAAATCTCATATGCTGTTCATTTTTGACCACTGCACAAAAGTGATATTAATTTTCTCAGTTCAGGTAAAAGGTCCCAAAGTCTTTAGTTTGATTTTTGGTCTTTCTGATATGTTCTGTCTTTCCTATTATTTCTGTTTCCCATGTCTTAAGTGTTAACACATATTACTGTTGTGTCTCCTCACATTGTAACTCTCATTATTGTTCATTTTTATTTCTATTTTTTTTAAATGTATGCATCACATATTTTGTACCATCTTGCATCACTAAATTAAAAAAAAGTCTTTAATTTGATTTTTAAAATCTTGTAGGAACCCTGCTTGATGGTACTGTAGAGTAGGTTATCCTTCCAGATTCTGCTGTGGTGTGATGTGTGTGAAGAGATATTTAATGTGCTTGGAAGAACACCTTTGCAGCACAAGTTTCATTTCATAAATATTAAACATGTTTAAAATTTCACTACCTTAGTTATCAAACATGTTTAATATTTAATGCACTCTGTGGATTGTCATTTGAAACAAAACGATGGTCAAGCGGGAAGCAAGCTGACTGAAAAAGGAAGCACGAAAAGTGCGGCAACTACATTTTTGATTACCTCTAGTAATGTGCACAGCCCATGCTTTTACCATCTCCATAACTGAACCCATGGTTAGTCCCTCTTTTGTCTCTTATGTTAATAAATGTTCTCTTTATGTCCAAAGGTTGTAGAAGATGGTTATGAGTTTTTCGCAAAGAGGCAACTTGTCACTCTATTCTCGGCTCCAAACTACTGTGGAGAGTTTGACAACGCCGGTGCCATGATGAGTGTGGATGAGACACTCATGTGCTCCTTTCAGGTTTGTAAAGCAGAATAATTAAGTGTTTGCTGAATGCATTTCATTGACTTGTAGCGTATTGAAAATATGTATATTTAAGTGTTAATGACTTATGGTAAATGACTTTTCTTATGTTGCTCCTTTCTCATTTTAAAGCTTTCTGTCTTTAGGCTAATCTTGATTAAAAATTGTAGGGATGCACGATATAATTTGTATTATACTGGTATCTGCAAATAGGAGCTTTTAAAATTGAATTATCTGTATAGGCTGATCTGAACATTTCTGACGATATTTACAACCCATATTTTAATCTGCCGATATCAGCTGTAAAGAAACATAAGCCTAAAACTCCACTAACTCATTGGTACCTATGGCCAATATTTACGGCTGGTATAGGCAGATTTTTCCAGCCAAAATATTGGTTGTAAATATCAGCATAAATCTTCCTGTCTGCCAATATCATGCCGATATTATTATGCATCACTACAACATAGCACAGTTGAAGCCATATTTTCTATTATCATTGATAAAAAGCTACTATTCATGTCAGTCTAAATACAAGCTTTTATCTTACAGATTCTGAAGCCAGCAGATAAGAAATTGTATCCTTATGGTGGAGGGGGAGGAGTGGGCTCTGGGCGACCGGTCACCCCACCACGAAATTCAGCCAAGGCCGCCAAGGCCAAGAAATAACACCTGCTTGCTCCTGCTCTTACACCCTGCCAGGCCCCCCGACCCCTGTTGGCCCAACGCTCTTTTTTTCCTCTACCTCCCAAACTTGTTTCTCCCTCGTCACCAAAAGTAAACAAAGCAGACAAATGTCCAGGGTTCAATCATGTTTTTTCTCTCTAAAATAATTTTTAACTATTTGTTTGTGTGCGATTTTTGTGTGATTGTGTGTAAAGAGAAAAAGTGAGAATGATCCAGAGGGAATTGCTGTATTCTGTTTGTATGTTTTTTCCTCCTCCTTCCCTCTGTTCTGTTATTTTTGAGACACACTCTCGCCCAATTTCAGACCTGGGTGCAGGAGGAGGGAGAGAGGAGCCTTAGCTGTTTGGGTTAAGGCCCTGCACTGTTTAATGCTAAACAAGCTTTTGTACATCCTGTTTCAGAGGTCTGTGTGATGGGTGGGGAGAGGGTGGGTGGGGTGTGGGATCACATTGCACGGTAATGGCACATACCACACATTAACACACACTGGGTGCACAGGTGGAAGTGTGTGCAATGAGTCCTTGAATGAAATGGATTCACAGTGATTGGGTAACTTTTTTCTCTTCCCAATGAAAACCAATGATTTGACAACATGGTCATAGATGTGAGAACGTTTTTTTTCTTTTGTAGATAGATGAAATCGACATGGTTCGATCTTTTTTTTTTTTCTTTTTAGTTCACTGAAAGTTGACAATTAATAAACAAACTAACTGCTTCTTTGAATGATGCTATCATGCTGATCACTTTGTGTTTGCCATTGCATCGTCATGTTCATGTTTGGCTGTGTTTGTCTTTGACATGTGAAAATGACAAAACAACAGCTTGAAAAGATGTCTTCAGAATGAGATTTACTAATGTAATTTTTGGCCCAGATATCACTCAAACAAAAGGGCATTTTAACCTGCTACTACAGTGTGATTTATAGTGGAATTCATGTACAGCAGCAGAGTAACTTGAAGCTGGTCTTAGATCCAGATGTTGCCTGTTTAATCACAAAACTAGATACTTGATTAGAGTCTCTTAAATGGAAAGTGTTTCTATTTTTCTAATGATCGCTGGGTGATTAGTAGGAAGTTGTAACTGAATGGTTTTGTGTTTCTCAATGCCTCACAATGCTCAATAATCCTCACATAAAATATCACCATGTGCCGTTTATGTTTTACAAGTAGATACAGATTTTTATCCGAGCTAACCCAGCTAACTCAAGACTACTACTGAGGAAGAGCCACCTTTATGGTTTTCTATATTCTAATGCAATCAAAGGGAAATGAGACGCTGAATCATAGCTCTGACCTTTATGGTGTGAAGTGCGCTAGTCAAGACCACTTCAGTCAAGTTCATCGTAGAACAAGAGTGGTTTTTATTGAGATTTAAACCCACAGCTGATGAAAGCTGGGACTGAGAACATAAGAGATAATGAAATGGTGTTCTGATGAAGCTAGTAAGGCAGGCCTTGATGAAGAATCTGAGCACATTATCATTTTATTGAAATATAAACATGACATATTTAATATAAGTAATACAGCAACTTCCCAATCAATCATCTTAAATTCTAGCTGCATTATCAGGTATCTTCCAGCTTAATAGCTTCAACTGAACAGTAATCGCTTGTAAGTTTGTATGCATTATAGATAGGGCTATGTAAATTAGAAAGAATGTGCTTACTTTGCTTGTAAGGTTGACAAAATGTTAGATATTTTTCGATACCACATGTTTTTCAGCATCACATTCTGTTTATGAATATTGGAAATTGCCAAAAATTTGCAGACATCTATTTCATTTGGTAGGTGCTCAAGAGAGGAATTAATCCTTCAAAAATTGCAAGCAAACTTCTATACCCTCTCTAAACTACACAAATATTACACTGTTTGTGCAATGCACCAATTTGTAGGTGTTTGTTTGCAAGTTTTGATAACTGAAAACCAAAACTTGCTCAATATTTGGTGCCTAGGACTTCCTTTTTTGTTGCAGTGTCATTGAAAGGTATCAGTTTTTTCTAGTTTAACATTCTGGTTTAATGGCAAACTCAATTACTTGTGAGAGAAAGCATTCTCAGTACTTCTCTTTGAGCTAACGAAGCATTAAGAGCCATAGACATAGATGAGATAATCTCACAGTATTATAAATCATTAAAGTGGATTCTGTGACAACTGTGAACCCTCAAACATCACGACCGATTTCAGAGCTAAAATATAAAAACTTAAGCTACTAAATGAAAATGGAACCTCTAGTATAAAACCATTGTTATCACATGTTGGCCATTTCATTCATATTCTATTCATCATGTGCATTAAGTTGAGTTCAGGCATACAGGGTGTCCCAGTGAAAACAGCCGGGACTGGTTGTTGGAACTGGTGAAAAAAAATCTCTACTATTTTTCAGGGTATGTCACTGCCCATTTCTTCTAACCCAAACACAGTCTACCATGATAAGTATGTGTGGCTCTGTTTGTCTGCCGTCTGTTGTCATTCTTCAGTCGTCTGTCAGAGCAGAAAGCTTTGGTAGATTTTGGCTCTGGTTGAGTTTGGGGGATTCCTGAGAGATTTTAACTTGTTTGCTCTGAAAACTGATGGTTTTTTTTCTGATAAATACAAGTCAGTGTAGGTAATGGGAATTCTATGGAAGCCCAAAGAAGACATGCATCCGTGAATTAAATTTTACTTTGGTTTGTGGAATGAGTGTCTTTTGTTTTCTTAAGATATCATATCTTGTTATTTTGAGACAACAGTGCTGGTTTTTACTTTAATAATGTGTTAGTTTCTCAAGAAAATGACTGAAGTTGACTTGTTGGTGGAGATAAGAAGCATTTTATCACAAAGGAATTACCATAAAATCTTTGCTCTATTGCACCAGTAGATAAATTGGCATCTTTCTAAAGGGGAGGGGCAATAGGTTTGACATAAATGTGACTAGGCTGCATGACAGTGCTCCCAGGGTTAGTGCTGCTTCCTCACAGCAAGAAGGTTTCTGGTTTACTTCCTGGTCAGGCCTTTCTGTATGGAGTTTGCATGTCTGCCCTTTGCATATGTGGGTTCTCTCCATGTACTCCAGCTTCCTCACACCACCAGAAACATGCTTGTTAGGTTAATTGGTGACACTAAATCGCCTGTAGGTCTGAGTGTGAGAGTACCTGATTGTGTGACTCTATATGTCAGCCCTGTGATTAACTGGTGACCAGTCCAGGATGTACCCTGCCTCTCACCCAATGACAGCTGGGATAGGCTCCTGTCCCCTGCAACCCAGAACGGAATAAGTGATTAGAAAATGGGGGGATGGATGAAGGTGGCTAAAAATGTTCATCAGCAACCTTTCTTCCATGAGGAAGACAAGACGATTACAAGCTAAAACCAGACCACTCCCCTTATGCTACAACAATATAAAACCACAGAGCAGTTCATCTCAGTTAACAGCCAGTTACATGCTGCGTTTTTGTTCATAGTGAGGTAAATTTCACAAATCTATCAGCTATGGTGGCCTACAGGTCATTAAAAGTACAACGGAGAGATGTGTGCCAGAAAACAGTAAATTTAATCCCTAACTTCTGTCTTTCTACTCTGGCACAGAGCCAGGCAGCTGCGCTCTGATCAGACACATTTTTTTTTTTAATTAAAGAGAATCGTATTTCTCATGAGTGGGTGTGGCTTCAGCTCATTCAACTGACATGGCCACACCATCCTAGAGCAGAACTTACTGCCTTATTTTCATGATTTTGAATCTTTTATAAACTTAGAGTTTTTTTTCATGACTGAAATTCAGCCTGGTGTTTCGTAACACCGTTGCCTGTCATACAACAGACCTAAAATACATTTTTTAAAATCACTTCACAGGGACTTTAAGACAACTTTCTGTATAAAAAGCTCCTGTAACTGTGTCTTAAACACCAGGTTGTAGAGTTATTTTTTCAAGATCTCAAGAAAACTGTGAAACTAACTCAATGAGAAACCAGCTCTGTATTCTTGAGGTAACTGCATAAATAAGTCAGGATGTCAAGAAGACATCTGAGAATTTAATATCACCATTAGATGTCTGGATGCATGTGCTCTTAGGGCCTCTGTAGTAATCCTGCTTGGCTTTCTCACGATCTCGCTCTGAGGGCAGACACAAAATTGTACTTTGACGTCATTGTGTGCTCATGTTCAATTCATTTCCAGTTCAGATCAACTCAGGAAGTGAATTTAAATTTAAACTAATTTTACTATTAAATCATATTTATATACATGTGTTAAGAAACAGCATCACTTATCACCATTTTTACCTGACTTTAAGACTTGCAGCTTCTGTTCACTTTAAGAGTTAAGTCAAGCTTTGGCAAGGGGGGCGCAACGTTCACAGTGACCTGGTGCTTTATATGTCACTTTTGATTTGTAAATGAAACAGCCCCACCTTTTGTGGATTAAGTTCATATGATGTAGAAATAAATCTAAAAAATGTACAGAAGTTTATGGTATTACAGTCTAATAGAATTATAGAACAAGTGAATACTTAAAAACTTTAATGTTTTGGAGAACAGATTGTGTCTCTAACGATACAAAAAAAAAGGCGTGGCTCCTTTAAGAAATAATATTTAGTACAGATACATTCTAGAACTTGTAGAGCTGTCTTCTGAATAAGAGTCCAAAAAAAGGACGCATTCATTCCCATTTTTCATAGCTGTACAAACCTTTGCTTATAACATTTTTTTATTTTTACTCTATATTTACTGTTGTTATTACCTCTTAAGATTCTGGTCTTTCTTTGATCTTTTTTTTGTTCATATTGTTTTTACTGACATACTTAACGCTAGATACCGCAAGCTTCTTAGTGTAGAATTTTATAATCAATCAGGGATGTTTTGCACCATGCACTGTCGCTGGGTAGATCTGAAATGATTAGATAATTAACCGTAAAGAAGAAGAAGAAACAGGAGATACGAACTGTATTTTTTATTTGTATTTTGTTTATTTTCAAATTGATCACAAATTGTCTCTGTTATAAGGTAGAAATAAAACAAAGAATTTGTATATTTGGGTCTGTTTTTCTTTCTGAATGTTTCTGATGATTACAAACCGTAATTTGAAAAAGTGAATGAAAAATGTGAATAAAAGCAGAATTCAGTGATTTGCAAATCCTTTACAAATAATATTGGACTGAAAGACAATGTTCAAAATGACTGTTTTTTTTTTTCATTTTACATTCTAAATTTAATGGCTGCAGTATGTTCCAAAAAAAATTGGGATGGGGGCTTGAAAAGTCTGGGAGAGTTGTTTTTTTCTACCTTAAGACGTAAAAAATCTTTTGCAAAGGCTGCCTCCACCGACAGCAAAATATTGATGTGGGAGTCAGTAGTATAGATGACTTCTTTTCCTTTATGAATATGTCCTTACAGAATAGTGCAAGCAAAGACATAAATGACTTGTAAAACAGAAGAGACAATGTCAAACTTCACTTTTCCATGTCAAAGTCTAATGAAGAATAACTTGCAGAATGGGAAATTTATGCAAATATGTGCCTGAACCTCTATAGTGAAGTCTTCACCTGTCAGTTCTATCAGATTTCCTTTGAGTCTCTGTCAGACAGCAACATGGTCTGTTCTTTTGCCCACTTAAAGCTCCTGTGAGGAACTTTTGGGTTGAGCTAATTTGTTGACTCTTGTGTACAAAGCAATGCCTTTAAGCTATCCTGATTAACTTATCATGTTTTAACAGTCAAATACACCAATCATTATGTGAATACTTGAAACGAGGCTGTTTAACAAAGTAGTTAACTATGTGTGACACCTACCCTTCCACTGCCATTGCTTCAAGAATTTATCAATGACTTGATAGAAGTCATACATATGTTGATTGTGATCTTATTCACTAGAAAGGCTCATATAGAGGCATTTGAGTTGAATTCAGTCCATTTGTTGACCAGGTAAACTCATCACAGCAACTTTAAAATAAAAGCTGCAGCACTGAAAATGCATCCATGCTGTGTTAAGATACTCTGCAAAGGCAAAGGAACCACTTTGAATTGTTTGAAACATTTCAGGACTTTTTGAAATGTAAAATGAGGTTTGAAAACCCTAGAATTTCTAGTCAAACTTCCCCTTTAATTGACTTGATTAATTTCTTGAATGAGTTATTAACGATTTATTAGTTAGATTATATTTGCCAAGTCGAAAACATTGGTGAAAGTGATTCTGAAAAAGTTGACAGGCCTGAGAGTGGTGATGCAACAAGATAATAAGAATAGATTAAGTGCACTGGACTTTTACTTAAATGAACTTTCCCCCTCCCTTTACTACAAGTGTTTGTGAAGTATAACAGATGTGAGCATTTTAATGGCCCATGAGGTCATTTGTTGACCTAATTTGTTGAAGGTTAACCTAAGGCTATTTGACCCCTGAGCAGCTACATCCCTGAATGTCCTCCAGCACACTGGATCCTTAATAATTTATTCAAGAATGAGATCAAGTCAATTAAAGGAGAAGTTTGACTAGAAATTCTATCCAGGGGAAAGGATATACATGTTGAAACAAAAAAAAAAAAAAAAAAACATGGCTATGTCTGAAATCTCAAACATCTCATTACATGAACTGAAAAAATACTTAATTTTTAATAAATTACTTTAAATAGGAGTGTACTTAGGCAGTAAATAAACAGGTGAGCTGACCTTTTAAAGCTCTGACAGCTAATGTGCAAGGTAAATGCATTTATAGAGCAACACAGCTGGTCAAAAAGTCTGTCAACCCCCTCAAACCCTGCATGCACATATGGGAATATTACATTTTGGCTTTCCTACAGAATAATAATCATTTCTGCCGTTAGAGTTTGTGGGATAATTGTGAATGTTGAAGTTTAAGTAATTTACTTAGTGTTGGAATAATTTGCTGTTTGGATATTTTGGAGAATTCACTTGGTAATTATCAAGTTTTTCATGTGAACTTCATTGTAAGACTTTGGTAGATTGCTCCTTTTTTGCACTTTTCATTTGAATTTGGGAAAATTCTTTGTAATTTTTGTTATTGATTGAGACTTTGGGGTAGGGAATGTGTTCGGGTGTTTCCGTCATTTTCGTGGAATTTCGGAGAATGCATTTGTATTTTTTTTTATATTTAGAATTTTAAAATTTTGAAGGACTTGAAGCTTATTTAAAGAGTGATTAACAACTGCCAGCCTGGGGGTCCTATCAGGTCCCCCATAGCTCCTCATCTGGCCCCCTAAAGATGATTACATTCAGAAAATGTGAGGAGGAAAGTAAATGTCTTGATTTTTTAGGGTATCATTTGTCTTTTTAATCCCTACAGCTATTAAATCAACACCAAAACGATCAAGATTGCAACAGTTTTATCAGGTAGACTTGATGTTAAAACCATTTTTACATAAATCCATTAATCAACAATTGTTAGTAAATATGATAAACACAAACTTATCAGTCCAACCATAATTAAATGTACAAATTTCTGTTTCAACTTTCCACTTCTGGCTCTTGGAGGGAGCAATCTTCCTGCCTTAGAATCAATACAAAAGACCTGATTCCTGCAAATATGTTTTGCAGTGTTGTGGTGCTCTGGTGGTAATTTAGCTCATTTAAGGCTAACACTAATACACACTGCCATCTACAGCAGCCAGAACCACATACAGCCTAATAATAATCTTTGTTTCAGTAAGTGGAAAACATTTTTCTCTCTTCTTAACGTACGTGTTCAGCCATTAAACATCTTTATCAGACCACTGCTGTCACTCGACGTTTTTTACTCTCCATGTTGAGGGCTCGGCTCCTCTACTTGCATCTGTTTTCAGGCCACTCGTTGCTGGGCCATTATGGTGGTCGCGTTGATGTTTCTCAGAAAGCTCCCACCCATAAAAAGCCTGAGCAATCACGAAGCTTCAAATAATTAAATGGGCTCGGTTTAGAAAATTGACCTTCACTCCAGCGAATAGTAAAACCCATAGGCGTGGTCAATAGTAGTTCGGTTGCACTGGACGTTGGCCATCAACTTTTGCTACTAGATGAGCGTTCTTGCAAAGCTATTTAGCTAGCGACATTAAATTCATTTTTTAAGTTTATTTCGCACCGAGTACGGCGCATATCTGTCGACTGGAATCCAGTGCGGGAGCTGCAGTCGCCAACCAACCAAAAAAATTCCAGGAGTGCCGAGAAGGAGACTCCATTTTCTCAAGCTGCTGGCTCTACTAGCCAGCTCTACGGCGGAAAGCTAGCTGCAGATATCGCTAGGCTAACTTTCCCTGCTAGGGGAGCGAGAGCCAGAGCAAGCTAGCTGCTTGCGATAAACTGTCTAACTGACGATACTTTTGTTGACTACAAAAGACTCCCAGGTAGGATTTTGTGATCCACTTTCCTAGTTTGCGCTATTGCGAGGTCGTAAATATTCGTATGTCTGATATTTGTTTCTGGATTCCGTCAACTGTCGATTGCAGTCGTCTTACGCTAGCCTTAGCTGCAGCCCGCTAGTGCTACAAGAATGTTAGGTATCTTACCTGATAACATAGCTAAGCTAATATGCTGTAGAAGCTAACGGGACCAAGTCAAATTCCTGACCTACACATAACGTATTCATTATTGGTTATTGAAAAAAGTGGATGCTGAAAGCAGTTGAAGAAATGTTTATATGACGGGGTTGTAATTCTGCTCTAGATAGCGAGTAAATAAACTGATGCTTCGCTGCTGTTATTATGTCGTTAGATCAGCTGGGATGCACAACTGATGATTGTAGTTTGTTATTGTTGTCATAGCGGTACTTTGACCCTGTGATTACAGCATGCTGATGGTGGGAGGCAATGGACGGATGCAGTAGAATGAGTGTGAAGGAGCTGTGTGAGACCGATGACCTGGCCACTGGTTTGGTGCTGGACCCTCTTTTGGGCTTCAGCACCCACAAAATGAACATCAGGTAACCTGTCAGTTCACACAGTGTCACAGCCCTGGGGTGTAATCAACACTAGATCTTTACAGCTCATTATTATGGGTGATGGTACATATTTTTCTGTGTCTATATCTTATTGTAGTCTCGTCTTTTCTGTTCTGCATGTTTAAACGTTAACTGGATCATCAATTAGCATGCTATGACCTCTGAATTTATGTGTCTGATTACAGTAGGCTGTACACAGTACTTGAATTTTAAATTTGAATATGATACCACTGACAAACAATATCCTTTTTGACACCTTTGCAGCTAAAAAATAGGAATTATAGGCCCCCAGCATTGGAATATTTCTTGTTTCCTATTATCAAAGATGTAGGCAAACTCCTGCATGCTGTGGAATTGCACAGCATTTTTTTTATTGTATTTAGCCACCCTCTAAATTGCACAAATATCTTGGGTTTATTGTTTGAAAACACATGATATTGTAATCTACAACTGGTCTACAACAGCTGATATACAAGTTAGCATAATAATTGTCTGCGCCATTTAGGATTAGTACTGGTGTATTCAAAACTAGAGCTAAATGATTTTGGACAGTAACTAATTAAGATTGACTGAATCAATATGAACTGTTGTATTGAAGAGAATTATATTTTTATATAATTCTTGTTTATATATATATATATATATATATATATATATATATATATATATATAGAACAAAACATCTACAAAAATTAGGAAAGCATAAATAAGAAAGACTTTGAAACAAGTGACTTTTAAATTACACATTCTGTGGAGCATAATATCACTACTGCTGCTGCATTTGTGCAAAAACCAACAACATTAAACTGGTATTTTGACACATTTCAACTTAAAGAAATATTGCACCTTCTGGGATTTGAAAATTAGAGTAGGCCATATTGCTGCTTGTTCTGAATTTTGATTAATTTCACAGCCTTATTTAAATCTATTTATGCAAATTCTCCCTAATCATAGGTATAGAGTCAACAAATTATGTATTGTAGTGTTATTTTATTTCATCCTTCTGGCTACATGTCTCTTTCAGATGTCCTAAAAATATATTTGTAAGCAAAGGAACTATGTTCGATCAGAAAAATGAATAACCAGTATGTTTAAAAGTTAATTTAAAAAAATCAAAGTTGTTGCATTGAAAAAAAAAATTAAAAATTAAAACACTTTTGCATATCTTAACTAACTGAATAACAATGGCTATATGCATAAAATGTAGGTGCAGGGTAAATCAAAAACAGCAACCAGAATATTAAGAAATGCTTTATGCTCAACTCAGTGCATTTTAAAGATAAATTAGTAGATAAAAAAAATAAAGCTGCAACATTTTTACCAGAGGTCTTTTTCAGGTACAATATTCAGAGGTGCAGTGAGAAAGTGTGTGGGCATTTCTTTGCTGGTGATTATGCACAAAATAGTACTAATCCTTGTTTTAATTTTTTTGACAGCTTTCTGATTCCCAGTAGCCATTGTTTTTTGCAGGTTTAAGTGTACTCTCATGTGCTCTGAGCCCATAGTATAACTCACAAAAATATAAAGTCTTTACAAATTGCTTAATCATAATATTTTGGCTTTCATCATCTTGCTAAGTGGTTTTAAATGACAGTTCTGAGCCCACAAATACACACGTTCACATTTTAAAGTCACACAACATAACCTTTTCTTGCCCTGTCACTGTGCTCTTCCCCCATCCCATCATGCCTTTTCTCTTTTCTGCAGTCCCCCGCCTGAGATCCGGCGATGGGGTAACCTCAAAGAAACTCTGCTACGTTTTCAGCGTACGCATGACTTCAACGCCACGTTCGAGGCATTGACAGTGGGAGAATTGGCTGGTGACTACTTCAATGCTTTGGGGAGCCATCGACAGGAGCTGCTTAGGCAACATGTAAGATGGTGTTTTAACTTCCACATAAGAATAGATTTCAAGTATCAGACTTGTATGGAAAAATGCTTAGAAATGCGTTATGATCTTTGTTCTCCTAACTTTTCATCTTTTAGTATCCATATTTGGTACGCTTTAAATGGATCTGATTGTTGACTGTTTGACTTGAATATAAGGGCACAGTAAGAACAATATGTGATGTCTGCAGGTGTACCGCTACCTCAGTGCTTTCCTGTTGGATAGCGGTGTCAAGATTGAGTCTTGTGACAGATACTCGTCAGAGACGAACGGAGCAAAGATCACCTCAACAAGGCACTGGTAATAACCCACATTCCTAACATCATTTATCTGGACTAGAGGTGCTGCATTCCCTGGACTGTGTATTGTTTTTTTTGTAAACATGTGGTGTATGACTTGTTGTTCTCAGGTTTATTGGTGAGCGGGTGGAGGTCCTGCTGGGTTGTATAGCTGAGCTGAGCCCCACTGACAGTGCTGTGCTGAGGGCCGGCGTCAATGACTTTAGTGTGATGTATTCCACACGCAAGCGCTGCGCCCAGCTCTGGCTTGGGCCTGCAGCTTTCATTAACCACGGTGGGTTTGTTTGCATTTGTTACTCCTTCTTTCCTAGCTCACACTGATGTACTAATTTAAAGATGTAATGGCTCATAGGATTGCTGGCCTTCACCTTTCATATTTAAAGGAACAGTCTGTAGTCCAAATGTCTGTTGGATATAACCCACATACTACACTTTAAAACAGAATAATAATACTAATATCTATTAACTCACTGACAGATGTTTTACAAGATCAAGCCCCACATTACAACTATAAGGTAGTAATGTGTTTTCAAGGAATGTTTCTTATTCAACATAAATGGGGAAAAAAATCCAATAGTTTCAACTCATCATCTCAGGGGGTAACAAATTGTTCATGTTTTATTGGAAGAAACACTCTTCCCTAATCAGTTCTGCATTCATAATCCATATGTTGAAATCAAGGTGCTTAAACACTCAGTCTTATCCATTTTTTGAGTAGTTATTTTCCATGAGTGTGATGTATCATGTATGCTTTTGAGAAACCTGAAACAGTAATCTTAACCTAAATCAACTTTCTGAACCAATCATTTTCATAAAGCTGTGTAATAAAGCATTCTTAAAAACTGAAATTTACTTAAATTTATAGAAATCTTTGTTTCTCAGGGATCATACATCATGAATTTTGAACCCGATGCAAAACTTGAATCTTGGAAAATATATTTTTCTTCAGTTTCTTGTCAAAAAATACCCAACTGCACTTACTTTAATTTGCATTTACTTGAAAAGTCCAGCGGAATATCTTAGCTTTTTATTTGAGGGGCTTTAAATATGTTTTCTGTACCTCTGAATAAAACACAAGATACTTGTGCCCTATAAAGAGGATCAGCGCTCAGTGAAGAAACCCCTAATCCATTCCTATTTGCCTCCACAAGTAGGCAAATAGTAATTTAATTTAATGTAATCTAAATTAGTTGGTGTATATCGGTCTTTGAAACTTGTAAAAATGTTATTTTGTTTTGATCAGGAAGCACATACACAGTCCAGTATAAACACAAAAAGTAATCCACAACATACACAGTGGATACAATATGATGCAAACCTTACTCACTGGTGCAACAAAAATGTTCTTCCAGCTACATTTGACTAAAACAAACTCTAAACATCTGAACAGAGGATGTCACACTTACTCATTTATCACATTAATGATCTTTTTGATTGTCCACAATAAATCTATCAAATGTAGCCAGAGCAAGCCTGGATGCCATTAAGAAATGCGTTGGACCCATTTTAACCACAGTCCCTTAACCTTCTCTGACTGTAGCTTTATAGAAAATGTTAATCTCTCCTAATGCATAAACAGGTTTTTTTTTTTTTTTTTTTTTACCAGTCTTGAAGTGTTGGAGTTTCTGATTGTAACCACTCCTATGTTCACTAGATATTTGTCTGCTGTAGATTGAATATTTAGTGCCAAAAAATACATTGTCTAAACATCTAGTGGAAGTTTGTTAATACTTATGTCAGTAGGATTTAAGTTTGGGCAGCCCCATAGTAAGTGGGTAAAACATTTTATACTAAGGTTGCCAGTGTTGATGCATTACTCATGACACTAGTAAGGTCAATAATAGGGGTGTAACGATCCATTGATGTATATTGAAACATCGATAGCCTGATTAATTATACAACCAGATTGATAGAAAGTCAAAACATTGATCTGCATTGTTATCTTTAAGCTGTGCTTTATTTTTTAAATTTCTCCCACACACCTGTTGATGGTTCCGCCCACTGCATGTCCTCAGTAAGCTTGTGGTAAATGGCACTTGCTGACAGGAAGCAGCCCAGATGCAGAGAATATCTTTTCTCAGCTTTTTGGACATACTTCAGACAGCGACGACTGCAGAGTGGGCCTCTCGGCCTTTTTTGCCAATTCCATCTGCATGTTTTTTTTAGCCATATACAACAACAACAAAAAAAGACTATTCACTAATTATGCTCGGTGTAGTGTGAGTGCTTTCTGCTACAAGCAGAAAACAGAGGGAAAAGTCAGCTGCTGCATGTCCCATTTAATACACTGATTGTAACTCAGAGTCTCTCGTTTGATTTATAAACATAGATAAAGTTGTCTGACCTCAACGTGATTCAAGCAGGAAAGATGCTCTCCTATCTGCTCTTTCTCTCGTTATGAGGCTGCTCATAACGATTGTTGTAATAATTTTTTTCTCTAACCTCTCCATTGATAAAAAAAAGTTTGCTGTAAATCAATGTATTGCACATTAAAAACCACCTATGCAAAGCATAAGGGGCTATAATAGAACAGAAATAGCCATTCAAGTCTACATGTAGGCTATGTAAGTGTGTTCAAAAAATCTAAAACGGGAAAAAGAGGCCAAATACTTGATTGTGATTATGAAAAGTTGCAGGAAAAAGAACAGATTGCTTTTGAGTTATCAGGGTACATGAGAGGATATGTTATAATATCAATTTGATTTGATGTTATAAAATCAATGTGTTTTAAGATTTCTCATCAAGGTGAAATCATCTCACAAGATCAATATTGCACAGACACCATGAGCAGCAGCTCTTCTGACAGAAAACAACACCAAACTGGAAATTATAAAAGATTACAAAGATGCCCTGGACACTTTAAAATTGTTGGTTTGGCAGCTAATGAAGAAACAGAGCTGATCTGTGACCCATCTGTGACCATTGTGAATAAAGTCACAGCTACACCTTAATCTCTAATTTCACTTTAAGGAATTCACAGACAGCTCAGTGGACAAGACAAAAGTCATTGGTCATTTCTGGGCTGTCAAAATTAATGCTTTAATATTGCGTTAACTCAAATTACTTTTAACGCCGCTATTTTTTTTGTCGCACAATTAACGCATGCGTGTTCTGTGTGACCCTCAACCCATCCCGTAGTTTGCCAAATCAGGAAGCGGTGCCGTCATGATGCAGTACAAGCGAGCAGAAATGGATACAGGAGAGAAACTTTTGAATGGCAGGTTGAGCTTTGAGGTCATGCCAGATAAGACTGAAGTTGTTTTCTCTTACTGTCAACATGAACTGAGTTGCCAGGAGTTCGTAGAGTCTTAAATAGCCCGTACCGCTCACTGGCCGAGCACACCGCCATGCAGAGAGCCACCCCTTAGCCATGCTGTACTACGGAGACGCTCAGACAACTCTGCAAGCAGGGATAGACTTGCTATCTGGCATACCGGGCATTTCCTGGTGGGCCGACTCACTTTAGGGCCAGCATGATTTATTCATTTATTTATATCTGCTATGAACCGCCGCTACAGCTGCGCCGACCCTTTATATTGACAGTTGACTGGTCTGATCACGTATCCTAGAGGTCTGTTTACCCCCTCTCCCATCCCCATTGAGCTCCTGCTTGAAAGTAAAAGTATGCAGAGAAAATGAAAGTTACTAAAACGCCAGACTGGAACTGTAAATAAACGCCAAATTAAAAAAAAAACTCAATCAAGATGCTGCAAAAGTGTCAAAGACTCTGCAGTCCCTATAGGAGATGGTCTGGTGCATGGTGTGTGCCCAATTACATCATGAGGAGGAGCAGGAGTCAGAGCAGGAGAGGCTGGTGTGTGACAGGAGAACAGAGGTGTTAAAGGTGTTACAGGTGAGCCTGAGAGTGAAGAAGTGAATGAGCTCTGTAGAGTATCATAAGCTAAAAAGCATTGTTAGTCTGTGGGTCCCCCTTATTTTTGAAGAAAAAAAGTTTTTAGATTAAATCTGTAGCTATTCTATGATCTGAAGAATGAAAAGATGGTTAAGTCCTCTTACTACACCTTAAAACTTCTCCACTGACACTTCTTTTACTTTGTGTATTCATGAGTTTTGTAAAACAGCTTCAAATGTGTGTAACTGACATTATTCCAGTAAATCTACTAGACTGATGACAGTAATTTTTAACTGTCAGCCCTTATTTTACATCTGGACATTTTATAGTTTGAAAATAAAAAAGATGATAAATAATAGCAGACATTTTTTTAAGTAATTACTTGCTTTTTCTCTTGAGTAGGGCAGATGTGTCCACCTTTCTCACCTCTGACCACATCAGAACAGTGAATTACCATTAGATGTGTCAGTGCCTTACTGCTGAACTCTCAGAGGAGACTTGACTTCTACCAGTGATCTGTAGTGTAATTCTCTAACTGTATTTAGTCTCTCTTTTTTCTATCGTCCTGTTGTGAGTCCTCTTGGTGTAAAGGGATGTTTCTGTGAGCCTTTATTTCCCTCGTGAGGTTGAAATTCTCTGCTTTAGTGTGAAGGAACAGGGATGAGCTTTGAGTGATTTAAACTTGACTGACCATGCTCTTTATGTCCATGTTTGATGATGAGATCTGTTATTCTGTGTTAAGCTGCTGAGAACAATGGAGGAGTTAACTTCTACTAGTCTGAAGTTAGACACTACATTGTGGTATTATTCAGTAATGTTACATTAAGGTCAGTATTTCCATCTGTTGTCCTTTTTGGGCTTGAGTTTGCCATGTTATGCTCTTAGCAGATTTTTGGAGCGTTCAGTATATTTGAGCTTAGTCTAGAGAATTTTCTGGACTTTATCTGTTGTTGTTTTGGGTTGTTGACATGAACAAACATTTGCATAAATGAAGCATTTTTGCCAAATTGTGTTGATAAGGGTATTTAAAACTTGAGAAATAGTCCTGTATGGTACATTTAGAACAGACAAAAAAAGTGCCTTTAATTTGTGATTAATCTCGAGTTAACTATGAAATTTGTGAGATGAATTGCGATTAAAATTTTTAATCTATTGACAGCCCTAGTCATTTCATTTTGTTGGGAGAAATTGGCTGAAATTGGCTTTTAGATGCACAATATGTAAAATTCTGCCACCAGGGGGCTCTCAACGGAAACAATAACACAATATGACAAGTACAGACCAGTGCTGCCCTGCTCCACAATTTCTTAAATAAAAAAAAAAAAGCAATATAAATGGCACCTCATAGGCGTGTTTATCAAGAGTAGTGATGCATGATTCTTGAAGCAAAGAGTGCTGAATGCTTTTGAATATAGTCACAGCTCAATAGTTTTCATAGTAAAATAAATAACTGGTCACCCACCTACTTCAAAGAAAATACCAAGTCAGTATTTGTTCTTTTTTTATAATCAAATGAAGCGTGGTCAAAAAATAAAATGTATATTTGCAGCCCCTTTCCAAGTGTTTAGTATGATTTTTCCTCTAATGTGATAAAAGTATTACTTAAACATGTTGTCAGTCACAGATAAGCAGCTTGCTCCTCACAGGCCTCAGTGTTAAATGACTTGTAATGTGTACAAAAGATCCAGTGATGTTTGAGTTAATTCTCGGGTCCGCTCAGATTCCACTTTCTGACAAGATCTCTTAATAGTGTTTGAGAGTTAATCAGCTTAGCCTTTGAGCCTTTTGCCAAATGAATTCAGTAAGAGCCAGCTGATCAACAAAATGCCAAGTCCTTTGTTCATTGCTGTGATTGAATATTTATTAATAGCTTGTAATCTTTTTTTTCTGTTTTCTTCTCCATTTTTCCTTCTGGGGTGAAGACTGCAAACCAAACTGCAAGGTAATTAGGAATATTTCTTAACCTCTCTTTTTTTAACTGACATAAAAATTTAAGGAGACAGATTTCCTACTTTAACAACTCCATCTTTGCTTTGTCAGCTAAAATGTATCACTGATAAATTACCTCTTTGTTAATGTATTCTATGACCTTTGTCTTATTTTAAGTGTTTGTTTTTTCTCCCTTTTCACCCACCCAGTTCCTCCCTGGTGAGAAGAACATTGCGTGTGTTGAGGTGATTCGACCCATCTCACCTGGGGAGGAGATCACATGTTACTATGGTGCCAGCTTTTTTGGGGAGGGCAATGAAATGTGTGAATGCTGCACCTGTGAGAGGTGTGTCCATTATCATTGTCTTTATAATGAATGATTTTTCCTCCTTTATTGATCATAATTAGGAAAGCACTTTTCTTTTCTAACTAAGATTTTATTTTGTGATTTCAACCACTCTTTAGGAATGGAGAGGGACACTTTAAACACAGAGGGAAGCAGCCTGAATGTGAGGAAACAAAGGACCCTGTAGGCCAGAAGTACCGCCTGAGGGAAAGGTATCTTCGTCATCACAGGGAGAAGGGGCACTTTCCTGCAAGGCCGACAATACCAGGACTACACTCAGGTATCTTTAAAGGTAACTTGCTATAAGAATTCTTCCTAATTTGTTTGTTCTCTAATTTAATCCATTATTAGCTTACTAAAAGTCCCATGAGCATCACAGAAGTGGCTCAAAACCAACTAATGGGCATATTTGCTTTATTATTAAATGATTTAACAGCCCTTTTGTCAACATTAACAGCTTGTTACACTAAATGCTTGACAGTCTGCTCTGTGGCTGTTAAATGAACTATTAAATTGAAGCCTTAGGACTAAGAACGCTGCTCATTTGTTAATTTTTACAAATCTTCATGCAATTAAGGTTGCAAAGCAGCAACACATGACAATGAGGATGACAAAAATGTGATCAAAAACCTTTTGTTAAAGACTGGTTCAGGCTTTTGCTGTATTACCACAGAGTTTGGCTCGGTGAAAGCAGTCATCACTTTTGAACTCCTTGTTTCCACCTACTAACATTACAACGCTTTAATAAACCTGCCTGACTGTTTTTGATGACAGGATTTAAGTTGAGATTCATCGTGCTGACATTTGATCTTGATCTTTTTTAAGCTTTTGAATACAGACATCTCTCCTCCGTGTCAGAACTGAATCATGATCAGGCTAAAACAGTCAGCTCTTAATAACCGATTTGTCTCTCTCTTCAGAAACAGATGGCATTGTTGAATAGCTCTGTAATTACTGTGAATGCAGTCATTATAAAAAAGAGTTTGAAACATGATCTACAGGAGCAGTTGGCAAGTTTTGAAAAGCAGAGTGTCTTTCTCCTTCAGAAGCATTAAGTGTAACATGGAACAGGGGAAATCACTGCAAATAGTTTAATCCAAACAAAGAGAAAATTTAAAGGATTGGATACAATTTGACATATTTTTTACTTTCAAATTTGACATGTGAAGGTTGGTACAAAATCTTAAAATGTTGGGAAAATACTTCAGTTTGAGCCCTAATTTTAAGGTTATATCCTGGAACTCCAACCTAAATCCTTAAATATTTGAGGCCCCTGTAAGGTCATAAAAATCTTTATTTTAGGTTTGTTGTAAGATGGTTCACTGTGTTATGAACCACCAGGCCAAATTTCAGTCTTGAAAAACATTTCTAAGTCTATAAAATTAAGCTTCAAAATGAGGAAAAATGAGGCAGTACAATCTTCTTTAGGATGGTGTGGGTGTGTCGGTTGTATGAGCGTCAGCCATACCCACTCATGAGAAAAACGATCCTCTCAGATTTAAGGAAATGCTTCTGATCAGAGCACAGCTGCCTGGCTCTGTGCCAGAGCACAGAAAGAGAAGTTGGGGATTAAATTTACCATTTTCTGCTATAAATCTCTCCCGTGCTAATACTTTTAATAACCTGTAGGTCACTGTGGCTGATAGATTTGGGAAAATTTTACCTAATGATAAACAAAACACAGCATGTAACTGGCTGGGACTTTAATTTCAACTAAATCAGTTCACTGTAGGGAAAAATTATAAAACGTTACCGACTGCTGTAGTGTCCAAAACAACCAACAAGTACAGGCCAACTTAAGCGGGCGACACACACCACACAAAAATCGTGCTGATTGTTAGGCTGAGTCCTCCTTTCTGACCAAAGCCGGTGGTTCTTAAGATCATCTTGCCAGATTATCCTGATGTGTGTTCAGAGTGAGTTTTCCTCTCTCTAACCTGATTTGAAGCGCTCCGACTTGAAATCGTAAATATTTCAACCAAAAATCCCGTTTGTGTTGTGGGCACTGAGTAGGCACGAGCTTCATGCAGAGCAATAGCCAATCAGGAAGCAGGCTGACTGAAGGAGGATGTGAAGAAAACACACACATGGCAACAATAGTAAATAGAAAGCATATAGTCAGATGAATGTAAGACATGAAGGAGCAGCTTTTTTTAATTTATGGCCACAAAACAGGCGTTTAACAGCGTGTACTGTAAAACATACCACAGACGGACTCACATGGGAGGGAGCTGGACTGAAATAGCAACCGTAACAGACATCAGGCCTGACATCAGGAGTTACGTCATCACTTTTACCGCATCTTCACTCATAGGCAATGCTCCTGCTGGAACACGCACTCATTACACAGGACTATGATTTTCAATAAGTCAGTCCTGTTGCTTTAATTGGATACCCCGGGATACTACATTTACTAGGGATGTAATGGTATCAAAACCTCACAGTACGTAATACCTTGATAATAAGTCTAATCTATGTTGTTTTATGTGGTATCAAAAAAATATAAAAACAAAAACAAAAAAGCAAATTAAGACATAGAAAAACTGTTGTCAGTATTTATTAAACAACAATGATCTTTACAATATATGCAAAAAAGGGCTGTAGGTGTGTTTTAGGCTTAAGAATGTATACTTATAATTTGGCTCCAGCGTGTTTACTAACCTTCTAAACCTTCGTTGTCCACCATTGTATCAACTTCTCATTGAGCTCAGAGCGCACCTACTACAGTGGCCAATAGGAAAGCTCCCTCTGACCTGAGCCTTGATTGGCTGTGAGTACTAGCCTCCTCATTGGCTGGAGCATTGTTCCTTGCTGGTTTTCCACAAGTGAGAGTGCAGTGCGAGGAGGTGTTGCAGAAGTGTGTTATTCTGTTAGATGGCTTCAATAACAAGACCCTGATGGGTTGTGTTGTTTTTGTGGGCATACGACACTAAAAATACATAGCATACCACAGCTTTAAGAGTCTTTTGGCCGGGCCAAATTTTGCTCCTCCTCCTTCATCGCAAGTCTTTCAGGGTGATTATTTGCCAAGTGGCTTTTTATGTTTCTTGTATTTTCATCAAGCATGTCACCAAAATTATCTTCTAACAGCCTGAATACTGTTCCCCCATGTTGAGAGCATCACATGCTTTGTGTGAAAAAGTGCTAAACAGAAAGAATAAGATGAGAAATTTAATGAAACTACATTTATGTAAAAGAGGAAAGAGCAGATGCCGTGTGTTTATTCCAATCACAATTTCTGTACATGATCACTGGAGAATAATCAGTTTTTCATTGTTTAAATTTGCATGGCTTTCTTTCTGGTTTAACTGTGTCTTTGTCTTTGTCTTTTCACATAGCCATCCCCTCCAGGAATTCCTTCACCCAGCAGATGAGGAGAAATGCCCTGAAGAACAGAAAATTTGGTCAAACAAAGAAGTGGAGACGAGAGCAGCACAGACGATCAGGAAAGCATCCGTTGAAATCCACAGTCAAACAGCATCGAGCAGTTCCCCTTTTGTCCCAAGTTACTCTGAAGGACATCAGAATCAGAGTGCGGCGCCACTCAGTGGACTTCTTACTCAATTGTAAGGATCCAAAAAGCAAAGAGAGAGCCTTACTTCTGCAGCTTGAGGAAGTGAAGCCAAGTAACAGTGAGGTAAACCCGAAGCCTTTCGCTCATTTATCCACCATGCCAGTCCATCAGAGGAGCCGACCTGCTGTAAATGGCTCAGGTCTTAATGGAAAGTCTGTCACTGCACTGGATAGGCAGGCTATTCAACAGAGGACCTCTTCAAGAACAAAAAGCATGGTTAAAGTCACGCCAACACATCAAACAGGGTGCAGTAACACAGGCAACACTACGGCTGTTTGTCAGCCTGACGGAATCAACAAAAGCAGCAGTGCAATAAAACAAGAGATGGAAAAAGCAATCACAGAGACTCAAAGCAACAAGAGCAGCAGCACAGAGTCCAACACAGCATCTGAGCAAAAGGAGTGCAAGACCATCAGAGCTTCACCCCAGATGGAAGTTAGTCAAAGGGCCGCAGATAGGTCCAAGAAAGCAGGAGACAATCCGCTAATATCGCTGAAGCAATATGTTACAGTCAACATTACAAGGTTGTCTTTGCCAGAAAGTTTAGTTGCACAAAAATCTTCTGAAGACAGGAAAGAAATTGTAGAGTTAAGGGTAAGGAGCAGCCAGCGCCCTAAACCAGCGCCCCTGTCAATGCAGTCAAAAGCTAGAGGGTCCAGGTTCCAGCAGAAGCTGCAAGGAAATTCTGGGATTTGTTCAAATGAGGGCAACAGAGGAGTGAGGGAAATGTTTTTCAAAGCGGGTGATAAAGTTAATTTAAGGAAGCGACAGGCAGGTGAGTCTGTTGGTAATTTATCCAACAGCCTGAACGAGGATGATAAGGTAATCGAAATAAAAACCGTGTCAGAAGTAAAAGAGGATTTACCAAAGGAGCAGCAGGACGTGGTAAAGAGAAAGATTGAAGGGCAGAAAGTGAAGAAAAATGATGAATGCACAATTGTGGAAGGTTTCCAGCCTCAGGAAGAGGTGAAACAGTCAGAATGCAAATCAGTGCCCAGTGAAAAACCTACAGGACAAAATAACACGCAGCTTGCCAGAATTACAGCTGAGGAAAAACTTGATAATCCATCTAAACAAACGGCCAAGTGCGTGAATGAACTGCCAGTGTGTAAATGTAAAGATGTTGTGATGAAGCAGGCAAAGGTTCTGCTATCTGATATTTTAAGAAAAGATAAATCCCTAATAGATATGAGATTACATGGAGATATTGTAAAAAGGATGCTTTCTACCTCAGCCTCTAAAGAAACACTAAATGCTGAGGAAGGTGAAGAAGAGACTGAAATAAATGGAGGCAGGTACCAGTCTAAAGTGCAGAGGAGGATGAGGAGACGACGATGGATGGGGCCTAGAGCGATGAAAACAAAAGTAGAAAGTAAAGGCACCAAGGGACAGATGAGCAAAGATGATTCAGACTCAGTAAAGACTGAGACAAGGGAGGAAACTTTGCCCCTTCACTCACCACAGAGGCATAAAAACTCACCGACCACCTGCTTAAACACACTACCTCACAAGTCACTTATTTCGACAAAAGCTACAACTAATCTGCGGCCAGACACCAACCCACAGGTACACATACAGTCCAACATACCTCTGAAAAAACGTACATTTCGTAGCTCTGTGGAAATGTACTGTGACCAAGGTTTGAATCCTACCTCTGAGCGAGCATCTAAAGAAACTGCAGAGTTAAATTCCTCTGCAGAGCTGAGTCAGAATGCTAAAAAGTGCTCAGAGGACAGAAGCAAAATAAAAAGAAACATCCAACGTAGAATAAGGAAAACCGAAATCCAGAGGTTAACCTCTAAAAGAATCACAACCTTTAACAGAGTGCTTCGCTCTCGAGTAAATGAAGCTCAGCGAAGCAATTTAATGAGGAGAGTTCGGAGGTGTAAAATAGAGAGGCAAGATGAAGTTGCTGTTGACGAGGCTCAGACATTAGAGATGGATGAGGATGCAGAAGCTGAGGATTTTGCTAAAATCCCAATCCAGTGTGATAGAAATCCAAATGATTCCCAAGAGGAAGACGAGGGAGAACAGTTTCTTCAGCAAAGCGATTCTGAGGAGACAAAGCCGGGCCTCAATTTTAAGCTACGTTTTAGAAGGATGAAAGGAAGAATGTGGGAAATGCAAGGAGCAGGATTTGAAAATATGGCATTAAAGGCAGAAAAGGGGGATGAGCTGGTGGCATGCGATCCATTTAAAGCCATCATGGAATCTGTGTCAATTTTGAACATGGAGATGGAGGCAGCTCAGGCTCATGTGCAGGCAAGCAGGAAGTCAAAGAGCAGATTGCATCGTTTGAAAAAAAGAGGTGAGAGGATAAGTGAAAGGACAGCAATGAATTCCTCCACAGAGGCTCTTGATAAAAGTGTTTGTGGACCTGGTGAAATGCCTCATGATAAAGTAGAAAGTAAAGATTCACTTGAAACGCAACTCCCAGATGGAGTCAAGCTTTTGGAGGAAAAAATTGAGAGTCCTGAAAGTGACAGGAATGTGCTGTCAGCTGTAGGGCAGACTACAAAAATTGAAGATCGGTGCGTGAAGAATTGCTGTGTGTTTGAAACGGGGTCACAACAGAAATTGCTGCCTGAATTGGACTTTAATGGTCTTCCATTACCGGTGCTTAAACTCCGTAGAAAGCAAGAGGACATTTGGGAAGTGGACAGCAAAGAAGAGCAGAAACAAACTGAACTTAAAGAAGAACCTAGTGTAGTAAGAGAAACGACAGGTGTAATTTTAGGTAAACAGAAGAAAGGATGCCCAGATTTTGGCAAGCTCAAAGAGGAATGCCCATCTTTGCAGAGAGGCAACAACTCAGCACTTCTAAAAACAGAACCCCCTCCATTTTCTCTGTCTCTGTCACCGTTGTCGCTGTCTTCCCCCCTTAACGACAATAAAACTGAAGTTAAATCCTCAGCTCCAAACACAGTCATTGACAGGCCAGAGATGAACAGCGGAGGAAGAAAACAGAGGTACAAAATGGAGAGAGCACACAAGTGTGGGCCTGTCGAAACACCCACCCCCTGTCTTAGTCACACACTCCAACAAATTGACAACAGTCTCTCTCGACTCTCTGAGGGCTTGTGTTCATCACAGACTTTGGAAAAGCCAGCAGCCTGTTCCAACACTTCTAATTCAGTCATCCAGCCCCCGTCCCAATCTCCTCCATTCACAACTGCAGATACCATACTTCCCAATGAGCCAAGCTTCACAAACTGCTGTGATGATATCCTGGATTTCCAGTGTCTGAACTTTGAGGGGTATTATCAGCCACAGAATATACTTCCATCCTCCCCATCTGATCTGTGCTCACTGGATCCACCGACAGATCCTTTCAGCAGCCCCCTTTCTCACAGCCCGTCTGATACTTGGACCACTGAAACACCGTACCTTGGTCCTCCCAGTCCAGGTAATAACTTCACCAGTGAGGATCTACAGTTTTTCCCAGGTCTAATTCCTTCCAAGGGTGACTCTGTTCCTCTGGAATGTGAAGCGAAGGATATGTCCAAAGACAGAATCCAGCCCAACCCTAATTTCAATTTTTCAGCTCTTGGCAATCCTGACTTAACTGCTAAGGACAGAATCATAACTAAAAATCCAGGAGTGCGGCCATCCAGAGAAGACCTCAGAAACCAGTCATTTCTTGGAGTCAACAAGCAGCGATTGTTAAGCGCAGCGTCATCATCTGTTACATCCCAAAGTCCTGTTACTATAACCCAGCCTTCCATTAACACCAAGATCAGCACCAGTCAATCTAAAGCCCAGACTAACCTCAGAACCCAGGGTCCTTTCCATCGTATGTCCATTCCTACTAAATCCCAGTCATTTTCCAGTGGTCAGCCAAGCACAGTCAGAGGAGCATCCCAGGGTTGCTCGACCAAATCCGTCCCATCGTCTCAAGTCACTAACAAACTCCTCTCTCCTCAGCTCCTCACTGTGAAGACTCCAAACCCAAACCCTCCTGACAATCCATTTAAATATCACGAAAAAACCTCTTCAGTTATTCACAGGGTGCTTAAGTTTCAAGGAGGGGAACAGACTCAGAATTTGTACAGTGCACCCTGTAAAGACACCATTGGGGCTGCGGGCAGCTCCAATGTCACATCTAGAACACTTGGTGAAAAACCAGGTAATTTTGAGAGGACCAACCAGAGTCAAAAACTAGGTGTTGGTACAGATGGTTACCATAAAGGCAACATTTCTGTTCAAGGGTTTGGAAAAGATACCTCCCAACTTGCATCCTTAAGCAACCCCAATAGGTCTAATCCTCATTTCACCAAACCCAACTCCTCTTTTCCTCAGCCTTTCAGTAAAAGTAAGTTGTCATCTGAGAAGCATGAAAGTGTTGAGACCAACACAATATACAAAAACCTCTCAGCGCTGCCAAGACCTTTCTTCTTTCCCAGCAAAATTCCTGAGAGTTACTCGTCAACACAAGACAAGGGTCTAAAACAGGACAAGTCCACTACGTCAACCTCAGAGAAAAACCAGCCATGTTACACCCAACAGGACCCTTTTGATTTCAGCTTTGGCTCATCTCTTTCGCCCATGTCTCAGCACAGCAGCCCTCAAGTGGTTCAAAGTACACCTCCTGGTACACCAGCACCAGCAAACAAGAGTCAGTCCTCAACTTCCTCAGCCTCCTTCCCTTACGGCTACCAAGGTCCTCCATATGTCCTGAACTTCAGTGGAGATCATTCATTGACCCTGGGACTCAGGGAGGGGGCTGACGGTTACCAAGGCTCAACAAACTACACCTACCATTGCCTGATGGAACCCTCAGGCACCCAAGGGCGACTGGTTCTTGAACCCTGTGGACCCCAGCTGCCAAACCCAGCCTCTTTTTCTTTGGGCGGCTTTTCAGGGCTCAAGGGTCAGGACGAACATTGTAGGAAGGACGTGCAACAACAGTGCCAGCCTGGGGAACACCAAGGAGCATCACACTATGGACCGGTTCCAACGTCTCACTCCATGGGTGCTACAAAACCCAAGAGAGTGAGGTTAGTGGTGACAGACGGCACAGTAGACTTAGATCTCCAGTACTCAGATTAATTTATACCTATGGAGTTGCTGGAGAATTTCTGGATATTGTTTTGCTTAAGGGTGGTAAAACAACATTTTTTGTAATAACAGTAATTCATTGTCTACCAGTTCTTAATGAAAGCCCAGTGACTGGCATTTTTCTAGATCATTACTCTGGTGGACTGTTAATAACTTGTACAGGGTTTTAAGAAAAGCAGGCACACCAGCCTGTTTTAATTACTGTATGATTCAAAAACAGAAGAGGTATCCACTACAATTTGCAGAAAATACCAAATTTTGAGTGCATAAAGAAAACAAAGCATTAATATATTTGAGACAAGGACTTTGAACTTAAAGGCCTGGCAAACATTAAAATCCTGATTACTGTACTGTAACATAGCTGTATGAGTTTTTCGATACCATGTATGGCAGTAGAGACAGGTGCACCGTCATTGGTCACTGGTACTTGTACGAGTCAGTTTTAAAAAAGGCAGCTTTGTGCCTCAGTCTTTCATATGTTCTTGTGACTTTTTGAAGCACCTGTTGAACCAGTTCACCCCTGTTTTTTAAGCTCACAATAAGCTTTTTTTTCTCACTTTTTTGTGTTCAAGTGTGTGCATGCATTTGGCAGGCAGATGTTGAGGGATCAAAGTGAGGTACCTGATTGTGTCTGTTGCTCTGCCAAATTTTTAGAAAGGTCATTAGTAGTGCATCAATGGGTGGTTTGTGCATGAACAGTGTACAGTAAGATGATTCCCAGACCTTAAAATATCTATATGTAAGGACAACTCTCCTGATGAAGACATGTTATATGACCCTGCAGCTTCTGGGGAAACTGCAATTAGTTTTTTTTAACCAGTTGTGCTTAATGAATTAAGGGATAGTACAACATGAAATCTTTGTATGGGACTTCTTCCAATTGTTAGTTAAAAGAAACATATTGTTACATTTAGTAGAGAGACAATCTTCTCACAATGACTCACTTTTATAATTAATTTGGTTTTGTGTTTCAGATACTTTAAAGATTGTATAAAGCAAGAAGAGAAGGATAAGTTCACATACAATAGCTACTGTTTGTTATTTTGTTGTTGCTGATGGAGGTTTATGTTTATAGTTGTTTATATTGTAAGCAGAATTATTCGCTGTCGATTGTGGAAGTCACGCGAGCATTCCCTCATGCCACGATGTACTGTACGTTCAACCCATTTAACATCACAGGGCAGGAGTGATCGGTGTGACTGCACAGCCTTACATTACTATCATTACTATATACTGTCTTGATATGAAAGGCCAATTATTTATTTTAATATCCTCATCCTTGAAATGGTGCTTTAATGTAATTTATATTTCACATTGATTGTTCAACCGATTAAATGTTTTTTATTATTATTTAATGGGACAAAGTATTGAAGTGAGTATTTACATTAAGTATTTAATTTCAAAGCCTTTGACATCTTATCTAGTTTTTTTTTTCAGTTGTTACACATGTAAAACTTTCTCTGTCTCTTTTCTAATTGGCAGTTAGTCTTACTGAAAATCTGCTGTAGAAATGTACAAATGTAGCCTATATCATTAAAGACATTTAATTCTTTTGTATTTTCTGTCTTTGACTCATTTTTATTTATCTGTGGCAAACACCTGTGAAAACACCTTAATGGCAACCGCAGGAAAAAGCATTCCCCAATTAGAAAATACAAGTAGTATCTGTATTAATTGAGTTTTTATTAAGCACTTACTTCACCAGGAGTATTTTCATTGAGATACAAAACTCTGTTTCACAAGGGAGTAGCTCAAGAAGTTCCACGCATATAACTAACAGCACACCTGAACAAATAAAGATGCACAGAACAGCTGCTCTAAGTAGAAAAATTTGTGCATAGGCTGTTCACATGATCATAATTCTGGTTTTAAAATAGTTTAAACCAGTGGTTCTCAACCCTGGGGGTTGTCAGATGCCTTTCATAAACTAATATTTTAAATGATTTCAACTCTATGTTTTACACGTTTAAGGCTCTGCTCAAAAGATGCTCCAGGGAGCCTATGGCTAGAAACCCACTTATGGATGGATTCATTTATGAAAAACTTGCACTTAGACCCGTAACTGTAACTTTACATAACTGATAAATTAATTGATTTAATATCTTGAAATTTCCTTGTATTTGTAACTACAAATCCCTGTTATATTTTTTCATCTGTATTCTCTGCACAGTATTCCACCATGAAGCTCTAAGTTAATATTGATAATGTTGTTAAATAAAATGGATAAATTGCTGCCTCTTGTTATGCCAGAACCCTTTGAAATTAAAAAAAATCTGCATAAAGTAATAAAGTAATGCGTGTGCATTTTAAACTAATATATTTAGAGTCCCTGTCATTAAAAAATTGGCATTTTAGTAGTTATATGACAGGCCACGAAGTTATGAACCACCAGGCCAAATTTCAGTCATGAAAAACATTTCTAAAATGGTAAAATTAAGTGCCAAAATCATGAAAAATAAGGAAGTGTGGCCATGCCAGTTGAATGAGCTGAAGCCACACCCACTCATGAGAAATATGACCCTCTTATATTTTATAAAATGCTTCTGATCGGAGCGCAGCCGCCTGCTTCTGTGGCAGAGCAAAGAGACCGAATTTGAGGATTAGATTTACTGTTTTCTGGCACAAATCTTTCTGTTATGATTCTGTTAATGACTTTTAAGGACTGTAGCGTTAGGGGATGGGGTAAAGCCCCATCAAGATAGGTAATGTCATTAACTTCTATATTTGCCTTGCTCAAGTAAAACCAAGCTAGGAAGAGGTGAACAACTTTCTAAATCAAAAATTCAGACACATGTTGATCTCACTATTTTCACATGTTTACAGCAATCTTATTTTAAAATACCTAGTGTGTTAAGACACCAAGTTTGAATTTCACTTTCCAGGGACTTTAAGCAGATCAGCTTTTCTTATGATTTATTGCTCTGAACGACATATTAATCTTATATTTTCGTTTACCATAGTCCTGGTTAATGTACTATCTGAAAACTCAAACTTGAACAGCTTGATATTTTCCAAATGATGAAAAAAGAGCAAGATTTCTTTGGCATTTGTATAAAAAAAAGACTTACTAATTGATTTATGAGTATGTTTTTGCTACTGCAGAAACATTAAAGGAAAATGTCTGCATTTCATCTGATTTCAAATGGCACCTCCATTTCTATATTTCATTTGACATGCAGATTAAGTTTAAAACATCAGAAATAACCCATGACTTCAGGTCATCTGGTCAGATAGTTGTTTATTATTAGCAAAGATTGAGCACATTATTAAGCCCTACTCATATAGTATACATATTCAAAGCTTAGGGAAAGGCACACATCTTCCTGGCTCAGTGGTCAGCCTTTCTGTCATCTTCTACCTGTACTTTAATCCTATCCGACCTGTGTTTGTGTTCTTCCCCTCTCCTCTTCATCCTCTCTTCTCCTGAAGCTTATGACCCACTTCTGCCTTTCTTTCCCACTCTCACTAGCAGCAAAGCAGTTAATTCTGGTGCCAAGTATAACAGTATTTTCATAATGAGGACGGAAAGAGAAGAAGGGATTATCATGCGTTATAGTAGAGAGGAAGAGGGTGTCTTGGAGATGGTACAATTAAAGGGACAGAAGAAATGGGTAAAAGGCAAAAAAATGTGATAAATATTCATATGAAAAACCAGCCTTTCTGCGCTCAGAGTGCATACGTTATTTTGCTGAGATTTATGCGCATTAATTCTACATAGATTTCAGTTTGTTTCAGCTTTATGAAAAAAAGGCATCTAGAGTTAAATCTCCCTTGACCAGCATGAGGAGAATGCATTTACAGTCCTACTTATGCAAAAGTATGGAAATACACTCAGACACATGAAAAAAAGTTAGAAAAGTATTCGTTCTGCATTAAACTCTCTCATGAGGTTTACAAATGATTATGTATGACCTAATTAAAATGTTTATACTGATGCTTTAATGTGTAAACTGCATTTTACTGTTGAAGAACAAAGTACTACTCTACATGGTTTGGTTCAGGCCACTGATTTCAAAGTGGGGGGTCAGATTCATTCTAAATTATCCAAAATTTGCCTGAAGTAGTGAAATATCTGTTTTGTCATTTGTATTGATTTACTTTACTTTATAAAAAATAATTTTTGATGAAATTTTAAATAATTTGACCTATTTAAAACAATTGTCAGCATACATGACATAATGAGGAGAAATGTCTCTTAATATAAAGGCCAGCCAGTCACTTAAAACTGAGTTTTTATTGCTTTTACAAACTAGACTTTATGCAAATATACCATACCATAAAGTCACCATTTTGTTTTAAGTCACTGTTGTTCTGAGGCCAAGGTTGCAACCTGTCTTTGGTGCTGTCTTGAACTTTTGGAGCCAGAAGTATCTGTAAGAAGTTTGAATATAAGAGGAGAAGGAGTTAGTAATTGTCCAACAATCAGATGTATGCAGTCCTATTCCATTCTCATTAATAACCAAGGCCACCAATAAGGGGGGTTAAAGGGGGAAGTTTTCTGAGGCTCAGCCAAATGGGGGGCCCGTGGAGGTCAGGAAAATCATGGTCCAGTGAAAAGTTTAGCTGTGCTAACTGCACTTTACATTTGACCTAAATAATTATTACTTCTGTCAAAGAAACACAATTATTTTTTATATGTATGCTGTAGTACAATATAAGTTTTCAAAATGTAAACCCCTTTTCTTGAAACAGAATAACATTTTTTAGGGGTAATGTTTGCAATGTGGATGGGCACATTGAACTACCTTATTTAGAAAGTAATGCCAGACTTCATAGCTAAGCCATGATTTACACGAATGTTAAGATACACTGTAAAATACAATTAGTTGAGCTTACTCAAAAAAAAATGTGAACACTCGTTGCCTCAAAAATAACAAGTAAACTGCACTTGACTTTTGTGAGTTAAAAAAATTGTTTATTTTTAGTGTGCACTTGTTCTAAATGAACCATTTAAGTATTCACTTCTACTTTAAAATCAATTGTTTTAAGTGCTCAAAACTGAGATTCAAATGTTAATTTAAGTTGCAGGACTTAGGCTAAATCATCTACTACTACTGAGCCTTTAAACTTATCATTTTTACTTTTTTTTCATTTCAGAATGATTTATTATCAGTGTTATTTATATTTTTTCATATTTTACTAAAGGTGAAAATGAGGTTGACGGATAAGGTTTAAATGTTGAACTTGTTAGGCTCTTAGGTAAGGCCTAAATTCAGAATCCGCAATTGACTTTCACAATCCTTGCCTAAATAGTCAGACCCTCAGGGCTTCTCATTGGAGCAAATCTGGCCCCGGGCTCAATATGAGTTTGACACCCCTGCCTTAAAGTGTCAAATAGTACTCACTGAAAAAGCTTTTTTTTAAGTTATCATTTCGCCTAAGGTGGACTAACTTACACAACCATTTGCAGCAATGGCTGTTAGTGACCCACCGAAACAGTCATTGATATTTCATTAATATCTGTGTGCCATCCAGTGTTCACTGATATTATCAACAGCAGCACTGGGCCCCGTAGGCGTGAGCTTTGTAATTGAGACAGCAACTTCACTCGTGGTGCATTTTATGTCTTTATTTTATTTAACCAGGAAAAAACCTGACTTAGATTAAAAATCTCTTTTTCAAGAGTTTCCTGGCCAAGACAGCAGCAGCGAACAGAGTACATACAGGTTTAGTGCCCAAAGGCATTCTGGGAAAACTTTGCAGATTTGTCATAACTCAAATAATTTGAGTTATAACAAAAATACTTAAATTGGTTCGGCCCTGTTCACTTAAAACTGAAATGAGTTTTATTAGCTCATAAAAATAGAGTTGAAATAGCTGTTTAGGATTTTTAAGTAAACACAACTTAATTTGTTTAAACCAAATAAACTACAGTAAGCCCTTTAGCTGTTATGGCCAAAAAGTACAAGTATTTAGAACAGGTTACAAAAGACTGATTTTATTCAACTCAGTGTTTCTGAGTAAAATTGATGTTGCCGTTTACAGTGTACCAGAGAACAAAGTAGAAGGAATTGAACCAACTGTAAATTTAAAAAAGTTGCCAAATAAAGACCGAAACTGGCAGAAATAAGTGGTGATAAGTGGTACAAGAGTGGCAAAAATGGGTTAAAAGAGGCAAAAATAAGCTTAAAGTTACAATGAATTGACTAGAGTAAGACATAGAAATAGTGAAAAGCTGTTAAAAAAGAGGCAAAAATATATTAAAAGCAGCAAAAATAGTTTAAAAGAGATAAAAAAAGGATGAAGCAACAAATATGTTTCAAGAAAGGAAAAAAGAGGCAATATGGGCTTGAAATTGTTAAAAAGCAGTAAAAAAGTGTTGACAATTGATTTTAAGTTGCAGAGATTGGCTATAACTGGTATCAGTGGATTTAAAATGAAAAGGAGTTGGCTAAACCTGGCAAAATAGGCAATAAAAATGGTGACAGCCGTTCATAGGTGGTGAAATTTGTTGAAAGTGTCAAAAATTGGTTAAAATGAAATGCAAGTGGAAAAAAATGGGGTTTGAGTTGGTTAAAACTGCCGAAGTACTTAAAATGATGAAAAATTAGTCATAAAGTGGAAAAAATGGGTTAAGAGTGGCAAGAATAGCTCAAAAATGGCAAGAAGTTGGGTAAAACTGGCAAAATAAGTGGTATAAATGGTGAAAAGCAGTTAAAAAGTTGCAAAAATTGGTTATAAATGGCAAAAGGTGGCAAACGAGGGGAGCTCAAGTAGTGAAAGGCATTAAAAGTGGCATAAATTAGCTTAAAGTGGGAAAAAATGATTAAATGTGAAAACAGATTTGACAAAATAGGTGGAAATAGTTATATCAAAAAGAGACATGAATAAATTATTTGACTATCAGAACTAGTTATAGCTTGACCCACTTTCCTGCTCCAAAATGAGGTAACTGTTAGCCAGGACACTAGCACCAATGTTTCTTATCCAACACACATGCAGTGATATCATCAATAAGTCACAACTGGGGAGTGCCCATTCTCTGTGTTTTTCAGGGGCCCACTTAATTCTATGGGAAGGCCTGCTTTTTGGTAACTCATTAGCAAGTTAACTTGATAGTTAAGAAGCTAAGCTAACACACCAGGTGGATGCTGGTACATACAGGTGCATCTGAAAAAAATAGAATATAAAGAAAAAGGTTTTTCCCCCCTGTAATTTAATTAAAGATGTGAAAATTCCATATATCCTCCATTCATCTCATACAAAGTGAGTGTTATTTTTTGTTTTAATCATGATGATTTCTACTTACATCTCACAAGAATAAAAAAATCCACAATCTCAAAATATTAGAATACCACGAAACACTTCAAAAGGGATTTACTACACAGAAATGTTGACCTTCTGGAAAATCATGCTCATTAAGGCACTCGGTTATTGGTGGGAGCGACTGTTTACATTTCAGAAAACCTTACTGCAAAATGTAATAATCATCTTAGAGCCCAACAACGACCTGGAGAAATTGTGTGTAATTTTCAGGGGGTACCATCGTCACAGCCTTTTGAGACTGCTGAAAAGAAGCAGCACAGGTTGCAGATAGCTAGTGATATCAATAAATGATAGACAAAAATTAATTTGTACTTACATTTAAAGCATATTAAATAAAGTTGGAAATAAATAAGGCACATTTTGAACCAGCCTAGACTAACCCCCCCCCCCTTACATTATGGTTCAGTCCGCTATCAAAACTTGCGCGAGCCGCACTTAAAAGACGTTAGCGGAGTACCTGTGAAGCCTAAATTTATAATGTGCTTCTAATTAGAAGAATCTGCTGGCATCTTACGATGTCAAAAAAATGGTTGCCACATATTTTTCTATCAAACTAAGGTGGGTATAAACCGAATGTGGAGGAAATTAACCTGTTGGCTATATTAGTGCTGAAATTAAAGCCGTTTTTCTGCAACTTTAACCAAAACATGCTAACTTTCAGCTAGCTAACACTGCCTCTGTCTATTTTCAGGCCTAGCAGGTGCAGCTTCAAGCTCAGCTGTCCAGCCTCTCCATCCTCATACTCCCACCAGCTACAAAAAAAAGAGCTTCCTGACTGAAGAAGGAGGTGAGAACTTTCTTAAATTAGGCTTTATTTAGCATAGGTGCAGAGGGTCTGTTAACACTCCTTTTTTCTTGCAGTCCTCTCCATGCTTAGCATTAAACATGATATTTTTATCCAGATAGGGATCATTTTATTTAACACGCACAGCCTTCATCTATATTGGATGATGGCAGTTTGAATCACTCAGTGACTCACTCTGTATTAAAGTGACAGCCACACGCACCACCTACATAGGGTATCATTCTTGCATCAAATAGTAGATTCAACTGTGTGCACAGTGCTGCATGCATGTCCTCACACTGTTGTAGTATACTGCTCACTTTCTGTAAGTATTAAGATGGTAAGTATTTGACTTAAAAGGAGAAATTCAATTTAGAGTCATTTAGAGTCACTTTCCTGAGCTTATTTGTACAGACAAAAAGCTGGAAAAACACGTTTGAATCCTCGAATATAGATATTTCTAACATCAACGTAATTTGATGCTTCTTGTATGGACATAAGTTCTCAGCTGTCTAATAAGTGCACTCGGGTATAAAAACAGAATATTGTAAGTGCACTGGAGTGAATATTTCTCTTTGAATGAAATGTATTGGAGTAGAAGTAAAAGCTTCTTGCTGTAAATTCTGTTGCACTTGAACTATTTTCAGCCTGCTGAGCTCTGCTATTAGTCTGTATTTTTAAATTTTCAGTAAGAATCCATCTCCCTGGCTCCTTATCGTAGTATTGTGTACATCACAATTCCATTAAAACCCTTATCAAGCATATGTATTTAACCACATGATTCCTGTTCCCCATGTTCTTGACTCTTGGGATTATACCCACTTATGAGATATGAGCGTTGCATGGGAGTTCTAGGTGCGTGAAAAGGCTGTGTTGCATTTTCTGTTCTTGATTACTTGAATCCCCATGATCATCAGCAGCAGCAGTCACCCAGAGCTGTGGTGTGGTGAAACAAAAACGATCTGTAACACTAAACAACAGGCCTAGACCAGAGGAAAATACCTTCAGAGGAGAGAGCTTTAGAGAGGTGTACAGCATTGTACATTATTTCCCAGGTGACAGGTGGCAGAGGCTTCAAGTGATTGGCTACTGGCTGAGGTGCCACTGCATTAGTGTAAATTATGACTGTAACCGAACCCTGAGTGTCTGACAGAGGGGGCTGTATAAATATGTCAGCTGCACAGGCAGGGATATTGCTCTTATCATTATTATGGCTATCTTTCTTTATTAAGCCTGACTGTGTACTGTTAACGTGACTCCCCCATCTCATTGTGCAAGCCACAGTCGCGCATGTGGTTTTGATAAAGCACAGCAATCCCTTTGTGCTTACTGCAACTGTTCATTTACGTGCTTCCAATTAATACTGTTGTTCCAATCCAAGCCTGATGAAGGATGACTCTAAAGCACACCCTGCGATACACGCAGACTCAATCATTCAGGCAGTGACTGATCAATATAAACCTTATTTAAAGAAACAAATAGATCAGATGGTGTAATACTTCTTATTCTGTTTGTGTGAGAGTTACCTCCGCATGAGTCACAGACTGAGTGAAGAGGTGGTCAGCCCCCGCTGTGAGAGCTTTCATTTCATTCACATCCGTTTGTGAATGCCCACCTCTTAGCTAATGGATGTAATGTTAATGAGAGAAAAAAAGAGTGAAGAATGGCAATTTTTCTACTTATTAATGCCACTTTGAAGAACTGCGTGGTTTACCTGTCAGTGTAACCTTTCAGTTTAAGGACAAACTGCCTGAGATTTGATGGAATGACAAGGCATTTTTGAAGCAGATTTAATAAAAGCAGAAGATATCTGAATCTGGAAGGATTTGTTGACTGACAGAAGACAAATCTTGCATTATTTTGAGATTTAAAAAAAAATGATTGTAACACCTTGTGCTGTCAGATGCTGTGATGCATGGGATTGGATTTTTGCTGATAACCAATATGTCGATTTCCTCTGAATCATTTGGCCACTTGCAGTTCTCAATGCTGCTGATATATGCAAATATCTTGCCACCTTAAAGCAGACACTGTCAAGGCTGTTCTGTGGTGAAATAAACATTTGATCATGCCTACTACAATATTGTCAAGGCAAATGTAGCAGTGTTACTTAAAATGAAGCTTCATGCAGGACACAGAAGTCATCTGACTGCCAACTGATGTGAGTATTGTCTCCTAGCCAATCACAGCTCATCAGTGTTAATTTTGTCGACTAAAACTATGACTAAAACGATTCAATGACAGCCTTTTTTTTCCCATGAGAAAAACTAGACTAAAACTAACAAAAATAGATCTGTGATGACTAAAACTGACAAAAACTAAGTTTAGTTTTTGTCAAAATGACTAGAACTAGACTAGAATGTAAAGTAGTTTTCGTCAGACATTGAAAATCTGTGATATTTCTCCAATGTGGGTAAATCTGTCAAATGCAATGCATCTGTATCTATTCTGGCTCTCAGCTGTAGAAAGCAGGCACCCCAGGTTTGGCAGGTGCAAAGAACACACTACTATGATTTGGTACCAAATTTAGGCAAGAAAATAAATGCTTGGACTAAAAGTAAAGACTAAAATGTGAGGACTTTTTATGGACTAAAACTAAACTAAAATGTTTTGAGTTTTCATTGACTAAAACTAGACTAAAACTAAAAAGGGTAGAAATGACTAAAAAGGGACTAAAACTAAAATGCATTTCATATAAAGACTAAAACTAAAATTAAAAATTGCTGCCAAAATTAACACTGCAGCTCATTCTCTTTACTCTCTTAGTTTAAATATGATGTACTTTTCGCTAATCCTGGCCTCATCAATGCCAATCACACATCAATGCTGACAAAGCTTTACCTCCACCACCCCCTCCTTGTTTTTAGCCAGAAGCTTTTGTTGCATCCTCTTATTCATTTTCATGTTACTATGGAGATTGCTGTTAAACTGAATTTCATGTTACTGGAGACATATTGTCATGAATGTATTTATCTATATTGAGTATCTGTTCTGTTCCCCAGAAAGTCAAAGCCTGCCACTCGGGAAACATCTTTTGAGCAAAGGCTTGCTGTTGAGCAAGCAAAAATGTACGTCTATTTTAAATAAATGCTTAATTCGATGATGAGAGTGTATCAGACTGAGCTAAGGTTACATAAAGAACAAGCCATACTTATTTGAAATTAATATTTTAAATATATCTCTACACTGTGGGATAAAATTAAGTGCAGATAAAGCACCATTGAGCAAAATTTTTACCATGGCTGATGCTAGTATTAAGTGTAAGGTCTTTAATGGGCAGAATTGATGAACAGGCAGTAACCTCCTATGTTGAAAACTGAAACCAAATAATTTAACAAATGAATAAATAAATGAAAACCCTGCATGGTACTGAATATCCAATTGAAGATCGATTCCCCATTGGACCCCAAACTAATATTCCCATTTTTACATTGTGAAATAACTAGGGCTGTCAGAAGATTAATTTTTTAATCACAATTAATCTTTTTTAAAATCGCATTTAAAAATGCAACTGTTTTGCATTTAAAACTGTCAATCTGGGATCTTTCTGCTGTTTTAAACTCAGATAATTGACTTACAGTTTGGATACAGACCTGCTCTTATAGGTAGATTGAAGACCTAACCACAGAAAAAGGAAGTTGTTAAGGATTGAAAAGGAAATAAGTTAATAGCACAAAAAAGGTGAATGTTTTATAGCACATGCCAACTACAGTGCTAATGTTAGCAGAACACTGGGGGGAGATTATATACTCCCTTTATTCTGTGCTCTTTTGTGCGGGGAGGGGACACATCACTACAGGACGTGCAAACACATCTTCTCTGCCAAGACAAGATTTTGGTGTGGCTCACTGCTCTGTTTTAATAAGAAATGTGGTCCACTTCCAAGTAAACTGGCTTTCCTACAGCGACATCCAATGGCTTACGCGGCAGCAGACCCTGGATATACCGGACAAGCTGACTGTAATGATCAGAAACGCATACCAAAACAGTATTACATATTCATGCCGGACCAGGTTGGCAGAAGAGTGAAAACACCTTCTCTGTTATGGAAAGCTTCCAGTGTTGCTCTCTGTGCATACCCAGTTTTGACCCAAGTACTGCTATGGCTAATTCTGAGCTAACCGCTCCACTAGCAGGCATTGTATACAAGCATTCACACAACAAATAACCCTTTCCCCCATCACATCACCGTGCAGCCTTAGAATACAAAATGCAACACAGAAATGAATAGCTTGATACATCTCCTGACTTGAAATGATAGAATAAATACATCATGAAGAATGCAAATGAAGATACAAGTATTTTAGAGCAGTGCTTCATATATATGATCTACAAAGTGCTTTGACATTGTTGCATAGATGTTAGTGTATAGCCAGTGGAGTGGTTACTCATGCAAAATCACCGCTTGTTTTCAAAGGACCTCAGACTTGCTTATGTGAACACAGGATGGGGCGTTGTAACGGAGCCTGAGCAGAATACTTAAACAAACTTTTGTATCTGGTGTTTTTTACTTCTCCAAATCTGTGCACAGCCTTTAATATGTATTAACATTGGTAACGACCCTCTCTGCTTTCAACCTGACACGCCAGATGGATTTGTTTCACACATCCATCCTGGAAAGCTTCAGAAGGAAACATTTGAAAAAAAAAGGCAGAGGATTTGAAGTACTCGACTTTGAAGATATGCAAGTACTCGACTTTTGTCATTTTTGAAAACAACCCACTGCTGTTCTTTGTTCTTCTTTTAAACCTTAAGGGTCGGAGCCTATTTTGGCCGTTTTTGAGAACTTTTGATTTTGCCTTAATATACCCCACAAAAAATGTTTTAACATACCCATGTTTGGTATCTTTTTTTTCAGCACAACTTTCTCTATATGATTTGATAATTATTTTTTCACTTTAACCTACTTAATTACCATTTTGGGCCTAAAAATACACAAAAGTCATCAAATCCGAATTTAAAAAATATACTATTTATTACAATAAAAACACAGACATGCTCAATGAACTGTTTTGAAACTTGAAAAAGTAAAAACAGGTTGCAAATATGAACATATAAAGGTAAAACTGAAATACAGTAAACCTATATCCAAATATTTCCCATTAAAACATGTATATTTACAGGCGTTTTTTTATCTTTTTTAGCTGTAACCCTTCAAAACAAATATTTGCAAAATTACACAAAGAACCACACCAGTGTTTTGTATTCCCACAGTCCCCAATAGCTATTCCCAGAGTTCCAAATAGTGCAAATGTAACATAACAGGTCAAATTTAGATGAGATCCAACTATATATAAATATTTCAAACTATATATATATCGACAGCCTTTTTCCGTTTTGTAAAAGGACAAAAAATGACGAAGATATGGAAGGAAGAGCAAGGCCTGTCCAGCGCGTACCCCCCCACCCCCTCTCCGCCTTTACCTCCGGATAGATATCTTGGTACTATCAAATTAAAACGGCGATATCTCCGGTTCTACATGGCCTATCAACGTCAAACAAAAACTGGGAGAAAGTTTCAGATCTGCAATTCCAAATGAAGTTGACAGCAGCGCTCTAGGTGCTTTAGTTTTTTAGTTACGGGGCTTCGAAAATGTCACATGATCTGATCACGCGGGCGTGATCACGGACCCGTGAGGGTTAAAGAAGAAATGTTGTCAAGTTCTGATAAACTGGCGCTTCAGCAGCATCCATGCAAATCTCTTCCTCCATAACTGCACCCACTCTTGCTGCTGCTTGTGTACATCAGGACTCTGCTGCACCTGAAAGTACTGCCTCTTGTCGCTGATTGGTCCTGTCACTTTCTAACCGGGTCCAAACTAATCAGATGGGAGCTTTGCAAGATGGATTTGCCAGTGAAAAACAAGGAAACAGGCGTATCCTTTGCAAGGTTACTCTGCTTTCACATCAAGAGGATTTTCAAAAAACACCACAGTGAAATTGAGGAGAGGAATAAGAAGCAGACAGGTGTCATAGCTCTCCTGCTTTTTCAACTAAATCTAACTTTCCTTCTTCATGTGTTCTACTGAAAGTAGATTGGGAGAATGAAGTCAGGTAGAGTCAGCATTTCCTGAATGGTGAACACTATTCTGTGATTCTAATTATAAAAAGTAGTACTTTATAAAACTTTCATTGACTAAAGCACAGGTGTCAAACTCAAGGCCCGGGGGCCAAATCCGTCCCGTTGTACTGTTGTATCCAGCCTGCAAGATCATGAGATCTTTCTATTATAACTGGCCCACCAGTATGAGGTCTGCAGATTTCCTCCAGTAAACTTTACCTTGATGATTTAAAATATCCTTGTTAAATTATAAAAATCTGAAAAAGTGAAGAGTAAATAAAGTTAGATTAAAAGTCAGGAAGGCAGGAAAATAAAATTGATGTTGTCATTTCATATTTTCAATTTTGCATCTCACAATTCTGACTTCAGCTTATGATTTTGACTTTTTCATGTTTTGACTTTCAAGATTCACCATTTAAAATTCTAAGTCATATTTTTATCTTTTAAACTTGTAATTTTGACTTTCCATTTCATTTATTTGCCTTTTAAAAAAAGAATTTTGCCTTTAAAGTTCATGTTTTGACCTTTTGGACTAATAAGTTTGACTTTTTAGCTCAGACTTTGAGCCTTTAAATTTAACCTTTTTTACTTTTGATGATTTATTATTAGTGTTATATATATTTTTTCATATTTTACTAAAGGTGAAAATGAGGTTGATGGATAAGGTTTAAATATTGAGCTTGTTAGACTCTTAGGTAAGGCCTAAATTCAGAATCCGCGATTGACTTTCACAATCCTGGCCTAAATAGTCAGACCCTCAGGACTTCTCATCGGAACAAATCTGGCCCCGGACTCAATATGAGTTTGACACCCCTGGACTAAAGGAGTGATGAGTAGATAGAGAAAATGATGATTATAGTGCCTTTTTTCATTTAAAAAGTTGACCACGCCCATTTACCAGTGTGGCCAGTTTCCGAGTATAAAATCAGGAGACATGTGCCATCAGTACTGCAAGGCCACCTGCCACTTGGTAGTACAATACACCTGCCACTAATGTAAGTTTTACCGCATTCTTTTTGGTTTGCAAACAGCCATGTCAAAATGCGCTGGGACAAATAGTGATGCAAACTAGGCTGCTGGCATCACTTTTAAACAGCTTTCTTCCTTCATTGGGTCACTATCATGCATTTAAAGATAACAGCTGTATACTGCTTTCTAAACAAAAGTTTTGGAGTGCTGGTTTGGTTGGAAAAGACAGCAAGTGAACAGCAGAGATGGGAGAGTAACTTACAGGCTGTGGTTCCAGTCACATCTATCTACTACAGGAGTGTAAACTCCACATGGCAGAAACAGATGGTACTAAAAGAGCTACACAGCTGCACAAAACTGTACGTTGTGGGCTCTGCTGGACATCTTTGCTGCCTGACAAATCGTCAGGTAGGGAGACAGTTTAAACCTTTATTCCCTCTTGGAAACCCTTCCAAAACAGGAGTCATCTTTTACACCAGTGCAGCTTACATTTCGGATTTTATATTCTTAGATTCAACCTTTACGGTATCAGAGCCTGAGTAATAGCTTTTTGTGTTTTTATTTTATTAGACTGAAATGCAACAGGATCTCTGTCTGGAAAGTGGACCACATATTATGACTATTACTACAAAAAATATCCACGTTTGCATGAGATGTAGTAATCACCCAAGAAAATCTTTTTCACCAATGAATGTACAAGAAAAACAAAAAAAAAGGGATCACATAAAAAATGCACTGCGAGACAGAAGTATTGTGCTGAAAATCAGTTAAGATGAAGATTCAATGAGGTAAGATTTATAAGAGATGCACATCAAAAATCACACTGAGGCAGCGGTGGTAGAGGCAAAATAAATGCATGTCGGAGAAGCCTCTTTTCATCAGTGTGAGACAGCCTGATGCAGTAGAGCTTGCCCTCTTGCAGTCATCACTGGATTCTGAGGCTGTGATATTTTGTCAACATTTGACATGCAGCGTTTCGCTCTGTAACCCGACAGCAGATGAAATTTATTTGGTCGTTCTGGTATCTCACACAAGCCTCTGTTTCACTGAGTTTCAACCTAACCAGCACTGACTTTATATTTATCCCCCTCAGCCTCTAACACGTCTGTTTTCTCTGTGATCCCTGGCACTATAAACAGCCATGAAGACCCCCCGCCAACCTAAACCCCCTCTCCTCATCCCCAACTATTAAATGGGTGTTAGCTCATCAAAGCCTCAGTGGCGAGTTTGACATGCTTCACTCAGCAATGATTGGCATAATTGAGCTGATTTCTACTTGCTATTCAGTTCAGTTCGTCCATAGAAGGCTCCCTCTCCTCCCACACTCACCCCTCCTGCCTTACCTCCCCCCCTTTACGTATGGTAATAAGCATTGCAGCAGTGGCTTCCCTCATCCTCTTAAACACATCTCTTTCATTCCTTATTCATATTTTTGTGCGTGTGTGAGGATACACATGTCGGGTGCAGTGCTGCAGACTGCGCCGCTCTCTATCTTCCACTTGGATTCTTTGAAAATGAGAAATGTTGCCATCATTGATGTGTTTGGTTTTGTTGTTGATACTGTGTGGTAAATTGTTGGATTATCTTAAATGTGCGTGCATGTTTTTTTAGTGTGAAGCTGTTGGGTGGATCCCTCTGTGTTCTGTGGTGCGTTTAGCTCTGTGAGAAGCAAAAAAAAACCCAGTTTTTTTTTCTAAGCTAAGAGTCTAACTCTAGAACATCAAAGACGGATGGGGGAAACAAAAAGAGAGAGAGAGAGAGATAAAGGGAGGAAGTGAGGGAGGGGTATGCCCTGTATCTGGGTAATGATGGAGCAAAGAGCGATGGAGGAAGGAGGGGTGACAATAGAGAGAGAGAGGTAAAGGAGGGAGGGGGGGTGAGGGAGAGAAATCTACCTACCAGTGCAAGGAGAGAGAGAGGAGGGAGGAGAGTGAGCGAGGGATGGGAAGATCGGCGGACTGAGTGGAGCGAAGTGTTACTACTGAGCTGCTGCTGCCGCTTGAGGACGGGGCCGGGAGCCGGGGATAATGCTCCATCCCTCAGCATTCAGGCGCACGCCGGACACCTCGTAATTTTCTCGTGGCAACGGCGGGCGGCCGTGGAGGAGGAGGAGGAGGGTGTTTTTTTTTCTGTTGCAGAAGTGATTTTCTTTTTCTTTCCCTTTAACGACAGTCTTCTTCTTCATCCTCCTGCTCGCCCCTCCTCACTCCTTATTCCTCCGCAACTGGCAACTGCTGGGCCCCCCCTCCCTCCCTCTCTTTTCCACTTCTGTCCCTTTTTCCAGAGGAGGGATTTCTCTATTTCATCAGGGATTGTAGAAGACAGTAAGAGTGCTTTGTATCTTTTCTTCTGTTCTCAAAGGGAGACATGCATGGAGATGGTGCATGGGAATGCAGACGGTTTCTTATTTGTGGAGGGATAGCAGGGAGTGAGTGCATGAGTGTGTGCAGCAGGGGCTAGGAGGGAGGGGGGGTTTGCATGTTCAAGTTTACTGCATTGATGTAAAACATGAACTCGTCCCTCACATGGCTGTCTGTGCGCGCATTCGCTTCGAATGAGCACACAGCAGATGCACTGAATAAACAATTGAAAATAAAAATGAAAGGAAAGGAGAGCAGCTTTGAAGGGGACCCGCTGAGGCAGGCAAACCAAACAGTGCTTGGCAGTGGATTACTCCTTGATGCCAGCAGATGAATACAGGTTTACAGAAAGGCAAAAGAAGAAGGGACGAGGGAGAAAGTGGGAGCATCAAAAGAGGAGGAGGGACACAGGATTTGTAGATTGACAGGCAAAGACAAGGCAAGGAATCAGACAGCATATGAGGCATCATCAGTAAAAAAAAAAAACAGAGCTAAAGGTAGATGCATGAGAGATGCTGCTTGTCAGCTCTTGAATGTATCATTGTGTCAAACTGATAATCCCTCCCACATACATTTGCATGCCTGCCAAGGATTGCTGCTGATCTGGTGCACAGAGAGCTCACTGCTCAGTGTTCACATTAAAAGGCTAACCAGTGCATAAAATCACCTAGTACATCACACTTAGGCTCCACTGACATAAGAACTGTAGCGTGTAAGGCAGGGTGTGCATGGATGCACACAGATGCTCCTTAGCTTTAAAAATATTGAGGAATATGCTCTCAGGTGCAGCTATAGAATCAAGTGCTTGGCCATGCATTAAACAGCAGATGGATTTCATAAGTGCCATCCTCTCACTTGAGTGGCTGCCTCGACAAGAGAAGGGTCACCCTGCCAGCTGTGAACATGTGTTTGTTCTGTCTCTGTCATTATCATTCCACCTGAGTTTAGTCTATCTATAGACACCTCTGTCTTCATTGAACGCAGCCTGAAGGAAGGTGATGGCAGGTCACTTGTGGCAAACATAATTACACTCTCGCTCTCGCAATAAGGACGATTTAAGCTGTAGCAAGTGCAATAGGTGTTGCCATGTGATTTTTTTGGGGGGGTTTCTGCAGAGATTTGGACAATGGCATTCACCCCTTCCCACCCACCCACTCACAGTCATAGTAACTCATACATGCAGATGCTATTCATGCTTTGTATGTGATGTGTCGCCTCAGGGAGACATGGATCTAGACTTGTGGATGGCAGAGCGAATCATCAGAGAAGAGAGCGCAATTTGTGATGGTGAAAACTTTGAGCGACATCATCGGTGTGTTAGTGCTGGATTTGGAGAAGTGTACAGATTTATAAAATGGAAGATGTTTCGAGAATGAGTGATGATTTGTCCAACAAGTAAATGAAACCACGTGACAGCATAGGGTGTCTGATGCTGCCCACATTATACTGGTGCCCTGCATTTGCAAGCAATATCCATACAGCTGCCTCAAACCTGGGCCTTCATTCTGACAAAGTTGATGCAATGAAAAGTGGTCAAAACATTTTATGCTTTTCAAAAGCAAATGGTTCTAATGATAAACCCTGTCAAAGTGTACCAGTTTAGATTGACTTCTCTATCGATTGTCCTGGCCCAATTAAAGGTATAATAGCCACCAAAATACATCTTTAAGAAATTAGATCTGTCTCATAAGAGGTGTGTGTGAGATTGTTTGCATACACATTCCTGTACACTGTTGACATTGCACAAAAAACATTTGCAACAGTTTGGTGCCAAGACAGTGCCATTCTTTTTATGTAATTAAGATAGTGCTTAAGAGTTTATGTGCAATTTCTCATTCCTAAAACGAGACATAGTGGGTGCTTCAGACCTCTAGAGTCAGATTCACAAAACCAACTTTAGTCACTGTGTCTCTGCCAGTTTAGGAGTAGGGAAGAACGGGGTTGGTTGTCACACTTTTTACGTTAGTGTGAATTGCTCATCATCAAAACATCGTTAAAGGATAAGGTGTTGGCTTGAAAAGTGTATTCCTCTCATTTTCCAACTTATTGTACAAAGAGGAAATTAACAATCAAAGACACTCTGACACACTGACAACCAACCCCATCACAGGGAAGGCAGAACTAAACTTTAAACTTGAATTACATTGACAAGTTGACAAATACAAATCTTAATGCATCTCCACACAAAATGAGCAAGGAACATGAACAGGAACTTCTTTAGGACAGCCTATAGACCGTTAGCAACATAAATAAAAAAAATAAGCCAACCCAACTAAGCTAAACGCATTCACTCTCTGAGTTGCAGTGATGGCAAATGTAGGGTCTGTGCACTCCAACTCAGAAGAGCTCATGTGCCTACTGGTTGCACATCCAACATACTCCCATACCTTCCCTGAATGGCTGGGAATCGAGTCGTAGTTATATACTGTACATGTTAACATCTCGTTACATGTGACAACCAACCCCAAAAAGAATGTGATGACCAACACCAACAGGAATTTCTAGCTAGCATCAAGGCTAACAATCGTCTAACAGCTAGTTAGCTACCTAACAAAAATCTAAACTTTTGATTCTTCCCACACTTTTTAAGGCTAATAATTGTTAAAAGAAAACCATTGTGTAAAAGCCAAGAAGAAAAATACTAGGTAGGTGAGCTCTGATCCCAATTCTGGAAATTTCCATACCAAATTTTGGGAGACAGCGCCCTCTGATGGTGAGATATAATGAGTGTGACAACCAACCTGTGCAACAGCCAACCCTGTTCTTCCCTACTACTTTGTAGCATTAGGTTATTTTTATAAGGCTTTACCCCCCAAAAACTTTGTGAAATTGTTTGTTTTAGGATGACAGTGTTTTTACTTGCAAGGACTCTTATGTTTCTGATTTTGTTTACATAGACTTGATCATTTTGTTGTTTTTTTAACGTGATGTCTCATGATAGTAGCCACAATGTCTCACCAAGTGTTTCAGTTTGTAACATATCAACTCTCTTGGATCAAAAATTATTCCAAATAACAGAGGTTATTTCCTTTTTCACCGCAAACTCAGTGAATACCACGTTTCCAGGCTTGTCTCCTGTCTAAGCCTACGTACTAGTAAACGTCTGCCACTATCAGGTTGATCCAATTCCTCAGAGAATATGTTTGCTAGTTGGAGATGTACCTGATTGACCTGTGTATCCAGGACTCTATCTGATTGGTCAGACATTGCATGCTGGTGAAGTTCATGGCTCATGCATATAAAATGCATGTTTTTTTTTAAATTCATTGCCTCTCAGGCAAATTCTGTGAGGAGATCATTGCACACTTTCATATCAGGATGATGATGGCAATGCAGTTAATTTATCAGCCCTAGGATGTGGTAAGTGTTGTAAGTCATTTAAGTTTAGTTTAGTTTAAGCACCTGACTTGCTTGCTATCAAAAATAGCATGATGAACCTGAAGTAATATCCCATGTAACAAAGTCAAACTGTGTTTTAGCCTCGACATAGACTGTTTTAAGTGGCGTGAACCCTGCTAGATTCAAAAGTAAAGCAGCTTCTCCAGAATCTTAAACTCCCATTCTTTCAGCAAACAACAATTTGGATTGTGTCCCAGTCAACCAAAGAATACAACCATTCTAACAGATTATACCCCACTATATATGGTCCCAATCATTTAATGGTTTGCTACTCTCAAGTCTTCATTACAACATCCAAATGTTCATTTAGTCCCAGTTAGAGAACATTCAATGACTCATTCATACATATGATATACAGTATATGTGTTTATTTATGGGGATACTTGATGTTAAGGGTCTGATATCAGTACTGGCAGATATTAGCTATCAGTATTTGCAGATATCAAGATATCTGCCAATATTAACATCCGATATTTTGGCTGTGAATATCAGCATACAGTATGTTAACTGTACATTTTGGCCATATACTGTATGCTCTTAAATTGGTGGAGTTTTAGGGCTGGACCAACAGACCTATGTCACCTGAGGCTGTTTGCTTTATTCATCCTTATTCTTTAAACTTCAAAGTGTGTTTTAAGGACAGAAGTTTGTTTTTTTTTGTTCATCCTCACACCTTAAATATTTTATACTTTTGAATATTGCTTTAGATTCAGACACACTCCTTACAAAATGATGTCAAGTGGTGTCTATAACTCACTAACTTATGACTACCAGTTCCTCATCAATCAGATTCAGTGGACCTCACTCACCCAATTAAAATAAAGAAATCTGAATCTGACAAACATGCTTAATCAGACATGTTGGATCAAAGTGTGAACAGTTTTACATTTATTTGATCATCCTGCTGTTTCTAAGGAAGAAATGGAGACTGTAGTGCAAGTCTGACTAATAGGATGCCGTAACATTTTCTTCTGCTTTAGTTCTTGACTCATTATAAGCCACTCTAATTAGAAATGGGAGGTGCTTCAGGATAGAGGTCAAGGTTAATATTGTTCAGATATATTTACAAATATTTAAATGTCTCAGTCTGACCATCTAGTTGACAGCAGTGGCTTGGGATAAGCTGAGTAACAGTCTCATAAGAAAATAAAAAGCAACAAAGTGGAAGCATCCTAGTGAACAGCCAAAATGCAGTTAAGTTAAGGTAAACAAGTTAGCTCTTTGTGTTCACACATGCAGCTGTAGTTATGTATGTGGTGAAAACTCAGTGGTGATTTTGTCAAATCTCTATTGTGTAAACATTCAATTATAAAAAAACAGTTTAATTAGGAACATTTTTACCATTTGTAGTAGAATTAGTAAACATTGAAAAATGTTCAACTGCTATTCTAAATCAGTAAGTTTGATACAAGTAGTTATACACGACAGGAAACATGTAATTATTACTGTAGTTCATCATTCAGCTGTTCAAATTTATAGTTTTTATGCCTTTAGAAAAACACACAAACAAGAGTTTAAAGAAGGTCTTGAGGTTTGACCCAGTTCAGCTAAGAATATGTTTCGTTCTCTCCCTGTGAGCTCAGATTATTCAGCCTGCAGAAGTGGAGTTGATCTGCTCCAACAAGCCGATACAGCTGCTGTTGAGCGCTGAATAACCCACTGTCATGTTGTTTCTACTTGAGATGCTTTTTGGAGCAAAGTGAGTCAAGGTCCGGCACACAACCAGCCATGTTCCACCTGAGGAGATGCATTAGCATTCAGCACACGTTAGCGGGGAAATACCATTAATTCTTTCTAGCTCGGAGAGTGTTATTGAGCGATGCACTTTAAGTTTGGTTACACACACAGAGGATGCAGCGTACAGTTGACATTCCAGTCCATGTAGGTCCCTCTTTGGGGATCTGGGGACCAAAATCTCTCTTAGCCACTCATTCAATTCAGCGAAGACCAGCAAAAGGGGATTTATCTGCACACAAGGGCAGGACTTACCTGAGAACAAGAGATCTAATAAAGATACATACTGATCAATAGTGATTTATTGGATTAATTTAAGCCATGATTCTTAAATGTTTTCTTCTACGGAGGCTGGAAAAGGAAAGACAGATACTAAATGGTGCCTTCTTTCGGCCCCATTGTCCCTGTGTTGTCTCCTCTTTTTTCTCCTATTTGCCCAAGTACAGGGACTAGAGCTTAACTTTCCTTCCAATATTTGCCTCCGTGCTCAGAGGGAGATGTAGTTCATAACTCCAGATTTAGCCATCTCGTTTACTCTCTCACTCCTTTTATCTCATTTTTTTCCACATCTCACTCATTCCTTCTTGCTCTCTTGCTGATGGTAAACGGCTGATCTGGGACAGACGGGCCTCCCCTGCGCTCTGTCCTACTTCAGCGTTGTCCTCTCTCTTGTTTCTCCTTATTCCTCTTTTTCTGTCGCTCACCTCTCTCTACCTATCTCTCAGCGAGTCGCTCTGTGGACCACTCTCTATCAATCATTTCACCATCTGCGGCTGTTTCATCAAACCAGAGCGATGGTTCTGTCTGCTGCTAATAGGCTGTCAGGGTGTTTGGCAGACAGAGGCGCTGCCATTATGAATTGTACTTTTTTTTCACCTTGTGTGATGTAGAAAACTGATGCCTGTCTGCCATGAATGACTCTCCTCTGTTGTGAACATGGGTGATGATTAGGAGAGTTAAAACTGCTACAATGGATGAGTAAAGTCACCCATAAATTCTTGTTATCTGTTAGGATTAAATACTTGTAGGTGGATCTCATGAAACAGTTTGATTTATGCTATTAATCATTTTGTTTGGATTGTCTTGTGGTCAGTATGTGTACAAGGACATCATGTTAAGTTGGGCTATGGTGGTTTGTTTAGGCAGTATAACTGGAATACTGTCTCAGTATACATGCACAGCGTGAGTATCCATTTATTGACCCCAGCTGATGGCAGTCTTCCCTGTTTGAGCTGGTTAAAGTTGGACCTTCCTGCTGTCAGCCTTGCTAACAAATTGGCAAGCAATTAAGTGGTTGCATGTTCAATCGTGAAAACATGGGCAGATTTTACAGCTCTGGCATGAATACAATGAACCCTCTTAAGTTGGAAACTGTGGAGCATGCTCATTGAAGGCATATGCATGCAAGAGTAAATCAATCTCCAATCACATTAACCAGTTTTTGAAGTCTTTTTAGGATCCGTAGAAAAATCTCACACACTCAAACCTTGCACACCAAGGCAAAATGGTTCAATGTGTGTGAGAGAGAGAGAGCTGCAGCCACTGTCCTGAAAAGTAGATCCCCCAATTAAATGACTTGGATAGATGCAAAAAGCACAACAAATCAAACCTAATTAGAAAAATTACTGACAGACTAAAGTTTAGGGGCCCACTGTGCATTTGTATTTCTTAGTGATTGGCACTTTGGACAACAAACAGTCGTGCAAAGGTCTTTAGTCCAACTTCAAGAAATATGACTCAGTACAATCTCAGTTGAACTAACATACTTACATGCCTCTTAAGAGTCCAGTTTTACTAGGACTAACATAATGATTGAACTTTTTCCACCTGCACGTAAACATACTTAGTGTCTAGAGAAGCTGATATTTCTGTAGACAAGGAATGACCACCACTTCTCTCATAATCCTTATATCCACTGAGGGTTTTTTGGGTAACTGAACAATTATTCTGTAAGTAATGCTTTTGAGGAGTTTCTATGTTAAGTGTTCTCAGCACAAAAATACTGTTGATGTTGGCTAGCCCTCTTTTGGAGCACTGCTGTGCACATCAGGGACATGTTCCTTTTTACTTAACAACAGTAGTAGGGGATGAGTTTTGAAATCCGGAAGCAACATGGTACTGGTACCAACACATCCGATACCTACTGGACCAAATATGGTACAGATGTGTACCAAACGGATACATGTTGAACGAAGCTATACACAGACGGAAAACCAGAGTGCAACTCACTGTCACACTGTCCTGGCAACTACACAACCACAGCAAACAACAGCAGCAGCCTGAATATTCCCAGATAAAAGTGCCCTGTTAAGGAACTCTTTGTTTCCCAGTAAAATCCAGCAGTGGACAAAGACAACAACAGTAACGCTGACATTATTCAGTCAGTGTGTCACTGACAGCATGTCATCCAGCGGACCAATCAAAGCATTAGAAAACGCTCCACTCAAACAAGAATGTTACTGTAATGAGGAGGAACAACAAAAAGTCTCACCAGCCGGTCATGAATTTCCTATGATTCAGGGTCTTTTTATTATAACAATGCTGCTCTGGTTTTGTGAATCAAATTCATTCTAAATGTGTACCTTCAACTGTCAGCCTCAGAGGAGGGGGAGAGGGACTCCATCATGTCTGCAGCTGCGTCATAGGTAAAGTTATCCTCAGATTCCACATGGCTCTAAACCTTTTTTTCCAGCAAGATGGGCTGTGAAACGTTCTCCCAAACTTTGTAGAAGGTCCCACTGGTTAAAAAAGTAATTCAGTGCTGAAGTCTGTGTTGAAATTGTCAAGATAGACACTAATTAGCATACTTAAGAAAGCTAACTTATGGTGGTATGGTGATGTGTTCAAGTTGGCTGGGAAATTTTAGTGTTTAAAGAACCAGTATAAATATGTCAATATATCAATTAAAATAATCTAGTAATTCAAACATTTATTTATTTATTAACATTTTTATTCATTGAAGACCTTTTGAAAGGAGGTTGCAGCATTATTTATGTTTAAATGTAATTTATTCAGCCTATTTATTTTTATATTATTTAATAAAAAAAAATTCTGTTATTTATTTGCTTTAAATACCGTGCCGAAAACCATGCCCTCAAAACCGAGGTATTTTTTTGTACTGTTACACTCCTACAACACAGATATTGATATTTCATTTTGTTACCCCACCACCCCAAATGAAAAGCAAGAAAATCCTTATAGAATTCATGTGCGTCATATGCAAAGTTACACTGGTTTCCTTTTCTTAGCCAATATATGACTGGCATCTTATGAAGATATTTCTATGACTCATTTATGATACCCAGACGGCTCTTATTCTCCAGCTGACTTTAACACACCTTTTTCCTCCTAAAGGAAACCACAGTTTACGCACCGGCACTGTATAAAAAAAAAAAAAAAAACACCATTTAGCACCGAGTAATACCAGAACATAATTCCTTATAAATATAAATATGAATATAGATATAAATATACTTGATTTATTAAGAGTACAGACCAACTTAAAACAGACATAATGAGCACATTCAAGGTAGGCCAAAAGGCTGTGAGTCAATTTTCTGTAACCTAGAAATACAAAAAAGAGGTTGTGAGCCCCACCATTGCAAAAATTAGGGTCACAGGGCCTTACTATGTTTAAATGAGGGCATATTTACTTCACACAAATGTTTAATGCTAGATTTGCATGCATACAGAGTTTGCCTGAAGGGACATTCCTAGGGCTATAATAATTGGGGGCAATGCTATATGCTGATCATGAAGCAGGTAAAATGTTTTCTCTGTTCCAGATTTTATTTCAGAGGTTTTAAATATTGAATTATTGTCCGAAAACACAATCAGAAGGTGATAGCAATGATAGCAAAAATCAAATGTAATAGTTTTTCATTGTTCAAATGGATAAGAAATAGACCCATTCAAGGTTTTCTTACCCACAGACTTTTGCATGAACCATTCATAAGTGTTTTATCATGATTTTAGTTAGTATGAGTAAATCCAATTTTGGCATCCTCTAAGCAGACGGAGCCTCTCACCCCCCTAAAATCTCTTGTGGCCCCAAAGATATGACCAATGATATAAGAGACCTAAAATCATCAGAAAGAGTAAAATTATACAAAAATTATTTGCCAAATTTCACAGCGGTCTATCCTCTTTGGGTTATGCAGATGTTTATCTCTGAACCAGAAATGTCAACAATGGGTTCTAGAGTAAATGTCACAGGATTACTCCAGGTTTTAAGCAACCCCCCCAAAAAGTCATAACTTTCCAAAGTTCCTCCATGCTTTCATGGGCTAAAGCATGGTTTATTTAAAGTAGCATTTCCAAAGGTAGATAGTTGCCTGAGGTCTCGTGCGTAAAAGGGCTTTAGGCACATGCAAAGACATTGTATTGAAAATGAGTTATCAAAAGCATCAAAGCATCAAAAGCATTTTGAAATAAGTTGCCCAAAGAGCATCAACATGGAGTTTGATGGACATAAAATTCCCTGGGAAGGACCCCTGGACCCCCTCCTACTGTTTTCAAGCCTGGCATAAAGCCCAGCTATGATTTTTAAACAAGCAAATTGTTGCAAGGTACAAACAGAAATACCAAATCCAGTAGATAGTGGATTACTGTGTGGTAAAAGGGCATAAATTTAAAAAAATTATGATTTGTGGCAGAAGAACTCTTGTGTACGTCCTACATATTATACATTTCTTTAAGCAACACTTTGCCTTGAGACATGATAAACTATGGAGATGTAGAGACTTTGGGTTGTATTGTTACTCATAAAGTTATGAAAAAGTACTGCTTGCTGTCATTTAGTTATATCCTGCAGTTATCTTGTTCTGAAGCTTTGCTTATATTACTCTTTGCCTGGAGCTTCTAAATGACTGAAACTGCCCCTCACTGTAAGGCTATCTAACTGCAAAAGGGTAAAAAAATGCATCAGTGTTGTGTTGTGTCCAGTTATACAATTCACACAGAGCAGCAGGATAGATACATGCTTGTTATGGTAAAAGGGAGGCAGCATACTGCATGTTATTGACATTTTTTATTGGATATGCAAAAGGAGCACAGATATGAATAATTTGTAGTTGTGTAAGCCTTTAAGTGTGTGCATTGTCCTAGAATAAACCCAGCCAAGATTAAGATCCTGAGGGAATACCCTCCAAATTACCACACACTCATAACACTCCATGTATCACAATGATTTATCACTAATACTGTGTCGCTCTTTCACTCTCTCTTACCTCGTCGTCTCACAAACAGATCATATCTGTTCTGTTGCAAAGACTCCATTCATGGTAATTAGAGAGAAAGGGGGCGGGGAAGTTGGCAGGCTTTGGCCAGACTCCTCCATGCATCATGACTCCACTCTCAGTTTATTGGGGGTAATTGCGCCATTGAGAAGCGGAGGGGGGAGTAAGGGGTGTTTTGAGTTCTCCCAGCAGTCACCGCTGCATCATCAAAGTGGGGTTTCTATATTTAGCAGCAGCAGCAGATGCATGGCTGCTTTGGAGCAGCGCTGGCCCGGGATGATGATGATGATGATGATGATGATGATGGTGAGAGTGTAGGGTGGGGTGTGACTTCTGTGTGCATGTGTTTGTGTGCGATTAAAAGCAGCAGCACAAGCAGCAGCCGCAGGATCTAGGGCTGCTTTCAAGTCCTGTGGGAAAGATGGTACATCAGAGCTAACTTGAAAGCTCTGTTAATTTCCAGGGGATAAATGCAACTTGGAAGATAAGATATTGGCAGCTTTATCGACAGTTATATACCATAAAGAATCAGATGTGGTTTAATAGCAAGCTTCCATTTGTCACCCACAAAATCCAGAAAACCTCCATTTTGATTCTCTCTGTGACCTCAAATGACTTAAAACACAAATTCATGTGTCTGTGTGAATCCTAAATTCACTCTCACTCTTATTTCTATAAGCCTTGAGTGCAGAAGTACAGCTCGATAGGATCGTGAGCAGTGTTCAGAGAGTATCCAACCAAAGCGAGTTTCATCTTCTTTTATCTGTGAGTGGCTTATTTGATTCAACAGAAAAGCGAAAATGTGTAAGATCTGCGTGGAAGTATTGCATAGATGGAAATCACATCACTTGGTTGGTGTGTGATCTTGTTGGATGATTCATACATCACTTTTTAATTAGTTCTTACCCATCAAGTTTTCCTGTCTAATCCAATCCACTTTAGTTTGGATCCTCTTTATTACACATGGCTAACATAAAAAACATAAATACAAATAAAAGCCATAAAAACACAATGATTAAGAAAATTAAAAGACTTAAAAGTACAGAGATCACACAGCTCTAATCTTGAGTTAGAGCTCAAATCCAAAGTAAAAAGTTTTAAAAGTTGGTAAGGTGGGAGACATTTTAAATCAAGAGGTTGTTCATTCCTCAATTGAGGAGCCACCACAGAAAACGTACAATTACCTCTCATTTTAAATCTGGTTTTAGGGTTGACAAGGCAAAGCTAATCAGGAGACCTCAGTGACTGTAGTGGGAGGGTAACCTTGCAAAGCAGATGGATACGCCCGTTTCCTTGTTTCTAACTGGTGGATCCATCTTGTAAAGCTCCTGTCTGAACCTTTGGGCCCTGTTAGAAAGTGACAGGACCAATCAGCGATGAGGGGCAGTACTTTCGGGTGCGGCGGAGTCGTGGCGTATGCAAGCAGCAACAAGAGACCGGTGCAAGACATGAGTGTGGATACTGCTAAAGCGCCAGTTTTATCAGAACTTGACAACATTTCTTCGTTAAAAGAAAAACAAAGAACTGCAGTGAGTTGTTTTCTTTTCAGAAACATCAAAAGTCGTGTACTGACATGTCTTCAGTTACTAGGTTTTACGTTATGCAGTTCTCTATGGCGCAGCTCAATGATGGCTACGTCTATGTTTGCTGCTCTGATCGGCCCTTAAAGATGTAACAGAGAGAACGTTCATCCAGTCACCCTCCGATTTTTTTTTTCAAAAGCTTTGCCCTTTCCCAAACACTGTCAATGGCTTGATTTTTTTCACAAATCCATGGACGCATCAGGTTAATGGGAGGGTAGACATTTAAAAAAAAACAGAAATGTATTCAGTAGCTGATCCATTTAAGATTAAAAACCTACTGTAACAATTTAAAAATTAAGTCTTAATGAAATGGGAACCAGTGGAGCTTAAGGAGGTAAAGGATAGTTCCTAGGACTGAACCTTGAGGAACTCCTCAGGATAGAAAGGCACAAGAGGAAACACAATCGCTAGTTCTTGCTTGGAAACATCTTTCAGACAAGTAGGTCCTGAACAAATTAAGGGCTGCACCTTTTAAACCTGCTCAGTGTTTGAGTCTGTGAATGAGAGTTGTGTGATCAACTGTATCAAAGGCTGCTGTTAAATCCAAAAGCATTAAAACAGCCGAGTCACCAGAATAAGTAGTTAATAAAAGTTCATTAAAAACCCTTAAAAGTGCGGAGTCAGTGCTGTGAAAAACCTCAACACTGGATCGGAAAATATCAAGTATGCCATGCACATCTAGATAAGACTGCAGTTGTAAAAGCACTGCTTTCTCTAAGATTTAGAGATGAAGGAAAGCTTTGATATTCGCCCTGAAATTACACAAAACAGGAGAATCCAAAATGTGGTTTCTGAATCAGAGGTTCCACCACAGCTTGTTTAAAATAAGCTGAATCAGTGCCTGAAGGAAGATTGCTGTTTATAATAAGCTGGATATTGAGACCAATGGTCTCCCACATCTCTTTAAATAACCAAGGTGGGATAACATTTTTGGGACAACAGGAAGGTTTAAACAACAAGTTTAGTAAGGCTCATGCTTCATATTGCCTCTTAGATGTCAGGATTTTATTTTAAAGATTCTTCTGTCATTGAAATTATCTGTAGCTTAGAGTAGATGTCATCTACCTTGTCACTTCTGTCTGGGACCTTCTTGTGTTGTTTTTATCACTGTGTGTGACCTGCCGCTGCAAACTCAAATTGGTGTCAGGTTTGCTACTTGTGATTGAAAGGTGTCAAGCTTCGTCGCTGTGTTTTTATCACGATACGTGCCCTGTGGGGGGAACTGCTGCAGCTTGATGGAAAATTCAGTCTGCCTGGTTTAGTTTCGACTCCACATTTTCTGATGCAGTAATTAGCTTTGACAGTACAAAAACAGTTCATTAATACATCCTCGCTCTCTCTACAACCTCTGAATAACAGTATAATACTCCAGTTTGCCTCCTAGCATAAAGGAAACAGCCTAATTCAATTCACCTCGGCTGAGCTGCAGCCCTCTGCTTCAGATTACATTACAGTCTTTTTAAACTGATCAGTCATAAGAATGTAATGCATTATTTTTGGTTTTCATCCCTCTGGGCCGGCCTCCTCCTCCAGCAGTGAACTTGTCATGGACAGAAGTGTGTGTTGGTGTGTGAACCTTACCAGTTTGATTATGTGTGCCAGTTTCACCAGCAGTAGGCAGCAGTGGGTGTTTTTAAAGTTTATGGGAGATGATGAATCCAGGCAGGGGAGGGTTTGGGTGCCTTGCTGCATGCATTAATAATGAAAGCACAGCTGGCAGTATTTATAGTAACAGGAGAAGGGGGGCATGGCTGTGTGAATGGGAGCTGATATATGAGATGCAGTCCGTCCTGCCAGCTTGCCTGGACATCAGACAGCATGAATTCACACACAGTGGGCTGTGTCGGATGTGAAATTGGCCAACAGAGGGGAGGATCTGATGGCAGCAGTGACATTCCTTTGCACATTCACAAAAAAACATGCTCAGACTACTTTACATTGGATTGCAATCCAATGTGTGTCCTTGGATCCTTGTAAAGTGAAGGTGTTTCATCAAAAGAGGGGAAAGAGAAGAGAGAGATCTGCAGATGATTGGCAGTCAGAGCTATAGGAGGAGAATAAGCAGAGGAAGTATTCTCAAACTGGATACGGAGAGAGGACACTATGTACAGAGGAGCCTATAGGAGTTGTTTGATGTGAAGCCATATTGATTGGCCTACATTGCTTAGATTAAAAAAGTGATGTGTGAGGCTCTTTTACCGGATGTTACAGCTGGAAAAGTCAGATTAGGCCCATGACTTGCAATCATTAAGCCCCTTGACTTCTGGAAATTTTTATCCACAGTCATACCAAATTAAGAGTACGAAGTTCAAAGTTGCATATGAAAGGCAGACAAGTCTCTGTGGATTAGGATTGGACAGAATCCATTTTTAACACCATCAAGCCTTCCAATCAACAAGCAGCGATTGTTAAGCGCAGCGTCATCAAGTGTTTAAAATCCAGATTATACAAAAGTTTGTTCACGTGCAGGTACTTGTACGAGTCAGTTTTAAAAAGGCAGCGATTCAGTCAATTCTTTATCAAGATGCTAATGGCAACCGCAGGAAAGCATTCCCCAATTAGGCTGTTCAGGGGTGCTGGAAGTGAACTTAATTTGAAGCCCTCTTTTCACTCCTTACAGGTAAGCAGAGTTACGCAGCCTGGTGAGCTCTGTCCTGTCACAAGTTCACTTTATAGGAAGCTTATAAAAAGTTACAGACTACTTTCAAGCCAGAAATAACTTACAAACATTGTTAAACTTCATCTACATTTTGCAATAAGGGTAGGTTTAGATATTTTTAAAAACTGATGATGGTTAAATAATGCTTGACTTTCATGCTGCTGCTTCACGCAGTACCTGTGGTTATCAATAACCTTTAACATTTCTCATCACCGATCTACACCCAGAAAAAAGAACTGATGTGTTTTTAAACTCACATTACCATGGGTCACATTACAGCCAGCAGTGCACGTTTAACACTTTGACTTTAGAGAGGACCACACCGCTGTGTCAATGACGGGCTGTGCAGGAGTTTATATGCACCATATAGCTCTGAGCGTGTTCACCATTTGCCAAATTGGCATGAAATCATTAGCAGGATTTCATTTATCATTTCAAAGCATCTTCACACACTTATCAGTGGTGCTGCTTGTGGAGACAGTTGCATATTTTTAAGGCATTTATTTATAAACGTTGTCATTATATGGCACAGTCTTCATGACAGTAATTTAAGCAATACCGTGGATACTTTTAAATGCCCAGGTATATGGTATTACCGTCTTACTGCCAATTCCTACTGTGGATCATCATCAGTGAAAGCCAAAGAGGTGAAATTGCTTTGATATGTGACAGCTAGGATTTGAAGAACCAAAGAACATTGTTCTCTTTCAGCAAACTGTGCGATCCACTTCTAAATTTAAGACCTTTTACCTTAAAATGCTCAAAAAAGAAGATGGATACATGAAAGAATTTGGCAAGCTGCTGCTCCAGAAGTTTTAGTTTCAACTCTTGAATACATTTTAAGACCAGTTTTGAAGAAATAAAGCATGTTTAAATTAACTGAGGTGGAGTAAATACAGTAGGTTTTTTTCTTTTTTGCAAAGTATATGTTGGAAATGTGCGATATAGGATAGGATGTTTCAGAGCCTTCACAGGACAAAGTAGGCTGCCTTAGCAGGCAGTTGCCTTGATTTGTGAAATCACCAGACTGCTTCTTCATATACTTGTTATTTTTTCTATGTGAGTCCAATGAGAAAGATGTTCTTTCTGTTGGTATACAGTGCTTGATCCCAGGAACTCAACATCAAGCCTCTAAAAGAATCAAGCAAACAGCTGATTTCAATCCAGGTGAAGATGCCAAATTTTCCCTCATCTGTGACAGGAGCTCCTCAGTGGGAAAAGCCAAGGCACTTTGATGAAATGCCATAAGATCAGTTGGAATCAAATCCACTAGCACCACTGTCTTCAGTGAAGTGTCAGCATGAGCATAAGTCGTGAAATCAGAGGTAACGCAAATGGAAAAAGTTTTTTTTTTGAAGCATTGAAAGGGAGGAATCTATACCTCCCAAGTGGCAATCTTTGTGGTTGAAAAATGATAACACTGTAGTTCCTAGAGTGTCCATCTGAGGCTGGCTGCAGAGCTAGCAGATGTCACATACAACACAGAAGCAACCATGTTTACAGCCTGGTTCAAAAACTGATTTGGTCAGACTAGTTAATGCCTTATTAGGCACACACTGTACAGGGGTGGATTTTATATAACTCATCCATTTTTGGTTTAATTATGTATATAGATTTATGCATTGCTGTGTGATTGTGCTAATCTGACACACCAGATGGATTTGTTTCACACATCTATCTGGGAAAGCCTCAATAGGAAACGTTTGAGAAAAGACAGAGGCTTTGTCCTCTTTGTCTGTTTCTTGAGTGATCTAAAGTTAGAGATCCTGCTTTTAATATGGCAGCTGCTGACGATAGGACTGAAAAGCCCCTTTTAGTAGCCACTGAGGCTTCATCTAATATTTTCTAAGGTCCATGTTACCTCCCAGCAGAAGGAAGTAAGACAAAAGAAACTGCAGCAGAGATTAGCCTTGTTTCTCCTTGACCTGGGGAGCTGACGCCCAAACTGTTGAGCCTAAAGTTTATGGGCCACAATGAAAGCAACCCTGGGTAAGGATGCCATCATGTCAGTTCACCCAGAAACAGGCAAAAAAAGGCCATAGGGAGTAGTTTTCGTCAGACATTGAAAATCCTGTCATCAGCAGAGAGTCGGGGGAAATTTGGATAAGGAAAGTTGTTGACTGACAATGTACAAAAATTCACAAATTAACAGGGCTTCCATCTTAATAGAACGAACCAAAGAGTTATCTCGCTCCCTGTTCCTAAGTTGGAGTACATTTTGGCCATTTTTTGCAAATGAGAAATTAGGATACATGAAGTCATTTTTATGGTAGTAGTATCTGCAGATATTATCTTAAACTAGATCAAAATTGCAATTTCAGCTGAAATTGCGTGGGGATGCTGAGAGCTGAATTGTGGAAGAACTGCTGAAATTAGCCAAAATCACAAAAATAGCTGAAAATAGCATAAAAATAGCTGATTTTGGCCTAAAAGTAGCTGAAAATTGCATTCAATGGCTGAAAATGCATAGAAATAGCTGAAAATAGCATGAAAATAGCTATATTTTAAAAATGATAAAAGTTAGAAATGAGAAAAGCCATAGCAGTGAAATGACGAAGAAACTGAATTTTTAAAAGTTTAAACAGTGTCGATATGACAAAGTATGAAGGAGGAGATAGCCGATGCAGAAGAATAATAAACAAAATGGTGAATATTAATAGTGTGGATGCTCAGCATCCCCACTAATAATTGATTATCAGTATCGCCAAATTTGAAAATCTATTTACAACCAATACGTAGGCTGTTAAAATCACCTATACGTAAAAATACGTTTGTGGAGTTTTGGGCAGAATCAACACACCCACATCATATTGAGGTTTTTTTTTTTCTTTTTTTGTTTTAGCCTTTAACTCTACAGGCCTGATGTTTTAGGTTAGTACTGCTATCAGTATCAATATTGGTATTGTCTGAAATGAATTTTTGAGTATTGGAATATTGGATGTTGGCAAAATCTGATATTGTGCATCCCTAATAAGAAAGATTTACATGCCCCTGTACTATCCAGGAGAAAGTGCTGTGGAAATACATCTTGTTTATGTCAGAGGTGTGAGCTAGAGCACAAATAGGAGCTACATAACCTTTGTCCCTGAAAAGAAAAATGAAGAAACTGTGATGATCTGCCAGTGGCACATGGCAGTAAGCATCCTTGGTTACAAGAGAAGTCCACCCTTTGTAGTTATAACTTTGGTGAATGCATGCCTTGGAGGTTTGAATGTTTCAAGCAAAATGTACGTCTATTTTAAATAAATGCTTAATTCGATGATGAGACAACTTCCACTACCTGCGGGATTTGGTGATGCTTTTAATGAGATGACTGCAGGGTGTCTGCCCCATCACCTATGTTTTATAGCACATGCCAACTACAGTGCTAATGTTAGCAGAACACTGGGGGAGATCCTTATCCGTGGGTGTAATGCTTTTCCAGGTAAAATGTGCCACCACTGACAAGCAGACAGAAGGAAATAGAACTTTCTCATGTGGAACTTCAAGTTAGCATAAAAATGGGAGTATGAAACACAACTAGGATACTGAAATCATTTGATAAGAAGTGAGTTTGGTTGTCAAAGCTTACTTAATACTATAATCCAGTGTGTGTCTCTCGTTGTTAGTCTGCCAATCCAGCAAAGATTAGAGTAAAATGTGACTGCGCGGATCTCACTTGAAAGAAAAGAGTTGAAATTTTGGCATATGTTGTGATAAATCCCATTTGTTTTAAAATGTCTGGCTTGCTCTGCGATTGGTAATATTTTCCCTGATGTATATAAAAGTCTCCCATTACAAATTGCAAAAGTATATTGAAGCTGGCAGATGTGTTTAAATAAAGTATCTGATTAAGATGCTGTATCCATCCCTCAAATATGTATCCACAGACCCTCCTTGAAGAAGTGCTGATTCAGCTGCTGTTCAAACATTAAACCTTAAGGGTCGGAGCCTATTTTGGCCGTTTTTGAGAACTTTTTGTCCTGTAAAGGACAAAAATAGCGAAGATATGGAAGGAAGAGCAAGGCCTGTCCAGCGCGTACCCCCACCCCTCTCCGCCTTTACCTCCGGATAGAAGGCTTTGTGACTGAGCATGAATCACAGCTCTCATCGGGCTTCCTGGTTCAAGGTGTTTAGTCTTGTCAAAGCTGCTTGCTCACCAAAACCCCAGCTTTGGTCAAGTCCCAGCGGGTCAAGATCAAAACTTCCATCTGATCACGCGGCGTGATCACGGACCCGTGAGGGTTAAAGCTTTCTGACAGCTTTTCACTCAAGGCCCGGGGCCAAATCCGTCCCGTTGTACTGTTGTATCGGAGCATCTGAAGCTGTAGAAAACAAAAAATGAGACATTTAGGAGGTTACAACATGGTCCAGCTCCTGTTTGTTGCCTGCAGCCATGAAACAGCATCCACCTTTAATATTTCACAACCCTACGTATGTTCAGGAAGTATCCTCCCCTACAGCAACTCCCATTGTGGCTTATTTATTCATGAGGTCCCCCTGCACTGCCAAATAATAGTCCCAACTTGGCCCTCAGTATGGCCCCAGATAACAGCAAGTGGGTTCTTCCACTCGCAGACAGCTCTTCAGTTACACAAGAAACCAGAAGTATGTGTGATTTAGGATATTACTCAGCCTTCTAGAAAAGGCTGCGTATGTAGCTTCTACCATAAAACAAGTACAGATCCTCAGCAGTCCTACAGAGATTTAGTGGCGGTGACAAGTAAAGCTTATTAATTAGCCAGCTATTTGTATGTGATCTCAGCTCTCTGGTTCCCCAGTGGATTGGCTGTCTTCTTCTCTTCTGTTGAGAATAGAAGAGCTAAAACCAACACTGTGGTCTCATACATGAATGCAGAGAAATGCTGTTTGTGCCTGTACAAGATGGCTTTATTGTACATCAGAGCTGGAGAGGATTAGACAGTGAATCAAGTACTAATAAAAAAGGTTAAGCATTCATTTTGATAGGATTCAAAGCAAATTTATCACCAGATTCCCTAGATCCAACCTGTCATTTAGGATAGTCAGACCCTCAGGACTTCTCATCGGAACAAATCTGGCCCCGGACGATGGCTTCCTGATTTCTACCTTTATCTGGTTACATAAATAACATGGATGTGTCAAGGCAAGTCGTTTCAAAGTGAATTAAATGAAAGTTTATTTACTCAAGCTAATTCATTTAAAGGCAAGAAAACATCCAAAAGCATTTAAAATTGAGCAAATATGACCCAAACAGGAGGACCATGCAGTAAGGGGGAAGAACATGTAGCCGATTGGTTGCATCACAAACTAGTGCAAGGCTTTCTGCAGAAAAAGCAAAATGTGCATTTAAGCCAACGTTTGTTTTTTGCCCCATTTTGCCACAAAATTTGCAGATTACTCAGAGCATCTGTGTCTGCCAGTATCACTTCTTTGCCGGTTCTCTCAGTGCTCCATAAAAAGTTTATTTTATTAAGTTTATTTGTGTCAGGGACAATGTATACAATTACATAAGTCTCAAAAAGAGAAAAGATGCTTTGTACCAGATTTAGCTTGCTAGCTTATTTCCATCTGTGGGCAGGTAAGCCAACATTGGACAACCGATTATAATTGATTGTTCATTTAAAAAGTTGACCACGCCCATTTACCAGTGTGGCCAGTTTCCGAGTATAAAATCAGGAGACATGTGCCATCATACAATCCAACTTCATAAATGCTAAAATATGATGGTAATCAATGAGCAATTCTGCTGCAAACCAAGGACATCAATGCTCAGTTGTTTGGTCAACTAGTCATGCACATCCCTAATAAATAGTGTGTCAAAATTGTTCAGAAGTGGCTTATCATAAACTAAATCCATTCAGTGAAATTGTATCTTTTAAGGTTACCGAAATACAGGAATATCGTTGACTTTATGTGGTTTGATTCCTGCCTAAAACTGCCAAAAGAAGAATCATAATGTTGCTCAGTCTGCGACTGCTCTGTGTGATTCTGATATTCATCATCTGCCAAAATGTAGAGCTCCTCATTAACAGCCCAAACAAGTGGCCACAGTGTACATGAGTTCAATATGCCACCCGCTTCTGATTGGATTCAAGAGCTCCCTTCAGTAAACAAGTGGCTGATGTCACTCAGGCTTTGTCTGATATTTTATTTACTCTTTGGCAGAACATCTACAATGCAGTCCTGTCTGCTCACTCAGGGGACGTTGGTAGTCTTGTCACAACATTTATGCACTAATGTGGCAGGTGACCTATGCAGTCCACGAAGAAGAAGAAACAAATTTTAAGGCAGGAGGGAAATTACCAGCAAAAACTACAGTATAATTTGTTCAATTAAACTGGCCCTGCTTCGAGCTAACTTTTGACTAAGCCTAATGGTCTGTTAAACATGATAATGACTGGGGAGTACCTTCAAGAAACAATGCTGTTATGCATGGTTTGGTCGTCCATAGAAGGCTCCCTCTCCTCCCACACTCACCCTCCTGCCTTACCTCCCCCTTTACGTATGGTAATAAGCTCTTATCCTCAGGAAGAGCTCACACGTTCATCTCGTGCGTTTAGCTCTGTCAGGAGAAGCAAAAACCCAGTTTTTCTAAGCTACTACATCCTCACTGTAATCCACTGATGCCTATACATAGAGAGTCCTTAGGGGTTCTTTTTTATTGTTTTTCCCCACTGTGACTCTAAATCCACTTCCTCTCTGGTACTGTTCCTTTTATGCTCAAAAATCAGAGATGCAGAGTTGGATAGATGTCCTTTGGCTTATTGTTGCTGTGAAGGATTCTTGAATTTAATGTCAGCCTGAATGTCTCAGGGAGTGATGGATTGTTTTGGCTTACATTGCAGATAAGTTAAAAAAAAACGTCATGGTCTTAGTGATTTCTAAAAGTAAGAGGCAAGTCATCTATCATAAATGTTTTTTTTGTTAGAGCAAAGTCAGTTTGTTCCTTATACGGTTCACCATTGCCAAAGATAAAAGAAAGAGAAGCTGACATCCTGACATTTCCTTTTATCTTAATATTGTGCTCTTGAAATAATCCTTTGATCTGACTTTTTACAGGCATTTTTGTAAAAGTTTCATCCCTTGGTTGGTTGCATATTGTGGTATAGATTTTAGTTTCTCTTGGTGCACTTGAGGCTGGCTGCCATTAGGCTCCAAACTAGGCCCCAAGGCAGTGAGAGAGTGAGAGGTGATCAGGTAAAAGATTTTAAGTAATAGATGAGTGAAATGGTCATTAATTGTGGTTATTTGACGGATAATTCATAATTTCTTCCAGAGTCATAAAGAAGTAAACATCACAAATCAAAATCAACCAACAGAATTGGAATTGGAATTGGTGCACCGCTAATGGCAACCAGCGTTGTTGAGCTTTTGAACATCTCTTCATAAACCAGTGGGTGTTTTCCATTTTTGATCCAGTCTCTGATCAGCTGTCAGTGGCTTGAGCTTTATTGCGTGTCACATTGCAAAGCTTCAAATGTTAACTTTTCTCAATGATGCCATTGGTTGGTTTTCTGAAGTAGCATTTCATACCCCAAAAATGGTGTTCACCATACTTAAAAGTCCTGATTCTCCCTAAAGCTGGGTGTACACTGTGCAATTTTCCTCTGATTAAGCCATGAATTTTGAGATGCACGACTCACTTTGAAGTTGGGCTGACTTTCAGTCAGCGTAATTTTCTCGTGGCAACGGCGGGCGGCCGTGGAGGAGCCTGACTACGACCTGACGACCTGCTCCCGACTGGTCCGGAAGATTTCTGGCATGTTTGATATTTTGGTCATATGACTCCAGACACTTCACAGTGACAGCAGAAATGCAAGCAGAATATCACATGGCTGTCTGTGCGCGCGCATTCGCCTCGAATGAGCAACTGTCAGAAAACGTCCTTAATTACCATGACAACAGCTAGAATGACTTTCTGATGCCCACCCCCGCTATGATACAGGAACTGAGCGAGCAGAAAATATTCCTACCTGCGGACCTGCAGCTGACACAGATGAAGTAAAAAAAAACAGAGCTAAAGGTAGATGCTGACTGGAAATACTTCACCCTCAGTGTAAGAACTGTAGCGTGTAAGGCAGGGTGACAGCCTGTCCTGACTTCACTCGCACAGTGTGAGCACACAACTTGTGACTCTCGCTCACAATAAGGACGATTTAAGCTGTAGCAAGTGACAGTAATAATAATAATAATAATAGTAGTAACTTTATTGTATAGCACTTTCGAAAACATGAGTTTACAAAGTGCTTTGACATGTGCAGAAGCAAGCAGAAAAACAAAGCAACAAACCCAAACAGAAGACAAGAAGACATGACGTGACATGCAGACAACATCAGCAGAATCCAAACACTTAAAGAAACTAACCAAAAATATGGTTGAGATAGTAATTCATCAACATCAATATACATCAAAACCTAGAAGACATGAGATGCCATGCAACTAAGACATCACAGATATCAATCAGAGAGCAGACATGAACCATACTGCACAACTAAGACATCATGAACATCATTAGGATGCAGGCAAGACACAGACATCAAGTACCATAAAACAATAGTAACCCAGGCAATGCAGGAACCCAGCTACACAGGCTGAGACCGAGAGGACCAAAATTAAAACGTGAAAAATTAAAAGAATTAAAAGAGAACCAAGGAGGATTAAAACAAAACAGGAGATAAACGAGAAAAGGCAGTAAAATGTAATTAAGAGGGCAAAAACAGACAGTAAAACAAGCTAAAATAAACTCTAAAACTGTAAAAGCAGTAAAATTGCTAAATATCATAACAGAGGTAAACAAAAAGGAAGCAATAAAGACGAAAGCAATAAAGTGAGGAGGACAGTAATGATTAAAAACAGCTAAGGGGCAAGGAAATAAAATGAAGTTGACAGGAAGTAAAGGTGAAATGAAGAGGAAATTAAACTAAAATAGGTAAGAATCTGTGAGAAGATAAAAACTAGATAAAAAGAAGACATCATGTAAAAGCAAGTCTATAAAAAAAGGGTTTTAAGAAGTGATTTAAATTATGTCAATGATTCTGCATGCCTTATCTCCTCGGGCAGGTCACTCCAAAGTCGAGGGGCTCTGATGGAGAAGGCCCTGTCACCCTTAAATTTGAGTCTCGACTTTGGAACAAACAGGAGGTTCCCACCCGAGGATCTGAGGCTGAGGGCTGGAACATAGGGGATTACAAGTTCTATAATATAATCTGGAGCCAGACACTTCAGTGCCTTAAAAGTAACAAGTAAAATGTTAAAATCAATAATAAAACTAATGGGTAGCCACTGTAAAGACGCTAAAATTGGGTGGTATGATGTCGTCTGTTAAAACCGGTTAGAAGCCTAGCTGCTGCATTTTGAAATAGTTGAAGGCGAGAGAGGGATTTTTGGCTGAGACCTGACAGGAGAGAGTTACAATAGTCCAGATGGGAAAAAATGAGAGTGTGGATTACCTTTTCCATATCTGATTGGTGGAGAATTGGTTTTATTTTGGCAATTGTGCGTAAATGGAAAAAGCATGACTGTATAACTTTATTGATGTGTGTTGTGAAGGTGAGGTTGGAGTCAAATTCTACTCCTAGATTTTGGGCTGTTGATTTAATATTAGAAGACAATGGACCAAGGCTGTTTGTGATTGTAATGGGGGAGTTTGGAATATTGAAAAAAATGATTTCGGCTTTGGAATTATTGAGTTAATATCAGTTAATATCATTTAGACAGTCTATGACAGCAGCTAGGCTTCTCGGGTCCTTGGGTCTCAGGGGCAGGTATATCTATGTGTCATCTGCATAGCAGTGGAAGGAGACTTTATGATTTGTAATGATTTGGCCAAGGGGCAGCATATAAATAGAAAATAAAATCAGGCCTAAAACCGAACCTTGAGGTACACCACAGGTAAGAGTAGAGGTAGAGGAGGAGTGGTTACTTATGGTGACTGCAAAGGTTCGCTTTAAAAGATAAGAATAAAACCAGCTAAGTGCAGTGTGCAGTATGAGATGACATTCTGCCCCAACTGTCGTATGGTCGGCTTGAAATCGCATAGTGTATACCCGGCTTAACTTTAAGTCAACCTGTTCAAGCAAGGAAGGTGGAGATAAGTTGCATCTTTGTCCTCCTGGCAAATGGCTACAATGCATCCACCTGTCAGTCATTAGTAAAGCAGCAGTTGCTTAAAGTTTTGCTGCTGAGGGAAAGAGGATATCCTCTCCTCTCTCGGCAGTGTAGATATATTTCAGACAGAGGCTACTGCAGGACGGATCTCTCCCCTAAGTTTGCAGTCTATGTCTATGTCTACGTCTTTATCTGTATATAACCACCATATGAGAGCATTCACAGATAAAAACTCTCAGCTGTATGGCTGACGCAGCACAAGTGCTGTCTGCAGCAGACCGCAGATACGTAGAGAGGGAAAGTCTGCTACTGCATGTCTCCTTTGATACACTGATTTTATTTCACCATCTCACATTAGCTTCATAAAGAAAATATAAGCTTCCCAAACTTACCATGGTTCAAGCAAGACAGCTGTTCTCTTCATACCCCCCACCCCCTCGCTCTTGTTATGAGGCTGCTCACCACAAGAGCGTCTCTTATAATAAAATGTTGCTCCAGTCTAAACTCTCTATTTATTAAAATCAAGGTAGCAATAAATATAAAATAATAAAAATTCATCACTATAACATCATATTCCCCTATATTTAACCATATTTAAATCTCATAAGATGAATAAACTAAAAAATGAACTATCTGCCACATTAATAGGCCCATTTAAAGTATGAAGGGCTGATATAGAGCAGAAATATCTGTTGAAGTCCACATGTGTGGAAATAAATTTAGGAAAAAAAATCTAAAATGGGAACACAGACCAAACATATTGATCATTATTATAAAGGAGAAAAAGTCTATATTGGTGCTTTAAAGCCCCAATCCCGCTCAGGTTTCTTTGGCTTCTCCTGCACATTTACTCATTATCTGACTTAAAAATGTATTGTATTTCTTGTTTTTTATTCTGTATTAATTCCTTTTCTCTAGTTTTCTTTGTTCAATACATGCAATAAAGAATAGAAAGTGATCTGAGGATTTGAGGAAATAAAATGTTTGGTACTGAAAATGACCATGAAAATGAATATGTTTTAACAGAAATGTGCATAGTTGTGTTCCTAATTTAAAGGTTATCAGGGGTAATCAGATCTTTGTTGTTTTTGCTAAAGACATATTTTTACTAAATATAGAGACTTGTCAATAATTTAATTGCAGAAATGTTTTTTTTTCTGTTACTGTGTGACATTTTTGCATAAAATCACCTGATATCAGTCGTAGGCCCCTATATCGAATCCAATCGAAATCGTATCATGGCAGATTTTGTGATATTGGAAAATATTGTATCGTTGTCCAAAATATCGATATCGTATCGGGACAAAACTGGTGATTTACACCCCGAGTGGACACTCCAGTTTCTCACAGATTTCCCTCATGGCTTGGTTTCTTGCTAATGCTGAGTGTAGTTGTGGTTGGGTTTTGGGAGTTAACAGTGCACTAAAAGGAGTTTTTGGGGCACCAAATGTGCTGCTCCTCTTTCTGAAGATATCCCAGACTTTAATCCACCAGTGGTGACAGTGCACAGCCCGCCCTTTGCTCTCAATTTCAAACCCGGTTTCCTGCAACGATACTTAGCCTGGTTTAACAGCACGAGGGATGGTTACATCAGACTGTGCGTAAAACGTGGTTTCATTCTCTTTGCCAGGTCTCCCCTGGGTTTCACTTTACATCTGCTGACATAAAGCTCCCACATGAGCACCCTAGTACTAGAGGATGATTACACATGTGCTCAGTTGACCATAGGGTAAAAGTTTACACATATTATTAGCCTCTGTCCATCTGAATCAACAGATCCATTGGAGATTGTGATGCTGGATGTGTATGCAACTCCTTGTGCACACACAAATGAAGGTCTATAGGAGGTTTGTGCCCATTTGTGTTAATGTCAAGACCGTTTTGTGTGTAGATGTCAAACAAGGAGGGAGGGAAATTGGCCGTTCCAGTTTAGTGGCAGGAAAGTGGGGCGATCTGTTCTTTGGAAGTTTCCCAGTGAAATTTCCAGGGGACCAAGACACTGAAAATATCTATCTATACACGCTATGTCCTACATAAAAAAGACGGCGACCGAGAGAGAGAGAGAGAGAGAGAGAGAGAGAGAGGAAGAGAGAGATCACATGAATATGCATGTGTGTGAGAAGAATACAAGGAGTGAACAAGGAAGGTTAAATGTCACTGTATTGTTAGGATATCAGTCTTTTGATGGCAACTCACAGACACATGATAAATTCAAGCTCTGTAGAACCAGGTCAAGACTTGCTCAAGTCACCCAACAAAGTTACCTCATTTTCCCTTTCACTTCTGCCACAAAAAAAGAAAAAACAACTCCTCAAGTAGATGAAGACCGCCTCATAACCCAGTTTTCTTCTTTTGGTAGTCTTTTGCCACCAGTGTCAGGTTTGAGTGCTCATCAATGGCTTGGATAAAAGTGAATTTATATGCATTACATTAACACCTGCTATCTATGCTGAAAGATCAAATTCATCCAGCCTTTGCCAGAATTTCCAAACAAGACACTTCCCCCATTGGGATAATTCAAAGCAGATGTTATCTTGATAATCTCACTTGTCCCCAGCTTTGTAATTATCTTAACACTTTTGGTTTGAGTTGTTGTGTAGTCATACTCAGCCACCTGTTTCATCTGTTGGTTTTAGCCTGAGTATAAACTGTGTAAATGACACTTAGCTCAGTGGTTGCAACAATACACAATGCTTGTTGAAATGGAGAAATAACAGCCCGTAATTTTTCACCACAACAAAAACAGTGAGTGTTGCTATGATGTTTCCTTTATTCCCGAGTCTCTTTTATTTGACTCATTCTCACAGACGGGCCAATGGAAATGAAGTGATAGCAGCCTTTCTATTTCCGACTCAGAGCTGTCATTAATAAACACCAGACTCGGTTGTTTAAAATAACAGTCTTAATTTCTCACTTTGGTTGACAAGTCTATTTAGACATTTATCAGAAGAGCTGAGTGGTTGTAGTTGTGTTTCCTGTAGGCCTGCATGAGATGACAAAAATCTACAGGATCATTAATATTGCCATAAATACATTTTATGACATTTTATAAATTAGCAGTTTCAAAGGGTGCATATTCATCATAGCTCACAGTTTTTATGTTTTTCGTCCACCTGTATATTCAATGTCTCCTACATTTTTCATCACCTATTGTCCATTTACCTGAGATGAGGCGATCGCTTGCTACAAAGCCATGACAATTACCACTGCTTTTGTTGAGGCATAGAACTCTACAATGCATCAAACATATCACGAAAACAAGAGTCTAGAGACGGTGAGATAAGTTTAGGCCGAGCCGATATTTATTCCATGATACAAGATACAGAGTTACAGAGCAGTTGATCGAGAGAGCCCCGAAAGCTAGTGACAGACCCTTTTATAGCATCTAATCTAGACGTGCACCTAGCCATGAATCAAGCACACACATACACACTTCTAGAAGGACCACCAAAACATGTTTTTGTTCTCTTGACGTTGCTTCTCGCACATACCCTTAGTCTCAGCCAACTCTTACCTAACCTCGTGATATCAGATCTTTCCAAATCATCCTTTTTGGTCATGAGAATCAGCTCCTCACTAGTTTCTCAACCTTCTTACCAGACTGAAACATCTGTAGGCCCTTCTCAATTGTTTACCCGAACTGAGAGCCAATCCATCATGTAACGGATGCGTTCAGCCTCTTCTGAGAACAGGCCACAAAGATCTTGGAGAGTTGAATAGTTGAATGTTAAATGTGGTAAATTAATATGTGAGTACATATATGAGATATATGAAATATCTCTACACTTTCTGCTTACAAATTGAAGTCAACAGGAAGTCTAGCCAATTCTATGAGAATCTCATACCTACAAAAATCTTTCCTTGTAGAATTTTAGTCCAGAATGAGCCATGAGTATGTTAAAAAATAGGACTTATGCTGTTAATTTCAGAGATCATGGCTGTGTGGTAGCTTTGCAATCAAGCTGCTAACTAGCTAACAGGATACAATGAGTCTTATATTTATCAGCTTATTTTTGTTATTGAGGTTTTCAAATATTTTTATAGTTAAGAAAAAAAATTAGAGGGAATAATTAGATAAGTTAGTGTAAAAATGAGCATATGACTTGCTAAACAAGCTAGCTTAGCTTAGCTTGTTTGGCTGTTCATCAGCTTTTTTATGACTATTCCTCAAAGTTTGCTACAGTCCTGGCGGGCTAACTGTTTCACTTTTCTCTTGGCATGAAATGTAAGTCCCGTTTTATCTTGGAAGGTCTCTGACCACATATTGCAAAAATGTAAAAATTATAAGAGGTGCCAGAAAAAAACATATTCACATCAGAAACGCATATAGCCATGCCTGTGATTCTGCATGCCTGTGTGAAGTTTCCAAGAACTGATATTTTTCAGCATACTTTGCTACATCGTGAGTGTTTTTGCAACCACAGACGTGCTGCAAGTATTTTCCTCCATATTCCTTCTCTACTATGCAGCAGGAGAAGTATGGCTTGTTAGCTGCGCTGTTAGCATAAGCAGCGCTAGCTCTTAGTGTCGGTAATGTTTACAGTGCTGTGTCTGACATTTCAGGAACAGTTCATATGCCTGAATTCACATCATACATGTAAATATCAGCCAATAAATCATCAATACATCATTGGTAAGGGCTTTAAATTTACTAATGTGTTTTTCTGCAGGCAAGTTTCTGCTGAATGCTTAAGCCCACACATTTCATTCAGATTAAAACATTTTGAGATGTAAGTGCAAATTACTGTTTTCTTTGCAATATAGTTTCTATCAGGTTTCAATGCAGCTGTAAAGAAGTGCACTTCCTTGTACTGCAAACGAGTATATTTTTGGATTTAAAGACATCAGTCACATATGTCCATGTTTCCATCCAGTGTGTGCATTGTTTGCATTCAAAAATGTTTGCATAAAGTGTCTCTGTTATTGTAATAAGTTCCAACTTTGATATGTTTGCTGCAAACATTCCTGTCAGGAAGATAAAGTTAATGACCTAGTTTGCAGTTGTAGACATTAAATTATAAAATGTAAAAAATTATCCGACTATAATGACAGGAAATGTTAATAACTCAAATTCAAGTGTTATTGCCTGGAAATCATTTTTAACACTTGCAAAAGTCTCAAAAGCAGAACTTGATATTTGAAATGCCATCCTTTACAGCCCTGCCTCCAACTATAACTGAAATTATCAGTATTTAGAATAGTCTGACCAATTTGTATTGATTCTCAGGTAGCTAAAATGTTATCAGTAATACCTGTTATGTTAGAAGATTTGAAGTAACAAAAAACATAATTATAACTAGTGATTACCAAATTATTAAAATTGTTAAATTATACATTTACTAGTGAGTAGTAGTTACTATTTTATAGAATTGTAACAAGCCAAAATAACATTATTATGGATAAGGTATCTTTAATCTAAACATCTCACAATTATAATGTAGATCTTTAACTGAGTTTAAATACAAGTCAACTGTACGAGTGTTTCAGTTACAGATCTCCAAAATGTATGTAATGGATAGAGCAGATGTCTACAAGTAGTGGTTATAATTTCTCTAAAATGGGAGCATTATTAAAAATCTACACTGATGTTTGGAACTCATCAGGATTGAAATGTGTATATTTCCAATTACTATATTAACTAGGAAGAAGTTAGTTGTACATATTTAAATAGATTTTCAACAGTTCAATTACAGATTTTTTTATGTAGTTAAAAATGTTTGCTTCTATCCAGGATTATCATCTATTGAGATAGGAATTGTAGATGTATTGGATATCTCTGTTTAAATTATTAATTACTTATTGATTGATTGATATTGATATGTTGGCAGTCCTAGTTGACATTTACTGCCACTTGTGATTAAATATTAAAGGCCCCTGTCATTCGCATTGCTTATGATCAAGATACATTTAGAAAAAATAGTAGTAATCTTTAAGGCAAGTTTTGTGTTTCTATAGCAACACACTTAATAAATCTAGTAGTCTGTGTATGAAACGAGTGGTTTATTCTGTTTTGTTTTATGAGAGCCATCAAACAGTAAATGATCAAAATCCTCCTCCAAAAGCTGTAAGAGGCGACCAGTGATTAATTAAAATTCAGAAATCACATTACAACACATCATAAAAAGCCAGAGTGACACAGCCTGTGTGTGCATAACACACTGCTGTGCTAAATCTGAGCCTCAACAACAAACGCTATAAAAAGCGACACTGCCGACAGAACAGATATATATAAAAGCTGTCAGATGTTTGCAGGCGTAAATGAATCTACGGCGAATGCCAAGGGGGAGTATTGCTTTGAAACCGAACTCTGCTAATCAAATAAATAAAGTTTACTCACTGCTATGGATAGCGTACCATACATTTCAAACTTTGGACGTTTGCCCTCTCAGTTAAAAGTTTTATAAACAAACTAAGATTTAAAAGAATAGCTGGACATTTTAAGAAATAAGCTTTTATACTTGCTTTAGTGTTAGATGAGAAGAGCAGTACATCTGTCATGTCTTTCTGCATAGTAGATATGCAGCAGAAGACATTAGCTTAGCCTAGCATGAAAGTATAAAAACAGGGAAAAAGGCAGACTAGCACTGTCAGAGGCAACATAATGCCCCAATAAGCAGCTCAATTAAAGTCAATTAAAGTTTATTTTCACATTTAAGTGTCTTATCCAGGATGTTCCACATCAGCTGCAGTCATCTTGCCATCTGGTTGCTTATGAAAGAGCCCCAACAGCCTGAATCAGGTTGGATGAAAATCTTTAATCAAGGAGCGGTGCAGCAGATGTATCTGCCAGAGCAAATAGTGAGCTTGAAGACTCATCTAGTTCCTTCCTAGAATTTCTACCGCTTGTTTGTTCAGTAACCTCATTCTGTAGACAAGACGACTGAACAGCACAGGGCAGTTTGAATAAAAATGCTTTTGTTGTTTTAAAGCTGCAAACAGTAAATATTTCTTAAAATGTAGGTATCAGAAAGTGTCTTTGTGGTATGTTTCATTGAACAAGCATCTGTTATGGAAAAGGTTCTCTCTGAATTGTTCTCATCACTATTAACATCATTACTCTTAGCCTTCTTTGACTTTGGAGAATAAGAATATTTGCAGAGGAGTGACTGGGGATGACACACACCGAGGCTGCTGCCAATTTGCGACCGGTGTGTTGAGGACAAGGGCCTCTGTGTACATCTGTTCGATTGAGCTACAGCAGCACTCTCTGTTGTATTCTGATAATTTCCTTTTTTAGTGATCTCTCTGTCTTTTTGAATACAGCTCATTTGTTCAGCCAAACATGTCTACCTTTCTGCCTGTCTTGTTTGTCACTGTAAGATTTGGTGAGCTCAAACAATTGTGGTCAAGTTGCAATATGTTAAAACACTTAACTGCTTGAGTGTAACTCTTGTTTGTAATCAGTTCATTTTAGACGTGCTGCAGGAGCTGAGCTGGAAATAACAAGATCAAAAAATAGAATCCAAAATTCATGCGATATACATGATTACAGCCAAAATTATCTAAAGAAGAATTAAATGCATGTTAGATGTACACAATCTCCCCTAAGGGTTAAAGTATGGCTGAACAATACAGGCAGTACTCAGCAATATATTTCACTTACTTGCAGTTTATGTAATCAACTGTTCCAACAGTGTTAAATGTTTTTTCTTGACTTACAAAAAATGTTTTTGCAGATCAAAACAAAGCATGACCCTAAAACATTTCAACACTGTAAAGACATTTAAACGCTGTCTGGAGAGTGTGAAAGTAAATTGCAATCAAGCATTTTAGCTTAAGGTCATACTCAGAATCAACATAAGTCAATCTAGTTTGATTGGTACTGATTTGCTTTTTTAAAATGATTTTACATCACAAACATAAAGGTTGAATTCATCATGCCAAAGCCTTTCCAGAAGGGTGTGAAGAAAAAGAAGAAAGTTTGTGATGCATTTTCATTTGTTAGATTCTGTGGTAGACAGCGTTTAAGATGACTTGACAGTCTGCAGCTTGTGATGCAATGAAGCACTGGGTCCTCAGGCAGGATGTAGGGGAGATCAACCCAGATAAAGGGAAGGAGAGACAGGCAGACATATTTGAGTTGGGGACCTTGGGGGCAATTTTGAGACTCTGTTCTTATTTTTTCTTGGGTTTTGCTTCCAGTGGTTGGCCAGTATCCTTAACATGCAGTTCAGTCACTGTTGCTGTGACCATGACTTTATTGTTGCTCTCTTGCTCTCATAGAACACACAGACTTGAGCTTTCTTGTTAATTTCAGTGGTCTGGTCTTTCTGGGTCAGGTCTTTCTCCTGCCTGCCCTTCTGAATAACATTTGCCAACTCCAAATAAAACCCTTTCATGGTCCAGGTTACAGTTTGACCGTGTTCTTTGTCACAAGGTGCTGTTTGTTTTTGCCCTGCAGTCCATGTCTTGGTTGTTTCAACTTCCTCCCCACATCTCTGTGGAGAGGTGATAACCTATTTAGACTTGGCCTGGGCAGCTGTCTCTTCTCCTCTTCTTCCTTGGCACAGTCTTTGTTAACCAGCCACTTCCTTACCATGATTTCAGAGGTTTCTTTGATACCTTTGAAGTTTATTACACATAATAACAAATACAAATACAAAATAATAAAAAGCAGGGCAATTCTACTTTATGATATCAGGAGGTTCCTTACAGCAGTGGTTCTCAACCTCAGGGTCGGGACCCCCCTTGGAGATAAGGAGAGGGGGATGCCTTCCGTAAAATAAAGAATTAATTTTTTTAACCATATATTTTATCCCTTTTTATGAAACTATACAAACATTCTCGTCATACATTTAACCATTCTATTGCAAAATGGATAGTTTTATTGGCAGAGAAGGCTCTGCTCAAATAGTGCTTCCTAGGTTAGTAAAGCAGCATGCTTTGACTTTCCAGGGAGCCCATGGCTAGAAACCCTCTATTTGGATAGACATATTTATGACAATGCGTATTGAAAACAATAAAATTAGTTCAAAATCAATTAATCTGTAGTAGCATGATTGTGATTATGAGGGTGCAACAAGCTTTATGCTCTAAAGGAGGAGGCTGGGGTGGAGGAGGTTAAGCTTAGCCAGCAGCAGCAGTGTGGTGCATCAGCATTGATTCAAGCAGGGATTAGTGAGAAGTACGTCATCTGTAAATGCACCGCTGTGTTGAGAGAAAGAGCTGTGATTGGCTCTGGGAGATGGGAGCCGATAGTTAGGATCAGCTGGCTCACGGCTGAGTGTATGACTACCATGTCCTGCATGAACTAATGCTATGCTTCATTTAAATGTAAAATGAAATCATGATCATTTGGTGAGATTTACGCTCCAATCAAAGTAATGTTTGAAAAAAACCTTAAAGTCTGCTCATTACTATGGGTGTTAATCACCTGTTTTATCCCAATACAATATGATATCGATATTTTGGACCACGATACAACTTTTTCCGATATCACAAAATCTGCCACCATATGATTTTGATTTGATTCGATATAGGGCCCAGAATTGATATCAGGCAATTTTACACAACTATGCACATTTGTGGTAAAACATGTTGATTTAAAGCAGCAAACATTTTCAGTACCAAACATTTTTACTTTCTCAAATCCTCAGATCATTTTAAAGCATCAATATGGACTTTTTCTGCATCCCTTTATAATAATGAATGAAATGTTTGGCTTATGTTTCCATTTTAGATTTTTTCCTTAAACTTATTTACACACGTGGACGTCAACAGATATTTCTGCTCTATATCAGCCCTTCATACTTTACACAGGGGCCTATTAATCTGACAGATAGTTCATTTTATTTAGTTTATTCAGCCTATGAGATTTAAATAAGTTAAAATATGGGGCATATGATGTTATAGTGATGAATTTTTATTTTTATTTTTCTATTGCTACCTTGATTTTAATAAATGGAGAGTTTAGACAGGAGCAACATTTTATTATAAGAGATGCTCTTGTGATGAGCAGCCTCCTAACAAGAGCGAGGGTGTGGGGGGTTTGAAGAGAGCAGCTATCCTGCTAGAACCACGTTAAGTTTGGAAAGCTTATATTTTCTTTGTAAATCTGACGTGAGACGCGATCAGTGTATCAAAGGAGACATGCAGCCTGCTGCAGACAGCACTCGTGCTACCTCCATAATGAGTTGAGTGTTTTTTACCCGTGAACGATCTCATATGGAGGTTATATACAGATAAAGACGTAGAAGTAGTCGGCAAACTAAGGGGAGAGATCCGTCTTGCAGTAGCCTCTGTCTGAAATACAGTGCTTAACAAATTTATTAGACCACCTGTCATATTTGTCTCAAAGACGATCCAGCATCATGAAGTGCTTTAATGCGGACTCTTCATTTTCAGTGAGCTCTCCATGTTTTACTGTTTTGAACAGGAATGAGGGATTTCAAACTGAATTCACCCAAATTTGAGCCGGCTCGCTGGGCTTCTCTGAGAAGTCATAAATTAATCAAGCACAACACTCAACCACTAAAACTAATTTTTCTGTTCAGGAATGCAAGTAAATAACTATAATTTGACATATTGATCAAGAAATATTAATGTGCTTTACTATTTTTTCAGTTTTTTTGTAAATCAGTAAATTTGAAAAATCATTCATAACAATAATAATTATATTTTAGCATTAAAAATATCATTTGGGTTAAGGAGCGTCTACATATTGGTGTGTTAACCACTGCAGCAACATAAAAAATGATTTTGGTAATTACCAATGCTGTTAATTTAGGGCAGCTGTGGCATAAACCTATAGGGTTAGGGTGGTCTAATAAATTTGTTAAGCACTGTACATCATCCACCCAGCTGAGAGAGGAGACGAAGTCCTCTTTATTTCAGCCGCAAAACTAGCTTGTTGAGGACACTGCCTGGGGCGGAAACTGTGAACAGGCATGCGGGGGGGGGATTTCAGAAAAAGGCGTAGCTTGAAACGTTGATTTAGATCAATGTTTTGACTTTCCATCGATCTGATTAGATCATCAATCAACCAGTCGATATATATGGATATACAACGATGAATCGTTACACCTCTACTCATTACTGTTCTTGACTATGCATGGATGTGTTCAACTATGCTCAACCACGCTCAGGTGCAGAGGGGTCCTGGTATCTGGTACCTTTGTTTTTGGGGTCCCAGGCTGAAAAGTTTGAGAACCCCTGCCTTACAGAAATTAAGGATGTTTAAAGTTACTTTTAGTTTACATGAAAAGCCTCATGAGTTTAACTTTCAATAAAAACAAAAGCTTACCATCTTATCAACTTGTGACTCACACAACACTTAACTGTGAGCGCTTCAAGTGTCCCTGCTAACGGAAACAATCAACAGTACATCTGCTTTGTTATCAGTCAGTTTATGAAGCCAAAGCATTAACAAGCACTAGGACAAGGTCCTGTTACTTAGACTCTTATCCTTTTCACACCTCCTCTCTTAAAACTGTGACTGATCAGCTGCGTTTTGTGTCACACTGGTGTATCAGTGATGGCAGCAGCCTCGTCTGTAGTGGTAGAATTTTATGTGCAGATGGACACAGACTATGTCTGCAGAGTGATCAGTTCATGGACTACTGGTGGTGATACAAGAAACTCTTATTGTAGATCAGCCAAAAAGACAAGAAGATGAGTGGTTTTAGTTTCCATCATCAGAACAACAGGGGAAATGGCATGCTTTGGGTCATGTTACTTACATTGCACATTGTGCGATGTGACTTTCACGCATTTACACATCACAACCGATTTTTAGCCCTAGTTTAACGTGCAAAGAATATGATTTAATTACACTTAAAATTTGTGTCTTAACACACTAGATATGTTGGAATAAGTTTGCTGTAAACATGTAAAAACACTGAGATCTATGTGTGACTGGATTTTGGATTTAGACCGTTAGAAAGTTGTTAGGAGTTGTTCAGGAGTATACGCAAAAGTTTTTGTCCTACTGGCGTTCTATCCACACAGATATGACGTTTTGGCAGGTTGTAAACACTACTTTTTGAAACCAGGTCCCAGAGCGAACAAATCTCTATACGTCTACCGTTTTGTCAGCCAACCGCATCTTTCTTGAAATGATTACGTCATACATAGCATTGCCAATTTAAGCCGTATGCGCAGGTCCAGCCAAAACAACAATGCTGGATTACAGGGTTGTGTTTGTGTTGCAGAAGCTACTTAGCTCGTTATGGCTTTTACAGCAAAATCTGATGCCCCTTTACCACCACCGCAAAGAACAACAACCCCATCCCAGAGCCAGGCAGCTGTGCTCTGATCATAGGCACTTTCTATGACCTAGGAGGATTGTATTTCTTATGAGTGGATGTGGCTTCACCTCATTCAACGGACACGCCTCTAAGAACAGATTTTAATGCCTCATTTTTCTTAATGGTGGAGCTTAATTTTATAAATTTACAGATTTTTTTCATGACTTCAGTTTGGCCTGAAAGTGAATAACATAGTTTGCTGTCATACTAGGGGTGTAACGGTACGTTTTCAGTACGGTGGTTGAAGTGGATAAATAAAATTTAATTTGAATTTTTAAAATTAAATTGTATTAAAATAAATAGGCTGAATAAATTACATTTAAATTATAAAAAATGCTGCAACCTCTCTCCAAAAGTTCTTCAATGATTAGAAATATTAATAAATAAATACATTTTCGAATAACTAGGTTATTTTGATTGATATATTCATATATTTATACCCATTCTTTAAACACTAAAATTTCCCAGCTAACTTGACCACATCATCACACAACCGCTAGTTAGCTTGTGAAGTATGCAAATTATCGTCTTTTTATTTGCCGATTTCAACATGGACTTCAGCACTGGATTACTTTTTTAACCAATGGGACCTGCTACGAAGTTTGGAAGAACTTTTCACAGCCCATCTTGGAGGATAAAGAGGTTAAAGCCATGGGAAATCTGAGGATAACTTTACCTATGACACAGCTGCAGAGTCCTCTCTCACTCCTCTGAGGTCGATAGTTGAAGGTAAAGTGAATATGATTCACTGAGCCAGAGCACCATTACTATACGGGTGATTTAAATGAAGCCGGCAGCTCTTCTAACTCCACACGCGCCATCACTCTTCTCTGTTTGTTTTTGTAACTACTCCCTCTTCTGTAATGACGGTTGCTGGCAGCTTTTAGGCTCATTGCCGCCACCTGGATTGAAATGAGAACTTACTGTTTTTTCACTCAGACATATTCGTCATATTACTGCGTGCACCGAACCATGACAGCTGTACCGTGAAGGTACGGGACGAATACAAATACCGTTACACCCCTATGTCATACACAAACCTAAAATACATATGTTTTTTGAATCACATTACAGGGACTATAATGTGCATTAACAACTGTGATGAAATCACTTGTTGCAGGAACACCGGAAGTCCTGTCTGCACACATGTTAAACAGCTGGTTTTGACACACGAAATAAACTGGTTTACAGCCTGGTTCAAAACCCCAAACGTGTCTCCTTAGCTAGTGTCTTATTGTGCTCCCACTGTACGGGAGTGAATTTTTTTGTACCACGATCGTTTGGCTTATATTTAGAATGAAAGATGATTGGCGCATCTAATTTGATTGACAGATAGCTCGGCAGGCAGAGGCTCCGTTTCTGTCAACCGGAATGCTAGCTAGCAGGCTGACAGGAAGTCGTCCTTAGTGGGCGGGTGTTAAGTTCGGCTGAGACCGTGATTTCAATATGGAAGCCTCCACGGATTGGCTTCAAAAGCCGTTGAGTCTGCCTATTGTAAGCAGACAACTGACGTCACACAGGGTTGGTCCCATTCTATCTACAGTCTATGGATTTCCTCCATTCAGAGTGTAGTTTTTTTTTTTTTTTTTTTTTTTTTAATCTGAGAGGATCAAATTTCTCATGAGAGGGCATGGCTTCAGCTGACACACCCACCATCCTGGAGCAGATTTTATTGCCTCATTTTTCATGATTTTGAAGTTTAATTTTATAAACTTAGAGATGTTTTATCTGACTGAAATTTGACCTGGGGTTGCATAACACAGTGGCCTATCATACAACAAACCTAAATACAAATGTATTATCACTCTACAGGGTCTTTAACAATGTTCTACGACAACAAGTTTGATGTAGGAGAAGCTGGTTGCATCAGCTGGATAGAGAGAGTGCTATTAAATATCTCACATAAGATTCAGTGAGAATAAAAAAGGCCTAACTGTAAGTCTTTTACTGTCAAAATATTTTACATATCATTAGATTTAAATGTCAAATTAGTTCTGATAATAAACTCTTTTTCATAGAATATTAGTACGAACACACCCTGTAGAATCATTTATTCTGTTCTCAGTGCACCTGCAGCAGTTTTAATCTGAGAATCATTGTCTTAAGGAGTCTTGCTTTCATGCAGGCTGTTCTTGCTTCCCTTGTGGAGCTAACATCTCTGATTGCTCAACAAGGTGAGGGTTAGCAGGGTTAATAAAGCTGCAGGTTTCCTTGCTGACTGAAAGCTGTAATGATGTGACCTGAACCTGAAACAGCCCTCCCAGGAGAACTTGGAGAGATAAAGATTTATGGCAGCCAGGTATGAAGCGGAGATGATTATCACATGTTGGCATTAGGCAAAATCTAATCGCTTCATCGCCCTCTTCATTCTCATGCACACAACATTCATTATGACGGTCTTTTATGTGTGAGTCATGACTGTCTCTCTCAGGAACAGATTATCACTTTTCTCTCTCATAACTCTCCCTGTGTCCTGACCTGATCCAGCTTAATTGATGATGAGTGATTCTCAAAAAGTTTGGATTTAACTCCATGTTCATTTTCTCTGCTCAATCCCTCAGGATCAGACCATAAATCTTTCTAATATCAACCTTGAAGAGAGATGAACAGAAAGTAAGAATGCGTGACAAACTGGTCTGTCACAGACACTTTCAGAGGGATGATGATCACGTTGTTGTGTAGGTGGATTTTACTCAACAGCTTCACGTATTCAGAACCTGTGAAGAAAACCCACCTCTGCCTGCTCTGAGGAGCTCCTGGCTGTATATTTAATTTCAACATCACCAAAAATGGAGAGTTTTAGCATTTTGTAGGGATCTGCGTTGGGGGTGGGGAACATATTTATACAGTAAAACACTGTCGTCTAGACTAGTGTGATGGAAGTTGCTGAATTTCTGGTGCCAAAACTGAATGCTCAAAACAGTTTTTCTTGCCAGTTTGCTCACCCTGTCACTACTTCATGACTCCTCATGGTGGCATTTATGATATTAATGAGAGAAACATGAACTGAAGTTAACTGGCAAATGAAGAAATTGAAAGGAAGAGGAAGGAGAAGACAGTAAGATGAAGTCAGACATCAGTGAAAAGAAGTAAAAAAAGATGAAGGATAAAAGGGATGACCCTCCTTCCTGAAATCAGTTTGGGAAACAACATGGTATCCTACCATACGTTAGTCTTACTCACATGGTGCAACTCACAGACCTCATCCATGACAGGCAAGAACAGCGTCCTACTCTTAAAATTTAGAGAAGTTGATTGTCTATATCACAGGTGTCAAACTCAAGGCTGGGATGCCAAATCCGGCCCTGGGTGCAGTTTTACCTGGCCCGCAGGATCATATCATATTTTAATTAGAACTGTCCCGCAGGTCTGAGGTCTGCAGATTTCCTCCTGTATAGAAATGTAAATTTAACCTTGAAGATTTAGAATATCCTTTAAGTCATAAAAATGTGAAAAAGTAAAGAGTAAAAATAATGAGAAAGTAAGGAATGGGGAGAGAAATTAATTTGTGTTTTCATTTAATCTTTTCAATTTGCATCTGAAAATTCTGACTTAAATTTTGCATTTTGACTTTTTTATCTTATATTGTGAACTTTTAGATTCCAATTTTAAATTTCAAGTCATATTTTGAAATTTCAAGATCATGATTTCATATTTCCTTTTAGATTCACAATCTTAAATATGAAGTTATATCTTAACCTTTTAAACTCAACATTTTGATTTTTATATCATGTTGTTACCTTTTCAACTCCTAACTTTGATTTATTATCCCATATTTTGACCGTTTAAACTAATGATTTTGTATTTTATCTCATATTTTGACCATTTAACTCATGATATTAACTATATATCTCATATATTTGCCTTTTGAAAACATTATTTTTACTTTTGATTTTGTGTTATGACCTTTTTAACTAATATTTTGACTTTTTATCTCAGATTTTGAGCCTTTAAACTTATCATTTGAATTTTTTTAAACCTCATTCATTTATCATCAGTTTTTCTCCCCCTTAAATGTGTTACCTGTGAAAATAAAGTTGACAGTTTATGGTTAAATGTTGACCCTGTTAGGCCCTCAGGTTAGACTTAAATTCAGATTTTGGCTCCTGCTGTGGTTGAGTTTTACACCCCTGGTCTATATGTTTTTACCACTTTTATTTAAATTCTTTCTAAATGACAGAAAACTGTTCAGCTGGATGCACCATATCCAATGAGGAGACAAGCCTAGGTTGTACCCACATAACGTGGGCAAAATGAGCATAATGTGGATCAGTGCAGTTAGATACTCTCTTGGTTACGATAGGCAGTAATGAACATTTCTTGCCCTTCACTTCTTAAACGGTGGCATTACTCACCTAAACATATTAAACTTTCCTTACCTTTTGTAGACTTTCATCCTGGTGGTGGCTTTAGGGAAAGGATTCTCCACTATTGAAGATAAAACATAACCAAAGCGAAGTTCTGGGTAAGACTTTCTTCAAATCCAAATAGCGTTCTTGGTGCTGTAAGGGTCGAAAGTGACAAAAACTTAAAGCTTAACTGAATTTCTGTGGTGGTCAGGTGATTTGAACATTAAGGTTTAAAGAGATGGAGCATAAAATGACTTTGCTGTGCCATGTAGTACTCAGTGATAGCTGCCACCAACCTAAGCCTTTCTTGCCTGCAAAGAAAGCTCTTGATTTTCTAATGCATCGTGTCGCCTGTATCATATCTTATCACGAATTATATACTGTAAGATCTGGTGTATAAGACGCACTTTTGATACCTGTTTTTTTCATCTAAAAAGCTGGCTGCTTTTTATATACTGTAGAATGCTTCCACCAAAAAACACATTAATGATTGTCAGACCTAGCTTTCATTCCTTCTGCTTTCCTCTCCTTTCCTCCATGAAGCTCTGAGTTCACACCTCTGATTTTACATCCACCTCTCACGTCCGGCTTCTTCCCTCGATGCTCTCCTTCACTGTTCTTTTGTTTTCCCGCTCCATCTCAGTCTCTGCTGTTTCCTTTATCTCACTTTTACCCTCTCTCCTTCTTCCACGTCTGTCATTTTCTTGTCTCTCGGGCACCTTTCTCTTTTCTCTCTCACCATACCCCTCTTACCTTGCCGCTTCCCCCCTTTTGTCCTCCCTCCCCTTCTTCTCCAGTTTCCCCTATCTATGATTACTCAGCATTATGCAAAATATGGATAGCTCACTTCCATTTATAATCAAATCTTCTGTAGATTACTTTCCCTGGCTGGTCAGGTTTTCTGACAAGACTGTAAGAGCTTACAACAATCTCCCTCTCTCTCCTCCTTTGTTTTTGTGCCCTTGTCTCTTTATTTATCATATCCCTCTAACTATTTGGTTCCCAGCTCCCTTCTTCTCCCCTGACATCCACTATTTAGTCTCACAAGCTTACTTTAATGTTGGCTCTCTCGATTTACTCCTCCAGCATTAATTGTCAGAATCATTTTTTTATAAGAGGGCTAGAATTTTTCCCCTTTCAATAAACCTTTAGCAGTCCTTTAAAATTTGATTTAAGTAGATTCAGCAACTGAATGACTAAAGGAGCCAAAAAAGTCTTCATTTATGTTTACATTTATGATGTTTACACTTCTGTTTTATGCAACTTTACACTCTTATGCGACCCTAAGCAAATACTCCCCATTTTATTTCTAGCTTTTGAAACCGTTTACTATGGTAGACAAGTCTTAATTGGCGTAGGACAAGATCATAGAAGTAGACTTGGTGACATGTATTTGATGACGTATTGCAGTTATGCATTCATAGAGCCAAACTTCAAAGTAAAGCTAATGTGTGTTTTTTCTTTGTTTTCCAAAGTTTCAAGTCTGCATCCTCTGACATTCCTGTCTTCATTTTTTGTTGACAATCTGGATGTTCTGTCTGTTATACTCCTACAGTTTGTTGCACACAGTCATTTCAGCAGTAGAAATAGAAGTTTGCCATCTAATAGGCCTTCAAAAGTTGGAGTCTGAAATGCCGCCAGAGTCAGTGTTTATTTGTTGCAAACAGTCCTGCGATGTGTTTGCTTGTTTGTGTGAGAAGTGAAGAGAAATGGTGAGACAGTGACGAGACTGTTTCTTCATTTCTCCAAACAAAAAAAATACAGCAATTTCAAGTGTGAGGTAGATATTTTGGAGGTGAGGTTGTGTGGTGTACTTCTACTAATATATATTAAACAAGCCAAAGGAGATGCTGGTCTGACCTTGTAAACGCTGATGAAATAGCCAGATTCCATGTCTGTCATCAGGCGGATCCATCTTCAGTCTGAAACGTTTGTTTACGGTCAGAGAATCACTGGACCAATCAGAGTCAACTAAAGAGAGAGAGAGAGGCAATAGCAATGGGTGTGGTTTAGTTGCACTGCAGGCATGTAAACAATGGCAGTCACAAAAGGGATTAGCATGCATGCAGTTGTATCACCAGTTTTATCAGAGCTGGACAACATTTCTTCACAAAGAACTGCACTGAAAGTTTTTCTTGTTGGAAAATTTTTTTTTTGCTCTTCTCCAGACCTACTTTGGCAAAAGTTTATTAACAGGCTCCACTGGAGGTGAACAACAATAGCAGCTGCCTGTTGAGCTCAGGTTATGAAGTTTACTCCTCGGCAGCTGCACCAGCTTGCTAAATTACATGTTTTTTCAGTCTGACTGGCTTTTTGATTGGTGATGAACATGACAGACAGAATGTTCGTCCAATCATCCTCCAAGATTATTTGAAAGCAGGGGTGTTAGGGACTATCAATACACTTACATATTGCAGTGTTTTCAGCGTAAAACTGTATTGTTACTTTAAAATGCCGTATCAATATTTTATTATTAATAATTGGCTTTGTTAGAACAATAGTTTTGTGAATTTAATGGGTGATGATATTTTTATATAAAAAAGCTGACATTTTTGGACCCTGTATTGTCTGCCAGATGGTAGAAGTTCATACTCTGAATGGCGGATGTGAGACAGGTCAGACAAGTCTCTCTGTCATTCTTTTCTTTTGTTGCCTCCAAATGGCTCAGAGTGTTAGCTTAACGCTCTCCTGGCAACAAATGAATGACACAGTTGCATTTAAGAAGATTGAAATGAGCTTTATTTTTTTACCACTATGCTGTTGTTTTCTAAGAATAATCAGATTTAATGGCATAATAACAATCCTAATCAACATATTGTATTGCATTTTTTTGCTCCGTGCTCGGCTCCCCTGTCCTACTTACCCTTATCTTTTTCATTTATTGTAGCTCACTTTTTCCCTTCATGTTTCCTGTTGACAGCTGGTGGTTTAATCTCCCTGTCCCATGAGGGATGTCTAACACTTTTCATGTCTAACACTTTCTTTCCCCTTCACTCCATTTACAATTTATAGTTTCCTTTTTATTCTGTACTTGATATTCTTGAAAGACATCACCTTTATACTTTCTCGTACCAGCGATCAGAAACTCCGATTTGCAATTCTCTTCTCCTACATATTATATGCATATAACTGCACTATTTGATGCTTTAGTTTTGTTTGTCATAACTCAAATTGCAAATTAATTTACTATACACTATACTGCTACCATTTATGTCTCAAATCATGTAGAATTTGACTTGCTGGTTGAAATACCTGAGAAGCAGTGTCAGGTCAGTTATTTTTAAGTGTTCCTGCAGCTCTTTTGCTCATTGGCCTCCTCACAGTGTTGTGTCTCTCTCACAGTTTGTCATTCTGCTGTTTAGATCCATGTGGAGCTGTCCAGAATGTAGTGGTGCTGAAAATCCTGAAACATTGTGCAGAGCCAACCAAGGGCCACCAGGGACCGATCTGTTATCTTGCTCAGCTTGTAGTTGAACACAGGGCTGCATCACTGATGCTATGAAGAGGCTTCTTGGCGTTCTTGAGGGGTGATGGCAACAAAGAGAGGAGTATATAAGAGCTGTTGTGCATTATTATTGTCTTTATGGCTGATGGGGACTGATGAATAGGTTATTGGTGTTGTAGTTCAGTGAGGATGATGCTGGCCTATGTTCTCATTATAAAAGAAAAGAAAAAACTGCAGTTTGATGTCATGTTAGGGCAGAAAAATGGACTCGTATGTAATACTGATTGAATAAAAGCTTAAACATTGCCAGTTTGACAAAATCTTAGTCTTAAGTTCTTTTCAGTTACAAACTTCAATACAAAAGGACTAGACATATGATACCTAACATGCACAGTTGCTTTTTAATTTACAGCTACATAGTTGTAGTCATGGTAATCTGTTTGTTTCTTCATAAAATAATGTTGCAAAGTTAGTATTTCTTTGAAGATGTCTGAGACTGACTATTTGCGTGACAAATTCAAAATATTAAGATGTTTCTTTTGTTTTAAGATGTCAGAGAAATCTATGTCCATTAGGTTTTGACCTTTTATAGTAAAAGTGGTCATTTAAGAGCTTGGTGTAAGGTATGGCAAGTTTATTTGTACTGCACATTTGAGCAACAAGGCAAAAAACTGCTCCCATTAATTTTTTATTGTAAACAGCTGCTTCACTTTTCAAAATGTGGTATACATAGGAACATATACCTCCACTGACAGCTCCACTTTTTAACGGCTTTTCTCCCTCATCCTCAAAGTCATGCATTGAAAAAGCTGTTATATACTGTAATGAACAATAAATGAACCTTGTGGAGAGATGTTGATTTAAAACACTTCTCAATTAAAGTCAGCGAGTGAGGTTCAGAGTGCCACTTATGGGCCATGGGTCAGTACTTTGCAACTATCAACCTAACTGTAAGCTGTTAGCTCAACTACTGTACCAGCAGCTTGCAAGACTGCAAACTCGACAAGGTGACAACAGAGTAAGCGGTGGTGTAGTGGTGAGTGCAGAAGTACATATACTCTCTTTTAAAGTGAGTATACTCAGCTCTTTCTCTCAACACAGCGTTATATTTAAATATGACGTACTTGTCACTAATCCCTGCTTGCATCAGTGCTGATGCATCACACTGCTGCTGCTGGCAAAGCAGCATCTTATTTACAAGGGTGTCCTGGCCAAGACAAGCAGCAGCACAACCAAGACAAGCAGCAGCACATAAATGTATCTATCCATTGGGGGTGTCTAGCCATGGGCTACCTGGAAGGTCAAAGTATGCTGCTTGACTAACCCAGGGAGCATTTTTACTTAGCAGAGCCTTCTCTGCTAAGTAAAACTGTATATCCATTTGGCAATAAAATGGTAAAATGCTTGATGAGAGTATTCATGAATGACCTGTATGTTGTGGAGTTGGCTGGACACAATGGAAACCATCATGCAGGAAGACATTTTGAAGCTTTTTTTCCCCTCCAGGAGCTTCCCTAAACAGACCACATTTTATAGATATGTAGAGGAAATAGAGTCTGGATTTTACATAAATCAGAAGCTGACACATGATACAGTTGCCTAAAAGAAAAAGTTAAGGTTATAGTGGGGTGCCAGTCTAATTCGAATGGTCAAGCAGGTGCCCATGTACAGAGGCTGGATGCACTGGTCACAGCTTTAAGTCCTGATCCCGGCCCTGTCTGGAGCATGTCTTTTTCCTCGCTCTCTCTCCCCATTTTTCCTGTCTTGCATCAGCTATCCTATCAATTAAAGGCAGAGGCTAAAGAATATCTTTAATAAAAACATTCAAATAATAGTAAGAGAATATTTATTCAGTTCAATTAATTATTCTAATAATGAATTGAAAGTTGTCTAAATTTAATTTCTCAAAGCAAGCATTTAATTTTTTAAAGACAAGAGAGCAATGTGTAAAAATTGACTCAAAAAAGTCTGCTCTTCGTCAGACAAGCAGCTCTTCGTCAGAACAAGATGGGTATACCCCAAGGCTCAATATTAGGCCCACTGATTTTTAGCCTTTTTTATACATGATCTGCCTGAAAGCTGTCCAGGGGCTGGCTGTCAGCTCTATGCTGATGATGCAGTCATTTACACTTCAGCAAAGACTCCAAATGAGACAACTGAGAGACTATCTTCTTATATGAACAGGGTATGTGAGTGGCTTAATCAAAATAAGCTCACTTTAAACACGAAAAAGACAGTCTCTATGTGTTTTTCTATCAGAAAACCAATACAATCAGCAAAACCCAGAGTAACAGTACAGGGAGAAGAAACTGAAATGGTTAATGAATTTAAGTTTCTAGGTGTAGTTCTGGATTCCAGACTTAAATTTGACAAACATGTCAAACAGGTCACAAAGACAGTAAAAAGAAATCTCAACTGCTTCAAACTAATAAGGCACCATATACCAATAAAAGCAGCACAGCTCTATATACATGCAATTTTTTTCACACGTCTTAATTTGTCACAGTGTGGAGCCAAGCCTCCTTGGCCGTGATTAAGCCTGTTTCATCTTTGTATAACCAAACATTAAAAATAATGGCTAAAAAACCCAGGAGGTGGCACCAATATCACATATTAAAGCAGTAAAATTTGCTTAGCTTTGATAATTTTATAAAATTCTCCTGTTTGAAACTGGTTTTTAAATGTTTACAAAATTCAGCACCAGAAATATTATGTAAACTTTTTAAAAGGCAAACTGGTAGTAGAACCACCAGGGATTCAGTCAGTGGTAACTGTAAAATTGCCCACTGTAAGACCTCCCTGGGGCAGCCAGGTTTTTCTATACGAGGCTCTCGAATGTGGAATGCACTACCAACTGATATGAAATTGAAACAAGACACAAAGACTTTTAACAAAAATGTAAAAGAGTGGCTCAAACAAAATCAGAGATGTGAGCACTTTTAAATAGTCTACTCTATGTTTTGCTGTAATTTTATTTAGCTATGATGTAAAATTTTACTATTTTGTCTTTTAATTTTGCTCTTTTATTCAATTGTAACTGTCTTTACGCAATTTTTATGTAAATCTTTACTTTTACCTTCTTTCATTTTCATTTTCTAAAAGCCTAACTAGGGACAGGAGATGGAAACTAGCAATAGCTATAATCTCTATATGTGAAACATCAGTTACTTTTAGCTTGTTTGTAACAGGCTGAAGTTTTACTATGTAATTTGCATTGTCCCTATCAAATAAGCTTAAAAAAAAAAAGAAGGCAGCTGTTAACAAGTGAGTTTAGAGCCTCAATATAGTAGATATACAGAGAGTTTTTTCCAGTATATGGAGCACAAAAAATGTATTGAAAAGAATTGAAAAAAATTCTCAAAATTAAAGATTTTTTTGTGTCATCTTAAGTAAACGTTAAAAGACTTTAATGGAGGTGATGTAGCTGTTTCTTAGCAGATGACAACCAGGCTCTTTTCAGTATATTTTCTAGTGGTTGTTAGTTTTTATAGGCTTAGGACAAACCTGCTAAATGGCCCTTGCATGCTGGGAAGTTAACATTTTACCTGTGTATGGATTCATCCTCTTGGAACCTGGAGAGTCATTTTCCAGATGTCTCTTATTTCTACAGAGAAATGCTTATGCTAAGGCTTTTTTTTAAGAATAAGAATAACATTGTAAATCAGCCTCTGTGATTGTGGTGGTGATTCATTGGTGGATTGTTCTTATATACTATTCTCTGTAGTGGGGCCCTTTAAGGTATTACGTGTCACAGTGAGGCTTCATTCAGAGAATACTGCAGTAAAGTCTAATATTTGCTGCCATAGTACTATCAGTCAGAGTGAAATATTGGTCATTTCAGGCGTCAGACACAGACGCTTTAATCATCTGCAGATGACTAACAGTACAGACAGGAGAGAGCTGAGAACTGACAGCACAACTGGGTTCATTTCTGCATAAGGTGCATGTCTATGAGCTGTCTGTTACCATGGAGACCAGAGTTTGTTGAAGTAATGTGCAGTGGAGGCCTTTATACTGTTCAGGAAAACTTTGTCTTTGTTTTGATCATATCCTCTTTCCCTCTACAGTCTCTCTGGGAATGATGGTGTTGCCACAGATGCTGCCCTCTCTGTCGCCATGACGATGCCCTTCAGCCCCCTGTCGAGCGACGAGGAGCAACAAAGGATGCTGGGAAACAATCGACATCTCTATCCAGGTGCAGAGGACGAGGAAGAAGAGGAGGAAGAGGAGGAGGAGGAAATGGAAGAGGATGAGCGAGACGAAGACCAGGAGGAGGAGGAGAACGGCGAGCTGGACGGCGAAGAGGACGAGGAGGAGGAGGAGATGGTGGAGGAGGTCAGGCGAGGAGGTCTTTCACGAGGGGGGAGGGGTGAGGGACACAGGCAGTCAGGGAAACTGGTCGGACGGGCCCCTGCGGACAGACAGATCAGACCTGGAAACCCCGGACACACAGCAAACCCGTACTCGTCCAACCCTGGACCCACACACCAACAGCCAGCCAATCACATTCAGCAGCAGCAGAGGAGGCTGAAGGAGCGCAGCTCTAGCTCCGTGCCATCTGAGGACACCCACATCGCCATGATGGTGTTTCGCATTGGCATCCCAGACATAAAGCAAACGGTCAGTGCTGTTACCACACAAACCACACACACACAGACACATAAAACCTGCCGACAGCATTGCAACAATCCCTGATACAGTCACAAGCACAAAGGCTGCAGTCCCAGCACTGCAGTGCATTTCCCATCTACCTGAAAGCCTTTGTTTTTCTTAACATAGTCCTAATCAATTAATCCATAGCTGTTAAATTGCTTTAATAAAGATCCATCAACATTTGCATAACCACTTCTCTCACACACTTTTTTGTTGTAGCTTTTTTGGTTCATAAACTTAGTTGCTTTCCAGCTAAGATTTACAGTAAGAGAAGAGGTTGTAAAACTAAAGCCAGAGCTTGGTGAGATCGATGTAGAACAAAGACTAGAAAAGGAGAAATCAGAACCCATCAAAAAGAAACTGAAGTGTCTTACCCAATGACTGTATATCAATATGGACAACATTTCTCCATCAATTATACAAAAGAGAAGCCAAATATAGTGTTGACATATTGTGCTGGTGAAGTAATTTTGAGTTGATATATATGCATCAGGGAGCTTTCTGGTGAGGCTGCAGAATTGAAGCCACGCCCCTTTTGTTAACTGATGCACACATTTAGCTTACCAAAAACGTGCTCAGGGATTTTCCTGGCTCAAAATGAAGCTGCAGTTCCTTTCTTTCTTTGATTAGGTAATATTGTTGTGTGTGTTTGGCTTAACCAAACATTCTCACAAGCAACTTTAGGAATTCTAATAATTGTGTATTTGAGAAATAGGGTGCTGTGGTTTCTAAAATCACACAATTCTGACCCCTACCCTTGAATAGAAGAGAATAGATATTTTATCACATCATATTTAAGAAAACAATGACACTCTGTTTGCAGCTTTCCCGTTCAGCAGCATTTTCTAAAAAACAGTTCAATATACACTATATTGCCAAAAGTATTCACTCACCCATCCAAATAATTGAAATCAGGTGTTTCAGTCACTTCCATGGCTGTATTGATCCACTCCTGTTACTCTCTCATCTCTCCATCATACACTGCTGTCTGTCTGTCCATCTCATATCAGACCTGTATGCTACATTCAGACCTGTATTTGCTTGTTAACCACACAACAGCAGCTGCGATATTAGTGAAGGGAAAATGCATCATTTTATACATTGATCATTAATCAGAAGTTAGCTCAGACCGAGCGTGCTGTCGTCTCACTGACAGTTCACTCATAGTTACCATCCATGCACAACTGGAGAGAATGACGAGAATGGAGAAGTAAGCTAGCAGCATTTAGCATCGTCTAGCCTATCTGCCTTAGTAAAACACTTTGGATTAAAGCAGCGCTCCTCTTAAACATAACGACCACCTGTAGTGTGTATCCCCTGAGCCTGCCACGTCTGTATGAGTGGCTTCAGGTCACGTATCAGCTGCGGAGCGTGGCCGCTCACACTGGCAGAGGATTACGCATTACAAGAGGAAATAACATTCTGCTTGAATTTAAAATGTGCTTGAAATATAAAGTAAATAGACTGGGCATGAATTTCAAATCAAAATGAAGTTTTTGTGACAACAAGTTAAACCTAAAGTCTTATCTGCATGCCTGGCATGCACATACCTCTCTCACTTTGTCATAGCACCTGTGGGATGGGGAGTAACAACCTCTTCACACAGACCAATTTTCTTGTAGCATTTGTGACATATAGGGTGCACTGTACAGCCCTGAGCAATGTGCTTTACAAGGTCTGCTTTACAAATCTTTTTGTTATACCAGTAATGTAGTTCTGTAAGTGAATAGCTGAGTATGTAACTGTTTTAAACCAAGACTCTGTGACTCTAAACATGGAAAAAGGGTGATTGGGAGCTATAAAACTCACCATAGCAACATAAATTTTGTGTTTTTTTGTGATCTTTCTAGGGGGGGCCGGGGGCATGCTCCCCTGGGAGAAAATTTTGTACATTTTAAAGGTAATAACATTAATTTAGTAAACTTTGAGAGTGGCATTAAGAGGCTAAATCTACTGAAAATATTTTTCATTTCTTAAGTTTGTGCTTTGATTTTGAACGGTTTCCTGGTCTGACCTGATAAAGGTTTTAATGATACAAGTGTTGTGCCTAAAAAGCTGTTAATAACATCAAAAAGCTTTTTTAGTCTTTCTTCAATGAATGTTTGGTTTTATGTCCATAATCACTGACTCATTAAAGAGGTCATGTGCCCTGCATAATCATCTCTGATTTTAACTGAAACTAATTTCCACCAGAAAACTGTCTGTCACACCCTTTATTTCATTTTCCCCTTATTCCCTTAATAATGCTGGTATTGTCTTTAAGTTTGTTATTATATTATTTATTAACTATCTAGTATAACAAATTATCTATAATAATATGTGAATAATATAATTAATATGCAATGTGATTTCTGGGTTAAGTTCAGAAGGACCAACATTTTGTTTATTTCTCTCTGCTTATATTTTTGACAAATAAAATCAGTGGAACTGAGAAGATTACTGCAGCTTCTGCCTGGAGGTAATATAAAATATCTAACAAAAACATACAATCAGTGACCGGTCAGTTCAGCTGTTGCTTCACATCGTTTACCTGACCTCCTCTCTCCTTCTCTCTGCCTTATTAGACGGTTCATACACGCAACGAGTTTTGATCATGTTTTAAACCTGCTAATTGTCAATACTGATCCATATTTCCTGTTCAGTGATATGTCTGATTGACGCTCAGTCTTAGTAATGACACGCTGTGCCTTAATCATTTAAATTAAAGTACATTACCGATGTATAAACGCACCCTAACCAGCCCACGCACACGTGACAGACAGAAACAGTGGAAGTGCATGCATATATAAGGATGCGCGCTGTCATATGCCTATTCTACACCATTAAGTGGAAGGAGAAATGCAGAGATGATAAAGCCCTGTGTTTATCCTTAAAGCTAAAAGTCTCCTCTATTTTGTGTATTTAGCTGACACAGACCGAGTGCAGCGTTCCTCTGTGCTCTCCTCACACATGTGTGTCTGGTGCAGAGTTCATCCGTGCTGTGTTGATCCAAAGACAATCTAGGAAGTTTAGGAAACTTGAGCGGTTCTTTTTTTTCTTCTTTGGCAGTTTTGGCACCAACTCCTGGGCCCAGTGCTGCCCAATTGGCATAACACCATAATTTCAGTTAAAAATATCATCCACCTGCTGTAATGCTTGTCAGAAAATACAGTTTTTCATGACTTCAGAGCTTTGAGAGCTTGTGGCGACTGCCACTTAATTTTGTATGCAGGAAAAACCCTGTCTGGCCACCTCTATGATGTTATGTTTTGTTCACCTGTTGCTTGCAGGTGTTAAATCTCGGCAGAGATAGTATGGATGTAAGATGGCTCACCCCTCAGCAGCTCAGCTCCAAGGAATGATGTTATGTCCATCATGTTTCGTCATTGATTTTTGTTGAAAACAGTGACGAAGTGTCTAACTCCTAATGGTTGACATCAATCTTCCCGTTCAACTGGTCTGAGAATCATTTTGTGAGAAGAGTTGTTTTAGAGCCAAAAACCAAGTTAAGGCTTAAAATAGGGAGGAAGTGGCTTTCATTTTAAAGACGACGAAACAACATTACACCTCTAAAAGGAGAATATGTTTTCAGCATGCCTACATGCCTATCATACAGCTTGGGCTCAGGGATGTTGAAGATTGATATGAGGTAGGAGGGAGCCTTGTTCACAGCTTCAGCCTCTCACAATCTGTCCACAGGTATCTATCAGTATGTGTCCAGTCAAAGCCTGCCATGTGCACGAGGATTAGACCCTCTCTCTCTCTCTCTCTCTCTCTCTCTCTCTCTCTCTGCATTGCCGACAGAAAACTGCGAGAAGCACAAACTCCTGTCAGCAAAGTGAATGATCAGAGAGGCTGAGAGAGACTTTCAAGGTGACCCAGCTCCAGAGAAGAGAAAAGAGTGAGAGAGACGGAGAGGGGTAGAGCGAAATTGCATACAAGAGCAATCACGATGAGAATATGTGGGCAAGAATTAGATTTTAAAAACACTCGAAGCCACAGAGGATACAGGGAAAGTCATAGCAGGGAGTTGAAGTGAGGAGAAGAGGTTAGCTAAAGGGTGGGAACTGATGCCTTTGACTTAATGTCACCGAAGAGCTTTTAAACAGGGCAATAAAGTATGCAATGAAAGCTCTTTTTCAGGTTGACGGTTTAAAGAGGATCGTTTAGAATCATGATAGGCAGATCTGCCGTTGCTCTCCATTTTCTGAGTCGCTCTTACATCACAGCTTCCATCATAAGCGTGTCTAAATGAGCTTCGAGACGCAGCTGCCTCTGTGTATCCCTCTTGAAATATTAGCTAGCTGCAAGACAACAGACAACCAGGCAGTTTTTCTGCCTTTTCTTCCCCCTGTTTCACTCTCTGTTGAAGTGAATCATGAATAGTTACTGATAATTGAATTATGTAGAACAGGGATTTAGTGCTGCAAGGCACTGAAGCTGCATCCAAGAGTGTTTTCGTGCAGGAGGAAGAAAATGGAGGAGCAGAGTAAGATATGAGAGTGTGTATCTTTTGCTCATCGGCAGATAAAAGCTGCTTTTGTGTTCAACAAACACAAGGCCTTCTCCCTCAGACATTAGTCGTCTGTCCTTTTATTAAAAAATAGAGGCCCTCTTTGAGATTGTCGGCTCTATAAATCATCAGCAAGAATGGAACGGCAAATAAAATAAATGTATATTTGAGTGCCGGTTTGTACGCGTGTCCATATTTTATATTTACCATCCCAGTGCACTATAAATGCCTCGCTCTGCTCAACGCTTCTTCCTCCCTCTTTCTGCCGTGTGATTTATTATTGATCTGTGCATGGGTGTTCTCAGTTGTGTGTATGTGGTTGATTCAGTGTTTTTAAACCCACCCATAAATAATTCAACCCCCTCCTATTTATTCCAACAAATGGGCATCAAAGTTTAATTGTGAGGAGATGGCTAAACACTTGGGAGGAAAATGCTCTCTCACGCTGGGGTCAAAACCTCAAAAATTGCTTAACAGTAAAAAAATAAAAAGAAAGAAAAAGAATAGGGTGGAGACAGGATAAAAGTGCAGCGAGGGGATAGAGATAGAGATAAACAGAAGGAGATCAAAGAAGATCGATGTGGAGAGAAAGGTAGCTTTGAATTGAAGGTAAAAAGAGATGAAGGGAGATCGAAGAAGACTGGGCTAGATCCAGGTGGATAAAGACAAGAAGACAGAAATACACAAAGTTAAAATAAAGATGAAGCACATAAATAGACCTAGAGGATACACTAATGGTTTAAACTGTATTGTTTGGGGCTAGTTGGAACATGCCCACAATTAACTTTTTAATTTTTTTGGGCAAGAATTGAGCATAAAGGAAGATGTTTGAACTTTGATGTTATCAGCAGTTGCTCGTGCTAGCCTGGATAGCAAAATGTGTTCGTTGTTTGTAATATTTATTGTATTAATTGACAGCAAAGTACAGTTTTTAAGTCAACAAATACAGAAAGCTGACTTATACTTGTAAAACTCAGGTGAGCCATGCACTAAATCAGTGATGATTAATGGGCAGCCTGAGGGCCAAATCAGGCCCTCCAAATCTTCCCATCTGTCTCTCAAAAGGTTATCAGACTCAGAGGAGAAGAAAAAAATATGTTTTTATTGGTTATCTTTTGTCTTTAAATCCCTACCATTATTAAGTCAACCCCAAAAATGATTAAGATCATATAGGAATGATTTAATGACTGATTTTTCTCAGAAATCAAACTTTAAGCCATCATTAGTAAATATGATTCACAATAAACACATACTCATCAGTCCAATCCTGATCAAATCTGCCATTTCTGTATTAACTTTCTACTTCAGGCTCTTGTAGGGTGCTACATTCCTGCCTGAGAATCAAAACAAAAGATTTGTTTTCTTCACATGTTTTTTTACCAATCACAACATAGCTTATTAGCGTAAAACCCAGTGATGGACAACATGACGACCCCAGAGATACGTACGTCGGCTCCCACAGCTTCAGTCAAGACAAAATCTGGCCCATGTAGTTGATGACCCCTGCTCTAAATCATGCCTTTTTTTGGGCATACTCTATGCAATTTCAAGCTGACTATGACAGTTATAGTGGAATGTCAGCTCATACTGTTGAACTGAGTTGCATACAACACACGACCATTGTACATGATGTGTGTGCTCACACTTTACAGTCCGATGCAAGACCTGAGTGCTCACACTGTAGGGGATGGATTTAGTCAAAAATCTGTTTGAATCAGTTTTGTTTGAAAAAATCTCACACACTGAGGTTGAAGTTGTATCCCATCATATCCTTGCAGTCTCTCTCTCTCTCTCTCTCTATCCCACATTCACAAACAACATCTCCATCTGTGTCGGCTGGAGGTCCACGAGTAGGAATATTTCCTACTTATTTATTTCCTTTATTATAGCAGGGGTGAGTGGGCATTAGAAAGTAACTCCTGCTGTTGTCATGATGATTTAAGATGCTGAAATAGCCCAAAGTTGAGGATTCTGCTTGTGTGCTTTCACTGTGGGAGTGTCTGGAGTTGTACGACCAAAATATCCTCCCGACCAGTCTGGAGCAGCTGGTTGGGCTGTAGTCGGATTGTGGTTGGCTGTCGTATCTCTCTGTACATGGCATGACAAACGATTCATGATCCGATGGAAAGTCGGCATGACTTGCAAGCGGGTCGTATGACTCATAATTTATGGCTGCATTAGATGAAATTTGCATAGTGTACGCTCGGCTTTAGGGAGACACAATATTTGATTTTTGATGATATCTGATATGCCAATGTTTCACAACTCATCTTCATTTTTTAGACATGTTTTTGGGCTGTTTATGCCTTTATTGATAGAGGAAGACAGTGGAAAGAACTGGAAACAGGGATGAGCAGGAAAGGGGCTGCATGCCAGACATAAGGCAGGGCGGCCCATAGAGCGCAACCTAATCACTATGCAATCTGCGCCCCTATTTCACAGCTCATTTTAGCCGATACTGATCCTTAGTTGTACACATCTGTTTTTTATTGTTGAAATAACACAAGAGAGGCTGTTTGAGGTGGAGCTGAGAGAGGAGGGAGGAAGTAGACAGGCTGGTAGTCGTTACACATGGTGCTTCATTAAAAATGTTCAGGGATCACGGTAGCTCTATTATATTATATCATAATTATGTAATATTCAAGGCTGATATAAAGTTTCTTTTGTCAACATGTACTGGTGTTGTATTGGTAAATATTGGCAGAAATGTTCATATCTGCCGATACCAATATTCGACTAAATAGGCAAATATCTGCTGATACAGATACCATGCTGATAGTATTGTGCATCCCTAATGCCTGGTTAAATGTTGACCCTGTCAGGCACTCAGGTTAGACCTAAATTAAGACTCTGGCCCCTGCTGTGATTGAGTTTGACACTCCTGGTTCAGACAAAAAACTGATACCAGCAACTGAAACCACAAAATAAGAAGAAAATGTGAAAAAAAGTCAACAGTTGAAGTGAGATTAGGGAGACATTTTTAAAGCTTACACAATTTGCTACAGACTTGAGACCAGTTTTGCAATATTTAGTGACCACAGAAGCGAATGCGTGTTTATAAACTTTTCAACTATCGACTTCACTTAATAACTTCACTCTTGGATTCCCAACATCACAGCTTTTTGTCATCATATAGCACAGACCCACAATAATCACAAAAAACCTTTTTTCACATTGCCTACTTTACCCTCTAAATGATGCAAACTGACTCAAGTCTCATAATACCTCGAGTGAAGCAGAATCGGATGAAGACTTTGGTCTGCAGAAGCGATTTATGCAAACAACAGTAGAAAGTTGGTCAAATTCATGCTTGTTTGCTATGTATTTAAATTGATTTGTTTTTTGAGTGTTTTGTTTTTCTTAATGTTTTTCTCAATGTGCTGTGTTCAAACTGTTGAAACACTTTTATTTGCTCCATGAATGAATGGGGCTTTGTAAAGGAACTTTTTTTTCCTTTTAAAAAAATAGAATAAAATTTGACCTTTATGGACTATCTGAGACTATCTCAGTTAAGTAAATAAGGTTCAACGAACACACCAAAGAGAGAAACTGACTTTAAAATATTAGTGAGTGTAGGAGGATGATTTCACTCTTCTCTCACACTCTTTTGACTTGATTTTTCTTAGAATCAAGGAGGTGGAAATAAATGAATATTTTACAAGATTGAATGCTAAAGGTTTTAGACTAAGTCACTTTAGCTTCAGTGACTTCACTGCTATTTTTTAACAACTTAGGCCAGCCACACACTACAGGATTTTAAGCCCAATTTGAGGCAAGATTTGCCTCCCCCCCATGATCGTGGGGGCGTATCCTGAGTGGAGCCTTGTTGCAAACAATTATTTGTCTGAGTAATCCTCAAGTGTGTGGTGTCAACAAGATTGTTTTACTGCTCTAAATTGGGTTGTAGCCTCCCAGACCCTGAATCATAAATATCAAATCTGTTTGATATTTACGATTCAGGGTCATAGTGCCTCTGATGGAGTACCCACGACAACCAATGAGAGCGAGCAGATGGGGAAGCGGCACCAGCATACGTACTTTCACCGTTCACAACTGTAGCTTCATTCTAGCCAGGATTTAATCCTGAGTCTTTCCCTTGTTTTATGATTTTTGCTGCACCTGTAACACATGCCAGGGAAGCCTGTTGTGGAGGGACAGCAAGAGGGTATTGACAGACATCCGTTTTTTTTTTTTTTTCACATGATCACTCGAGGTCGTTGGCAGGTCGGTGTGGTGGCAGGTGTGTGGTCTCCAGTCTAACAGCCTGGCTGAGTTCTCTAGTGTGTGCGTTCAGAGGATTAAAGATGAAAAATTGTTTGAAATTGTCCTCATATCTGGTCTCCCATGGTTTTGAATCATTTCAGATTTAAAAATCATCGAGTGTGTGGCTGGCCTTATTAAACTCATTTCAAAAATAGCAGGTTTAATAAAACCTGTTAAGCAGTAGATTTGAACTGGTGGATTAGGACCCAAAAGTGGGTCATGTGTCACAAGTCAGCCAAAAAGGCAAAAACAAAAGGTGTATGTGTATTTGGATAAAGAAGTGTAACAACCCATTAACAATTTTCATTTGACTCTGTTTTTCTGTCATAGCAAGTAAATGTAGATTTTTTTACTTTAGATTTTGGTTTTTTATCTCAGTATTTTGGGATATTAAAGCTTTTTTTGATCTTTCTCCAAGATAATGTGTTAATTTCTTGAGATATGTGAAAAATAACCCAAAATGACATGTTTTCAGGGAAAATGCATACATTCCCTCCCAGGTCTTCTGTTATTCTGCACTGTTGACGCATGTTTGTCTTAACTGTCCCTTGGTTTTATACACATTTTCACCCATCTAAAGTCCAAACTGCAAAATTTCTCAGTAAATACATTTTAGTGGTTAAAAATATTCAGATATTTGGGTCAGGATTTCACATTCAGGATATGATGGTGGGTCCCGAGGCTAGACCAGCCAAGAAGCACTGCTTTAAATGTCATTCTGTTTATGTGGACTATCAGGATTGACAAGGATGATTATTTTAACTGGACTGTCTGACAGATATGGATGGTACTGGCAGGAAAATATGAAGCATTTAATCAAAAATGAAGGAGAAAAACTTAAAATATAACTGATCCTTTAAATGGTTTGAATCCTCATTTGTCCATGTATTATCATTGTGCAGCCATACAAACTGACAGCTGCAGATAAACAGTGACACACAAAAGAAGTGAAACATGGCTTCATAGTCTTCCTGACAAAGACTTACTGACTCAGCCCATACTGTGCTGTTCTTGAGTTATAACCCAGCATCACTGTGACATTTACTCTGTCTCCTACCCTCCTCTTTACCTGACTCAACCTCTTCTGGCTATTTTGCACTTTTCCCTCTCTCATTCGCAACCTTCCCTTTCTGGATAAAAGCCCTGTGATTTTCTAGCTTTTTTCCTACCAGTTCATCTCCTGCCCTTTGTCGTTGTCATCACCCTCCTCCTCCTTCCTCCTCACTTCCTGGTATTGGGTAATATCCCTTTACACTCCCAGCACATTAAGTCTGTTCTACATGTCAGCTAATTCACCCTCAATAAACTCTAATTGCTTGTTAATTGTGTTGTAATGAGACGAGGGAGTGAATGTAGCAGGCAAATGCAAATGTTATGAATTGAGGGAGGAGGTTTACTGATGACGTAAGAGCACTCACATGCAGATAATAAACACGTAACTGTTAATTTGTGATATATTTGGCAGGATGCATGGATGTTTACCTCAGTCGGATCTTAAACCAATTTGCATTTTGTGTCTCTGAAATTATCCAATTTGATGCAGTTTGATTACGGATCAGCCCCATCCAATTAAATTTAGAATGGTGGTTAATGTTATGGATCGGGGGGGGACTGATGGAGATCAGGCTGCATTTAGAATTCCAAAGTGAATGACATTGAAATATCATGTATTTTTAATACGACTAATTATTCTTGGCACAAATGATCTCTCTAAAGGGTGATATTGTATTTCCAAGGGATAGCGCTACACTTTAAAAATAGATGTGCTCAATATTCACACAAGCACAGGCCAATCAGATTTGGTGGTAAATCTACTCTACATATTTAAAGCAATAAAATAATTATACTAACAGATCCAACACCGTACATCCGTCCGTCCATCCAAAAAGAATGTAACATCAGGTAGGTATGAAAAATATCACAACCTTAATACACTCACATCTATACCACATACACTGTATGGACAAAAGTATTTGGTCTCCTAACCATTACATCAACAGGGACTGTAATGACATCGTATTCAAATACATGCACCTTAAGCATAGGCCCCCCCTTTTACAGCTATAACAGCCTCCACTCTTCTTGGAAGACTTTCCACAAGATTTTAGGCTGTTCCTCTGGTAATTTGTGCCCATTCATACAGCATTTATGAGGCCAGGCACTGATGTTTGATGGGAAGGCCTGGTTCACAGTCTCTGTTCCAGTTCATCCCAAAGGTGCTTGATGGGGCTGAGGTCAGGGCCAGTCAAGTTCTTCCACACTTAACTCATCAAACCATGTCTTTATAGTCCTTGCTTTGTGCACTGGGGCAGAGTCATGTTGGAAATAGAAAAGGGCCTTCATTAAACTGTTGCAACTAAATTTTAATCATAGCATTGCCAAAATGTCTTGGTGAAGCATTAAGATTGGCCTTCACTGGAGATAAGAGGCCTGGCTCAAACCCTGAAAAAACAGCCCTACACCATAATCTCTTCTTCACCATACTTAACAGGTGGTACAGTGCAGCCAGGCACGAAATGTTCTCCCATCATCTGTCAAACCAAAACTGACATCTGACATCTGACATCTGACTACTGATCAATTTCAGTGTGCTTTAAACCACTATATCCAGCCCTAGGCAATGGACTTGGTGATGTGAGGCTTGCATGCACCTGCTTAGACATGGAAACCCATTCCATGAACCTCTCGCTTACATTAATGCCAGCACCTTGCGCCCTAGCAGTCGCTGACCCTGCTCTGTGATTTTACATGGTCCTCTTCTTCGTGGCTGAGTTGCTGCTGTTTCCTAAATGCTTCTGCTTTCTAATAAAATCACTTAAAATGGACTGTGGAATAGCCCACAGGTCCTTGCCTTCTTATTGCAAAGGTAGCATCCATTGCAGCACCATGTTTGAAGTCTCTGAGCTCTTCAGAACAACCCATTTAGTATCAAATGTTTGCAAATGGAGACTGCATGGCTGGGTGTTTGATGATATACACCTCTGACAGCAGGTCTTATTGAAACACCTGGATTAAAGAATTAACAGGTGTGGCTTATGCTTTTTTCCGTATAATGTATGTACACATATGTTCATACAGTATATTCTTACATAAGAAGCAATAAAACAGATATCTGTGGTAATAGTAGTAAACGACTCTCAGATTTACCAAAATAAAATTCTATTTTAGATTTGTAAAAATGTATAGTCAAGCTTTATTAGGCCTGCCTCTGCTTCTTTGTTGAATATAGGTCAGATCAATGATTTCTGATGTGTTGCAGGAAGATGGGAAGTATAAATATAAATTTGCTTTTGTTACACAGCATAAAGCAGATCTGTTGTCATTGTCAGAGTACCACAGACGTGAGTATGGGTCTCCTGCTTGTTAAGCCTTAATGCCTACATAAACCCAGATACACTGAATCAGCTGGATACTAGATACAGCTAAATGTCAGTTTACTAAAGCACTGTTAAATGTATTCTGCTCTATAACATCCTCTGCAGCCATGTTGTGGGATGCCATTTTCCTTTTCTGTTGTTTAGCATTTTAGCATGTTTGCAGTAGAGTAGAAATGGAGACTACTGGCTGGAAATCCAAGTGTAAATAGCTATCAACATCAAAAGCAAATGCTCATTGCTGGAACAAATCTTGCAGCTGTGCACCTGAGACATCGAGAACATCTGGAAGATCTGCATATTTTTGTTTGCTGTTTTCACACCATAAATCTCGATGTGGCGGATAGAAATAAGCTGGAAATGGCTATATTACCCTTTCTAAATGCTTCTCTGGCATTTAGAACAAAAAAGGTTAGCTGCAGTCTGTTTTTCTTTGTTATGCCATGTTTATGCACATATTTAGCAGATGGACACTTTACTGTGATCATTACTTTTGTTTAGATGGTTTGCAGAATAGTGTTTGGCGTGCCCTTGAACAAGAGGTCAGTGCTTGTTTCTCTTGCCTGAAACATTTCCATAAAGAACTCAGAGGTAGAATATACCTCCTCTGCATTTAAACTGTTTAAACAGAGCTGCACAAGCCAACTGGAGAGATTTCTCTCTAGTCACTGTCAATCAAGATGGCACTGTTGGTTTTGTTGACAGTGACTAAAAGAGAGAGAGATGTGTGAGCACTATCAGGCTACTAAATTTGTCTGGAGGGGATTTGGGGACACAGTTACATGCAGAACAAATCTTAGCTTTGGTGGCTAGTCAGTCCAGACCAGGGTGACATGTAGACAGTCCTTTAGCTCAGTGAAAGTTGATGTCATGTCTCATTAATCTCCTGAAGGTCAAGGCACTTTGTCTGACCAGAACTGTGTTACAGAACATTTACACAACAATCAAAGAGCCAAATGAGAAGCACTTTAGTGACTTTAAGGTCAAAAGGGAGTGTGACTGAAATATAGCTCTTGTATCATTAGCATTTGAATGACTGTATTAGTATGATGACATGTTTTTATTTGAATATTAAAAAACTGAGCACTGTTTTGTGGAATCTACTCCAGGAGCACACACTCTCATTAAGTTTTCTATTTATCTATTCCTCTTTAGGAATGAAGAAGCCCAGGGTATGTAAATCAGTTCAAATAAAACCCGGCTTTATTGGCTTCAATAATAAAACACTGCTTACATGCAAATGTGTGAGTTATAATAATGAGAAGTTATGTAATTTAAAACGGTACAAACTCCCAGGAGTACTGTCTCCTGAATTACAGGCGTTTTATTCTTACACTTGGAAGCTGTAATCTGAAACATTTTAAACACTGAAATAGTAGATCTCTAGTATATCCCTACTAAATACATTGTTGAGTAATGACAAAAAAAAAGAGTTGGTTTGTTGCTCTAAGCTGAGTTCACACTGAAGGGACGGCACCTCCTTTTTTGTATCGCTCAGAAGCCCAACATGTTTCATACATGTGTATTTTATTTATCTTGCTCTTTTTATTTTTTATTTTTTTATGTGAGTTCTGTCCTGTCCAGCTGTTTGCCCTGCCACCATTTGGGGGAAGACAAAAACTTGCCCAGGGATGCTCTATATACACTCACTGGCAATTTTAGTACACCTGTTCAAATGCTTGTTAACACAGATAGCTAATCAGCCAATCATGTAGCAGCAACTCAATGCATTTAAGTAGATGTGGTCAAGATGACTTGCTGAAGTTCAAACCAAACATCAGAATGGGGAAGGGGATTTAAGTGACTTTGAACGTGGCATGGTTGTTGATGCCAGACGGGCTGGTGTGAGTATTTCAGAAACTGTTGATGTACTGGGATTTTCACTCACAACTATCTTTAGGGTTTAAACAGAACGGTCTGAAACAGGGAAAATATCCAGTGAGTGGCAGTTGTGGCAGATGGGTTTTTGATGGTAGAAAGGTAACAGTACCTAAAATAACCACTTGTTACAGCCAAGTTATGCAGAATACCATCTCTAAATGCACAACACTTCCAACCTTGAAGCAGATGGGCTTTTCAGCAGCAGAAGATCGTAATGAGTGTCACTCCTGTCAGCTAAGAACAGAGGCTACAAATCGCATAGGCTCACCATAATTGGTGAGTACGGAGCCAAAGACTGATTTTACTCTTGGCTAGTAAAAGCAATGTCAAAGTAATATTTACTGACCTTATTTACACATCATTTATCATCATTTATTTCACAGTCATACAGAGGTAGAATTGTTTCCTGATCTCTGAAAAGTTTGTGCTTCATAAACACTGCTGTTACTGTTGCTGTTACTGTCCTCGTCATTAGAACTTAATGCAATAAGGCCAATTTGCATGGAAAGGGGTGCCCCCCCCCCCAAATACCTGCATAATGGCTCAGCATTTCTGCACACCAGTGCGTATTTGTGGTGTTTGGCCTAGAACATATTAAGGGGAGCATTAAAGCTAAGCTGTTTTGACTTTTAGTGTCTGCACTTTGTAGAGTGGTGCAGAAATGAGTCCCAACATGCAGAAGTTAGCTAAAATTTTTCCACTTGTGGCTTTTTTTATAAGAGTGGAGAAGGGATTTAAAGAGAGCTTACTTGAGTCAGAGATCACATCCAGGTGTGTCAAATACATTTCCTTGTGTCCGTGTTTCCACAAAGTCCGCTTGTTTACCAGCTCTATCACTTTCTCTCTCAATTATAGCGAAAAAACAGACTAGTGCCCACTGTAGTTTCCATCTTTTGTGTGTTTGAGAGCAAAGGCCATCTCCTCCTCAGCATTGTGGCCAAATGAGCGTATGCAGCGCTTAACAAATTTATTAGACCACCTTTCATATTTGTCTCAGAGACCATCCAGCATCATGAAGTGCTTTCATGCTTTCTTTCATTTTTAGTGAGCTCTCCACGTTTTACCATTTTGAACAGGAATGAGGAATTTCAAACTGTATTCACCTTTTAATACCCAAATTTGAGCCGGCTCACTGTGCTTCTCTGAGAAGTCTGAAATAATCAACAGTATAACATTCAACCACTAAAACTCATTTTTCTGTTCAGTAATGAAAGTAAATAACTATAATTTGACATATTAATCAAGAAATAATAATGTGCTTTACTATTTTTTCAGTTTTTTTTGTAAATCAATACATTTGAAAATTCATGGATAACAATAATAATAAATATATTTTAGCATTAAAAATATCATTTGGGTTAAAGAGCTTCTACATATTGTTGTATTTGCAGAAACATAAAAAATGATTTTGGTAACTACCAATGCTGTTAATATAGGGCAGCTGTGGCATAAACCTTACTTTGTGTGGTCTAATAAATTTGTTAAGCACTGTATGTTATACAGGGAAAGGGGTATAATGGAGGATGGGGTGGAGGGATGGGGCAAACTGATGCAAGAGGTGCAGCAATTTCGGATTTTATAGAAATCTGTACGTATTTATGATTTTGTTATGGCACCAGTTTTTGACACCCAAGAAGTCTTCTGGTCACAATTGAAGCAATACTGTGGCATGCAAATTGACTCAGACAGACAGACAGACATGCCGCCAATTATAGTAGTAAGATTTGAATGTCACAGCTTGTATACAATTGCTAATGATTATAATGTCAATTTCACAGCTTGAGATGGATCTCTGACTGAGTCTTCTGTGTTTGATCAGTCTCCTCTACACTGATCATTCCTCTTCCGCTGGTGGCTGTTAAAAATCCAGTCTATTACCTCACTTGTGTGTACAGCAACAGCCAGATCTGTGTGACACAAGTTACTGATATGATCCTTTCCCAGCAGGGGGTCAAAGGAGGCCGTTTAGTTTGCAGTCACATTGGAATTTGCCTGCAAAATGCATTAACAGCGTGAAACAAATGAGTTTTTCTCTCCGCTGTCTGACTTGAGCTGAAGTCTTACAAACTCAGAAGTTTATATGCTGCAGCCCCCGGAGGCACGATTTGGCCTGACAAACACTTCCACACAGTAAAATACAAACTCACACACAAAGAGACACACTCTCGTATCTCAACTCCTCGTTAAGAAACGTGAACTTTTCAGACTGCATGACACAGTGTCCTCAGCATTGCAGAGATTTTGTATGTTAATGAAAGGATGAGCCCAGAGGTGAACGTAAGGATTGAGATAATAGAGAGGGAAGCACAGGAGGGAACAGAGCATGGGTGAGTGAGAGAAAGAAAGACACAATAGAGAAGGAGAGAAGTGGGTGCAGAAAGGATGACAGGAATGCTGAAAAGAAATTAATTTGGTCGTCTTCTGAAAAAGGAAAGGGGTGGTTGAGAGAGAAAGGAGGCAGCCAGAAACAGAGAGGAAGTTGACTTAAATGGCGACACGGCTGGCATGTGTAATTGTGTGTGAGTGTGTGAAGTGTGTGTGTTTGGTGGGGGGTTATTTCCCTATAGAGCTAATTAAAGGCTTCAAGTCCCTGTGCTCCTGGCCTGCAGAAAAAGGCCAGAGGGACACAGATAGAGACATAAGAGAGAGAGACTCTTATTTCTGCAAAGATAACTGAAAGAGAGAGAGAGAGAGAGGAGGAGGAAGGAGAATAAGAATAAGATATAGCGATAGGCAGGGTATGATGAAGAGCTGCACGGACAGGGTGAGTGGGCGTTTGTGAGTGGGAAAGTGTGATCACAGCTTTAGGAGGCAAGACAGAATTTTTTGGTCTGCATAATGATAAAAACCACAAGAGAGATAGAAGCTGTGCAAAGATTTCAGTGTAGAACTGAAAACCATATAAAAGTTACAAGCTGTGACAGCCAGTGTATTTATATGGGACAAGTATCCTGGTTACGATTGGGTGTGGGCAGTGATTTTTTCCATATACAGGGAAAAAAGAGGGATTTAGGTTTTTAATGAAAAGAAGCAACACCACTCAAAAGTACTCCATTACAACTAAAGGTTTCATACTCAAAATCTAGTGAAAAGTAAGGATACTGAAATGACCAAAACTAGTAAAAGTAAAGGTTAAGGTTAGCCTGACACTGTAAAGTTTTTAAATCTGTGTTAGACCATAGTGTTGGACATTTTCAATGGATTTGTAACATTAATCCCCTGAATGCACTGTTCAGTCAGACCATGAGACCACACACAGGTCATTACCACTGTAACGAACACAGAGGAGATTCCCCCTCAGCTGAGATCTCACAGAAACTGGCAGGATCAAATATGATTTCAGAAGAAAAAAAACAACATGTAGGACAGTCAGTGTCTACAGCCGGCTGTCCTGGTGTGTGTTATATCCTGGCAAATCTAACCTTAAATCAGTCACTTTTTGCATTAATGGGTATATTGTGTTTTATCTTCCTAATTTTGCTTTTCATATACTCTTAGACAGTAATATCCGTTACAGTAAGACATAGGAAAATATATGGTTGTTCTGACTTAGTTGCTGCCTGGATCAATAAACGATTTGGTCTGGTCAGTTGGGTCGATTTCTCACCTGATAGTCTGGGGGTCTTGATTCGGGGGCTCAAATTGCAGCATTGTTGCTTGTTTCTGTAGTTTGGTTCGCTTTCACATTGCACTGGGTCAAACGAACCAAACCATCTGGATAACGTCAAGCAGTTCTACATTTGTGGTGCTGTCATCTAGGGCTGAACAACTTTGAAAATAATCTAATTGTAATTTTTTTACCCAATATTGCGATTGCGCTTATATCTTAAGTTCCTCATCTCATGTGTTTTCCAACAAAAACAAGCAATAAGTCATTCTATATTATAACCAACACAATATTAGATTAAACTAGGGCTGAACAATTTGGAAAAAATATGTATTTGAGATGATTTTGACTCATTTCGCAAATTGGATCTGAACTGTTGTATTAAAAGGAACGATAATTTTAATATAATTCTAATATTAAATGAGAAAAACATATAAAAAAGAAGAAAGAAAGATTTTTTTGTACACTATTTCAAAAATATTTTACTAGAATGATTGCATGATATGTAATGCATAACATCTCTGCTGCAAAAAAGTTTTAAACTGGTATTTTGATACAAATTTCAGGATAAAGAAATATTGCACCTTCTGCGATTTGAAAATTGCACCAGACCATATTGCGATTTAATCTAATTTGCGATTAATTACCCAGCCCTACTGTCATCCCACACAAAGAGCGCTAAAGAAGAAACATTCCTAACCTAATACCTCTTTATCGTAATAAGCTAAAGCATTGTTGTGTCATTTTAGCAACTCTAGTGTTATATGCTGTTATAAATATAGTGGGTCAAGTGATCCTCTACTTGTTTTTGTTTACTACATTGAAGTGCTTGTTAATATTTTGTGTCTGGCTGCCACTACTGTTTTGTTTGTCTTTCATTTTGAAGAGAACACTCCATAAAAGATGATTAACAATGAAGGAATATTTTCCCTCTGAAATGAAATCTTAGTAGAAGTAGTAGATAATCAATTATCTTCTATCACCACCTCATGCTGATTTTAAGAGCAGGTCCTGTTTGTGAGAAAGCTGCATCTGCTGACTGGAGTAAGCAAGCTTCCTTGCTTTGTGAACAGGAGCATCATAAACTCATGACAATTATTCTGTCAGTAAAGAAAAATTATGAAGGTAAAACATGCAATGGAGACAAAAACTTTTAAATACAAAGAGGTAGATAAACTGTTGTGGTTCTTGTTTTCCATTACAAGGGATCAGATGGTGCAGCAGAACCCTGCAGAGTGAAAAGAGCTTTAGGAAACCAAACTGTACTCATGCTCAGAGCAACGACTGAGCTCTGGGGGTGCCAAAAAACACTTGCACATCTCCAAAGGGAGTACTTTAATTCATACTCTACAATAGATGTAGATATAAAATCATGTTGAGATCAAGGTTTTGTATATAATTCTGCCAAAGAATATTTGTTGAGCTTGTAATCACAGTTTAACAAAACATTTCCTGTTTTTATTTTGTCATGTCTTTACATAGAGGATTTGTAATCAAATCCTTCCTTCATCAAAAGTTTCAAACCCCCAGTAGGCGTTTCGACAATCCTATAACACAACAAAAGCCTGCATCTTTTAATATGTTTTTTTGCAGAGTTGCAGTAAATGAAGTAAAAGATGCAAGTGCTTTTTCTTACACCAAAAGTACAGTAAGTGGCAGTTACTTTCCCTGTTATCCTTTTTGTTGTTTGTTTGGGAGGAAAATAATTTTCATAGATTCAAGTAAAATCTCCCAGAGTGAGCTAAAGATAAATATTTAGAACTCAAAATATCAGAGGAGCCTGATTACCTTAAACATTTTAAGTATTTTTTTTTTCAGTTCAACTAGGTTGTGGAAACTCTCCCATGCTTGAAAATTATGCCTAAATCAAAATTGTTACAATCAAGTACTTTCCATAAAGCTATATATCAATCAGTCAATCAGTTCATTCACAAATCATTGAAACACAATACAATCCATCATGATAATTCATTTAAGGTCATTTGTGAAAAGGGACTCCTGAGAAGCAATGTAGAGCTTTTAAATAGGGCCCAAACATAGTTACACATTTACAGATAACATTCAAAATACATACTATACACAATTACAGATTCAAACACAATTCCTAGCACTAACTCAGAACTCTAAAATACCCTAAAATTAACTCTTAAGATCCTAAATATGACACTGATACAATACATATAGACAATGACACTTTGAAAATAGCAGTATAAATCAATCAATTTAAGTATATTTTCATATGGGAAGCTGTAAAAAAAAAGATCAGAAACTCTTTGAGGTTTAGGAATGATCATATTTCAGTAGCAGCTGTTGTTTTAGGCTCTTTTTGAAGACAGATAAAGATGATGGCATTTTTGTAACGGTTTTAAGCTTATTCCAGATTTCTGGACTTCTACATGTCACACTAAAACTTGTACTCTTCAGCTTACGCTTCTTGCCCATTAGGAGTTGTTTGTTCCTTGTATTATGTGCATGAGAGGGAGCGTAAATTGGAATAAGATCACATAGTCTATCATTGAGTCTATATACTACATTAAACATTGTACAAGCATTTTAAAAAATATTGCATTCAGTAAGCTTCAAAAGTTTGAGGTTATAGAAAAGAGGGTCAGAGAGAGCGTTGAAGTTAGACTGTGATATTGCTCGTACAACTTTCTTTTGTAAGATATGTAATGTATTAACATAACTAGGATATGTATTACACCATATCACATTACAATAGTTTAAGTGTGGCTCAAATAGAGTCCTGTACAGAGTTAGAAGAGCATCAAGATATATAACTTGTCCACTGCAGTTTTCACTGATTCCTTTCAGATACCCTAATTTTAAACATTCATACCAACCAAGGTAGGTTTACTAGAGTGACTACTAAGGATGCTCCCAAGTGTCTTTTTCCCCATTTGGCTAAATGCCCATTTAAGTTGTGTTTAACCTACTAATCTAAAGGGAAGAGAAAACTTAGAAAACATTCAAATTCATCTCAGGGTCATTGTGTTAGGGGTATGAGCCTGATATACTATGTAGACCATGGCTAACATTAGCAGCTAGCTCTGCCAGCCTTTGTCCCTCTTGGCAATATAAAAAATGATAAGGCTGTTAAGATTAATCAAGTTAATCTCGATTAATTAAGGTCAGCTAATAATTTTTAATCATGATTAATTGCATGCTTTATTGTCCCTTTCAACACACAATGTCTCCTTGCAGCCACAGTGATGTACAGTAGGTCTACCACTGCTCCTTGAATTGTCATTTCACTTTAAAATCTCACAGAGTGCTCAGTGAACGAGTCAGAAGTCATCGGCACCTTTTCAATCCATAGTATGTTCCTTTTTCCGTGGTTGAGGCCCTGTTTACATGATAGTGTTTTCAGGTGAAAATGCTGAACTTTTGTTTGTAACGTTTTTTGGAATTTGGAAACAGGCTTCAGAATGAGCATATTTCAAAATGCCCTCTTCTTCATCTCCATGTAAACAGGGAAAACAGCACTTTCTGAAAACACACATGCGCATTACGGCTGTCAAGTGTTACAACATTCTGAACCGAGCCATGGCAGCTCGACCTGAGCTGTCTGGTGTAGTTACCTCTGATTCAGCTTGTCACAGACAGCTGGATTTAGATAAGAGGAAACATTATTCTCATTTGGAGGGCTATCGATGCCAGTTTCTTTAGATAAGGTCATGCTATTAATTTCGGAAATGATTACATCTACCTTTTTTATTGATCATGATAATCATTGTTATCACCATCGTAGCACGGTAGAAAAATTTCACAGCTCATATACAGAAAAATGCTTTGCAAGATCAGTCTTGTTATAACGTAGATATCTGTTGAGAATAATTAATTTTCCAGTGACAAATTCAGCTCCTACAGCCTTTAATTTCTCATGGATTTTCTCAGAAAGCACAACACTGCTCATGAGCACAGCTGGAGCCTTTTCCGAATTATATTACTATTTTCCTTTTAAATAAACTGTATCTGCTTCTTGGCAGGCTTGATCTTTTTTCTTAAAGTTTTAATATGGAAACTTCAGCCCATAGACGCTCCTATCTCCTCCATCAGCTGTACATTAGTACGCAGCTGATGGGGGAGATGGGATTGAAGCTTCTGTGTTAAGGGTGAAGTTCTAGAGAAGGACAGTGGAAACAGGGATGAGAGAGAGGGGGAGAGGCATGTTGGAAAATAGCAACAGGCCAGACTTTACCAAGGCCGCCTGTTAAAATGTGGCGTACCCTATACCACAAGGTAATCTGTGCCCCTGTTTTGGATTTTGGAGTTAATACAACTCAATCTTTTCACAGCCTTTTACTGTGCAGTTTTAAAGTGCATATCAAAAAGAGTCTCACACTGACTTTTTCGAACAGGTAAGATCGATTAGTGTTGGGAAAATAATTATGGCTCCCAGAGGGTGCCACAAACTCTCCACTCCAGTCTCTGAAAAAGCAACATTTTAGTCTTTTCAAGTTGCAAGGCTGACTGTGATTCCAATGCAACCATAACTCTAGTGATCACTGCATTTTAGCAGTAGTGAAGCATGCATGCTGCATTATAAGTGGTTGAAAAAAAGCAGAGTTGTAATTTGAAGGCCTGATAGGGAGGATGAATCCGTGATGAGCCTAATTGGCTGACTGGTTGGAAACTGGAGGATCAATTAGATTCTAGGAGGTAAACAGATCAATATGCAAAAGCTCTGTGAAGCTCAGTAGGTAAAATGGATATTTTCTTAACAAATGTAGACCTCTATTATTTGATAATTGCTTTAGTTGAAGTTAAGTGTGGGGATTTTCTTCGTACTTTAACCTTCAATTTTGCTGCTGTGATTATGATTCATTCAGGGTGTGTTTGCCTGCAGACTATTAGTGTAGAATGTAAGCTTAAATGTGCGAAAGCTAATCTAGCACCAGCAGACACACCTTTTCTCCCTCCCCTGCTCTCATTCTCAAAGTCTTCGATGTTCCCCTCCCTTCACTTTGCTCTCTTTCGCCACGCTGCTCTAGCACACACAAACACACGCGCACATGCACACACACACTCCCAGTACCCCACATCTCCTAGGGAACACAGGGATGTCTCTATGGCAACAAGCAGCTTGCTCTGCTAATGAACCGGTTGCTGTGGCGACCGGATCGGCTGTGCGCAAACGGCGAGCACACTGGATAAAATAGAGGGAGAGAAAATGCTATGTTACTCCTCTGCACGAAACCTCCGTGGAAAGGTTTTTTTATCTGTGCTTTGTGGAGCGAGCATGCAAACAGAGGAAAGAGAGAGAGGTGTGCATGTGAAAGGTAGAAGATGAGTGACTGAGGCATTGTTCACTTAGAAACGGCAGTATTGCTGTAAAAAGCAGAGATCCTTGCAGCTGGCTGTCCTCTGTGAGGCCAATCATCCTCCTCCTGCAGCCTCAAGGTCAGAGAATAACCCAACTCCACTCTTGGCCAACAGGGAGGGAGAGAGGGGGGAGGGAGAGAGGGCAGAGCCAAAAAACCTTCTGTCAGCCATCTGTGCGTCGACTTACGTTCCACTTTGCTGACTGAGCCTCAGAGCTGGTATGCATTCAGCCACACACGATCTCACAGCACACACAACTGTCATTCATGTCCTGTCTGCTAGCTGAGGCCACTGGGAATCACCCACTTTACTCTGACACTGTCTCCCCCTGCTGGTGAAGAAGGGGAACAGTCACTATGTAATATGGTTTATCGTGAGAACTGAGGAAAGGACAGTAGTGACCTCTACAAGGCTCGAATGATAAACTTCAGTGGTCTGGCGATAATTCATGGGTCAGGAAAATGATTACAGTGTTGGAAGATTAGAAGTACATCAGTTTAAAACACTTAAAGTTACAGTCCCTCATGTGATTCATTGTCTGTTATACCATTTGAAAAAGGAGAATTGGTTCTGCAGAAAACAGCCTGTATGCCATTGGGACCTGGCCCCAGATAAGCAAAAGAAAAATGGATGGATAATACAAGTGGCACAAATTATTGATACAGCCCTACATTGTCAGTCTGACATATCTGATACAGTTATAAAATCAGTGGTGCCAGTAACAATGTTTAGATAGTTTGGTGCTCTGAACTAATTTTTCTCTGACAGTTTGGCTGTCAGCATCATCACCTGCTGACTCCTCATGCTGGTGTGTATGACATTTGTGAAGTTAACTGCAAAATAAGGGACTTTGTTCATAGCTGCTATCAGATTTTAGCACCCACAACCCCATCAGCGTTTACTGTTGCTAGGTTACATCACCAAGAAAACATGAAACTAATGAAAAAGCATCAGCTGCAGCTCTAGACCTGGAAATTGTACAACCCAAGTTCAAAAAGGTTGGGGCGCTGTGTTAAATGTAAATAACAGCAGAATAAAAATGATCTGCAAATCTCATGAAGCCTTACAGACAACTTATTGGATGTTGAAACTCAGACATTTTACTCTTTCATGAAAAATATAAACATATTTTGAATTTCATGGCAGCAACACATTTAAAAATGTAGGGACAGGGCCATGTTCACAATTCAAATTTTGATTTATCTGACTACAGACCAGTTTTCCATTTTGTCTCAGTCCATTTAAATGAGCTTTGGCTCAGAGAAGACAGCGGTGTTTTTAGATAGTGTTCACATATGGCTTCTTCTTTGCCTGAGATGAGTTCCTGAGACCATGCAGTGATTTCCAGTACAAAATCATGCCTGTTTCAATGCATTAATTCCACCTGAGGGCCTGGAGATCAACTAATTTCACTTTTTTTTTTAGCCTTGGATATTTATCTACCTGTTGTCAAGTTATTTCTTTTATGTGTTTCTGATCCATGTGACTTCTTATCAGTTCTCTACAAAGTAAAAAGTTTGTCCATGGAATGCAAAGATGATGTTACTTTATTGGTATGAACTAGAGCTGAATGTGCCCCCTCCTGTCTGTCCTGCAGAAATGTTTGCGGTTTAATCCGGATGCCACCGTTTGGAAGGCAAAACAGCAGGTCCTGTGCTCCCTCACCGAATCTCTGAGGGACGTCCTGAACTATGGTTTGTTTCAGCCCGCCACTGATGGCCACGACGCCAAGTTCCTGGAGGAGGAGAGGCTGCTCAGAGAGTACCCACAATCCTTTGAGAAAGGGGTACCCTATTTAGAGGTATTATTCCTGTCTTGCCCTGGTTCAATTAGTGTCAGTTTTCTCTCCAAAAAATGTTAAATATTTCCAGAGAAATTTGCATAAAAGTTTTTGTTATAACTTGGTTCAGATGTTTTTGTATTGCCTGATACATTAAAAACAAATAGTAATGCACTAAAATAAAAAATTTTTTAACAAAAAAACAAAATTTGAAATGCAGATAAAGTAAATAAAAACACTGAGCTGAGTTATTAGTTACTCTTCAAAATAAAAGCTTCACTACATCATGGCTTCCCCTCTAAAACGTAGCAGGCTAAGCTATGTGTAAACACAGCAAAAGTAGCTAGCTACAGCTACATTCAAACTTTTTTCCATTACACTGATGACTTTTAGGGTGCAAACACCAACCTTGGAGTGAGGACCCTGTTGAAATGCAAAAACCTGGTATTATTATATGGCCAAATTAATTGCTAATTTGAGACCTTTAACATGCCTAAAAACTCACTGAATTTTGTACGAAATTCATACAACGTACAAGGTGAATTTAGTTAATTAAAGGAAGCATGAAAAAATGCTTCTGTAGATAATACTACAAAAGCATGCACAGGCAGGGTTTAGAAGAAATTAGGAACTCTGATTTGACCGTGGGGACCAAAATCAGCACAAAATGAAACAATCTCAAAGCATCATTAACAAAGACCATGTTAAAAATATTGGCTCTATTAGAGGAAGTGTCATACACCTCTGTCAGAGGACTGAACACTTTTCTTGCAGTCCAACATCTACTAATCCCTCAGCCAGCCAGTTCACTTTCCCTCTTTTCATGCTACATTATGACCCAGCGGAGGCTCTAAACCGCCTTTAAACTGCTGTAACGCCCAGACCATTTCTTTCACTATTCTTGTCTTCAGCGAAGCAGGGGAGGAGATTTTGTAAAGGAAACCAGATAAAGCTTCTCTTTACAATAAATCTGGAGGCCCTGTTTTGTGGATCTAGGCCAGAAGCTAAGAGAATTAAGGACAGACGCCCTCTGTGTTAGGATTAACTCTTGGTTTTCGTTTTTTTCTTTGGGTTTTTAGTTTCGATACAAGACCAGGGTGTACAAACAGACCAATCTGGATGAGAAGCAGCTGGCCAAACTGCACACTAAGGTATGAAACCCTGAGGTGGAATCACAGCTGCATGATTTGTGAATTTTCCAGCCCAGTGCAAGTTATATGGAATAAATACTGCAACACATGCATGACACTGCTATTGTAAACATGAACTTTACTGTGCATGCATTTCTTGCATATATATGTGCACACTGTGCTATGCAATTGTGTGCTCTGTATTGTGGTTTTCCATGTTTGCATGAGCAGCATTTCTAAGGAAGGGTGAGCTTTTTACAGCAGCACTTTTTCTCTTTGTGCAGGCCAGCCTGAAGAAATTTATGGATTATATCCAAACCAACGCTGTAGACAAGATGGTCAAGTTTATAGACAAAGGCCTGGATCCCAACTACCAGGACTCTGACACTGGCGGTAAAGACCACCACAGAATCCTCCCTCCTATCAACCTTTTCCTCCCATCAAGCCCTGTCTTCTCTTTTTTTTAACACATGTATTTTAAGCATAGCTTCAGTTGAGTTAAATTTATGATTTTGAGACTTGTTTTTCCAGGAACAGCTGTTCTGTGGACTACATTTTTGAACAGCACACGTTCCTGCTCTTCCCTTGTCGATAAGGGAAGCCTAAGGCAGAGAGAGAAGCAGCAAAACCCCAGGGCAGAGCAGGCGTCAAAGACAACGGAATGATACTGATTAAGTCAGACGCAGAAAGAAGGAGGAGCTGGGGTGGAGGAGGGTTGCAAGAGTAGCTTGCAGAAAGAGCAACAGAGCGTGGCAATGCAACAGAAGTTTAAATAAGGCAGCATGAGAGCTATTAACCAATAGCACGCTTAGAGCAAATCAGCTTATGATGAGGACTTGTTAGAGAGCAGCTGGTCAATTATCGCAGCGGCTGAACTAACGGTATATGCTACTATTAAGTACAATACAATCACGCACAAGCTTCATGTTCAATTTGGGCCATATTTTTCTTTATTTCTAGAATTTGTTGCCAATCAAAATTGGACCATGGGCCGCATTTGGCCCCCGGGTCATAGTTTGGACACCCCTGCTCTATAGTCTAAATAATTCTTACTTCTATGCTCTTCAGTTGAAGACTTTTTTTTCTCAGAATTGTGTCGCATTTTTCTCCCATTTCTTTTTTGAAGCCCCTATTATGCCATCTGTGAGTTTCTGTAAACAAGAGTCGAGATGTTAGAACCATACAGAAGATCATCATACAGAAGATCATCATACAGGAAGAAAGTTTAAATCCCTTTTTCCCTCTTAATGAGGCCTAAATACAGACTGTGGCTTATTATATAGATTTTTCTGCTATACTGAATAACAAGTCATTTGCTTTGGTTTGAAACCCTTATGAGGAGCTTTTGGTCTGTAATTTAATGGACTGAAATTAATGCTGTTACCGTCTTTTTTTACTAGTATTTTTTATGCCAAAACAGCTGCCCAGGGTAGGTCTCAGATTTACACAATTAAGAATCAGCCTTGTTTCGTTGTTTTTATTCATTGTCCACAGCAAACGTTTGGCCTGACAGTCAGCAGGATGAGATTTGTCATCAGAAAAGACTACTTCCATGTACAGGACAAGAAAAGCAAAGAGATTAGTGATATTATCTGTCCACAGGAGTTGCTGAAATGAACACAAATTTTAATTTCAGTACAAGAGCTTTAAGAAATTTGTGGCAAAGTTGCTTTCAAATGCGAAGAAGCTGCAAGCTTGGCAAGCAGACAGTGGATGTTTAGGAGCCAAATATTTTCCCTTTGTTTTAAGACTAGGTGAAAATAAATGTTAACTTGATATGAGTTAAGAGTGATTCTGATTTCCCCTCCTACAGCTTATCTTTCTTCACACTCACATATTGTTCAGTCATGGTGTTGCCATCCGTCAACCCTCCAGTTTTATGTGACTTCCACATTAACACACTACATCTCTATAATCTGTGCCTCAGCTGTATGAACTTAACCTTTCTCTAAACTCTGCACATTAAAGCTTTGCCATGTGTTGGTCTCACACTCGGTCCAGGATTTGTGCCAGTGCTGTTCACAATTTGATGGCTTTCCTCCCATCCTGTTAGTGCTCAGGGGGCGCAGCATACGGCTCACTTACAGTTTGTGTGTGCTGCTCCGTGTCACTCCAGCCGCTCTGGGAGCAAGTGTCAAAACGCAAAACACACCCTGTCATCTAAGGGGTGAAAAACACTTCCATCTTCTACCACTAGGGGGCAACGGAGAGCCCTGATGAGCCTGTCCTCTTCAGATCTTATAGGAAAAAGGGCATACATATCTTAATGCCTTAAAATCATAAAGGAGGTGTGTATGCTCTGGACATGTGGGTTTGATGTAGCTTATGTAATTACTTACAGTCATACAGAAATCAGGCTAGTCATAATTATGTATTAATAGTAAAAAATAACACATGATTAAAATATAATAATAAGTATTACCACAGCTTATGATTGCTGAAAACTATTTCCCTCTCTGTTTGGGAAAAACTTGATTAGAATTGGCTGAATAATAGCTGTAGAATCTAAGAGATAATTTGGTGTTTTTAAGCACTTTGAATTCCAGTTGAAATTAGTCAAAAACTCCTACCCAGGTATACCCAAATGAAATTGAACGCAGTGTTTGAACCATTTGGAGTACAAGCACAAACGTGTCTTTAAACAGTCTGAAGTTTTTTCAGTTGAACTCACTGTAGCTGCTACTGGTATTGAGAAGTACATTAAAAAACAACATTGTTTTTTCCCATTTGAATTTGTATTGTGAAACAGAGGCCTGTAGATGACTGTAGCTGAGAGGTATCAGCTGGAAAACCCAACTGGACTGAAGCATGAAGCCTTAGCTAGTTTAGGTTCAAAGATCATAACAATAGAATACAAAAAGAGGATTTTACACTTGCTTTTAAGAGGAAAAGACTAGGTGTTTCAAACTGGGAGACTCAGAAAAGGATAAAGGTTGGCAGATGTTTTTCTACATAGCAATGCTAAGAACTGCCTGGAAAAAGACATTTACCGCAAATAATGTAGACTATTGAGAACAACCACTGCAAATGTGAAATTATACAAAACTGGTCTGTTGATCTTTATAGATATAGTCATGTATTTGGACTAAATATTTGACTGGATTTAGGTTGTGGGGACTCTTTCTGATACAGCAGGACTGTTTTCATGGAATATTATGATCAGGAGAGCTTCTAATGGTGAGCTGTGTCACTTTTATCATTGTTTTTTGTTGTCTGACAAATGCAGACATGCATCATATTATATTTACAATTTGTTAATAACAGAATAGTGGAAGAAAGAAAAAAACTGCCGGCCTTCCGGTGGGCCCTCAGAATTTTATTTGTTAAAGTAGGGTTGTATGAGGTATTTTTCATTATTAAATATGTTAGTCACAGGAGATGCTTGTCAGAATGGCCTTGTTGTGAGTGCCTGCACTGCAGCTTGGTTGAATAGATAAGAAGATGGGGTCATTTACACCACCTTATTTAGCAATTATTTTTCAGCAACAAAAAAAGAGTTAGAATTTTTTACTGTAAATGTATGCCATGTTGAAATTTATTCTACTTATTTGCTAATAAGCTATTTATTTTTAGCACTACAGCACCACACTTGTGCCTCCACTTGCACCGTACTAATCCCTCTTACTTTCCCTTTAATGACAGTTTTATTTACATAGCGCCTTTCATGCAAGGATGTGCTTTAACAAAATAAGATGTAAAATGCTATTTGAGCCATGACCAAAGATTTGGCCACAATCGGTCATCTTTCATCTGGGACAGCACAAAATTGCACAGTGTATACCAGGCTTTAAGCCCAGCTCAGATCAAAGATTCTCAACCAGACTGAGATAAGACTAGATAAACTTTATTGTCATACAGAGACCATTTTAGAACGCTGCTGGCAACAATCAAAGCTGTCTGAACTGAGCCATCACAGCCTGAATCAAGCCGTCTGATGAGGGTGCCTGTGATTCAGCACGTGAAGTCACAGCAAGGAAGGCTATAAACGCCCAAAAATATTAGTTTGAAGTAAAAAATTTATATTTATGCTGTGTTTTTTTTGAAATGTTACATCTGTGTTACTTAAAAAAAGAGAATAACAGTGAGAATAAAATAGGTCCAAGAATGCTTCCCTGTGGAATACCATAATAAAAATCATGAGACTGTGACACACAATCACCGAGGCTGACGTAAAACTCTCTGTTAAAAAGATAAGAACTAAACCAGGCTGAACATGCTCAGAGACAAGCCCTTTTCTTTAGTTGACTGATTACAATTCCATGGTCAATAGTGTCAAAAGCAGTGCTGTGGTCTAAAAGAAGGTAGACTGCCACATTTCTTGTATCTAAAATCATTCTAATCCCATAAGTAGGACATGCAGCACTATATGAGCTTATTCATGAGAAATTTAAGCTAAATTTGTCAGTGGAAAATTAATATTTCTCAGTGGGTATATTCATCATTACAAGACTGAGCTAGCAAAGCATATATGTGTTTTTATGTGAAATGTGCTGCCACGCTATGATGGTGATGAGAGAGGGATTTAGTTATGAATCACTCTCATGAACCTGTTACTCATTGTCATGATGACCAAAGAACAAAGCAATGTACCTTTTTTTTAGAGATACAGTAGAGTTATTGTGCAGTAACTTCAAAAATAAATAACTCTAAATTGAATGACTATGAGAGTCATTAGAAACAATACATCATCTTTTTTTATTCACATAGTTTGAACAGGACAGTTTTACAATGTTGCACAACAGCCTGTCGTTTCAACACGTCTTGCTGTGAATCTTTGGTAGGGATTTGGCTTAAGACTTGCTCGGGAACTTTTGTTGCCTTGACTTTGAAACAGTCATCATTATTGTTAAAATTTTGTGAGGAGTTTAAAAATCCCTGGTTCTCAGTCTGTGGCTTTTTGTCTTATTAATGATCAAGTCTTGTCCTTGAGACAGCTACAAACAGTAGAATTACTAGTTAAAAGTAAAGGACAGTTTTTGAATTGGCACAGCAGTACAAAGCTGGTGACAAGTGGAGTTTGTTTCCCACTCCTGACACTCTTTGTGACTATGTGCTGACTGATCAGTGGTTGTCAGTGTCTGGACATCACATTGTAGTATTGGCTCAGCCCCCTCTGACACAGAGGAGATACAGAAAAAGTACCAGGTACAATCCCTAAGGGAAAAGGAAAAAGGAGAGTCAAATTAAGACAAGTTAGAAAAATTTCAGCAAATTGGTGATATTTTACAGAGGAAAAAAGTTAGAGTTTGAGATACTTCTCTCATGAAAAGTAGTTTTATTAGTACTGGTACATAATTGGCCTTATTCAATAATATTTATATTTTTTAATCACACTCTAAACCATGGGTCTCAAACTCATGGCCCACGGGCCAATTGCAGCCTGTGGGAAGATATTTTGTGGCCCCCCACTTGACATCAAAGTGTAGTGTTAATGCGGCCTGCGTGTTTTACGCACGCACACTACAGCCTCAGTTACAAAATTCAACCAGTTTCTGCTGCCAATTAACAACACTGAAGCCTAAACGCCAACAAAAGGCTCAATTCATATTATATCCATAATATGAATAAGCATTAAGAGATAAGAACAAGAATTCAAAATAGGTGCCTTAATCCCCAAATGCATTTAATGAGCACACTGCAGCCCCCCCCCCCCCTTTGGTTGAGGGCAAAGGCATCAATGAGTTTTGCTTGGCCCAGGGCTCGGGTTCTGTCTGAGTTTATTGCCAGCAGTATCAGGTTGGGCCCCCGGACCTAAATGAGTTTGACACCCCTGCAGATCGGTACATGCCTAACAAAAGCATCAACAAAATCAGTATAAAAAGCAGTGTTTGAACATCTCTCCTTGCGCTCGTCTCTCTGTAATCTCTGTTCATGCTTTCCCATCCAGCAGAAGTCTCACACTGAGCGTCTTTCATACAACATAAAATAATTCTAGCATATTCAGCACGGCTCCTGTTCACTTCCATGTCTGCCAGGGGAGCTGCTTAATGGGCATCCCCCAAGTCATCCTGACACGACAACTTCAGAGAAAGAGCAGTCACAACATTCCCCCCAAATTATACGACTACCTGCGATCTACGGGAGCTGTTGGAAGATAAAAGCTCACAGTCGTTTTCTTCCCTGCCAAAAACTCTTGTTGCCATGGCAGCGAGTGCTCTGTACCTTGTTTGACAGGGAACGCTCTGAATGCTTTACTCTTCCAGGTGTCATTGAACTTTATTGCTGAAGGTTTTCAAGTGGGTTAAGTGTGGTTGAAAGAATTGTGACACAGCTTTGCGCTTGTTTTTGTATTGTTTTTTAAAATTTCTTTACTGACTTATTTGATATCAGCCATTTCGGAATAGTATCAGTGCATTGGTTGTAAATCGATTTAGCTATCCTTTACCTAATAATGCTACCTGTTGGATAAAACCACTCCTAAGAGGGGTTTTTTTGCCTGATATTTTAGAAGAGGTGTTCTTTTGGTAAATTGTTACAGGCTTTGCATTATTTAATGGGAATAAAAATTTCACATCTAAATCTCACCTGTGATCGTGGGATTTTAGATAAAATGGGTCTTATCTTGGGGAAACTGTTTTGTCATTGTATGGCATGAGTCTTCACATAAGTCTCTGTAATTTCTCCTAATGATACCATATATCACACTTTTAAAACAGCCTAATAAGAATCTCTAGAGCCTTGAGGTAGATTAAGATACAGATTAAAAACACAAGACGTTAACATATAGTATTGACATTTATTTATTTGGGGCTTTTTATTTCTTTATTAGAGGAGTAGGACAGTGGATAGACTAGGACACTGGGAGGTGAGAGAATGATGCAGGAGAGGAGCTGAAGGTTGGAGTAGACGCTTTTAACTTTTTGAGGACAAGAGCCTCTGCTGTATATCTCACATACCTTACACTTGGATGTAAATAATGCACATTTTAATGAGGAGGGAACAGCATTTAAATGTGTTGTAGAAACAACCTTTGATAATAAACAAACATTACATGAGATTCCACTTACTGTGCACCAGACTTATTCTGTTTAACATGTTTGTTTTTTGTTGAACCTGCAAGGAGAAAGCTGCTGGTGTCCAAGAGCAAAACCTTAAAGCAAGGACAGAGCAGCAAAAAGTTTAAATTCACAATTCAAGGAGTTTCAAATATCCAAGCACCCTCCCTCAATGCAAATAGTCTGAGCGGTGCCTCCAAATCTTATGATTTCAGATCTTTTCCCTAGAATAATCCCTCTACACTATTGAAATACTGATTACTTTCTGTGTCTGTGTCTGCCAGAGACTCCTCTCTCCCTCGCCGTGCAGTGTGAGCCGAGTGGAGGCGAGACCATCCGGGTGCTGGTGGAAGGAGGGGCTCATATTGATTTCCGTGCCAAAGATGGACTCACGCCGTTACACAAGGCTGTCCGAGGCCACCGCCATACAGCCCTGCTGGTAAACACAGACACATGTTTTGATAAAAACAAAGTTATCATATCACATTAAAACTTTCATAAAAGAAAAGAATACAAATATGCATCAATACAAGGTAGAATAGAAACAGTAAGCACATGTCCCTTTGCTCAAAATGCACATGAGTATAATTTCATTAATTGATTTAAGAGAAAGAAGAAATTAAAACTCAGAATTCTGGGTTAAAGGTGTGTGCCATGTTTAGGTTTCAGGAATTTGTCCAGAACTTCTAACCTGAAGAGGGAACTCATTCAGGGGTAGATAATTACATGTACCACACTCTTGTTTTTCACGTTTCCCATAGAGAAAAGATACAGCTGCTAAACAGCAGAAAGATTTACAGCAGCAGACCCTGATGGAATACATAATTCTCTTTTCCCTGAGGTGTTTGATGACCTCCCTGAACCCCCAGCTGTGATTTAAAATTCCATGAATATTCCCTCACTTGAAATTGGAAACCCCATTAAGGAACTTGTCCTTGCTGCATTTTTATTGTTGCGTTGCTAGCTATTGAAAGCCATTGTTCGTTTAATGCATAGTAATAATGGCAGGCATATAATACTCTGGGCCTGATTCACAAAAGGATTGTGCAGCTTTTGTGCCTACTAAGTGTATGCAAATGAAAAAAACAAACACTCTCTTGTTCACAAAATACACACAAATGGTTAAAAGCACCACAATTTGTACTTAGGAGCATACACCATCTCTGTGCACTGGTGCGGTTTGCATGTATTTAAATGAGTCATTAACACGTCTTTTAAGGAAAATTTACCCTTTTCTATGCAAACAAGCCCAAAAGCAAAACGTATCTAATTCACAAACACCGGCTCTAACAGCCAGGTGCAGTAAAAACCATTGCATACTGATCCTCTAGTTTTTTATCCATCAGAAATTGCTGGTCATTTAAAGGGAAATACGATCTATTGTAAAGTCAATTATACTTTCACATTGACTCAGGATTTTTTTTATAATGGTAATTTAGAGGGATATTTGACTGTTTAGAACAGTGGCTTCAGCCCTCCTTTCTATCTCTCTCTCTCTCTCTCTCCCTCCCTCTCCTTTGCACTGAAACCTCCACTTCAAACATTGTGTTATACCAATGCATTGTGGGGTTTTTGACCATGGAACATATTAGATTAAGGACAAAATTTGTGCTTAGCACAACGCCTTGAAACACAAGCTTGTGCAAATACCTAAACCCATAACATGAAGAGTTCTGACAGGAGTGGATAGACTCAGTTTTTTCCTTTTTTCCCAACTAGTGAAGAACCACAAAATCATCACTGTAAGAATTGTCTTTGCAGTATCACATTCAGTCACATTCAGTGTGCAAAGGTCTTGAGAGTGGAACACTGCAGAATTTATAAGATATCAGTCACAGCTTTCCAAGTGGTCAATTTGTGACTTAGAAATAGAATTTCTGTAAATAAGAAGCCTGTAAATGGGCTGAGATTTGTGCCACTAGAAGCTGAATTTGAATAATGATATTGAATTTGAATAGCATGATTTGAATTTGAATTTAATGTTTTGAAACTGAATTTAATATTTGAAATTGAATTTATTTTCTCTGAAATTGAATTGTTTTGCTTTGAAACTGAATTTATTTTCTTTGGAATTGAATTTCTTTGCTTTGAAATTGTATTTTAATCACTTGAGCATTCAACTCTATATATTCCTTAAATTCAAAAATAAAAAATTCAATTTCAGTTCATTCAATTCAAATTCAGTTCTACAATTCAATTTCAGTTCAGCGTGGCACACTGTTTACATCATCCCCTTCCGTCAAATCATGCTATTCAAATTCAGTACCACCCAGGCCTCAGTTTTGGTAGTGCGTGACATCAAGCCTGTGAGATGGTGTTGTGTGCTGGACATTTTGTAAAACTGTAGAGACTGAAAAAAAACAGAGGGGGAGACAGACCTTTCAGGGCGCCCAAAGTAGCACACCTTTAAATCAATTCTTGGCCAATTATCAGTAAAATAAATTGCCAATACAGATAATCAGCTAAATGCCTAATGTTAGTTTCAGTGATTGGCCAGTCTATCCCTAATTAAAATAAGCAGGGGTCAAATCTGTCCAGGGCTGTCAGCAGCTCAACACTTAATCCACATGTGTGGAGACAGTCTGCAGCTGTGACACAGGGCGAGGAAACAAGGTTTTTTGTAGTTACCCTTGCTTGCTCCATCTGCGAAGGACACTTTGTTTTAGACCAAAAAAATAAATATGTTTTAAAATAAAACATGAAAGAAAACAATTTTCAAAATGAACCCTACTCTTATCTCTTCCTCATCTCTATTTGGACAAAACTCAGTCAGCATTCAGGCACAGCTCAGAGAAAAGGAAAAGTATAGATCGCTTCCCTCCACATTGAGAGCAAACAGTGCGGTGGAGGACAACTCTCCAAGCATGTAAGCAGCCTGACTACCATTAGCACTATACACTTGGTGAATTACAGCTTGAAATAGAGCAGATAGTGAAAGCAAACAATGCACAATTTCAGCAGCTATTAGCAGCCACAGTCCATTCCTTATAAATCAGGTACTCTCTTTTTAAATTCATGGGTGCAAGTATTTGAGAATGGCTTCACCTTTTGTGGGTCCTTTTGCAGGTCCTTCTGTCTCTTGGAGCATCTCCTGACTATAAGGATCGGCGAGGGCTAACGCCACTGTACCACACTGTGCTGACAGGGGGAGACACCTCCTGCTGTGAAACACTCCTTTATCACCACGCCAAGCTGGGCATCAGGGATGAGAACGGCTGGGACGAGACACATCAGGTACACCGTGCGTTTATACTGCCTAGGATGAGGACCAAAAGAGGCATCTCACTAAGCCTTCAGGAGCATATGTGATGTCCTGATGTCTTTGTCATTTATATTTTATGTTTTTTAAGAAAAAAATCCCCCAGGGGTATTAAAGGTTTCATTCATTCATTCATTCATTCATAAGGTCTTTAGATGTAATACTTTATGTGGCTTGTGTGGCATGTGACATTTCTGTGTCTTGAGCTACGTAGCATGGGGCCTTTTTACAACACGTTGGTTGTGCTAGTTGTGTTGTCTATCAGTCTCTTTCATCATTTGCTCGCTATTTTTCTGTGTTATGTGAGTGCCTTGAATCTTTACCACTATGAAACAAGATTTATTCTAAAATTCAAATCTTCAGTTGTTTCTACCATATCTGTATGCCTCATCTTTAGTTTCTGGCTTCAAACAAGAAGAGCCAAAAATAGAAAGGGCACTCTGCTGGTTAACAAATTGAATAGTTAAATGTATTTCTGGCCAATCATTTTTATTAGATCACGAGATATTGTTACTTTACTAGAGTAAATAAACAGCCTAATCTGTGTTCATTTTGGGCTTTGCGGCATAGAAATAGTAAAAAATGCCCTGCTTTGGGGTATTCAAGATTTTAGTTCCTGTTTGATGCTTTTATCTGTTTGTCCCAGTGTTCTCTGTGTTCCAGTGTCTGCATGTGTACGTCTAAAACCATTCATGCCATGAAACACCACATCTCTCATCTTTTATCTCGGACACCCTTCACCCTCCATCACACCCACCCACCCTGCTTCTGTGGCCTCGTAATCCAACAGTGAAGTGGACAGAAAAGTAAAGGTATCAGCCTCTTCGTCTCAGTGAGATCACCCACTCGTCATCAGCTCTCCAGACCACTCAGAGCTTCCATCTTATACTGTCTGCCTGTGTTTGCTGAGCCGGATGTTGACTCATAAATTCAGCCTTTAAAGTTATCTTGACTGGTTTCTCCATACGTTTAGATTTGTACTCATACTAAATATCTTTGCATTTGAATTTTCTCATCTCTCAGGCCTGTCAGAATGGGAACTCGCAGCATCTGGAGCACCTGCTCTTCTATGGTGCGGACTCTTCTTCTCAGAATGCCTCTGGAAACACTGCCTTGCACATCTGTGCTTTATATAACAAAGTAAGTAAACATTTTTAATTTTCAGTACATTTTCAGATTCATTTAGACAAGTTATAATTAAACACTGTACATCTGGAAACATCTGGAAATCACCTTTTTATGTTCAGCTTCCTAAATTTCACTGTCAATATTTATCTTTTTCTGTTTTATTTTTAACTCTAGTAACCTGATAAATGCTAGTTGTCAGACCAGTTACCACATTGGTCTGGAGGTAAGACTAAATGTAAGAGGTTGTCTTATACTAGACTTTTAATGTAAATAAACCTATGTTCACAGTAGATGTAGCAACACATCTGTATATCAGATGTGCTGCTTGTGACTGACACTACCCACTTATAACTGAAGCGTCAGAAAGAGACACATTTCCTTAAATAACATCACCCGTAGTTGTCTTCTTCATCTACTGTGTGTATATATGGAATCAAAAGACACCTGTCATCTCCCAAACCCACAGAAATACTGTTATTCTTTGGATAATATAGAAATACGGTAATCTAAGGATACTGAAAAATGATTATATTCATTTATTAAAAACATCAGCATTAATTTCAAATTAAATTTGTTTTTTAAAAAACAAACAAAAATTATTTGCTCTTAGAAAATTCTTTTTTTAAGTGGACTTGAAAAGGGGTAGGTAGTCTTATAATCAGACCATTACGGCAAGCTACATACTGCCAAAGTTTTTTTTATACAATTTCCACAACAAAGACTTCCAGTGAGTAATCCTTTTAAATCTAAAAACAGAGCAAGAAGATTACCACACATAATGGGCAAAAATATCAAACAGGTAAGAGGTTCCATTTTGTTCACACTGGCATCAAAATCAACAAAAACAAAAAGCCCTCTCAATAGCTTTTAGAATTAATATTTTGTATACAAGGATTTTGTGATAACACAGTGGCAAACCCTGCCAGGGAGCTTCAACATTTTTTTTGTGTGTGTTCTCACCCCACTTGACTTAAAGAGCTTTAATATGCGACAGATTAACAATGATGTTATATAAAATTGACCTGAAATCAAAAGTAGTGAAGAAAATTGAAGGCAAACGCAGATATGGGGATAATCACATGCATTTCTTCACTAAACAGTAACTATATGCATTTAAATATTTAACGATAAGCTGTAATCAGTGCTTTTTGTCATAGGAAAGCTGTGCACGAATTCTGCTCTACAGGGGAGCGAGCAAAGACACAAAGAACAACAGTGGGCAGACCCCCTTTCAGGTAATGGCTGACTGCGTGTCTGGGTAATTATGCATATTGGTTGTTTGTATGCTTTAGTGTCTTATTAAGTTACTGTAGCAGAAAGTGCCAGGGTCTAATTCACTCACTTTAAACCATTATTGTGCTGCTATGCATGCACGCAGAGGTCCCAGGTGGCTGGATTGTGTGTGACCCCGTAATCTGGAAACATTTACTCTGCCAGTGCACAAAGAGCTGGCCCAGACAATGTGTGGTGTATGTGTGTTTGTGAGATGGAAAATCAGGGAGGAGGAAACACAGTGAAAGCAGTGAAGTTTGCAGGATTGTTCGCTGACCTGTGTAGTCTATTAAAAGCATTAGTGCAAAAGTGGAAGCAATACAAAAATATGTTTGCACAGTGAGATACTCATGTCTTTGTGTTGTTTAATAAAATAGCTGATTATTTCCTCCTTTGATGAATCACTATTTGTGTGATCTTTAAAATCCCATCCTTAAAGGTACTAACTCCATTATCATGTGATTTTATCTAAGGGTGTTGTGTTTGTGCGTGTTTTTATCAGGTGGCTGTTATGTCAGGCCATTTTGAGCTGGGAGAAATAATCAAAAATCATCGGGATGCAGATGTTGGTAAGTAGCTGTAAGTAGCTTGCTAAAGCAGCCGTAGTTTTAATAATTGAGAATATAACATTCACTGAGGAAAGTAGGGCTTTTATCTGCAAATAAAGGGAACCAGAAATAGCAGATTGTTTATGTAAAAGCTTTAAAGCATTGTTAACAAGATTCAAAGGTAGATATCTGCAGAAAGCAGTCAAAGACACAAGTTATGTTCTCATTTTTCTCACTTCTACTCGTCTCCCCTCACCTTGTAGTTCCCTTTGTGGAGTCTCCAAAGTATGCCCCCCAAAGGCGGGAGAGCGCCCGGACATTGACCATCCCCCAACCACATCCCTTTCTCAGAGCCAACAGTGACAGCAGCATGAACCTGCCAGAATGGATGGCAGTGCCGAACGCTCCAGGGACCAACATTGTCTCTGTGCAGGTGTGTGTTTGTGAAAGATAAGTTCAAAAGTTTCAATCCTTTCTTTAAAAAATGGTTAAACAAAGAATTGTTGCATTTGCAGTCAACACTTCTAATAAACATACTTTGTAGGACCTATCCAAAGACCTATATTAAAAAAATGCAAAAGTGCACAAACACAACCACAAATATTTAACGAGTAACAAGTTAAATTCCAAATACCTAAAATAAACAAGGTATGCACATGTGTACTTCTATATATATATATATATATATATATATATATATATATATATATATATATATATATATACAAATTTATAGAAATGGGCACATATGTGTAAGCATGAGTGGATGCAGGATTCCCATGTGCCCTTAAAAAACTGGAAATGAGTTGTCACTGACAGCACATGGACAATGAGAGAATGTGACATGTCCTGGAAGATTTTTAAACATTCTCCAAATTTCATATCACAGTATCCAAAAATAGATGACATTGCTGCCTGAAAGGACAAAATTAAAACCATTTTAGCTTAAAATGCTCTGAAAAAGAAACAAAATGAAAGACAACGTGAAATACAGAGTATCAAAACAAGGCTAATTATAACACAAGAGCAAAAATGAGGAAATATGTAGTTATGAATAGCCAAACCATTGTTGTAAAATACAGTGTATTTGATTTTTTTAAACAGTTTGTCATCATTTATGTAAAAGCTTGTGGTTGTAGTGATAGATTGCAAATCTTTTAATCAAGAGCATATAGGTCTAAGGGCACACATCTTTTCTGTCATAGCAACTAAACTGTAAAAAAAAAAAGTCCTGAAAAATTCCTGTAAAAGATCCCCAGAAAAGAATGAGAACTCTGGGATTTTTTTTAAGCATTTTTACAAGCAGGTCTGCATCATAACAGCTCCACAGTTTAATGATATTCTGAAATATTGTGTTAAAAAGCTTTGATGTGATATGATGGACACTTATTTTGTATCCATTCAAAATGAGTGGGAGGTTTTCATCCCCTTAGTATTAGTCAATTTTAGATATTTAATCTGTGCTTATAGATAATAGTGGTTAAGTGTCTGTGCCTCATTTTGTGTCATTTAATTTTGGAAGGATCTATTGTCTCACTGAAAGATGAGTGAATGATATATTTATTTTTATCTCATAGGAGAGTCATGTTGAGTTGAGTTATTGTTGAGAGGAGTCTTGAAAAGTTGTATCAAAACATTTTGTAGACCAATTATCAAACCTTGATTGACATTTGCAATATCATGGATGACCTTTATCAACCTCTGGTAGTGAACAGTGCTCATTCATGCATAAACTGTCTATGTAATTGCATTATCTTTATCATATTTAATGTCACAAAAAATGCTAAATCACATGATTACCACATTCTATACGACTGCAGTTCCTCATTCCTTTTAGATACAACATATTGTGACAAAACTGTTTTGTGAGACATTTGTACATGGGTTATAAGGATTTTATATGATATATTTGATAAATGTTAAAGTCCCTGTGAAGTGAAATCCAAACTTTGTTTCCTAACACTCTTAATATGTTGGAATGAGGTTGCTGTAAACATCTACGAGTGCCTGAATTGTTTATTTAGATGGTTAGAAAGTTGTTCACTTCTTTCCTGACTTGGTTTTATATGAGCAGGGAAATATACGAGCCCATGACATCACCGGTCTTGATGGGACCCCCCCAACTTTACAATGACATGAAATCACTGAGCAGTTCATCTCAGTAGAGTCTGTTGTTAGCTGATGTTACTGTCTTTACTGAAAGTTAACAGCCAGCTACATGCAGTGTTTTTGTTTATTGTGAGGTAAATTTGCCAGATCTATCAGTGTACGAGCCTACAGGTCATTAAAAGTATTATGGTGAAGAGAATTGTGCCAGAAAACAGTACATTTAATCTCCAACTTCTGTCTTTCTGCTCTAGCACAGGGACTGGCAGCCGCGCTCTGATCAGAAGCAATTTTTTTTTTTTTTATTACGAGGGCTTATTTCTCTAAAGTGGGCGTGGCTTCAGCTGACACACCCACACTAGCCGAGAGCAGATTTTACTGCCAAATTTTTCATGATTTTGAAGCTTCATTTTGTAAACTTAGATCTTTTTCATGACTGCAATTTTTCCTGGTGGTTTATAACAAAGAGTCTGTCACACAACAATCCTGAAATTAAGATTTTTTTTTTTAATCTCTTGACAAGAGCTTTAAGATTGTGTGTGCAGTTGTTAGTGAAAGTGGAATTTTTGTGGTTTGTGGTTTTGCACTGTTTACGCACAGCAAAATATTCTCCAACCTTTTGTGTTTAGCATGTTTTCCTGCCTTTCTTCGTCAACCCCTCTCCCACAGGGTTACAAACATACAGGCACCCTGAGGAGTTCAAGCAGTCCCAGAGGGGCAAGAACACGGTCCCCTTCCAGAGGGAGGATTGGAGATAAGGAGGACCGCAGCAGACAGAGTCGAAGACAGGGGTGAGAAGCATAGGCTGATACCTTTGCAGACCAGGAATCTCTACGCTATTTTCTAAGTGCAGAATTCTGAAGGTTCATCGTTGCTGATCAAAGCCGCTTGAGACTTTATGATTGGATTTGTAAACAAGAAGAGGTTAATTTTTTTTCCCTCAAAAAGAGTTAATGTGGTACTTTAGAGTTTTTAATGAAGTTATGTAATACTAAATACATTCGGAGTAATATTTTTTTCTTTTTCATCAAAAATGAACAGTATCTAATTGATCTGTAATAGGTCTATACAGACTTCTGAAACAGTTATATTTTTGTCTTAAAGTAAATGTAAAAACTTGTAAACAAATGTTAAACTAGTGAAATGTGAGAAAGAACCATTGATGGCAGTTATGTACACTAATAAAGTCTTTACAATCCTCAAATTTCAGTCAGTAGTAGCCACATTAAAGGGGTATCTGTATTTTTTAAGTTAGTTATGACCAGTAGCCAGTAGCTGAAGCTTGCATTGCCAAACACAGAGTCTTTCTTGGTGAAAAATAAAGCACTTTAAAAAATTTCCAGTATAGCATACACTCAAGCCAGCATTGAGTTTTAGGCCCATTTTGACCTAAAACTTGCTAAATTACACTGAGAAATTACACCCATCTCTTAAGCGATATAGCTTAGCTTCTCCAAGCAAGTCTTGTTTGAAGGGGGCCACACTTACTGAAATCAATGGAGGCTAATGCCACTGCCGTTGCGAAGTACCTTATTCAACCTTACTTCAAAAATACAGAAACAGCGCTATAGTAGTTTATTTCTATGAGAAGTTTCAGTCTTGTATATCCCATAAAAAGACATCTGCCCCCTCCCACAGCCCCGCTCCCACCAGCACAACTGTACAAACTGCAGGCCAGCGCAGACGTCTCTACAGCGCCGTCCCAGGACGAGTCTTTGTTGCTACCCGATCACACTCTGCCCAGGGGGAGCGAGAAATCAGCTTTAATAAAGGAGACAGGGTAAAAGGTGAGGATAAATGTGTTCAGTCAATTTTAACACCAGGTATATTTTTTATTCTAAGGATATTTTTGTGTTTACTGAAACATGCAGCATTTTGTCATTCATGTGAATTAAAAGTGGCTGTGTGGTTGGGAGTTGTTAGGTACAGTAGGTAGCTTTAATAAGACAAGATCGAAACAAAAGTAATGTCTGCTTTTTAAAGCTGAATGGTGTAAAAAGGTGCTTCCCCCTTTAACAAGAACATATATATATATATAAAATGTGCATCAATATCTAAACCTTTGTGATCAGAGTCAGACACATATTTATCAGTTTGATTTTGGACATTAACATGTAGACTCTCACTTTTACGGCTTTGGCAAAGCCCTAAATAGTTCCTTATAAAATGTAAAGTGCTGACTGCAGGTTTGAACAATTTTTAGAGATAAGATTGAATTGGAAGCTTTTCAGATAACGCCATTAAGCTGACTGATAAAAATGACCTCAACACACACGAAAAACACACACATAGCAATTTACGTGACAGTAGGTGGCACTACAGTGACAAATATACAGTGACCACAACACCAGAGCTTAAAGGGAACATTGCATATTACAAACATGTTGACCTAATTGGATTCAAACTGGTATCTTTTATATGTTTTTTATGCAAGTCAGATGAATACCTTGTTCTTCCTCCCCTTCTCCGACCCTACGTTTGTATCATCCTTTGAACCTTCCTTATATGAAACCTGATGGACATGTTTGTGAAGAAGGCAATGATGAAGAAGTTACTGGCAAAGGAGATCAGAGTGAATACAATCAGAGAAGTGAGGAGGCGAGAGAAGAGCTAATAAAATGGGGTCTGTAATACAAGTATCAGTCAATGCCAGGAGAGACAGAGAGAGCAGGAGAGAGGGTTAATAACTTGGTATTAGGAGTTTTCCTAGCTGATCATATTTTCTGCAGACCAATCTAAGGACAAAGACAGACGCTGACATTATTAGTGCAGTGGGATGTCACCATAACATTTGGGCATTTGAATGAGAGCTGACTAAAGTTGTCTTCTTCTAGTATGACTTTCTATGTCATGTTATTTTTGACAACAGTCAAGGACACCAGGAAGAACATGTGGAGTTCTCAGCTGTCATAACAGTCAAGAAAGACTTTTTTTAATTTTTGAAAAAAAACATGAGCAGTGCACTTAAACTTTGTGAAGAGTCCTCCTATATGAGAGCAGTGGTCACTTTATACAGACTCACTGACAACAAAGTGGACTGAGATATTCTTCAGATGTAGATCAACAATAGTAACGTTATCTTGATCTATCTGAGTGATTTGTAGAAGGTACTTCAGTAAATAATTTCAGTCTTCCAAAGTGCATAATCAAGTAAGAGCTACACGAAATCATTACACAACAACTGCCTAGACAATATGTATGTAATGAGAATCTATTAAAATTGCATTTACCAGTGTTACTAGTCTGATGATTAAATGGGGCTGTGTCTAATAGTGTCTAATATTTAAAAACTAAATAAAGTTAGGAAAACCTGATTAAGGTACCTTCACTAGTGGCTGTCTCACACTTCATATCCAGATATCTCTGACGTGTCATAGTCAGTGGGCTGCAGTGGAGACCACAGTTGCCACCTTGGTTATGGCAGCCAGCCAAGATGGCAGCTTTCAAAAATCAGCTGTAGGATTCATCTATAGCTCCACAATCAGCTGTTCACGCCTGGCCAGAACACCACTTCTCCAAATGTGTCTCACTGGACATTTGGACACACTTTACATCTTTATAAGCAAATCAAAAAAGACCCAGGGTGTATTATGGAGTATGTTTACAAAGTAAACATTTGGTGTTTTAAGAAAGACATATTTAAGTGCATGTCAATAAATTAGAATACTGTGAAAGTTATTTTTACTCTGTAATTTAAATAAAAAATTGAAACTTCCATATATTCTAGATTCATCTCATAGAAAGGGAAATATTTTAGGACTTTTTTTGTTTTAATCTTGATGATTAAAGCTTAAAGCTCACAAAAATCCCCTTTTCTCAAAATATTCCTAATCACCAATCAAAAACATTTTTTTCTTTAAAACAGAAATGCCAGCCTTATAGAAAATACACTCATGAATGCACTCAGTAACTGGTTGGAGCTTCTTTTGCACAAAATACTGCATCTGTGCAACGTGGCTTGGAGCCAATCAGTCCGTGGCACTGCTGAGGTGTTATGAAGCCCAGGTTGCTCTGATAGCAGCCTTCAGCTTGTCTGTATTTTTGAGTCTGGTGTCCCTCATCTTCCTCTTGACAATACTCCAGAGATTGGGGTTCAGGTTAGTTGGCTGGTGAATCAAACACAGTAACACCACGGTCAGCCAATCAGTTTGTTAGTTTTGGCTTCGCTGTGGGCAGGTGAAGAGGAGATCAGAATCTCCATATAGCTTCTCAGCAGATGGAAGCATGAATTGCTTTTACATCTCCTGGTAGATGGCTGACAGCATTAACCCTGGGCTTGATAAAACACAGAGGACCAACAGCAGCAGATGACATGGCACCCTAAACCATCACTGACTGTGGAAACTAAAAACAAGTAAAGTATTTCAGTGTATGTGTGATGAATCAAGAATATGCGTCGATTTAACTTTTTCGATCAAATTATTGGAAAATATTTTGCTTTCCACGATACTCGAATGTATTTAGATCAGGGGTTTCCAAACTGTGGCCTGGGTCCCAAATACGGTCTGTGGTCCAATTTTAATTGACCTGCAGCTAATTCTAGAAATGAATAAAATATGGCCCACATTGAACAAGGATCTTGTGACTGACTGTATTGTACTTAATATTTTCAGCACAAGGCCGTGCTACCATGCTAATTATGTAAATAAACATCTCAACAAGAAAAATTGATCTATATATTTTTTTGTGACTAAACTGAGACAACACTCTACACGGTAAAAATATTGACAATCAAGATGATAATAATAATAATAACTCCCTGATGGGTTTCAGAAGCAAAAAGCAGAGCCAATAATATTCCTGGGGCTGAGCCAGCGGAAGCTAAAGCCTAACAGGAAACCCTGAAACCTGATTGGTATCCCCAAAAACCTGGAAGTGATTGTGTATTTTCCTTGTCAGCCACTAAATAGAGTGTTTAGCGTTTGTACAGACAGGCCACAGAGTTAAGCTCTGCCCCAATCAGCTGATCTAATGCAAACCCTCATCAGCTGATGGCCAGTTGATTTGTTCTAAGCCCACTATTGGCCAGTCTCTCTCATGCTGCCTTATTTAAACTGCTCTTGCCTGGCCACACTCTGCCACTCTTTCTGCAACCACCCCAGCTCCTCCTTTATTCTGCTTCTGACTTAATCAATGTCATATACCTCGCCTTGTGGATATAAAAGTGACCGCAACTTCCTTATGTGTTTTCCTAAGTGGAAAAGGGTTTGAACACCCATGATTTATATGCACCTGTATTTTAAAGATACCAGTCTTAGCCCAATAAGGTTGACATGTCTTAGAATGCAGCGTTCCCTGTAGCTCCTGATGTTGTTTTCTAGTAGTTGTAAAAATCATATTCTTCTGTCTTATAACAGTCAGAGATGTCTCCCACTTTTTAAATAATTTGAATGAAAAATGTAAAGCAAAGGCTGTTTTGGCAGCAATGTGTTAATTATTAATTCATTAATATGCCAGCAGCTTTAGGCATTTGAAAAACTCTGTATAGAAATAGTAAGTATTTCTGGTTATTGTCTTGTTAACTTTTGTGGCTCGTATGTCAGCATCAATGTTTAAATTAGTCCATTTTATAACAAGCTAAAACTCCTTACAGGAGTTTCATGTATTATTTAAACAAACAGCTGCTGTTATTAGTGTTACAGCCAGTGTGCCATGTTATCTTTCACACGGATCACACATGGGATGCCACGTTAGAATTCACTTTAAAAGATTCTTATTTAAAAGACAAACAAACTGCCTTTTTAAAATATCAAGTGAGAGATAAACTAACATTCAGGCCAAATCCAAGCCAGATGTCTTCAGATGAGTTTTTAAATGTCCTAATATGAGTGTAAGGTCTCTACATATGTTTGTATTCAATGTCTGCAGGTATGAATATGTGTGTGTTTGTGAGTAAGTCTAAGGTGTTGCCAGGTATGTATGTCTTGGTGAGTATGTAGGAGGTTTGCATGTCTGTTTGTGCGTCTACATGGTTTCTTCTGTCTGTATAATGCTGTTGTCTTCCTGTCTGTGTTTATTTCTCGGTGGTGTCTGTGCGTGTTTGCTGATGCGTGTTGTGTTTCCCTGTCCTCCTGACATGCTGCTATTTCCTGCCGCCCCCTCTAGTGCTGAGTGTTGGCGAGGGCGGGTACTGGGAGGGGACGGTCAGGGGTCGCACAGGCTGGTTCCCTTCCGACTGTGTGGAGGAAGTGATGCTTCGGAGCCAAGACAACCGATCAGGTGATCACAACACAGATGCATTCAGCAGCTCATCCTGGAGAAACAACCAAAAGAAAAAAAACATTACATAGTATTGTTAGTTCAAGTAAGTTTATGTCATAAATGCATGATTATGATCTGAGTCAAGTTTTGTGTGAAAATGTTTTGCAGACACTGATGTTTAAGATGCTGTTATACCAAGAGCAAAGTCATTCCTTGTTATTGGGGATATTTTGATTGCCTCATGTTGTTTGGACAGCTCATGTTAAACTTCAAGAAGTCAAAGCTTTGTGCATTTTAATCCAAAAAGGTACAGTATGTCTTCCGTAATGTAGTAATTTAAGTATCAAAAATAGAAATACACATAACAAGTACAATATCCTCAAAATAGATTCAGTTCACTTGTGGACCTTGTGTCCAGGTTTTGGTGATGCTCCTGGATAAATAGATTTCAACCAGCAGAGACTTAATACAAGTTTAACAATAATTGACTTTACTAATTGAATGAAAGAAAAATGTGCAAAGTCTTTGATTAGGCTCCATCATGATGACTCCATGTACTTGAAGGGGTAGTGAAGCAAACGGCAGAATACGAGTCTAGACACTGGTGCTGGTGTTGGTGAGGGATGCAGGATCAGATGAGGAGTAGACCTATGAGAAGCTGGACCAGGAACCAATGAGGTTGCTTGGTGGAGGAGACTGAGGTATGCAGGATGAAATGAGCAGGAGACCTGTGAGGATCTGGAGTAGATGCTGTTGAACTGAATGGAGGTGGCCGGGATGGAGGAGGGTTGCAGCGTCTGAACTAAAATGACTGGCTGACTGTGAAAGAGAGAATGACAGATTTAAGATATGACAGGTGCATGATAATTGGTCAAACTAGGTTGTGGTAGAATCTGATTAGCTGAGTTTAAGAGAGTGAACGCCCATTATCAGTTGATCAGTGATTTTTAATATGGACGCACACTTGCTGACACTTGCTGGCTTGTAATTTTGTGTTTTAGAGAGCCGTGGAGAGCGAGCAAAAAGGCTGTTCCGCCATTACACTGTGGGATCCTACGACAGCTTTGATGCTCCCAGGTAAGAGCCGCACCCCTGAGTGTCTGGTTAAAAAAAAGTTAAGAGAAGTTAGGCATTCAGATCACACCCCAAAATTAGAAAAACCAACTCACACCATTTTCTTTCATTGACCTCAGAAAGAACTTTATCCCTCCGACCCCTCTGCTCAGTGTTAGACTCACTCACCGTGGAGAGTGGTCGTGTTTACACTAAGATACTGTACACATCCTTCCAGATATGATGAATCATATGGTGATTCATGTGTTCCAGTTGTGTTTTCATGAGTGTGATGTGATGTGTTGTGAGTGATTCATGGTGCAGAATGACAGTGTGTGAGGGTTCGCTGCCTCGAGTCTACATGCTGATCTGCCTGCTTTCATATTGGTCATCGTAGAGGAACAGGTTTACCGGCTGTGTTGTGACTGGCCGGTTTTTCTGAATCTTACTCAGACAGGAGGCAGATTTTTGAAGCTATTTGGACTATTCCTCCTTTGTATATGTGCATTTTATCTTTTTGATGCAAAAACCCCTGGCTGCAGTTTTTGAAGAGGTGAACTCGTTTGTGATGGTGAAGGTGCTTTCATAAAAATCTGATGACTCAATCAGAAATTTCTTTGTGTAATCCAGTGAAATCATTCAGTCATCATCAATGCCCTTGATGACCAATTTCCATCACCTGATGCATGCATAATACTTTGTCAAAGGAATAACTACAACCTATCTTTTAACAGCTCCTGAGATCTCTGATTCGTAGATAGAGAGTCATTTTGTGTCTTGTGCTGATGCACACTTCTGTGGCCTGAGGCAACGTGTTATTTGTTTGCCCATTCAGCCCAGGGTATGTCACTCTAATTGTTGAGAATGTCATGTCAGGAAAAGCAAGAAGGAACAATTTAAATTTAGGCACTACCTTACAAAATATGAAACAGCACGAAACGATACAATAGTATGGACGTGATCCGATGCAGTGCAGTGTGATGCAATGCGATATGGCCAGTGATAATAATAATATTACTATGCAGCAATTCTGCGATGATGATTTAGTGGAGGACAATCTTAAAGTGATAACATCAGAAAATCAGATTCACTGATACATATTCAATTTTAAAAAGGGTAAAGCGTGAGATCAGTGTATTTATTCACTGGAATGGGCTCTCTCTTTGTTGATTACCTTCTTTTTGTATTAGCTGCATTAATTTCTTAAGAAGCACCACTTTGTTATATGACATAATTTCAAAGATGGCCAATAGCAATAAGACAAAAAAAGATGAAGTGAAAACATTGTTGACCAGTGGTCAAATGTCAACATTACTGTGAGCTATTATGACCTGACTAAACTCTTTTATTGCCTTAATTCTTGTCCAATTCCTGTAAAATTCTTTTGTCCAGGAAGTTCAGGAAGGAATTTCCTCAAATTTGGCTGAAACATTCATTTGGATTCATGGATAAATTAGTGATACTTTCATGGTCAAAGGAGAAAATGGAAGGTCACTGTGGCCTCATAAGTCCATTATTAACACAATATGTTTCCATCTGGTGGCAGGACTTTACTGCATCTGATTTTTTTTAAATATTTGTATCCATCTAAAAGAGAAACATAAATATTAACAAGGTCTCTTTTTTCCCCTTTAAGACAAGTTTACCTTGGTGTCAGAGATCCCTGAAACATGCCTATGAAGTTTGTTGCAAAAAAACCCCCTCCAATACTGGATTTTTGCATGTCTATAAATCCCTTTGTTTGAACCCTGCTCAGAACAAGCTGTCTGTGTCTGTGACTTTAAATGTTAATTAACTGTCTGACTTCTCCCCTTTCAGGTAATGAATTTGGCCTTTTTTTAACTTTTGTGGAATTATATACATTCAAACAGATACCTGTGACATAAACATGAATTCTGACAAATATGTCTTATAAATTTAGTCATGACAAATAAATATACAGAGAAATATAAAACATATTCAATGATAGAGACCTAGCAACAAAAACAGGATGTATTTGGCATATGTAGTCGAATACTGGCAGCTGAGAGGAGGCTTCAGAGGGCAGAACTTTCCTTCAAGCAGGGAAGACCAACCGAACCTTGGGGCAGTACTGGGAGATTGTGGACAGGCCAGGGGCCCATATTTTTGCTAGAGAATCATGAAATAGTATATTTTGCATAATATGTGACCTTTTCGTGTCTTACCCATGGAGATGGTGGTAGACCAGCATAAAATGTTGGGATATGCTCCATCAGTAACACAAATGTAGCCGCCACAATGACATGTCAAGTATTCTGATGCTATTAAAACCATGCACTCACCATGCAAGTGGCTGGATCACAGCTCACAGCATGCTATGATATATTATGATGCAGACCAGTGTTGCTGTTTTTTCGGCTTTGCCTTTAATGGCCACAAAAACTGGAGAGAGCAGGAAATATGGGGAGAGGGCACATGGGATGACATGCACCAAATGTGCCAGAATCGGGGCTCAAACCTGGAACCAGTTTGTTGAGGACCATATACAGAGGACACCTCTGTGTATGGCTGCCTACTCTATAAACTGTGCAGAACCACCACCCATGGTAGTTCTTTTTTAACTGCTCATTAGATTGTAACCCTGCATTTTAAGCCAGTGGTAGAATATTGTTCATTTAAAAAAAAAAGCATCGTGGTGTGCAGTTTGATTGAAAATCCTCCTAAATCTAAGACAAGAAATGACCAGCAGTTGTGGGGAGTGGCACTCACATATCAGTATGTCATATCTATCACTGGAGACCGACTGCTGAACTATCAAACCAGTAGCTAGCAGTTTTGCAAATTTGCAGGATGAAAGTGATTGGTTTAAATTACCCACACAGCTACACCAAAACTAGCTGATGTGTACTTTGCTGAACACAGTGAAAATGGTGGTTAAACCCTTATTTCCTCAGCGTGACCCTGTTGAAAACAGAATGTATCCTATAAACTAATGCCACTCATATTCTGGATTTTACTGTAATTCCAGTTGAGCAAAGACCCCAAACCAAGCCTTTACTGGTTCCTCTGTAAAGTTGATCTGTTGACACACAAATGCAAAAACTCTACAGTATTGACTCCGACTTTGTGTGTTTTCTCCTCATTACCCTGTCCTAATATAATGACTTTTCCTATAATGCCTCGGCTCTGCATCATTGTTAGCTCTGTCGCTTTGAGACAAACTCATTTTGGTTCTCATGACTTGGCCTGTGCAAAGAGAAAAATATTTGCAAAGAAGTAAAGCCATTACCAATCACATGTATTATTTACATGAAGCCCCACCTTCTCCCTCCTCTTTCCCTCTGTTTTTCATTCTGTCCCTTGTCATCAGTCTTTATCATCCCTCAACTTTCAAGCTTTCAGGCCTGCTCCTTCTTTTAGTCCTCTGTGTTTTCCTTTCTTTATGTCCCTCTGTAATTGTGTTTCTTTCTCTGCATACACTGTATCATTTATTATTAACATGCTTTTCATCAACAGTGACATTTCATGCAAGCAGCGCACTCAGCCATGCAAAATTACACACATATGTTTGTGCACACGCGCTAACACACACATCATGGATAATTAAAGCCATGTACTGCAGCAGAGAGCGAGCTGGAGCCCGTTTGTTTGGCCAGGCAGGCAGGCACGGCTGACTCAGAGCCGCCCTCACATGGGCCTACTTTCACAGCCTTTATCACTACATGTAATATCTCACCTATCCCTCCTTTCATCCCTCTATATTTGTCCATATCTCATGACCATCTCTGCATCCCTCCCTCGCTTTTTATTCATCACAGTATTATTACTAAACCCCCCTGTACTTTTTAATTTTCTTTCTATCACCCTTTGTCCCCTGGGGAGTCTCCATCTGGAGGTCAGACAGTGAAGGGCACTCCAAAGGGAGAGGAGGGCTACAGAAGAGCTGGGATGAAGAGGAAAGATTTTTCTGTTTACAAATGGACCAAAAAAGATATTTTTTGTGTATCTGAAAGCAACAGGGGGCACAGCAGGTCAGGTACTGCAAGATGCCCTCTGCTTGAGTGTCTTTACTTCTGCATAATGGACTAAAAGCAAGAATAATTTAGATATTAAGGTCCATCAGGTACATTGTTTTAAAATTTGGGAATGTAAATTTGTATGTTACTTGTTTCATCTTTTTGCTCTGCTTGCAATATATAAAAAAGTATGTTTATCTTATGCCTTCATTATGCTTAAAGCTAATCTTACATGGTGAACAAAGTCCACCTACTCCAAGCTAAAGAAAAACACGGTACCTTTTTTCAGGGAGGTTGCTAGCTTGCTGATGTAAAAAAGAAAAAACGACTTAGTGTACGAAGTCTATCTTTGGCCTAGGCTACTGTATTTACAAAGTAGTCAGGTCAAAGATTTCAGCACCACAGATAGTGCTGGGACTAAGTTCTTAAACTTGACAACAAGCACCTTAGAGCAGAGGAGCTGACCATTTCACTGAGGTGCTGAAATGACAGCAGAGTTTTACAGGCATCTTTAATACAATAACCTCACATCCTATTCTACATATAGACCAATGTTTTTGAATACATCACTAAAGGCAGCAGTACAGATGCTGAGGCCTGCTAAACTACATGCTGCTACTGGTAGAGGGCTTTTCTGTTGACTGGCAAAAGTTGGTAAAAAAAAATCTAAAAGAATCTTATTAAAGGATTTTTTGTAAGCTTGTCCTCCTGTCCTCTTCTCTCCTGTCTTTTCTTGGATCCACCTCTGTGTTTGTACATCATGACTGCTCCCTGAGCTTGCTTTCAGGTCTGTTCAGCTTGTCAGTTCTTATAGACTTTGAGCTTTACCTGGTCGGAGTCTTGTCATGATCAGACTAAAGTCTGAACAATAAGATACACACATGAATCCGCAATCATCATTACATTAGTGTATGAGAAAAATACCTAAGAAAAAATGAAAATATTAATTTTATTAAGTAGTTTCAATAGTTCATTCAATGTTTTTATAGTGTATGTAGAATAAATTTGTAATAGGTTGCCTCCTACATTTTTGTTGGTCAGCACCATGACAGAGATGGTTTGTTGTCTTTGAGGGCTTTATTCCAGATAGCGTGTGAGTATGTTAGGCATGCTGAAGTGCATACAAATTAAATGTAGTCATAAATTGCAGAATTTCAATTCTTTGCTTTTGATCTACAGTTTGCAAAAAGGTGCCCTTGTGTTGTTGAAGCCATAATTCATAAGTTGCAAAAAGTTGAGTTCTTATTTTGCTTCCTTTCCTTTGAATTTTCAAAGACTAAAAAAACCCATTAAGGACCAGTACTGATGCAAATATATATTTATTTTATATTTTGATATACTAATAATGAGTTGATTGTGAATTCCAATCTCCAGTCAGTCACTTTTTAATGTCCTTTTAAAAAATAAGTTGTAAATTTGATGTATTGTATTCAAAGCTAAAATGTGTAGAATGTCTCACATTGTATTGCCTGTATTACCTGTAATTAAAATGCAACAACTCTGGTGCTATATGTGTTTTTTTACTTTAGGCCTTACATTACAGTAGATACTAGCATGAGTTTTTAAACAAGAGAAAATCTTGTTTATAATGGCTGTGTTTTTGTTATGGTGCCTGTCTTGGCAGAGGAGACTTGTTTATCATTGCTATGGAAGCTTTGGATGTTACGTGAAAGGCTATTACATGAGTGGTAACTGCTATTGGAAGCTGCCCCTCTCTTGCTGCAACTTATTGATGTTTTTGTTGCTTACTTGTGATGGATCATGATTATTCTCTGCCATTGGTGGCAAGTTCAACCACCCTCCTTGTAACAAGGATCCCCACTTCCAGTTGCAGCTCCCCCTGGTATTTCTAGATTGTGTATAGACCAGATCTGCTTTTACTTGATGTTTTAAATGGATGAATCTGTTCATTAAAAACATCCCTTCATGATGTGTTTTTACTAGACAACACTGACATTGCTTTTAAGGATGAATTTCACTTGAGGGAGAAATCAAGCATACAGCGTTAGTTCAGGCGGGCCATATAATTGAGATCAGCTGATCTCATGCAAACCCTCATCAGCTGATAGCCAGCTGATTTGCTCCAAGCATGCTCTTGGCTCATTGCACTCTTGCTATCATATTTAAACTGTTCTAGCCTGGCTACACTTTACTGTTCCCTCTGCAAGCCACTTTTTGTAACCCTCTTCCACCCCAGCTTCTCCTTTATTCTCCTTCAGACTAAATCAATGCCATTCTGTTGTCAATTGATTCATTTAAGCCTGGCTATGCTTTTGATGCTCACTCTGCAAGACGCTATTTGTAACCTTCCTCCACCCCAGCTGCTCTGAATCAGCAATTAGAGGTCCACTGGTGCATCCTTAAACTTTATGTAAGAGAATATTCTGACTCATATTAGTTATAGCTAATATGCATGTGGTATATATAAATGTTTCCTTCTCTTTTTAGTTTCATTTGTTGAAAGTTAAAAGAAAGTTAAAAAAGAAAGTTAAACGTCAATCTGAGTGTTAAAATCTTTAAACTGCTGGTTCACGGAATCCCTTAATCTTTGCCAGAGATGCTCTGTGTTACAGTACACAGTCTGTACATGCTGCTGCTCCTCTCTCAGCCCACATGAGACCATTTTTTGGGCCAACAGAGGGTCAGTTGAGGACAGGGAGCACACACAGTTTGGAGGAGAGGCAGAATAATTCTGAACACCACTGTGTCGGTTTGTTTTGTCTGAGTGTGTGAAAATGGACTGCTTTTAGAAATCTAACATACATTTTTAAATGATTCTTCCATTTTTTTCAAATATCATTGACTACCAATTGTTGTGGCTGAAAATGTGTCAGGACTATCCCCACTCTGGCATCTCAGATCACATCCATGTTCAGCTGAGCGCCAGTTTATACTCAAACAAGTGCAGCAGAGAGTGATCATTCTAACATAGATGCACAGATCCATCTAGAACTATAGATCACATAAGGGCAGACATGCAGGAACACATAAACACAATCATGTGGACCTTCTGTTTCCTCTCCTGCGCCCTCCCCCTTCTCTCTCTCTTTCTTTTCTGCCCTCTCTTTCCCCCTTTCCCTCTCTCTCTCTCTCTTATCACACATGCATGCACATACTGTACACAGAATCACAGCGGTGTAGCCTGAACATGCAGGGAGGGAAACAAAAAGTCAGGGATGTGAGAGGAGAAGGGGACAAGAGCTGTGATCATCCTTGGATGCAGGAGAAAGAGGGAAGAAAGGAGGGAAGGTGGGAGGGCGAGTGGAGGGGACGACAGCTTGGACATACGTGGAGAGGAGGTTCTGACTAAGAGATGATGTGAGTGCCTATTTGAGAGGATCTGTCCCTCTCTCTCCTCTTCTCCTCCTCCTCTTCTTTTTCCTCCTTCCGCCACTCACTCGCCAGCTGTTTTTCTGTCCTCCCTCTCTCTTCCTGTCTGCGTGGATTCATCCCTCCCCCTCCACCCTTTCCCCTATTCTACCCTTTCATTCATGCTATGTTTACAGCAAATGTGCAGCTATAGTGTGAGTGAGTGTGCATGTGAAGAGAGGCATGTAGGGTCAAAAAACAGGAGCAGAATATTCAGATTTCTGCAGATTTATTTTTGAGAAAATTAGAGCATCTGTTTGCTTTTTCCCTTTATATTACATAGTAATATTTGACAGGTTTTTACTGTTACATCACATGATAATGATGATTCCTGGGCTGTCATTTTAACCATAACATCTCTTTTTTTTAGTCCTTTATGAGTTAATTGTTTCTGCATTGCAAAGACTCATCTGTTTTTATGAATGGGAAGCCATGACAGTGACAGATAGGAGGAGTGAATACTATATATGTAAACTATAGGAGGAGGAGGAGGATGCTGAGTATGAGTATGAGGTGTTGTGTTGCATGTTTTGACTGTGTTTCTTCATGAAAAACCCTGCACACAAACCCAATCACCCCCTCTCTCTCTCTTTCTCTCTTTCTAAATTACCTCATTTCTCTCCCTTCTTTTTTAAAGCCACCTTATTCCCCCCTCCCTCCCTCTGCCCCTCTCTCTCTCTCCTTGTGTCGCAGTCACAATGAACCATCTCCATCTCTCTCTCTCCTCCTCTCTCCATCTCTCTCTCCGTCTTAAGAATGAAGGGGCTGGGAGAGCTCGGCCCTCTCCCTTTCCCTTCTTCCATCTCTCTCTCCTCCTCTTCCTCCTCCTCTCCTCCTCCTCCTCTCTCACCGCTTGCGCTCGCTGCTTTCTCGCTGGAAGACGAGAAGGAGAAGGAGCAGGAGAAGGAGGAGGAGGAGAGGGAGGGGAGGAAATGGCGATGGGGGCATGCGGCGAGGAGGATCTCTCCCTCTCCCTCTCCCTCTCTTCTTCCTGGCCGTCGCTCGGCCCTGTGAATAGGAGCGTCTGGTTCATTTACAGGTACCTGCCATGGTTTTTTATACCCTCCCCTCCCTCTCTCTCTCTTGCTCTGCCTCTCTCCCTTCAGTTGCCGGGGGAGATGTTGGAGGGGAGGCGGAGGGAGGGATGCATGCATGTGGACATCATGGATGGCCGGGCAGGATCGATGAGATAGATTGACAGATGTTGCAACGCATGCTTGCAGGCGGATGTGTTTGGCTCAGTGTGTCTCAGTGAGTGTATGTGGTGCTGCACAGCCCAGTGTGGTGTGTGAGCTGTGCAGCTGTTCTGTGTGAACATGTGTGCATATTTGTGAGTGTGTCGTTTCTCTTCCTCTCTGCTTTGAATCGCTCTCTGAACAAACGTCCTCGAGCAATGCTGCACCGGCACAAGACACGCTTGCTGCTTCTCCTGATGTGCGGAGTGATTGCGTGTTTGTTTGAGTTCATGCATGCCTATGGTGTGATTGATGCTGTCCACCACAAACTGAAGCAGGGTGATTTCTCTTCCTCTCTTGTTTGGTTGATTGAATGTGTTCTGCGTGATGTGTAGCTTGATTCTGTATGTTTACCAGTGTGTGTGTATGTGTGTGTGTGTGTGTGTGTGAGAGAGAGAGAGTGAAAGAGACTGCCGACAAATTGGAAACAGAGCATGGGAGGGAGTTTTAACGATGCAGCATGCATGACAAGTTCCAGCCTCTCTCTGACACCTCTATGGAAGTCTGTTTGGCCAGCCCTGTTTGGCTTCTTACATATGCAGTATGAGGCTGCGCTGTTCTGGATGTCCAGCTTTGTTATGTATGACAACACTGGTTAACTACTATTGCGCAGGCAACAATGAGAAGCAACGTGAGTGGTTCTGCAGTCCTGAACCTGCTTTGCTTTGTGATTTTGATGATGGAGCAGCAAAAAAAGCAGAACTTGTGGTGTGTTCATCTTGTAAAGTTTGAAAGTTTGTCACAAGGAAACAACTCTTCAACCACCAAAAAAACGAATTACTAAGATTTCGAAAAGTTAAATGACTCCCTAATGTCTTCATCATACTCCATGTAAGCCCTCAAACTCCTGTGAGGAGGTTTTAACATGTTATGAAAGACTTAAACTAACACCTTTATTTCTCTATGACTTACAAAAGTAAAAGAGACCATCAGTGAGAAGACTGATCATTTCCTAACAGCTTTTTTTGTGTGCCTGTCATCACTGCGGTAGGGAAAATGACACATGGCAAAAATTCATTGAGAGAAAAGCATTAGACATGAAAATTAAAGGGAGAATGATTAAAAGAAGGATAAAATACTTTGACCGCAAATGTACACAGCAAGATCAGCAAGGGGATGAATAGCCCCTCTTTGTCCACAGGGGGTGCCAAAATTGGCACATCCGAACAGATTCAGGTTACTTTATTTATATCTGGGAGTAGATTTGTTTTCCTCACATGAGCTTTGACTTTAGTATTACAGACACAAAGATTGTCCTGGCATACAAATATTTCAGTATGTTGAAATCATGGTTCGATAGCTTTCAGTCTAGTAAGGCAGTTGTTCTCAACCCTGTTCCATGGAGTCCCTTCCTGTATTTCAGATCTACATGAACCAAGACCTACATAGAAAAAGTAACACATTTCTATCAAAAATCATCCATCCATCCATCCATCCATCCATCCATCCATCCATCTTCTTCCGCGGTTGGATCATGGTAGCAGCAGATGAAGTAAGTCAACCCAAACATCCCTCTCCCCAGCAACATATTCTAGTTCCTCCTCCTTTCGGGGTGCTCCTTGGCCAGATGGGATATATAATCCTGCCACCAAGTTTTGGGTTTGCCCGGGGGTCTCCCCCCAGTTAGACATGCCCCAAAGAACTCCACAGACAGGTGCCCAGGAGGCATCCTGATCAGATGCCCAAACCACCTCAACTGGCTCCTTTGGTTGTGAAGGAGCAGTGGCTTTACTGTGAGATCTCTCCAGATGTCTGGGCTCCTCACCCTATCTCTAATCCTGAGCCCAGACACCCTTGTAAGGAATCTCACCGACTGAACCCATGATCTCATTCTTTCGGTCATTACCAAGAATTTGTGACCATAGGTGAGGGTTGGAACATAGATTGACATGTAAATGAAAAGCTCTGCCTTTCGGATCAGCTCAACACATCAGTACGGCACAGCACTTACAAAACTGCTGATGCTGCACCAATCCTCCTGTCAATCTCACGGTCCATTCTACCCTCACTCGTGAAGAAGACCCTGAGATACTACTACTACTTTACTTGGGGCAAAGACTCACTCCCCACCTAGAGGGAGCAATCCACCATTTTCTGGCAGAGGACCATGGTCTCAGACTTGAAGGTACTTATTCTCAGACTCCAGGTCTCCAGCCTCCTCATGAAGTTCTTCCGGAGGTGGGAGTTGAAGACCTCACAGACAGGGGCCTCTGCCAAATGTTCCCAGTTCACCTGCATTACAGTTTAGGTTTACCAGGTCTGTTCGGCATTCTTCCCCAAAAAACAACAGCAATTTTTAATGGTTCGTTAGTGAAACCCTAAGAAATTGGCATATACATGCTGTTCCTACCGAAAGACCTTGGTATAAACTTTTTGATAAAATGTTTTATTGACTTTGTTGCTAAAATGTGCAAATACAATTCTGACAACTTCAGAGCAGTTAAAGCCTCGCATCCTTTAAGGTCTTTGGTGCCCAAGAGGGTCATGGACCAGTAAAGCACATAAAATTCATTTTTCTGTATTGAAAACTTTAAACTTTTCTTTTTTTCCAATAGATGCTGATAGAGGATCACAAGATGCCTTCAATAAACTGAGTATTTTTAAATGGTTTGAAATTGTATATTTGACCCATAATTGTTTAAATGAATACGTTAAATAAGTTCAACTTAAAATACATGATTATTCGGTGAGGTTTTTGCTGAAAAAGTCTGCACATGAAAATTCTTGAATGTGCACAGCTAACTTTCACTATGCAGCAATCACCTTTAGGGACAGTGGGGGTCCCCAGTCTCCGTCACCATTATTTTGGGGGCTATAAAAGTTTGAGAACCCCTGGTATGAAGTGCATCAACAGTTCAGGCTTAAAGGCCTGCTTTGATTTTTTTTATATTAATAGAAAATAGTTCAAAGAAGACTCTGACATACTGTCCAACTTGCAAAAAAGGGGATATCTATTGGCAACATTTCAGTACCAGACCTTCAGACAAAGGTTCACATTTTTGCCTCATGCAGGTCTAGTACCACAACATTGCAAATGAATATCTCCTTTTTTTTTTTTAACAAGTTGGACAGTGAGCAGGAGTCTTCTTTAAACTGTGCTGGATACCTTGCCCTCTGACACACCTGTCCTAAGAAATAAACGTGCAAAGCAATTCTTCCATATTTTTAGAAAATAAACAGAATAAAAACAGGATGATGCTGAAAATAAATCAAATATTTAGAAAAGCACACAAAATATATGTTTCGACAAAGTTAGCTCTAATGCTGTGTGGGCAGCTCAACTACTTTCTGGTCCATGAAGGAATTTAGATTTGAAGTACATCTATTCTGCATGTATTCAGATATGCTGTAGCAAAAGCCTTGCTCTGAAGCACTTCGGTATGAATAAGCATGCCTTATGTTTCGATTGAGTAAATAGTTTTGGCATTGAAGTTCTGGCATTATGTAATACCTTGTATAAAATGAACTATAAAGTTTATAAATCTCACTGCTGTTCCTCTTGTTTTATCATTAAACAACCAACATGTTTTCTTTGATCCATACCAAAACTAGAAAGCTGTTGTTTTTCTGCCTTTAGATTGGTAAAGTCATCTAAGGATGGCTGATAGCTAGCTTTAGCTTATTTAGCTTCAGAATAGTTAGAAAGCATGCCCACTATACCCAGGTATTTATCCAATAATTAAAACGTATGCATGTATGAGAAAGCATTTCCTGTTCTCATAAAACAGCTTTGTATTTATGGGGATGTTTTAATTACAAATGCTCACATTGTATTTATTACAAATGCTGTGTTGAAATCATGACTATGCTGTAGAAGTTTAGGCCTGGCTCACAGCAAAATAAGGCCTGTATAGTGGTATGTCCCAGTTAGTTGAAGATGAGTTGAAGACTATTAGACTTCTTAAGATGCACTTAATGTAAACAAATGTAGGCGACATTTATCAGCTGCTTAACGAAGACCTAACTGGGGGTGATCTAGCCACTGAACTTAGATGTAGGAAATGATGCTGAGTTAATGATATCCTTCAAATCAGCCAGGTCTGACTGTTATAGATGCTGATAGGATGGGATTCAAGGGGATGATTCAATCAATGTGTGATCACATATACATGAGTGGATTAATAAGAACAACATATACAAGAACAAAAACCTCTCTGTAGAGCAGTTTCCATGATCATTATTTTACACAAGTGATGACTTGGCTTTGCCAGTGTCATTTTGTTTTGGAGTTGCTGTGCAACTGTGGCAGTGGTCCTTCAATTTATTTCAACTCTATACTTCACTGATATCTCTGAAGAGTCAAAGAGCATGTTTCTCTTTTATCCTGAATCTCTAATGCTGTTTGCATGAATGACACTTGTATGAGTCTAAGGATGTCCCGCCATCTTGGTGATGATGCACAAAGTGCTCTGGATGAACAGATATTTTCTGTGGGATGAAGGGAAATTTTGTATGTAATTGAGCCTATGTGTTTATGTATTTATAAAATCTATAGCTTAGAAAATGGCAAAACGAACCCAGTGCTCATTACAAAAGCAGATCCTCATTGCTGTTGTGAGTTGTCATGGAACCTGTCACTGTAAGATAACCTTCATACAGTTGCACAGAAAAATAGCATTAATAGATCAAATGTAGATGCTTACTGAAAGATAGAAGCTGATGAAAAGATCAGGATAAATGAAAATAGTGGTTACTAGATTACACATAACAAAATGTGTTGTCTGAAATTCAGTCTTTTTTGGATGATATACACTATTGAAAACTTTGCCATTCCCAACAACTGTCATTTGAAACCTTGGACGATTCCAGGATGGTGGCAAAAATATTATTGTTGAGCAAATTTAAATGAAAAAGAAATGTGCAAAGTCTTTGGCGATAAGACTCCCTCATGATGACTTTATGTACTTGAAGGGCACATGGTGGTGGTGTTGATGAGGGATGCAGGATCAGATGAGGAGTAGACTTCTGAGAAGCTAGACCAGGAACCAATGAGGTGGCTCGGAGGAGGAGACTGATGTATACAGGATGACATGAGCAGAAGACTTGTGAGGCTCTGGACTAGATGCTGATGAACCAAATGGAGGTGGCTGGAGGGTTGCAGCATCCACACTGAAATGACAGGCTGACTGTGAAAGAGTGAATGACAGATTTAAGGTATACCAGGTGCATGATGAGGCAGAATCTGATTAGCTGAGTACTTAAGAGTGAATGCCCATAATCAGCTGATCACCAGAGTGGGAAGAGAGAAAGAATGGAAGAAAGGAGAGATATGAATAAATGAGTAGAGACTCTCTTCTTGTTTGAACTTTTGCTGAGATCCATCAGTGTGGGGCACTGATAAGATGTGGATTGCTGTATGCACCATTAATGATGATGAAGGTTTGTTTTTGGGAAATCAATATATAATCTGAAACTTTGTCTTTGTATATATTGTGTTTTGAAATGGAAATTGAGTTCTCTTCCACTGGTTGTTGGACATATTTTCAATTTACGTGTAAAACAGAAAACCTGAAAACCTGACACAGCAAATTTAGTAAAAAACAAAAAGGTTTTTATACTTGGAAGAGTTGGGAAAGTTGGCGTATTGATACAGGAAGAATGCAACTTTTTGCAGTGGAAATACACTTAGAAAATAGCTGTAAGGCAGGGAGCTCTAGATTGGGAGTGATGCAGGCTGCAGATGTCTATGAGCATCTATCCTCTATCAGAAATGTCCTGAAGAAGTGTTGTACTTCCGATGTCTTTTAGCTGAGTCTCCATCTGTAGAAGTTCCTCTGTGTGTGCCAGCTAATAAAAGTATCCCTTTGCATCCACAGTAAATGGCACATTATTGTCACTGTAGTGGAAATACCTCTTTTGAGTTTTATTTTAGCTTGGTTTGATGTTGTTTCCTCTGGCAAAATCTGCAGACCCAAATAGAGGTTTAGATACACTGAGGTGGAAGAGCATGTATTTGGTGTAGCTGAAGCTTGAATTGCAAAATAGTGCTAAAAGCAGAGGCTTTCTGGGTGAAAAAATAAAATGCTAAAAAAATGGTCAATATAGAGTATAATTGGGCCAGCACTTTTTTGGGGTCCCTTTTTGCATAAACTCACTTAATAACTCTGGGGAACTATACCTGCCTGCTTTGCTGTATAGCCTAGCATCTACAAGCGTGTCCTGTTTGAAGGGGCATCACTCACTGAAATCACTGGAGGCTAATGCCACTACTATCGCCAAGTACCTCATACAAGCCAACTTCGAAAATATCAAAATGTCCCTTTAACTGAAATATTTTTTGTGACACTGGTTGAGCAGGATTGCCATTTAGCTGCTGTTTTGGTTGTCTGCACCTGTACAATGTGCATATACTCCCTTTACCAGGCACCTTTAAGGCGCTGTTTCTTTAAATGACAGTCTTCTAATTATTATCCTCTTCAGAATGGATGTGAGACTTCTTAAAGTGTTGTTTCTAAGTGTTTAATCATCCAGTCCCTCAAATAAAGTTGCATGAAATTAGGAAACTTGCTATGGTAATCCATTAAAATCAGTCTGGGAAATAAAAGCTACTTTTGAAACAAGTGCAAAAATCCTCACTGCTTGATGATTTGATGATGTCTGTGTGGTGATTTTTTGCTTTAGCTGCACTTGGAATATGATATATGTGTGCATGTTTACCATAAATGTTACCTTAATCTCAGTCTTAACAGCTTCAGGGTTCAGTCTAACTCTGAGATTTGTGTGATGTTACTGTATAGTTTGTGTTCATTTATTCACTCAGCCCATCACAGCAATTTTTGAGGTCTGGCCCTGGTGGCAGAGACAGACAGAAGAGGACAAGAATAACAAAGAGACAGAGCCTTGGCAGAGACAGAGAGGCTCTCACAGCTGCCGAGAGTATCATGCACTCAATAGACTGAATGAAAAAGATCATTAGGGGGAAAATGTGTTTGGAAAAAAAATTGAGAAGAAGTTTGGAGAACAGGGCAAGAAAGGCAGTATGGAGAGTGGTGTGGAGGGGCCATAAGGATGAATAGACAAAGAAAAGAAGCTGGTGAAGAGAGAAAGAGAGGAGGAACAGATGGAGTGGGTTGGGACTATTTTGGTGCACGATGGGATCATCAGCATGTGGTTACAGTATGTTATGGCTGACACGGTATATATATCAACCTCTATGACTCACTGACTCACTTAACAGCTCTTTGGATGGACTTTCCCATTCATAATGTAGAAGTCCCATCGAGGCCGAGCTTCTATGTTTTTGACATGTCTTACCTCACATATTAATACTAATATAAAGCCTAGTTCCATGTCCTTAAACAACACAAAGGACACATCAATCACATAATGTACAAAGATATTTTTTATACCTTCAATCACATAATGGACAGGGGTGAATTTATGCTGTTTTTATGGATTTAGTTAGAAAATCTGTCTTTTATGATCTACATCCAATACTAAAACTAGTATTGATAACTTTATTGGAACAGCACCTTTATGAAAAAGTTTGAAAAGTTCTTTCATAGAACATGAAAACTTGAAAGGACTGACAGGCTATATGAGGTAGACGAGTCGACTAAAAACACTTTAGAAATCAGGGATAAGAACAGGCATTTGCTAAGACATTACATAATATCAGAGTGAAGGATACTGAGAGATGATTTACATAAAAGCCTGTTTAAAAAAGTGTGTTTTTAGAAGAGATTTAAAAGATGAAACCGATTATGCTGGCTTTATTTCTTCTGGCAGGCTGTTTCACAGTACTGGCAGTCTATCAGAGAAGACACAGTCAACTTCTGAATTGAGCCTGGATTAGGGAACAGCTATGATATTGCATGAGGATCTTAGTATGATATAGATAAATCAGTGGTCCCAACTTTTTCTTAAAGAATCTCACCTACTCGTATCTAAGAAGTTTGAGTCCCCCAGGATATACATGAAATAAGTGATATAGCACTTTAAAACATTAACCTATTTTTTAAACACAGAGTAGGTGGTTTCTGCCACCAGGGGGCTCCTAATCAAAAAAGTGACATGAGATGAGATTAGAGACAAGCTGCTCAGCTCTGCCCTCCTCTGATAGTTTCTTCTTGTTTTGAATTGAGAACTATGCTCAACAAAAACTGCACTCTATAAAAATTGTTTATCAAACATTAAGACACTGTTTCCTTTTCATGGATGAATTTCACGTGAACGGGGGAGAAAAACTGTTAAAACTGGCCTTTGGTTTGCACTCTGAGCTACTAGCAGAACATTCTCAGATCGCTGGCAGTATTAACCAGGAAGGCCACTTATAACGGTTTTTCCTCCCTCGTTATGTGAAATTCATCCATGAAACAAGAACAGTGGTTTAGTTTTAAATTCATACACCTTATAAAGCACAGTTTTTATTCAAATAAGGTCCTCAGTTAAAAATAAGTAAGGAGCAGAGGTAGGTTGAGCTGAATAGCGTGTCTTCTGTTTGTGGTTTGGAGATGTTGGGGCTTGGGGAGGATGGAGTTATACGTTTGTGGGAACTTTGGGAGACAAAAGATTCAGCCAATGACAGAGAATAATCATGGCCCGTCACATGTTAGCAGCACAAAACATGGAGGAGATACACCAATAGAATGGCAGCTTCCAGTGGCAGTTTAGATTCAGATTCAGACAACTTTATTGATCCCAGCTTTACAAAGCCTTATTAAAAGAAATAGAAACATTTCCTTGTAGGGGTGTGAATCTCTCCTTCTCAAGACGATTCAATTCAAATCTCGATTCACAGACTACGATTCGATTCACTGACGATTCATTAAAATACAGAACGATCACATCCAATTCGATTCGGTTCGGTCCGATTTGATCATATCCGTGGGCTCAGATGTATTGATTATATCACCAAATCAATCACTCCCAACAACATGTTATGGTTGTAAAGCCATGAATAAAGGGGCTTTTGTTCTGGTGATAACTGAAGACTTCTTCTTGAGTTTTAACTCAGAAAAGTCTTTATGTTCGGGTCTGCTTGTGCTGCATTTAGCATTGGCATCTTAGCTAAACTTTAGCTCTGCCATCTTCGAAAGTTATCCTTCCTTCATATAAAGTCCACATGACTTTTTCCTGGAGTGCAGAGCTATTCCTGAAAGACACTTAGGCGACGCTCAGCAAAACACATCCAGCTACCTAGCAAGCACCCACAACGAACAGAACTCTTGTTTAAGGTAAAAGGTCACCGCAGATTGTGCAAGATTACAGACGCTGAGTCAGACCATGGCGAAACAGACTATGAAAAGCAGCAGAGCCTCAATGAACCAATCTCTAATGTTAAAACCTGTCCGAAGACTGGTTCGTGCCACATTTTTACTGATCCAGGGCTCCACAGACCGATGCACTCGGGACGTTGACGTTAGGAGTGGTTAATCGATCCATACTGGATAATCTTTACACCACTACTTCCTTGTGTAAAAGTGTCAGATATAACATCCAGCATTTCCACAGTTACAGTATACAAAACATGTCTCTGACGGCAGCTCTGTCCTGATGGTTACTGTGCCAAGATGCCTCCCGACTCTACTTGCAGCTCTTAGAATTAAGGTGTTTGTGGCTTTGAAGATGAGATAATTATAAGAGAAGCATAAATGCACATATTCAACAGCTTTGGAGTTTAACATTATGTATCAATGTCGTATACAGATTTGAATTTGTGTTTGCCTTTTTTCAAAGAAGTGGATTATTTTGGGCCTTGAACACTTCCTGGAATGATGATTTTTAAAGGTTTAGTCTATCTATGTAAAGAAATGCTGATATATAAAATGTGACAAAAGCTATAGCTACAAGTCACTGCTATTTGAACATTACATGTTGTAACTTGTATCTGTACTGACCATGCTTATAAAATTGTACAATAACTTTAAAACAGTTGTTAAGTATAGTAAACAATGAAATAAATTAAGCTGCATCTCTCTTCTGTGCTCTTCGACTGTGCTGTAGGACGGAATACAAACAATACACCCCTATATTAGCTCCAACTGTGAACATGCAGTGTCTGTTACTATTGTACCAATACATTGCTTGGCTCTGGTTAAACCTATGTCCAGTTTTAGCTGTTGCTCAGGCAACAAGCAGCACCATCAGACTGTATATAGCATCTCTTCTTCACTGATGTGCTGGAAGAAAGTAGCACCGGGCTCGCTGACAAAAACATACAGCGATGGAAAACACTGTTTCAAGTGTATTGAAGGAATGTGGTAGAAGACGTGATTGGTGGTCATTGAGGTTGAGGCAAAGTAGAATATTAACCCATTAAAGCCTGAAAACACAAATTATAGCCAGAAAATTCTAATTTTTTAGAACTGAAATGTTTATTTCCCTTTCCACTGAAATCCAAAGAATCCAAATTTCCATAAAATTTAACTCATATTTTTTTTGTATCTCATTAGGTGTTTTTGGTAACTGATAATCCACTTGAGGGCATTTTTAGCATTTTTCAGATTGTAGTCAGAAGTTTTTTTTGTAATTTATGATCATATTGATTAGATAGAGGAATCATGAAAGTATGTATCCAATATGATACAACAGGCTTCAAGGGGTTAAGAAAAGATGGCAAACAAACAAAAAAATAAAATAAGGACACAAGTTCATAAAAAGAATTTATATAAACAAACAAAAACTGAAGAAATACAACAAAAAAGGACACATGAATGTTATGAAGGCTTAGCATGTCTAATTATGAATAATAAACCCATAGATTTATTGAAAAAGCCTCCTCCACTAAATCCAGTCAAATGTTGAAGTTAGGTCTTGCCTGGCTCTGTCAGTGATCGTCAGTTGGGGACATGTTAAGTTTTTCATGTTTCTGAGGACTTGACCTTACTCCCTCTACCTCCTTCTTGTCGAATGCCTTTCTTGTGTCATTTGTAACTCTCTTTTTTCTTCATCCCTCTCTGTCTCTTCTCTGTTAGTGACTACATAATCAAGGAGAAGACGGTGCTCCTGCAGAAAAAAGACAGCGAGGGTTTCGGCTTTGTGCTGAGAGGGGCCAAAGGTACCAAACAGTCTGCCTTGCAGTGATTGATTGAAGTGTGGTTTCACTAAAAAATACACAATATTTCAAAAAAAGATGCTGTGCTAATGCATTCTTGTGTTTTCATGGTGTCTCCAGCTCAGACTCCAATCGAGGAGTTCACTCCCACCCCGGCCTTCCCTGCCCTGCAGTACCTGGAGTCAGTGGACGAGGGAGGCGTCGCCTGGAGAGCCGGTCTCAGGATGGGCGATTTCCTCATAGAGGTACCACACTTATTAAAAGAGTCTCTTCTGCATTATTGGCTGAATGTGACAACTCTGACAGACTTTCTGTAAAGGTTTGACTCTTTGGACTGAAATGTTTTCATTATAAAGGACTTCAAAATTCATCTTTCAATTCAGTCTGAACTAAACAGGATTATTTTATTCTGTGTTTGGGTTCCATCGAAATTTAGCTGTGTGTTGGTTTACAAGATACTCACTCTACTAGCCTGTCAAACAGTAAACATATACAGTAAATAATTAATCTGACATCCACTTTATTTGTTTTTATAAATATAAGTTGGCTCATATTAATGTCCAAGAACTGGAAAAATCTTGCTATCACTTCACTTTTACATCTGTCTGTTTTCACTTTCAACAGTGTTTTTGTTTTTGTAAAATTTAACTTAAAGCCCTGTTTGCCCGAGCCTAGTTTTGTTTGGGGATTTATGTTTTTTTTGAAGGCAATAGTTATTTGAAGATCAGACCCATATTAAACTGATTAAAGTTAGTTATATCTGTGGTGAGGGATCTCTTTTTACAAGTATATTTTTGGTCATGTTCCCTCCTGTTTAATCATAATTGAAACTGTGCTTGGACTTTTAAGTAAATTTTTGTAACCAACATGCACAGAGTCAAAAAGCAAGTTTGAATTCATCAGAAAAGCAAAAGCTTAAATGAGGAGATGACTATAAAGAACTATTCTTGAAATATTAGAACAGACTTAGAACTAAGTAATTTCATGGTCACCTTTAAACAGTATTTTCAGGAAATAATGTGTACATGATGTCATCTGGATTATTTTAGAGAAACTCTGGTGACTTTCGTTTTATGATGTTAAGGAAAGTTTTTAAAACTTTGAAACCAAATATGTACTATTTTCTACCCTTATCTCTACTGTTGTGTTTACATTTTCAAAGATAATGTTGGAATAGGACATAGTTTGAGTATATACTGCTTCACACTGATGTGTTGTCAGTATTAACACTGTTGGTGGGTGTGGTAGACTTTTCCATGGACACTAGAGGCGCTGCCAATCAGAGGCATCGCTGTGACACTCTAGGATCATGGATATTGTAGTAATTTTGGCTTTTATTGCCAACCAACTATGTTTTTCTTAAAACTGGTTGACATCTTACAAACTTTTGTCCTTTACTGGAGCTTATATCATCATTTCATCGTTTGTCAAGTGTTACTTGTTTTCTTTTAATCTCTATGTACAGCACTTTGATTGAAAGTTCTTTATAAATAAAATGTATTATTATTAATATTATTATTATTATTATAATCAAATCTGCTCTTGGAAAAATGAATGGGAATTTTACTTATGGTACCACAATGTTGAGCTCTATAATACTGATTCAAAGATGTAGTTGAGACTTAAAACTTCAGTTCATCAAACACACTAAACTTTTATGATTGAAGATGAACAAAGAGGAAGACTTCAGCTGATGAAGGTCAGTTTGTCAACGTATTCGCACATACAGCTGAAATTTAAAGGCTATATAGCAGTCTTAAATATCAGCAGAAATGTTCAAATCTGCCATGACTGTTATTATGCTAATAGTGTTGTGCTAATTATGGTTAGACATACACTATATGGACAAAAGTATTCGGCTGCCTGCTCATTGCAACAACATCGACTGTAAATATATGTTCTTCATTATGGAGTTGGTCCTCCTTTTTGCAGGTATAACAGCCACCACTCTTCTTGAAAGGCTTTCCACAAAATTTTTGGAGTGTTTCTGTGGGAATTAGTGCCCATTCATTCTGCAGCGCATTTATGAAGCCAGGCACTGATGTTGGACAAGATGGCCTGGCTTGCAACCTTCCCAAAGGTGCTAAATGGGGCTGAGGTCAGAGCTTTGTGTGGGCCAGTCGAGTTTTTCCACACCAAACTCATCAAACCATGTTTTTATAGTCCTTGCTTTTTGTACTAGGACAAAAGGGATAGAAAAGGGTCCTTTTCTAAACTCTTGCCAAAAAGTTTGAATCATAGCATTGACCAAAATGTCTTGGTATGCTGAAGCATTACATTATTTACAGCTGTAAACCATTATCCCTCCTCCACCAAACTTCACAGCTGGCATAGTGCAGTCAGGCAGACAACGTTCTCCCAGTATCAGCCAAACCCAGACTCACCTGTCTGACTGCCAAACAGAAAAGTGTGATTCATCACTCCTGTGCTTTACACTCCTCCATCCAATGCTTGGCATTGATGTAAGGCTTGCATGCAGGTGTTCAGCCATGGAAACCCATTCCATGAAGCTCCTGCCACACAGTTTTTGTGCTTACATGAATACCAGTAGAAGCTCAGAACTCTCTCAGCAATAGAGTCAGCAGAGCTTTGTTGCTGTTATTCCTGAACCTAGTAATTTCTAGTAATATCACATATTACATCATATTACAGTTGACTGTAGAATATCCCGCTGGGATTAAACATCACAGTCCATCTTATTGCAAAGGTGGCATCCACAATACCACACTTGAAGTCACTGATCTCTTCAGAACAGACCATTTTGTAACACAAATGTTTACAGATAGAAACTGAATGGCTAGGTGTTTGATTTTATACACCTGTGGAAACAGGTCTGATTGAAGTGATAAACAGGTGTGGCTAAATGCTTTTGTCCATATGGTGTAGCTACAGTCGTTAACCTGACACAGCATACACGCAACTGCATCTCCGTTTTCAAGGTAAAGAACTTTCAAAGTACACTGCTCCTACTAGATGCAATCCATTGCTGGTTTACCTCCAGACAGTAGAGTGAAGAGAGAAAACCCATTAAACATTACTACAGTCAGTCTATACTGAAGACCCAGCAGGTTGTTGTGTTACAGCTTAGGTACATGAACTATGGGCCAACATATAAACACACTGATAGTTTGTCCAAACATCAACAATGAACTGTGATTAAAATCTTTGTTTGTGTGTCTGCCTCAGGTCAATGGTCAGAATGTGGTGAAGGTCGGTCATCGACAGGTTGTCAACATGATCCGACAAGGTGGCAACAGCCTCATGGTCAAGGTTGTCATGGTGACCCGCAACCCTGACATGGAGGAGGGTACGAGGAAGAAAAGTAAGAGTCTATTCCAGCACTTTGGGGTGCTCCTGCTGCTTGTAACTGTTGTTGAACAGTCTCATTTACCACTCCTGCCTCTCTCTCCCCCTCTTCAGTCCCCCAGCAGAGTAAGAGGCTGAGCACGCCGGCTATCGCTCTCCGATCCAAATCCATGACTTCAGAGCTGGAGGAGATGGGTAAGAAAACGGCTTAGATAAACCTTCTCAGGGGGTGACAAGAGCATTATAAGGAATAAAGAAGAGACAGAGAGGAAGATGTAGACAATTATAGGGAGTGTTTATTAATGGAAGGGGGAGAAAAAAAAGTTTGAGGGAGAAATAGATTGAAGTGACGATAGAAACATTGTGAAACCAGAGTGTTAGGGGTTGCTAAAGATGCTGAAAAGTGTGAAGGGGAGCTGAGCTAGGGCTAAATTTAGACAGCAGGAAAGTAGAGAGGCAGATAGTGTAGTTACCCAGTGACAGAAAGGAGAGAGAAAGAAAAGAAGAAGAAGAAGATTGGCTCCCGCTCTGGATGACGGTCTCAATCCATTTCACTGTTCTTTCAGAGGTTCCACACTGTCACTTCCAGCACCCCCACTACAGGTAACCCCCCTCCCAGAAAAAAGTGTCGCCATCCACCTTGTGATCTACCCCCGTCTCTCACTGCCCCGCCTCTCTCCTCCTCTTACCCCCCTGCAACCTCCACCGCTCCCTGGCCCCGCCCACAGCTTTAACCCCAGTGCCCACAGAGCGGTCCAGCCTCCCCTTTGCTCCACTCTCTCTCGCTCTCTCTCACACACATACACATAAAAAACACACGCAGACACTCAGCAAGTATTTGTTGCCAAGGTAACACTGCAGGGGAATGGGCGTCACCTGAGAAGAGTTTATCCGATCTCCACAAAAAAGAGTTTGGTCTCAATCTTTGAGTGAAAAGTTACTAAATTTTTCCTCTTTTGGTGGATAAATTCCCTAAAAATTGGATTCATTTGGAAGAAATCACACCCAGGATAAAATTATTAAGATGAGTAATTTTCGAGAGAAAAAGCAACTTTGTTCCAGGTCTGTTTCTATGGTAACAGCATTATGTGTGGCTATGCTTATTCCATCTCTATTTGAGGCAAAATAGTGGGAGGAGAGTGCATGATGAGGGTCAACGCCCCCATTTGCAGATAAGAACATTGAAGAAGGTTTATATTGTTGGTGGAGTTTTTGCTTCGAAACGTTTAAGGTGTTTGCTGACGTTGTAGCTGCGGTTTTGTTGTGAGCATGCCCAGTGAGGTATTGGTTGATAACTTGGACTCGTTGGAGGAGAGGGGGATCTGCAGGGCTTCATTAGCTGGTCTCAGATCTGTTTTTTTAAAATAAAATAATTAAACAGCAGCTCTAACGTTTAACAAAGTTTGTCCTGCGTGTAGGAATCAGACCTTTTCTTTATTCCTACCCTCATCTCCTCCCCTCACTTGCCTCCTTTGTGTGGTGTGATCTCACCTGAGCAACTCAAAGCATGAGCACCCAGTCTGAAACACGGGTCCGAGCTTTCTGAACCCCTAATCCACCTCCCCACTGCCACTTTTGGTCTACACACGCTTTTATCATACCACCAACACTGTAAGTCTGCAGGGATACTGTGTGTGTTTTCTCAATACATAGAGGACTGCTGCATCAAACTTAAAGGCACTGCAGTACAAACACATCAGACAAAAATGCATGCAAATTGAGGCCTTTTGAGATTATGATAATGTAAAAGCTGATTAAAGGCACTCATTCTCAGCTAAAATAAGAATATCACAACATATTAAGCAGAATGAATCCATAGCTGTCGGAAGAAAAAAATCTTTATAATGTTGCTGAAAATAAAGCTATCATCTTGATGTTTTGAAATTGTGTCATACAGTTTTGAGTAGACATGTGTCTTTTTAATCCATAATATAAACTCAGCCAGCTTGCTATTAGCCTAGTGCAGATGTATTGTTTTTATACACTTCCAGGCCACTACAGAAGCAATATCTCCATTGCATAGTTGTAAAACAGAGGGTATTGATGCATGATTTTTAAAAACTAGGACATTTCCCCCTGCAAAGTTGCTGCTTTCAAATGGAAGTTGCATGGGAAGTCCTTGTTATAATGTATTAGGCATTTAACAAGGTACATTGTGGGAACGATAGCAAGCAGGTAAAGTAAACTCATTTTAAAAATCCATACCTACAGATTCATAATTTATTTTTGCTGATTTGCAATTCAGGCGCAGTTATCAGTGAATGAATGAATACATGAATGAACTGATTGATCAACCAGTCTTTTTTATGGTGCCGGTTCATAACAAATTTTATATTAAGGCTTAAGACACAACATTAATCTAACATGTGCACAATAGGGCTGCACGATTTTGAAAATAATATTATTAGTTGTTTTATTCCAATATTGTGATAGCAAAGTGTGATTGTTTTTAAGTTTCTCATCTTCCTCAAATGATTTATTACTTACAAACACAAGTGATACATCATTAGTTTTGTAACAAACACAATATGAGATGGATAAAACAAACTCTTCTTTCTGTAGACTAGGTCTACATGTTAGGATGAAATTAGGTGATGCATGCATCAATATGAATTGTATATTTTTATTTGTCTACTTAAGTCACTGTAGTAAATTGATTTGTTAAGCTTACAGCTTTGTGAGCAATCATGACAACATAACAAAGTTCTGCCAAAAAGCTGTGGATTAAACATGTATGGGAAAGTTAGGACCAAATAGGGCTAAATGTTGTGATGCACCAAATGTGAAAATCAGGCCTGATGCCAATATTGATCTTTTTTTATTAACTGTTGTTACATGTTCAGTTGTTGTGATTGTTAACTTACTTTTCCAGGCCAGGGACCAGAATTAACCTCTTTTTGTTGGCACAAGTATTATTCTAGCCTTTTTCACTTTAGAGGGGACAATCTAACCCTAGAAATCCACAGAAGATTTTCTTTTAAACTTTTTTCACAATGAAAGATAATTAAATAATAATAATAACCTCAGCATAGTCTCTTTAGCCTGAAATAGATCACTTCTTTCTTTATATTTACGTAATCAACCTCAACATGAACTGTATTCAAGTTTAATCCTTTGTCTCATTTAAAAATGTAATGATATAATAAACTGATATATTACCCAGCCCTACCTTATAGCTTAACACTTGGAAAAATGCAGATATAGTGCCAAGTCCTACCTCTGAGTCTACCTCTTGTTAGATGCATGTTTTTTCTACAAAGATTAGCCTCTCTGACTTGTTGCAGCTCAGTATGTTTTTCTCATCCAGGAGAGAGAAGCAGCGTTGGCTGGCATACCTATCAGTTGAATGTAAAGCTGCAACTGATGTTCCACCGATGCACTGGTGCATCACTAGCTAAATGATTTTGAATTTATCTAATTGCAGTTAATTTGACTCATATTGCATATTTGCATTGAAGGTAATGTTAGGTTTTAAAAACTTGATTGCAAAAAAAGTATTAAACTGCTATTTTGACACACATTTCAGATTAAAGAAGTATTACACCTTTTGTGATTTCAAAATTGCTGTAAGCCATATTGCAGTTTAATCTAAATTACGATTAATTGTACAACACTAAGCAACAGTTAGCAAAGTTATAGTGACAAGGAAACACTTGAGCAGAACCAGACTCCTGTTCAACATCCATCTGCTGAAGCTGTGTTTTGGTTGACAGAAAATGGAGGAGAGAAAGATGCAGACACGGCTTCTTTCTTTAGGGATCAAGAAAAGGAACATTTCTACAACATCCACATCTGTCAAGTAATTTTCTTGTCATTGGGATTTTTGGGTTGATTTAAAACTAGGTTGTGTTTTGTACTGTAAGGCTGTGAAAGACCCATTTTGAAACACAAAATAGTTTTATAGCAAGTAAAACCAGATAAATTTGAATTACTTGGTCTATGTGATTGCTATGGAAGTTGCCAGTTCCATGTCACAATATAGTTGAAAGAGCTTCCAGTTAATTGAGCCTCCTAGGCTTAGATTATCATCTCTACCTTGTTTAACACTCTGATTACAAATCAGCAGGCATGGATTATACTGTGCTTTCAGACTTGTACACTAGAGTACACATTTACAAATGTGACTTTTTCAAGCTAAGACCAGGAAACTATATGAATGCCCAAATTTTATACAAGATAAAATCAATAAAACCCATTAAAAGATTGTCTTTGTGCTGTACTGTCAGCCATTAATACTGTAAACATGAACATGTTTACAATCAAAAGATCCAGGCTCAAAAGATCCATGGAATCAGTATTGTTCAGACAAATTATGTATTTGGTGAATAGGAAAAAAAAACATACAATGACTATTCTAAATGCAGTGATCAGGCTTTAAATTGGTGCATTTTTAGATCATTATTTAAGACCTCTGTAATAAAAACATAATTCCTTATTGTTTTTACTAAAGACTCATTGCCACGGCTTTACTTATAAATATCCCAAGTTCCTTAAGATGCTGGAGCTTTGTTTGCAGGCAGACACCTCATAAATTAGATTGTCTTTGCTTCATCTGGTTCTGGATCAAGGTGAGGGGGGCACAAATGTGTGAGGAAGCCATGTCAGGCTCCGCCATATGGTTATTCTAATGGACTAGAATTAATTTAGTTGTGACGCCTATTAAACTATCTCACCTCTGTCATTGGTGCAGTGTCTCAGTTCATTTAGAAGTCATGGTGCAAGATAACAAGGACTCTAAATGGAAAGGATTCTGCAGTGCACTTTTACCGGCATGTTTTGGGAAAATGAAGGCTTAATTTTCTTGAGGATTTTAGTGCTGTGGTTGTTAAGGAAGAGATGAGAAGAACATAGGTTTAAAACCCTTTCATGTTTGATTTAAGCATCTTAAAGCTCCTATGAGGAGTTAGCTTGTTATGACTGAAATTGATATCAGTATCTCTATGAGCTACAAAGAAAATCAGACCATTTCTGAGAAGAATTTATATTATATTGTTACTTTTTAATGTCTATAACAGCTGCCATCGGGTAGGTGTCTGATGAGGCAGCTGTTAAAAAGCTTTGTTTGAATATTTTACTGTGAATGAAACTGTTGACTGTTAAAAGGAAGCAAGATTAGATTTTTCATCACAAACACTGCCTACACATGCACAGGACACTATTTGCAAAGAGCTAAGACATACCATTTGTCCACAGGGGGTGCCAAAAGCAACACAAAGTGAACGTTTCTCACAGTAGCTTTAAACAAGCTCCACAAAACTAAATGTTGTGAATATTACTTCTTTTCCCTGAAAGGCAGAGTAACTTACAACACGTATTGTATGTGACATTTTAAATGTTTACAACTTGCTGCTGATGCTTTTCCAGGCCTGGATATAAATACTCTATCATCACAGTCATCCTTCAGTAGGATAGCCAATCTTCAACAAGCCCAGCTGTCAGTTAGGGCCACATGTTCTCATTCAGGGATCAGAAGCCATAGTCATAACATTTTTTCCTCTCAGTCGATTCATTTGATACATCACATACAGTGCAGGACATTTTATCGCCCAACAGACCAGAAGCCAGAGAATTGAAGCTCAGTGTTAACACTCCACAGGCAGCAACAATCACTTGAGCATTAGCAGTCAGTATATTTACATGCACAGTTACAGTGAGTGAAGCTGTAATAAAAACTTTATCAGACCATTTAGTTTGGCTCCTGTCTGTCCTGGTGCACCATGTCCTACTCTGCTACAGTAGAAATGGAACAAAAGATGTGATAGACCAAAGAGATGGAGACATGTCCTTCAAAATAAAAGCACATTACAGACTATTTGCATCATATTATATTCCTGGCACACATCCTCTACCCACTGAAAATGGCTTTGTGATCAGCCAGTTGGAAACCAAGAATCTAACCAGTGGTTCTTAATTGGGCTGGCATCAGGATCTACCACCATATCCAGAAAGGCAAATCATGACCCAAAGTTCCTACATTTTGCAGTCATATCTCACTGTTTACAATGAAAAATTATGCATTATGGATTAGATATGGAACAAAATATGCAATAAAACACAGGGGCTGAGACAAATCCTTTGAAGTAAATGCAAATTATATAGTTTTTCAGTCAAAATTTTTTAAAGGCACATTTTCATGACCCACTGAAAATGGCTTCAAGACCCACTTACGGGTTCTGACCCACTAGTTGAGAATCAATGATGCAAAAAAATTTGGCAAGTTGACTGTATGTTTAACGTTGAAAACATTGACTGTAATAAAGCCCCGCCATCATTAAACCTTTGTACTTTCATACAAATACACTCATGCATATATACTAGTTCTGCAACGGTGCAATATTAGTATAATTTCACAGCAGGTTATGATGTAACATAAGCTCAAAAGAGCATGATGCAATGCACTATGGGAGTTTACATGCACATAGATAAGCACACTAAGGATGCATTGGTTTACCATCTGTATAAGCCGATATTATAACCTTGTAAACAGATGGATATGCCCTTTCCTTGTTTGTCACTGGCGAATCCATTTTGCAAAGCTCCCATCTGAACCGTCTGGGCCCAGTTAGAAAGTGACAGGACCGATCAGCGACGAGGGGCAGTACTTTCAGGTGTGGCGGAGTCGTGACGTAAACAGGCAGCAGCAAGAGGCTGGTGTGATTGGCAGAAGACATTAGCATGGATGCTGCTAAAGCGTCAGTTTTAACAGAACTTGATGACATTTCTTCATTAAAAGAAGAACAAAGAACGGCAGTGAGCTGTTTTCTTTTCATAAACCACAAAAGTCCTGTACTTACATGTCTTTTGTTGCCATGTTTCGTGTTATTCCTCGGTAGCTGCGCATGTGCAGCCCGATAACGACTATGTCATGTGTTTTGTTGCTCTGATTGGCCCGTAGAGATGTGACAGACAGAACGTTTATCCAATCACACTCCGGGTTTTTTTCAAAGCCTCTGCCTTTTCCCAAACATTTTCTATTGAAGCTTTCCCATTTGGATGTGTGAAACAAATCCATCTGGCGTGTCAGGTTACTGATATTAGCCCTTCTTGACAGAAAGCGACCAATGACAAATGGGTATGAACAGATATTAGTACAAATATGTATCTGTTGTGTCATATCAATTTAATGCTGATGTTTAGCACACGTAACTGCTAATTTAGAGAAGAAATTAGTCATTGGTCAGAAGGTGTGAGCTGTTGGACAAATTCTGATCTGTTTTGTGGCCAAAGATGAGAGAAAGTGTTTGCTTTGTAGGAGTGCTACACCAAAAGAAGTGCTGAAGAATAAACATCTGTATCAGCCACCAGCTATATTTTTGTTTTAAACATCTGTTTTAGCATTTCAATGTAATTTTTAAAACTGGTGCATCTCTAATGCACACACGGGAGCTGCCCGCTGGCTTGGCAAATCCTGTCTTGTCACTGTAACACCTTTGTTACGGCCTCTGATACTGGCACAGAGGCAAAATAACTTTGTCCCCTATATAACTCTGTGACAGTCATATTGAAGGTGAAACATCACAGCAGTTTAAATTTCACACCTTGAACTAGCAGTCTTAATTGGGCAAGTGTATCTTTGTGCAAAAATGCGTGGGAACTTGCCATGTTGATACTTGTATCTTGTTTTTATTTAATTATTTTTTTTTTTAACTTTCTCTAGCTTGATTCTACACATTTGCTAGGTCAAATCCTGTTACAATAACTGTGGAGCATGCCCAGATCACATAGACCAGTTTGGCACCATAAGAGGAGTATACTGTGCATACAAGAGTAAATTGACTCCAAACCACATTATCTAGATCAACAGTTCTCAACTGGTCTTGCCCTAGGACTCCTCAGTGAGCAGTCAGGACCCAAATTTCTGTTTTTCCCAAATAATATGTATTTAATGAATCATCAACGTTCAGTTATCAGACAGTACAGAACATGACAAAACAAAAGACTGAAGGACATACCCCATAGTTTCTGGATTAAGTATAATACATCAAGACTCCTTTACATATTCCAGATTAAATTAAAAAGGTTTCCAGAAACGTTCCCAATGATTCCCTGATGTTTTCAATTAAAATTCCTGAAATAGTCCTGGAACCCTCCTGAAAAAGAGAGCTGTAAGGTTTTTCAAAAAGTCTAAATAATTACTGTTCTTCCTATACAATATTATCAAAAGTTTTAGGGAAAATGCCCAAAGAAAACTCCCCAAATTGAAGGAAAATTCAAAACCGTTTTACTGAATTTACCTTGAGTTTCCTGAAAAGTTTACATGGAAAATTCTTTAAGGAATTCAAATAAATTCCTGTGGAAATTCCTGAATAATTTAGAAAAAAAAATCTGTCAAGCTCTTTTTTAGTTTCCTTTCTGCTGTCAAAAAAAAAAACTACAGAAATGAATAAATAAATAAATAAATAAAAGCTCCTCATAGACTTTTTGACTTTTTTTCCTCTGCACACTTTTGCGACCCTGAAATCAGCTCTGCGGCCCACTTTTGGGTCCCGGCCCACCAGTAAAGTACCACTGATCTAGATGTGCTAGTCCATCCTCAAGGAGTTTAAATTAGTATGATTTCAGTCGGACTAGGGTTTATATTTTAAAAGCACAAGTATTGTTTTTACATCATGTAGTTGTATAAGGTGCGTGCCTAACTACGATGTGAGCTGTGTAGCTTACTTCCAGCAGCCAATAAAAACAATGCTATGTAGCTTTAGCTCCATCATATGTTAACTGTCTTAGGTCATGAAAAGAGGATTCCTCTGTCATGCCATTTGGAGGCAACTTTTCCCTCTCTGTATGTGTTGTACCAAGTGAATCGACTGAAAAGGAACTACACATTATGAAAAATTTAACAGCCTGAGTATAAGTATGGATGACAACCCTTTCCCCTGTACAGTCCACACACGCAAGCTCGCTCGCTCACTCAAACCAGTGGATGCAAACACTTTTAAGGTCATGTTTAATTCCTTCCTCCTTTTTGCTCCCCTATGGCTTTGGACTTCCTTTACTTCTTGCTCTTTTTTGCACTAACTCTGTCTTTTCTTTGTCTTCTTTGTCCTCACTTCGCTGCTGCGGGATCTTAACCATGTCACAGTGGAAAGAGGTGGGAGTCAGACTAATTCCTCATTTGTGTATCAGAGAGGGTAAAAGCTAGCGGCATACTGTAAATGTGTGCAGCACTGTATCATAAGCATAGTCGCTTGAGCCATCCCTAAGTATGTGTGTGATGTACGTCTTTTAAATCTTAGCTTGGTGAGGTGACTCAGTTTGTCAGGCTCAGGAGAATATGATTAGTATTCACTGTAACAGCGCTCTTGCACTTTCACTCCTGCCAAAACTTAAGTCTCCTTTTGTCCTCCTTCCAGCTGCTACCCCTTGGAAAAAAAAATCAGGTATGCTCTGGTACACTCTTACTGAAGGTTCTGTATTTATGCCCGTCCAATATGACTTGGCACTCACTGCTCCGTCACTTATATTCTGAGTTTCTCTCCTTTTTAGAATTCGAATCCTCCCAAGTTACAGAGAAGAAGAGGACAGTCTATCAGATGGCTTTGAGTAAGAGAGCTTGTTTGTGTCAGTGGATGTTTCCTAAATCTTTTCCTTCCTTCCTTCCCCTCCTTCATCAAGTGTGTCCTTTCAGTGCATTGTTTCCTTTGTTTTGTTACTGTCTATATTTCTGTTTTATTGCTGTGTGTCTTTCTCCTCCTTTCTTTTCCTCTCTGTCCCTTTCCCTCCTGTTTTTGTTTTTCTCTCAGATAAACTCGATGAAATTCTTGCAGCAGCTCAGCAGACAATCAGCACCAATGAGGCACCAGGGACACGGGGACAGGGGCCTAAACGAGACAGAGGGCGGAGTTTCTATGGCAATGAGGTGTGTATGTTGAAATTTGCAGGACTGTTACATGTGTCCTCTTGTGATATGTACGTTCCTGTCCATCATGTGTATGAGAAAATTGCTTGACCATTATAAAGGTTAACTGCAGAAACAGACCAAGAGAACTATGGATCATAGATTTCAAAGAATATCAAAGATGCAACACAGCTACAGCTGCACAAAGGAGAACTAATTTAAAACCATTCAGGCATGATTAAAAAACTTTTAAAAGTTTAAGATCGGTGGGATCAATAGAGCTGTACGTAGTCTGTAAAACCAAGCAGAGCTAAAACAGAAATTAACAAGTCATGATAAAAATCCATGTTGTGGGGCGGCAGGTGGCCTAGTGGTTAAAGGTGTTCCCCATGTATGCAGGTGGCCCAGGTTCGAATCCGGCCTGTGGCCCTTTACCGCATGTCTCTCCCCCACTCTTGACCCTGTTTTTGACTCTATCCACTGTCCTCCTCTATCTAATAAAGGCACAAAAATGCCCAAAAATAAAAATCTTAAAAAAAAAAGAAAAAAAATCCATGTTGTAGGAGAAAATTCAGTATTGTTTATTGAATATTTATTAATCTTTTTATCTTGTTTTCTTTTAACCTGTCTAGACCGGTCGGGGAGAAGAGTGAAAGCATTTTCTCCACCAAGAAAAGAAAAGCTTATAATGTAGGTCTTTGCTCTTGTTCTAATAAAGGAATGTGGCATAATCCTGATAAAACTGCCACTTTTCTACCGCTAATCCCTTCAGTGGTAGTAGCTAATGTACACACCGGCTTACAGTAGAACTCAACCTCCCCTGTAACGATCGCAACCCATGCTGAAGCAGGGTGGGAGAAGCACAAAAACACTTTTTCCATTATAAAACAAGCATTCAGTGTCATTCTTTGATTCATGAAGAAATGTGGTGCAATTCTGATTAAACTGCTGCTAAATCTGAGCTAATTGCTACATACTAGCGGAAGCCATTGCTGTCGCCTTTCAGTACAACTTAACCACGCCCATAGCTACCTCCCCTCTTTCCTGAAATAATGCTGATTGGTCCAAACAGTGTCGGGTGCAGCACAAACCCTGTGGATTGGAGCTTTTTAAGATGGATTTTCCTGATGACAGAGTGGTAAATCTGCAAGGTAAAAAATTGACCAAAACAAGCCATTTTCATAACTTTATATTTTAGCTTTTTGAAGAGGCAGAAGGGGAAACTATTGGTTTCACCATGTTGGTTGGAAGGATGCTTTCTTTAGTTGGAGCTGGATGATTTTTGCCCAGATTAGTTGTTTGATTTGTTGGCATTTAAAATCTACATTTGCACTGGTGGTGTGAAAATAGCACATATTGCTGCCTGCTAAGCAAAAAATTCCAGGGTAGTACATGTCTTGGCTATCACAAGTTTGAGTGCTGTTGTCACTTTGTCTCGTCTTGTGCTGTTTGTTTGTGTAAAAGTTTCTGAACCTAATGGTACAAAAAAGTAACATAAGGTTACCCTAGCCTAACTAATTAGTACATATTAAATCGATGACATTTATCTAATTTGTCGAATGGAAAACAACATCTAAAGAATGCCTGATAGAACCCATTTGTTAATTCCAGGTGACAGATTAACCCTATTCTCCTGAAGCCAAAACTTTTGGGCTTCCATGTTGCAAGCTAACTTATAGAGAACTTTCCTGTCAAAGACAGCCTCTTCTCTCTTCTGGTCTTTTCTTAAAGGAACAAAAATAGAGCTTAGAGAGGACATCTACCACCAGATTGTTGTGTGCATTCATGTGTAGTTGGATAATTAAAAAATTGGGTTGTCCAATGATAGCAGATGGGTACTGGGATAGCTATTTGTCCAATAAATTGAACTTCTGTTGGTTGGTACCCAAATATGATTGAGTAAAAAATGCTTAGACATTAAAAATTATGTCCCAGGTTTCTAGACTTTTATTCAGATGTAGGTTTTTGTCAACAGTGAATTAGACAAGGTTAACATCATGGTAATGTCACAGGTAATAATAATAATTGAATAAACTGGAAACAAAAAGTGGTCTTTGGCAGTCCATCAACGTCCTCCCAATTATCTGGCTACTTTCTTCCAACATACACCGGCTACATTTGTCCCATTGCTCCTTAGATGAATCAGTTTTCCAACTTAGTTTAACATGCATCTTTACACATGCAACTACTGTTGTTTCTTCTTTCTATTTATTCAGTGACAAGGTTTGTGACTGAATGACTTAACTTGAAGTATGTTGTCAAGCTAGTCATTAATACTCTAAATGAACAATTACTTTAACCAGGCGCAACACTTTTATCCTCAAGGAGGCAAAGATGTGGTCGCCTGTGCAGCTGAAATCAAACCATTCATCCTTACACCCTATATCATTGTTTCTTAATGGAAAACCATTTGGCATTCCCTTAAGGGCCTGTGTCCTCTAACACCATTTTTCGGTGCTGGCAGCACCTATTTTCTGTATTAAGCCAATGCAGTTCAGTATTTTCAGCACTCACTGTCCTGAGTGCAAAGTACCCTCAGTGTCACCTGTTTTTTTTTCTTGTCATTGCGTTTACAGCACTTTCTGTTGCAAACAGTTTAACTTTTGTAACCCTGCACTGCTCGTCAATGTCACTTCTTCTGATTGAAATCAAGACAGGGCATGACTTCTTTCACCAGCTTTGCTGACAACAAGGGGGTCATAGGAGAAACTAATCTTACTCAGCTTTTGGAGGGTACAAGAGCTGCTGCTGCTAATGCTAGGACATGATTCCTTTACTTTTTTTTTTTGTTTTGTTTTTTTGTTCCACGGTTTCTTGGTGAAAATGTTCTTGTTTAGGGGGGCTTTTTCCATTATTAAATAGGACAGGAAACATAGAGAGAGAGGGAGAGTGGGGGAATGTGCATCCTGACCGGGAATCGATCCAAGTGCATTGAGGACCACAGCCTCTGTTTATGGGCAGCTGCTCTATCCACTAAGCCAAACTGGCGCCCCATGGTGAAATTTCCTTGACTGAAGGAAAATATTAAGGAAACAGGGTGATTTAAAAGAGATCAAACAGTCACCACAAAGGGGGGCAGAAGTTAACTGTAAATGATGGTGATATGCTCTCTAAAACTGAGGTTGTGGGCACTGCCAGTGCAAAGAAAGGAAACTGTGAACACAAACCCTAAAGCATCGATGTTTGTGAATGTTTGGGTAACATACAGTTTCTTTTAAAAGCAGCGGTATGCATAAAGATGTTAGCTGAACAGTTACTACAGTATGCCAACAAACTGATAGAAAACGTATTTGCAACTAGATAATAATTTTACTGTTACATTCTTAAATAATTTATCAGTGCATTTTTAAACAACTCTCATCCTCTCTTCATTTTCTTTCATTGTACTTCTTACAGACAAACTATGGGGATCAGTCTGGGATGGGGATGATGTCGTCCGGGCTGGGCCTTGGCTATGAGCGTGGCCAGTACACCTCAGGTCACGCCCCTCAGCACGGTATGCTGCGGCAGAAATCCATCGGTGAGGCTGTCTGTTTTTATCTGTCTGCCACTCCGTCTGCCCGTCTGTCTGTCCTCTGGGCCAGTAGAGGTCTGCGCTGTGCCTACCTGTTTGTCTGTAGCAAACAATGTGTTGTCTGTCGCAAAAAATGTGCATTCTTTTTATACATGTTCACTTATCTTTAAAATTATAGGATGTTTGCTTGTCTTCTACTCACTAATTGTTTGTTTAATACCATTTATGTAGTTATTATCCTGATAGCCTATCTCCTTTTTTTTTTTTTTTTTTTTTTGCTTAGTAAAGCTATGCTAACTCTGAAATAGTAATTTGCTCTCTGATTTAACAAATGTTGCAGTGTGATGCTTCTTGTTTGTGTAATATGGAGCACCAACTAACTAACTGACATCAAAACTGAGGACAGACTCACTGACAAGTAGATGAGCAGGCAGATTTAGACAGACGCTCGCTATTATCACTGTTATTACTAAGAATAAAGCTCCATTTTATCAATATTTGATATTGCTTATTGTCTACCAGGTTGTCCACTGGTGAATCCCTGTTTTATCTCGATGTTTATTTCCTTTTTTTTTTGTGAATTCTCTACTGCAGGGGTTCCCGAGGAGGAAAAGCAGTTCCTGCATCCTCCAACCATGAAGTTTGCTCGCAGCCTGTCAGTGCCTGGCCCAGACGACATTCCCCCTCCTCCCACCACCGCTCCACCAGATCCTCCATTTTCCTCTGCGCCACCACTTGGTTGGAGAACTAAGACATCGCAGCAGCCCTCTGTCTCCGTGTCCCAGGCTACATCCACCGCTTCGCACTACCAGCCCTACTCTCAATCAGTGCACTTCACCCATGGGGGCAGGGAGAGGGCGGGTGGTGCAGGCACAGGCCCCGGCGGTGGAGCAGTCGACCACACAATCCCGTATGCACATGCCGCTGCCCACACTGCTCAAAGCAGGACTGCTTCGCGGAAGGTTGCCTATACTGGGGAGCCTGTTGGAGCTGGCATAGGGGCAGGTGGAGGGGCAAAGGCAGCAGGTCTTAGGAGGGGCTATAGCACTGCTGTCCCTCCATCCAGCATTGCCACTGTGATGCCCCAGCAACAACAGACCACCCAGAGTCAACCCCAGCGAGCAGACCGCAGTGCAGCAGGAGCTGGAGCAGGTGGTCCCAAAGGAGGGGCCCGGAGGGGTAAGGGCCCTCTGGTGAAGCAATCCAAGGTAGAGGACCTCCGCATGGGCCAGGGAACTCTGGGGGGCAAAGGCTCCGTGGAGAAAAGCTCCATCCCCATCCCCACTATTATTGTCAAGGCCCCTTCGACCAGCAGTAGTGGACGCAGCAGCCAGGGCAGCAGTGTGGAGGCAGACGTTCCTGCATCTGGGGAGGCAGAGGAACCTAAAACACCTCTTCCTCCCTCCACTCCTGCTCCCCAGCCACCTGCTCCACCTTCCATCCCAGCACCTCCGCCTCCATCAATGCCTTCTATGCGAGCCCATGATAACCTGGACTTCACCAGCCAGTTTGGGGCTGCTATTGTTGGTGCTGCTCGTCGAGACAGGGAACGGTTTCATGAAGCCCGCAGAAAGAGTGCCTCCTTGTTCATGTCTGCTGAGGAGGATGTGACCATCAGTGGGCTGAGTGATGGGATAGGAGGCATTACAAGGACTCAGGTTTCACAGCTTACCACAGGGGCTGAGAGTTCATCAACGCGGCTGCGTCCATCCAAGTCTATTGATGAGGGCATGTTCTCTGGGGACACCTATATCCACCACACCCGCAGTATGCCTCCAGCCTTTGGGCTGCCTGAGTACTCCTCACCTGCCCTGGATTATCAGCCCAAGTCTGTGCCCACTGACCTGTACACAGCAGCAGGCAGGCAGCCAGCACCCTCCACTACCACCTTTATTCACCCTCTGACAGGAAAGGCTCTTGACCCCACATCACCTCTTGGCCTGGCCCTGGCAGCCAGAGAGCGAGCGCTGAGAGATGACAGCAGGTTAAGGAGGGGAGCAGAGCACCACTTCACCCGCCAGATGTCCAGTGTCGTGTTCCCTTCATCTTCTGCCACCTCTCAGCCGGCATCATCGGCAGCCCAGTCCTTCAGCTCCTCCTACCTAGTCACCTCGTCTTCTCTGGCTGCCACCACCCCCACTGTTGGACGCCCGCCCTCACCGAGACTCACAAGGGGAGTCCTGTGGAGTGAGGAAGACGGTGGTGGAGGAGAAAGGGAGCGAGAAGGAGGAGGGGCACGGGAGGGGCTAAGAGTTCGCTTTTCTGAGGACAAAACGGTCCACACGCACCACTACCAATCACAGCCATATCAGCCGACCTACAAGGAGCGGGAGCGGGACAGGTCGAGAGAGCGTGAGAGGGAGCTGTCCAGAGAAAGAGAGAGGGACAAAGAGAGGGAGGGGTACATAAGGAGGGCAGAGCAGGCTGCTGCTGATAGCGCCACTCAGCAGGCGGCCCAGTCTCAGCAGCCTCGGAGGCCCTCTTTTCTCAGGATGGAAAGTCAATCTGATGCCTATATCTTGTCTCTAACCCCTCCCTCTCCTCCACCTACTAGTACTCAGCAGACAAACACTACTGGGGGCACAGGAACAGGCCTAATGGTTCTTCCTCCTCCCGCCCCTTCAGTCGATGCCGACGATGAGTTTGTTTACGCGGACCCCCTCCCTCCTCCGTTAGAGTTCGCAAACAGCTTTGACAGGGGAGTATCAGGGTACTCACAGCGCGGGATGCTTTCCAACAGTCTGGCTTCCCGCCAACAGCAGGTCCCACCGCCTCCCCCTCCACCTCCTCCTCCCCCACCACCACCTCCCCCTCCACCTCAAAAAGACTCATTTATAGGTGGGTTCCCTGCTCACACACCTCTGCCCTCTCCTCAGGCCGGGGACTCTACCGCCTCCAGCCTCACATCGTATGACAGTGAGGTGGCTAATCTTACTCAGTCTGCTCCCTCCCCCTCCCAGACATCCCCCAACCCTCAACCACCTCACTCGCCTTCCACGCTGCAGCCCACCTCCACATCAGGACCTCCACCTCCACCGTCGGTGTCACCACCGCCTCCTCCCGGCTACCACAGACCCTTCTCCATGTCTCACCCACATCACCTTTACAACAGCTCGCACACTTCTGGGCGCTCTTCCCCCACACCTCCCCCGCACACAGTCGCTCCTCCCCCGGCCTATCGTGGTCCCCCCACGCCCTCATCCACTGCTGCCACCTCTGCTCCGATCAGGGGCACCGCCTCACACGCCACGACCGCTAGCTGTGTCACTACAACCACCGCCGCTGCCACCACAACAAGCACCTCCACGCAGCTCTACCATGAGCGAACACACACCACACATACTCCATCCACCACCCCAGGAGGTCGTAGGACAGGGGAGCACCACCGCCCTCCACCCACCGCCAAGAAAGGCGAGTCCCAGGAGACGGTGGTGGACTCTGGGATAGAGGAGCTGGACAGTCGGAGCAGCAGTGACCACCACTTGGACAGCATCCTGGCTCTAAGTGGAGCCAGGGGGGAGAGGCCTGATCGAGGGGAGAGAGGAGGTGGAGCCGGAGGACGCATGGGAGGTGGGGGAGGGGAATCTGAAAGGGGAGGTGATTTTCTGGAGTCTTACATGAGTTACTTAGATGGACAGACTTTCGAGATGCAGAACGCCACAGCAGCGGCCTCCACCTACCCGAAAACAAACCGGTTCAGAGATGGAAGTCGCCCTGGGGATTTCCACAGACAGACTAGCACCGCTCCCGCATCCTTCCACTCCCACAGACGGAGAGGAGAGGAGCAGGAGGAGGAGGAGGCCGAGGAGGGAGTGATGGAGGATGAAAGCGGACAGGATGGGTACGGTGTGAGGGACATGCAGAATTTGGGACGTCCCATTTCGCCATACTTTGACCGACCGCGCACTCCCGAGATGAAGCAAATGTGGGATGAGGGGCAGATGAGCGGGGACGGTGGCCAGTCAGGGACACTTTTGGAGGGGAAGAAGATTTACCCTCCTGCATCCAGTATGAAGCCCAGCATCATTAATGAGCTGAGCAGCAAACTGCAGCAAAGAACCAAGGACAGCTGGAGCAGCCAGAGACCGCTGAGCAGACACAGGTACACAACAGAAAAAAAAATCTCTCTTTATGTTTGTTAGTGTTGCTGCATGATCTACAGTTTTTGTTGCTTTTGATGCACGGCATTGCCATCCTAATCATCTCAAGTATCAGACTGCAGCCTATGAGTTTCATTGCATCACATGTTGGATGTTCTGGCCTTGTGTGGAAACCTTTGCTCTGTCTTTATGTCTTGTGTAAGTGTTGTCTATACTCTGTAAACCTCTCCTCTTTTATGTCTCTGGCTTTTTCCATGTGTTTCTCTCAGAAGCAGAAACAGGTAATAGAGCCACATCCATACTTCTTTGTTTTCTGTCTGACATAAACTCTGACAGCCTGTTCTGAGACTGTAAGAAAAGAGAGGACACTTTGGTTAGAGTAGAAATAGAGGCAATCTAAATGTGACATGAGAATCAATTTAATCAAAGGGACGAGTTGTTCAAAATTGACCTGGTTTAACGTATTGGATCAAACTTTTAGTAGCTTGATCAAAAGTCAGAAAGTAATCCTAAATAAAATTTGATCCTGTTATTAAGTTTGCATTTTAACTGGTATCAAACAGTCTATATGTATGTGTTTTAAATATTTTTGGACCGGATGGGGAAAAATTTAACTCCATCAGCAGGAAGGCCAAATATCAAACTGATGACTTTGTCAAATAATTTTTACAAATCTATTTTAAAATAATTAAATTATAAAGATATATATACACAAATGACCTGGTTAATTACTTTTGATGGTAAAGTATGTTGTAAATATTTCAAATTTCCTTGTAAGTATATATTAAAAAGAATGCATACTACTTATTGCCGGTAGAAATTAATATATCTAATGCTTAAATGGCTCTCTAAATTAGGCTGCGGTGGAGGTAAAGTCTATGTGTAGGAACTTTATCATTTTGCAGGCATCAGCCTGACAAGTTGGCAGCCTTTCACCTATCATAGAGAAATAAAAATTTATGTATTTTACCCATTAGCGACTTGTTGAATAGGCCGTTCATGTTGTTTGTTTAAGTCATTAGGAAGAATAATAATATGTCCTCAGAAAATCGGTGTGATTTGTGCCATGATTAAAGCCAATGCATTATTTTACAGTGTTTTGCACTTGATTATCACATTGAGGCATTAATTAAACATCCTAGAACTTGTTTTTTTGTTTAGAATTGTTATTTTTAAATTAAACTACATGAAGCACTGATTAAAGCAGGATGGCTTTCCCACCTGTTGCTCTTTACATAATAAGTACCTTACATTTTGATTTTAAGGTTGTAAATGTATCCAGTACTTAAATGAAATTTGAATACTATGTGCTATAAATGATACAATATGTTATTTTAACGTTTGATGGTACCAAAAGTACCAAAGTTTTGAGGAAAAAGTAAAAATACATCTGTATTTCCCTTGTATTTGTGTGGAGAGACAAAACAAAAGCTGTTCTACAAAGAGGGAACATGTTACTTTCTGATTGTTTTACAGTGGTTACGCTCTAATCCTTTAAGCTAGAAACACACCAAGACCTTGGCACAGACATGAAGGAGGTTTTTGATTGATGTAGAAGACGTCTCTTTCTGGCCACTGCATGCCTCTCCGCTCTGTCCTCATTTACAGCCTCTATCCTCGCCAGCAGTTTAATCCAACGGTCAGCAAATAGGTTTCGTGTGTCTTTAGTGTTTCTGAAAGATGCATGACAGACAGATAGAGAGCAGAGGAGAAAGACAGCGATGTCTCATGGTCTCTAAAGGTTTTCCTTTACATCCTGACCTGTAGACTGAGGACAGATTCACAGCCTTTCATAATCACTGACACCCAAAAACTGACCTGCATAAGAAAAAGATAGAAAATACAGACAGACATAAATATTGTTTAATTTTAACTAGTACTGTATCAAAATTCAAAGTTCTGGTGACAAGTCTATTTGATATGTAGTACCACTAAGAGCACTGGTAATCAAGAGTGGATAGTTCACTTCAGTTTTTAGCAGAAAAGAAGCAGTCCTAAAGTCAGAGAGATTACCTAATCTTTAAAGTTAGGTAACTGAGATAATAAAGTTCCAAATTAAAATTTCTCTGTATTTTTGTGCATGTTTTGATTCATTGTTTTCTGTCATACTTTTCATTTCTAACATATTTTTCTTCTTCTTTCACAGATTTTCAGAAGACTCAGCCTCAGCTCTGAGCCCACCCTCAGTACGCTCCCAGTCACCTTCACCAATCTCTTTATCACAGCCATCGTTATCCCCGTCCCCGACCCCCACCTCCCAGTACCCAAACTGGGGGAGATCTCCATCCCCTCAGCCTCCAGCTTCCTCTCAGCCTCCCCGTTCCCATTCCCCACTGTCCCCCACTTCTTACTCCCCTTACCCCACCTCCCCCAAACACAGACCCGTGTACCGGACCAAAGCCCTCGAGTTCCAGTTCATCCCCAGTCGAGAGTCCCGCAAAGCAGAGTCACACATAATGCAGCGTAGGCGAGCGCCCAGCCCCCTCATCTCCCCTTCAGAGAGGCCCAAGCTGGGTCCACCACGGCCATCATCCCTCCCACTCCTTCCCACCACACCCCTTTACAGCGCCATCTATGACCTCAGAGGTTCAATCACCCCGCCGTCACCTGGGAACCCCCTTGGAGATCCTTACTTCTCACCCTCTCCTCCCCTGTTTGCCCCCTCTGGTGCCCCTCCTCCTCCAAACTCCACTTTAGTAGTTTCCCGCTCCCTCTCTCCAACTCACTTCCTTTCTGGGACATCTTCTCCACCCCTGCACCCTCTCCCTCCACCTCCCTGCTTGAGTTACCCCCACTTACCTCCCCCTTCCCCTACAAAGCCTTTTGCTTCCAAGCCGTTGCCCTACTGGACCAAGTACGACGTCGCCGACTGGCTGGGATACCTGAACCTGGGTGAACACAGAGAGCGTTTCCTGGATAACGAGATCGATGGCACCCACCTGCCCTCCCTCACCAAGGATGACTATCTGGATTTGGGTGTAACACGTGTAGGCCACCGCATGAACATTGAGCGGGCCCTTAGGAGCGTGATGGACAGGTATGGGGCAGCAGAGAAAAACAGCCCACCAGTCAGAAACAAAATGACCTTACACCAAACTTTTTTTTATTTTATCTGAGATAAGTAGCTTTATCTTGAGTAAAAAGTAATGCTCTCTCTCTCTCTAGCACAAATCATAGTGAGAATCTACCTGTGCACTCCATTAAGTGTTATGTTTGCAATGGTGCATTTTTATTCGTTTGATGCTACAGTTACAGAACAATTTACAATTTTATTGTGTTATGTTTATGTCATTGATTTAAGGCAAGTGAAAACACTTCATTAACCATTAAGTCACAAATACTTTGTGGTTTCTTTACTCCACCGTGACAGTAAATCGAGCCGGGTTGTATACACCAGAAGACATTTTGGGACATCAATCAATAAATCTTTATTTTTGCAGCACCAGTACATAACCAAAGTTATCCCAAGACACTTTACCAAAGGGCAGGTCTAGACTGTACTCTTTTATTTATAAAAGACCAAACATAAATGCACCATGACTTCAACTCTAAGCAACATTTGGCAAAGTGTTAGTGGCAAGGAAAAACTTAATTTTACCAGACAGAAACTTGGTAACTTTGCAAAGCAAAAAAGTTCCAATCCACAACGTTTGTGCTGTTCAGACCAATCAGCATCATTTAAGTAGAATAAGGCAGTAGCTGTTGGCGGGGTTTAGTTGTACTCTAAGCCATTTGCAAAGGTGGCCTCCAGTGCAATGATTAGCTTACATATAGCTCTAGTATAGCATCCATTTTACCAGAACTTGAACATGTTTCTTTATGAAATAAACAATAAAAACACTTATAGCTTTTCATGATGGGAAAGATGTTTTCACTCTTCTGCCGACCTGCTTTAGCATGGGTTTGTGGCAGTTATGGGGTTGTGGTTAGTTGTGCGAGTGGTTGTAAACAATGGCTGCTGCCACAGTGGCTATTAGCTTGGATGTAGCTGTAGGAAAACAGACCACATTTCTTTTAAAACATGAGCAAAGAGCCCCACCGAAAACTTGTCTTGGCAGAGAAGATGTTTTTGCACGTCTCCTGACTGGCCTTGGCATCAATTTTATTCACAGAGAAGTTCCACTATTACAGTCTACAGCAGCAGTAACCTGCTACCTCAAGTGAAGTGCATGCGGACAACGTCATTTGGTCTTGTTGCTCTTAATGGCCTGTCATGAATGTGACAAACAGACCGTTCCTCCAATCACCTTCTTTGAGGATTCTCTGAAAAGTCCTGCCCTTTCCAAACACTTTCTATGGGCGCTTTCTCAGATGAATGTGAAATACATCCATGCAATAGATATTTGAAACAGTCTATCTGCCATGTCAGGTTAGAAACCTGGAGCAGAACCAGACTTTTGTTTAGCAGCCATTTGAAGAAGCTGTGTTGGGGTTGCAAAGGGGATAGAGTGAAAAGCAGAGAGGGAGAAGAGGAGGATACAGAAGAAGAGAAGAGAGTAAATGGAGAAAAAGAAATACAGAAAGGGGACATGCAGAAAAAAGAAAGGGATGCAGAAAGCGGGAAAACAACATGAAATGATAGCTTTTGGGAAGACTGTTTTAAAAAAAATTCACAACATTAGAAGTTAACACATGGTACTTATGCCCTACTTGAAAGGACAAGTGCTTAGTAAAGAAATCCCTGAAGCCATTTACACCCTCACTAGTGGCCCTCACAAGTCATCTGGGCAGACTGATGGGCAGCAAAAAGCCAGTATTTCACTTAGGGTTGTCAAGTGGGAACATCCTTTCTCTGTCGTTCAGTTATTCCACAGCAACTCCAGAGAGCTGAACAGTTATCTCTGGTGGCCCCTCACCCACCTTTACAACATGCAGCCATTCTGCAAGATAAGCGCAGAAGTGCATGATAGATCGGAGCCCCCCCGGTGTGCTCACCTTTTTTCCTTTTCTTGACATTCTGCATCTTACCTTCCCTATCACATGGCCATCACAGCCTGAACAGCATCACCAACCTTCAACAACTAATCAGTTTTCAAGCCTTGGTCACTAAATGCATTTTTGTGATAAAATTAGGGAGTAATCCACATTCACTACTCAAGAGTGCTGAACTTTTTAGAAAACGGGAGTATTTTTTTCACCTCCTTAAAATTGCCATTTTCACCAACACATAAGGTCCTTTTAAAGACGAAGAGACCACTAGTTAACCCCATATGACGGTTCAGTCTTTGTTTTACAGGAATATTTCTCCCTTAGTCAACAAAAACATTTCAGCTCTGTGTCCTCCGTAGAAACAGCACCCTCTACCTGTTTCTATAAGTATTACTATTTATGTGTGGTGAAAAACGACTCAGAAAGCAACCCATAGTTAAAGACTAAGATCTCACCAGGACTCTTTTTGGTAATGGTTCTTTGGATCAGAATCTGGTTAGATTACAAACCATTTTTATATACACAAGCAGTGTGCTCCCTTTAATCAACTGTTGTAGACTGAACATTTCAAGTAGATCATCTTGTGGGCAATAAGCATATTTACGTTGGTGTTTCTAACTCTAAACTATCTTTTTGTTGAGCATTAGCCCTGAAATCTTTTTTTTCTCCAACTCAAAAACCATCGATATTCCTTACTTTCTCTTCCTGATTTCCCAAACTATTTATTCTCCTGTCCTCTCCAAATTAAGGCAAAAAGTCAGAAAATAAATCTTAAGAATAAACAGTAACATTAGATATGAAATAATGTATTAAATATATATATCTCTAAAAATGAATGAAATAAGAAATAATACTGTTTTGTTAGCACCAAATGTCCAGATTAAACAGCCCCTCCAAACATTTGACTCCCCTCCTGTGTTTGTGAGCTGCCTTTGCCTCACCCCTTTGACCTAATCTTTTAGTCTTTGTCAATGAGTCAGTTGTTTTGAGAGCAAAAATACTGCCCCTGACCCTTTGACCGACAGTCTGGCCATTCATTTTGAGTAACAATATTGCTATCTGTAGTATTGTTATCGCTGACATCCCATTTGGCGGCAGGAGCGGGTGTTTGTGGAGCATTGGGATTTTTGGCGGAGGCACTACTGCTCACATGTCTCAGTAGCTTCTGATCCACAACTGGACTGTCTAAGAGAGGTGAACATTATTCCAGTTTTCCTCCAGCAAGTTCAAGTGAATTCATACACAGAGACGATCATCAAAGCATACAATAGGCCACAGCTATGCATTTTTTAATTCTATTTTTAATCAAGTGGATCATCAGGAAAGCATACTGGCAACTGGTAAGAAGTTCCAGTACACTGGAAAAAGTCCTGGTACACCAAGGGGTAAAATTTAGTAGCCATACAGCGTTCTGGAGCATACTGGCCTACTTCAGCACTGCAGTGTTAATTTCGTCACTAAAACTATGAATAAAAACGTTCATCAACAGCATTTTTCCATGAGAAAGTCTAGAATAAGATAAGCCAAAAATAGTTCTTTGACAGCTTAAACCAGACAAATGCAATTTAGTTTTTATCGACATTCAAAATCCATGATATTTCTCCACTGTGGGTAAATCCATCAAAATACTAATGATATTCTGCAGGGACCCCAGGTTTGGCAAGGCGGATAAAACACACTACCATGATTTGGTTCCAGATTCAGACAAGAGAATACATGCTTGCACTTAAAGTTAAGACTAAAATGTGACTTTTTATGGACTAGTGTGTTTTTGTCACTATTTTGCAATGCAAGCTTTGGCTATTGGTCATGTGCTCTTGCAAAACACGGAGGCTTTCTTGGTAAAAACTTAAATACTCAAAAGTTTTGAATAGTGTGTACATTTGAGCCAACATTGTCTTGTGACCCATTTTTACCAAAAACTCTCTGAATTACAGGAGAGAAATCGTACCCATCTGTTATGCTGAATAGCCTAGCTTGTACAACCAGAGTGTCCTTCTTAAGAGAGCAATGCTCACTTAAATCACTGGAGGCTAATGCTACTACTACTGCTACGTATCTCATACAACTCAACGTCAAAAATACTGAACTATCCCTTTAATGAACAAATAATTTTTCCATTTAAAAATGTTTTTGTCATACACAAGAGATGAGCTCACAGCTATGCTACAGCAAACCAAAACCATTCATTATCATGTCACAACAAAACACAGAACCTGACTTTTGTCCCATTTGTCCTTCTGTCCTCAGGCTGTCCAGCAGCCCGTTTCCCATTTCTGTCCTCTCACCCCGGGAGGGACAGACTGAGATGAGGAGGGACGACGGGAGCCGGAGCTGAAGTTGCAAACTCAGAGAGCCAGAAACAGAGAAAGAAAAAGTGAGAGGGAAGGAGAGGTCGGAGTCAATGAGGGAGGAAGACACAACTGCTGCTATCCACGGTGGATTCACACAACAAATGAGGGGGGACCAGATTTCATAGAGAGGGCCACAGAGAGAGAGAGTCAGGTCCCAAAGAGGGATGGAAACAAGGAAGAAGGGGCCGATGATCCATAAACACAGCAGCTGGAACTCCCTGGCTAATTTACACACTCCCTGACGTGTGTGTACGCTGACACCAACCAACAAATACACTTTCATCCAGAATCAAACACTACGGCTACAGCAGAAGACCAGGGATGAAACTGAACCAAATACTTGAGAGGAACAATCAAAAGCCACTTAATTTTCCCTTTTTAAGCAAAGCAGGTTGTGTTGTTAGCAAGCAAGAGGAGATAAGATTCATAGTGTGGCCATCTTTTTTTAAATCATCCTCTTTCCCCCCAGTCGGCTGGTTAAATCTGTTCAGGTTCAAGGCTGGAAAAAGGAGTGCAATCAGTGACAAACCCTTCCTGTGTGAGTGCATTTTTATTTTAAGAGTATTTACGAACGAATGTTTGCAGGAGTGAGGTTCTGTGCGTCTGCGTGGTGAGCGTAGACACAGAGAGATTTATCGTGACAGCTTCCACATGTGATCGACGCAGACAGATCAATCGCGTCCTTGTGTGTCTGGCTTCGATTGGTTTTGTCTTGTTTTTACCTCACCACTGGCAGGGCTCTGTCCTCACTGCAGGTCCTTCTGTGTTTCTCTATAGCTCTTTATCATTAAGTCTTATAATGACATACTATATACAGACTGGTCACTGTATCACTAATTTGTAGCAAAAATAAGTGCCCAGACCAACAAAAAAATACAAAAAAAAGAAACACACCCACACACAGGCACCTAAGTTACTACTAAACATGCCTGCATGCATACACCAACATGCACATACACACAAGCACTCACAAGTGGTTGTGTTAGAGTTTATGGGACACATTATATATAAACACACACTTTATGTTCGGATCTAAGATACACAAAAAGGATTCAGACTGTGCTTTCAACTCTTAGACGGGATAATGTGAAGAAGAGGATTTTATCTAAGTGAGAAAGACTTCCTCAGCGTCGAGGTAACTGTTGTTCACCCACTCAGACCTTTTCCAAGGGAGACTGACACAAAGAGAGGGGACGGGAAGAGGAAAAACTGCCATTTCTCTCGCTCTTTCCCGCCCAATCCCCCCTCTCACTCTCGACTCAATCCAGGAGGAAAAAAATCCCGACCGAGGGGACGTGAGAAAAATGCTTCTATCAAGTTTTAATACTCTGATTCTTCTTACAATTTTTAAACTTTAAATGGAAATACTGGAATATTGATATGAAGAGATTTATTGTTACTATTTCTCATTACTATCATCGTCCTTACTGTTATTAGAGAGTTTCTACCTTTGGTGGTTGTGACAGCACTCTTATGCAGTCAGTGTTTTCTGGCTGTTTGGTGAAGATAATCGTATTGGATAGTATATATATAAATATATATGCATATGTAGGTATTTTTGAATTGAAAGATGCATTTTGTTTCGTGCACTGAACCCTTAACATGGCTTTTACTTGACGAGAAGCATTGCAACTCTTAATGTGAAGCACATTTTTAGACTCACTTTCCTCTGCCTTTTACTCCATTTTTTCACCCTAGAAGCTTTAATTGAAATTAATGGCCTCAAATTATGATTTCAAAACACTTCTCTTTAACATGCAGATGCTAAAAATGTAGCCCACAATATAAACAAGTAAAAATCACTTTAATTTACCAATGCTTCCTTCATTTACTGCTAGATAACAGCCCTCTGTGATTGGTTACTTGCACTAATATTCTTTCATTTTCCTGACATGTTTCCCTTCATATCTCCATCTCATTTTAGCCTCAGTCCTGCTTTTCTCGCTGTTGCTGAGATCAAACGAAAAGGGCTCTCTCATGACCTCTCTACCTTGAACAACACGCCACCTCTCCTGCTGCTTCCAAGTCCTCCAACACATATCAAACATTTGTTTCTACACCAGGGCATCGATGGGGAGTTCCTTCTCTCTCCTGCCAGATTTAACTCAATCTCTTGATGAGTTTTCATAGATCACGTTTCTCACAGTGCACACGCACATATAAAGGCTGCAAATGTGAAATGTTAAAGGGGAGATTTGTCTCTGGGGTTGTTTTGCATTGGTGATCAAGGAGAGATTATATTTGAATGCAAGAGAAATAGCAATAAGGACGATGAAAATAATGGTCATCTAATTATGGTTTAAGATGTATAAAAAGTCTCAAAAGTTCTAAAGAATCTCTGTCTTCCAAATAATGTTTAACATGAAAAGGTACAATGTATTTATTTAACTCTTCTGCTTTCTGTACAGCTGGACCCGTTCTCCGTATCATCTGATCCTCTGATCCAAGCCAGTTAAGGAGCCTGCTACTGCTCATCTTTTGCATCCTATTGTGTGTAAAAAGCACCCTCTGCTGTCTCATTGTTTATTACCAGCATCTTATGCAATGCCCCTTTTTCCCATTAGCAACTATGACTTCTCACAGTTCCCTCCCAAGGTCATGAAGAAGCCTAAAAGGGTCACTCTTAAAAGAACGAGCAGAATCCACTGCTAGATTCCACTTGTTTCTAAGAAAGTTGCTAGTGTAAAAAAGGCAGAGAAGAAACTTTGGCAAAACATTTTGTGCTGATACAACACTGTTCCTGCTAAGTGAAACTTTTTAGATTCTTTCTTTACATTCTGCAGATATAAATCAGAGTGACTGCTCATCGTCGCTGACAGCAGAGAAGATCTTTGTGAACCTGTCCACCTCTATAGAAAGCATTTCTTTTCCTTTAAGAGATCTTTTAAAAAATGAGAATATGAACTGCTGAAGGTCACTTACAGAATATATATGTATATGTGATGCGCATATACACACATTCATATAAATCATATATGAATTTCAAATGTTTTAAGAGATAATAAATTGTTAGAATTATAATAAAGATACAGAAACTAAGTTCTAATTTTTGTTTTCTGATTTCTTTAATTTTTTTACCTCCTACATCCATCCTGATTCTGTTATTAACTTTGCAGCAAGAATTTCATTTTTATTTCTCATTTACAGATCTCATCAATAATGTTATCAAGCTGAAGCTTTTTTCATACATTAACATAAAGGCCAACGACCTATGTTGGATTTCTAATCTTTTCTAATACAACCCAAGTTTCAAAAAAGTTGGGACACTGTGTAAAATGTAAATAAAAACAATGTAATCATTTGCAAATCCCATCAACCCATATTTTTTCTCACAATAGAACATGAAAAACAGCAGATGTTAAAACACACATTCAACAGTTTCGTGAAAGCAATTAGCTTATTTTGAATTTGATGGCAACAACACATCGAAAAAAATTATGGATGGGGCAACAAGAGGCTGGAAAAGTAAGTGGTGCTAATAAAAAACAGCATTTTGCAACTAATAAGGTTAACTAGTAACAGGTCAGTAGCATGGCTGGGTATAAAAGGAGCATTTTAGAGAGGCAGGGTCTCAGAAGTAAAGATGGGCAGAGGTTAATCTTTAAAAAAATGCTTCTCAAAATTTGGAAAAAAAAAAATACTCTCACTGCAAAACTGTGAAGACTGTGTATTCAGTCATCTACAGTACAAATATAAAAAAAATTAAGAAAATCTGGAGAAATCGCTGTGGATGGTCTTCTTATAATTGGGTATAGTCTATATTATAATATTGATTACCCTGGTCAATTATAATAGGCCACATCAGAGAGGAAGGTCTAGACCTACCGACCTTGTAAAGTGTCTTGAGACAACTTCGGTTATGAATTGGCGCTATACAAATGATTGATGATTGATATTTATGATCTTTGGGCCCTCAGCCGGAACTGCATTAAAAACAGGCATGATTCTGTACTGGAAATCACTGCATAGGCTCAAGAACACTTCTAGAAATCATTCAATCAACACAGCTTGCTGCGCCATCCACAAATGCAAATTTAGGCTCTTTCCTGCAAAAACTGGAGCTGTATGTGAACACGATCCAGAAACACCTCCATCTTCTCTGAGCCAAGCTAATTTAAAATAGACCGATGCAAGTTGGAAAACTGTTCTGTGGTCAGATGAATCAAATTTTGAAACTCTTTTTTGAAACCACAGATGCTGTGTCCTGTGTACTGGAGGAGAGGGACCCTTCAGCTTGCTATTTGTGCACATTTTAAAAGCCTACATCTCTGATGGTGTGGGTAGTTTACACATCTAGAAAGGTACTATCAATGCTGTAAAATATAGAGATGTTTTAGGGCAACATATGCTCCCATCCAGACGTCTCTTTCAGGGAAAGCCATGCATATTTCAGCAAGACAATGCTAAACCACAGACTGCATCCATCCCAACAGCACAGCTTCACAGTAGAAGAGTACAGACCTTTCACCTGGGACTGGTAGGCAGCAAGAGTCCTACATCAGACAAATATGGGACTGCATTCCTCTCCCAAAACTCCAGTAACTGGTCTGCACACTTTTCGGATGTTTACAGACAGTTGTTAAAAGAAAGGGGATGTTACACAATGGTAAACATGGATGGCTTTGTCCCTACTTTTTGGTATTTGTTGCTGCCATCAAATTTAAAATGAGCTAATATTTTTCATGAAAGGATAAACGCCTGTGTCAACACCTGATATGTTGTGTTCTATTCTCAGTAAAATATGATTTTGATGAGACTTGCAAATAATTGTTTTTTTTTTAACTTTCTACAGAGCACCCCAAGTTTTTGGGAATTGGTGTTGTATAAAACAGACATTCATTACTTTGAGATACTATAAATCTTATGCACTCTTGTGGAGCAGTAATGCTTGAGTTTGCAGTTGGTTAAGAAATGATACTGGGAGTCTGATACATATTTTGGGTAGCAGTCATGACCTTTATGACTAATGGTTTGTACCACAATTCAAGGATAAGCCTCACCTGATCATCACCTCACTCACTTTTTAGGTCTCTAGCAGTTCTGATTCTGTTGATCTTTGCACAGAGAAGCAAACAGCAGCCCTGTCCAGCTCTCCTGGAATCTCTTCCATGTTTTTGAGGCCATGCTGTGAGACAGTAGACCTTCTCATGGCTGCACATATAGATGTAACATCCTGGGGAGCTTGATTACCTGAGTAGCCTAATAGGACTTACAGCAAGGACACTAGCAGTTCACAAAACTGAAAAAGAATTAAGTCAGGGTGTTTTTTTTTTCTTTTAAAGTGCATTTGTGGACATCACATGCAAAACCACTCCATTTTTGGAGGTAGTCTTGGGTTTCCCTTTCCATTGTACCTGATGTCCCAGTCAAAGCAGACAAATTTGATTCACTAGCTTGATGTTGCAAGTTCCTACTTAAATTTTCTTGGTGCAGTGTACATGCATTCCTGCTTTACCCATCAAACACTGAAAACAGAACCATCAGTGAAGCTACAGAGTCTCTTTAGCTTTGTTACCACTGGGAAGTAAGGGAGGGAACTTTTCAATCAATGCTGAAGAAAATCACGTGTTATAATTGATTTGTTTACTAAAAAGGGGGAGGAACTGGACACTTTCCTTTTTGTCTCAACCAGATTTGATTTCTGAGCTAAAGAAATCCAACCATATCCTATTTTGATAGAATACACAAAGCTTGGTAATGTAAGATCATTCAGGGTTAACACGCCTTTCCAAGCACCCGCAGCTGTGGTAAATTCCACTAGAAAGCTACACTTGGTTATTTCGCTTCCTTATTTAATATCGCCATTATGGTACAGACAACCAAAACTTCAAGTCTGGAGTGTATTTGGAGATAGGACATACCTTCAAAGTTGTCTTATTATATTCAATTATTACATGCCAAAGACCCTTGTTCACCTAAAGGGTGTGTTTTTCAGTCTAATAACCAATTATATCACAAGGCAAACAATTAAAACTTATGAGTACTTCAACTAAAATCTAAGCACTTACCAAACCTTGAAAACAGCAGTAAAATATACTATATTTTAAGGCTTTCAAGCACCTAACAAACCTTCTGTATGTGGCAAACCCAAGCCAGTTCTACAGCCAAGAAAGGTAAAAGAAACTATGGTATATGTAGGATTTTATTTCACACTGAAAACAAGGTTATTAAATGATAAACTCACATTACAAGAAACACTAAAACAGAAACAGGCTGCACGTAAGTTGAGGTCATCAGTTCTAGGAACAGTACCTGGGGAGAAAAAAAAAGAAAACTGTCAGGGAAGCATCTCAAAATTATAAAAGGTTTCAAAAATGTTTCCATAGTCCTCTCCTCAGACTCTGCCTTGTCAGGGGCAGAGCTGCACTTTTATCACCACTGATCATCTGAGCCCAGTGCAAAACATCACAAGAGATCAACGTGTTTGCAGGGTAGTGTAGCGATGAAAAACAAACCTAGTTTGAGTCCAAATCAGATGTGGCTTCCTCTCCACAAACACCTAAAAGCAAACAATATAAATGTTAAATATTTGAACTTTTACCCATCAACTCTGTCATGATGATTGTGTCAGCTTGGATTGAATGTAGCCTCCTGTCACATTTTAAAGGATGGCAGGCACAGCTGATTGATGAACAGGCTGCTTTTCTCCTCAGGAACTCTGGCTTGTCAGGGCCAAAGATGCACATTTGTCTCCACACAGAGTCAGAGCCCAGTGCAGGTCATCAAGGGAGAAAGGACACTAAACACCCTCAGCCAGTTTCATTGACTCATTGACATAAAATCTTTATATTAACATTTTTAATCTGGGAACCAATCCAGCTAGCTACATAAAAAACTGATGACTGTTATGGCGCAAGAATGACATTAGAAAACTAAGAAAAGGCAAAGGCACAACACTGTACACATTGTTCAAAGAGTAAAGCAACAACACATCCCATAATCAAATGGCAGTCCATTAATTGATAATCGTAGCTTTTCAAACACTAACATTGCATTCTACATTCAATTTTATTGCAGTGTTTGTACATATATTGTTGATAATGCTGTTGTAGTACACTGTAGTGGCCTAGGATTGTGGGTAATGTAGTTTTCTTCTGCCAAGGCTAGTAATCAAACCATTATTTTCTTGAAACAAAACTAAAATACAAACTTGGGTCTTCAACAGGAGCATAAACAACCCTTTCTGTCTCAGGTAACTTGTGTTTATTCTAGTACAAGTATGACATTATGGATAATCAAAGCTGCCATGAGATGATGGGAATTTGTGCACTCTTAACCACCCTATTGAGCACTAAAGTGGAAATATGAATCATTGTTTAGCTATTATACCACATGGCAGCTATTAAAACGGGCTTTTTATATCTGCTTCATGCACTAAATTCCCATTTCTTAAATTCTGAATGGATTAAAATGATAAAAAGGTTAAAGATCAGACAGGCTGATTTATCTTAATGACTGAAGTTATAAGTATGATTGCTATGGTGCGTCTACAAATACCTTTTTGAGCCCACACAGTCCAGTTGTGTTGGTTTATCCTCTTGAGTGTGATCTAAAAGGAGAGAAATTACATTTTACTATGTTGTTAAAATTACTTGACTCATTCATTCAGAATCAGTCCGCTTTCTCCTCAGATACTCTGGCTTGTCAGGGCCAAAGATGCACGTTGTCTCCATAAAAACTCAGAGCCCAGTGCAAGTCATCAACGGAGGAAAAGCGACATTATATTATACATTTACACATTAAGATGGCGGCATTTACAGCACAGGCACAACTCTTTCAACATATTTACATTCTTATTAACTATGTTGCTCTGTTGCCTTTACCTGTGATGCTAATCATGCTAAATCGGCTAACCACGTGGACCCAGGCCTGTAATGTTTCCGTCTATCCTGATGTTAATTTGCTCATATCAGCTACTGCAACTAAAGAAACCAATAACTAAGCACCAAATTAACTACAGTAATGTACAAATGTGAAGTTTCTGTGTTTAGCCCCACGTGACAAACGAGTGAAACTTCCTAGATCTAGGCATTTAAGATTACTTCAGCTTACTAAATCAACAAATGACACGATATTTTGATATAACTCATCTTATAAACACAATCTCATCTCATTCGACTGGATTATCATTTACAATGTGCAGCAATTAAGAATGTTAGCATGATCAGTTCAAAAAACAAAAATGGATTTGAGGCAAGCCTCTATGTTTTTAGTTATAGAGCTAGGTCAAATAGACATAATAAAACTGAAGATACTTCAAGTTAGTTTAGCTCTCTCACCCACACCGAAGTCCGAACATTCAAGTAGACAGACAGCAGACAAGTGATCACGTTGAAGAGTCTTCGTCGTATGAATATAAAAGAAAATCTTTCCTCTTCTTCTTCAACTTCTTCTTCTCCCGCAACTTGTAGGCGCATTGCCGCCACCTCCTGGACTGGAGTGAGGGTCAGAACAGCCCTGCCTGCCTCTCCTCTCTATACTTGGAGCACCCTTAAACTACACGATCTACAACAGTGATCATCAGCTGGAGCCCCATGGGCCATAACAGGACCCCTAAAGCTATAAAATAAACTTAAAACAGCAAAAACAGAAACATTCATTATGGTTTTTTGAGAAATCCACTTGTCAGCCATTATGAATAAATATGATGCATGATAAACATATCAGACCAGTCCTGATTAAATCTGCACTTTTCTACTTCAACTTTCCACCTCAGGCCACTGGAGAGTGCAGTTTTCCCTGTTTAGGACTTAAAACAAAAGGGCTGTTTCCTGCACGTGTCTTTCACCAATCAGAATGCAGCAAATTAACCTAAACCCCAGTGATGGACATGGCAGCCCCAGATATTTGTAGCTAATATTTTTTTCAGTTGTCCCATTGTGGCTGGCTGCAGTGTAGGCAATAGAGACTGTTCTCGCTGTTAATGCCTAAAAATCTACTTTCTGAAAAATCACCTAATAGAATAATATTGTTCTATTATAGTCTGCTAAAAGATGAAGTTGGCCCATGTACTACTGTAGTTGATGACCCCTGATTTTTGTTTCTGTAACTTTTCCTCATTTCACATACTTCCTGTGAATGCTTAACCTTTTCATCCAACTCTGTCTGCCATTTCTCTTTCATTTCTGACTGGATTATACATTAATTATATTAATTACATTAATTAATTACATTAATTAATTATATCTATATATATATATATATATATAGATTATATCTATTTCTGTTTTCATTGTCTTCCTTTTGCAAACTTGCCAGCCGGCTCATTTTCCTCCACTCCAGTATGTTCATAAATCCATATGAACCGGACCTCTATTCCTGTTCTTTATTTCTTTAATTGTTTGCATTATTTCCAAAACTATATCCTGTCTGGTATCTGATTGCATATTTTGTAAGCTTATAAATGCACTACTGGAGTCAGAACAAATTAAAACTCTCCTGGTTTAATTTCCTCTATCCAGCTAAGAGCAAGAAAAATTGCCAACAACTCCCCAGTGTACACTGCCAGATTATCACTTACCCTTTCTTTGACAAAGCATTTTATTCAGGAATGATATTCCCACTTTTTTCACTGCTGCTATAGATGCATCCATATACATAATTACATAATTTAAATATTTTCCTTCATTGTATCTATTAACTTAATCTTTTTTGGTGTGTCCCCCCTTTCCTTTCCCCCGTATTTACCCAGATATAAACTGACTCTGAGCTGGATCCGGCCTCAACTTGCCAGATTCACCCAATCACAACCACTTAGCACCCTTGCACCAAATAAGGCTGGAATCAACAGTAAGACAGTAAGGATAGTGTCCCAGACAGCAGCTGACTCTGGGCTGGATCCGGCCTCAAATGTCTTTGCCATCAGAGATAGAGCAAAGACATCTGGCCCAGATCTGCCTTTGAGCCTGCATAATTTTGTCCCAAATCTGGCTAAAAGGCGACACAGGCTGTGCCAGTTTTGCGCTAGGTTTGGGCCAAAAACTAACTTTTTTCCATTTTCTGGGCCTGTTCTGGTCCGAAACTGTTATAGAGCCGTCACATGACTCTGCATCACTTTAAGCCCATTGTGGAAAAAGACACTGGGGCTGACCTGTTTTCTCGACTGGGACAAAAAATTTAAGTAAATCCACCCAGATCTGGTCCAGTCACATTTTGCTATCTGGGTATGGATCCAGACTGCTTTCCTCCAGGGTCCATGGTGGAGAGACCAAAAATGGAACTGTGAGGCGCAGCTTTTGGTCAGTTAACCCAAACTCTCTGGCCTTTTCCTCTATTATCTACCCCAAGCATATATATATATATATATATATATATATATATATATATATATATATATATCGACTGACAGAATTGTTAGTTTCTGTTGTGTTACTTTACTGGTATAAAGTTGCAGTTCTTCTGTTTACCCACCAGGGGGCACAAACACTTTATTTTAAACACACAGGTGTTGACATCATCCACAGTCAGGTAAATTCTCAACAAACTGCTGAGGCTTTACAGAGCCAGACACACTGTTTATATCTAGTTATGATTAAAAAAAAAAAAATACGTCCATAAAACATCTCTATATCTATTCTTTGATCACCTTTTGATAATTTGAGTTACACAGTATAACCACTAGATGGCAAAGACAATAATTATTATAGATACTGTAAGAAATAAACACAGATAGACTGACTAATAGACACCACTTTAAATGTTTCTGTGACAACTGATTATTTGAAAATAATCAGACAAAACTGATGCAAAATCTTCATGACGACATTTCGAGAGATTTCGCCATAGTTTTTAACACCTTTAAAGCAAATGCACATTAGGACATATCAATACATTATGCTGTTTCCTGTAAGATTAGGCTATGAAATCTGCTAAAGTAACTGCCTGGAAGAAATTAAACAAAATGAAAAATTTAAAAGTGATTTCATTTAAACAAATGTGTGACTCATTCTTTCATAGTTCCCTTATATAATCAGTCTCACCATGTGCAGCACCAATCAGTGGAGAAGAGTGGATTTAGATTAAAAACTTGAGCAAATGTACGAGATCTACACTGTTAAAATACTTTGAGGCAGGGGCATGGAAATGTAATCAGAAAATGCACTTAAAGTATCAAAACTTTAAAACCAGTTGTAAAACTATCAAATTACAGCATTGCAAGAACAGCATAATGAAATGAAGAACATAAATTCAAATCATGACAGTGAATTTGCAATACTGGCATTGGGAATAATTGGTTTGTTTGTAACTGGACAATTAGGAGTTATTGTAAACTACCTGGAGCTTTAAAGAGATACTTCAACATTTTGGCAAATTCGCCCATTGCCATAATTCCTATAGTCTTAGTAATAGGTTTGTTACCTTCAGTTGTCGGTGCAAGCTATTTTTAGATCACCGCTGCCGAGTTCAGACCTGCTGTACCAACTCAATGTAAGCAGACAGTATTCCGGCTTTCCCTCATCAAACTCGTCAAATACACAATTCAACAACTCCAAAATGCTTTCGTGGACAAGTTGTGACCTGCACATTCACCACACTATGTGGCGACTGTTTTAGAGCTGGCTTAAAACTGCACAGCTTCAGGGCACAAGCAGCCTGTGTTCATTCAAGTAATAATAATAATAATAATAATAATAATAATAATAATAATAATAGTAATAATAATGCGTTTACATGGAGGGCAAGAAAGCCAGAGTTTGATTGCTTTTATGATTTTACGTACACTTATGGAAAAAAGTATTCAACAGATACTATAATGACATTTTGCAGCTATAGCAGCCTGCACTCTTCTTGGAAGGCTTTCCCACAATGCCCATTCATCCTGTAGAGCATAGATGAGGTCAGGCACTGATGCTGGATGAGAAGCCCTAACTCGCAATCTCCGTTCCAGGTCCCAAAAGTGATTGTTGGGGTTGAGGTCAGGGCTCTGTGCGGACTAGTCATGGTCTCTCACACTGAACTCTTCAATCCATGTCTTTATAGTCCTTACTTTGTGCACTGGGACACAGTTCTGTTGGAATAGAAAAGGGCTTTCTCCAAACTGTTGCCACAAAGTTGGAAGCATAGCATTATCCAGAATGTTCTGGTTTGCTGAAGCATTAAGATTGTCCTTCACTGGAGATAAGGGTCCGGCCTGAAAAACAGCCTCATAGCATTATCCCTTTCCATCAAACTTCACAGTTTGCCCAGTGCAGTCAGGCAGGTGATGTTCTCCCTGCATCCTCCCAACTCTGTTTTGCCTTATTCGTCACTCCACTGCTGCTTCACAGTCTAGTGTCAGTGTGCTTTACACCACTTCATCTGGCGCTTGGCGTTGTACTCGGTGATGTGAGGTTTGCATGCAGCTGCTCAGCCATTGAAATCCGTACATGAAGCTCCCGCTGCACTTCTGCAGTGGAAGTTCAGAATTGAGTTATGCACAACGCATCTTCAGTTATTGACCCCGATCTGTGGTTTTACATGGTCTTTTGCTTCATGGCTGAGTTGCTGTTGTTCCTAAATGCTTCCTCTTTCTAATATCACTGACAGTTGTCTGTAGAATATCCAGCAGCATTTCTGCCTTTTTGCAAAGGTGGCATCAATCACAGTACCACAAATACTTGCAGATAGAGACTGCATGGCTAAATGCCTGATTTTATGCATTGAAACACCTGACTTCAGCACTTAAAAGGTGTGGCCAAATACTTTTGTCTATACAGAGCACCTGTCTTAGAAAGCAGGTAAACTTGCTTTTACTAGACCTTAACTTTTCAGGACTTTTCCCGACTCTTCATTTTAAAAAACTGCAGAAGAAGAAGAAGAAGTCTACTCTTTGATGTTCCTTCAACTTAACAACACAGTGAATCACCTTACCTGGGCCTTATACTCCACCTGTTGACATCATGTGTCTCTCCTGTCTATTATTACTGTAATCACAGTATCTCACAGTGTTACTTTGATATCTGACAACCATCTGTCCCTGTTTGATGACAGGATCACCACCACACGATGACTGTTTGCTCTGAGCAGTTTGCTTCTGGGCGTATACATTTCAGTGTACAGCTGTGTGTTTACGCGGCATGTTGTGGCAGGATGATGGTTTCACAAGTTCAGCAAAGCATGAGGCAAGAGTGGGAACAATTCTTCTTCAGGGGGCTTTGACTTCAAAGAATCTCTGCTTGTAACACACAGAAACCCACACCGGATGTGTCCTCCAGCTGTGGAGGCAGGCCTACCAAACGATCCCGAGGGAATGTGGAGGGGAAGAAAAAGGGGGTATAAAAAAAAACACACAGAGGGATGCAGTTTTCCTTATCTGGACATGCTGCTTTGAGCTTCTTTGTCAAATAGATAAACACTCTTAATAGAGCAATTAGCTCACAAATGCTTGTATGCACACACTCTGGATGAGTGACTCAGCTTTGGAAAAACCACACACTTCATTGGCACTCCTCTGAGTGAGGCGAGGGGGTGAAGACAGAAAAGGAGAAAAAAAAGTCTCCAACAAGTGGTGAAATACAAAGAACAAGAGAAGAAGAAGTCCCCTGCAGCTGTTTTGGAGGGAGAGAGGGAATGAGAGGGAGGGAGGAGGAGGAGGAGGGAGGGGGGAAAAGAAGCCAACTCATCTGACACAAACAGTGGGCCAAAGAAAAGGGGAAGAGCAGGAGCAGCACTGTCCACGGAGCGAGTGGAAAATCAAAGTTGGAGAAGAGAGGAGGCAAGACGGGGAGGAGAAAAAGCTGAAGAGTCTGCACAACTGAGAAAAAGTTTGACCTAATAACAAGAGGAGAAGGGGGTTGGAGCAGAGAGGGCCCCAACTTTTAGAGAGGTAAGGATCAGTGATTGACTTGTTAGCCTTTCAGTTGGATTTCAATGACATCAAATTGAGGCACCGAGCTCCTATTTCTGCTCTGTGTGTTCATTTGTTACTATATATTTCCTCTATGCAATGTGTGAGTGTGGGGAGTTATGTGTGACAGATGAAACGGGGACAGGGGGAGGAGTGAGCGCCAGTGCCAGAGTGGGAGAGGGATAGAGGGGTGAAAGAGTTGCTTGGGTTGGGAGCTCTTTAGACTTAGCTGAGCTGCACTTTTAGCCAGTTTTATGAAAGTTTTTACATGTTAAGATAGAGTTTTAGATATCAAAAGGACTGGAGGTTACAAGAAACGCTGGAGGACTTTTGAAAACTTGTGGAACTAATTTCCTGTCTGAGCTGCCAGGAGGTCATAAAAAGTCTGGAGGACTCATGGTGGAATTAGATCTGTGCTGGTAGGTGGTAACGTATACAGTACCGTCTGGGTTGTACTTATTCGATTAGAACTTTTGCACCTCAATAAAACATAGAAAAATAATGATTTGGACCAAAAGTATCAGAAAAGATGCAGAAAACCAATTGGAATTTCCACTCAGGCTTCTATAATTCCAATTTAGACTCAGGTTATCGATGTATGAAGGGTAAAGCAAAATCTAGGCCAATTCCTGCTGTTTGGAAATGGCTCCAATTGATTACAGAGCCTGTGAAATCAAATTTGAAGGGCCCGCAGCACCGTCATATTTACTGCTATGAATCAGGAGGTGTGCAGCATATTTTCTCTTGCACATAGACTCAGGTATAATGCTTAAAAATGAGCATGAAATCATACGTGTGAGACATGCAAGTAGAGCACAGCTAAGGAAGTAGACCCAAGGTTAAGGTTGATACTCAAAGGATGCATCTCTTGTGTTAGAGCTACAATATGTTTTCCACCTTAAAGTTGTTGTTTATGATTAAAGAAAGTACTTTCAACAGCAAGTTTATCCCATTTCCAGACAGTGCCCTGGTCACCTTCTTTAACCTCTTTGTAAATTTGGCAGCATGTTTAATTTTGAGAAGTGCATATGGCTTTACAGCAGTGGTTCACACACTAGCCTTCAGTTTAAAAGAAGCCAGTTAGCTTCTTCTGTGCTGTAAGATACAATGGCTGAGGCCAAGGGGCAGATGAGACTGACTGAGCAGGAGGCAAGGCTAAAATCTGATAGGCTTTCACATGTTGGCAAGAGCTTTGGAAAGCAGTTGGCCGAGAGTTTAACCCCTGGCTGGCCACATTGCTGTTGGACAACTTTAAAGTGGTTACACTACTACCGAGCAAGTAGGCTCATGGGAAAAAAAACAATCCAACAGCAGAGTGTACATTTCAGCAGATGCTAAACATAACATGCATGCGAACAAATATCAGAAAAAAATCTTACACCAAAAAGTTTGGTCCCAAGTTGATCTTCAAATTAACCTTAAAAAAACAATCTCAGCTAGCAAAAAGTAAAGTAGCCTCTCACTTTAGCCACGCCCTTTGGACATCATACACCGTAGGACCAAACAGTTAATGGTTGTTTCAAAGAATGAGCTGTGGTAACTGAAAAATCCAAAATAGCTATTTCAGCTCTATTTTTCTGAGTTGATAGAACACATTTTTAGTTTTAGGTAAACAGTACTCAGTCACTCTGTGTGCAATTTGTCACTGACTCAAACATGTATCTTAATCTGCAGTTTTCCCAGAATGCCCTTGGGCATTAGACACTTTTACACCACGCGTGAAGTCACAAACTCCGTTAGGGAAGTCCTGCCAGTGAGGGGTGCAACCACAATACATAAAGAATGGCATACTGGACATGATGGAAGAGGACGCCTTCCAGTTCATTTTGAGTATTTCAACTTGTTTTAACAGTGTGGCCAGAGTGGGATGCACTTACATACACACTGTTGTCTTTTGCTTCTCATAACGTCTTTGTCAAACCTTCTGTTCATAGGTCAATACACGTGTCAATGAGGGACAACAACAAAAGCACTACATGTGTATTATGACAGTAGGGATGCAGGTAGAGACATTTGGCTGGCACCGAACCCAATTCTTACAGAATGTTCCTTTAAAAAATCTAGAAAGTTAAATCTACAAACCTTGCCAGATTATTTGTAATAAAGCTGCTGTGAGGAACTGTCTATTTACATGGATTCTGGCGCCCCCTGTTGACAAACTAGTGCCTCCTATTTCTTGCTGTATTATCTTGTGTATGCACAAGTTGTGTTGTCTGATGAAATTTCTCTCTTCCTGCTATCTTTCAACAGTCAAACTCATTACCAACTGCTGTGAAAATATAAACAAAGTCAACTGTGTGCTCTAATTCTCTTTGTTCGATGCCTACCCTGCGGCAGAAGTTACAAATGTTAAAATAATTATATAGAAATCATCAATCTTGACGCTAATGGTTGTGTTTGCTTTTGTAGCTCCTAAAGAGGCATCAGGATTGATATCAGTCTGTTGTATAAGTAGGTAAAAAATCTACACAGGAGCTTTAAAAGGAGCAGAAAAACCTATATGAGAGGCATACAAGAAGATCACAGTAAATCCAAAGTTAGGTTAGCTAGATCTGCACTAAAAGTTTGTAGACAGCTGAGCTAAACTTGCAAAATGAACTATAACTTGTGTTAAAATCAGGGACAGCAGAGCTGCCCAACCCCCACAGTAATGAGGAAACTATGACAGCGCTCTTCCACCAAGAAAACCAGCCAACAAGGGGACAGGAAGTTGAGGTCAGTGGTCAAAGGGGTGGTGGTTCATTATTTCTCTGAACCCTCGTAGACCTCAGGGTTGTGTAATCTGTGAGACCTCAGTGGCAGAGGAGAGAGGCATGTCATTATACTCCCTGAGGAGCATGTGATGCCCCGTGAACAGCAGTGGAGGAACATCATTGAATCTAATTGTGTGACTTACAAAGAGGGCCAAGCAAGAGATGGCTGCAGGGAGGGGAAAACAAGAGATATGAAGGATCAGTCGGGGTGCAGTTCTGCAGCAGAATGCAAAAATACTTAAATATTTAACTGAAAAGTTTCTGTTTTGGAAGGAGAACCACATAAGGACAGAGTTACTCTATATACTCTGAGTTTGGATCTTTTGTTTTTGAGTAAAAAGTGGTGGTATGAGTATTTTTGTCACCTCTGTGTTTGCTGTCGCTAATGAGCAGAAAATTTATGATAAAAAAACAGACAAGGTGGTCAGCTTAGGGCGAAATGTGAGTGTGAATGAAAGGATTTGTTGACCTTTAGCCTCAGTTTATTTTAGGATAGCTTGTGTTTCAAAGCCGGGAATGCTGGGAGAAGATACACCACGCTCACTGATGTCACAGCATGTGAGAAGCTGCGCTCTGATTTACTGTACATGCCTTGGTTCAAATTTACTGTACACGTCAACCTACAGCAGCAACTGTGTTTTATTATTGGGTTTACAGGGCTGCCATTATACGATTCAGTCACTGACAGATTACACGTGCTGTATTTCTTCACACAAGTGCTTACAATCGTGCACAACTGATTTATTTTAGGGGGGATATTAAGTGCTATAAGTTTATAGACCCTCCAGTGTAAGTGCATTGATCCCCAACTAGAGACCCAGGGTTTACTTCTGCAATGGCCAAGGAGAGACACCATAAGTGGATTTACTTAAATAATAATTATTCCTGTATTTAAAAATGCCTTCATTTAAGTCAGCTGTAATGAAAACACATCAAATGATAATGTAAAGGTTTTTCAAAAATGCTTCACAAGTGAGCAGAGGAGAGAAACAGTTTTTATAATAGGCTACACAGTTTATAAGCTAGTCTGCTAGGACTAAAATTAAAACTACAGACAAACAATGAATCAGAAAGCTAAAATATTTGGTTTATCAAGGAAAAGGTATGAAAAAAAAAATGGAAAAGTTTGGTCTAACTAGACTAAACAGCTGAGATTTCTTTAGCTACCAGTTAGTTAAAAGCTTAAAGCAGCTAGCTTACTCACTAGCTTAAAACAACAGCTTGAAAAAATAATAGTATCTGAAATAGTTAGCTAAAACAGGATTTGTTTCAGTGGACTGTTCAGGAAACAGGTTAAGTATTTTGATAACAGTTCTGGGTAACCCCTTAACACAATTTGATAAATTAAAAACCCACAGAACATTTTTAAAACTAGCTAAAATTTTGGCTAGCTGGTTGTTGGCTGCTAATTGTATTTATCAAAAACCTAAGAAAAAAGGCTTGTAGTTTATCGAACATTTGTTAGACAGTTATCTTATAAAAACCTTGAGAGATAGCAAAGTTAAATAATGAGGTGAAATTGGAAAAATCTTGAAATAGATATGATTAGGCAGCTACTCAGTTTAGTGTTGCTATTGAGTGAAATGGTGAAAAGGGAGGGCTAGCATTTTAGGTACTTAGCTAAAACTGAAAGAAACCTTTAAAAATACTGACAACTGAGGTGTTAGCAGTTTAAATAGTATTCTGCAATTAGATAAAACTTGTGACACAAACCAAAAATAAAAGTCAGGGGTTAACAGCTGACACAGCAAAAATTGCAGCATAAGCGCACTCAAGTAAAAGTAGTTACTCTGATTAAAACTTGTAAAAAGTATGCAAAAAGTATTAAAGTTTACTTTAAGTCCTGAGCAGCTACTGAGGAGTTGGACAGTAATGATCTTTTCCCATTGGCAACAAGAAACAACAGTATAAAAATAAGATCTCCAACCAGGGTTTTCAGGTAAAGTCACACCTCTATTATAAAGTAAAATACACAGAAAAACAGACAATGGTAATAAAACTCATATAGACATAAATGTAACACTTTAAAAGTGTCTGCATTGGTCCAAACAATATATACTTAAACTACACTTTTGAAAGTGTTAAATGTTTCCCAGTATGGCAGAGCTGCAGTAACTCTTGAAAATCAGTGGCAAGGTGGGTCTCCTCTGGCAAGAACAAAGTAGAGAGTCAACCTCACAGAGAGGCAATACAAACTGGTCAAGAATATGAACTATGCATCCTTTAGGAAAACCCAAAGTCCCACCTGTGACTTTAGGAAAACCTAAAGTCACACATGTGACATCAAACTCAGGGGAAAACTTCACTTATGGTGCAAATGTGCTCACATCAAAAAACAACAACAATAATCCACCCAAAAACTCCCGACAGGGGTCACTGTGCAACAGGTGATGGGTAAATAGTCCAAACAAATGAAATCTGCCGCTCCTGATTGTACAGCTGCATCAGCAATACTATAGGCTAGCTCACTTTCCTAAGAAATACTTCTTAGACTTTATATGAAATCTTTTAAGTAAATACATAAATGTCATCATGATGCTACCATATGGGTGGATCCATGTGTTCATCAGACAGGGCTGCAGAGGATGTCTAATATTAAAGGAAAGGATATAATTCCCAAATGCATATCTCAATCTCGACTGTCTCCCATATGTTTGGATGTTTTTTTGCTATCTTTAAACCTTATAAATTATAAGTGATGAATCATACTCAGAAGCCTAAGTCCAAACACAAGAAAGCTGATTACAAAAGGTCAGCCTACAGATTACAGACAGAGTGATATCATGCTCTAAATTAACTATATACCCTTCTTTACCCTTCTAGAGAACAGGATGTCAACGCTTTCAACAGACAACAGCCCCGAGGATGCCAACAATCGCAGCTTCTGGATGGTAAGACTAAGTGTGTGTCTTTTTGTCTTCTAAGATAAAGAAAGGCTGATCCACAAGATATTTTCCTCTTGCACTCGAAAGAATCAATGACCTTCCTGTCAAGACAGACTAAACAGTTATGCCATTCAGACTACACATTGCTGTGTCCAAGGTCGTGCTTTTATTTATGAATAGAAAAAGCACTGGAAGTACACTCTGAATATCTAGGACTTTTGTTTTCTGAGTTTGCTTAGAAAGTGTTTCTTTTTTGTACAAAAAGTTAGACAAATTGAGCATATTTAACTCAGCAACAAAACAAATAAGCATAAAGTAATTATATAACAAAGTTATCAAAATGTAAAAATTTTAGCCAAATTTTTATTCGAAAGAGATACTAGTGGTTTTTTTTTCTATAACAGTTAAAAAATGATTAAAAACAAAGAAAAAGTGATTAAAAAAACCCCCAAAATTGGTGTTTTTTACCTTTTTATCTTTAGATGAGAAGTTGATCCATTGTGATGTCAAGAAACTGGCATGAATCATCTGATTATTATCAGACAACCATTTTTAATGGCTCTGTGCCAGGGGTGCCCAAACTTTTTCCAGTGAGCACCACATAGAGAAAAATATAAGTAGGGTGGGACCACTTCCCTTAACCTGACCCTGAGCTAAGTGAATAGGTATGCCTGAATGGCTAGTGGATGACTGACAAGAGAAATAGCCAATCATCACTTGTTAGCCAGGATGCTAGCACCAATGCTACCGATCCAATACACATGCATTGATATCATCAATAAATCACTACTGGGGAGGGCACATTTGCTGTTTTTTTCAGGGACCCTGTCAATTCTGTTGGAAGGCAATAACTAAAAATAAACTTTGAGGAATTTTCTTTAAATGTTGCACAAACGTCCCCTCCAACTCAAGGATGAACTGATTGGAGGTATAAGTTAGAGTCACTGAGCCTCAATGGGCCTTTGCCAAAAAAAATTCTACCAATCAGACGACCACTACACCACCAAAGCCCTTCTTCTTGACCCTGTATTTATCACTGTGTTGCCATTGTATACCTCACATTGGCATACATCAGGTGGTGGTTCTAGTCCTGCTATAATTTAAAAAATGTATCTGGAAAAAACAACCAACATTTACTTGTTACTGCAGGAACAAGAAGTAACATAAAATGTGTTGATGTATGACCTTTCAGGACTTCCATACTTCCCAAAATCCTCAGTCTTTCTAATTGAACCATGGCTCTCTGCTCCTAGATACAAGACTTGTGTTTAACTTCTTTGTTTTAAAGCTCTAAACACCTCCAACATTGTAATTTGAGTGTGCTGTCTCTTTAATGTTGGCTCTGTCTGGCCTCCATGGGCTGCCCCACTTTATTCTCTCCCCACCCTCCTCCCCCACTGTCATTTTGGAGGCCTCCTGTTGTGCTGGATGTGTTCCTGTCTGTGTCATCCTGCCATCACGCTCAGGGGCTGTCTGTCATAACACTGCAAACTTTGGCTCTTTTGTAATTACAAAGTCACAGCCACTTCAAGGAGCTGACGACGACGGTGGAGTAGTCTGAGGAGTATACAAAGGTTCTATTCATGATAACAAACATAAAACTGTGACACTTTGGACCTGCTCCCATATTACAGCTTTACTGTCCTGTGATCTCTGCCACACTGCTAATTTTGTGTCTTTTGAAGACCTGGTTTTCTGATTTTGTTGGAAAGATTTTAAAAGGCACTGATTGATCAAGTTTACTCTAATCTACTTTATTTAGATTCCTAATTCTTGCCATCCTTGTTTCTGCTACAACTCAACTGTAGTTATAACTATAACTGAGCCATCTAAAAAGAAAATAAGACTGTTACTTAGTGACAAGATTGATGATACATAAAGCTATTTTAATACCTGTAAGGGCTGCCACAGGGTAGGTGTCAGATGCAGTGATGCAGCAACATAATGAGATTAATGATCAAGAAATATGTAGACCATATTTTTCTATAGATTTTTTTTTTGTCTCCAGCCAAAGTGGCACTCCTCAGCTTCAAGTCTGGGCTAAAGCAGGACTGGACTGGGAACACATTTTTCTTTCCGAACCTTACCCAAGACTGAGACAAGAGAAACTGAGCCAACAGTAATCCCGAGTTATTGTTATCCTCTTATTACAGCCTGCTTATTTATATATATTACATGACTGGACCTTGGAAATGACTGCTGAGAGACATTAGCACTGTTAGCACTAGGTTAGCTGGTTACATTAGCCTCTCCCATAACTCAGCACAGTGAAATACCATCCTCCACTGAAGACCCCAACAACCTGTCCCAACAAATAAAAAAACAGTTCTCTGTTAACTAGACACCTCTGTAAAACTCTACATTACAAATGACAGCGGTGGAAAGGAACTAATTACGTTTATTCAATTTACTGTAATTGAGTAGTTTTTTTTGGTACTGGTATTTTTTGAGTACATTTTGAAATCAGTGCTTTTACTTCTACTTAGTACTACTTCACTCTTGTACTTTTTCCACTTGTTCCTAGCTGTTGACTGCTTTGAATTCTTTTGCTCATGTTTCTGGTGGATTGTTGTTGACACCTTTGCACCATGAGTGAGGTTATCCACTGAGTTAGAGCTCCCACCTGTGACTTTAGGTGTCCCTAAGGGAGGCATAAACTCTGTTCCTCATCTGTATGCATTGCCTTGCTATGAGGTTGACTCTCTGCTTCGTTCTTGCCAGAGGAGACCCTCCTTGCAACAAATTTAGTTAAGTGAGTTTTAACCAGAGTAATCTTACTTTTACTTGAGTTCAGTGGTCATGCACTTTTTCCATCCATCCATCCATTTTCTATACTGCTTATCCCGTTGGGGGTTGCGGAGGGGCTGGAGCCTATCCCAGCTGTCATTGGGTGAGAGGCAGGGTACACCCTGGACTGGTCGCCAGTCAATCGCAGGGCTGACATATAGAGACAAACAACCAGACATGCTCACTTCCACATCTACAGCCAATTTAGAGTGATCAAAACGAGCATGTCTTTGGTGGTGGGAGGAAGCTGGAGGACCCGGAAAGAATCCACACATGCACGGGGAGAACATGCAAACTCCACACAGAAAGGCCATGACCGGGAAGTGACCCAGGGACCTTCTTGCTGTGAGGCAACAGCAAGCAGGTCTGAGGTCTAAGCCCTGCGCCACTGTGCAGCCCCTATGAACTTTTTCAACCTCTGACAAATGAAAATTTGGTATCATGTCAATTGCCCCATATTAATCCTCACAAACTGATGATCTCAACTGTAACCATCTCTTAAACAGTAAATCCCCATAATGGTTTCTTTGGAGTTGCCCCATAGAAAGACAAAAGCATGCATTGTGGTCCAGCCCTGTCCTGGCTATTGCATCAGTGTTTATTCTGCTCTGCTATCTATTTTTTCTTTAGCTTTAGATTTCCCGTAGACAGGCTTTGTTTGACGTCATCCACGTTGATCACATGAATATTCATGACCTAAATTAGCCATGCACTGTCTTACATAGTTGAACAACCCCGCCACCACACAGGAAGTAGGTCATAGTAAAATTACAGCAGATTCTTGCAACATATCTTCTTGGTAACACAATATACAATATGAGATTATTCATTATTTACTTTGTTGAGTGACAAATTTTTTTCAGCCAGACATTTATATATATATATCCTTGTCCATAAGACCTCTGCCTGAGAACTAGCCAAAGACTGGTAAAAACAGGCAAACAGAAGCTCTGATGTAGAAATGTATTGGAGAAAATTTGCTGATAGATAAAAGATACCTCTATTGACATGGAGTCTGACCCTCACAGGAGCTTTAAAGTCTGCTAATATCATTAGCACTGATGCTGTTTAATATCTAGAGTTTCCCAGAACCCTCTCTCTACATTGTGGCATGCTCTACAGTCAGCACAGGAGCAGTTATATGTATGCATAAATATGATTTTACAAAGTAGGACCAAGGCCACGTTCCTCTGCTGCATTTTGTTACTTGGACAGATTCTCTCGTAGCGGATTTGTTTCTGCCTGAGAGATTGGCCAACTGGGTCGCTGCAGCGTTGCTATTGGCCTAAAAGTGGATTCCTCAGCTGTTTCTGTTTAATTCTCAGACGGACCACAACAGAGGCGGAGAGAAAGTGAAGAGGAAGGAGAGAGAGAGAGGGAAACAGGAGGGGACTGATGAGAAGTGCACACGCTGATTCCGATTAAAGCATTAACACACATCCAGTGCTTCATTATAAGCACCTACAGAGCAAGCGTTTGTACATTTAAGGCCTTTAAATGATGCTGGGATTGACAGATTTCAAAGCTTTCAGAATCTTTAAAAAAATCTTTCTTTTGTAGATGACATACCGGTATAAATGAGCCTAGTTTCAGTCAGCTGTAGTAGAACAGAAATGGTACATTTGTCTGACAGCATCTGCTAGCACCATGTTTGGCCATAATTAACTGACCTTTCAGATGCACCTGCATTTAATTAACTACTAATTAAGAGGACAGTTAAGATCGAACTCTGTGCCAATTAGTTTAAAAAAACACAAAGACCCAAGGCCTTAGGCAAACAAGACAAGAGTAACTGCAGGTAAAGGTCTGCAGACAGTAGAGTGTGTAATTAAAAGCATGAAATATCTAAAGTCAGGAAGAGACTAAAGGTTTTTAAAACCTCCACCAATTTATAATGACAGATTTAACAGTTTTATTCTTACAGTGTGTGGTGCACAGCAAGATGGCAAACATTACTATCCAGCTCCTTTCCCTTTCAGTGTTATTCTGATATAATTTATTGGACATGTTGTATAGATTAGTAAATAAAATTGCTTTTCCATTCCTGTTCTTATCAAACTTAATGCTTACTTATATTTACAGATATTATTAAGGCTGCAAGCTACTCGGAGCACTCTTAGATCGCTTACAGCATTATCCAGAAAGGCCACTTTTTAACAGCTTTTCTCTCTCATGATAAGAAATTCATCCATCCATCCATTTTCAGACAGACAACCAGGCACTCTCAAATTCAAGCCTACGGCCAATTAAGAATCACCATTTAACTTATCAAGCATGTTTTTTGGTAGTGGGATGAAGCCGGAGTACCTGGAGAGAACCCACGCATGCACAGAGAGAACATGCAAACTCTGCACAGAAAGGCCCTGATGCAAACCAGGGACCTTCTTGCTGTGAGGAAAAAGCGCTAAGCCCTGCACTGCCGTGCAGCCCCAGCAAGGCACGGTGGCTGGGGCTGTATGTCTGTCTCTATATGTCAGTCTCGCAATTGACTGACAACCAATCCAGGGTGTACCCCTTCTCTCGCCCAATGACGGCTGGGATAGGCCCCAGCCCCCCCACGACCCCCAACGGGATAAGTGGTTTAGAAATTCATCCAATAAACATAAATTGTTTACTGCACTGGTTACAAACCTTGTTTCTGTTGCCCCCCCCCTCCCAAAAGTACAATCATGTGCATAGGTTTTAGACATGGCATCAAAGATTCATCACAGGGCCCAATGTGCCACAACCAGGGGCGGGAGAGGGGATTGACCAGAGTCAAGCTTGACACATGTCGACATACTTGTGTGTCGCTCAGTGGCCAAGGTCAAGCTAAACAGCATCTCTTCTGTCCGGACCTTTCCCTTGGAGTTGCCAGTGATTTAGGACCTTTGGATAGACACAGCCCGATTAGTAGCTTGTGGCAGCCCTACCCACACAGGTGTCACCCAGGCTGTACTTACATCCACCCCTTACTGTGCCTAAAAGGTGTGATTTTTTTCAACAGACTGTTTCCCCATTACCCTGGTAATACACAAAGACATCCAGAGTACGACCTGGGTTGTATCAGTCCTCCTTCCCACAAATGCTGCCCTCAGGTGGGCATACTTGCCATTACATGCCTTACTTTTGCTTCATTTTTGGCCCAAACATGCCTAAAACTTCTGCACAGTACTGTATCTAAAAAAATGCTTAAAAAAAACAGAAAAAAATAAAACAAAAAACAAAACAAACAAAAAAAGCAGTTGCAGAAATGACCATTCATTTTTAGTGCTTGATTATTATTTCATTTGATATATGGAAATCTAATTATGATAACTTTAGTAACAGCGCCCTCCTTAATTCAAAACAAGAAGTATGCAAAGGAGCTGGGTGGAGCTGAGCAGTGGGTCTCAAATATTCTTGGAAATGTTTAGTTGGTCAGCACTGTTACTGGGGTCAGAGGGTGGAGTTATTTGTTACAGAAGGTGCTTGAAAGAATAGGTAGAGAATAATCAAGTTCAGAGCAAATAGGCAGCAAAAACCACGAATGACATACAGGAACAGAACAGCAGCTTCCAGTAGTGGTTCACACTTCTTTGCGTAGGTGAAATGTAACTAATGACATTCACTTAAATTACTGTAGTTAAGGAGTTTTTGGAGTACTCGTACTTTTTGAATACTTTTTGAAATCAGATTTCTTACCTCTGTTGACTACGTAGTAGCACATGATTCCACATCACATCCCAAAATGCTGTTGGACACAGCCCAGGGTTAAACATCTCACAATGGATTTTAAATCCCAAAGTGTTATTTGTGTAGGTCTGCATACCCAATCATGCCCTTGAGCAGAGTGTTTAGATGTGTTTTATGTGTTTAGTTGTGCTTGGTGATGTTGCCTGTCATACATTTAGTCCTAAAGAGGTTCCTTTTTAGTGGATTGTTCTTGTTTTTGATGTTTAACACATTTGCACCACAAGTTAAGTTATCCACTGAGTTAGAGTTCCAAACCTTTAATTTTAGGTGCACCTAAAGGACGCATGATGCATGGTCTTCATCAGTATGCACTGCCTTGCTATGAAGGAGACCCACCTTGCCAAAGAGTTTCAAGAGTTACTGCAGCTCTGTTATATTGCAAATTATTTAACACTTTCAAAAGTCTAATTTTATTTCATGTAGGGTGGAGCATCTCAACAGCAACAGTAAACATTTTGTGTCTTTTATAGTAGCTTTGTCATGGCGACTGCTATGCCAATACATGACCATAACTATAAAAATGTCAGTGCAAAAATTCTACATATTGTTCCTTTAATTACTTTTCTATTAAAACTGAAGGCTAACATACTGTAGATGAAACACAAGTTTTCAAAGTCACATTTTAGCTATAACTTAAAGATATTTTCTTTCGGCCTTTGTGTCATCCTCTAATCTGACTCAGATGACTCAGACTGGTCACATGTGCTGTTGTTGTGTTCGGAGCCAAGGAAATGCCTGTCAAAAGCAGGGATCTGTCATCTGCCTACACAGTCTGAAAGGCAAAATAAGTTGTTTTTTGAGACATTTTTCTCTCAGATTTATGTCCATACTTGACTATTCTCTCATTTTTTGTGTTATGTATACATTGCTGTACTTTCAAGACAGATTTGTGCATCTCAGTCTGATGGAGCATCATCTTATCGGCCTGTCATATGAGCAGGATGTTCCTTTGAGGCTGAAGCCCTCACTGGCAGATACCAGTCCTTTTCCAATATATTGTTTTCATATCAGAGGGATCTAAAAACATTAAAAATGTCTCTGTGAAATGTTGGAGCAGCTGTCTAAGTGTGTCATCGTCTTACAGATCGAGTCTGACAGAAGTGAAAAAGAGAGTAGGAGTGAGGGCTGAGTGGGAGCTGACGGCAGCTGCCAGGAAAATTGCAGAGATTTCCAAATACCACATCTACAAACAACACAGTTACTTCAGATATGTTATTACACTCAGGGCCTTCCTCTGCTGCTTGCTCATCCCTCCATAACTGTCTGGAGTTTCTTTTCTTTTTTTTTGAACAGTAAAGGCTTGTCATGTGTCCCGCAGCCACACCCCGCTCTGCAGCTGGTATTAAAGTTTACCACAGGAAACTTAATGCCTGTAAAATGTCACTGATGGCACGTGGGGGTTGACCTTAGACGGCTGCAGAGGTGTCACAGCTGCGAGAGAAGATGAGAATGCAAGATGGGCTTTGTTACGACCTGATGACAAAAGGCTGCACATACAAAGTGGGACAGGTAGCAGCCCTTAGAGTAGAAGAAGACAGTCCTAGTAGACATTTTACATGTGCACCATTAATAATGGCTACGCTCCATTTAGCTGTGCCAGTTCTAGTTTAAGGATTAGTGCATGTTAATAAGCAAGCAACATGAACAGACATGCAACTTGAAGGAAAAGAGCCATAATTTAAAGAACAGTGGGGCATTTTTTCCTTTCATACAATGAGGTCACACTCATATCCATAGTTATAGAATAATGACCCACCCCTCCCCCCTCTCTCTACATGACAGGCTTATGAAAGCCCACAGCCAGCAAGCATAACAATAATGGATGCTTAAATCTATAGCGGAACTACTGCTGTTTTAATAGCCTCTTACTTATTTTATTCTTCTTCTTTGGTATTTGATTTGCATAAAAAACACCAAGTCAAATTCCTTGTGAGTGCAACTGTACTTTCCAATAAAACATGATTCTGATTATAGCTGTGTCCCAGTTCAAGGGTGGATTCCTTCAAAGGACACATTCCTAATAACCTGTGTTGACCGCTCAGGCTGAATTGGTAGCTTTTATTGGTGTGCTTACCCCTTCATTTCATGTATGCGATCTAAACTCTTCAAATGTGTCCTCCAAAGGATGAAGCTCCTGAATTGGGACATAGCTTGTAAATTTGAAAAGGCCTGTTATCTTTGCTTAGCATGAAGACTGCTGGGATCAAACAGCTTTAAGGAAACAAATGAGACTTCAGAAAGTAACTTTACCTGCCTGAGAAACAGTTCAGCAGCATTTTTGGCCAGCTTGATTCTTACTGTATGCAACAAGCAAGAATGGATTGACTCACCTGGTTCTTGTCCTGTTTAGAGTGGATATAGGCCCAAGTACACAGTATATAAATGATGTTGTAGTTTTAAAACATGATACTTTAATTTGGCTGCATGGTGCAGTTTGTTCTAAAGGACAACAGTAAGCAAAGCTGCCCAAAGGGGAGTGCTTTCTGGGGCGCAGCCAAACTTTTTTCACTGGAGTGTTTCCTTTTTATTTAAGGCCTAACCAGCTCATGAACCAGGGACCTCTTCACTATAACAGGAGTTTAGCTCTGGCACCTTTTACCTATGCTGCAGCATAAACAGTAAGAGCACCATCAGAGTTGTTTTAGCAGCAGTAGTAGTGTTAGAACCATCATGTTGGCTTGTACTGTTGTTTACTTTTTAAATGAGTTTGTCAGTACCAGTTTATGATACATGCTGCTGCCTCTGCCAGGACTAAACTGTGAGCAGATGTACTATTTTGTATCCTTTGGCACTGAGAAACACTCCAAAGAATATAAAATAAAATTCTGTATAGTGCACTGGCAAGATTTTCAGTCAGTTTGCCCTTTTCAATCCCCAAACATGACTCTTTGATATTGGTGTGGGGGTTTAAAGCACCCCGCTGAGCCTCCCTCCTCCTCCCTCTGTTTATTTTCTGTTAACAGCACATCTTCCTCTCTCTTTGTGTTGGGCAGCCTGGGAACTATCAGCGCACTGTGAAGCGGACAGAGGATGCCTTCCAGGCCTGTAATGACATCGTGGCATGTTTCCAGGAGAGAGCTCGCGTGGAGCGGCAGTACGCCCAGCAGCTCAGTGAATGGAGCAACAAGTGGAAGCCAGTAGTGGACTCCAGTAAGTATAGAAGCTGCAGGACGGGCTAGTTTTCTACAACATTTAAAAACCAATGTTTGTGACAAGAGATGGTCAAACATCCCATTTGACTTGTTGTTTCATTTACTAACATTTGTTGAGCCAGCAGTTTCTACATTACAAAGGGAGATTCAGGGATTTTGTCATCCTTTTCCCGTCTCCCTCAGGTCCTCTTTATGGCTCTCTCATGAAGGCTTGGCAGTGTTTCCTGTCTTCCGCTGACCGGCTGGCCTCCCTGCATGCATCCATCTGTCGCTCCCTGGTGTCCGAGGACGGAGACAGGGTCAGGACGTGGCAGAAGGACACCTTCCACAAGAAGTTATTCGGAGGATTTAAGGAATCCCAGGACATTGAAACAGGCTTCATACGGGCTCAGAAACCATGGGCAAAGCGTCTTAAGAAGGTCAGAGGTTCTTCTGAGTGCAAAAAGCCTTTCTGGTGATTTAAAGCTGTAGATTTCAAAATTTTTACTGAATAGATGAATTCAGTTGGAACTTTACTAATAAAAAAGTTTTATAAAATCATATTTAAATCCTGACAGAGGTATGACTCTCCAAGTTCGCCTTTTATGGATATTTCTTACTGCCCTTGACAGCTTCCAGCATTCTTTTGACACAGAAATGCACTGATAATATTTGCATCTTTTGCTATTGTGGCTACCTTGTGCATTTCTAAAGCAGTTTGCTGTGTCAGGTCATGTTCACCTCTGTAATCTATTGAAACTTCCTGAGAAGAGGACTTTTATGCCACTGACTGCCTTCGCCCACACCTTCTTTGCTTCCTTTTCTTGTCATTGCTACAAAGTCTTTTCCTTCTTTGCAGGCTTATAAATATTTCTGTCCACACCTGGCCAACAGAAGTCAACTGAATATCACCATAATTTTCAGTCAAATCACCCTACAAGATTTATTTTCTTAATTGCTTCCCCTATTTGTTTTTTAGATGAACAGTTATGACCTAATGAGGAAGAAAAGTGAAAAATGGCATCAACCTGGCCAGTGTGGTCTGTTTTGTTATACACTATTTGGACAAAAGTATTTGGTTAAGAGCCCACTGTGATAAGAATAGCACTTTTGCAATAAGATGGTTTGTGAAATTTCATCCCAGCTGGATTTTACACAGTCAATTGTAATTTTTAGAAAGTGGAAGCATTTAGGAACAACTCAGGGACGTGGTGGAAAGATCACATAAAAGGTCAATGACTGCTAAAGTGCACGGTGCATATAAGTTGCCAGAGCTCTGCCGACTCCATAGCTGAAAAGTTCTGAACCTCCACTGGAACTGAAATCCTCCTCCTCACTTACAAATCCCTACATGCCCTTGCCCCTCAATACCTCTCTGACCTCCTTCAGCTATATACCCCAACCCGGAGCCTCCGGTCCTCAGACGCTGGCCTTCTCACAGTTCCCACCTCCAAACTTCGCACCAATGGAGACAGAGCGTTCAGGACTACAGCCCCCATACTCTGGAACTCCCTTCCTGAAAACATCCGAAATGCTCCGTCCTTGGACATGTTTAAAAAACTTCTCAAGCACCACCTGTTCACCACAGCTTACAGTCTCCCCTAAACCTGCCCCCTACATACATTCAACTTAGTGTTTGTCTTTTGTGTTGTCTTATTTTCCACTCTTCTGTGAATCGACCTTGGGTCTCATGAAAGGCGCTATATAAGTCCAAGCTATTATTATTATTATCACTAGAATTAATGTAAGTACAAAAACTGTTCAGCTGGAGCTTCATGGAACAGGTTTCCAGTACAAAGCACACCAACAATGGATTGTGGAGCAGTGAAGACTTGTTTTTTCTTGGTTTGGTGGATTCTGGGAGAACATCACCTGTCTGACTACATTGTGCCTACTGTGAAATTTGGTATAGGAGGGATAATGGTATGTGGCTGTTTTTCAGGATTTGGATCCCTTATCTCAAATGAAGGACAGTCTTATTACTTCATCATACTGAGACATTTTAGACAACACTATTTTTCCAACTTTGTGGCAGCAGTTTGGGGAAGACCCTTTTCTTTTCCAAAATGACTGTACACAAAACCAGGACTATAGGATTGATGAGTTTGCTGTGGGAGAACTTGATTGGCCTACATAGAGCCCTGACCCCAGTCCTTCTGAGCACCTTTGGGATGAACTGAAATGGGGATTGTCAGCCAGACCTTCTGGTCCAACATCAGTGCCTGGCTCCATAAATGCTCTACAGAATGAATGGGCACAAATTCCCACAGAAACTATCTAAAATCTTGTGGAAAGCCTTCTAAGAAGAGGCTGTTATAGCTGCAAAAGGGAGGCCAACTCTATGATAATCAAGTGCATGTATTTAAATACAATGTCATTACAGTCACTGCTGGTGTAATGGTTGGGCAACCAAATACTTTTGTCCATATAAAGCCTATATTCTGGCGCATTGTGAGCAGTGATGTTGCAGCTTGCTACACACATTAAATAGGTGAGTTTTCAATCACATCAGGTCATGTGTAGTTTGTGAAAGTGGCAGCTGGACACATCTGTGTGTTTTAGCACTTCATACTTGTTACAAGTCGCCCCAGAAAAGAAGCCACAATCAACCTTTTAGATAAAAATATAAGTATTAAAAGTGTGGCTTATACAGCAGATTTTATGGTAATTTTCTTAGCCTCAGTGGTGTAGGTGTATCTGATGCATTTTTTTCTGAATGGGTGACAGCTGTCACTCATAAGATGTAATCAGGGCATGATGGGCTACAGGATGATGTAGGATCAGAAAAAAGTTGCAGTGATTACAAAATGTAAATAAACAAGGCATGGGGCGTCCTGTTGGGGCTGCAAACAGGGACAAGAGAGAGGGGAAAGACATAACAGGCTGCATGTGTACATTGGACCAGACCAAGCCACTGCGCCCCGATTCTAAGATCTTCTAAATTAAACTCACAGGATCTTTAACTGTATGTTTTTTGCCTGTAACATTTCCTCTGCCAATTGCTGATATTTCTTTTTGAGAGAATACTCAGTCACCAAAAGAAAGACATTTAGATTTTTCAGGTTTTTCTTCCTTAAGGGCCTCTATTGTTTTGCATCAAGATATCTGTCCCACATGGAGGTCAAACCCTCAGTTTTTTTGTGCCTTTACAACCTCACATTACAGGATGTGCATGACCTGAACATGAACTCACTTGTCATTTTTCTGTTATGCATTCAAAAGAAAACGTGCCGCTTGAATCTTTGCTTTTCAGTGATTTAAGGGCATCTGAGGACAAGAGGACGTTCTTTAAAAATGGAACTAATTTGTACATATTTGCATTAAAAATATACTTGGCCCCCAGGGGGAATCAATACTTCATACATACTAAAAGTTACTGCAACATCACAAATGAGCTGCCATTACGTAAATAGCCTGAACTGTAGATCTATATTTAGCCCACAGAGACATCATTCAGGACTGTTGAACTCTGAGTATCTGCAGGGTCCTTTTCAAAGTCAGACATAGCTCACTTTTTAAATGCACATATGTGTGAGGGTGAAAGTGGATATTTTGTTTGTTCACAGCTGGATAAAGCCAGGAGGGCGTACCACAAAGTGAGCCGGAAAGAGCAAGCAGCCAGGGAGCGAGAAGCACACGCTCAGGGAAACCCAGACGTGGCCATCGACAAGCAGAAGAAGATCCAGGAGGAGAGGGAGCTGGCTCAGCAGGAGGCCGAGAAGGTGCGCAGCAAAGTTATCTCAGTCTGATTTCATTTACTCGGATAGAGTCTTTGACTGGCACGTCTCCACCTCTTCATGCACTAACGTGGACATTGGTCAGACTGCATGGTAGCAAAAATTAAAGTAAATATATTAATCAGAGGACAAAAAATATGTTTCAGTTTGAGTGTCAGTTTCCCAGAAATAAAAGTTACCTAGCTATAAGTTCTTTGTTAATCAAGTGGCACCCATAGGTCCCAGAGCAGGGGCTGAAAGTTTGTCCCCACGTCCACAGGTCCGTGCTCGCTATGAGAAAGTCCTTGAGGAGGTGAACCGCTATGCTCCGAGATACATGGAGGAGATGGAGTCTATCTTCGACCAATCACAGGACGAGGAGCGCAAAAGGATCGTCTTCCTCAAACAGGCCTTCCTCTCCATCCACAAACACCTTGACATTACCAACAATGAGAGGTAAAACACCTCTCTGCACTGATAAGAGCCTTTCTGCTAATTTCCCCCGACACCCTTAGTGCTGTCTTTACTGTTTAGACAAAGATCGATGTGTGTGATTAAACTAGTAGAACAGGCCCTTTACTGGTGGTTTCCTCTGCTTGTGTATTTAGATCTTTGTATGTCAAAATCAATAATTTCACTTACTTTAGCTCTAATTAGACACTATTCCACGATACATGGCACATTAGTGTCTTTTCCAGTCAGTCCTTCTACTCAGTTAAAGGGAATAAGAGCTAAAATAGATTAATTACTTTAAAGCCCTGTTATTCTATAGTCCTCTAACGCCACCCTGGACGTAAGGGGTGGATTTGTGATTCTCAACTGGTGGCTCAGGACCCAATAGTGGGTCTTGAATCCCTCCTAGCAGGTCATGAATGTGTGCCAAGATATAAAAAGCTACGAAAAGTCTATGATGTATGGAAGCCCTAAATGGACATGCAGATCGTTAGTACATTTTCTCAGGTTTCTTGTGATGATGAGTAAATTTCAGGTTTAAAAAAATACCCCTTTTTTCCATTAATTTTAAAATAAAGATCAGACCTGATCATAAATAAAGAACATTGATTCATTTTGGGGAACTGAACTCTTTAAATGGCAGTTTAAGTGCAAAACAACCCTGATTTCTGTAATGTAAAAACACAACAAATGAAATATTTTTAAATTTACTACATGCAAATTGGATTTCCTTAAAGGGAATTATCACGGCCTGGAGTGTGTAAATAATCAGCTTAGATTTGTATGCATTTTTAAAGATTATTATTTAAAGATTTTAATAAATCATTCTATACTTATTATACTCAGGGCTAAGTGGCCAAAATCGACACCATATACGAATAGCAATAAAGATTATTCACGTAAAACAAAATAAACTTTTCTTGCATCATTGTTTTAATCAGGATCACACCTGACCGAAAGTATTAAATATTGATTAATCTGCAGGAATTTAACCAAAAAACAAACAAACAAAAAAAAAAGCCTAAGATTTTCCAATCTGACCCTAACCCTAACCCTAAATGTAATATCTTTATAACATGCAACTTGGATTTCCTTGAAGGAGATTATCACAGCCTTAAATATTTTGAGAACAAGCAACAACTTTGCATTAATTTTTATTTGTCCAAATTTCAAGATTTCAATAAATGGTTACACTAAATGGTCAAAGATGGACACCATACTCAAATAGGAACGAAAATAATTGACATTAAGAAATCCAGTTTTTTGTATTAATTTTTAATGAAGATCAGAGATGATCGTAGATATCAAATGTTGATTAATTTGTGGGAATTTTACCCTTTAAATGCCAGATTAAATGCAAAACAATGTAATATAAAAAGATACACAAAAAATGAAACAGTTTGAATTATGCGTACAGCAAAAATATATTTTTTCTTTATTTTAAGATTTTCAAAATTTTTTACAATAGTAAACTGATGGGAGTTTTGCAATTTGCAATTGCAATTTCCCCTCATTCTAAATGAGAAAATGGATGACATTTAGTGACAAACAGGAAAAACTGCAGATTTGAAGCAACTTCAGAGTTAAAGTCATGTGTTTTTACTGCGATGGATGGGGGATCAAAAATTGTGGTTTTATTGGGTTTCCAAACTTCTCCAAAATGTATGTTGTTAGCAATAACACAGTCAAAGTAATTAAATATATACAGTATATACAAAAAAGACTAAAAAAGCAGCAAATGGCTTCAACTCCCTCTATGGGTTAACTTCGTTGCCACCAACATGTAACAGGGTCATTTTTGCCACTCTGTTGCATCACCTCTTCTTTAACAACACTGTATGCATCCCATTATTCTTGGAAGCAGTGTTTACAAACAAAACAACAAAATGACCATAAATGCAAGCTATAAATCATTTGCTCGAGCTGTTGACCACATAGCTGGCCATAGAAAGATTAAATTGTACAATAAATGTTCTTTTAGGGTTCATAGAGCTGAGGACTGTGAGCACTACATCGTAATTTTATTTCCCACATGTGTGCAAAGCTTCATGTTGAGTCTGATACAACAATCAGAAACTTTTGGTTAACAGTTTAATAAACAAGTTTTTGAAAGGTCTGAACAGGTCAAGTTTTACTCCAGATTGGTTTTCCTTGAGCTTAAAGGATTATTCATGTAATTTTATGTAATTTTGTCCCCTTCTCCTCCTCCACAAGTGTGAGGGCTGTATACGACGAGCTCCACAACACTCTGATGGCCATTGACGAGCATGAGGATCTACGCTGGTGGAAAAACACTCACGGGCCTGGAATGCCCACCGACTGGCCTCACTTTCAGGTTTTTTAAGTTTTTCCTCCTTTAACCATTTCAAAACTTAAGCTCATTTCTTCTTGTTTTAGTTTTAATTATCATCAAAATGTTCCTTTTTTTCAGGAATGGACGCCTGAGAAGAAAACCAAGAAAGGGAAAGAAACCAAGAAAGTGGTGGAGAAGAAAGGCACAATAGAGAGGAGGTAAGTCTCCCTAAGGAGAGATGTTCTCTTTAAGTTAGTCTTTTTACACAGATCAAAACTGCTCACTAATCAAACATCCATCTGCTTCTTCTTCATGTGTCTCCGTCTCTGCTTCATCACACAGCATGATGATTGGAGGAGTGAGAGTTAGAGCTCTGTATGATTATGTTGGCCAGGAGACAGACGAGCTGTCATTTAAAGCAGGTGAGCACACAAAAACCCTTCCTACCAGATTTATCTGTCTAGACTGTGAATTACATTTAGTATTCAGCATGCAAAATAGCTGCAATTTGGTAAACTAACTTACTGTGCTTCAGTGGTCTCATTTGGATGCATCTGCTTCAGTGACAGCCAAGGATGGAGGCATTATGCTTTTGAGTTGTCCATCTGTCTGTCTGAGCCATTCTTGCGAACATAATATCTCAAGATCACTTTGAGGGATTTTTTTCAAACTTTGCACAAATGTCCACTAAAGCTCATAGATGTTCTCATAAGATTTTGAAGGTTACAGGTCAAAGGTCAAAGTTATGGGGCTTCATGATCCTCCCTTTCTTTTAATAATAATATCACAAAACTGCACAAACATCCACCTGATTAATATTTTGATATATATCCAGTGACCTAAAAGGAGATTTTTTTTTAAGGGGTGCCCAAGGGTTAAGGATGGACTTAGTGGGCTCCATGTTTTCCCTTGTTTCTTAAAGATTTTCCAAACATCATTTTGAAGGTCATGGGTCATTGGGCCTCACATGCATCCCATGCATATACAATTTCTATCAATCAAACAACCACACCCTACTGAAAGGACCAATAAAACAGTCTAAAGCAGGGCAAGGTGATAAAAGTGTCACTTTCTTTAACATCTGATTCATGATTTTCATCCATTCGGTGCTGCTAAAAGCAATTAATTTTTTGATGGTTTGTGCAACTTGTAGTGACACACTATTTGGCTTCATGCTCCTTTATGAGATTAATGAATAAATGTCTGAGTTGTCTGATGTTACTTCTAATTACCAGCTTTACAGAAGAATGTGTTTGCTCAAGGTCAAACACTGCAAACTGTTGGATCAGAGGTCTTTTCAAACATTTACAAGTAAGCTGCCAGAGGGCTCTCAATCAGAACAATAACAAAAGATGACAGGTACAGATGGACCTGTTTTACCTCTGCTGTTTACTTTTTATTATCAGAATCAGCTTTATTAGCCAAGTATGCCTCCACAACAAGGAACTTAAATATAGTTAGCTTTGCTCTCAATGTACAGGAATATAAATTTAATGTACATTTAATATAAACACATTAAGACTGAAAAAGTATTACAAAATATGATTTAAATACGTAGAAGCTCTCATTAGGTGTTTTTTCTAGTATATTCAAGTCCGTGTGTATTGATAGTGTGGTCACAAGATGTGCAAGAATGCTGACTAAACATGATCAGAAGTGTAAAACATGAAAGGATGTGGACATAGTTTCAAAAGTTAGATAACACAACTTAAGCACGTTTACATTTATTAGTGCAATCGGCAAATGAGGGGAGGCATTTTACCACAATGAGCTTTGTTTCACATCATTTGAGGAGTAAATAGATTAATTAGTGCAAATGTGCTTATAATGGGAGGCATTTTACTGCAGTGAGCTTTCTTGCAGCATTTGAATACAGTCAATAAATTAATTAGTTCAAATGTAAATTTATTTAACACTAAGTTCCATTCTGAATATGTCGATTTAACTCGAGGAAACTTTTTTTTTCCAATTTTGTGGTATTTTTTTTGTTGCTAATGTAGCACTTTAAACAGGTTTATGCAGTAACATATTTGTTTCAACATAAGATGTCTATGAATCTCTGCAGGTGAGGAGTTTTTGAAGATCGAGGATGAGGACGATCAAGGCTGGTGCCGGGGGATGAAGGACGACGGGTGGGAGGGACTTTACCCTGCCAACTATGTGGAGGTTGTGTAGTTTACACAGTTAGATTTTGTTACAACACATGCTTCATTTCACAGAAGTCATAACCTGTGTGAGAGATCGAAATGTCAGAAACATCAAACCAATGCTGTAAAGAACAACATCATGTAGCTGTTAGCCAAAGATCTGAGCTGTGAAGAGAACGTGATGAATAAGCTCTTAAAAACAGCACAGGTCGGGGTTTCTCTTGAAGGATCTGATAAATGTTTTAATATATACAGTATGCATAAACCACTTGTATTGAAGCCATATAATAAACAGAGCTTTAATGTTAAAAAGATATAAAGTGCTGGTACGGTACATTATATAACTAGCCATTGGTGCTGAAACTTTATTACAGGACTGCTTTTCTTTGAGGTATTTTTATTGTTTGTGCACATCAACATATAGCTAATAAAATGCTCACAGAGCCTCTTATTATATGAAGAACACGGTGCCAAAACTGTGACTACAATACATCAAAATCAGTCGTGGTTAGCTTTTATTTTCTTAGAGGTTTAAAGGAACAATTCAATCTTAGAAATGTGCTCATTGGCAGTAAAAAAACAGTGTTATAAATATGTATATGCAGAGTTATTACTTCATACTGCATCAATTGTTATTATGGCAAAGCTTCATGCTGAATCACAGACATTTAAATTGAAGACGATTACCCCTGGTTTTGATTATGACAGAAGAGGATCTGTATCTAAAGGAAAGTCCTAGCCCTAAAGCACGTTTAGATCAGAGGTGCATGCTGACAGTGAAGGACAGTGGAAGCTGGTGAATATTTGAGCAGATGATCATGAGGGAGAAGAGAGGAGAGGCTGGCATCTATGTTTGTTTTCACTGAGTCCAAGTGACTCTGAACTGTGACAAATGTAGGTGAAGAATGATGTCAAAGTTGCCTGACTCGGCTAAATCTTAGGTCAGGCCCAGATAATCCAGGTAGACACTCCCTGAGCCCAGCCTGAGTCGTGTTTGGACCCCACATTTTTAGTAAATGGCCAAAGTTTTAAACTTCAATTCAGCAGCAGCAGCATTGTTATTCACTATATACTGCACTCATTCAATCCCACAATGCACTGTGAAAAGTAGTGAACAAGTGACGCTCACTAGCCCAGCAATATTGCCCATAATGCATTGCAGTTGCTGCTGTCAAACATGATGGACAAATGAGGAGCACAGGAAAATATGAAAATTTTAAATGCTTTTTATTTGTTGGTTTTACCAATTCTGTAAGAAAATGATAAGGATTCAAAACAGAATAACTTTTCCCCTATGAGATCATCATATTTATGCAAAAGTAAGTTATGACACACTCAAATATACTATTTTGTCACTAAAGACACAAGACTTTTTTATCTGTTAGTATTTTTATCTTTTGTGAAAATACGTTACGTTCAGCATCAGTTTTCAGTGAAATTCTACCGTTAATGTCGATCCTCAGCCTTTGTCAAGGAAATTAACGAGCCGTTGTTGCTAAACGTTTTAATTGTGAGACGGCGAGAGTAGTGTCCAAAATCATTTTACGTTTTGCAGTTGAGTCCACTAAAAAGTCCACTATACCCTGCTCACTATATAGTGGATAGGGAGTAGGGAATGAGTGTGTGTGGTTTCAGACGCAGCCAATGAGTATTTTTAGAGAGAATTAGCCTGTTGACAAACTTCAGTCTGCAATGTTGTTCACACACCTCACACAGCAAAACCTGGAGTGTTGAAATCTCATTGTTATGTTATAATATTTCAGAGTTAATTTGAGCTCCCAAAGAGTAATTTAAACTCAATTCTGAAGAAATAGCCTTAATTGTTGTAGTAAGGGTCTGTGTCCATAGCTGGCTTTTTTAGCCCTGGCTTAGCCGATAACCTCCTCTTCAGAGATCCTCTCACCAGCGTTCCTTGTCGCTATGTTACAAAAAATTAATCCTGCTTTCCTTTGTAGCATCTGAAATGTTGTTTTAAATTTTTTCTACGTGCTTCATATTTCTAGATTTCGAGGAAGTATCACATAGAAAACAGCAGACGAGTCAATTGATCTCGGCCCACTGCTGATCCACTGCTGGCCAAGCTTTCCCAGCATGCCCTTGGGCAGAGTGTTTAGATGGGTTTTGGATATCTTTTACATTTTTTTCTGTTTTGTTTATTTTAATGTTAGAAGCTTTTGCACCATGTGTGAAGTTATCCACTGAGTTTCAGACTTTTGGCTTAGTATTTGATGGTAGGATCATTTTTATCATGGGGCTTGTCCTAGCTTTGCATTTATCTGTTGTTTCTGTTGGATTGTTGTTGTTTTTGATGCCAGACACTTCTACCATGAGTGAAGTTATCCACTGAGTTAGTCACTTCTTGCCTGTGGCAATTGCTGGTCTACAGTACTGGATTGTGTGCTGATTTCATCAAAGAGCTTGTCCTAGCTCTGCTTTTATCTCTTTGATCCAACCCTGCCGGGAGATACGTGACTTTGTCACATGTGTTCATCACATTACTTCAAATTTGCACCTCAAGTAAAAAGAAATGACACAACGTGAGTGTCAAAAATGAACACTTTGTAAGACTGTTGAAATATGAACACTTTCTGAAGTGTAAATTGAACTTTAAACCCGCCACCATGTGTGCAGGAAGCACCAGGCCTGCAGCACAACTATTTAAAAGGTTTGCTCCCTCATTATGTTAAAAAACCGTGCAGTATTATTGGAAAGACTTTTTAATTCTTGAAATTTGAGCAGCAGAGTGAGGCAACACTAGTCCTGGTTTGTGCCATCAGTCTGCACCTTTACAATTTCATCAAAAGTTAAAAGAGGAAAATAGAAATACAGAGTAAAATATTTTCATGCTGCTATGTCTGACAGTATGATCAGCAGCCTTTTTCTTTAACTCACCTCCCCTTCAAACCCGGCCCAGCCCCGGCCTGAGGGAAGGGGAGGGGATCTTGGTTGATTTGGTTTGGGCTCGTCTCAGGCTTGGATACAGATCCCAGTCTAAGATGTGTTTGATTTAGGACCAGATCTGAATCAGCTCAGATTTTCAAAATGTGATTCCATGTGACTTGTGCAGTCGAAATTGTCACAGGGAGTAGAGATCTGAGTCACAAAGGAGAAACATTTCGGTCACATCTGTTTGCAGTATGAATACAGCCTAGGAGGCTTTTCCTTGAATGCCACACAGTTACATTTCTGAGCACTGTTCCTTTAAGATGTAGGCTGGTAAACCTGCTTATGTCAGTGTATATTATCTAATCATCTGTTACAGTTTGAAGCTGATCATGGAGAGCATTTTTACCTGTTATAAGGACACTGCTGGGCTTACCTTTCTCACTTTGATTGTGCCCATACTCTCTCTATGTTTGTGCATTTATTTGTCATATAAAACTTTTGCATTTCCCCCTAGAATATCTCTTTTTGAAAACTGCCTGTCTTTTGGAAATAAAAGTGAAACTGTAACTCACAGAAGAGTATTTTTTGTTTTTTGACGGGTGAAGCGTGTGGGTGTGCAGCTTGACAGAGAGATTGTAGTTGTGTCTGAGTTTGTGAATCACTATGCCGTCATCCCCTGCCCTCCTGAAGTCCGGCCTGTGGTTATGTTATTACGTGAACCCAGATGTCAGTGAGCTGTTACACACAAACACACTCACACAATAGTCATCTGTGAAGGCCTTGTGTCCGTGTCAGGAGGAGTGTATGCAGGTCAAACGCTGCTCTTTAACTCCATGACTGTCAGATGCAGCGTTACAAAACAAACAGCAACAAGCAAACTGTGCTACATTATTTGAGCCAGGCTAGAAATGCTATGATGCATCCTGGTATATTGTTAGACCAACCCACACAGTCTCTGCAGCAAATACAAGCAGACAGCAGTATGTAGGAAATGTCTTTCCACAGGAGTAATGGAGATAATGATGTCATCCTGGAAGGAATTTCTCCACCTGATGACAGTTTTCTTGCTTGTAGCAGACTGATAAGTAAACACAAAGACGGTCTAAGCCGAGCTCCGACAATCCTTCTCTCTGCGGCTTACAATGTTTCTGACTAAGTACCCTAGGATCTTTGAGAGGAAGAGATGTATGCTGAGAGCAGGGACATACATATTCATGTTATTGACTGACACACATATTTGATTAGAGTAGCTTATTGATCCGTTTCAGTAGTACCACTTTGACATCATTTTTAAGTAAAACCTGATAAAGTCCAATGTGAAAAATGTCAAGTATAACGAAAATCTTGAATTTTAACATGATAATTTAACCTCCTGAGTCCCTACATGTACACATGAGGATATTAGGGGAGAACGGGGTTGGTTGTCACACTTTCTATGTTAGTGTAAATTGCTCATCATCAAAACATCTTTCTCATTTTCCAACTTATTGTAACAAAGAGGCAATTAACGATCAAAGACACTCTGACACATTGTGACAACCAACCCATAAGAGAATGTGACAACCAACCACAAATGGAATGTCTTGCTAGCATCAAGGCTAACAACCATCTAACAAGTAGTTTGCTAACAACAATCTAAATTACAACCATTCCGTCACACTTTTTAAGGGTAAAAATTGTGTTGGTATAAACCCATTGTGTAAAGCCAAGAAGAAAAATGCTGAGTAGCTGAAATTTTGGGGTTTGTATATTTTGGAGAGCTTCACTGCACATTTTTGTATTTTCATAGGAATTTTCCTAATTTTTTTGGATGTTGTAGGAAATATGTTCAGAAATTTTCAAGAATTCTCAGATAGATTTGGCAATTGTACCTGTCATTTTAGAAAATTTATTTTCAAAGAAAATTTAGAAATACCTGCATAAATTTTGGGTAATTTGACAACAAATATGGGTGGCGCTGTCCTTTTAAATGTTTTCTTGGATATTTTGGGGATATGTTTGTATGGATGGATGTTTGAGGGAATTTGTTTGGAAATTTTCTGGCATTTTCAAGTAAAAATGGCAATATTTGCCATTTTGTGAATTTGCTTCAAAATTTGTAGATATTTTCATGGAAATTTAGGAAAATTTGTAATTTTGGGGGGAATTTAACAAGGAATTTTGAGTGGGACTATCCTTTGAAATTTCCATAATATTCATGTGTAACATGTTGGTTTATTTTAGAAAGTTTCACTGAACATTTGAGTAATTTTTGCTTTGACTTTTTTTTAAGAGAATTGAAAATGTTTGAATGTTTGGGGGAATTTGTTTGGAAATTTTCACCAACGTTGTTGTCATTTTTGCTTTAAAATGTTTAGGTATTTATCATAGAAAATTGGGAAATTCATTAGAAAATTTTTGGCAATTTGACTAGGAATTTAGGGTGCGACTGTCCTTTAAAATTATCAGGAATTTTCAGGGATATTTCATGTTTGGATGTTTGAGGACATGTATATGAATTTTGGAGGGAATGCATTTTTAAATTCAGGGGAATTTCATAAGAAATTTCAGGGGAAATCTGATTCAAATTTTTCAGGAATTTTAAAAGAATTTTAAGGGAAGTTTTAATTGGACTGTTTAGTCTTTATGAAGTTTCACTGAAATGTCTGGGGGATATCTGAAGACATTTTTGGGTACTTTTTATGGGATACTTTGAAAAAATGTTTTAAGAATTTTCACAGAAATTATTCCAATTTGTGAGGATTTCAGGAAGGAACATTTCCAAGAAATTCAGAACTTTAAATTGAGATTTTGTTAATGCTTGACCTTTAAAAGTCCTCCTGCTCCATCATCAAAACAAGAAAAATGACTCCACCATAACTCTCTCAGTGACTGACATAACACACGTCTACTGAAAATAAAACCCCAACAAATGACTCACAGCCAAAGCATACGTTCTAACATCTATCCAGGGTTGTAATTTACGCAGAAACAGGACCTTCAGGAGAAAACTACTTCCTGTTCAAAGACGAGGCTGGGATTTTAATCTTATTAGTTCCTAATAATCACATTTACATGGAAGAAACTAAAATGCACTCCAAACAAAAGCTCAGGTCTCATGTAATCAGTGACTTTCTGGCCACTAGGGGGCAACAGAAACACAATATTAACAGCTTTAAGATATCCTTGCCAAAAAGAGGTTTTTATTTTTCTGTTTGGAAAAAAGGATACAATTTCTGTTCCTTCTGTTGAAAATTCTGATATTTCAATGATTGAAGGTTTTTTTCCCCAACCTTTTTTTTTTTTGACTCAGTGACTATTCCAAATTCAGAAGCACACCTGGGTGCCTTTTTGGTTCACCTGTCCAGCTGTTAGAAAGCATCTGCAGCATTCCTTTAAAAAGTCTTCCTGGGGGAAAAAAAATCCATTAATACTTCTTTGGGAACAGTAAGAAAGAATCAGATCAGCTAAATGACAAAACTACAAAGTTCTGTAGGCCAAGGAGGACTAGCAGTGGGAGTATTGATTCTGACAAAAGAGCCCTCACATTTAGAAAACGTTCCCCGCTGTCATATATCCCTGTGATTCTGTAGAAATGTAAAGCCCTGAGGGCTTTTTAGAGCTGGGTATGTTTCAGTTCTCAGGCGTACAGAAGAGTTAAATGCCATGTAAAAGTGATTTTTCTCTCACAGTTTTTATTTGAATATAAATTCCCGACAAAACTTATACAAAGGAGCTATGGCTTAAAGGAGAATTTCGTGAAAAAAAAAACACTTTAAGTGTTTTTGTACATAAATTTGGGTTTCTGTCTTATCTACAGACCCACAATCTGTGAGCTATTGTAAACCAGTGAATACCAACCAGAGCCTTTATTTACTTAATTTCATAAAGTACCAGATCTTTATGTGAGGGAGGCTTATTATTTAAGGCAGGCCTTAATTTCTATGTAGTCAAGTTGTTCATATTTCAGTACCAAGCAAGCTAAAACTTCAATAGTGATACAATAAAATGTTTTTTTCAGGTGGGGTCTTTTAGATTATATTAAAAATTTTCATGGAGCCTGCACCACAAACTATTGGAAAGACAACACAGCCACAGCTCTTCATACACGAGTCATAAGATGCTAAATATTACATTCTAGTAAACCACACCAGTAGCAAAGTTTTGCCATTTTTCTGCCTATAAAAACCTGAAATCTGAGTTTGAGTTTGCCTTTAGAGAATGAAATGAAGGCTTCACCCACAAAAATCCTTTCATTCAAAAGTTTTCCGTGAATAAAGCCTTCATGACACCTGAAAATTCACTGAAGAGAGAGAAGAGGCACAGAGGCTACAGGCACTGGTGGACTGGTAAGGGGGAAATGGTTGTTTTGTCATCAGTCATCATTCATCTTGTTCCAAAGCAGCGGAGGAGTGCGTTTATGGAGGATGACAAAGCGAGTCGACGACACGAGTGCTTGTTTCCTGCGGTGTTATGCTCTGTTAAGGTTCAGACCGGATTCTATCTTGTCTTTGCTCCACCAGACCCATGAGAAAAAAACTCATTCCTGGAAAATCACACACACACACACACACACCTTCAAATAATTATTTCTCTGCAGAAATACAAACCCTGATTCCAGAAAAAGTTGGGACACTGTACAAGATGTAAATAAAAACAGTTCAGTGATTTGCAAATTCTTTTTAGCCGAATGAATGCAGTATGACGACGAGATATCTATTATTCTAACCCTTACTGTTTTTTGGAAATATACACACATTATGAATTTGACGCCTGTAACACATTTCAGAAAAGCTGGGATGGAGGCAAGAAAAGATTGGGAAAGTTGTGGAATGCTCTAACACCTGGAACTTCAGGTAAGAAGATGAATTGTAACAGCATGATTGGCTCTAAAAGGAGCACTCCTAAAAGCCTCAGACATTCATAACCAACAATGGAGCCATGTTTCTACTCTGTGAAAGACTAGGTGGGCAAATAGTCCAACCGTTTATGCATAAGGTTCCTCAATGTTTCAAATTATTTTTAGAATAATTGCTGCAGAGTCCCTCGGGCTAAAGAGGGAAAGAAACATCTAGATTGTTATCAATGGATGGAAAGTTTCAACTGATCACAAGTGATTTTGTTAATGTTTTAAGTAGTAGAAATACATTTTTTTGTGTGACTCAGGTTAAAATATAGAATTTAAATGTTTCTCATCCACTGCAATTTTCCTTGTGTCTTTCCCATTTCTTAATTTTGAACAATAATGCCACTCAAAGGGAGCTAATTTGATTGACAACAAACTGGGCTTGACATTAACACCCACTAACAGCCAAATGTAGGTGGATTTCAGCTGTGGCAGGTAGTGCAATGACTCTGTTAGAGTAGCTATGTTTACATAGACCACCTGTAACCAGAATAAAAGCCTGATCCGAATAAAAATGCTTCAAAAAAACACTTCATTTGAAATAGAATTCTTGAATTCTAGAATTTTTGTCTCACTGCGCTTGTCTGCCCCACAGGTAATGATGTCTTTGTATTTCCAGAAAGGACAGAAACATGGCGGGAGCAAAAGAAAAAAAACTTTTATAATAAATAAAGTACAAATGAAGGTAATATTGAGTACAGACACAAGGGAGTAGAACAATCCAATATTTTTGTGTGAGGAGGAGTTGAAAAATTAGTGATCTGACGGTGTATAGTGATGCGTAGGTGCAGAAGAAGAATTTATATTTCTACAGCAAAAAAAAAAAAAAAAAAAAAAAACCATTCAGAATAAATTTAATCTGATTGTGAACAAATTGCTCATGCAACTGCAGTATACACACACACACACTCCTGTAAAGTGCATTTGTGCCTGTTTTCAAAAGTATCCATCTCCTCAAGGACATTTTAGCGTCCCATAGTCAATGTTGATATTTAATTTTATTTCCAAAAAGAAAATTCTGGCTAGAGAAAATTCAAAGTAATGTCAGGCCCTGACTACAAGTAATAAAATCTGAACGGTGCACTTCAACTCACAAAGTGCTCTTCCACAGAGATCTGCATCCTTTCTACACTAAAAGTGATCCCCACAGGCAGGATTTGTCTAACTGAGCCAGTAACTTCACTCATGGTGCAAAAGTGTCTCATGCCAAAGGCATTTGAAAACTGCAGATTCAGAGATTGTTGTCAAAAAATACTCAGTGATTGAGTACTGCTTACTTAAAACTAAAAATGTGATCTATCAACTCAGGAAAATAGAGCAGAATTTGCTATTTTGGGTTTTAAGCAAACACAACTCATTCCTTAACCTTTTACCCTGCAGACTGGCCTGCAGGCAGTCCGGACCTGTTAACCATTTAAAAAGTATGTATGTAATGAATCACAGTATACAACAACAGAAATTCCCAGGGTTAAGCAACTTAAGATACATAAAGCAACAACTGTGAAAGAATTCCATATTCAGTGCTTCATTATCAGTGTCTTGGCATAACACAGTGGTAAACATGCACCTGTGCCAACTTTTTTGGAGCGTGTTGCAGGCATTAAATCACAAAGTGAGTACATTTGCCAAAAAAGCAGTAAAGTTGATCTATTTGAACGTTAAACATCATGCCTTTGTGCTGTATTCATTAAAATTGATTTGCAAATCACTGCATTCTGATTTTACTCACATTTTATGCAGCCACCCAGCTTTTTGCATCTGGGCTTTATAGGAAATAAACAGCCCAGTGAAAAACAAATGATGTTGATGTCTCTCTCTTCCTACATGTTTTATTTGGCAACTTCACCTGGAGGCCACTTTACACTCAACGCAGACGCTGGTAATTGATGGTGCAGAAATTTGATCTACATCCAGGGCTTTTTTTTCTGTCACAACGGAAAAGCTGAAGGGTAGAGAGTTGTTTTTTTAAATACTCCAGTCATTCTGCAAGAAAATGAGACCTTTGCAATATATATTCTAAACCTAATTTGCTTGGGGTTTGTTTACACCTATTGTGCCTCTCATTCTCACCAAACTTCACTTTTAATTCTGCTCATTTTCACCATGCAAACACACCTCCATCAACAGCTGTTTAATTGTCTGAGTCTCTACTCTATTGGCATTCAATTTCAGCCAATGAGCTTGCAGAAACAAACTTGTGTGCACATATCCAAGTTATATATTTAATCATATATGACTTCTTTTTCATGAGTGTACTGCACAGTTAATGCCAGCCCATAATTATCAGCCTATTCTCCAGGAGAGGGTGCTAAAACACCAGCAGCGCCACCCTCAGGAGGCCTGTCTCGTGGAGAAATATGCACGCAGGGGTGGCAGCATAATGGGAAAATGTCTTTATTCCCTCATCTCTCATGCGGTGACAGGCAGAACTTTAGGTTGCCATGGCGAGGGGCTGCTGAAACAGGGCCATAATTAACCGAGCCACAGAAAAACTTGGTTCAATGACTCATTACATTCAGAGAAGTTAATGAGGAAATCACACAGCTCCTGGAAGGCAAACGGCCCCGTATGTATGTAATATGCATATGTGATAAATGTCACATCATGAGGTGAATGTTACTGTAGCAGGTCTGCAGGGCTGATGATGAGCTGTCTCCATTTCTGGATGTGTGTGTTTGAGACTGTATGTGTGTGTGTGCGTGCATGCTTGGTTGGGTGCATTAGTATGTGTGTTGGAGTGTGTTGAGGGAATGACTCACCTCCTTGTCAGGGAGACACTAAACATATGAACATTTTCACAAGCTGTCAGACACACATACACTTTACTCCCCAGCCTCTCGCTCCAGATGTACTCTGGTGTCTCCTTCTCTCTCTCTGTTTCTCTGCGACTCTCCAGAAGCTGAAGTTGCCCTGGGGAGGCTCCTGCCACAGCTAAGGGCCAACAGCGGGCCTGCTCAGGGGTTTACAGAGTCGCAGAGAACACAAGAAAAGCCGCCCGAACCACCTGTAGACCTGCCAGGAGTACTTAGACACAGAGCGTCTCTCACAACTGGTCTCAAGGATGTCTGAAAATCCCACTTGACTCTGTAGCTCAAAGAACAGTACAGCCACTGAAGGGAGGTGGGGGTGGGATGCTCCCTGTGGAAATGTAAAGGAAAGGTGGTGACTGGAATGCTAAAGGAGCTAGTGAGGAGTAGATAAAGAGGAGCAGTGCACCAGCGGTGTGTCTGAGGGGTGGCCAGGGGTGGCACTGCCCTCCCTAATCACCCCAGGTCCTACTATAAAAATCCTGAGCGTACATGGCATGATTAAGGTCATGGCACAGCATCTCGATCGAGTTTAAGTCTAGACTTCGATTAGACCTCTCCAAAACCTTCATTTTTTATTTTTAGGGTCATTCAGAGGCGGACTTGCTGGTGTGTTCCCAATCATTTTCCTGCTGCATAACCCAAGTGCACTCGAGGCTTGCTATTACAGCAAGTACACTGCCACAACCATGATTTTCTGTTTGCATGATGTTCTTTTTATGAATGCCGTGTTATTTTTACAGCACATGAAACAGGACCCACACTTTCAAAAGTTAAATTTTTGTTTGTCAGTCTCCAGAATGTTTTCCTTAAAGTCTTGGGGATCATCCAGATGTCAAATGTGAAACGAGCCCCTGTGTTCTTTTTGGTCAGACCTCTCCCACGGATGCCAATTTTTTCTCTTTCTTACTGCTGAATCATGAACACTGACCTTAACTGAGGCCAGTGAGACCTGCAGGTCTTTAGATGTTGTTCTGAGTTCTTTTGCCACCTCCTTAATGAGTTTTCGATACACTCTTGGAGGGATTTTGGTCGGCCGACCACTCCTGGGAAGGTTCAGCGCTGTTCCAAGTTTTCTCCATTGTGGATAATGGCTCTCATAGTGGTTCACTGGAGTCTCAAAGCCTTAACACTTTCCAGACTGACACATATCCATGACTTTGTTTCTCATCTGTTCTTTAATTTCTGCAGCATGATGTGTTGTAGCCTAGCTCACTTTGTCAGACAGGATGACAAGATTGGTGTTCAAACCCTGATTTGATCATTTCAATGAATAACGTAAAACAATGACTAATAAATGCTACTGACAAGAGCCACAAAGAATGGACTGCACCTGCCAATAACACTATGATTTGAACAGATTTAGCAGCTGTAATCTGCCCCTTTTTAGTGCACTATCAACAAAAGACCTCACACCATTTCTAAACAGGTGCTAATACACCCACAAACTTTAGCAGCTGAGTGCAATTTGCTCCCACATTGCAACTAGGCATGTGGCAAATTAGCGGCTTTGTGCCAAGACTGCAGTAGACACGACAACGACTGTGTCAGAAAATAAATTGATCATTTTCAGACAGAAGGCTAAAGAGTCATTACTGATGTGCTGGGGGTGTGGCAAACCCAGACTCCAGTCAGGAAATGTCCCTCTGACAGAGAGAAATGGAAACACAGGCATCCATTAACAAGTATGCTGGTGGGTACTCAGAACAAAACATGTCCTTTTGCTGTTTTTTTGTCAAATATGTAGTGAACACTCGCACACACGCATGGAAAGGAGTAACCAGTGCCAGCTAATCAATACTAAAGACTAACATGAACAAGAGGAGCAGATGAAATCTACAAATAGACACCACAGATGTTAGATATTTTCCAGTGAATAAACAAAGATAAAAAAGTTTATCCAACAACACACACCAGCAGTTGAGTTGCAGAGAGAGGGAAATTGCACCTATTTAATATGTGGGTCTCAACGATATAGCATCTTTGTTGCTGCCTTTGACTATTAGTGCAGGTCTTAGTGAGTTATATGATATTTGCAGTGAGGCTTATTTGCATAGGAAGAGGACACTTTTGGGAATTTTATAATGTTCCCTAATTTACATATGCAAATGACACAGGCACACCTAGAACACTGTCTGCTTGGCAGAGGAGTTGGTTGCACTTCACCCTGTGTATGAGAATTTAGTAGGGATGCAACAATGCATCAGTTTAACCTTGGTATTGGCCGATATTCAGTACTGTGCAGAAGTTCTAGGCACGTAGAGCGCTAATGGTTCTTCACAGGTCCTGATGTTTCACAACCCCGGGCTGAAGAGAGGAGGGAGGGCGGTTGGGGTCAGTGTCGACACTTTTGACATGTACATGTGTCGCTCAGCAGCCAAGGTTGAGCTTAACAGCATTTCTTTTGTAAATAATGCAGATATGCAAATAATGTGGCATGTTAGGCAATTAAAAGAAAAGAATCCTAAGTTATAATTATGAGATAAAAGGTCAGAATTTGAGATACAAAGTCAAAATTGTGAGATAAAATGTTGAAATTAAGAGATAAAATGTTGAAATTCTGAGATAAAAAGTCATAATTATGTGATACAAAGTTGAAATTATGAATTTTTTTTATCTCATAGTTTTGCCTTATTCAGGGATTGCCTAACTTTCACATTTTTTTCTTTTTTAAGACAATTGGTGTAACAGAACTGTGTAAAAGAATATAACTAACGAGATTATACCTAACAAACCCTTACAATATAGTCTTCGAATTCATTGCAAGTTCAAGTGTTTGCCTAAAACCAACACAATCTGCTCACCTATGGATGACAATGACCTCACAGATCACTGCCATTTTATTGGTAAAGTGGAGAAAGTCACCGTTATGAGATGTGCACAGTGTCAGTTATGTCTTTTTTGCTGCACTTTTAAACAACATAAGGATGTGGTGATGTGTCGTGCATTTTTATATACAGTGATTGTACTTCAGTGTTGTTAAAGTGCTCTATATAGACAAAAGTATTAGGCCACACCTGTTAAAAACTGAATTAAGGTGTTTCAATTAGACCTGTGGCAACAGGTGTATAAAATCAAGCACCTAGCCATACATTGTAGATACTAAATGGGCCGTTCTGAAGAGCTCAGTGATGTCAAGCGTAGTACTGTGATGGATGGCGCCTTTGCAATAAGACAGCTTGGGAAATTTCATCCCTGCTGAATAACTGTAAGTGATATTAGTAGAGAGTGGAAGCATTTAGGAACAACAGCAACTTCATGATGAAGCGGAAGACGAGGTAAAATCACAGTTGTAAATGTCACCAACTTTCTGCTGATTCCATAGCTAATAAATACTTTTTAATGCAAGCCCTAGCTGGGTGCCCCAGATGGACTGCCCAGTCAAAGAAGTGGACATGCCAATGCAGCTAGACTAAAGGGCAGACTAAGGCCCCTGGCTATAGGGCCCCTTAGACCAGGCCTACAGGGGCCGCACTAATCTGGCTGTATGCAACAGGGTCAACCGAGGAGAGAAATCAGCTCCACCTCTTTTGGCCTCTGCATCTGGAAGCATTCTTTTCATTTTAAACTGCCCCAAAATAATGAGCAATCAGGAAAATGGTTATTCTCGCATTTCAATTAGCCTAATTAAAGAGAGAGGGCAGCAGGCTACTCTGAAGAATGGCAAGCACTTCTGTATGGTGTGTATTTGTAGGTGTGTGTGTGTGAGAGAGAGTGAGAGCCTCTCCAAGGGGTTCAGCTGGAACACTGCATCAGCAGTCAGAATGAGAAATTAACCATTTGCTTTCTTTCCCTTTCACAGCCTGAAGCAGAGACACAATCTGGCCAGTGCACTGAGAAGATTCACATCCTCACAGCGAAACATCAGTCCGTCATTAATCATTTATACCTCAGATTCTCAGAGTTTCTGTAAAATACTCGCTGAATACCTCCTTCATTCATATCGGTCTTAGATGAGACTAACTGTTGAAGCGTTTTCTTTTTGGATGTGAAGGAGCCGCCGGCAGTGAAAGAGTTAAGCGTAAGTTCAGCATCCAGTCTGACAGCGAGAGCCAGATGGTCATGTAGAGCACTTACAGTGACATGGGCCTACACAGCTCCCCCTGCTGGAACGCACACAGCCCATTAGCATGCAAGCGCACACAGGAACATCTCTGGCAGATAACAGAGCCTGTGATTCCCAGGTCATTTACCCACCCTCCCCCCTTTCTTTCTCAACACTTTCCCCCGCTTTCACTCTCTCTCACTTCCTCGCTCCTCCTCTTTTCATCTCCCTCGGTCTCAGTCTGATGGCCAGAGTTAATTGGCTGCTGTCTAATTGCTTCTCATTAGCTTGAGTAACCAAACATGTGAAGCGTAGCAAACAAAACCTTCCACCGGTTCTGGCTCGTCTCTGGGCTGTTTATCTATTTATTTATTTATTTGGCAATTCCCATCCCAGGTTCCCTTTTTGCGCAATACCTGCTTCTATTTGTGTCTTTATCTTACACTTTGTCGCTTCACTCACCCTAGAAACATCACATGAACAGAAATTTCCCCCATTCAGTCACTGAATAACGTCACTTATGCTACTTTTCTACTCGTTACATTTACTGCTCTGTATCGTCTCTGCACACCCACAGCAACTAGCATGTCCTGTTTTACACACATCCTAGAAATTCTTGTAATGCATTCACCAACCCACTTGCGCAGACGCACACATCAGAGGGGCGAGCCTCCTCGCCCACACCCGCTGGCATTTGGCAGGTTCTCTATATTTGGGTAGCGCCCCTCCCAGGAGCCCAGCCTTCGCAGCTCCCCTCCCTATTTAATCTATCTTAGAAAAACCTCAGGGGTTTAATTCCTCTCTCAAGGCAAAGTGCTTTGCTGGCATGGCAGCCAAATCCATACACAAGGAGTGCATCAAGCTTTAAAGTGGACATCTCAACAGCGGAGCAGTTTAGTCAGAGTGACATGAAATATGGAGCATAGTGTGTCACTGTAGAGCCAGAAAGAAAGAACAAAAATTGGTCTAAGGCTGCTGCTGGCCTCGGGGGATGAAACGTTAGAAAGAGTGAGCAGAATAACATAATGCTTGTAAATGCACGCACATACACGTACCCACCCACTCATGCCCACTTGAAAATCTTGAGATATGCCAAGAAAATTATTTACTACTCAGGAGCAGGCCTTAAATGATTAGATTAGTCTCCTGGCTCCGTGGCTCCTGCAGCGCAGACTCAGGATGGGATGAGACATCGCCAACAAAAGAGGTAAGACATGAGGAATAAAGAACTAGTAAATATGATAAAGTAGGAAAAAAAAGAAGAAAGACAGACTGGAGGGCTGAAATAGCACTAAAAGTGAACTTAAACAACCTGCAACACAGCTCACAATGAGTCAGATTTTTTTCTCCCACCATATGAAGTGACGTGTGCAGCCCTCAAATATTCATCACTTATACAAAATCAATCATTGAAATTAAGGTAATGGGCACCTTCTTTTGCAAAGTTTACAAGTTTTCAAGTGAAGTAATGGCAAGTTATGTCAATCCAACTGAAGAGAAAGAGCAACAGCTATGATTAATATTTGACACATTAGATATGAGAGGTGTAGCTAATGATGAGAAATCACCTGAATCTGCACTTTTCTAAACTTTACCAAGATTAATAATAAGTTTAAGCTTAGCTGTTCGTGCCACATCTGCCTGTGCAGCTCTGCTCACTCAAAGAACAGGGAGTTCTTCTTATTGGCTAAACCCTAGCAGCCATTTGTAAATGTCTGTCTGCGCCGAAAAGCAAAATTACCACAACAAAATCTGCTTTGTAAGTTTTTTGTTAGTGAAGTCTGAAATCAAGTGGCCAAGGAGTGTTGTAAATAATAGAGAGTGCAATAACTTGCCCTGACTTAAAGCCAAAAGATTCCAAGACAGTCTGGCTGCAAACGGTAGATATCAGACGCCCCCCTTTTGCAGACTAGTACTGTGAGACGCCGTCTGTCAGAACAGAAGTGCTGTAATTTCCTGGTACAACATATTTCAAGGTCAAGGGTCAAACCCGGGGATAAATATTGTATAACCTGTTTTTTGAAGTAGAACGGTGGCTCACTTTGCCTTTGTCAGCTACATAACTATGCTAACTATGTAGCTGACATTACCACATAAGCAAATCTAGCTAAATTAGACTTGGCTGTAGTTTAAGCTAGAATAGAAAATAAAGCTTCATTGCCTATGTAGCTAATATTTTGTTCGTAGCTTCATTAGTATAGATATCCATGAGCTTTGTGAGCTTTAGCTTAAGCTATGCTAGCTATATTGTTGACATTACCAAATTAGCAAATCTAGCTAAATAAGCCTTGTCTGTAGTTAAAGCAAGTATTGTTGATATAGCTTAATTGCTTACGTAGCTAACATTAGCTTCGTAGCTTGATTAGTAAAGATATCCATGAGCGTTGTTAGCCTTGGCTACATTAGCTATGTAGCTCTGTTGTCAATGTAGCTTACACAGCTCACAGAACTACACAATCTATGTAAGGACAATTATGGGATATACTGGAAGGTTCATTCTGTGCATGCATTAAATGCCTTAAAAAAATGAACTAATTAATCCTGTAATTTAATCATAATGTGTTGATGAGTTATTGTTCAGCTCTACATTTTTCAAAAAAAAACAAAAACACAAAATCACCTCTTCAATGTCAAAGTGAGAACAGATTTCTTCATAGAAATGCCAATTAAATAAAAACGTAAAATGGGATTCACCTGAGTGCAGTGAATGTGTCTCAAGTTGTTTAAAGACACCTGTATCTTGAAGGTCCAGTCACTAATTAATCAGTATTCCTGGTGGCTACCATTACACCATCAATACAAAAGAACACTCCAACCAATCAAAGAAATGGTTATTGAGAAGTATAAGTCAGGGGACATATACAAAAACATTTCCAAGGTCCTTAACATCCCCTGAAGTTCAGTTAACTCTATCATCAAAAAATAGAAGGAATATGGGACGTGTAAATCTGCCAAGATCAGGCCGTCCTCACAAACTGAGTGACCTTGCAAGAAGACTAGTGACAGTGGGTACCAAGACACCTGTGACTACCCTGAAGGAGTTAGAAGCTCCGGCAGCTGAGATGGGAGAGACTCTGCATAAAACTGTTGCCTGGTTCTTCACCAAAGCTTTACAGGAGAGTGGCAAAGAGAATGCCACTGTTGAAGGAAACTCATTAAATCTCAACTGGAGTTCACCAAAAGGCATGTGGGAGACTCCATGGTCAAGTGGAGAACGTGCTTTTTGGACATCAGATATGACGCTATGTTTGGCGGACACCAAACACTACACATCACCACAAACACACCAACACCACAGTGAAGCACGGTGTTGGCAGCATCATGCTGTGGGAATGCTTCTCGGTATCCAGTCCTGGAAGGCTCATTAAGGTAGAGAGTAAAATGAATGTGGAAAATATTTACTCTCTGCCAACTCATTGTGGAATTATCTTTCTTTTTAGCTGCTTACTTCTTCATTGCTAGTCTCTAGCTTTTTCCCTGTTTGGTACTGAGCTGCTAGCTAGCATACTGTTGTTGCAGCCTTTTTCACTTTGACTGGCTAAATGTTAAAGTCATCAGGAAAAGATAGAAAACCAACACAGTTAAAGATAGTTAATCAAAACAGGGATGCTAGCATTGAAAGCTAATGGGAATAGCAGCATTTAGTAAATAAATCCATGTGGGTTCAATTAGCTTTGGCTGCTTTGAGGTAAAATGTGAAAATAAATATAAATCATGAACAAAAAGGGTAAAAATACAAACATGATTGCACAGAAAAGCTGATTTTACAAATGCTGAAAAATTAATTGATTTTTCAGCTCCCTTTAAGCCATCTTTGAGGCCGTTCCAATGGTTTTAGGAGCACAAGAACTCAATTCAGCCTCACCAAATGTGCCTCCTGTAAATCTCCAAATTGGAATCTGGAAAGAATTCAACAATGTTGGCCTGTCTCTCGACATAATGCCTGTCATAACTAAACACAGGCAGCAAAACTGAATGCTTTAGAGGAAGCTAGTTGGTCGGCATGTTCTCCGATGCTGCTGCCCTTTTGACCCTCAATGCAGCAGATGGTGTAAGACTCATCTTAAACCAGATCAAACAAGACCGTTCACCACAGGACTCTGTGGTACCTGCCACTTACACATGCTGCACGTGTGCCCTGAATAACCTGCTTCATGCTGAAGGTAGGAGGGCCAAAAAAGCCCCCTACTCAACCTTGACCCAAGACTGGAAAGAGTCCTGGGTCCTGACAGATGCTGCAACCATGCTACAGCATGATGCTGCACAGAGAAAAGTGTCTATACTGGTTTTTTTAAAGGAACAAATTACACTCTCTGGTGCGGAATTAAAGTGGATGATGGCAGTGGCTGATGGGTGAGGGGGAGTCACCAAAAAGACAATGAAGAGCAATTTAAGAAAGAGTGAGAGACAGCTTGAGAGAGAAAAAGAGAGCGAGAGAGAGAGTGCAAGAAAAGTGGGCGATTGGTCCTATGAGAGAGTTGTCATGGTAACAAGTGATCATGATGAGGTTGAGAATGATCAGAGAGGACTTTTGGAAAGAAAAGTGCAAATACATACAGAAGAAACATAATCTCATTAGAGATGTAGAAAGAAGACAGGATTACATAAGAATTGGCAGCATGAGACAGAAACCAAATCCAAAGTTTATCCTTATAGATAAGTTCAAAACGTAATCATTTAATTTACATTTGATTAACCTGCAGGACTGACGATCGACTCCCTGGAGAAATATGGTTTCATTAAACAATTGAGTTTCATAAATAATGTGAGGGTTGTTTGTGCTACGCTTTATTGCAGAATGATATGGCTGCAAGTCCAATCAGATGATCTTTATACAGATTAAGTTACAGGCTGCGTGCATCATCTGAATTATGATCAGAGGCTTTCTGAACCATGCTCTGCTCCTTAAGATATGTTTCATTTAACTAGGTAGAAGCCTCATGAAGATTACAATCTCTTTTTAAGAGCAGTCTGCAGAAAATGCTTGTAGCATAAACACAGACAATACAAACAGGAAACAGTACGTCCCTCTGAGCTAGGGATGGGCATTTCAAGCTAAGTTACTAATTTAACCTCCTGAGACCTCAGCTTTTGTTTGGAGTGCATTTTTAATTTCTCCCACTTATTTGGGATAAGTAAGACCTGATCGTTCAAAAGCTCAGCCTTGCCTTTGAACAGGACGTAGTTATTTGCAACTACAATGCATTTCCAGTTTTAGACTTTTCTAAAAACTACCTATGTAGCTACATTATCCGTGTAGCTTTTGCAGTGGGTATGAATCTTGGGATCTGACACATGCACGCACCTTGGATGTGTGCTGTGGTACTGTTAAAAACAGCCCCAACCCTCTACCACTGATGGTGTAATCCATGCAGTGAGCCAGGGCCTATGTGCTCAGTGCTGATAGTGGCTGTCAGCTGATACAGTATATAGGCCCAGCACCATGAGGCCTCCTCACACCCTGGTCTGTCCCCTAACATCATTTTAGTGTATTTTTCTCTCGTATCGTCGTGACATGAATCAAACCAATTAATATCTGTTGTCTTTTCAGTAACCCTTTACAATAAGGTTGACACATTTTGCATAGTCAGTAGGTAATGAATGAGTAACTAACTACTAGTTAACCATTAGTTAACCCTCTGAGACTGGCGTTGTTATATAAAACAAGAAGTGACACAGTTAATAAAGCCTTTGAACACTTTTGAATGATAAATCTTTGCTCTTTACTCTTTTTTTTCTCCAAAGTGCCATTTTTCTGTTCCAGTGACACTATCCATGCCTTCGTAGCCCCATAGCTTCATTAGTAAGCCTGGAACTTGGGCGACTGTGTCTTTAAAGATGAAATCCACACCAGTAACTCCGACACCAAATGTATTTTTTTTTAAAATCTATTTGTTAATCCCGTTTCATTTGCTTCTGCCAATAGCGAGTAACGCTAAATGCCATTTTGCATCCCACCATGCTTTGCGGTGGACTATGACAACCAATGGCAGGCTGTTCTGTAGTTGGGCCATACTTTGTCAAACATGTCTTGACACTCAGATCGTGCAGGAGACGGCCTAGATAGCTAACAACGGAGAGAAAGAGAGACAGAGAACCTGTGATGTGTCCCTCTGTTTCACTGCAGACAGGAGACAATCTAAAAAAAGCACAAGTATTTTTTTTTTTGTAAAAATGTCTATATTTTGATAACTTTTTGTCACAGAATAATCATTTTCCCTTTTCAGGTCCCCAGGAGATTGGAAAACAAGTTTGTGCAAAAAAACATCTTAATTGATTTTATTTACTGTGTCACAAAAAATGTATGTTTTTTAATTTTGCTTTTGTCTTTATCATCTCATAGCTCTTGAAAATATGAAGTGACATTACTCTAGCACACATATTCTTAAAGCCGGAAAAAAAGATTTTTAAAGTTTGTGCACCACAGGGTTGATGTTTTATAAGCTTTTTAAGGCAAAAAGTCAAGGTGAGACAAAATGGTTAAAGATAGTTTAGGGATCAGAGAGTTCAACATAAATTAACAAATAGATACGCTTCTCAAATTTTACATAGTTAGTAGCGTACAGACGTAGCTAGTTATTCACTCATCAATGATTAACTAGTTAGTTATTCATTTATTACCTTCTTCCTGTTCAAAATTTGTGTACCTTTTTTATTTAAGTTATGTTAACTTGTAGCTAGTTATTCATTTGTTGGTGCTTTACTAGTGGTTAGTTACTCTGTTGTTTCTTCCAACTATGCAACATTTGTGTCCTTGATTGTGAAGTTTTATCCTCCTTTATTTAAAAGCTATACACTCTTGGGCATTTGGGATTCTTTGATAGACGAGGCACCCATTTAATTTCTCTTCTTTCAGACCAATCTTATATTAACTACTGCTCCATGAGTTAAGGATTCAGGAAAGCTGAGCTGTAAATATTTATATTATAATATGAATATGTTGCTGGATCACGGTTTATATGTGTGTAATAAACATTAAAGCTTATACATCAGCATCTGTAAGCATGATTATACATGCAAAGTTATGCTTGAGAATTTTATTTGTTCTAGCTTTTTGTGTTAGAGTGTGTATTTGTAAATCTGAGAGTATACTGGAGGGTGCCACTCGACCTAGACCACTCGATTTATTCTGACATGACCAATGAGTCCCGTGAGCCCCTTATATGTTTGGGTTTTTTGCTCAAACTCATGAGTCATGGCACTCTGCTTGGTACTAAAGAGCCCGTCAAAGTGACAAAACAGTTATTAAGTGAGGTCTTTCTTGCTTTATGTGGTTGTTATGCTGCCAACTTAAACATCAGCTAAACATGTAACAGTACAAGCAAGATCTTAACAAAAACGGGACAGTTTTTCAGCTATTGCAGTTATCTTCCTTCTCAGTCAGATGGCTTCACTATTCTTTCATCACACACAACAATCCACAGATTTCATCCTCAGATGTCCTTGGGATTCCTCATACACACTGAATTATCAATTAATTTGAAACCAATGTGGCCCTGGTATTCCTTTGAACATATCTCATCACACATCTTTCACCACGAGAAAATCTGGTGAGATGATTTTTAGAGCCATCAAAAAGCTGTGACTTTGCTTTGGATTGTCCAATGTGGGGAACTGGACCCAAAATCAGCCTGATTGTTCTGTAGCTTGTACCCCACTTAAATAAAAAACAGGGGTCCTGTGTTTTCTACTTCTAGATTCAGTGATATATACGTTGAGTATGTTTTCATATTAAAAACACTTCCAGAGATTTTAAGAATTAAATTCCTGTGTATACAAACCATTTCTTGCAGGTTATTCAGCACCCTGTCTTATTGTTTGGCCACAGGTCTTTCTTTGGCAGAAGTTGAGTTCCATCGATGTTCTACTTTGTTGATGCTGCTGAGAAAATAAAACTTAGAGAGCTATAGGCAACTTTCAAAGTGCTTCCCCTTTGGCAAGACAAGACAGAGCAGACCCACACAGACTCTACTTTTAAATGATGCCTCTGTCTTTCTACTTTGTCTTTCCTTGCTAAAAGGGACAGGTTTTCTTACCTCGTCTCCTTTGAACACAACCGTAGTCTCGGGTTAGAGAACATAGATGACTTAAAGGTGAAAACTATGCTGCAGAAAAATATTTAAATGTATTCCACCAACAGGCAACTATTCTCCTCAGGAAAAACATACCTCTAAGTTGTTTTTTAGGTTGTGTTTGCACTTGTACCACCAAAGGTAATGGTAGAGCAAAGGTAGCTATTGGTTGTTCTTACAGCAACACCACAAACGAGAACAAGATGGGAGAGTATAGGTTGTATGTGGGTTTCATCATACTAACAGAGCTGAAAAGGAAACTTTCTCTGTTGCATGGTCCATTCTAAAAGGACACATGATTTTAAAGCTAGCTAAAGATAGATTTACATGTCAAAGCAGTCAACATACCGTGAACATCTGGACCGTTTACAGTAGAGTTAGCCATATAAGTTTTACAAACTGTCTTACTGCAAAGTTGACATCCTTCACAGTATCACTCTTGAGGTCACTAAGCTCTTAAGAAAGACCTGTTTTATGTAATGTATGTAATGTTACATAATTATATGTTATTATTTCATAGCGTGGTGAATGTGCAGGTCATGACTTGTCCACAAGAGAGTTTTGGGGTTGTTGGATTGTGTATTTGATGAGTTTGATGAGGGAAAGCCAAAAATACCGTCTGTCTCCACTGAGTTGGCACAGCAGCTCCGAACTCGGCAGCGCTGATCTAAAAATAGCTTGCACGGACAACTAAAGGTAACGAACCTATTACTAAGACTATAGGGATTATGGCAATGGGCAAATTTGCCAAAATGTTAAAGTATCCCTTTAAATAGGCCACTAGTTTAGCAGGACATGAGCCATGTGATTTAATTAGGATCAGTAGCGTAACATCATGGTGATAAGCTCCGGTGCAAATATTTTTTTTGTGCCCCCACCCCTGCCCTAAACACAAGCGCACGCACAAACACACGCTTGGAAACACACATGTGCAGCCACTGGAGAGAACTGCTATTGTCACCATGTAGGCTTACGTTACAGGTGACTTACCACACACATCCTGCAAACCAGCCTTTCAGCACCACAGACAGCGGCCGAAGCTCCATATCAACACTTACCTAACAGCCTGCCCTGACCTGGGCTCAAACTACCACAGCCTGAGTAAAAAACTTCTCTGCTTTGGTCATTTTAGCTTTACCCTCATCCTGCTTCTTTCTTTCCTTTCTCGCTTGCATGCCACTTTTGTTTGGGCTTGCTAACCATGATGATGCTACCTTTTCTCATCAACTTTCAACAACAAAACAAATCATGTCACGTCAACACGACTCATCATGACTGACAGGTATCAAGGTGATTGGACAAATGATCATTTCCTCTTCCCATACCAGCCACTTAGCGTTACCTTACTGACCAGCCCTGAGCTATTCCATTCACAAAAAGAGGGGCCTGAGGCAAGTCTGGGCAGCTGCTTTTTTTTTTTTTTTCCTTCCTTCATGGCCCCCTGATAGCGTCTGGGCCCCGGTGCAGCTGCACCAGTTGCACCGTCAATATTTACACCACTGATTAGGATGCATGTCAGGTGTGAATGATTGTGGTCGAGATTACTGACAGAAATAACTCCCAGGCTTTGTTTCATTTTGCATTTTATTTAGAAGGTAGGTCAACGTCAAGCTTGGCAGCATCTCTTTTGTCTGGGCTTTTTCACCCCTGCTAAAAGTCCCAGAAACCCCCAGCAGTTTTCAGGCCCTTGGGACATTCACAGCATAAGCAAGAGCTTATGGAAACCCCAGTGCCTTCCTTGATAGTACCCTAGGCTGTGCTTATTTGCCCCACCTATCCCGTACTCTGCCCTAAAGGTGGACACTGGAATTTCTTTTAACAGATTATTTTCCCACACCCCTGTTAATGTACATCCAGAGCACAGCTGGGTTTGTGTCAACCCTCTATCCTGCTCAGTGGTGCCCCCAGGCAGCTTACCTGCCATGTCTACACCTTACTCAATTTTTGGCCCAAATGTGCCAAAAAGTTTTTCACAGTACTGTATTTGTTTAAATTTCTTAAGAACTATGCTCAGATGATTTTTGTTGATACACAACTCTGTTGTGTTACTTTGACGGGAACAAATATACAAAGTTATATGAGATATAATATAGCTAAAGAAGACTTAATTAGTAGAGTCATAAAGGGTGTATAATAGGTATTCATTTCACTTCATACACTTCATGCCCTCCCTGCACATGCCAGTGCTCCATGTCTGCACATCCAGCAGGGTACCAGTATGTACTATTGTAAGATATAATGAGAGAAAATCCAGAGCAGTGTTGGGTTTCTCATGTTGGTAAAGCGGCTCAAAATGTGAGGACCTTGGAGAACTAATGAGGTATACCCGTACTGAGAGAGATGAGATAATCAAAATCTCTTGGTGTTTTCAAGGCTTGGATTCATCTGGGCTGTAATTATCCCAGATAATACAGTGGTTGGTCATGGATGTCAGTGCATTATATCCTCTCTATTATATTGAAATGCAGGTTTGAAGAGGAGGAGAGTAAGATGAAGGGAAAAGTAAAAGAAAGGCAATCAAAAAGAACCTGCATACAGCACACAGAGGCCTATAGGGAAGAGGGGTATTATTAAATACATCCAGAAAAAAAAAGGAACCTGTCCCTTCTGACCCCTCTGAGGTGAGGTAATAATGGTAATAAACTACAATGGGCCTCTGGGCTTACATCATCAAACATATATCATGTGTATGAACTATGAATTGAGCAACAGTGAATTTAGAGGGCTGGCTCTACATGATTCCTCAACCTTTGTCAGTGCACTATTTACTGTAATCATACTGTGCTAGAAAAATAAAAACAGCTATTTTATGATAAAGAAGTCAAGGGTCTCCATTAATAACAATATAAAAACCCTAAAAAGGTTATGTGATCAGGTGGGTTTGTTCGTTTGTTTGCTCGTTTGTTAGCAATGAAACTCAAAAAGTCAGATGGATTTTCATGAAATTTTCAGGCAATATCAGAAATGGCATAAGGAAGAACTGATTAGATTTTGGGACTGATCTGGATCACCGTCTGGATCCAGGAATGTTTTTAAAGGATTCTTCACTATTGGGAGATAGGGCTAATGGCAGAGGTCTGCACTGTTACCACTTTACACCAGGAGGTGGCGGACATGAGTAACTTATTCAAAGTCTTGGAGTTCATAGAGTTTGAAAGACAAACCCCGGGTCGAGGAGACGAGTCGGAGCATAACAGAGAGAAAGACGGCGAATTGTAGCGAGAAAACTCACAGTGCTGGGAGGAATAGAGGAATATTCACCCTCTGCCATGACTTTCACACGTAGCGAAGCCAATGCTTTGCCTCACTGTGTCTCCACCCCACTGGTGGAGGGAATCGGCGAATTAGATTTTGGAATTGATCTGGATCACCATCTACTATTGGGAGATAGGGCTGATGGCGGAGGTCTGCGCTCTCTGAGTGCTTTTCTAGTTTTTTAAAATTGTTTTCGGCTATCAAAAATTGCAAGCACAACATCTATATCACATGACTACATTAGAAATGTTTGGGCACTGAAAATTTTTCAGTGTATTTGTGCAATCTAGAAGTTGTGTAGTTCAAAAGCTGTGAGGACTTGAGTTTCATTTCTCTCCAACCACTCATTTCCAGATGAGTGGTTGTTGATAGCAACAGCAGGCTCTTATTGTTAAGAACCTACCAGAAATAGCATGTTTATCATCGATTTAACTTAGCTTTAGCTTTCTGGCTGCTCTTCTGACCTTGTTTAAGGCCACAACCAGCTTCTTTGAATCATCATGGGCTTTAAACAAGCCAGTAACATTTGCTTTAAGCTTTTATAAAACAAATGGCTGGAGCACAGGGCCAAAGTCAAACTGAGTCTATCCATTGCAGCTCACAGCTTTTGTTCAGGTGCCGTATGGACTGACAGAGATGCTCTGCATAGTGAGCACACTCACAATATGTTGTTGCTATTACACGCATTAACCCTTTATGGGGCAAGGAACAATGTACGGTCACTTTGGTTGACTGCCTTTCCCCCCCCAACTCCACAATACAGTAGAACCAGAATGACTTTTCTTAATAAAATCAGTGGAGATTAGTCAATATCACAGAAAGTGACGTAACACCATCCAACCAATCAGCAGTGGTTCAGGGCATCTCAAACTTCCTGTGTTGATGCATTAACTTTAACAGCCCTTTGAGTGTCCACCAGTGACATTCTAGGGCTTAAATTTTGAGTTTTCGAGTATTTCAGTAAGTGTGCATAAAGGGTTAAACCTCTAGAGAAAAGAAATGGAGCTCAGCGAAAGTTCAAGCAGGAAGACTGTTTCTACTCATTTATTAGTCACCACTCTTTCATATGTCTCCCTTTACCATTTTCCTCTCTTCCTGCTCTGGTGATCGCTGATTATTATCGATGATTATAGGCGTTCACTCTTTTAAGTACTCAATTAATCAGATTCTTGGACCAATCATCATACACCTGTTATATTTTAAACCTGTCATTCTCTCTTTCCCAGTCAGCTAGTCATTTAGCACTGCAACACTCCTCCATCCCAGCCACCTCAATTCAGTTAAGATCCTCATAGGTCTTCTGGTATTTCATCCGGCATATCTCAGTTCCCTCCAAGCCACCTCATTGGTTCCTGGTCAAGCTTCTCAGAAGTCTACTCCTCAGAGTCTAGACTCCATAGGGGGGTATCTTATTCCTGCTGTTTGCCTCAATACCCCTTCAAGAAGATGAAGTAATCACGATGAATTATCAAATAAATTATTGTTAATCTTGTATTAAGTCTCTCCTGATTGAACACATTTTATCTGCTTGCTGTGCTTCATGTTAATTACACTATCGCAAACAGGTGATGTTTGGCTTGTCACCCAGCTGCTTTTCGGTGTCAGAATGAATCATGCTTTTGATAAACTCTGTCTAAACTGTTGTCGGTCACAGGACAGTATGCTACATTAACCTTGGCATTGATTATGCCTTCTGAGTGCACTACGACACAACACATATGTTTAAGCTGGTGGTGATGGTTTTGTAAAAACCCATTCTGTTTCTGTTAGTATTGATAATGGTTTACCACCCACCACTACTGGTGAGAAATGCTGTAAAACTAAGGTTGTCACTGCTTGTGCAAAACACACCATCAGTGGACACAGGCCTGTAATGTAAGCTGCTGTTTATTGGTGTTTGTAGACAGAGGTGTGTATTCAGTTACTCTGCCTCATGTTTCTCTGTGGGAAAAATTTGCTTCCCTTTTCTCCCTACGGATTGTTGCTGCTGCTTGAAGGTAATCAACTTGCCTTGTCTCTCTGCTCATAGCTTTTGTTTAGTTTAGACAAAATGTTCCTGTGACAGCACGATGTGTTATGAAAGACCCAGACTAGAGACTTGTGCTGTAGCAAGCTAATCTCTTGCCAAAATATGAAGTTAGACTCATTTTTGGTATCGATTTGAACATTAGCCAGACTTATTAAACTTGAAAGCCACAGTCTGAGATCTTTCAAAATAACTAACATCCTGTATTTGCAGAGGCTCTGTTAAGGCAGACAGACTTTTGTCTGAGTGTGATGCCTTAAAAAGAGACTTCCAGCATTTCTCTCCACAACACCTCATATTATCTGATGAGAAAAATCAGCCTTGCGCCACTGAAAAATCTGGACAATAAAGGTAATAATCAGCCCCGACAGAAATGTGTCTGTTCAATTCTATATTTAAATATTTAAAATCACACTATTAGAGCATTTTTACCTCCCTCTGAATTTGACCTTACTACAAAAAGTTTATAAAAGGTTGATATTGACAGTGTAAATCTTTAGGGCATCTTTAGAGCAAGACAGGCCTGATTTAAGCCAACTGCATGACATTACACCAAGGTTAGCAGTGCCACAGTGGTTTACAAGCGTTATTTACTGCTGATACCTCCACATGACACCTTGGGGTGCAGTACGGAACAAGTTCAATGTAAGTGGTGGGCCTCTGTGCTGATAATTTTGAATGATTCTGTAACATCCTATCTCTGTTTTTATTCTGTCAAATAAAAGGATGGACAAAACCTCCATGTCAACTCACTAGCCCAACCCAGATCCTCTCCAGTAGAGGAAATGTTCAAGAGGGAAAAAAGGAGATGGTGAAATATAAAGAAATATAAAGAAATAACCACCAAAGGAAAAAAAAAAAAAACAGGACGGAGAGGCTGAGAGAAGGCTGGAGTGATAATCTGGCTTGCTGGGTAGTTTCCAGAGTATTTTGACGCAGTTTTGGGTATATTCCATAGGCTGCAGAAAATATTGGACGAAGCCTGAGTGACATCAGCCATTTGGTTTCTGAAGAGGACTCTTGATGCCAGTCCGTGGCGACTGCCATGTTGGACATACTGTAACTAACTTTAGATGAACCAAGAAATACTTGTAACCAGAGGGCGGAGGCTACGTTTGTTAGCTCGGGGTTTTTTTCCCGTTCAGTAGAGTATGTCTTGATAAATCTCACTGTAAATAATGTACAACAATATCCTTTCTTAGCCATAAAGATGAACGTGTTTTTAAGCCCCCTATCCATCAGCATACACATCAACACATACACATTGATTATACTTGAAGAAACCTCTGAGGCAGGATGTGGCTTTCATTCATATGGAAGTCATCTTACAAAATGGGCTGTGCTTTGCTAGTAGTGCAAAACTGTTCTTCTCAATCACAAATTAACTTGACAACCAGTCAGGACAGCTAAAAAGGGAAATAGCCTGTTAAGCCAGGCATAAACTGTACGACTTCAAGCCGACCATACTACAGTCATGGTAGAATGTCATCTAAAAATGTGCGACTGAATTGCTTAAGACTGAAGTCAAGACGGACTGTGACAGAAATACGCAGTTTCCTTTTTTAAAAGTCTCACACACTGAGGGTGATGTGTTCCCAGTCATATTCTCTCTCTCTCTCTCTCTTGCTCTCTCCCTTTCCCTCTCCCGCTATCTCTTTCTGTCCCACACACAAAAACAACGTCAGCATCTATATCAGCTGCAGGTCTGCGGGTAGGAATATTTCCTGCTCGCTCATTTCCTTTATCATAGCGAGGATGGGCGTCAGAAAGTTATTCCAGTTGTTGTTATGGTAATTTAGGACATTGTCTGACAGTTTACAAAGGAAAACAATCCCCCAAAGTTGTTTATTCTGCCTGCATTTCTGCTCTCGTATGACCAAAATATCAAACATGCCAGAAATCCTTTTGACCAGTCGGGAGTAGGTCGTAGGGTCGTAGTGGTAGTGGCAGTGGTCAGCTGCGTACCCTGTACACAGCACGACAACTGACACCCGATCCGACCAAAAGTTGGCTGGACTTCAAAGTGAGACGTGCAACTCAAAATTCGTGGCTGAATTGCAGGAAAACCGCACATTGTACACCAGGCTTTAGCTAGTTAGCAGCCTATAAGCTAAGCTAGTGCACTGTCACACCTAAGTCTAAAATCTACTGATAAGTTCAGTTATGTTATATCAAAGACTGCTACATGTAAGTGTGAACTGCTACTAGAGGTTGCTGTTTTCTTGCTGTATCCCCTTTGTGATGTGCGTTATGCCACCCAAGCTCCTCAGATAACAGGCAACACATTTCCCCACCCTACTGCAGTTTTGCCCAACCAGGAATTTCCAAATTGCCGACCTTCAGAGAAAAGGCTAAGATTCTTGTGGAGATGTAGATGTCCTTGTTGGGACTCTTAACTTGCTGTGTAAGGAGGCAGAAACATTGCATTCAAGGATGCCTTGGGTGCTGACATTGAATTTGTGTTTGTGAATAAGTCTGGCGTGCTTTCCCGGGCCTGGTCCAACTCACCACATACTTGGCGACCAGGACCTGGTGGGCTAGTTCAGACACCTGGGCGACCGCATGTATCGGTGGAGGGAGCAGCTGGAAGGATACCTGGAGAGATGGGGCATGGCCTGGTGTAGGCCTGGATGATGGCCATTAGGAAGTTGGAACAGTCAACCAAGGTCAATGAGGCCAAGAGTTGAACTGGCATATGCTCGCATACCTGAAATGACTCAAGGGAGAAAAATTTTTAAAAGTAGCCTTCTTGGTTAATGCTATGAGCAAATGCTTTGCAAGAAACTGAAGAAACAAACCAGGAAGGCCACTTTTAACAGCTTAAATCAATTTGAATTTCCTCCATGAAACAAAAACAGGGGTCTACTGTTCAGTAAATACATCTTATGGAGTGCAGTGCATTTAAAAGAGTCTTCAATTCAAAACAAAAAGTAAGCGATAGAGTTGAGAAGAGCTAAACAAGGTCATCTTTGTTATTATTTTAATTGAGGGCCTCCTGGTGGCAGGATTTTCATACTGTACTAACATTTGAAGAATAGTCCCATAAAATCATATTCCTGAAAATAGGCTCTGTGAACAAGGTTTAGTGAAGAGACCAAGTTAACATGACCCAGCTCAGTACAGTGAAAATCCTGGCTTTACGTTCCACATTTCCTGCTTACACATTAATCTTTCTTAACGCTACATTCATCTGGTCTGTCCTCTGGGTTTAGATCTGACATATCTGTTTGCAAGAAAAGAAAACGTTCAGGACGCAGGATGCTCTATAACAGCGAGATCTGCCCTCCCAAATGAGTCAATCTGTGATGTGGGTCACTGTGACATTTTTAGGTCCAAAGCTTTTAGCAGCATTTGAGGAAACACTCAGCTGCCTTTAGCACCATTTTAAAAAATCATTTTAGTAGTAAATAAGCTTCTAACAAATGTTTTGACTGTGTTCTTTAATGTAATCTTTTATATATTAAATTAAAAATCTAGACTCAGACACATTTTGGCGTCTTGAGTTGACACCCATGGTCTAAGTCACTCTTAATCTCTTTGTGCTTCTTCGCCTCCCCTCTAGCATCTCTTGTTCTACTTTTTCTAATACGTCTGCACATGTGTGATGTTTAGATGAATGCATGCTAGTTGCATTTATTGAATGCAATTGTATTTTGTGTGCACTTGCAGGGGTGGATAATTTCCCTAAAAATACACAAGAGATATCTTCATGCCGGCTCCTGTTTCAGATGAAACAAAGAGTCTGATCTGACAGTTGCTGCTTGCCGCTGGCCGAGCTTTTTAGTTGTCTCTTCTTTCAACCTCATTTGTTTAACTTTCCTTTTCTCTTCTCCTCTCCTGCTCTCCTCCCCTCTCCTCTGTATCCTGGTTTCCCTCCCTATGTGGTCCTGTCTCCTTCTGTTTTGTGTCTCAGCCGTTCTCAGTGCTCAGCTGTGACAGTTAACAGAGGTCACTGTTTACTCGCATTTATCAGTCAATCATCGCCCGCTGCGGGGATCCTTACACAAACATTTTTCCATCCTTTTTCCCTCTTTTACCATCACAGTATGCAGGACATTGACACCTCATTATGGTGTGGTGATTCAGCATACTGCATTGTACATGTTTAATATCTGATACTATTTCTTATCATGAGTCCAGTGCTGCTTAAATTCCCTGGAAATTGTGTGATGACTGACAAATATTGTTTTTGTCTTTGTGACAGCATATTATTTATAGAGCTCGGAATCCATTATTATGTGGTCAGTGTAATAAATCTTAAGATGGAAGGATTCTACATACTATTTAGCCCATTTGGTTAATTGTTAGCTATCAGACGTGACAAGGTTTTATTATTTTGTCAGTCATTGATCCTGATGTAGACTTCTACATCCATGTAGGAGCACCGGTCTTATTTGCTCCCTTACTCTGACTGTCTCTTTATGGTGGATTTTAAATGTTTTCTAAATCTTTTCTTGATCTTTGTTATTATTAAATTATCGACCTTGGTCCAGTACTACTCTGCCCTTATAGCCATCCTGCAGGCTTACGCTAGGCTCATGCCCCATCTGTCCAGGATATCCTCCCAGGTAACACCTCCACAATGCATGGGACCATCCTTGGTTTCTGGACCAGCCCTCCAGTTTCTGCGCACCCAGTATGCAGTGAGCTGGATCAGGCCTGGGAAAGCATCCCAGGTACCCGTAAAAGCGCAGCTGCCGTTTCAGTTTAAACCTGCTGACCCTTCCCATCTCGCTCTCCTGAGCGCGTCAGCATTAGACACATGGTCTGCCAACAGTACCCAAAATGTGCAGGAGAAATTATCGCAAAGGAAATCACTCAACGTCCAGGCCTCACAAGAGTATAGAAAGTCCACAAGGACACTACCAATCGCTTAGATAATTTGAGCTTTATGATGCGATGTGTAATGCTTGGTTACTATATCCACAACAGCAACTTTAGTCAGTGAGCAGAGACAGACACAGAGAAGTTTATGTTGTTATGTAAGTTTGAAGGGGTGAAGAAGCCAATGGAGGATGGAGGATAGTTTCTGTAAAGCTATAAAGATATAAAAAAAAGGATTGCCATGTTGTCTGCTTTTACAGATTAAGGAGCTTATCAACACACTGAAACTATATTCCTTAATAACAGTTAAATACAGAAATAAACAGAACATAAAATGAACTCAGTAAGCAAAATTGGCCAATGAATTCAAGATTCATAATTTCTGTTGGACACTCTCATGACTGTTCATCTGAGACACCCTATCTCAGAACAGAAATACATGCTACGACTTTAGAATTAAAATCAGATTAAACTTAAGTTTAGGGTTAGAGTAAGGGCTGGGATACCAAAAGCTAAAAGTAAAAAACCTAACATGCAAAATCTTATTAAAAATGTTTAATAAAGTGGAGGAAACAGTACGCTTACAGGGAAAAAGCTTGACCTCCATGAAAAATTCTAACACAGCCAGCGTAGCTTACATGGGTCTGTTAGCTACTAAGGTACGTAGATAGCAGAGCTACGTAGCTTACAGAGTCAAAGCTAAGCTCACAAAGCAGCTATGTAAACTACTAGCCTTAGCTATGTTTGCTGAAGATAAAACTAAAGCTCATGTTGCAGAAGCTAACTTACATTGACTAATGTAGTAACGTTGATCACATGACTAGTGTAGCTTTTATAGCTTTAGCTAAAGTTAGATGCTGAAGCAAGCTACTGTTCGTGTAACTACTTCTGAAACGGATTTATGATATTTTAATCCTGGATTAGACCTCTGACTTTTTTCTCTATTTCTGAAATGATTCTTAGTCTGTAATGTTTGTAATATAGCTATTTAATGAATGCAACTGCCAGACTTTGTGTCTTAATAAAGTTAAATTTTAGTAAAATATCTAAAACTAGAAATACGTTGTACTGGCAAATTATAGAACTTACTTTCTGATGGAGTCTGATGAAGGTTCTGTGAGAGTGGCGGTAAGAGATGCACCGTCTGCAGAGCTAGTCGAGGAGCATTAGCATATTTAGCAACACAGTGGGAGAAACCAGCCCAGAAAACAAGCACAGAAGCTACTGTTACAAACAGAACCAAATACTTTTTATATTCACACTATCCTACACAATTCTATCAGGCAATTAACACTTCTTTTCTTAATGAATGCAACCTCTGTTCAATGAAGGGGGAGTTTCTACAGCCGCAACACACTTCTCAATCCTGGCTCATCCTCAGCTGCTCACATTAGGACCTGACCTGGGCTGCCTAACAACATGCCTGCAAAAACTAAAGTGCCTACTAAAGTGCCTAACTAAAAGTAATTCTGGAACAGTATTTTAATGACATTACTAGGGAATTTACAACACAAAACAATGCCAAAGAAGGCATCCCAGACTAGATATGCTTCTCTGTGAATAGTTTCACATCTAGTTATAGATGTAAACTATAATTACGTGTAACTTTTTAGACAAAAGTCAAGAAAACACATTCTATACTCCAACTTTACAGTGTAACAGTTCAAAATGGTTTGGAAAATTTGGCTAATGTTAGCAGCGCTTGCGCTGTCAGCCCTTGATTCTCTTTGCAGGTTAGCATCCACATTCCTAGGATGAATTTCACCAATCAATGTTTTGGTAATATGTCACAGCTTCTGATTAACTTTTATCCAGATAAAATTGCTAAACTGTACTGTTCATACAAGATGCTATTAGTGCTATAAATCTACCACTGTGTACTTTGGATTAAAGAGCATTGCGGCAACAAGGCAGTAGTCATTAAGAACTACAACAGGAGCTTCTAGTGTGGGGTATTTGCATTACAGTTTAGATGGAGCGTTTCACCAGGGTTGTGGGCCTTTAATGATATGAAATATTAATAGTTAGCTTAGCTGGTTTGTGATTCTGGTGCTGACTACCAAGGGATCTGGGTAATTGCGTGCATCCCTACGCAATCTTAGCAATCAAACACACAAAGCATTAATGATTATCACTTTGGAATCTGAATGCCCAAAACAGTTGTAAATCCTTTTTTATGATTGCGTGTGGTCCATTAGGTAACGTTTGGGAACAGAAAGTGTGAATGATTAATTCATTATAGTGTCTTTAAATATGAAGATGCCAGCTCTATCTGAAGTAGGATGATGGAAAGGAAACAAGCACAGCTTTTATACAACTCTCCTGAAAACTTAATAAAATTATTAGGGGTCAGCTGCATGAGTCTGAGTCTTTCTAGACCTTTTCCAGCCATACTGAGGAAAATATATGGTGAGCATGTGCTACATTACAGTATGTTTTCTGTTTATAGCATGAATATTTAAAACCACGCATAGCATCCATATGAATGCAAAAAAATGTAATCATAGTGCCAGACTCTGTTGCTGTGCCATTACTGCATCACCTCCTGAGGCCTCCACCCTCCCTGGATTCAGCATCAACAACACAGGGTTACTGGATTATTTTAAGGGCAGCCTGCCTGAAATCTCCTCACATTTTGGAGTGCACATGTAAAAACATTTAACAACATGAGGAGAGAGAACACAAAAACAGACTAGGATGTCCAAGCCTGTGTGGTTCAGAGGCTTTGGTAAATTAGGGACACCAAGAAAGTAGTTAAACGTTAAGTAGAAGGAAATAAAAGTTCAAATAGCACTCTGGCTAATTACTCAGAAAGGCTGGAAAGCTTGGCACATGTTCCAAGGACTAGCTGGCCCGAGGACATAGAAACACACAGACTAATTACAGTGTTAAGAAGAGGCTAATCAGGCACAGGTGAGACCAGCAAAGGTTGAGCACCCAATCACACAGTAGGGACACTCAAGGGCGGAAAGTGAAGGAAGTAAGTATGTGAAAATGACTGTAACCCAACAAACATGCAAGCAGGGCTCAAACATTCTCTTTAACCTGTTTGACCTCCACTTTTTCATATAAAGAAAATTGGACGCGTGACAGTTGGAGGAGGGAATATCTGCATTGGCAAGTGGAGGTGATTTGAAAGAAACTTAGCTTTTTATCATGCAAAGGACAAGAATCAAGAGCACACGCTGCTCATAGTGTTAATTCAGTATGGCAGCAGGCCCATATGCAATGAACATCTTGAGGGGCAGAGGGACGACTCTCCTTACATAACTGTTAAAGTTGGCACAGCCTCAGCAGCTTACAGAGTACAAGTGGTAAAACAGGGAGGAGTTCATGCAATGTGATGCTGCCATCAACTTTATTCCAGTGATAGCATTGTTCCACAGAAGAGGGGGATGTTTCAAGGGGTGTGAGAGATCCCGGGTTCAAACCCCGGACGAGCCCCCATGTGTGCCAACCTGGCTCAAAGGGAGTGACAAAAATGAGTGGAGTAGGGATGTGAAACAATAAAATGAAGATTTATTACAAGAAATAGCTTCACAGATAGGCTTTCATCAGCCACATAAACATACCATACAGGGGCAATCATGGATGATGTTAATAAAGCATTTAACATGTGGAAATTAAGACTTTGTGTAACTTCTTTCTCTGCTTTACTTTTTATAACCTCTGGGAGTGACAGCTAACCTTTTAAAGGCCACAAGTGTTACCAACAGTCTGTAAGCGAGACTTAAGGCTGAGACTTCCTTTTCCTTACTTTGGCCATTTTTGCGACATTTCTGCCTCTCTCAACCCATTTTTTCTCGCCCCTTTTAACCCATTTTTGCCATCTGTACCCCCTTTTACCTACCCCCTCAGTCCATTCTTGCATTTTTGCTAGTCTATCCATCCATCTTCATCTGCTTACTGACAGCTGGGTTGCAGGGATAGCAGGCTAAGCAAGTCCACCCAGACGGCCTTTTCCCCAGTGACACTGTCCAACTCCTGCTGGGGTATCCCATTCACATTCTCGGCCTTCCCTGAGGTCTCCTCTAAGCTGGATGTGCCTGAAATACCTCCACAGGGAGGCGACCAGGAAGCATCCTGATTAGATGCCTGAACCACCTCAACTGGCTCCTTTCGATGCCAAGATGCAGCGGCTCTACTCCTAGCTTCCTCTGGATGTCTGAACTCTTTATCCTATCTCTAAGGCTCAGCCCAGCCACCCTCCGCGGGAAACTCATCTCGGCTGCTTGTATCCACGATCTCATTCTTCCGGTCATTACCCAGAGTTCATGACCATAGGTGAGGGTTGGGAGATAGCTCAGCTTTGCCTCTCGGCTCAGCTCCCTCTTCACCACTACGGCCCGGCACAACGCCTGCACCAGTCTTCCTGTCAATCTCGCACTCCCTTTTACCCTCACTTGTGAGCAAGACCCCAAGATCTCCAGGAGTTTGGTTTCGGAGCCAGAGCTGTCTAGTCAGTATCACTCCACCTCCTGCTCTAGCTCTGGCTCTTTCCCCGCCAGAGAGGTCACATTCCATGAGTCCACTGCTAGTCGGTGCTACCGGGAGTCGGCCCGCCACGGCTGCCACCTTCACCTGCCATGTGCATTCATTCACCCTGCCACCTTGCCTACTCTTAACCAATTTTTCCTTTTTTTATCCCCCTTTGGCCACTCTTCAACTTCTTTTCAATACTTTATCCAGCTATTTTTGCTACATTTTTGCCTCTTTAACCCCTTTTCACTGTTTTTACTGCCAGATTTTGCCATTTCTAACCCATTTTTACAATTATTTTATTATTTATCTCTATTTTCTGGCATCTTTATGTTTGTGCACATCATGGCTCAGCTATGTAGTCTAATATTACAGTATGCCCATTTGCATTGTTAGCATAATTAAGAAAAGGTAGCTCTGTTTAAAAAAGGGAGTTTACATTTTGAATGATGCTATTGTACTACTGCAAAGCTAAAAAACAAAAACACTTTTGTTGCTGTGATAAGTGTTACAGTTTCAGTCAAAACTGTTGACGTTAATCTCAGATTAACTATAATAGACCTGGATTTTGCTGACCTCCATGGCCCCCCATTGGATGGGTCCCATAAAGCTCTCACCTTTATTCTGCCTTGTTGGTCAAACTGGTATGTATAGGTTGCAACCAACTCTTTATACACCATATGCTACGGCAAGTACTGGTTGTTACTCAACTGATTTGGAACCAATTTTTTAATATATAAAATGGTATTTCGCTGCAGCCATGCATTGGGATACACCAGATGGATCCTTCATTGGTCGGGGCATTTGTGTGACACAGCCTCTAAATTGGACAGCCTTAGCTCAGCCACTCTAGGATGTAATCGGTCTTTACTCCAAAGGATGCAGACCCTGAAATGGGGCATAGCTCATGTTCACTTAGGATTGAACTCTCACCTTTTGGTGAAACTCTGTGCTGTGTGTCTCAGTTGAATAGTCCTCATTATCCTACTGGTGACCATAAAACAGAGAAACATTTTTATGGGCCTAGTCTTTCCTTATATGAGACCTGCAGGAATATCATAATCCAATCATGGCTCCAGTAAGACTGTGTCTCCTCCTAACTAGATCACAGTCTCTGTATACCTCAGCTGCTCTTCTCATTGGGGTCTACACATACATACACTTACATCTCCCTCAAACATACAAACAGGCGAAGAGTCATATCCTTTTCTTGGCTCTGAGCCGAGCAACACTGGCCCTGATCTCTGCTCTTCCCCGCCTGGCATCCAAACAACACTTTCCCCAGCTCCACCTGCACTTCCTCCTCCTCTAATTCCAGGGATGCTACCATAAAAATAGCCACATTTTATGTGCCCCCAAACCCACCAATCAAGCGATCCACCCACAACCACCAGCGCCACTTCTCCAGGGGCATCTGCAGAAGTATCATTATCTAATCACTGCTCTAATAAGACCAAACCCACCCATGTACCCTCCAGGTTGAAAGTGGCCATTACCCTCGACACCCCCCCAGGACAGACTCACACTTACTCACTCACTCTCTCTCTCTCTCTCTCCACACCCCACATACATCAGTGTGTCTTTAGCACTGACCAGGCTGCTCAGGCAGTGAGAGGAGAGACAGAGTATTAGTATTCAGAGCACAAGGAGGAAAAAGGAGAGAGAGAGAGAGCGAGAGAGAGAGGGAGGGGATAGTGAAATAGAGAGGAGGAAAAAAAAAACACAAGGAGGGGGGGGGAAATATAAGAGAAGAAACCGGGAAACGGGAGGGAAAAGAGGGGAGGGCAGGGATATCATATTGTTCATTTCTCCCTCTCAGTCTGCCATCCCGTTTGCGGGGCTTCTATCTCGGTGCATCTTGAGAGAAGAGACAGAGAGGAGGGGGTGGACGAGCCAAAAAGAGGGCGGAATGCCCCTTTACAAGCGTCGCATCTAACTAAAACAGCGGAGCGGCTCGTAAATCGGAAATTGGGCAGAGAAGGAGACGCCAAGGTAGGAAGATATTCCCTTTGTAACAAACATGCATTCGGGTCTGTGCTACCTGCGATGTGCGCGTTCTTCACATCGCATCTCCTTTGATCCTGCATCCCGCACTGCTGAATATGCCCTAAATCTAGCAGCGTGTGTCTGTTTTCCATTAATATTTAATGGATATTATTTGTGCATCACCCTGCCGCTTCCATATTGCATTTCAGTGAGCGGAAGGTTTCTGTTTCGAGCCTATAGTGGGATGCATGTTGAGTGGAGGCAGTCTATACAGGCTATGTAGGCAGATAACAGGCTCGTATCTCCGGCAGGAGTGTTATAGTGCACACTCATGATGGTTATTTAAGTTTTTCAAAACGCTTTTGGATATATGAGGCGATCAGACAGAAGGGTGCGCGCACGAGCACGCAGGAAACACACAGAAGACAGGTTGACGTGCGTAAGACGTGCGTAATCCCCCCCTCCACCCACACCCCCGTACACCCCACCCCACCCCCACTCCCCCTCCATCACCATCAAAGGCACAGTTGCTCCGTCTTCCTTACCACAGAGAAACAAATTCTGCCAAAATACCAAATCAGTGTGACTCACTGAAATGGACATAGGCAGGTGAAAAATGAAGCAAGGGCTGCCCATGTCTTTGTGAGATAACACTCCCTGTCTGTAAATAGGTCCTGCTCTGCAGCTCCACTGGCTGTGCAAGAGACAGGAAGAGCAGCAGCGATATCCCAGGGTTACTGGCTGGCCACTTGCTTTCTATTTCCTGTCCCATGTTATAGATAATTTAGACACTTGCAGCTCCAACAGGCCTGGATCGGTGGGAAGCTGTGAAATCCTGAACAGCAACCTTTGATATGTGTGAATGTAGGCTAGAAATAGGTAGAGATAAAAGGAGACAGCGTCTGCTGGGTTGTGAAGGGGGTGTTTGATTGCATGTTTATAGAGATATATGGTCTTAAGCAGATATTAAGGCCCACTCTTTCCCACTTCATGTTATTTATTTGCTGAAAGGGTGTCCAGGAGCTATTATAGGACGGGTGAAATTGGAACAACCTCGAGGCTGAGGCTCAGGAAAGCTATTACCTCTAGTCAATAGACATTAATATCCCCACGCTCAATCTTGGCCTCATACGGCGCCGTGTCCATCCCAGCGAAACACAGAAGCGCCTCTCCCGGAGTAACCAAAAAGATGTGTTGTAGTAGCCCTATCTGTTTACCCCTGTGCATCAATCTGTCACAGCCCAATGAGCAGAGAGGAGCGATGATAGCATTGTCTCAGCCAGACACCGCTGTGGCCTCGAAAGGAAGTGATGCAAAACAAAAAGCAGGATGTGCCAGCGTCGCCAGAGAGGGGTCACAACCTCTATGAATCAGGGGGTGATCCTGACGAATGCCGGATGATCTTTGGGTACATGAGTACATCGATACGAGGTGGTGCACGACATGATACGACCCAGCGGGAGCAGGCAGGCATCAAAGTCTGGAGCCAGTTGCCTGTTTGATCGGACACCTTCTCTTCAATGGAAATGCAATGAATTCCATAAAAGATCAGACATGGGGAGTGTGAAATATGCTTAGCTAATTTGTAGACTTTTGAACAAAAAAGCAAGAGTGAAAGTTTCCAGGGCAGGGATGAAAAAGTCAATTTAAGATGACTTCCAGGTACAGATGAAAACAAAGAAGCATGGCAGCTGATAGGAAGACTTGAAAGCAGGTTGACTGAGATCTGACTGAAACATCCTATTAGGTATATCCAACTGATTAGTCTCCTTTGTGTGCAGAAGCTTTACGCTCTCACATGAAAAAAGGCTCTGACTGTTCTCAGTGAAATGTTGCTATTATGAATGTATTCATTTCTTTCTATGATGATAGCTGGACAATTAAGCAGCAGTCGCTTAATCTAATCAGTGCAATATAGGATGAGGGGGCTGAGAAGAAATGAGCAAAGATATGATCTTAAATAAGGAAAGGCAAACTGAAAATAACCCTTTCACTGCCACTTTCATTACCGTTATAAATAAAATTGATGGTTGAAAGTAAAAAAACAAAATCAGCAGGCTCACATTTGTCATATTTTACTCAACACAAAGCCAAATTTTTTATTGACCAGAAAATCAAATGCCAGATGATGATATGGAGCTGCAATAGATCACAGGTTTGTGGTAAAGCATCCGAACGTCTCCTGCTTCTTATTCAGCCGACAGCAGCGTTTCAAATGCCTTATCACTGTAATTCCCAGACCCAGCTGAGGTGTGTGATTCATCGCTGGGAGACAGATTGCACATACAGATTTCAGATTCAGATCCTTGTTACTGAAAAACCAGCCCCCCCTGGGTTTTATCAAATTCGCATCAGCCCAGCTCGAGGATTTCTTGTTTGTTTGCAGCTGGTTTTTTTGGTTCGGAATTTCTGGGCAAAGGCGAAAAACCCCAGGAATACTTGTATTAAGAGTGCTGAGCCAAGAAATCCAATACAACTGCTCAGATATGAGTGCATTCGATATTGGATAAATATTTATTGGCTCCTGCCTCTGCAGTACAGAATGATAGTACTGAGTGTCATGTTGTTTTTGGATGTGCTTCCTTACTCTAATTTGTATTGGATTTTCCCTACAAACCTCAGGGTGGCTCCAAATCTACCCTCTTCTGTGCAAATACAGGAATGATCCCTTCATTATAAGGGGATACAAGCATAAATGCCTCATCTGTTTCTTAGCCCAGAAGCTAGATTGAGGATACAATGTCTGAACAGCTGGAACGAACCATTTAAAACGGGACAAGTGGCCAATCCCTTGTAGTTAACAGGAGAGGGAAGCCTTGGAGAGTGCTCACGATTGGTCAAGGACACCAAAGTGTGGCCTTCCTCCGACTCACGAACCCTTGAATTTGGCTTTATTGAGAAGTACTGGATTACAAAGGGATACAGACATAATCACTCAATCTGCTTCGTCACCTTAAAGATAGATTGAGGATGCACAGTTGAAGTGTACAATGAAATGAAGACATTTAAGGATCAGAGTGCTGGGCAAGGGCCCAGAGTGTGGCCTTCGTTAAACTGATAAATCCTTGAATTTTTTTAAATTCAATTGACAAGCACACGATTCTAAAAGAGTGCAAACCTAGATGCATTTTTACTTCTTCACCAAAAGGCTGGATTAAGGGCGTGTAGTTTGATTAAAGCATTAGAAATAGGCTCATCCATAGTGACTCACAGGAAAAGGCCATTCTTTGAGAGGGCTCAGTCTTGGTCAAGGACCCCTAAGTGTGGCTTTTTTCTAGCTGGTATATGCTAAAATTAGTTTTTAAAAAAAGATAAAAGTTAACAGCTATTGGATTGCTTGAGCAATAGCATTAAAAGCTAAAATATTATTCAGTCAGCAGCTCTGACAGGTAGGGAAAGATTTTGAGAGGGCTCAGTCTTGGCCAAGGACCCATCAGAGTGGCTTCTTTTCAACTGATTTACCATTGAATGCAGTTTTATACCATTTGGCAAGATCCAAAATGACAAGAGGAATATGAACATAAATGCCTCCTCTGATTCCTAAAAGCAAGATAAAAGGTGTAAAATTTGGAGTGAAACACTAAAACTGAACAAGAAGCCTGTCCTTAGTCGATTAGAGAAGGAGAAATCCTTGGAGGGGGTTCTGAGTGTTGGTCAAAGACCCCTATGTGCTGTCTTTTCCCCAACCACTATGACTCTAAATATGGAGAGGGCTCAGTTTTGATCAAGCGCACCTAAGTGTGGCCTTTTTCCAACAGATACACCTTTGAATATGGTTTTATATCAACTGACAGTCCCTGAAGTGGACACACAAAAAAACACCTCATCAGATTCCCATCCTAAAAGCTAGGATGAAGATGAAACAGCTGGTCTTAAGCTTTAAAAAAGAGGCAAGTGGGTGATTTTTAGTATATAACTGGTCGGGCTAGCCTTGAAGAGGGCTCAGTCTTGGTTAAGGACACCTAAGTATGTCCCTTTTGAACAAACATAACTTTGAATATGGTTTAATACCAACCTGCAGGCTCTGAATAATAAGAGAACACAAAGCAAACCCCTTCCTTAAAAGCCTGAATTAAGATGAAACAGCTGGAGTGAACCACTAAAAAAAAAAGATTTCTTTGTGGTTTACAGGAAGGGCCAGCCTAGGAGTGGGCTCAGTTTTGGTGAAGGAGTCACAAGTGTTGCCTTTTCCCCCCACTGCTATAACTTTATATTTTATTTTAAAGAATTCCTGATGCTTTTCGCCCTTTATTTGAATAGGACAGCTGAAGAAAGACAGGAAATGTGTGGAGAATGTGCACCAAACAATGTGAGACCGGGAGTCGATCCTTGGACTATAAACTCGACTGTATGACTAGAGACCCTGCATGAAGGGGCCTGCTCTATCCGCTGAGCTAAACCAGCACCCTTACATATGGTTTTATACCATCTGACTGACCATGCGTTACACAAGGATACAAACATCTGTAGATTGGTAAAAGGAGAGGCCTGCCTTGGAGAGGGCTCAGTCTTGGTCAAGGACACACACATAAGTGTATCCTTTTCCCATCAGATAAACCTTTGAATATGGTTTTAATGCCAATTGACAGGCTCTGAAAATGACCCATCATATTTCATTCATGAAAGATGGGATGGTGATGAAACAGCTGGACTGAGCCTTCAAAATTGAGACAATTAGGTGAGTCTTTGTGGTTTACAGGAGAGGCCAGCCTTATAGAGAGCTCAGTTTTGGTCAGAGACACCTTCGTGTGACCTTTTTCCAAAAGACATACCCTTGAATATGGGTTAATACCGATGGACAGGCCTTGGATTACAAGAGAATACAAAGAAAACCCCTCACCTAAAAACTAGAATCAAGATGAAACAGCTGGAGCGAAACACTAAAAAAAAACAGACAGTTGGGTGGTTCTTTGTGGTTTACAAGAAGGGCCAGCTTTGAAGAAGGCTCAGTCTTGGTGAAGGACATTTAATTGTGGCCTGTTTCCAACTGAGACACCTTTGAAAATTGTTTTAGACCAATCAACAGGCCCTGAATTAAAAAAAAAATACAAGAAAAGAATGCCTCAATGGATTCTCCTATCTAAAAGCTAGATAGATAAAAACACTGGTGTTAACCATTAAAAAAGAGACAATTAGCTGATCCTAAGCGGTCAAGGTCCCTAAAATGTGGCTTTTTCTCCAACTGTAATACTTTTAAAAACAGCTTTCTGGTCAGACACAGATATACAAAGTAATCTCATGCTCTTACATCAAGCTTGATTGAGGATGCGACATCTTGAGCAAGGCACTAAAAATCAGATGTGTAACTAATCCTAAGGGGTTAATAAGAGAGGCAAGCTTTAAAAAGGGCTCAGTCTAGGTCAAGGGTGCCTAAGTGTGGCCTTCTTCCAGCTGATAAACCTTTGGAAATTGTTTGATACCAATTTACAGAAACTGACCACAATAATCTATTTCCCCTTTGGACTCCCCCTCATAATCAGCATGCTCTCCCACGACGCCCTCCAGAGGTTTCAGTTTCCAATTGGACAACACCTCTAATACTCATTTCTTCTTCTCCACAGTGTGATTAGACTGTGACCTTGCATGCTGTCCTGTCTCCCCTGCCCAATCGGACAGTGACCTTACTGGCCGACTGGTCGGTGTTGTGGTGTATCCATTCCCTGAGAGTATTGATCCGGGGCAGAACAGCAGTCAATGGAGTGTCTGTGGGAGGTTTAGTGTTGCTCCGTGCTCTACAGTAAGAATGTGCATTTCTAGGCATGGCGCTGTCAGAGCCGACTGACTCGTCGACATGTTTCTGAAGGCATCTTTATCCGTGGATAACCAGCTTCTGTAAATATTTTACTCTGCTAAATTGCATCCCCAAACCCTTTGATTACCGTTGTTGCTGTGTCACCCTTGCTGCCGGCTTCCTGTGCTTTTCTCTGCCCTTCTCTGCTCCGTTTTTTTCCCCCTCCCTCTTTATCTGTCTCGCCACCAATTTAATGTCAGCATCTCTTTTATCCCCCTCTCTCTCCGTCTCCCTCATCCACTTGCTACACAATCGTTCTGTCTGTCTGTCCGTCCCTTCCATTTCTTCTTCGCCTCTCCCTCCTTTTTCTGATGCTCTCGCTGGCATTTGAGGCAGCCAGTTTTGTGCCAGACAGCCATTCCTCAGATTGAGATATCCTGGGTTTTAAAGTCACTCAGACAGATTTACTATCTTAATGGGAAGAAAGTGGAAGGGGGGGCATAAAGGAGGGGCAGCATAGGATGTTGGGTCTGGATGACATTTTGATTCACTAATTTCAGATTCCTTTCTGCAATTGTCTGAGCTAAGATGGACAGATAAATAGAGTCTGCATTATCTGAATTTCCCTTAGACTGATGTGACAGTCTGCTTCTCAAAAGAGACAAACACAAAAGGCGGACAAGAGAGAAATGTGTCTTCAAGAGGGAGAGGGGGCAAGCTAGAAAGCTTTTCTTGTTTTGGATCTTGTTCTGAGTGATATACGTCTCAGTCTTATGCCGTGATTGATTGGCAGGTGGAAGACAGATGGACACATAAGGAGTACTTTGCCGGGGAGGTTCCACTCAATACACAAAGACTGGCGCTGATGTTTTACAGAACAACATACATCAAATGATCAATAGTCCTTCCGCTGTCCGACGAAGCACCTTGCTTGAGAAATTGGTTTGTGGCTTCACAAGGATGAAGCAGCTTTGACCTTTCACCATGAACATTTTTTTGATTGTAATTAATTTACAAACCCTGATAAGACTTTTGGCAAAGATAGACTCCAGGTTTCACAAAAAGGTCTGTATTATTAGGCACAACTTTGCATACATTCTCCAAAGTCAGAGTCCCCGGAGACTTGCAGGCTATGAGAAACTGGATTTTGGGTATTGACCTGCTTTATTTAGACAGAATGAGTTCAAAAATAAAGACGCTGTGTTAAAGGAGTCTGGTTTCTCCTCGATGAAAGGACAAGGAGCACACACAGAAAGTAGTCAGATTTAATACATCTAATTATACCACTGTCTGGTGTTTTCATAGCTTTATTCCTGAACACAGAGAGCATTTTTAGTCTCTTGATGTCCTTATTGCAGTGTCTTTTCACCTCATTGATCGATTGATTCTACTTGAATTTCAGGGGATGTTGGAGAGCTTCAAACAGCGTCTCTTCAGAGCTGACAACGAATTCCAATCCTGATGAGTTGGATGGACCGCAGATGTGTTCCACTGTTTCCTGTTGGACCTAGATGACCGAAAGCTCAATTCCACTCGCAGTGAAGGAAAAAAAAAAAAAAAAACGTGTCTGCAGGCAGCTGTTAGTGGTCTTGGAAACATTAAGAAAATAACAAGCTAAAGGTTATGCATGCACTGCAGGCATAACTGTGCATTTCTCAGCCAAATCTGTTTGCAGAGACAATTTCACATGTAGTGTGGCTCCGCTCAAGCTTCCAAATTCAACATGGACCACAACCTTGGCAGTCAAGGTTACTAAAGGTAAACACACAATACATGACTTCATGACATAATTGAAGGAAAGGAAACAGTTAATGTGATTTCATCCTGTAAGCTAAATCCATGACTGCATAAATATTCACCAACTTCAAGTCAGTATTTAGTAGATTCACCTTTGGCTGCAATCACAGCACTGAGTCTGTGTGGAAAGGTCTCAGCCAGGCTTGCACATCTAGACACTGCAATTTTACTTCTTCTTTGCAAAACCTGCTCTGTCAGGTTGCACAGAGATTGGGCACGAACAGCCCTTTTCAAGTCCAGCCACAAATCCTCCATTGGATTGAGGCCACTCCAGAACCTTCACCTTGGTGTCTTTAAACCATTTCTATGTAGTTTTCACTGTATGCTTGAGGTCAGTGTCTTGCTTGAAAATAAATCTCCTCAAAAGCAGTAGTTCTCTTGCAGACTGAAAATGGTTGTCCTCCAGGATTTTCCTTTTTCATTTTTCTGCATTTATTTTACCCTCTACAAGCCATCCAGGGCCAGCTGCTGAGAAGCATCCCCACGGCATGATGCTGCCACCACCTGTGCTTCACAGTGGGGATGGTGTGTTCGGGGTGATGTGCAGTGTTTGGTGTTTCTTCCACTTGACCATGGAGTCTCCCGCATACTTTTTGGCAAACTCTAGTCAAGATTTAAAGAGTATTCTTCAGCAGTGGCTTTCTCTTTGCCACTCTCCCATAACTGACTGGCAAAGAACCCATGCAACAGTTGCTGTATGCAGTCTCCCATCTCAGCTGCTGAAGCTTGTAACTCCTTCAGTGTAGTTCTTCCATTTCTTTATGATGGATTTAATTGCTCTCTGGGGGATGTTCAGTATCTTGGATTTTTTTTCTACCTATTCCCTGACTTACACTTTTCAACAACCTTTTTTTTGAGTTGCTTGGAGTGTTCCCTTGTCTTCATGGTGTAATTGTTGTCAGGAATACTGATTATCCCATGACTGGACCTTCCAGATACAAGTGTCTTTCTGCTACAATCACTGCACTCAGGTGATCTGCATTTCACTAATTGTGTGACTACTAGCACCAATTAGTTGAGGTTGAGGTTCCTCCTCTGTATTTAGGATGTCTTTCCACTCATCAGTTTAAGAAAAATATATATAAAAATATATTTTCATTCATTAAGCTTTACCAAAGTTCATTATTTTAATACTTACTTTATAGTTCTGGCTGTTAAAAATAACCAATAGGTACATGCACAGGATATCAGTATTTCCACTCTCAATCAGAAAATAACAAAAGACGATGAGTAGACACACTACTTAGTTCTGCCCACCTCCACCATTAACTCTTTGTTTTGCATAGACAAGTCTGTTCAGTGAAAAAAAATACACTACACTCCATAAGTTGTATTTACTTAATGGTAACCCACCTTTTTTGTTTCATGGATGCATTTCACTTGTTGAGGGGGGAAAAGCTGTTAAAAATGGCCTTCCTGGTTAATACTAAAAGCGATTCCAGGATGTTCTGCATGTAGATCACAGCACTAACCAGATTGACCTTTTTGACAGCTTTTCTTCCCCATTATTTGAAATACAACAATATAACAAAAATGGTGGTTCACTTTTTAGTAATACACCTTATGGAGTTTGCTTATTTTGTTGAACGTAGTCCTCAATTCAAAATAACAAAGCAAATGTTTTGGGTGGAGCTGACGTGTCTTGTATATAACTGGTTGAGCCATAGCATTAGGATGCACACCCAAAGGCAGAGAATAATAGAATGGCAGGGGCCGTTTACACTTTCTAATACATCAGTATTTCTAATACATCCAGTATTTTTAGGGCAGTAATTGACATGTCATGTCTGCCACAGCAGGTCTGTGACAGTGACCTCCTTGACATAATATGGACTGTTATAGCTATAAAATTACGTTTCAGCTCCTTAAACCCCCAAGGTTGAAGATAAATGTACATTTTACTTTGCTTTATTTCAAAACTTGGTCAATTTTATGGTTTAAATAAACTTGCTGTATATATGTAACTGTTTTTCATGTAAACATTTTCTAAAATTTCATGCAGTGAAGGATTGATCGTACTGCCAGTCAACGCTGCACGGCATTGTGATTCAAAATCCCTTTTTTCTCCTGTTCAATCGATTTAATTGAAAAGATTTTGTCCCTCAAGGTGTACATTAAGGCCCATTAACTAATTGGTAGAGCTATTTTGGCTTCTCACATACCATATGGGAATTTCTTTTGCCCCAGGAGCCTTCTACTGAAGTTTTTTGTTTTATTTATTTAGAGGCAGAGGGTTAAATGATGTAGCTTAGTGATAGATAAGTGAAAAATGTTTTTCAGAATATGGGTAGACCTTGATTGTTATTTTTGCCAATTTAAAACAAAAATAGTCAAGCTCTAGCTTTTCTGTGGCCTCTCGATACACATCTTTTTTCATCTCTTACATAACGGCAATTTTTTAGTACCACTCTTCACACTGTAAATGGGTATTATGTAGCACCAGAGCCAATGATCTATCAGGGACACACTGATGGTTTTGGCATCAGTGTTCTCACTTAATGGTTAAGGTGACCAAGCTGCCAAAATTTGATTTGTACACTTTTATGTCCTCACACTCACGTTGCCAATTTTTTCCTTTTATCTCCTTCAGGGAAAGTGAGAGGGGTGGGTGTCGCTCAGGCATACATGGGCGTATCAGTCTGGTCCTTGTGATCCAGACCAAGACACCCTGAAGAGCCTCTCATTTTCCTCCGTTATCACCACTGCCCCCCCCCAGCTTCCTCATCCTCCTCTTCCTCAGCTCACACCTTGAAAAAGGTGGACGGGCCAACACTCTACATACCTGAGCGCCGTCCGATCGGTGAGGGCTGAGCTGTCATCGGCTGACTTCTGGTGAGAGTGCGATGCGGATTGGAGGATGTCGGGGGACTGGGATGAAGACCTGTGTAAGAAGGCGCTGGTGTTGGTGGAGGAGCTTTGCTTCAACTCCCAGAGAGGCTACAGCCAGAGTGAGCGCTGTGAGGAGTTCAGCTACCTGCTGAGAGGTCGCAACAGACAGCTGGACACAGGTAAATGACACACCTGGAGGCAACACTTTCATCAGTCAAGAGTCTTCATATGCATACAAAGAAAGTTTTCTCATAGGAGTCAGCAGTTTAAACGAGAGTCTAAGGCCATGCTAACAGCTGTGTGAAGGTGTTCATTTTTTTTTTTGCAACAGAATATGACCTCATATATCGCTACTGTAAAAAGACTGGCAGTACTGTGCTGTGATTGGCTGCTTCTTGATGCTTCAGAGTTTGCCTACAGGTCTTTCTGCCAGGATGCTTTTCAACACAGAGCACAGATATTTGATGTATCACATTTTTATCCACATCACAATGGTTTAAACTAGTGGTAGGGTCCCAAAGTAGATCTTTCTAGTGGGTCGGGAATAATCCAAACAGCAACATTTTCCATTAAATTCATTTAAGTGGTTGAATTTAGAAAAATGTGGGAGTCAAGGTTTGGGTGCCTAACCCTAACCCTCTTTGGGTTTTTCCTTAGTTTGTCGTGTGTTATTGTTAACTTCACCCCCCCATAACCCTAACCCTAACCTTTAGGGTTCAAGTACCTACCCTTAACCCTCTTTAGGTTTTTCCTTAGTTTGTGGTGTGTTAAATTGAAATAAACCTCCTTCAGTAAATGTTAAGCAGAATGGTTACCAAGCATCTTATGGTGCATTTCCACCAAGTGGTCCAATTTCATTCAGCACAGTTTGACATAGTTTGATATGGTTAACTCTGATCATGCTTGCATTTCCACAGCCAACTGTACCCTTACTTGTTGGTATGCAGGGGTGTAAGCCAGTAAGTCCAGCTCTGCCCTTGAGGGTTGGACAGGGATGCTTGGTACCCCAAAGAAGAGTACCCAAAAAAGGACTACATGGATTGGTTATTTTGGTACCTTTTCCACTTTTTCCAGTGGAAATGCCAACAAACTGACCTTAACCGGATCACTTAGTGGAAACACATCATTAGTTTAGTGTGATAAAACACTAAAATTAGCCAGTCAACAAAAGATACGATGACTGAATGCAACTGATGGGACTGGCATTAGTTTTGCAGGTTTCTGGACATGCACGAAAGTGCTTGATATCGTTGTACTCTGACCTGCTGATAATGTTAGCTGAAAAGTTGTATCTGGCAGTGGCATGAATGTTGCATCAATACCCCCCAAGAAAACCTTCCCTAGAGCTATGCCTCTGGCATGGTTTGAGTCCAACAGTGAAACTTGCTTAACCTTGTCTGTGAGAAGGCAATGCTTCTGCCAAAAGGTACCATTGTACCATCACCCCCTGTACAGTAGTAAGGTTTGTACAAGCTGGGGGTGTTATCTTTCACACAGAGCAGAAGGCATTGGGAAACTTGATTAATATTGTTAATTTTATTGTGCTCAACAATCCACAACATATGCCATGAAAATCTAGAGAAAAAGAAGAGTTAATTTAGGTATAATGCTAAATGGTTTCTACCATTACACAGTACAAGAATTAGCATAGATTTCAACCTTTATGTGTCCAATCTGCTGAGGAAACTTAAGATAGACCTCTGTCTCACAGTGAATAAGTCCTGCTGCTTAAGAGAGATGGGAATCACTTTAAAGAACTGATCACCCACTCAAAAGAGAATCCTGCAGAAGGAAAAATTTCCGGTTTGGCTCCGTCATTTGGGGACAGGTACAGCAACGTGACAAATGTGAGAAGGAAAACGTTTAGAGAAGTGCTCGTGTTTAAAGATGGTTAGATGTACTGTGCACTCACAACAACAAACCATTAAATATTCATCTGCATGACTGAAATGGTTGAAATGTACAAGTCCATCCCATTTCTTTTACGAGTCCCAAAAGAGTCTCGGGAGAATTCTGGGATTGTTATCTTAGAACTGGATTATAAATATGCATTTATATGTTTTCCACCCAGTTGAGTAGATGTATACTGCTGCATTGTGTTCAGAGTATTGTGTGTGGGTTCTCAATGAAGCATTTGGAAGTGCAATGCACTGTTATGCAGATTAGCATGGATATCTGTGGCTCAGTGTAGATTAGCCTGGATTGGCTGCATGTTGCCTCTGGAGCTTTGGATGGCTCTGTTCAGAAATGTCACGCCATGGTTTAAGGCGTTGGCCTCCTCGCTTACAAGCTGTGATTTTTGGTGTGTGCTGACGGAAGCCCGCTAGCCCTCCCAGGACCGCCGCCGCCGAAAGCTGTCAGAGGAATGGCTTGTGTAAGCAGCCGAGATGTGTTTGATGTGGAGCGATGTAGGACTCCCAGTGGGCTTGCATCAGCTGCTGATTGACAAGAAGTCTCGGTCCCTCTTCACGGTGCACTTCAGAGGCCTCCTACCCACCTGCCTACTCGCCCGCTGACTCCCTTCTTTATGCTTTGTGGATTAGCCATGGATCTTTGGCAGGATCAGTGCTCGGGAAGGTGCAGTGGCTGCCCTAAAGAGAGACAAATGGAGGCGAGCGGTTTGGCCCCCGACCGTCCCCCGCACGTTTGATCACAGCCGTGTCTTATCAGTGCACCCTGATCTGCCAACCACACACTACCTACTCCTCTACCTCCTCGCTTTGTTTTTCCCCCTACAAATCAATACATTAACCTTTCCCATCCTTAAACCCCTCCTCTCTTTCGGTTTCCCTGTAAATCATTGTCAGCTTGTTTTCCTCCATCTTTCTCTTCCTTTTCTTTCTCTACAAATGCTTCTTTTGTTTCCACTATTTCACACATGCCACGGTGGCTGCATCGACTATATCAACCGTCCTCCCTGCCGCCTCTTCCTTTTTCTCCTCCTTTTTGAGGAAATAAAACCAAGTCAGCTTATGTGTCTATTTCAACACGTGCTCCAATCTGTAACAGCCATTCAGTGGTTTGGATCATTTTTCTCTGACACCATTCTCCTTCTTTGTGACGTTGTCTATCTCATCTTACCTTCCTTTGCCCTCCTTTCCTCCTCTCCCCTCCTGCTCCATCCCTTCATCCCCCGTCTCCTCTTCTCTGTCGTCACGTTCTCTCTTCTGCCCTTCCTATTTTCTCTCCATTTCCATCCCCTTATTCCTTGCTTCCCACCTTGTCCTGCTCTCTGTGGCGACAGATCGATGTCCTCTTGCCCATCCCCCAACCCTCCACGGCCCCCCAATCATATCTTTTGAACAAGTGCTGATTAATGACATACACAGACCGATGAATAATTCACCAAAGAGAGAACGAGGAGAGGCAGAGGAGGAAGGAGGAGGAAGGGGGTTGACGAACAAGGAGACAGCCAGTGAGGAGAGGAATAAAGTCAAAACGAGCCGAGGCAGAAAGCATGGGAAAAGAAATGACAGCGAGGAATCAGGGGTGTTTAAGGGGATTATATAGAGGAGAGAGTGAAAGAGAAAAGGAGGGCGGGTGGAGATAGAGCGACGGCGAGCCGAGCTCCAGAAGATGTACCCCAGGGCTGGAGGCTTGGCTGCTGTTTTCTTGTTTTCTCTCAGTCTTCTTGTTATCAGCCTGTTACAGATAAAATTTCAATCTTTTTTGTGTGATTTAACAGTGTTTATGTCTGTCTCATGCCCAGAAAGATGCTCTGAAGTGTTGTAAATTGAAGGAAATGTGGGTTGAAGAAAAGGAGGTCTTTGTGTCATTCCAATAGGGGGTCTAGGAAACGCTTTCCTTTCATTATAAAAAGGTTCTGCTCTGGACGAAAGACATGACTGGCCTCCCTGCAGACGGAAAGGGCTGTTAATTGGTGGCCTTTGGGTCTTAATGGAGCCCAAGATGGCGGGAATTTAGGCCTATCAGGGTGAAAAACTGTAAACAATTGCCAAATCTGCACACTCAGTCCTCTTGGTCTGCTTACAGCCCATGAATATTCATATCCAGGGCTCTGATTGGTCTTTTTGTCAAGGCAGCCTTCAGACTCAAACCGTGCTATTTATAACAAGACTTCAAATGGTTCTGGATAATTATAAATATTCATTGTATATTTAGACTATTTATTTATAAAGCCTCATGGAATATTTATAGAATAGTAACTAATTTATGACTTCATCATGAAGTTACGTATTATAAGATCTGACACGTGGAGTTCTGAACACAACTACAAAAGTTCCAGAGATCTGAATCTGACGACGACTCTGTTTAGTGAGGGCTGGAGCTGTCCAGCAATGTGGTGCTGAAATTGGGCTTTTTCTTCTATTCTGTGCACTTTGTCATCCGGATGAGTCATACTCTACCCCCCCATATCCTGACACAAGCCTACCCCTAAAATGCAATCCTCTATCTCACACTGATTAAAAAGCTAATAGCCATAAAGAAATGCTTGGTGACATTGCATAAAGACGTCACTTTTGGTGCTGTTTTTTTTTTTTAAGCGAATCTCCCTTTTTTTTCTCCTTTTCCTCATCTGTAGAGATCTCTGTGAGTCTGCTGTCGGTCATCGTGACATTCTGCGGCATTGTCCTGCTCTCTGTCTCCCTCTTCGTCTCCTGGAAGCTCTGCTGGCTGCCATGGCGGGACAAGGAGGGCGGAGGTCTGAGCCTTACGTCAGGGCTGCTGCCTGGAAGCGCCGGTGTCGGAGGCCTCGGAGGCGCCGGCGGATCTTCGCTTCTGCCCCCGCTGCTGCAGAGGAAGGATGGCCACTCTTCGTCCTCGCTCTACCCTACGTTGGGCCAGCAGGGCCAGCATCACCCACATTTCTCTGACCTAGTTGGGTTGGAGAGGGGGGAAGGGGGTGTGGTTGGGGGGCCACATGAGACCCAGGAGCACTCATACCTGGATATGGACTCGTACCCCAACAATGCAGGTAAGGACACAATTTGTCCTTGACACAGTATAGCGTCATCTGACTGTTTGAGCTATGTAGTGCTTTGGTCACTAAGGGTGCTTCTACATTAGGGGCCTGGTCCCGGATGCAAGTGCACTTGAGCCCAAAGTCCGGTTCGTTTTGGTTTTGTGAATGCAAACGAACCGCGCCTGGGCATCAGGTACCGGGCCCAGGCCCACTTGGGTAGGTGGTCTTGGGTGCGATTCAAGTCGACTCTGGCACGGTTTGGATGAGATGTAAATGCAACCACGCTCGGATACAGGACAAAGCAATATATCAGCTTTATGACGTCAGCGTAAAAACTAAACTTCTTTCAACAGCGTGGCAATTTAATCAAATTATTCCTCAATAAAAAGCGGAAATCATTAGAATCCAGTCAATAAACGGTCTGTTGTGACTCACCTTACGGATGAACACAAGTTGGAGTCAGTGAGAGGAGGTGCAAAGGCAATGAAAGTCTCTTGTCACCTCAAAAACCTCTGTATTTGCACAGCGCAATCCCATTTAGTCCTCTGAGATGTGTAGATACGAAGAGCAAAGTTGCTGGGTTCTTAAAAGTGATTTTAATCATACATGGCTGCAGGATGGACTTTTTGCCGGGTCAAAACAAAAATAATCTTCGCCCAGTGGATGCCATGGTAGCTTCTTCTTCATTTTTCTCCTCCTTCGCGGGGTTGTAAACCAGCTATGTGCATACCGCCACCTGCTGTTTCAGACTGAGTAAATACGCAAGTGCGCCCTGGCACGGTTCGATGTTGCTAGTGTGAAAGCAAGCCAGGGGGAAAGGGGGAGGGGGAGGATTTGCGCTGCACTGGGGTTCGAAACAACTGGGCCTAATGTGAAAACGCCCTGAGACTTTATCTTAATACTAATAAAATGCTACTCACTTTTATACTTAACTCTCAATATTGGATTTTCTACTGATACCCTACAGTATATGCAGATATTTCTTAAATCCTTTCAGCTGAACCAATATTGATGGACATTTTAATGCAGTCTAGACCTAAAAATGCAGTCCTTAAAGTACATCTCTATCTATAGCTGCTAAATCTGTTTATCAAGAATTGAATTTTTAAGCCCTTTGATTAATTCTAACAGTCATGGTCAATATAAGTTGGCTTTTTTTTTTTTTTTACAAAAAAAAAAACCCTTTATAATGTCAAAGTGAAAACAGATTTCTACAATGTAATGTCAATTAAACAAAAATATGTAATGTAAAATAAGAGACTGCATAAATATTCACTTCCTTTAAAGTCAGGTTTAGCCAACTGGTGCTAGTAGTCCAACAATCTGTGAAATGGGGATCACCTGAGTGACTGTTGTATAAAAACACCTGTGTCTGGAAGGTCCACTCACTGGTTAATCAGTATTCATGACTATCATTACACCAGGGTGACAAAAGAACACTACAAAAAACAGAGAAAAGTTTATTGAAAAGTATAAGTCAGGGGGTGGACACAGAAAGATCCCAAGGCCCTGAACATCCCCTGGAGTTTAGCTGAATCCATTGTCAAGAAGTGAAGGAAGAAATGACACATGTGTAAATCTGCTTAGATCAGGCTGTCCTCACAAACTAAGTGACCATGCAAATAGGAGACTAGTGAGAGAGGCCACTAAGACACCTATGACTACTCTGAAGGAGTTACAAGCTTCAGCAGCTGAGATGGGAGAGACTTTGCATACAACTGCTGCCTGGTTCTTGACCAGTCAAAGCTTTATGGGTGAGTGGCAAAGAGAAAGACACTGTTGAAGAAAACTTATTAAAGCTGGACTAGAGTTCACCAAAACACATGTGAGACTCCATGGTCAAGTGGAAGAAAAGTCTTTGGTCTGATGAGACCAAAATGCTCCTTTTTGGCCATCAGACAAGATGCTTTGTTTGGCAGACACCAAACACTGCACATCACCACAAACACACCATCCCCACTGTGGAGCACAGTGGTGGCAGCATCATGCTGTGGTGATGCTTCTCAGCAGCTGGCCCTAGAAGGGCTTATAAAGGTAGAGGGTAAAATAAATGCAGCAAAATAAAGGTAAATCCTGGAGGACAATCTTATTCAGTCTGCAAGAGAACCAGTAAGACAATGACCTGAAGCACACAGCGAAAGCTGAACAGAAACGGTGAATGTTCTGGAGTGGCCGAGTCGAAGCCCAGACCTCAGTTCAGAATCTGTGGATGGATTCGAGAAGGGCTATTGAAACCTGATCCCTGTGCAAGCTGTTAGAATTTGAGCAGTTTTGCAAGAAGAATGGAGTAAAATTTGCAATCCTGATTGAGACCCGTCCACACAAACTTAGTACAGTGAATGCAGCCAAAGGTGCATCTACTAAATCCTGACTTGGAAGGGGGCTGAATATTCATATTTATCCCTTATTTTACATTACCTATTTGTATTTAAGTGACATTACCTTATGGAAATCTGTTTTCACTTTAACATTAAAGAAGTATTTCTTGTCAAAAAAGTTAGAATTTATTTTTTGAACAGCTGTTTTTTTGTTTTTTTGTTTTTTTTTAAGATTTTTTAAAAAAGTAGTTTTTAAAATTGCTGCATAATATGGAACAGTGTTTTGGCCAGCATTAGGGAATTAGAAATGAATAAATAATAAGTACAGTCAGACTTTTGGTGCTCAACCATCTCTAAAGAAATGGAAATCCTGGTGTAATATATTCAGAATAAGAGAAAATGTAAAAGAAAAAGTTGAACTTTCATTGCCATTACCATTTTTAGAAACAGTAAAGCACAGAGGAATATAATTTTTTACATTATTTGTCACACATTCTTTTGGTAAGAACCAAGGTTAAATAAAAGTAACGTAACAAGTGAAACTAGAAGGTAAAAATTATTTTAGTTAACTGAAACTAAAATAAAAATCAAAGACTAACCCAAACTTAATTTGATGCTCACAAAACTTACAAAAATGCAATAATATTAGAAACAAAACCTCTTCAGTTTTAATCTTTGACAGCAGCAGACTGACTGACATGTACACCCAAGCCAAGAGTATAAAATGGCCTGATTTGATTGAAGACGATTTCAAGATATAGTGGGTAAAATTGAGAATATTAACAACATATGGCAGTAGATTCTAGATAGTGATGTTTACTTATTGTGGTAACTGGCAACCTGTAATGTTATATGTAAGGTTGGGTTTTATTTTTTTTTTAAGGTGCCAGTGCCTGAAAGTGCCTGAATCAATACTTAAGAGAAAAGATGGGTTTTAAAAGTCAGCAGCTGAATAAAAGCAGTATTTTAAATTACTTAGAAATAAGATGCCAGCATTTAAGTAAGGGAAACAGGTGTAACGTCTTCACGTAACATTTTTCCTGCCTTCCCTTTGGAATGATGGGAATACTGTTGGGATGGTGAGGTACCAAAATGAAGCACCAAAATGTTTCCTTTAATTTGATACAGTAGGTATCAGATGTGTTGACACTAGGAGTAAGTTGGTAACGGATTTCAATACTTATCCCTAGCTACCTGGCTCCTTATGTGGTGCTGTAGAAACATGCAAGATGTAGAAAACCAAGATGACAGAGTCAACAGTGTGGACCCTCCCTATGTATGAATAAAATGCTTGTTCTTAGTTAAAAGAAAAAAATATTTTTTAATATAAATATATGAAATTATATATCCAGGAGATCAAACACAGGCTTAGAGAGGCCTACTTATAATTGTAATGATTAATTTTTTACCAAGTTTGTTCTGCTAAATGCCAAACTAAATATTACACACTGCATCTTTCATAAAATGTAACTTTAGTTTGGTAGTTATATTTAATACAGAAATGAGAAATAAAGAGTGGTCTATCTAAATTATATTTTCTACATTGTAAGATTTTTGACAAGTATCTCATATTAGTGAGAAAGTTAACACTAAAAGTGATAAAAATTGAACCAAGGCATTTTTGGAAAATTAAAAACAGAACTAACCAAACAAACCAGCAGTAAAAACTTACTGAAACTAAACTGGACCTGAAAACAAAAACATTTTTCTAATGAAAAATTGAAACAACCTTGTGAGAACTTAAAGCTCCTGTTAGAATTTTTTGATTTGCATTGATTTTGGTGCCCCCTTTGGACAAAGTGGTACCTCTTATCTCTGCTGCTTACTGATCTTGTTTTGCACATTTTGATAATCAAAATCATTCTGTTGACTTGAACGCTCTAACATGTCACCGCTGCTGTGGCGTTTCTCCTGTGTTCTTTAACTCACTTCATCTGCTGCCTATCCCGTGTCACAGGTCACGAACGTTAAATATAGTCAGACTGAAGTAATCAATCTTGCTGCTGATGGTCTTGTTTGCTCATGTAGGTCACTCAGGGACATCAGTATTGATTTAAGTTTGTTTCATAGCAAGATAACAAGTTTGTATAGGAGCTTTAACCACTTCTGAATAGACTCTTGAAATGTTAGGTATTATACATGAGAACCAACAGCTTCTGATGGGCTTTTATTGTAGTTACTTTAGTTTGGGATTATTGATCAGATGCTTGAATTCACGCTGAGAAGTCAATTTTTGAATTGCATCTGTCACCTGTATCTATCATTCTTCTCTTGTATATGAACTACTATAGCTATATAGTTTTAATAAGTGTTGAAGGGTATTTAATGTACTGTAGCTTTAAAAGATCACTTCTAGAAATCATGAGCTTTAGTCAGAGAAGCTAACAAGGAACCAAATTAACTCAGGTAACAGCTATCGGCTAAATGCCGTCATATTAATGCTGTCTGTTGACATCTGTACAGGTTGTTTTTCATTTTTCAGAACCAAATGTTTCCCATCTGCCTTTGCTGCAGTGGAATGGACCTACTATTATATCTGCTTTCTTTATTCCTTTCATGCTGGTTCATGTTCTGCTTTCATAGATATATTGTCTCACCCTCTCTTTGCTGTTTTAAATTGTAAAATCAATGTAATCCAATCAATAGGATCAATACTGCCGACCCTGCACCACAGAAAAAAAAATAACATTGCTCTTAGCTGCTGCAACATCTCAGGCCACAATAGCACAAACAAAAGAGACATGAGTCATCAAGGATTGTGTTTTCTGTCTCTGTAAGGAACTCTGAAGCTGAGTACGACGTCTCCAGATGTTCCCAACTCAGAGGGGGGAGCCCATCCTCATAAAGACCTGCCCAACGCTCACTCTCAGCAGCAGGTCACCGCACGGTGAGTACTGGCCATCTGAGACCACTCCACTTGTGTCTATGTGTCCTTTAATAGGACCGAGTCCAGGTTTCATAAATCAGGTTTCATTAGGCAACAGGAGGCAACCATTACCTTCAGCAGTCCTTAGAGAAAAATAGAAAGAAAACAAATCAGTGAAAATTCAGAAATGGTGGATGCTACCGGCAGAACAAACAATACCGGCTTTGATCTTTGACCAACTTTTAACCTCTGTCTGGTCCACCTCCTTTTCAGACAGATGTCCATCCTTTATTATTCAAGCCAGGCCAGTTGCAACCATTTATTAAAGGCTATGCAAGCTCAGGCACCATTGAGATATTTTTGTCAACAACCAAGATGGCTGCCGCTGATGTGCAAAGCTCTGAATCTGCCGCCATATTATAATTAAAATAACTGGACTATGGCTCACATTTGATGCGTTTCCAATGGTTGTTGCTGGAAGTGGTACCTTGGGCTCTATTGTTGTTATTGCCAGTTGTAAAATAAAAAATAAAAAGATTCAAACCTAATTCACAATTTAAAAATGGCCAGGCAAGTTACAGATCTTAATTTTGTAAATTTCAACAGATATTAATTTTTACTGCAGACGATCACACTAGGCTGATTCACAGTGCCATTTCAGGGCATGACATTTACGTCCCCCTTCTCTATGAACGTTGCAGAGGTATGATGGGAAGATGGCACAATTCAGTACGATACAGACGTGCACTGAACAAATACATGTGGAGCAAAGCTCATAACACGGATGGGAAAACGGGAGCGCAACCCACAGCAAACGATAGCGACAGCCTGAATATCTCAAGCAAAAATGCCTCCTATTTGGGAACACTTTATTTCCCAGAGAAATAAAACAGCTGACAAAGACGAGGACAAAACAGAAGTAGTGCGGACATTCTTGAGCGGGTGCATTACTTGGAGCACGCCCATCGGGTCAATTAAAAATGCACCACACAGACATGAACGTCACAGCATGAGGAGAAAAATAGTGCAAACATGCTCTGTTTGAAAGTTTAACAGCCTCTTTCTGGCCATTTCTGGGAGGACAAAAGCATTGAAAATTAATTTTAAAGCAGCCGATCTACAACCATTTAAGCTGCTGAGAACAAAGGATTTAAAAACCCGTTAAAGTAAACTGAGCCAAAGTAAAGAAATTCTAATCCTCCACTTTTCAACAAAAAAGTCTCAACAGCCCTTTATGAACTTCCTGTAATCTAAGGTCCTTATTAAAAGCAGTGGTGCTCTGGTTTTGTGGTACCAATTAAACAGAAATGCGGTACCTTCTGCCTCGGTGGAGGGGAGGGACGGGGGGACTCTGTCATGTCAGCAGCTGTGTGGTTGTATTGGAAACAGTTATCCTCAGACTCCAGGCAGACTCCAGCCTCTTTATCAGCTCAGATGGGCTGTGAAAAATGCTCCCAAACTCTTAAGTAGGTCCCATTGGATAGAAAAGTAATCAAATGCAGAAGTAGGTGTAGAAATAGACAGGATAGATTTTAATTAGTGCACTTAATGAGCTAACTAACAGTTACAATATGATGTGGTCACGGTCAGCAGGGAAATTTAAAAACTAGAGGAAAGGGTGTCAATATGTCAAAATATCGATAAAAGTAAATATCCTAGTGTTTGCAAACTATATTTTAGTATTTTTATTGGTTTACTGAAGACCTTTTAGAATGAGGTAACAGCATTATTCCTAATTTAAATGTAATTTTTCTATCCTATTTATTTTGACATTTGTATACAGTGCTTAACAAATTTATTAGACCACCCTAACCCTAACCAAAGTAAGGTTTATGCCACAGCTGCCCTAAATTAACAGCATTGGTAATTACCAAAATCATTTTTTATGTTTCTGCAATGGTTAATACACCAATATGTAGAGGCTCTTTAACCCAAACGATATTTTTAATGCTAAAATATAATTATTATTGTCATCCATGAATTTTCAAATTTACTGATTTACAAAAAAACTAAAAAAAATAGTAAAGCACATTAATATTTCTTGATTAATATGTCAAATTATAGTCATATATTTGCATTCCTGAACAGAAAAATGAGTTTTAGTGGTTGAATGTTATGCTTGATTAATTTGGGACTTCTCAGAGAAGCCCAGTGAGCTGGCTGAAATTTGGATGAATTCAATTTGAAATCCCTCATTCCTGTTCAAAATGGTAAAACGGGGAGAGCTCACAGAAAATGAAAGAGTCCGCATTAAAGCACTTCATGATGCTGGATAGTCTTTGAGACAAATGTGACTGGTGGTCTAATAAATTTGTTAAGCACTGTATATTCTTTTCAGTAGAAAAAGCTAAGTAGGACTGAAAGCCTGAACTGTTCATGCTGCCATTTAGAAAATGTGTACAAGGGAAGTTTCAAAGTTCCTGATTAGAAATAGAAATTCTGTGTTGTGTTTGCTTTACTTACTGCACCGAAAATGTACCAAACTGAAATTTTTCTTTACTTTTACACACCTACTCTGTACGCTTACTAAAGAAAAGCTGCCAATATCTTAAGGCATGATAAAGATGGAGCTTTGTATTGGAAATGCAGTATGAAAACACCTACTGTATCACAAAAAAAAGGTAAATATTCTACATTTATATGGTTTACCTAGTTACATTACTCTAAAGAAGCTGAATCACACTGTTACATCGTGTGCTTTTGTTCTAAATGTGCATACGTGTGCTTATGAGCTGTGTTCCTTACTCAGTACTCACCCGCCGAGCTCTTATGTGTCTCTTCAGGCCCAAGCCCATGACTCACCAGCTTTCCAGTCCTGATTTCCACGAGGAGAAGGAGCAGGTTACCAGCATTGGGCAGATCAAACCGGAGCTCTACAGGCCCAAAGGCGACCAGGGTGAAGGCAAACAGGGCGACAACTGCGGCAAGATCAGCTTCCTCCTGCGCTACGCCTTCAAGTAAGTCAGCAAGTTTATGCTGGAGCATCCTACACGCTTTGTCAGTGTCCAGCGCCTGGAAAAAGTTTTGAATTTTAACTTTGCTGATGCATAGCTGCTGTAAATTTAAGACTCTCAGTTTGATTTCAGATCCTTGTGGGCTGGAGTTCACGAAAAAAAATGTCTTGATCAAATTTGAGAGCTAGCGCTGTTACTGTTTTGTGTCTTCAGTAAAAAATAAGGAGAAACGCTTTTAGGGTTGATAACAAACTATAAAAAGACCCTGTAAAGCCCTTAAAAAACACATTATGTGATGTAAACTAAAGTTGAAAGCCTGGCCAAAGGGTTGTTCACACCTGCATGTATCACATAGCTTCCAGGTCTCCACCTGACCACTCATATTCATACTAGTAGGTTGCTACCTTTTTCCCTTTGCCATGAAAGTCAAAAGAGTACACACAGGTTAAAAAAACCCAGCCTGCATTCAAATAGGTCCAAGATTTGTTTCAGCAGCTTGGAAGGCAGATATATTTACATCTAAGAATACAGAATGGGCCTTTGCTTGGCGACATTTGTGTCTTTAAAGTCATGATACATGACTTTAAAGAGTTTAGTGTAATAAAGTATTTTGCCTTTTTTACCGTGAAACCTTTGCAGAATTGTTGCTAAAATGTTCATGAAAGTAATTAAATGGAGAAAAGCCCACTTGGGTTTACACTTCATAAGACAAGTGGGTCAAATGTGTTTGAGACCACAAGGCAAATAGCAGCATGATGGAATCAAATATGTGTTGATGGCCATTTAGACTCATTATTTTAGCCCTTTTTATTATGATATAATCACCGAAGACACATTTTGTAAGTAGGGTCTAAAATACAACCTATACGGAGTGCTCTGTGAAGCTGTACCAGAGAACATCCATGCCTAAGCTGGACGCTAACACCACTATGCTGACAAGCTCATATTAATAACATAAAAACAATAAACATTACTAACATCATGCTAATACTCCAAAAAAATGTTAAAAATGTTAACCATATAATTTTTCATATTTATGAGCTCTAGCTGCGACTGAAACCCCAGCTTTGGAATAGATCATGCTAACAAAGATACTATACAGAGCTTCAAATAGACACTGTACATTTACATGCAGTTAGAAAAGTCAAATTATTGCCTGGCAAAAAATTGGTATACACATCAATCAGACCAGACTGGAGTTGGCGATCTCTACATGCTCCACAGTCTCTGTTCTGGACTTAGACCTGGAAATTGGGCAACATAAAAGCTGAGCGTAACTGTTAGAAAATTGTCCTCTGCCTTTGTATATTCCAGTTGCTAGAGGTATGGCTTTCATCTCATTTGTACCAAAAGTAAAGCAAAAACTGTGTGGGAAATTTATGGAGTTGTTAAATTAGTCAGTTTCTTCTCTGTTCAATATAACGCAGATTAGCTTCTTGCTATTTTGGTAGCACAGTCAACCATAATAAATGCATTTGATCATGCTATACAGTATTCCCTCAGAGCACCAATTAGCATAGAGGAAGTGGCTTAGTCTTCTGCCCTTGGATATTGCCATAGGCTAGGGATAGCATGCATTAAATTAATGTCAAAAGTACAGCGTTGAGTATGTACAGATTGCACAGAGCTGTTAAGTTGTCCATGCTTTCAACGTTCGACAAGTTGCAAGTTATCTGCTTGCTTACTTGTTAGCACATTCAACCAGAAAAAGGTCCTTCTAACCTTCTAAGGCAGATGGATTTGCCAGACTTTCCGTATCAGGCAAATAAATAGAACTTACAAGCTTATGTCTCCTCTTCTTGCAAAGCTCCAATCAACAAAGTTTATGCCGAACCCAAAAAAACGTTCAGACCAATCAGCGTAATTTTAGGAGAAGGAAGGGGTAGCTATGAGCAGGGTTTAGTCGTACTCAGTAGCAATGGCTGCCACCAGTGCAGGGATTAGCTCGGATAGTGTAATGGCAGTTTTATCTTTGTTTGGAACAAAGACCAAATAACAGCACTGAAACCTTGATGAAAAAAATGTTGTCGCTCTTTTGCCGACCTGCTTCAACATGAGTCTGTGAGAGTTATGGGGGTACAGGGTTAGTTGGAGTGTGAGTTTATAGCGACTGCTAGTGGAGTGATTAGCTTGGATGAAACCTCAAGGCCTGTTTTGCTACAAATGTTTTTGCTCCTCTCTTGGCCTGTTTCGACATGAGTTTGCTGTCGTTACAGATGGAGTTTGCCCGTGTATACAATGGTAGCTGCCATGGTAGCTCAGATGTAGGAAAGTGGCAGTTTAATTGGAACTGGACTGTGACTAAAACTAACTTACATTTAAATCTAAAGACTTAGGCTAAATTTAAGATAGATGCCAAAATGAACACTGGTTCAGAGAAGCTAACTGAAAGGAGGCAGATCACCCTCTAACGTTGCAGAGAGGGTGTACTCCTTCAAGGGCAATGACAACAGTTTCCTGTTATAATGATAGCTTCACTCAACTATATATGTACTGAGTGATTTTTCTGTTTTCTTTAATGTTCTTTTTTATGGCACAGAACAGAGGGATTCTGCCTCTGGGGGAAATATCTTGAAGCCTGTTTGGACACAAGTAGACACTAAAAGAGAGCCTCATTCAATAAAAGACAAGCTAACATACCATTAGCATGAGATATGAGCATTTACCCGTTGTCTCGACTGTGGTCTTGTTTGTTTATGTAACAAACACTGAAATATTCATGTGTAGATATCAGGATGATAGTAAACCATTACATTTTCATAACAATGATTGTTTTTTATGTGCTGTGCAGCAGCTTTCTGTACTTACTTTCATTTTACTCCTTTGACGATTCTCTGTTGAATATTCTCTGTCGACGTACATGATTTCAGATGTCTTGCTGTGAGGACTGGGAGATGAAGGGAGTGTGTATTTTACCGTGAGTGTGTGTTCTGTAACTAAGGCTTGATGTGGGTTGTGGCGAAAAGTGTGTGCGCGTCTGCGGGCTCAGCTGGCAGTCCCCCATTTCTTCGTGGCCCGACATGGAGAAACATAACAACAGGCGAAAGTGCTGATGATCAGAAAAGAAAGGGAGCGAGAGGCCGTTTCAGTCATGAATTATAAATGGCGAGTCACTTAAACAGCATCCCTGTCAACACATAATAACGCCGGATTGTGTTAGAGCTGCAGTTACAGAAACAGAGAATTAGCAGGGGAGCGGGACAGAGAGCAAGGTTTATGATTAAAACTGTTAGCGGGACCCTTTTTTAACATTTATAAGGTCACAAGATAATTTAGGCTCTGTCATGCTGTGGCTGCCCGCTACATTTGGAGGCAACTTTTTCGTACGCACCTTTCAACAACAAGCCAGTCACAGTGTCTTACATAAGAAAGGAAGGCATTAATTAGTTAAAAATAGTCCAGAGTGGGAGTGATGAAGAATTACAGAAGGTGAGAGCTGAGGCTGCAGAAAGGGTGTGCAAGCAGCATGTGGATGTGCACACTAAGGTAGAGGTGTGCTGTCACCGTGACTGTGATAAGATTTGTATGTTAATGCGTCAGCCCCCACTGTGGGGAGTGTAACAGTCGGAACAACAATGTCAATCTTCCTCAGATCCTCTGGGAAAGCCATTTCTATTGACAATCCCATTAAAAGCTGACACATTTCCACTGTGGGAATAACAGCTAGCTTTCGGGCATTGTCTGCCAGGAATAAGGCCGTGAATTTCGCTCTCTGCTCGAGCAGTAATAGGTATATTCTCGGCAGCATGCCTCACAGATTGTGTGAAAACCTTGGTTTCGGTTCACGTCGTGTTCAGTAATAAGACACGTGAAGAGGAGCAAACCTTCGACAGTGTCTGTAGGAATAACAAATGCAGAATGAGAGGCTTCCTGCTGTTTTTATTAGTGAATTTAACACAGATTTTTTTCAATTAAGATGTCTTAAATTTATACTAGATTAACAGTCATTAGATACATTCTGAAATTGGTCAAGGTTTTCTTGTTAAATATTTATCTGGTCGAGCTGGAAATGTAAATCCCTCCAGTAATTTGCCCGGTATATCATCTCCCTGATTCGATGTGATTGCAGAGTAGGCATGTTTATCCAATTGCCTTAATTGGATGTGATTCAGAGGTAAACACGTGTCTGGATTGGCCACGGTCGTATTGTCAACAAGAGCATCTTGTTTGTGATTGGTACACATGAACAATAGATGGTATAACTGCCGAGGTCACTATTGGCATTTGCCCTATGTGTCCTCTCTGTGCCCCAAAGTGCATGCTGCTCGCCTTTAGCAGCTAATGAAGTGCTGACACGCTGGTTAACAGGCAGAGACACAGTCTAACGAGGTCTGATTAAAGGCCTCCGAGCTGTCTTCATCTTCATCTGCTAATTAAATACATAATAAACGGTGCGTGAGAAGCAGCCATGGCTCTGGATGGCTCATTCTAATGTAAAGATACACAATTATGTGGATATTTTTGTGTTGTTAACAATGATCAGTCACTTTTACTTTTCTTAAAACAATTTTATCCTGATTAGAAAGAAGAACAAGAAAAATACAGCTGATGTGATTTTCTTTTCATTTTGATTTTTTATCCGTGTCAGTTAAAATTGAAATAATTAAACTGCTCTACAATGCCAAATCAGTATTTATTTGCCAGCTTGTATCATTCAATAACACATAACGAATGAGCTTGACTTATCATTAGGGCTGAAACCATAACTGGATTAATAAATAAGCTTCTTGCAAGAAAAAACAATCTGCAACAATTCAGATAATCATTTCTGCCTATTTTTAAGCAATATTCATTGGTTGCAGCTTCTGGCATTTCAATATTTTCTTCTTTGTTCTGTTTGACATCAGGTTAATCTCATAAATTTTGATGCAGGGTTAGATTCACCTTGGACTCAAGTTAGCTGCTATGGCTATCAGACTTTGGATATCTAATGTTTTCTATCATCCCAAATATTCTGGAGGAATTGATCTTCAGACTGCATTTGCTATAAAATGTTTAATTATGGTCATACATTAAACGGAAAATGTCTACCTGACTAATAATGCTCTGTATAAAAAGTAGGGATTAAAATAGGATCCAATCAAAGGTCTGGACTGCAGACTGGACAGTTCAGCACCCAGAATCTTTGCTGTGATAGATGCGGTATGTGGTTTGGCATTGTCTTGCTGAAATATGCAAGACCTATCCTTAAAGAGACATTTTCTTGATGGGAGCATATGTTGCTCTAAAACCTCCATATACTTTTGAGCAATGATAGGGCCTTTCCAGATGTGTAAGCTGCATACGCCATGGCTTTTGAAGTGTGCTCTGATAACAAGCTGGATGGTCCCTCTCATCTAAGAAGAATTCCAGATTTTGATGCCTCTAGCCACAGAATGTTTTATGTTTTCATCTTGGTCCATTTGAGATGAGTTTTGGCCCAGAGATGATGGTGGCATTTCTGGATTGTGTTCATATATGGCTACTTTTATGCTTAATACAGCTTTATCAGGCATTTGTGGATGGCTTGTTGAACTGTGTTGACAGACAATGATTTCTGAAAGTGCTCCTGAGTCCATGCACTGATTTCCAGTACAGAATCATGCCTGTTTTAATGCAGTGCTGCCTGCCTTTTAGACACAGTTTTCGGCAGATGGTGAACCTCTGCCCATCTTTACTTATAGGAGACTCTGCCTCTCTTAAATGCTCCCTTTATACCCATTCATGTAACTGATACGATTGCCAATCAAGCTAATTAGTTGCAAAATGCTCATCCAGCTGTTTTTCATTATGCATGCCTTTGGTTGCTTTGTTCCTACATTTTTGAGATGTGTTGCTGCCATCAAATCCAAAAGAAGTTGTTTATGTTCTATTGTGAATAAAATGTGGGTTCATAAATTTGCAAATCATTGCATTCTTCTACTTTTATTTACCTTTAACACAGGAATGGGGGTTGTATTTTAAATAGTGTAAGTGCTGAACTGAAAATGTACAAAGCAGTTGGCTGTTTTAACTTTTTTTTTTTTTACATCAGAACAAAAAAACCAAACTGTTTTAGCTTTTCATATTTAATATAATTTAGAGCCCAGACAGAAGAGATAGAACTTGTTAGTGTTTCAAGCAATTTCTTGGATTTTTTTTTTTTTTACTGTAATTGGAAATAAAAATAGAATGCACTGATTTGCAAACCTCATAAACCCATACTTTATTCACAGTAGAATTTAGACAACATATGCAGATGTTGGAACTGAGACTTCCTCAGTCCTAACCATCTAGTACCTGGTGTATTATTTTATTTAACATAACTCTGCTTCATTGCTTAAGGGCCCTGATGGGCTAATAACGTGCTAAACATAACCGATAATTGCACAAGACAAAGACATGAATGCTAGCGCAGCTTAAGTCTTTGTATATGTCTCTGCGTTGTGTTAGTAACTCAGAGTGAGTGTAGAATATGGAGAAATGTGTTAAAGATTATTCATGAGCTCAGCTCTGACCAGACTCTGTGCATCTGTGCTTACTGTGCTTACATTTAACATCGCTGATAGTGCAACCATAAAACAGCTGCACAGATGACACACACAAACTCCAGTTCACACTCACACATGCTATTCTGGCTCGTCTTTGCTTCAGAGACACGGAACCTCCCACGCTATTATGTGTGCACAAAGCCTGCAAAGGTGTGTGTTAATGTGTGTGTATGTGTGGGCTGATCCTGTCTGGGTCTCACAGGGTGTTTGTGTAAATTTGTGCGACCCCGGCCTTTAAAGCTTTTTTTTTTTTCTTTTTCTTTTTTTTATCAGCATGTGAAATTCTAATGGGGTTTGATGTGTGTGTGTTGCAGTACGGAGCAGCTCGTGGTGAAGATCTTAAAAGCTCTGGACCTGCCAGCCAAGGATGCCAACGGCTTCTCCGACCCCTACGTGAAGATCTACCTACTGCCAGACAGGAAGAAGAAATTCCAGACCAAGGTAATCCTGACATTCACCTGTTTCCTTGGTTACGGACTGCAACAGGAAACAGTTTTTTCTGCTTTGCTTCCTCATGGGAAATCATTACAGCTTCACTTATGTAATCTAATCTAATCTGGGGTGTAATTTATTCAAGATAATGTGCTTCACACCATAACAGAGCGCCACTTCTCCACTCTGGTGTTATTCTGCTGTTTGACGATGGTTAAGTCAATATTTAAGGTTCATTTCAGGATGTTCTATATGAGAAACTTACCCTTAGCCCTGCAAAAAATCCTCTTGTACTCTAGTTTAGTCTCTGAGGAGAATCTCAAGATTTACAAGCTCAGCGTCTTCACAAATGGGAGTTGTAGTTCTGAGTTTTTTATCCGTAAATATCACAGGTGCTCTTTGTCAGCGTTTGAAATTCCTCCCTTTTGGTTTCCCCCCCTTTTATGCGACTGTCTGCCGTTTCACAAAAGCCTCCTCGCTCATTGAGAAGCGTGAATACTTCAATCATTTGCATAATACAGCTCCTCTTTTGTTCTGAGTGTAGATGATTGTTTAATTTCAATCACTTTCTCATTAACATGGGATTTTTACAGCACACACATTTCGCCGCTTTTTATCCCTCAAACTCCATTTCCCAAAGGAAACAGATTCCACCTATTTGAGAAGATGTTTCACTCCTTGCACTTTTTTGGAGGGGGAGGGGTTTCTAAACCATCAATGGCATGTTTAATCCAAAGCTAACAAGTAATCATCAAGTGCTAATAAGCCGGAGTGACAGGCCCACTCATGCAGCCGCAAAAGTTGGATTCGGAAAAGCCAGAGTGTGTCACATTTTAATTATCTCTGGCTTTATTGCATGGCAGAGTTTATATCGAATGCTTTCATGGCAATTAAATCCCAGCAGCGAATCAACAAATAGTAGAAACTCTGTTTTTTTTTAGATTGAAGGCAAATAAGATTTTTTAAAATGTGACGAACAGGAAATTACTGCTCACTTTCTGTCAGAGTGCATCCTCTGATTTAAAATGATCCGTTTCGTTCAACTTGTGCGAGGAAAGCAGATGGAAAAAAGGAGAAAACAAAGTCAAAAAGTGGTGAAAATGTGTTTACGCCTTTTGAAATGTTTGAGAAGAGACATAAATCTTGCACCTTGTATTTGTTGTGGAAAGAAAATATTGACTTTTGAATTTACTTGTAGGGCTTTATTCGATTCCTTCGAGTTTTATTTGATTCCAGTTTCCCTAAGAAAAGGTGAAATTCACTTGTTTCCCCCTCAGGCGGAGGAACAAGGTCAGCATGTGTGGTTCGGCTTGATTATGTAGCTCAAGGACATGCCGGCATTTACAGCCACTCGATTTATCAAACCTGTCCGCATACGTCTTCTTTTGTTGGAATGTGGGCCCATTTGAAAGCATGACATTTACATGTTAGAATGTCAGCACAATTCAATTCAACCTACAGGGTGTTAATCAAAGCTTTTATATTCAAAACAAGTCAAGCTCTGAGAGGGAAGAAAGGCTTGGTTCACAGAAAGTGAGGCCTTTTATGTTTTCTTATTTGCTTTCTGGTTTAAAGAAGAAGTGGCTGGCACAGACAGCAGTGATAGAAGCAAAAGGCTAAAGATGTTGCCAGAAAGAAAAAAAAAAAAAACAGCTTATTTTCGATTATGTCTTCTAGATTTGGCTCCAGCTTTGTGCTGCTTACTTTCTTGATTTTCCTTTTGTTGTACATTTGTGCCTTTTTGGTTTTCAGTTAAAGGCAGAAGACAAAATCTAACAGCATTCACTCTGTTTCCAAAAACTGGTCCATGTCTATTTGGTTAAAGATAAAGAGAAGCACAGTGTAAACCAGGTAGAAAATGTACTTAACTTTGCAGTGCATAGAATATTTTTTTACTGGCAGAAATACACACACAAGTCTTTGAGGATTCTGGACTCATCTTCAAAACAGCATAAAGAGTTGTCAAACAAGCTGCTGGGCTTTTTCAAATCTGGCTTGAATTTATGTTTGAGTAAACCTTGTGTTGTGTCTGTGACGGGAATGCAGTCATCAATGTTAAAGTCTGAAATGTAAAAATGATGGTTACATGGAAAGCCCAGACTGGGGCCAAGCCAAGAAATAAATAAGCTTTAGACTACACACAAACACCAATTACAAAGAGCTATTCAAGTATGCAGAATAGACAGTGAATGCATAAGGGGGCTTTTTCACACCTGGATTGTTTGGAGAGCAGTGTTGGGTAGTGTTATTTTAGTAAGTTGTTATGTAACAGCATTACCTACCCAGAAAAGAAATGATATAGCGTACTTAACAAAAGTTGAACCCTTTAACCACGACTAATCATGTCTGCCTTTGAATGCATTGACTCTACCATCATTCAACAGCTACATTTGCAGCAGAAATCTGCTGTTTTGCTGTTTGATGACAAGATCAACAGATGTCACATGACCTGTACTGCTCTATAATATGCTCCCAATCTGAAAACAAACTGGTTATGCAGTATTACACACAGGCTGTGCATAATGAGCATACCCCATTGAAAAATACTATACAGCTCAAGGTTTTGAACCTCAATTTCCTCATCAGCTTGTTCAACTTGTTTAGTTCCAAGAAATTGTGCACAAGAATGGCACGGTATTGTTAATTTCATGGTATTGCACGAAGTGTCTCAGTACAGTTGTGGACGTCTTTCAAGCAACAGGTCTTCAGGGCAAAAAGTAGTGTTTTTTTTAGTGGAGCAGGCTGAAAAGAAATGGAAATCACTTTGTCAATAAACACATGATTTGCAGATAACAAATTATCTTTATAAATCAGCAGTTATTAATTTGCTGTCATTGCTGTTATTTACATATAGTGGCGTGCCTGTTCTGTGCCTGTAAGGAAAGCCTGAGGCAGGGAGAGAAGCAGCAACAAACCCAGATCAGAGCAGGCATCTATTACAACGGAATGACATTGATTAAAGCATGGAGGAGGAGCTAGGGTGGAGGAGGGTTACAAAAAGCAGCTTGTAGAGGGAGCAGCGAAACATAGCCAGGCTAAAGCAGTTCAAATATCGCAGCAGCGTGCAGTTAGCCAATAGCGTGCTTAGAGTGGATCAGCTGGCTGCCATCTGAGGTGGGCATGCATGAGATCAACTGATCTCAGTTATATGGCAGTGCTTGACCACATAGCCTGCCTGAACCGACCCTATATGCTCGATTTACCATCAGCCCTCGCCTACCCATCATCCTTTGATCCCCACTTGCTGGCTTGATCTAACAGCAGAAAGTTTGTGAGATCGTTGAGTCTCCAGCGGCTGTTCAATGTGACGCGTGGAAGCAATTTGGTTTCACTGTGTCAACAAATGAGAAAGGAGAAAAGGTGACGGACAAACAAAAAATACTGCAATACTGCTATAAAAACTGCACCATGGATTTGTTACCAAGGTATTATTGTAATGTGAGATTTTGATACCATTACATCCCTTCATATCACTTGAATCTCAACAAACTGTCTCTACTTTTACTGAAAACTGTAAGAGCTTCTCTGCCAACACTGCTAACAGATGTTACAGGTTAAAAAGACAACCGTAAACTGCCTGGTGTCTGTGTTTGCTGTAGTTACAGCAGGTGTTGGAGCTGGCAAGAATACTCAAGATGGCCTCTTTTTTCCTTCTTCCATTAAAAAAAAAAAGCTAGTTCATCATATTTGCTTGGAATGAAAACAAAGAAATATTAGTGAAGTACGCCAATTAGCATAGTCACATGATAACATTACACCAGCAGAGTGTTGAGAACCCCTGCTGTTCATGTGTTGAGTTTGTTAGCTTTATTGGTAGGTTAATTGGCTATAGCTTCCTAAAAATGCAGTTTGACTGGTCTGCTCGGCATTTGTTTACCTACACAGTGAGAAAAAGAAGCTGCAACGTAATAATGTGAAAAGAGCCCTCTGTTGGTGTGAGCTTTACAATATTTCACTGTGAACACAAGACAACCCATGGGA